>NC_134516.1:6645300-7845300 GCF_027942865.1 Odontesthes bonariensis
TGATCATCACCTGATCATCTCCTGATCATCTCCTGATCATCTCCTGATCATCACCTGATCATCTCCTGATCAATACCTGATCATCTCCTGATCATCTCCTGATCATCTCCTGATCATCTCCTGATCATCACCTGATCATCACCTGATCATCACCTGATCATCTCCTGATCAATACCTGATCATCACCTGATCAATACCTGATCATCACCTGATCATCACCTGATCATCACCTGATCATCTCCTGATCAATACCTGATCATCACCTGATCATCACCTGATCATCACCTGATCATCACCTGATCATCTCCTGATCATCACCTGATCATCACCTGATCATCTCCTGATCATCTCCTGATCATCTCCTGATCATCTCCTGATCATCTCCTGATCATCACCTGATCATCTCCTGATCAATACCTGATCATCACCTGATCATCTCCTGATCATCACCTGATCATCACCTGATCATCTCCTGATCATCTCCTGATCATCTCCTGATCATCACCTGATCATCTCCTGATCAATACCTGATCATCACCTGATCAATACCTGATCATCACCTGATCATCACCTGATCATCTCCTGATCATCTCCTGATCATCTCCTGATCATCTCCTGATCATCACCTGATCATCTCCTGATCATCACCTGATCATCTCCTGATCATCACCTGATCATCACCTGATCATCACCTGATCATCACCTGATCATCTCCTGATCATCACCTGATCATCTCCTGATCATCACCTGATCATCACCTGATCATCTCCTGATCATCACCTGATCATCACCTGATCATCTCCTGATCATCACCTGATCATCTCCTGATCATCACCTGATCATCTCCTGATCATCACCTGATCATCACCTGATCATCTCCTGATCATCACCTGATCATCACCTGATCATCTCCTGATCATCACCTGATCATCTCCTGATCATCACCTGATCATCTCCTGATCATCTCCTGATCATCTCCTGATCATCACCTGATCATCTCCTGATCAATACCTGATCATCACCTGATCATCACCTGATCATCACCTGATCATCACCTGATCATCACCTGATCATCTCCTGATCATCACCTGATCATCTCCTGATCATCTCCTGATCATCACCTGATCATCTCCTGATCATCACCTGATCATCTCCTGATCATCACCTGATCATCTCCTGATCATCACCTGATCATCACCTGATCATCACCTGATCATCTCCTGATCATCTCCTGATCATCACCTGATCATCACCTGATCATCACCTGATCATCTCCTGATCATCACCTGATCATCTCCTGATCATCACCTGATCATCTCCTGATCATCTCCTGATCATCTCCTGATCATCACCTGATCAACACCTGATCATCACCTGATCATCTCCTGATCATCACCTGATCATCTCCTGATCATCACCTGATCATCTCCTGATCATCTCCTGATCATCTCCTGATCATCACCTGATCAATACCTGATCATCACCTGATCATCTCCTGATCATCACCTGATCATCTCCTGATCAATACCTGATCATCACCTGATCATCTCCTGATCATCACCTGATCATCACCTGATCATCTCCTGATCATCACCTGATCATCACCTGATCATCACCTGATCATCTCCTGATCATCTCCTGATCATCACCTGATCATCTCCTGATCAATACCTGATCATCACCTGATCATCACCTGATCATCTCCTGATCATCTCCTGATCATCTCCTGATCATCACCTGATCATCTCCTGATCATCACCTGATCATCTCCTGATCAATACCTGATCATCACCTGATCAATACCTGATCATCACCTGATCATCACCTGATCATCTCCTGATCAATACCTGATCATCTCCTGATCAATACCTGATCATCTCCTGATCATCTCCTGATCATCTCCTGATCATCACCTGATCATCACCTGATCATCTCCTGATCATCTCCTGATCATCACCTGATCATCTCCTGATCAATACCTGATCATCACCTGATCAATACCTGATCATCACCTGATCATCACCTGATCATCTCCTGATCATCTCCTGATCATCACCTGATCATCTCCTGATCAATACCTGATCATCACCTGATCAATACCTGATCATCACCTGATCATCACCTGATCATCTCCTGATCATCACCTGATCATCACCTGATCATCACCTGATCAATACCTGATCATCACCTGATCATCTCCTGATCATCTCCTGATCATCTCCTGATCAATACCTGATCATCTCCTGATCATCACCTGATCATCACCTGATCATCTCCTGATCATCACCTGATCATCTCCTGATCATCACCTGATCATCACCTGATCATCACCTGATCATCTCCTGATCATCTCCTGATCATCTCCTGATCATCACCTGATCATCACCTGATCATCTCCTGATCATCACCTGATCATCTCCTGATCAATACCTGATCATCTCCTGATCATCACCTGATCATCACCTGATCATCTCCTGATCATCACCTGATCATCTCCTGATCATCACCTGATCATCACCTGATCATCACCTGATCATCTCCTGATCATCTCCTGATCATCTCCTGATCAATACCTGATCATCACCTGATCATCTCCTGATCATCACCTGATCATCACCTGATCATCTCCTGATCATCTCCTGATCAATACCTGATCATCTCCTGATCATCACCTGATCATCACCTGATCATCTCCTGATCATCTCCTGATCAATACCTGATCATCACCTGATCATCACCTGATCATCTCCTGATCATCACCTGATCATCTCCTGATCAATACCTGATCATCACCTGATCATCACCTGATCATCTCCTGATCATCTCCTGATCAATACCTGATCATCACCTGATCATCACCTGATCATCTCCTGATCATCACCTGATCATCTCCTGATCAATACCTGATCATCACCTGATCATCACCTGATCACCTGATCAATACCTGATCAATACCTGATCATCTCCTGATCATCTCCTGATCAATACCTGATCATCTCCTGATCATCTCCTGATCATCTCCTGATCAATACCTGATCATCACCTGATCATCACCTGATCATCTCCTGATCATCACCTGATCATCTCCTGATCATCACCTGATCATCACCTGATCATCACCTGATCATCTCCTGATCATCTCCTGATCATCACCTGATCATCTCCTGATCAATACCTGATCATCACCTGATCATCACCTGATCACCTGATCAATACCTGATCATCACCTGATCATCTCCTGATCATCTCCTGATCAATACCTGATCATCTCCTGATCATCTCCTGATCATCTCCTGATCAATACCTGATCATCTCCTGATCATCTCCTGATCATCTCCTGATCAATACCTGATCATCTCCTGATCATCTCCTGATCATCTCCTGATCAATACCTGATCAATACCTGATCATCTCCTGATCATCTCCTGATCAATACCTGATCATCTCCTGATCATCTCCTGATCATCTCCTGATCAATACCTGATCATCACCTGATCATCACCTGATCATCTCCTGATCATCTCCTGATCATCACCTGATCATCTCCTGATCATCACCTGATCATCACCTGATCATCTCCTGATCATCACCTGATCATCACCTGATCATCACCTGATCAATACCTGATCATCACCTGATCATCACCTGATCATCTCCTGATCATCACCTGATCATCTCCTGATCATCACCTGATCATCTCCTGATCAATACCTGATCATCACCTGATCAATACCTGATCATCACCTGATCATCTCCTGATCATCACCTGATCATCTCCTGATCATCTCCTGATCAATACCTGATCATCTCCTGATCATCTCCTGATCAATACCTGATCATCTCCTGATCATCACCTGATCATCTCCTGATCAATACCTGATCATCACCTGATCATCACCTGATCATCTCCTGATCATCACCTGATCATCTCCTGATCATCACCTGATCATCTCCTGATCAATACCTGATCATCACCTGATCAATACCTGATCATCACCTGATCATCACCTGATCATCACCTGATCATCTCCTGATCATCTCCTGATCATCTCCTGATCAATACCTGATCATCACCTGATCATCACCTGATCATCTCCTGATCATCACCTGATCATCTCCTGATCATCTCCTGATCATCTCCTGATCAATACCTGATCATCACCTGATCATCACCTGATCATCTCCTGATCATCACCTGATCATCTCCTGATCATCTCCTGATCATCACCTGATCATCACCTGATCATCTCCTGATCATCTCCTGATCATCTCCTGATCAATACTTGATCATCACCTGATCATCACCTGATCATCACCTGATCATCTCCTGATCATCTCCTGATCATCACCTGATCATCACCTGATCATCACCTGATCATCTCCTGATCATCACCTGATCATCTCCTGATCATCTCCTGATCATCACCTGATCATCTCCTGATCATCTCCTGATCAATACCTGATCATCACCTGATCAATACCTGATCATCACCTGATCATCACCTGATCATCACCTGATCATCTCCTGATCATCACCTGATCATCTCCTGATCATCACCTGATCATCTCCTGATCAATACCTGATCATCACCTGATCAATACCTGATCATCACCTGATCATCTCCTGATCATCACCTGATCATCTCCTGATCATCACCTGATCATCTCCTGATCATCTCCTGATCATCTCCTGATCAATACCTGATCATCACCTGATCAATACCTGATCATCACCTGATCATCTCCTGATCATCTCCTGATCATCTCCTGATCAATACCTGATCATCTCCTGATCATCACCTGATCATCTCCTGATCATCACCTGATCATCACCTGATCATCTCCTGATCATCTCCTGATCATCTCCTGATCATCTCCTGATCAATACCTGATCATCACCTGATCATCACCTGATCATCTCCTGATCATCACCTGATCATCTCCTGATCAATACCTGATCATCACCTGATCATCTCCTGATCAATACCTGATCATCACCTGATCATCACCTGATCACCTGATCAATACCTGATCAATACCTGATCATCTCCTGATCATCTCCTGATCAATACCTGATCATCTCCTGATCATCTCCTGATCATCTCCTGATCAATACCTGATCATCACCTGATCATCACCTGATCATCTCCTGATCATCTCCTGATCATCTCCTGATCATCTCCTGATCAATACCTGATCATCACCTGATCATCACCTGATCATCTCCTGATCATCTCCTGATCATCACCTGATCATCACCTGATCATCTCCTGATCAATACCTGATCATCACCTGATCATCACCTGATCATCTCCTGATCATCACCTGATCATCACCTGATCATCTCCTGATCATCTCCTGATCATCACCTGATCATCTCCTGATCATCTCCTGATCATCTCCTGATCATCTCCTGATCATCACCTGATCATCTCCTGATCATCTCCTGATCAATACCTGATCATCACCTGATCATCACCTGATCATCTCCTGATCATCACCTGATCATCACCTGATCATCTCCTGATCATCACCTGATCATCTCCTGATCATCTCCTGATCATCACCTGATCATCTCCTGATCATCTCCTGATCAATACCTGATCATCACCTGATCATCACCTGATCATCTCCTGATCAATACCTGATCATCACCTGATCATCACCTGATCATCTCCTGATCATCACCTGATCATCTCCTGATCATCACCTGATCATCACCTGATCATCACCTGATCATCACCTGATCATCACCTGGAGATTATTCATATTTATTTTGTTTCTACACAGATTACTCCTTCAGGTTTGAGGGTGCAGTTGCTATTTATAACCACCAGGTGGCATCATGCAGACAGACCCCAAGCACAGAACTGAAAAGTCTCTTATTTATAATAAATTAAGTTATTTTTGGAGACTTAATGCTCCGTTTTAACAGTTCTCATGTCAGTAACACCTGTTAACACCTATTTCCTTCATTGTTCTTTAATAATAATAATGATAAGAGACTCTTGATATGACTTTAATATGATTCTGTTTCCTGCTCTTTGTGTATTTTACATTCCTTCAGTATGAAGAACTGTTATAAAGCACGTTTAAAATAGCTCAAATCAGTGGGAATCTTATTTGTTGAGACACTTCCTGAAGTCAACAGACAGGGAAACATGATGTGAAATAAATATCTTTTATTGATTTCATTATAGTCATAATTGTTGTAATTATGAACACCGAGCTGTCGCAATACTCCAGAATTTAGCCAAAAAACAGCAACCGTTGGACGGCACCGCTGCGTCTCTCAGGACCCAACCATGCATAAAATCTCCCGTTAAAAAAAGAAAAAGGAAAATAAAAACTATATATTAAAAAATGATGCGTACCACTGATATACAGATCTGATATAAACAGGCGTATCGGTCACAAACCAATCAGAATTATAAACATGGCTTCTTTTACAATACACAGAGACCGAACATGTGGGATATAAGAGTACCTTTTTTTAAAAATGAAGAAGAAGAAGGAGGGGACAATTTATTTCACACATCTGTACAGGTTCGTCATCATCGCTTTAATGTTCTCACCCCCTACAGTCAGAATGCTCGAGGCATTTTGGGCGCAGTGTCCAGTGAGCAAAATCTGCAGTAAATGCACATGAACACACACACACACACACACACACACACACACACATCCGTCCAGCTGTGGCAGCAGTGGCTAAAGACAGAACTACAGGTGTATCTGCAGGTGACAAATACAAGAACCCAAGAGTTAAACCACTGTGGTGAAGGAGGCCACCTGATGGTAAAAATGACACATCAATACATTCGGTAGAAGTTAACCGGACCTTCAACACACACACACACACACACACACACAGTAAAAATAAAAACAGTCCTTAAAATGTGCAAAGAAAAGGTGGCTGAACCGAGCTGCTCCAGCGACAGCCGACGAGGGACCGTGAGAAAGCATCAGTGGATCATCAATAGTGCAGAATCAAAGTTTAGCAGTGCTGGGGGGCTGATTTAGGATGGCTTTAATACCCAGTAGTATGATGACACTTTTATTTTAGCAGTGTCCTTCATCACGTAGAGGTCTGATTATGATGCAATATGTCTGAGTCACTTTATATTCAAAGAGTCAGAACTGTCAAAAGCACTGAAAAATAATAATTCCATTTTAAAAACAAGCTTTTTCAGGAGAGTTTGCAGCTTCTGCATCCTGAGCAGCAGAAAGGCTGAAAGCAGAAAGTTGTTGGAGCCTCAGAAGAGTCTTAATTCTACCTAAACACATGTTACAGTGGAGAAGTTCATCATGCATCATGTTTGTGTTCCACAGACCTTATTGTGTGTGTTTATTCATTCATATCTGCCATGAAGAAGCGCTGGGAAATGAAACGGCCGTTATTACTGCCCTCTAGCGGTCAAACCGCACAGCTACATCAATCAATGCTTCATGATTTAACCGGAAGTCAGATCACCAGCACCATGGTACAGCGAGAACTATAAAGTCTGCTCTGTTTAAATTTACTGTCACATGAAGTAGCCACGTTTTAGCACCACATTCACTCATTCTCTGCTTAACCTCTAAACTAAATATAACCGGAGCCAACAAAGATGCTAGCTAACTGCTGCTAACTAGCTAGCGTTAGCTGTAGTAGGGTGACCATATTTTCGTTTGGGAAAACCAGGACAGCTTGGAGCGGACGGGGGGACGACTCTGTTCCCATGCATATGGAGGATGATGCTGCTGCTTTAACAATATTATTATTATATTATATTATATTACATATTATTATTATAATATTATCATTATTTATGTCTGTGGCATGCGCTCACTTAACATAGGCCTACCCAGTCCTACAATAACAAGATTTACAGTTGGTTTATTAAAAATGCTTTTCAGTAAAAGTTAACAACAAAACTTAACAATAACTCTCAACTCCAAATAACACATGATAGGCCAACTCACTTAGCCTCAGTAATGAACAAAATAATGTCTGTTCTGTAGGCTATTGGAAAAAAATAAAAAATAAATGAGCAAGCACTACTCTCGCCTCGGACAGCTGTTTTGTGCTTCTCGGTGTCCAGGTGGCTTTTCAGATCTCTTGCACCCATATTGGACACCGAGACATATGTGCCTGCTTTGCACACTGTGCACAAGGCTTCCCATTTGTCTCGACCCGGTCTGAAAGCGGGGAAACTCTTTTGTAAATCGTTGGTAAACGTGCATTTGCGCTTCGGCATGATTGTTGCTTGCCTACTGACAGTCACGCTGTCTACATTCTGCCTGCACAGACGCGGGTCAGGGATTACGTCACACGCAGCGCCGTTGGCAGTGCCCTAGTGCCTGTAAATTTAATGGTCCAAAGAAGGTCATTTAAAGGATAAGACCGTTTTTTTGACATTGGGCCCTTGATTTCACATTATAACATGATGTTCTACTCACCCCTGCTTGTTGTTGGTCATTTGGAGCTGTTCCGAAGATATTCGAGAGGCGTCTGGCTGCTCTCTTGAGATATTCGGCCATGAAACGGTTTCCTATGGGCAAGTTCATACAGGCACAAACTATGCTGTTTATAATTTATTAATTACTCTACACCAGCACTGATAACGTGGAGGTGCGTCGCTTACTTAAAAAAATCCGGGTTACTAATTTTGAATTTTAGCCGAATGAATAAATAGGCAGCAGGTCTGTGGGCTGCCTGTGGCAGTAGCACGACGATGACGTCAGTAACACCCACTTTACGACAAAAAAATCAAAATTACAATAACCCTGATTTTTTTAAGTAAGCGACGCACCTCCACGTTATCAGTTCTAGTGTAGAGTAATTAATAAATTATAAACAGCATAGTTTGTGCCTGTATGAGCTTGCCCATAGGAAACCGTTTCATGGCCGAATATCTCAAGAGAGCAGCCAGACGCCTCGCGAATATCTTCGGAACAGCTCCAAATGACAAACAACAAGCAGGGGTGAGTAGAACATCATGCTATAATGTGAAATCAAGGGCCCAATGTCAAAAAACCGGTCTTATCCTTTAAAAACCAGGACATTTCCTCACTTTCTAAAAAAAATCCGGGACGCCCGGGACAGGACGTGAAATACGGACATGTCCCGGGAAATACGGACGTTTGGTCACCCTAGCTGTAGCTTAGTTTACACTTGAAGAAGAAACCTGCGCCTTTCACACAAAGAGGCCACCATCTTATTTACATTCAGTCACTCCTGAGTAAAACAAGTTTCCGCTGTTAACAGATCAAACAGCTTTATATTACGTCTGTGAGCTGCAGCACAGCATTAACAGCGTTTTATTGTGAAAGGTACCACCGGAAGTATTAGTCAGTTGTAACATCTCCAGCTTTACCTTTTCTGTAGATACCATCTGTGGCCACTAGAGGGCAGAAACGCCCTGCTCACAGCATAAAGACTGAATCTGCAGACTGCAGCTGGCTGCCTGCATCATATGAACAAAATGACTTTGGAACAGATTTCCCTCCATTTCAGACACAACGGGACAACAATGCTGTCAGTAAAACATTCAGACTGACAAAGTACAACAATCTTTAGGAGAAGTTTTGTTTGAAACTGATCTATCTATCTATGACAGTGTTGTTAAAGTATTAATATGACTGCTCTCTTCCATCATAAAACTTAATTTTATAAAGATTTCCCACATTTCAATGTAGTGATGGGATACTCGATTCCTTTTACTGACTCGAGTCACTCACTAAAGTGAATCGGGTTCTCGAGTCACTTGAATCAGTCACCCAGAGTGTGCGCAGGAATGTACAAACAAGTTCCAAACCACGTCCCAAATCATTGTGAAAAAGGCTAAAAGTCCAGAAGTCTCCAAGGCCAAACATTTATTTTTCTTTCTTTCTCTCTAAATAAATTCTAATAACCCAAACAGCCAATAAATTAACATTCAGTGCGAAACAGTGCAAAATTATAATAAAATGTATTAAACTGTGCACAAATAGAACATTTAAATAAGCTGAACTATAGTGCAAAGTAATAATATTCTAACATTCAACACTGCACCATTAGAATAAAACAATTATGTACAGAATGAAGGAACTCCCGCTTCCTTCAAAATAAAGCCGAGAGGGAGAGAGAGCTGTGAGCTGTGAGTCGGGTCAAATAAATCATGGAAATATAAATACTGTTGGAGCTATTTATTCCTGATCTTCATTACTTTGAATTTGGCTCAAATGTATTCTTAGTTTACTTTATATTTTTGGGGAGTTATTGACAGAGTTTATTTGTAGGTTAATAATTGTTTGTTTTGTGTTTCTTTGTTTCTTTGTTAGACAGGAAGAACTGTGGGTCCATTTCCTATAAGCACAGGGACTGGTATAGCACCAGGATGGGTTGGGCTGGGGCCTGTGGTTTTTTACCAGAGCAGGAGAAGCAGCAGAGGACAAAGAAAAGTTACATCTGTGCTATTTGCTTGTTGAGTTTATATTTTTGAGTTGTAAACCACGTCCCGGAGAGATGTTCCAATAGTGGAAGGAGTGTTGTTGTGTTGTAGAGGGGCGGGGCGTTATTCAGACGCACTCAGCCCACGAGCAGCAGAGCTCCTCAGCTGGCGTGTTACTCAGAAGATGTTTATGTTGACCTAATGTTTATTCTCTTTGGAAAGGCTTTGTATCCTGTGAAGTTTAGTTTGACCACAGCCATGTGCAGATAAATGCCCGTGCATGAGAGGAAGGACTTGTGTTGGTGATTCCAACTGAAGGGAGTAACACTCAGTCATTTCAGTGATGCGTCCCTCAGGTTCAGCCTCGGTGAACACCTTTACTTTCTCTCACAGCCTGCTGTGTTTCTCACTGACTGATTCCATCTGAGTTATGAAGCCAAAGCAGGAAACCCTGAAAAGATGTGAAAAACATCTGGATTCAACTGATGTGTGTGTTTAGAAAGCCTGAACTTCTAAAGGTCCATGTGGTGACCATGTGTTCTGATGGTGTTGTATGAGTTTTATAAACTCTGAGGTGTCAAACAGAAGCTGTGAACATTACAAGCGGCTCTGAATGTTGCTATAGGAACCCCAGTGTGCACATCACCTGTGGAATGCCCCGGTTGCTATAGGAACCCCAGTGTGCACATCATCTGTGGAATTCCCCGGTTGCTATAGGAACCCCAGTGTGCACATCATCTGTGGAATTCCCCGGTTGCTATAGGAACCCCAGTGTGCACATCACCTGTGGAATGCTCCGGTTGCTATAGGAACCCCAGTGTGCACATCACCTGTGGAATGCCCCGGTTGCTATAGGAACCCCAGTGTGCACATCATCTGTGGAATTCCCCGGTTGCTATAGGAACCCCAGTGTGCACATCATCTGTGGAATTCCCCGGTTGCTATAGGAACCCCAGTGTGCACATCACCTGTGGAATGCTCCGGTTGCTATAGGAACCCCAGTGTGCACATCACCTGTGGAATGCCCCGGTTGCTATAGGAACCCCAGTGTGCACATCACCTGTGGAATGCCCCGGTTGCTATAGGAACCCCAGTGTGCACATCACCTGTGGAATGCCCCGGTTGCTATAGGAACCCCAGTGTGCACATCACCTGTGGAATGCCCCGGTTGCTATAGGAACCCCAGTGTGCACATCACCTGTGGGCACAGGCAGCGCACGGCTCCTCGCTGTGTTGCGCTCCAACGCCGGCCGCAGCTCTGCGCACAGTTCCAGGAGGATTGACCTCGGGAACCTAAAGCGGCTGATGAGCCAGTCGCCATCATGTTCACACACGCTCTCTTCGAATTGCCCCATTTGCAAAGTCTTCTAAAGCAGCCATTGTTTTTAATGGTGTGCGTGTCACCACTTTGCGCTGCTTTTATATCCACTCGTGTAACTGCAGACACATGGGTGTGTTAATTGTTCATGTGTCTCAGATGTGCACATCACTGTCTGAGGACTAATTGTTTTCATATTTATTTATTATAGCAGTTTCCCAACATCACCTCTAAGTGTCGCCAAAGAATCAGCAGCTGTAGAAAAGTGCGTACGCCAGCCCTGAAGCAGCCGTGAGGCACCGCACATTTCCACGGTCATTTCGCTCTTGATACGGTCGTCCCATAACCAGAAGGTTGGCGGTTCGATTCCCACTCTCACCACTCAAAAAAGGTTGGAACTGACAGCGGGAGGGGTGTCTGTGTCTGCAGGCTGCCGTCACTCTGAAACTCAAACCATAAAAGAGTCTTAAAGTGATCAGAGGTCAGCTGCTGCTGCTTTATATGACTTTAACATCATCAATAATTAACCTGAGTACATTCTGAGTGAACCTGAAAACAAGCAAGTCTCACCAAACCAACACCGGAGGCCCAAATCCAAAGGAGATGGACACTGAGGGGATGTCCCCTGGAGAGTTTCATCATACGTGCCGTTCAGATGGTTTCTTTCCTAGTTTCAGCTCACATGTTTAGCAGCTCACATATTATCCATTTCACTATTCTTTTTATGTTGTACTGGAGACTCTGGAGAGTTGTACACAGGGCCGGGGTGGGCCATTTTCTCAGTCCGGGAATTTAATTCAAATTCAGGCCACTCTGATATTTATTTAATTGTGGTTGTGTTAAATGATTTGCATGATTTAGTCTACCACCCTACCACCTTATGGTTTTCTTCTCTATGCCAATATTTTACATCACAAATGTCTATCTTGACTAACTACAGTATCTTCCTCTACCTGGCCCTTCAGTAGTCGTGCCCTCCTTGGTATCATCAGTAGCACTGGAAGTGGTCTGCTGATCTGATGCTAGAAAACAATCGATAACAATAAAAAATATATATTTAATAGTGAGTTGATAACCACAGTGTGTGCGCCTCTGTGGAAATGCACGATATGACGGCGAGACCAAATAGGTTACAGTTGCAGAGGAGATAAGCGTGACAGCACATTTGAAACTGTTTGTCAAAAAATGGAAAACTGGAATGTAAAGCAAGTGTTCGGTTCGTTTACACACAGCAAGCACGGGACGTGAACGTGTCTGCATCTGCATTCGTGTTCAGTCCGAAATGGATAGAAATCAACAAGAAAACAGATTCTTCCTTTCACATCAAAGCGTCGTGCCCGCGCGGTGTCCGGATAAGTGCTCATTGCAACTTGAAAATAGAACAGTCTATTCCCTGCACGGGCGTGAGCGGGCTCAGCTCACATTATAATAAATGGGAGGGGAAGGCTTGAACATGAAACATGATGCTGATTCCCGCGGATAGAACGCGCGTGCAGACTCTCCAGTAATTAAAAAAGGCAACTAAACACCCCAACGTGCTCGCGCTGCCCCTGCCCTGCCATACTGCCCCTGTCCCTGCGCACGCGAACCATGTACAATATTTGCATACAGCCCTTCTAAATAATTATATTTATTTTAATTGCATGTTTGAGATGCATTTAATAACAAATATCAAACAACAAATGTGATCGCCCCTATTTAATATTGCGTTAGTAACCACATGTGCGCGCCTGTGGGAATGCAGGCTACAGTTGATGAGATAAAGCGTGATAAAGCGTTAAGCAATTGTTCATCAGAACTGGAATGTAAAGAAAGTGTTCGGTTCTTCTTTGAATATAGGAATACACTTCTAAATCATATAAATTGTGAGATTTTACATATTTAACAACAAAAGCTGTCGGATGACAGTTGAGTTGACATTGCAAATGTTCGCCACGTTATAGCCTATTTGATCAAATTCACAACCAGGCCTATTATCCATATCTCTCAGTAACCTACCAGCTTGTCTTGAGAAGATATCTGTCAATTTGGCACATTTGGCTGCCACCTCCTGTCTTTTTTTTAGCTTAGCCCTCTCCACCTGGCCTCTTTCTACCCTCCATCACTGACGCGCTCTGTTTCGCGCCATTGTTATTTAAAAGACGAGCCATGGGCCAAACCATCTGAAACATGTGGGAGGAGAGAATTCCCTTACATGGTAGAACCTATTTAATCTGCTGTGATGCAGCAGGCGGCTGCGCTGCAATGGTGAATTTATGCAGACTACAGTTGAATTGATATTAATGCAAGAATAAGATAAGTGACAAAAATTAGTTACAACTATTTTCCCCATGGGCCAAGCAGCCCAGGTCGATGGTTTGGGCCGGGATAGGTCCCGGATAATACCATTGCCAAACCGGCATTGGTTGTACAGTAGTTGGATTGTTCCAGGATTGGAGGATAATTCAAGCTTTGAGAACCTGTAAAGTAGATTCTGTGAAAGTAAAGGATTAAAACTTCTCAATGACTTTGTCTTCTTTCTGTAATAAAGTTCCAGTTTCTCTAATTCAAGCTCTTAGAGTTTCCAGCAGACATTAATACAATTAGAAGAGCTTTCCTGAAGTATTCAGAAACAGACAAACTGAAGATGAAAGATGATGAACGATGCAGAAGAAGATGAAAAGATTCAGACAGGATAGAAATATATAAGGAAGAAGAAGAAAATCCGAAGAAAGATAGAAACAGAATGAAGTAGTCTAAAGATACACGCTTTCTGTTTTTCCATCGTCATCCATGTCTTTTTACGTTGCATGTTTTAACCTCCGCTGCTGCACGCCATCACATACTTTTCCTACCAAGAAAGCCAGCGTCAAGCAACTTTTTGTTAACATTCTGTGAACCTAAGTTCACCTCATCAGAGTAATCAGCAACCGACCAACTCTGACACTTGGACAATTTTATCATTCTGTACGGTGAAGTCCTCGACACCAGCCAGTTCCCGTTTCCTGGTGGAAAGAAGCGACCGTCCAGGCAACTGAAAAGTCCGCTGAAGTCATCCACAACCAAGGAAAGCCCTGAGAGCGGAACCCAGAGAAATCCCCTCGGACCCCGTGTGGCTACCACCTGCTGTGTTCCCAGCTGACTAAACAGGACTTCAGTAAAGTAAGGTCGACCTGTTTCCATCTTACAGACGGTTAGATGGGTGTCTCCAGACTTTCACTGTTAGAATGATAAATTAATCCAAGATGTCAGTCTTTAGCTTCAAATAGTAAGCCAACCTAAACTATTTGAGTAAATCCGGTACCTCTCCATTCCCCATATTTTATTTTCAATTCACAAAGTGTTCACTAAGTTCGCGTGTTCTGATTGGATGTAGAAGACCAGAAACAGACAAACTGATTCCTGAACCTCATTTAAATAAAAGGTACAGATTCCAGACAAAGAGACTTGCTTGTTTTCAGGTTCACTCAGAATGTACTCAGGTTAATTACTGATGATGTTAAAGTCATATAAAGCTGTAGCAGCGACCTTTGATCGCTTTAAAACTCTTTTATGGTTTGAAGAGTTTCAGAGTAACGGCAGCCTGCAGACACAGAGGACCGATGTCGGAGAGGAAGCAGAGGATTTACTCTTCTTCTACACAGACCTGGTCCAGACAGCTGCAGAGGGAAGAAGTTTGTGGAAGAAGCTGAGTAAGTGACACCTTTATTCATTCTAATTTCAGCATTCGATGCTGTTTTCCCTTCTGACAGAGGAACTCTGAGTGTAATGTGCTCAGTCACACTCGGTTGATCACCGCGCTCTGAACAGAATAAAACCGGAAAACTAGAGCTCTGATTCAGATGTTGGACTGGGCTCTGATACCGGACTCGGGGGAAATTATATATATAATATATAACTTTATACATAATGTAAAGTACAGTTATTCATCAGATCGCTGGTCATGACAGCTCACAGTTGTCACAGTAAGATGGGAAAAGGTCAGTTTTTATCTTCCAGTATCATAAAAACTGACCTCTGCACTGATTATGTAATAATTGTAGCAAGCTCCGGTGTGGAATTAATATACCTTAAACCTTCGGACGATACAAGGATTCCTGTGGGGGATGTTTTTCTGGGTAAAGACCAGATGTGGGAAGTCTACACAAAGGAAAGGGACTGAAATCGCCTAATTTACAACAACCTTCGGCCTATGAAAGCTTTTGGGAGTGGATTTAGCAACAGACATTTGCCATAAAGTTGAGGGATGCATTGACAAGTTAAACAGAACAAACAAAGAACCCTTTATGAAGAAATGGGAGACTCACCCATTCCCTATCTTATCTGGACCAATAAATCAAAGTTGACATTTTATCCTCATTCCCCCAGATAAGAGAACCAGATGCCTAAAAAGAACTTGAAATGACTTTACTTAAGATTCACTTTCAGCCGAATCTTAAAACTGTGTTTGATATCTTTGAACGAGTTCTTTCAGGTTCTCAGCGAAGTCACGGGGTGCATGTAAAGACGATTTTCATGATCGTAACTGAAAATATGACGAAGAAATAATCCTGTTGGAAAAGTGACTGACCCGCCTATGGAACCACATTGCCCCCTAGTGGTCTGTAGTGTTGAATAGTTAAATCCACACTGAGTCAGTAAACTGGACAGTTATATGCAGTAATGCAACTGTTAAACGATGTCCCTTCTGTATCTTTTTGTACTCCATGGTTAACACAGGAAAATAACATTGTTTGGTTTGCTATTCATATGTCAGAACTTTACAGATATTCATCTTAATTTTGAGACTCATAATCATTGTCTATGTCATGTTATGTGTTATTTGATGTCTTTATATCATAAGTCTGTTATATCTTTAATCCGCATATCTTAAAAAGTTGTGGTGTTTTCAGAATCATCGAGACAAATGTTTTATCAATCAATCAATCAATCAATCAATCAATCAATCAATCAATCAATCAATTTATTTATAAAGCACATTTTAAATAAACACAAAGGTTACCAAAGTGCTGTACATTAAAATAAACACAATAAAAACATCATAAAACAAAACTGTGCACATAAAACAAACAACCTAGACGGTGGTAAAAGCCAAAGAAAAGAGGTGAGTTTTAAGACGACTTTTAAAACAGGACAAGGAAGGGGCCTGCCTAATGTGCAGCGGCAGCTCATTCCAGAGCCTAGGGGCAGCAACAGAAAATGCTCGGTCCCCCCTGAGCTTCCGCCTTGTTTTAGGAACCCTCAGGAGCAGCTGATCAGCTGACCTGAGGGTTCGACTGGGTGCGTAGGGCTGCAGAAGCTCAGAGAGGTACACTGGTGTAAGGCCATTCATGGCTTTAAAAGCAAATAAAAGAATTTTAAAATGAATTCTAAAATGGACGGGAAGCCAATGGAGAGATGCTAAAATCGGCGTAATGTGCTCAAATTTCCTAGTGCCAGTTAAAAGTCGTGCAGCTGCGTTTTGTACCAGTTGAAGGCGTGCGATGGAGGACCCGCTAACCCCCATAAAAAGTGCATTGCAGTAATCAAGCCTTGTGGTTACAAAGGCGTGCATTACTGTTTCTAAGTGCTGTCTTGGAAGAAAGGGTTTTATTTTTGCCAACTGTCTCAACTGGAAGAAGCTCGTTTTAACCACAGCTTTAATCTGGCTGTCAAACTTGAGGTACGCGTCCACTTTTACCCCCAGATCACTAATAACAGGTTTGGCGTACTGCGCCAAGGAACCAAGATCGATTGAGGGGGACTCAGAGGTGCCACCAAAGACCATCACTTCGGTCTTCTTTTCATTAAAATTTAAAAAGTTTAGGGCCATCCAAGCCTTGACTTCATCTAAACAATTTACCAGTGGCTTAAGGGAGAAGGAGTCAGCTTTTTTAAGGGGGACATAAATCTGTCATCAGCGTAACAGTGGAATGAAATACCATGTTTCCTGAGACGAAAGAATGGAGAAATAGAGTTTCTTTGTGTAGCGTAAGTCTACGTCACGCCCGCCTCCGAGAGTCAAACTTCGGAACCCGCGATTCAAAATAGGACTCTTCCCTTTTGAAATCCATGAGAAGGATTCTCTTCCCTTTGAAACATGAGAGAGCAGAAAGAGTAAACCATGGAGTAAAGCCATGCATCCATGAGCCAGAGAAACGAGACAGAAAACAATAGAATGATGCGGAGAGGATGAACGATGCAGAATAAGATGAAAAGACTCAGACAGATGAGGAAGAAGAAAATCCGAACAAAGATAGAAACAGAATGAAGTAGTCTAAAGATACACGCTTTCTGTTTTTCCATCGTCATCCACGTCTTTTTATCTCGCACGTTTTAACCTCCGCTGCTGCACGTCATCACATAGTTTTCCTACCAAGAAAGCCAGCGTCAAGCAACTTTTTGTTAACATTCTGTGAACCTAAGTTCACCTCAGAGTAATCAGCAACCAACCAACTCTGACACTTGGACGATTTTATCATTCTGTACGGTGAAGTCCTCGATACCAGCCAGTTCCCGTTTCCTGGTGGAAAGAAGCAACCGTCCAGGCAACTGAAAAGTCCACTGAAGTCATCCACAACCAAGGAAAGCCCTGAGAGCGGAACCCAGAGAAATCCCCTCGGACCCCGTGTGGCTACCACCTGCTGTGTTCCCAGCTGACTAAACAGGACTTCAGTAAAGTAAGGTCGACCTGTTTTCATCTTACAGACGCTTAGATGGGTGTCTCCAGACTTTCAGTGTTAGAATGATAAATGAATCACAGATGTCAGTCTTTAGCTTCAAATAGTAAGCCAACCTAAACTATTTGAGTAAATCCGGTATCTCTCCATTCCCCATATTTTATTTTCAATTCACTAAGTGTTGTATATAATCACCCATATTCAACGCATCTCCTGTTTATTTTAAGGTTCATGTCTTTGGTCATATCGTTTTAATAAATAGTTCATTCATATATATATATAAAAATAATCAACAGGTTGTGTTGTATGCTTTCTTTATGTAATGTCTGTCAAACCAAACGAGAATTCACGAAAGCGAGATATGAGACTGATTATTAATTGAAATATTAACTTAACATACAAGAATCGTAAGATTCTGTATTTTTCCTTCATTGAAGGTGGTGCCCTACATACGAGGTTAAATAAAGTTTATTAAGACAGTGAGAACTTCTGGTAAATCCTTATATTTGATCAAGTAAGGCTACATAATGATATTTTAGCTCTCTTCTCGTGTTGAAAACACCCATCTGAAATATTCCCTTCAGCTGATTAATCAATTCCTCCACCCATTTTGTCTACAGACACCTTAAATTAGATTTAGTTATTTTATCTTCGTGTCATTAAAGTGTTTAGATGATAAACCCTCACCCACGCCTTACCTGTGATAAAGTAAGTCAGCCTGGAATTTGTGGGATTCATCCTATCTTTGTTCTCTGAGAGGAAGGTAGTGGTCCACAAGGAGTTTAGGCTTGTAGGACTGTTTCCAAACAGCTGTTTAGAGCCAGAAATCTCTCTGTGGGCAGCATGAGTGAGTTAAACGGGATTCAGGCAGCCATGGATCAATGAGGGACACTCCTGATCTTTTTTGGTTTCTGGAACATCCAATGTGTCACGACATCATGACATTATGGAGCATCTGTAGGGGCTTGAAGATGGTTGATGTAGTTGAGGTGAGAGGCCATGGTCTGTCCCAGGGTTAGGAACAAGTTTTCAGCTCATGGTTGGGACGACCAATAGATGAGTGTCTGAGAGGTTTGGTGGAAGGTGGCGCCCCTTCACCCATGTGAACATCAGTGCTGGGAACCCAGGAGAGAGGCCATGGCATGTTTGCCCTTCCCGCGGCGCTTTGAAAGAACAGCCAAACCCAGGTGCAGGCAGATGGACATGGTGATGTCATAGGCTGCAGAGACGTCAGAGGACGGCGCTGACAGACCTCTCCCAGGTGGAAGGTGGCGCATCAGATCCTCAGCAGCTGTGAGTCCGTCTCCTGATGGGTGGCCTGTTGGATCAGGGCACCACACAGACCACCTGACTTCCTGTTGTTGGGAAATGTAGAGGATGAAGAAAACAGGCTCAAGGGAAACAGTAAAAGTGTGAATCCGTTGAGTTTACCATCAAACTGTCATCTTGTAACAGCCGGATGGTCAGTGGCTTTCGGTGTGTTTGGATTTGGTTCCTTGGTTTCTTGAATGTTGGCGTCCTGTATTGTCGGTCTCTGTTGGCTTTACCCATACCTGGGCTTCACCTGTCCGCTGTCACTCACTTGCATCCAGTGACGGACTGGGGTAAAAAAACGGCCACTTGTTTTAGATGTCCACTTCGCTCCTGCACCCTGTGTTTATATGCAAAAGTCCCTTCTTTAGATTGCTGTCCACTCGAGAGAGACCCAGCTAATACTTCATGACAAGACAGTTATGGTAGTCCAACTTCTATGCTAACCAGTCCAGAGCTAAATACAAAGCAACATGGAGATACTGTAAAATTGTCAGCAAGACAAGCCGTCAAATCGAGAACCCATTACCAAGTCATGAAGTTAGGAATAGGAATAAGAAGAACTACAATAGCCCTGCCATAGATTACCAGGCAGTTACCACAAGCTAAACAGGTTTACACATCGTGAAAAGTGTGCCTTGTATTACTCTTTAGGTTAGCCAGACTAGCCACAGACTAGCTTATGACAGTAGGCTACACACTGATTTAGAAAAGTGAGTGACAATACAGACTGTACGTGAAGGAGATGAGATGAAATAAAATAAAAAATAGTGCCACGGCGGACACAATGATTAGTGGAAAATCCTTCGCCCCTACCTTGTCTTGTTCGTAGCGTCTGTGCAACACATCTTGTTAATATACATATTTGTGTAGTTGCTATCCCATTGTGAACGTATTTCTTGGCTAGCCTAGAAATCTAGACGCCCCTAGCGACCGCAAATTGAATTTGCTCCCGGGCTGTGGTCGTTTTGCGAGGCTGAAAATCGAAACTTAATCAGGCCAATCAAATCGTGAGGAGCAGGGTCGGAGAGGGGTAAACGATGGCTGCGCCCAGCGAACAGTCTTTCGAGTTGGCTTTGGCAGCGACTCTAGAAGATTTAAATATACATTTTTCTTTGCGAGACGAACAGATAACTGCACTTAAGTTTTTCTTGAAAAAAAAGGACGTTTTCGGAGTTATCCAGCGTCACTAGACCCCTGTACAGTTTTTTGCTGTACGGGTCTGGCTTGCTAGGCTATATAGAGGCCGCAAGATGGCAGTATCTCACCGCGTAGTAACCACCAAAAAACCACAAGTCAAGTCAAATCTGCTTTATTGTCAGTTTCTTCACAGGTCACACAAGGACATTGACATTACGTTCTCTCTATCCCATCATGCCAGGACATTGGCATAGGCCTGCACAGGACTAACATTAATAGACAGACAGACATTAAGTGCAACAAGACAGGACCAGTAACAGTAGGCCTGCTATAGAAGTGGCGAGTAGGCCTAATAATAAAGTGAATTCCTAACAGGGAATGCAGGGCTACGCATGTAAGTGCTACATTTTATGCTACATAAAATAGGCACACATTTAAGTCAACAACATTTTTTGAGTTCATTAACTTTGGTACAAGTAGTATTCTCTTTTTTTTTTCTTTTTTTGATTTTTTTTAAGACCTAACAGGGAATGGGGTTGGTTGTGGTGTACTGGTGTGGGCTGTTGCTGTGTGTGTCATGCATCATGTTTGGGTGCTGCGTGTCAGTTCTGCCAGAGATGTTGTCTGTTCTGTCATCTGCACACAGCCTTGAAAGTAAGCCGGTGCGAGGCGGTGCTGCGTTCCTGTAAAAGATTTTGGGGCGGTGCGGCACACCGGTAAGATTTGATAAGGGTTTATTATGCTGAATTAAAAAAAAAAAAAAAACACCAAAAAAATACAAAAAATGCAGTAACGCTCGCCTTTTAAGAAGAAAACATATCTAGGCTACCCACAATATGTCATTTTTGACCAGCTCCGATGAAGATAACAGCTTGGCTTGCTGAAAAATAATCAAAGGATCTCCGGCGTGCGCCAGCTTCCAATTTCATCGACTGACGCTTTCAAATCCACCCCATTATTTTTTTTGTTTTTTCCATCATTTTGCATTTTTCAGTCCAGTTCCAAATGTACTGAAAATAAAGTACTCACAGTAAAATATTTACAAACTGAAATATTTTGTAATGTCATTTTTTCACATAGAACACTTAGGTAGGCCCACAAGAATGTGAAGTAGTTAAGAATATTAAAAAGTCATGAAATTGGTGTGAATCGCCTCTGAATACCCCCCCGGGTAAAACAGAGTTAAAAAATAATACAGTGAGTGACACACCGGACATTGTAGCACCGGTAAGAAATTAAAACTACTTTCACCCCTGTCTGCACATCACCTGTTACGACGTGGTAGGCCTAAACACACACAAAGAGAAAGCACATCAGGTAGGCCTAACAGTGGCAGACATCAGCCCCACGCATTTAACAACAATTAAAATCATGGAAATATCAATCCAGTCATACATATATATTATTAATATATATATAATATATATACATATTTTTTTAAGTGCCTTACCTTCATGACGTTAATAGAGTGCGCAGGAGCCTGCTCTTCTCCGCAACCCGATCGATGACGTCATATGTATCCAAGTTCATAAGGACCTCTTTCTCTGTAGCCATCAGCATAAGGGCCTCTAGGTTATCCTGTGTCAATCGGGTCCTTAGCCGATTCTTGATGAGCTTCAAAGTGGAAAAAATTCGCTCACAAGCCACTTGCGTACAGGACAGTGTCAGAAGGAATTTGTAGGCAGAACATATATTGCTGTAAGCATTGGTGAAGAGGTTTAACTGCTTTAGGATGAAGTAGCAACATACAACACAGTTCTTGCAGGCAGAACATTTCTTGCTGGCCAATTGTATTTCTGCATCTTCCTCCATCTATGACTCTGAGGCATCTGGCGCTGCCACGTCGACTGTGAACTCGTTTAGAGGCGACTTTTTCAGGCTGTCCCAGTGTGCTGCGAGGTGGGTCAATTCAGACAGCAGATTTTCGACAGTGGCATCTTCATTGAAACGCAGCAGACGTTCGCTCAGGCTTAGAAGCAGTGGCAGATCTAGGATATTTCTGAGTAAGGGGCCATTAAGGGGCCACAGTGTTCATAGAGGGGCCAAGTATTTGTCCAACACCCTTGCACACAATTCCCTGTTTTGGTAAGGTACTATACATTTCACCAGTCACACCATGTTCAAACACGTAATTAAAAAAAAAACTCCTAACCAATTTTACATGTATTTTTACTGTCCATAGACAAAATGCTCTCAAACACACACAGCATGTGAGAAAATCCAGCATTTTATTTAATTTTTTAAAACCTTTTTACTTTTTGACAAATACTGTCAGTTCAAAACATCTCTCTCACAAACATACGCAAAGTTGCATGTGGGTGACTACTGTAAATATCACTCTAAAACAGCATTATTCTTCGTTTTTTGTGACGGGAACTGAACCGGACAAAAGACAGATGAGTTACAGGACAGGGGCACGTCAGGGGGCCAATCAGATTTCAGCTGGGGCCAATGCCCCTGTGGCCCCGCCCCTAGAACCGCCCCTGCTTAGAAGTGCATTCTGGGGCAGCTCTTTTTCCAGAAGAAAGTTGAAATTCCGAGGGTCAAGGCATGATAGATCGGCAAACAGATCTCCGTGCTGCAGGAATCGACGATGCATACAGGTGCTTGCAGTATCCAGGATGATGTTGTGCACTTTGATTCTGTAGTCCGTCAATGCGTCGGTGACTAATGTTTCAACGGACTCTCCCGGCATAGCCTTCTTTTTTTCAGCCGTTTTTCGGGCAATGCGTCCATCACCTCCACCTCAACATCCTCATCGTCAAACTTCGAGTTTGCCCAGCTTACAAACTCTTCTGTGGCCTGTTTCACCGTATCAAAATCTCTCACAAGATGTTGGAGTTTCCCTAACCATTCGGTGGGCGCTTAAAGCTACGGTCGGCAACTTTTTTTTAGTCATATTAGCTTGAACTGTCATGGGATTCTGGAAGTAGAATATTAAATAGGCTGTTTAGGAAAAATAACGAAATCTGTAGCTCCCTCTGAAGCCTGTAATCATGCTTGCAAAAATCGAGCGCTCCCGGCTGTTTTTAACCAATCAAGTTAGGGTGGAGGAATCCTACCTGTCAATCACAGCTTGTGCACATGCTGCTGAGCGTGAGTCTGCCCCAGCTTGTGTGCGCTCACACTGGTGTGAACTCACGTGCACAACCTCGTCCACAGAGGGGGAGGGGTTTGGGGGGGCGATTCGGAGCTTGTTAGAGGTTGGGGGAGGGACCTGAAAGTTGTATCAGTTCGAATTTTCCGACTTTAGACTCGGAATTTTGAAAACCTGCCGACGGCAGCTTTAAGAGATCCAGGCCGCTGGTTTGGAGGTATTTCGACAGGGGTCCAGTAAGTGCAAAAATGCGCAGGAACAGCTCTGCGGTCAACACGTTTCATACTTCAAAAGTGACTCCATGTATGTGCGAGCCTTTGCGCGCGCTTGCGTTGTGAAGCGTGGGTTCTCATGTATGGCAAACAAAGCGTGAACAAGAGCTACATACAGACCACTCTCTGGTTTGCCGAACGATCCGAAGATCTTCTTCAGCGCAACATCCTTTGCAGAGCAATGCGTCTCGCAAATCAACGAAATCCGCCTCTGCTTTGGGTCCTGGCTGACATTCTCCCAGGCGTTCATCCGCTGATAGGAGTCACGGAAAAAAACGGCGATGTCATTCAGTAAAGCAAACAATGATGCTGCTGCTATCACGACACTTGTCAGGGTCTGTTTTATCTGTTCATGGTTTATTTTGATAGTCTTGTCTGCTTCCTGTTTTATTTTTCCCTCACTTCCTGTTGTGCGTCACTTTAGGTTTCTTGACTCCCGTTGTGTGTGATTGCCCATTGTTTTCACCTGTGTTCTGTTTATTTATACCTTTGCTCCCCAGTGTGTCTTTGTCAGATTGTCTGCGTATTTTTGGTAGCTTTCCTGCGATTTATTCCTTCGAGATTGATTTACATCCCTGGTTATTTCTACTTCTTGCTTGTTTTCTGGATATCCCTTTTGCCTAGCGATTTTGTACCTTTGCCTTTACTGACTGCCTTCCCGTGTACCGACTTGGAATAAACTCCCTTTACGCCTACCTCGTCTGCCTCTGGTCTGCTCTGTGGGTCCACTGTCTGTCTGATCCTGACAACACTTGTCGTTTCGCCCATAACCAGATTAAGTACGTGTGCGTAGCACCAAACATGAACCTGACCTGGAGACTCTTTGGACAGCCAAGCAGAGAACCCCTTGTATGTCCCTTGCATGTTGGCTGCGCCATCTGTTGAATTTCCAATGCAGTTCTTTATGTCTATGCCACAAGACTCCAACGTCTGTTTAAGCAGGTTCAGAAAGTCCTCTCCTGTCGCTGATTCACACTGAACAACTGCAAGAAGCCTCTCGTGGAAGGTGTCAGTGACGTAGCGAACAATGACACTGCACTGATCTTTGGCCGTCAAGTCCTGAGTTGTGTCGATTTGGACTGAGTACATTTAGGCTTGGGTGATGTCAGAGCAGTGCCTCTCTTTAATAAGCTGCCGGATGGCTTCAATGACAGAATTCACGGTGGTTTTGGACATCAGTGTCACAAAGGAACCCCTTCCCTGCCCTTCCGTACTTTTTGCAATGCATTCCTGGACGGGTTGCTGTAAACAAGGATCATATTTACTGAGCAACAAAAGTATCTCCAAGAAAGTTCCCGTGATCAATGGACAGGTCAGCTAACGTCCGTGCAGATTCATTTTTGTTGCCCCGGTAGCTCAATGCCCGCTTTCCGATTAGTTTCACGATGTCCACCACCCGCTCTAAAACCTGACGCCTCTTACGCACTTGCTCGCGGAAGGCCGTCATTTGATTTCTGTTAATCAGACTTTTTATGTCCGTCTCGTTCGTCCATGACAGGTACGCCTTAACACAGTCGAGATGGGTCAAGATTTTTTCATGCTCATCAAGCCTCTGGTGCAAGTGCCTGAAGTCGGTGCATCCATTTATTAAT
This sequence comes from Odontesthes bonariensis, assembly GCF_027942865.1. Taxonomy (NCBI): domain Eukaryota; kingdom Metazoa; phylum Chordata; class Actinopteri; order Atheriniformes; family Atherinopsidae; genus Odontesthes; species Odontesthes bonariensis. Next base: position 6,671,081 of record NC_134516.1, read on the forward strand.
TTATTTGATTCTGTTTTTTTGGAGAAGGCTAAGCAGACTGCACAAAACACAGAATGCTTCTCCTCATTATAGCTGACCCATTTACGTTCTGTTCCGTCTTTACGGCTAAATGCCCTCCTAACAGCTGCGCTTTCGCTCTTCTGCTGTGGGTGGAACTTAAAAAACAAGCCCAATGAGCTGGAGTTTGGCCGGCTAAAATAGTCGATCTTCTCTGTAAAACTCACATGCGTTATGCTCTCCTCTCTTGCAGCATCAGTCTCCATCTCGGTCTCCATCTCAGTCTCCAAAGCTTCCCCATCCTCTTTAGGCTCATTTTGTTCCTCCTCGGTGTCCCCTTGCTGATTGTATCCATCCTCGTCCTCGCCAGTGTCAGCAACATCAGTGCTAGCGCAGCAGGTTGCAGCAGATGAAAAAAACCCATCCAATGTAGCGCATTTCTCGCCCCCCGAAAGCAGTGCTCTTTTTAATTTGTCCCTCTTTTTTTCCGCTCCCCCCTTCTGTCGTTTAATACCTCCTGGTCCTCGATTCATTTTTTAAAATTGTTTTAACTTAGTAATCCATCCGCGATTTGACCAACAAGCTACAGAATGTTGAATCTTCTACTACGTTCTATTTTGTTTTGGCGGGAGCCGGGTAAATGAAATTCCCACAAGGCATTGCTTTACTCCAGTTGTCTCAAACACATACAAAATATAGATAGATATACATTTCTTTTATTTTAAAAATTTTTACATCGTACGAAGGTATATTCAGATGAAATAAAATAATATAATGTAAATGAACCAAAATAAAACACACATCATCAAGGTCGCACCGTCAGTGTGTAATGTATAGCAATTTCAGTGGTATAAATAGCGAAAAGGTGCCATTGAAAGGTCAGTAAGAAGGAACTTTTTAGGATGACGAGGGCGCGTGATGACCGACCGTGACTGCGGGGCCGCGATGAGCATTGTCAGGGCCGCCCGCGATTAACATTGTTAGGGCTGGGGCAGTCGGTGGCGCAGTGGGTTAAGCAGCCGCCCCATGTACAGAAAAAAAAAAAAAAAAACATTGTCAGGGGCGCGGCCCTTCGGGCATGTGCCCGAAAGCCAGACCGCTCAGTCCGTGCCTGCCTGCATCCATTCTTCTCATCAGCTCTCCCGCTTCAGAAAGTCCTCAGTTTCTTTGTCCATTCCCAGTTCCTGACCCGCCTTCCACTGCCATCCTTCCTTCATCCTTTTCATGCTCTTGGTTTCTGTGCAGAATTATTCTCAGATTAAATCAGGATATATTCAGTTTTAGGACATCTGATCCATATTGTGTTTGGATGCTACAGAGCAGTCTGATATGCAGTTACATCCCCGAAGCAACTGTAATGTTTTCACTCATTTAAAGTCTTGATTGCATCCTGATACCTTTGTTAGCTCGATTCTTTCATTGGAAGCTCAAGAACAAGCCAGAGGAATCCCAAGTTAAATAAAGTGTTTATTGGTAGTCACACATGAAACATATCAGGGCTGGGCTCATGGAACAGAGCTCCCGCAGGAAATCCGTCAGACCGAGCCTCGATTTCCGGGCACATTTTGTATTTATATCACTTATTATTTCACATACTCACACTCGACAGAGTATAAAGGCTGATTTATGGTCGGAAACCAGGTCGTCTGCGTGTGTGTCGCAGTTAACGCAGACATGCCCCCCCCCTTACGCAGACACTCTGGTGCACCTCCCCAAAATTGTAACTCACCGCAGACAGTGCCGCAGACATCGCCGCAGGGGGGAGAGAAAGGAGGCCTCTGATTGGTCAACTCTACATCCGCTCTACACTATGTATTTCCGGTTTGCTAACCGGCTAATGGTGACACTAACCGTGCTAACCGTGACGATTCTTTTGCCTCTCTGCCAGCTCCAGTAGTAGCAATACTTCTTCTATTTCTAGATCGATCAGCTGCATCTCAATCAAAGTGCGCATTCGTCCAGTCGCCATTGTTGTTGAATGAATTGTTCGTGATTGTCCCTCTTGCGTTGTGGCGTGGAATTAACATAGCGCAGACCGTGCTATTGGGCATAAATCAAAAATAACTGCGTCATGTCTGCGACAAGCTCACTGCGACACACTGCTGCGAGAGTATACACGGCCCTTAATTGGGCATGAGTAAGTTCAACATGCTTCGTCATATTCTCTGGATAAGCCAAACAATGTGTATGTTGTTTTGTCTCACAATGCCTGGATCATTTAAGGTCATACATCGTGTGCATCGTGGAAAAGTACAGAGACTATTTGATATGCATTTCTAATGTCTAAGAACAAAGCCAATTTTAACACCTTCAAACAGGAAGCATTATAAACTGCGTTCTCCTTTGCCCTAAAGTGTGTCTTCTGGTCTCTGCTGGAGCTGGTGTTTCCAGGTCTGGAGACAGAAACAGGCCCAAAACAAACCACCCGAACCCTAAAGAAAGACCTGGAATGTGGAGACTAATCATTTATTGCAGGGATGTCAAAGTCAAATACACCGATGGCCAAAAAAACAAATTTGTTACAAGCCGAGGGCCGGACTGGTTCAATGTTTATTAAAACATATTGAAATGATTGCACATAGCCTATTGAACCAAGACCTAACACACTGTATATTATTTAATGATTAAATGAATAAAGCAATATTTTGTTATGGCTCTGTCAGTAACTTCAAGTGAAAACATTTTCAACAGGCAAACAGACAAAAACGAACTTCCTTCAAAGAAAAATCGCATGTCCTGTACATTAAATGAATAAAAAGCTAATAATAATAATAATGAGCTAGCCTTGACAGCAGCCACGCTTTGTGATTTGGCATATGTGAGCATAGCCTGCCTGGACTTACGGCCTCGTTTTAATTCTTCCACCTTCTGTAGTCTTTGTTCTGTGTCCATATTCTTGTCTTTGTCTGTGTGTTTCTGAGACGTTTGTTAATGCCTTCTTTAGATTATATTCTTTCATTACAGCCAAACTTTCTCCACACAGAAGACACACAGGTTTGTCTTTTACCTCCGTGAACATGTACTCTGCCTCCCACCCGGCTTGAAACCCCCTGTTCTCAGCGTCCACCTTACGTTTAGCCATTTTTGAGGAGGAGGGTAGCTGAAAGTTGATCTCTGCTCTGACTGCTGACGAATAATGAAGCCGCTTGTGCGCGCTGCAGTGACTTTGCGGGCTACCGTTGCATTGTGGGGAATGTAGTGTTGGTGTGTGCAAAACACCAGCGGGCGGCTTTGGCCTGCGAGCCGGTTCTAATAGTAATTAAATATCATCCAGGGGGCCATAGATAATTCATTTGCAGGCCGGATCTGGCCCGCGGGCCTTGACTTTGACATATGTGATTTATTGTGAAGCAGTCGGTGCATGTCGCACGAGTCCATGAGAGCTCCGGTAGGAAGGAGTGTGATGGTGTTCATGAGATCAGCTTTATTTGGTTATTGCTGACTGTAATGATGATCTTCTGCTGGTTTTATTCAGGGTTCGTTCTCAGTTAACCCAATGCTCCACAGAGGACGGGTCTGCTCACCACAAGCATTTCTGGCTTCTTTAAGAAGGCCATCTCTTGCTTCTAGCTTGTTTTACAGATCAGGGTTTTGTTGGTACTGGAGATAACTGTTAGAAATTTTTAGATTTTTGACTTTATAATATCCCTAACAAGCGAAATAATGCCAGAGACGACCGATAACGTTAGTTCAGCCCGACAGCACCCATACGACACGAGGGCTACGGCTAGCCAGGCCTCTCTTGCTGGCGCAGATGAGAGCACGAGTGGTGCTGAGGCGCCATCTAACATGGCGATTATGGGGTTTCTCCAGCAACTCGCTGAAGACCAAAAGACAAATTTTGCTGATATCCGGAAGGATTTGTCGGAGACACGGAGAGGCATTTCGGCTGTCGAAGAAAAGCTGGCGGATGTTTTAACCAGAATAACCAGCTCGGAAGCCCGCCTTGACATGCTGGAGGACGCTGAAAAACAACGCCATGACCACCCGGCGGCACCTGCATCGGAGGTGGAGAAACTGTACGCCAAATTGACCGAGTACGAGGACAGAGACAGACGTGTTAATCTACGCATCTATGGTTTTCCGGAACACTGTGAGAAGAAGGACGCAATCTCTTTTTTAAAAGAAAATCTGCCGGAAATCCTTCACCTTGATTTTCCAGACGGCCTTGACCTGGAGCGTGCGCACCGGGCGCTGGTCCCCATCAAGCCTGGAGCTCCGCCGAGGCCGTTTGTTGTGCGGTTCCTGCGATTCCAACAGAAAGAGCGCCTGAGGAAAGCAGCTAGGGAGATCGGCGACGTGCGCTGGCAAGGGAACCGGATCAGCATTTATCAGGATTTCTCAAAGGCAACTCAGGACCGGCGACACGCTTTCTTGGATTGTAAGCGGTTACTCCATGCGGCCAAGATCCTGTTTGGCATCGGATATCCTGCTGTCTTGTCCTTCACCACCTCCGGTGGGTCCAAACACCGATTTGATGATCCGAAGAAGGCGATACAGTTCATCAAAACGCTCTGACTCGGCACTGCTGCATCACATACAGGTCAGGTGCATACATGCTGAATTTACGTCCGTGTTCTCGGAGAAATTCGCACTGGTTTGAAACTATATTAGACCTTAAGATTTATGCTAAAGTGTTGGCCCGTCGCCTTCAGGGCTATATGTTTAAGTTGGTACACTGCGACCAGACAGGTTTCATAAGAACCAGACTAGCTTCGGACAATGTAAGAAGGATTCTACATGTCCTGGATGGCTCGCGCAATCTTGACTCTCCTGCAGCGGTTCTATCGCTAGACGCAATGAAGGCTTTCGACAGGCTGGAATGGCCGTTCTTGTGGTCGGTGCTGGAAGCTATGGGCTTTGGCTCTCCTTTTATCAACATATTTGATCAAGGTGCTATATTCGAATCCTACTGCTATGGTGCTCACAGGGAAGACCTGCTCTAATCTCTTTGACGTTGCAAGGGGGTCCAGACAGGGCTGGCGCTTAAGCCGACTCCTATTTCCACTCTCCCTCGAGCCGCTTGCCCAGACGATTCGACAATCGCCTCTTTTGTCTCCAATCTCGATCAACGGAACACGTCATCACATTTCATTGTATGCTGACGATCTATTACTGTATGTTGATGATGCGACGCAATCTATTCCTCGAATGCTTGTTATTTTTGACAGATTTGGCGAGTTGTCTGGTTTTCGAATAAATTGGCAGAAATCTGCCCTGTTGCCCCTGAACAACGCGATGGCCTGTGCACCCGTCCCTCCGAGTATTCCAGTGGTCAAACATTTTACGTACCTGGGTGTTGAGATCTTTTCATCAACCAGCACTACAGCGAAGCATAATTTTGAAAATGCCCTCAATACAATCACTACAGACCTAAACAGATGCGCCTCACTTCCCAATTCTTTGTGTAGCCGAGTCTCCATTATTAAAATGAATATTCTCCCCAGAGTTAACTTTCTAAGCTCGATGCTTCCTCTCACGCCCCCAGCCCAGTACTGGAGCAAGATACAGACTGCAGTGACTAAATTTGTCTGGCAAGGCAAACGCCCTCGTATAAGGCTCACCACGATGCAACGAGATAGACTGACAGGTGGGCTATCTTTGCCGAACTTTAAGTTTTATTATTGGGCCTTTGCTCTTAGACCTTTAATAACCTGGTTTGAGCCTAGTGCCGCAGTGTCTTGGCGGGCTGTAGAAGAGAGTTTTGTTCATCCTTACTCTCTTCAAGACTTCCTGTATTCTAACGTGCCTTTAGCACAACGCAGAGAAACGTACGGCCCAGTAGTCTGTCAGATGATTGCTGTCTGGAGGGCTATAGAGAAGATGAGTGGGTTCCCCGCTGAGTGGCATCCTCGTTCACCTATATTTGATAACTCCAAACTGTTGATAGGTGGTCGCCCCATACAATATCATCATTGGCGGGAGAGGGGAATTCGAACGTTGGGAGATGTTTTTGGAGACATGGGTTTGCATTCCTTTCAGGATTTGTGCACACAATTTGATATTCCACATTCTTCCTTTTATTTCTATCTTCAATTAAGATCTGTTTTGGGAGCTTGCAGAGTTCCGTCTCCTCTCACACCACATCCATTAGACAAGATTCTACGTAGCACCAGAAGCACGAGAGGTCTAGTCTCCAAACTATATTGGTATATTTCCGAGCATGCTTACAGACCCCTGGCAGTGGAAATTTCATGGAGAGCCGATATTCCAAATCTTAATACAGATTATGATTGGCTGAAAGTCTGGTCTAACATTTTGCTGGCCTCCAGAAACCCGGATCACCAGCAGATACACTTTAATTTTGTTCACAGAACATATATGACACCAAAGAAGCTTTGCTCCATGAAGCTAATTTCGGATCCCCACTGTAAACTGTGCTCTTTGAATGCTGTTGGCACCTTCTTTCACATGATCTGGGACTGCCCCCCAGTGTCAGTGTTCTGGGGGATGGTTGCCTCCAATCTCTCTAAGTTATTTGGGATTGTGGTACCACCGTCACCTATCATATTCATTCTCAATGATTTGTCTACCCTGGGGTTGTCACTGTCTAATAGCCGTGCCTTGCTGGCTGGGTTCACGGCGGCCAAAAAACTGGTTGCCACAAGGTGGAAGCCACCGCATTGTCTTTCACTTCGGGCATGGCTTCTTATGTATATGGACATTGTATACTTGGAGCTATCTACAGCTCGTGTACATGGAGCACAGGAGACTACTATTGAAATGTGGAATTCTCTTTCTATGAAGCTTAAGAATGTGTTAGACTGAAGGTCACTGAAACTGTATTGTGTTTTTCGACCATGTCCCTGAGGTAGGGGGTGGGGGGATGGGTGGGAGGGAGGGAGGGTTTATTTATATTATTTATATGATTTCAGATTAAGTTTAAGTTGTTGATTATTTTCATGTATTTCATTATTGTTTTCTGTTTATTTGATCTTGGTGATTACCTTATTTACTACTTGCTAATGTAATTGCTTTTCATTTTATGACATGTTCTCATTTTCTTTTCTCCTTTTTGTATAAAAATTTCTTGAATAAAGACAAATTTGATCACAAAAAAAAAAGTTAGTATGAGTAGTAGGAGAAGTATGCGGTTTCGAACACAGCCTGGGATTGTTGTGGAGAAATTAGAGTCGAATCCCGCGTTGGTCAGCCGTCCATTGGGGAGTTTATTGAACAAACCGTCACAGCAAAACGTGCATTCAGAATGTACAAAATGTCCGACGAGCTCATTTTGGGACACCCTTTTATACCGTTTTATCATAACAAGTGTACGTGGCCCTCTCTGGAGGCGCCTAGCTTTCGCAGTTTATCATAAACACGCTCATTCTAACTATCAACAATATTCTGAACCCGTCAACAAGGCACAGGATGTAACTAGGCCAGAAGTCATGAACATGTCATGACATCCTTCTCCCACATAGTCCCCCCTGAAATCACTTATCAGTGATTTAATAAAGAAATAATCTAAAATAAAAGAAAATCATCCCACATAGTTAATTAAGAATTAATTAACATAATCAACACTAAATTATTCTAATAATTCTACAATATCAATCAACAGAACCATTTTGAATAAATGAAAAGGAATATATATATGTGTGTACTCGAATCACATTAAATGATTAAATTAAATTAAACGATATTGAATTCAACAACACTACAAGTTTTACATTGCCATCACACTTGTCCACTGTTCGCAGTGCATAGGTGCGAAAAACCCACCGGCTGCTACTTTCGTAACTCATGTTCTTATCTTGGGAAAATTCACCTACGGCCCCCCCCACTGGCGACCGACCACTTTACCAAGGTCGCACTCCGAACAGTTGACTGACACAATTGGCAATGGACATATCAGTGATCAGTTTTGATTGATAATACACATAGACTGAATACACCACCTTCAAATCAGTTAATCACCGTTTTGTATCAAGTACAATACATAAAATTATGGATTATCACACAACAACAGTAATAAAATGGAATGTAATGCAGCCCCTCCAGTCCCGTCCCATCTCCTGTGCTCTGGTGTCGTCTGCTTCTGGCCGAACATCCGTCCGGCTGGGTCTGGAACTGCTAAGCTAACTCTGGGAGGAGAGGTCGCCAGTACGTCACTCCCAATCAAAGAGATCTTCAGCATCTCTTCTCCCTGTCAGACTAAACTTGGTTCCACCCTCGAGGAAAGAATCATGTGAACCGTCCGTTGGTAACCTTCATTCGTTGACCCGCTCTCCCATGCGTTGGTCCTTAGACCTGGTCTCGCATGGTCATCTGCCTCCAGATTCCCTCCACTGTTCGTTTGAACATCACTTGCAGCAAACACCTTCTCAGAATGGGTATAATGCAACACACCAATAGGGAGACCATTATCACTATCAACAATATTGCTATTCCCGCCTTAACTGTCATCGCTCCCCCTTCTCCCCAAAATCCCAAACAGACCAGTCCACTACCATTCACCTCCACCAGCATCACACGTCAGCTCCTCTCTCCGTTCTCTGAACTCCTTCACGGCCGTTGTGAACGTACCATCAGCTGCAGTATTCCCGGGTATAAATGTACAACATTTTCCCCAACCATCTGGCAAACACCAATTTCCCCTTCTAATATCCATTCTAAAACTTGTCTGTTCTACCAAGCCATCATACTCGTCTCATGTAGTTGTTCTCCAAAGCCTGCAAACCCTTCACTCGTGTAGTTAAGAATTCCCTGTTGGTTGTATCATATGTAATTAATCCACTCACCATTTTGTCAAATATGATCCACGGCAAACCAGCCTCAAATCCAGCTGCAACCTCCCTGCGTGCTTTGAGCCCAAAGGAATCCCTCTCGGCTGTCGTATTGCATCCAAGTAAACGTGCTTATCCCTGATGTAGCCATCACTCGATCTTTTAACTCTCCCTTCTTCCACATCCAATCCTAGCATCTCGTTTACCTTGTCATACACTACCACAACTGATGTGTTCCTCCTCACCAGTGCCCAAAAACCTATCTCCCTGTTGGGTAGCACATTTAACAAAACATGATCTCCACACATCCAGTAACTCTCAGCCACTGGGTGTGTCTGATCCCCAAAAAGATATAGAGTTAAAATGATCATTACTATATTTTCACATTTTGATCCAAATAAATAAATCCCAATAAATCTTGTTTTCATTTAACAGTAGTATTACCTACGCGAGTTCCAAAAGCATCCAAACTCACCATTGTAATCTACTCTATAATCAGTGGGAGGCCCCTCCTGTGATGTACTCAGATTAAATTCCGCACAAGAAGACTCAAATTTGTGGCCCTCCCTTATTTTGAAAATAACTATGTAATTTATTTGGCCCGAACATCAATCTGCACTTAATACCACACATAGGAAACAATAACCGTTTATCCTCTTCCGATGTGAACCTACCTTCTCTGCATTCCCGTTGCTGGACCACCGCACAGTCCCTGAAGGTGTGTGGCTCTGGAACAACAACAGGCAATGCTCCTGGAGCGTCTGCACATATGAGACACTCCGTCGCTGTCAGTTCTCTCGTAGTGTACCATGCCCATCTATACCACATATTCTGTGCTGCCTTCCCCCATCTTCCACAGTTACACTGTTTTCCCGACTCCACCTGTGCATGTACACTCCGTCTGTTCTTGGATTAACATGATTATTCTGTCCTGTAGTGCTAATGGTATCAAATCCCCCTAGCCTTTCCCGAAAAATCTTTCTATTCTTACAACCATTGTGAACAACTCCTTCTGACCCAATCTGACTTGATCTTACCAGATTGCCCCTTTGTCGTGGCGTCCAGAGGCGGTGATTTGGTCGTCTCCTCCACCGGACCCATGATCCCCACTTCCTCAAATCGTTTATTCCATGAACTTAAATTCAAGCTTAGCAGATACCTCTTCACGACTAGCTCTAGTGTGTATTGCTGGCAAAGTTTGTGGCGTGGCATGGTCTGAGTGGGTGTGTATTGTTGCATCATACTCATCTGACCCAAGCTGGCTACTTTCTCTGCGGGGTGGCTTCATCACGGGACCCTTCCAGCCTCTCCTGGATGCGGGATCCCGTCCAACATCTCCAGGCTTCGTTCTCCTGAGCCCATGCTGTCGGCCAACACCCACACCTGGATGCTCACAGTGTCAGAAATCTTAACCTCTTCCTTTTGTTCATCCTTTCCCTCGGACTCGACTCCGTCTGTGTCTTTAGTTCGAACCTTAGTGCAGTGATTCAAATGGTACCATGTGTTGCTACCTTCCATTTGAACTGCTGTTGATGTTGCTCGCACCATTGTGTACGGTCCTTTCCGTCTTGGCTCAAGCCACTCCCTTCGGAACACTTTGATGTGCACCTGGTCGCCCGGCATCACTGGTCTCTCAACCAGCTGTTTGAGACCTGAGTCTCTGAACTCCTCCTGTAGATAGATTGTTCTGTGGATTGCAGTTAATTGCTTCATGTAAGCTGTCCACTCTGTTTGCACCTGCTCAAGTGGGAACTGAGGTGCTGGCATGGGTCGACCCGTTAGCATTTTATGCGGTGTTAGTGCCTGACTCTATGAGTCTGCATACGAAAGCTCATTAGTGCAAGCGGCAAAGCATCTAGTTAGTTTAGTTGAAGCACAGATTCAATTCAATTTCACTTTCCAGGTTCCATTGATCCTCTCATGCATCCCTTGACTCTGTGGATGATAAACGGCCCCACAGCGCTGCTTGATTCGCAGCTGCTGCAGAATGCCTCTTGCACTTTTATAAACAAACACTTAACCATTATTTGAGCTAATCTCTGATGGAATGACAAACAGATGAATCAATTCTCTTACCAAAAAAAATTTACGACTATTTATCCAATATGTATGACCAATCTCCTTGTGATGGCGTGACCTCTGGCTCCAGTAACACCATTGGTGCCAAAACAGCAAGCTGGCACTTTGATGCTACTTTCGCTGCTTCATCAGCCGCGATATTACCTTTACTAACCATTTTGTTACCTTTACGATTATTTGACACTGTATCACTGCCAATTTTCAATTTTCATGACTGCAATCCGCTCCTTCATTTGGACCTCCTGTCGCACTGGACTTCCGTCTGACCTCCTGAACCCTCTCTGCTTCCGAACTGCTCCAAATGAAGAGAAAATATCATGAGCATATGCAGAAACTGTGTACACACTCGTAACCTTACCTTTCACCAGTCAACATGCTTCCGTTAGTGCCTTCAGTTCAGCCAACGGTGCCGAACATGGCCGTTCACACTTCTCAGCTTTCACCGTCACAAAGTTCTCCACCTTCCTGTTTCACAACTGCAAAACCTCATGATCACCCAAATGATCTCACAACATGATCCATGCACAACATAAGTGACATCAGCCTGCACAAGTGGAGTTGCTCCTATGTCAGGTCTCAGTTTAATGTATCTCACAGCTTCTGCCACACGCTCATGTGGTTCTCCTTCAACTCACGTGGAATGACATCTGCAGATCCCGATGTAGTACACCTCTGTATTCACATCTGGATGTGTCAAAAGATGCACAACCTGCAAACATCCTGTCCGAGTCACAACATACCTACTCTGATTTATTAGTTCTGAAATCTTATGGTTTTTATTGGAGACATATAAGGAAAATGGCTTCTCATAGACTAGTGTTGCCCGTTTTGGATGACTTTTGCTAATTTCGTTTCAAATTTCCAAAGGCTAACTTAGCCTCGTTTGTCCTCTCCAGTTGTGCTTTCAACCTTTGATCTTTGGATTTTTCATGATTCCTTTCAGAGGAAGCTAATTTCATTGCACAACCTTCCCAAAAGAAGATCATACTTGTTTTATTTTAATTTCACTTATTTATTCATTAGTTATTTATTCATTTATTTTGGACATGGCGCTTTTCTTACTCCCTCCAAGTGGGATGGAGAGATATCAGTAATTCCCTATGGGCTTAACTAGATACTCTAATTTAGGCTATCAATGCTAAAATTTAAATTAGACACTTTGTTCCGCTCAAATTTTAGAACTTCGTAATAGTGGCACATTTAAATTTTAAATTCAGAAACTTTGTTTTGTCCTATTAACAGTGACCTATTTACATTTAAGTTTTAGAAACTTAGTCATAGTTTTGTAATAGTAACATATTTAAATTCACGTTTTGAAAACTTAGTAATCGTGACACATTTACCTTAAAAACTTTGTTTTGTTTTGTAATGATGACACACCTGAGGGTGGTTTTTAAACCCTTTTGAGTACGTCTAATGTAAGTGTACTTCTTACCTCTATATGTCAATGTAAACCAATACTGGGATTCCTCTGCCAGAGGAACGCCTTGGACCTGCCGGGCCACTTGCTCCGCCCCGCAGGGACTGGCCACGGTCCTGCCGAACACTCGGGTTTCTCGGTGCTCTCGGACAGCTGTAAACAAAGTGTCCCCTCTCGCCACAGGCCCAACATGCCCCCGAGGACCTTCGTCCTCCTGGTGCACCTCTTCTTGACCTTTGACAGGGTCGACGATGGACTTGCCCCTGTGATGGCTGTTCAGCGGCCCCCGCTGTCATGGCCTCATTTCGTACCTCTTGCTTCGCTTGCAGTTCTTCTAACTGCAACCGTGCAAGTTCCCTTTGCATATCCTTCTCCTGCTCATTCAGTTTCAGTTCTTTCCTGTATTTGTTTACTGCATGCACCACGTGGTCTCGGAATTGTCCATGTGACATTGAATTCAGCCCCACCACATCCTCCAGCCTCCCCTGAACTGGGGCAGGCAGAGCCTCTTTGATGGAAACTCTGAACAATGTCACCCAAGCTGGGCTCTTCTCGATTTCTCCCTCAGACTCTTGTGTCCATTTCTTCAATTGTTGTGCAATATACACAGCTGGACTCTCTGTTCCTGACAGTGGCTCCCCCTTTAATGCTTCGAGGTCCACTCCTACAGGAAACTCAGCTCGTAACGCTCTCCAGAGTGCAGCTCGATATGCATTAAAATCAGTTCCATCAGCTCGGTGGCTTAACATCCAGTCATTCTCACTGTGTCTCAAAATGCCCTCCATGGTAGAAGTTCCAAAACACAGTGCCCACACTGCCTTAATGTGTCCCACAGACAACAGTTTATGCACAGTCTCTTGTTCAAAAGCTCTTATCCATCTACTTGCACCTGTGTGAATGTCCGGCAATCGAGCAACCAGCCCCCCTAGGACGAGCGTCTGCCACGGCACATACTGTCCCTGCGTCATTTCTATCAAACTCGGTGCTGACGCTGTTGGACCCTTATGTTCTTCAGAAGATGCCTTTTGAACTGGAGGTGCCAGTTCGGGTGATTTTTGGTATTGTGGGAGCTGTCCCCTTGCCTGATCTGAATTACAGATGGCGTCTGGCTCAGGAGCTCCATGACTGATTGATGTAGCTATTTGTAGTTCTGGACGTTCATGAGATATTTTGTGATCTTTTATTTCAGAATCTCCTTGTATGTTTGCTGCTCCCGGCAGTGTTGGATATAGCTCTGCATTTTCAAAGAAATGTAAAACTTTTAATTCAAGCTCTCTTTTTCCCTGTCTCTTTTTGCTTTTGTCCTTTGGTTTGTAAGCTTTAATCCTTTGTTCCATACTCTTACAGGTAGTTACATTGAAAGTGCCCCCTTTTGGCCAGGGTGAGACGTTATTTTTTGTTCGTTTTTCCCATTTTAGAGATATCTTTTTAATATCTTTGGAATGTTCAGGATGTTTGGCGCTGATGATTATTGTTGGTGTTACATCCATTGTTTCACCTAGTTAGTTCCCTTCTATTGACTTTTGACTTTTTCTTTACTTATTTATTTTCTAAATTTCCCTTATTTATTATTCGTATTCCCCCTTTTTTTTTTTTTTTTTCTTTTTTGAAAGTCAATTTAAATAAAACTAATTATTTACCTCTAATCAATGCTAATTTAATGCTCAGCTAAATTTAGCTTAGATGCAGCTAATTATTGGATTGGATATTATCAATGCTACTGTTAAGCTAATATAGCTCGTTGCTATTTTGATTCCTAATTAGGAGTTAGGTTCTTATTAGCTTATTGTTAATGCTATTGTTTGCTATCCACTGCCAACTGCTGTTGGTTTCCCAGCTGTTGTTAATGAATGCTAGCTTATTGCCAATTAAGATTTAAACCAATATTTGCCTTATTGCTATTGTTGATCAATGTTAATTGTCTTTCTGATCAATGCTAATTATGGCTAACGAAATGCTAACAAATGCTACTAATGCTAACTATTGCTAATCAATGCTAATTGTATTTCTGATCAATGCTAATTATGGCTAACAAAATGCTAACAAATGCTACTAATGCTAACCAATGCTAACTATTGCTAATCAATGCTACTTATTGCTAATCAATACTAGCTTCCTTGTTGACCAATGCTAATTGAATGCTAATTATGCTATTCAACGCTAGTGATTGCTAATCAATACTAGCTTCCTTGTTGACCAATGCTAATTGAATGCTAATTATGCTATTCAACGCTAGTGATTGCTAATCAATACTAGCTTCCTTGTTGACCAATGCTAATTGAATGCTAATTATGCTATTCACGCTAGTGATTGCTACTCAATGCTAGTTATTGCTAATCAATACTATTGATTGCTAATCAATACTTGCTGTATTACTAATGCTACCCAATGTTAATTTATTGCTAATCGAAAGCTCAGTTAATGCTTACTCTGTTTGAAGTGACTCAGGCTAAAGGCGTTGCCCCAACTTTTGCTCACATCCGGATGCTTCCGATCCAATCCACACACAATGTCCTCCACCAATCCAGATGATCCAATGTACGTCACAGCTACGTCAATTCTGACCAATGAAATAAAAATATTTTTTGACCAATGAAATCTGAACACACCTCTAAATCTAACTCCAGTGAAACACGTCTGAGACACGTAACTTCTAACCAATAAAATATGAACACACCTCTAAGCCCGCCTCCAATGAATCACGTGAATTTCTAACCAACCAAATCTGAACACATCATTACATCTGCTACCTAGACTGTTATTAACTCCTCCCAAACATAACAATTGAACCAGACATAACAATTGAACCACACCCCAACTCAAAATGGCGTTTGTCACACTTTTTGTTACAAGTTAAGAAAGAGGAAGAAATACAAACTTTCCAGCTGGACAGGGAAAAAATACAAACCAAACGACACAGAAATAACAGTTGCACTATTCTTCACCTCCAAATGGCATTTGTTAGGGAAGAGAAAGAAATACAATTTAACACGCTGTGGACAGGGAAAATACAGACCAAAAGATACAGAAACAATGCATAAGCGAAAAACTTCCTTTATCAGGAGTGTTAACATTCAACTGGACTAGAGACAGCAACCTCTCCTCTAGAATTGCGAAACCCTCATTACTCGACTGATAACAACTCTGCAATTAGCACATTACCTAAAGAAAACTAATAATTATTACAGTTCAACCATAAAGTGCCCCTTGAAGACACAAGGAAAGAAAATGTGATCACACACGAACATTTGAAGCAGCAGGAAACTCTCAAGGCCAGAGCACGCGCCCACACACCAGTCGCGGGAGCGCGCAGCACCCTCTGTCCCCCTGAGAGCCAGAACACAATTCACTCGCCTGTTAAGAATAGAACTTTAGAAACTTAACACCAATCACAGCGGTATTCAATAATAACAAGATGCACTCAACGAAAATATAGAGTCTTAAAGAAAGAAACCCACAGCGTTTAAAAATAGCAGCACATTTCGGCAACAACACCTTATTTCCCCAAGTTATTAATGCGGCAACTATCACAATTAAGCAGATTATACCAATGAAGCAAATTATGACCATAAAGCCAGTTATAATAATGAAGCAAATCTAAGTGTAAATTAAAATACTACGAATACTCAAAAGTCAAGGGATGAGATGAGTTAGGTTAGAACCTTGATTTATCACACAAAATAATTTTCCTTTTTCTTTTTTTTTTTTAGATTCACATAAAACATCAGATTTCACACACATTTGACAGACACAGACAGAGACCGGTCCCACACACTCATACCAAGTCAGTCGATTACCAAATCGGTCGATCAAAGTTTTTGTGTCAGTCACCGTTCAAATCTTCACATTTTTAAATTATCAATTTCTTTCATTTAGACTTTTAATTTTTCAGGAGATGTTGGTGTCGGCAATATATGGAATACAAAATGTGTTTTCCCTACAAGCCTTGTGATATGGTTTCTTGACCAATGCAGCAAATGCTGACGTGTATTTATCAGCTTCGCTGTGACCTCTTAATAATAATCTCCTGTGGTCAATACGTAAACGAATTTGAATTTTCTTCTCAAAATGTCTTTATACTGAGGTCTCGGATAACTCCAAAGAGTTCTAAGCAGATATATAAAATTATATAAACATATATACTTAAAATGTGCCCGTATAGAACTGGAATTGACTTTTTCGGAGTTTTCTTGAACTGCTCTTTTGATTCCACCTTCAAACTTTTATGTTCGCAAGTCAATCAATTACCAGCATTCGTCTACTCCTTGACTAGTGAAAATAACTTTCACATATATTAATGACTAATGCGAACCATAATCCCACGGTAGCCCGAACCCCCAATGCATTAAAGGTCGGCCGTCGGCTTTATGACATCACTATGAGCGGGTGATTTCCACCCTGCCTGCTCTAAAAGCGTATCTATTATTCCAGTTTAAACTCATCGATTTATTCCCTGCCCGAGCATGAGCGACTAGTCCTTCTTAATTATCACAACAATACATCAACACAATAGCCCGACCAGCTGCTCACAGCTGTCTGCTTCACAACTCACATCAGCTGCTGTTTACCCAATTTTATCCCAATTAAAACACTTGGCTCCCCTTGGCCCACAATTTCAACAATTTCAGCAGCCCCCCTGCGCAGAGGTAACAATGGAAGGGCTTACCGTGTGCAGGATCCGTCTCTCTCCTGTGTTCTTTTAAATTTGGGGAAGCCGGAAGAAGCCGTCAGCTGTGCTCCACTAACCGAGATTAACTGCATAATGGTAGGAACAAAATCCCACCTGCCGGCTTGTTACAGCCAATGTCGGCTGTCGGGGCACAGCGGACACGCTCCGCCGGGATCCAGATGCAAACTATCACGTCGGGGTCACCATTATGTTGTGGAGAAATTAGAGTCGAATCCCGCGTTGGTCAGCCGTCCATTGGGGAGTTTATTGAACAAACCGTCACAGCAAAACGTGCATTCAGAATGTACAAAATGTCCGACGAGCTCATTTTGGGACACCCTTTTATACCGTTTTATCATAACAAGTGTACGTGGCCCTCTCTGGAGGCGCCTAGCTTTCGCAGTTTATCATAAACACGCTCATTCTAACTATCAACAATATTCTGAACCCGTCAACAAGGCACAGGATGTAACTAGGCCAGAAGTCATGAACATGTCATGACATCCTTCTCCCACAGGATCCAGCTATCTTCTGTGGTTACTTCGACATTAAAGCGAGAAATGTAATGATAAAAATAAGCTGGCTGTGGTGTAGAGGTCCTGAGTTCGCAGGGTGGCGATCAGGTAGGTAGGTAGGTGAGGCTGGAGGATCATGGTGGTGTCCGCATGGATGCGAAGTCTCATAAACCAGAGCAAGACAAAAGAGGATGGTCTGGTTGCGCCTGCAGGTCCTTTAGAGGAAGCCTTGATGAGTGCAGATGAAGGACAGGTGTGTGAGCAGGAGCTGACCAGACTCCACCCCTGACTTGCTGGAACCTGCTCCATCCCACCTGATGCTCAGAAACCTAAACAAACACCACAGCAACAGGATGTGACAGTTATCTCAGTTTAGAATACATTTTGCAGGTAAATTCTGATGTGAAAGCAACATTTGAAGCAATGACAGAAAAACATATTTCTAAACTTAAAGCACTACTATGTAACATTTCTACCTTAAAATAACAGCTTGAAAAAAATTGTGCGGCTAGAATGAGTTTTAATATTACGATTGGCCTGTCTCCTATGCCCTTCGGGGGTCTGAGTTGGAATAACTGCGCTGAGCGGAAGTACTTCGACTTGCTTTCTGGCACACCTACCGCAAAAACAAATAGACCCTCTCACGCTCCCAGGTACATTTGATTACTCTTACCTTCTCGGTCGACATAGCTTGCACCTTCTGACTCCTCGCCGGTTCGTCAACAAACGTGAAACGTGAAAGCGAAAGGGTGTTGTATGTACGACAGTGTAACCGTACATTACCTCCAAGCCTGTAGGGGGAGCTCCATAGTGGGCTTTTTGAGAAGTTACATTGTATTGCTTTAAAGAAACCAAAAACTTTCTGTAATAAAATCCAATTTGAACTTTGTATGTTGAACAGGGCTCACAGGAAACAAAGAGAGTCACAGTTGACTGGTGTCATGCTGTCTCCATGGGTCTTCACTGGGGGAGGTGATGGGCTCTTGTCCCTCTGTTCATTTTCTGTTGTTTTTGTTGTTTTCTGTGATCAAAGGTGCTGAACAGTTGATGGAGTTCATCATCAGTGGAAACTTTGAAGCCAATGTGTAAACTGTGCTGTGTGCGATCATGTTTTCCACATAGATATCTTGTACCTGTTTTACTGTCTTTGTTAATCCAGTATAGATGTTGTTTTTGTTTTTCAGATCAGTAAAGTTGGGTGTGTGTGCAGAACACACAGAAATCAGCAGGCATGGCCTGTACAACTCAGTCGGCTAGAGAGTATGTCACGAATGCCAGAGCTGACCTTGTGGAGGGATTAAAGGGTCTCTCTTTGATTCTGGAGAACTTGTACCAGAAAAAAGTTCTCCATGATGAAGAGGTCAGCAAAATACAGGCAGAGAAAGATGACTATGATAGAACCAGAGCAATAGTAGACCACGTCATTAAAAAGGGGGAAGAAGCCTGCTACGAGTTACTCGGGATTATTGCCACGACGAGGGATAGGACCTTAGGAAGGCCACCTTGTTTTCCTGAGAATAAGAGCGATGCTTCTCATGGAAAGATGAAGTTAGACCTGCACCACTGGATCAGCTGCTTTTCTTTCAAAGAAGACACACTAATGGAGGGAAACTACTTTCAAAGTAAGTATTTAAATCTGAATTTGGATGGGAAACTAATACTTTGTACGAATCTGTAACGGAGCGATGGTCAGTTAATTTTCTTTCTGTTCTTTCACTGTTTTTATTTAGGACCAAGGCCGTGCCGCATATATCAGAAAAAGCTCAAGTCACACGCATGGAAACTATCAAAGGACTTTTGGGTGGCAAGTAAAAGGTTGTTTGAAGAAAACAAGACGCCTGATCTGTCATACACTTCACTTGTTCTAGATACACAAGCTAAAGGCTCTCCATCTAAAATAAAGAAACTGAAGAGAAAGAAAAGCAAGATGAGTCGTCCTAAAAAGCTAAGGACATACATCCCTGAGGCCAAACCAGAAATATCTCCCAGTGGCCTGCTGAAAAAAGATGAAGACATGCTCTTGGTTGGAAAACCTGGAATTGGAAAGACAGCCCTGACTCGTGAAATGTTGAGAGTCTGGGCAGAAAGAGACAACAATGAGCTGGATTACATGTTTTACTTTGACATGAGGAACACGGCTCACTTCACACCGGCCATGAGTTTGGAGGATCTTCTTTTCACTGTTTACAGTGAACCAGATGAGGGCAGAGATGAGGTCTTACAGGACATAAAGAAGAACTCTGACAAAGTTACAATCATTTTTGATGGACTCACAGAGCTCTCTCCATCAGTTGTTCAGAAACTTGCAGAGAAAGACCTCCTACCTGATTCAAAGATCATCATAACATGCAGACCAGACGATGAGGAGGACTTCTTTGAGGATCCTCTTAGAGTGGAGGTGAAAGGCTTCAGTGAGCCGACCATAAAGACATACTTATCTGCAACGCTGGGTGAAGATCACAAGAAGGTTTTGAGTCGTGTGGAGTTGTTAACTCTTTGCCATGTTCCCATGTATGCACTGATGGTGGCTGCCTGCTTTTCATCAGAAGACTCTCCACAACCAGCAACTATAACTGAAATATACATCAATATTGTTCGTTTTTGCCTCCAGATGAGCAGCAACAGAACCCGGAACAAGAATCTAAATCAAATCATCCGGTCGAAGAGAAAGGAAATCCTGTCTTTGGCTGAGGCTGCTTTTATTGCAACTGAAGCAAAAACTGTGAACCTGCCAGAGGTGCAGTGTGAAGACAGATGTGTCCTTTCCTTCCTGAAGCCACTTGTTGTCAAAGTCGCCCCGACTGAATCAATAACGACACATGCATTTCTTCATTACACCATGCAGGAGTTTTTTGCAGCACTGTGGCTTTTGAAGAATCCTGATGGAATCAGAAAGGTTTTTCAGCAGAGCCTCACTGAGGACATGAAACACATGAAACATCTGATTCCTCTCATGTGTCGATTGCTGAATCAGAAAAGTCCAAGTTTGATGAGCTGTCTGATTCCTGCTGAGGAGCTCAGCAATACATCTGAGTGGTTCTTCAAAGAGATGATAGCTACGTTCTGCCCTGTGGCTGACACTGAGGACAGTGAGTCTGATGTCCCCTTAGTGTTCTTATGCCAGTGCCTGTATGAGTCCCAGTGCCCTGAAGCATGCAGCTACCTTCTGGATGAGCTGGACTACTGTCTTGACCTCAGTGGAGAGAATCTGGATCCTTACTCTTGGTGTGCTGTGGCCTTTGTAGTCACTCAGTCCAAGGAAAGGAAAATCCGTCTGAACGTTGCAGACGTGACAGCGTCAGAACTAGGAATGAGACGACTGCTGGAATGCTTTGAAAATGTCCAGAGGTATGTGTGAGCATGTGCTTTTACTTTCACGTAACTGCTAATTTTACAGAAGTTGGACATTAAAAAGGAAACGGATTTTTATTGAGTCCTAAACTTCACCAATATTTAGATATAGAATCCACACGGTACATGCAGAAGATCTTTTATATATGCAGAAGTTCTTGATTGTTTTAGGGGGAGCTATGGAGCCATTTTGCTACATCCACCAACATATTTATAGTTTTGTGTTCAGATGGGACTTTCATCAGATCTGCAAAGTTTGAGGAAAATTGAATATTGTATGTGTCAGATAGGAAGGAGGACCTCCTTTTTTCATGGCAGAGCATCAGTTTGCTGTAGATACATTTGGTAAAAATGTTGAAAAAACCTGATAAAGTAGCAGAATGAAAGGTTCACACGTTCTCTGAGAAAGTGTGAAGAGTAAATTGTTCAGAAGTCAAATATAAAAACGATCACTTCCTGTTCTTAGTGGGGGGGCTGTGGCCGATACAGTGACATATCGCGATATTTAGCGTGGCGATATTGTATCGATTCAGAGACACCAAATATCGATATTTTGGTCACATACACATAAAAAATAAACTCTGTATTATGACATTGATCACATGCGATCTGCAGGGACTGTTGTGCGAAAGGGAAATACTCCGGGAACACAACTAACATGAGAGTTCACCTCTCCCGTTACCACCCAGCAGCACTGGCAGGTGAGGGGGGCCAAACGAATCCAGCGCTTCCCTAAAAAATAAAATAAAAATAATCAACCGACACTGGACACTCTGACATTAGCAAAGCTATCTTCACATTCTGAGCGTGCAAGTAAGATAACTCAGTCCATTGTTTTTGTTGGCGGGATACGTCCATGTCAAGTGTTTCGCCCACACACTTAATCTCGCATCACAGCCGGCATTAAAGCTGCCAACAGTAGCCAGGCTTATGGCGAGAGTGCGGCGCATCACTGCCTTTTTCAACACAAGCACGGTGGCAAACCACGCTGCAGCTTCCGAGCCACAAACTGAAAACTGACGTAACCACGTGATGGAATAGTGCATACGAAATGCTTCTGAGGTTTCTTGAACAACAACCTGCAATTTGTGCAGCCCTGTTGTCTCCCGAAGGCATTCAGTGAAATCTTCACTCTGAATGAGACGAACATCGCGCACGCGGAAGAAATTGACTAGACTGAAATACAAACAGTTACGTTGGTCAGGTAAAGGGGACATATAATTACAATGAGTACAATTTACAATGTTTTATTTTTCTATTGTAGTTGGGAAAAGACAGACATGTTTTATTTTTCTATTCAGTTTCTATTCAGAGTGTTTGCACATGTTGAATGAGCAGTCCATTTTGTTGGAATAAATGTTTCAAGAAAGATGAATTGACTGAAAACTTTTTTTAACAGATAAGCATGTTGATAAGATTAATTATGTTGGTATCCTTTGCAGCTGAAAATTTTGCTATATATCGTGATAGTTGGTGTAGCAATACTCAGCATATCGCAATATCGTGATAATATCCTATCGCGACTTAAATATTGTGATAATATCGTGATAATATCATATTGAGACTTAAATATCGTGATAATATCATATCGTGGTGTCTCTGGCGATTCCAACCCCTAAATAATAACCTTACATTTGATATGGAAAAGACATTTTGACTTAACCAATTAAGATATTTTCAATGGCAAAATATGCAGGTCTATTTCATATTACTTTTATTGTATTATCTTTCAATTGTGGGCTTTGTGTATTTACTATCTTACTTTTAATGATAAAAAATAAAACGGGTTTGGGCATAGAAAACTTACCTGTTCCTTCCACACTGACAGAAGCAGTCCCATTGCTACTGGCTGCTGGCTCTGCTTCTGACACTTAATCACATTTTAAAAATGGTCATAATTCTCAGCACAAATCTCCCGTTTTTACAAAGCCTTCTGATAATTTCAGGTCAGTTTCATTAATGAGGTGCTGAATCATCTAGCATCTCAGGGCACTTTTCATAGAGCAGCTCAATAGCTCAGCTCAGTAGCAGTCCAAGAGTGAATCATTTAACTCCTGGTTGGCAGTGGGTGGGGCTGTGGCAGAGAGAAAGTAATGACAGATAGATCTCTTTAGGGACCGGCAGTGAACATACGGCAGGCTGGATGTTGTATGTGTGAGTTCACAAGAGCTGGGAAAAGGGAAACTGGACTTCTTTTTGGATATTTTTGTATCTTAAAGATCCAAATGAAACTGCTTTGAGCATGATTACCATGACCTGGATGACTGAGAATCTTCAGTCAAGAGTCCAGGTTCTGCACCTCTGAAGAAGTACTCAAGCTTTTTATAGTCTTTATTTAGAGATGGCCAAATGTGCTGGAATAAGGTGGTAGTCTCAAGCTCTTTGGATTCCCATGACCCAGATGACTGAGAATCTACACTGACATATCACATTAGTTCCCATTGTTTTGTCCAACCCCTGTAAAATAAACTGAATCACACCTTTTGGTTGAATAGTTGAACAATGAAGAAACAGCCTCCTCTTTAAATTGCAGGTGTGACCTCCTGTCTCAGCAGCTCTGGAAGAGTTTCCTCCTCAGTAAAGAGCAGATGGATTATGAGGCCTTGCTTGGTCTTGATGGAAACCAGTTACATCTTCCGGTCTGTGGTGAAAAACAGCTGTTTGAAAGAGCTGTGGAAGTCATGCAGAGGATGTCCACAAAGGTTAATGTCTGCCTCTACTGGGACAGAGCAGCTGCTGTCTGCCAGAGTCTGTGTGAGTCCCTGCTGGAGGCAATGCCATCCATCGGCTCACTCAGGTGAGTAAAAATGATCCCACATTCCTTTAATTCCTTTCAGTCTGTCAGTATTGAAATAAAAATCCTCCCTTTTTGGTGACAACTCTTCAACCAGTGGGACAAGAGGGAACTTCTTATTCGTGGAATGGCTTATCCGTGGTTTTAAAACTTTAGTGTTTGAAGGGATCGTGGGTTTTACAACTGTGATTCATACCACTAATGACTCGAGTAGTTAGACTTTGGTTGGTGTTACACTCACACTCAGACATTTTCAGCCATTTCATTGTGTTTTATATCTTTACTGCCACAAAGTGCTGAGTAGTACAGACCTAGTTTAATCTTGATTTTACGGGAGTAAAATAACCTACATCAGAATTATGTTTCATATTTTTTGTCATCTCACAGCTTCAGGATGACTGACAGAGGTTCAGGTTTACAGAACAAGGAAAAACACACTGAGATGTTGGCGATGGAAAAGGAGAGACTGTTCCTTGATATATGTCTCAAAACAACACTTCACTATAAACACAACTTGCCCAGTTTTGTCAATAAGCTCCTCTCATTGTTTCCTCTTAAAACTGATATGAATAAAATCCTCTATCTGTATCAACACTTCAAGAGTGAAGGGTTTTCAGATGTAATTCCAAATCTGAAGCCCCTTTTCCAGTCAGCTGCTGCAGTCTGGTCCATAAACCTCTCAGAGAGAAAGAGCTCCATCCTCCTGGAAGTGCTGAAACTCCAATCAGAGAAGAAACAAGTGGAGCTGACAGGCTGCTCACATGAAGAGAGTGAAGTGAGGAGTTTCCTGCAGTGTCTGCCTTATATCTCACAGCTCAGGTAAATTCATTTAACTTTACATAACTAACTCTACATTAAAGAGGAACATTTTAAAAGATCAGTTTAAACTCCATAAATTTCAGTGTCAGCATATTCTTCTGAATAATTGTTGGATTTTATTTCCACTTAAAGACTTTATCCACATGGAGTCATATTTCAGTTTTATTGAAGCTTTGTCCCATATCAGAGGGAAACATTGTACTCTTTACTGCGCTATCATTACTTTACTGTTTTGGTCGTTTGTTTTCCTGCAGTCTGATATTTTATCTACATGTTTGATCACTTTATAAAACTGAGTTTTTGTTAAAGATTAAACAGAACAACTGAATATATAGAAATAGTTAGTTTCACCATGCTTCTGTTAGAGTTTTGGTGACATGATTGTTAATAGATTGTTGATTTCAATGACTTCTCTGTACAATCAGTAGGAAGGTTGAGTGTTTTCAGCTTGTTCTTCCAGTCCATCATGTCAAAGCACTCCCTGCTGTTTTTAGTCCTCTGAACAGCAACATGAAACATGACTGGCTGCTGAGCTAACTTGTCTTCATGAAGGTCTCTGTCTGAACAAATGAATCACAGAGAAGAATGTGGGAGAACAGGGATTTTAATGAGAAATATTTAGCTCCAACAGTTTGGAAACATGTGCCAGTCTTCTGTCTGCATGAGAAGAATGAAATGATGTGAATAATAAGAACTCTGTGGCTCAGTGACAACAACACAGCCATGTTCATACCTCCTGGTACACAAAGAGAAAAACATGCAGTCAGAGCTGCTGTTGGCTTTTTCAGTTTCTCAGCAGCTACAGAACAAAAAGGAGCTTCTCTTTCAGTTGAATTTAACAGCATTTTAAAGGAAATGAAGGAAACAAAGAAAGTTCCATTGAGCTGCCTTTTTAACTTGTGGCTGGAGTGAACTTTACTGACCATGATGAAGATGGTAGCAGCTCTATAGAGAGCAACACATTCAGGTCACAGACAGCAGTGAGTCATCATCACTTTGTGTCTCCACCTGCAGATGTTGTGCAGCAGAACTGTGATTTACATGTGTGTTAAATCAGCAGCAAGGTGGAGCATCAGCACCTATTGGACATGATACGGACTCTGGATTTGTTCTTTCACCGCTGTTTGATTTCAGTTTCTATGTTTGACTCTTAAAGGTCAGACAGCAGATAAAATGAGGCTGACAGTTAGAACTGAGTGATTTCAGTGTCAGGATCAGTGTTTGTGTTGTGAGTCAGTAACAGTCTAAAACAATGTTCAGCTGCTCTGATGAAAGATGTGTTTAAGCTGGAAGTTCATCATATACAGGACACACATGTACAAGATGGAGTCCATCAGTAGTGTGTGGTTGTATTTATGCAGCTGAGATCAAATCATCACTAAATGTTTCCTTCTTGTTGTTCCAGTTTGGAACGAATGAGCTCAGGTCTTCAAGAACAAACCAGGTTCTTTGTGAATCTGTTCTGTGCAGCAGCAGAGAGAGAACAGCAGACAGGAGAGAAGATGCTGCAGCTGTTATCATCAGTGTGCAGATATCAAAGGTTTCCCTTCAATGATGATTATCAGGAACGTCAATGTGATTTCCTGCTGGATCTGTGCTCCCATGTGAAGGACTGTGAGACTAAAACAGGTCTGAGTGTCCTTCCATCATTACAGCCAGTTTTCCAGTCAGCTGCTGCAGTCTGGTCCATAAACCTCTCAGAGAGAAAGAGCTCCATCCTCCTGGAAGTGCTGAAACTCCAATCAGAGAAGAAACAAGTGGAGCTGACAGGCTGCTCACATGCAGAGAGTGAAGTGAGGAGTTTCCTGCAGTGTCTGCCTTATATCTCACAGCTCAGGTAAATTCATTTAACTTTACATAACTAACTCTACATTAAAGAGGAACATTTTAAAAGATCAGTTTAAGCTCCATAAAGTTCAATGTCAGCATATTCTTCTGAATAATTGTTGTGAGTCAGTAACAGTCTAAAACAATGTTCAGCTTCTCTGATGAAAGATGTGTTTAACATGGAAGTTCATCATATACAGGACACACATGTACAAGATGGAGTCCATCAGTAGTGTGTGGTTGTATTTATGCAGCTGAGATCAAATCATCACTAAATGTTTCCTTCTTGTTGTTCCAGTTTGCTTCTTTGGAGCTCAGATCTTCAAGAACAAACCAGGTTCTTTGTGAATCTGTTCTGTGCAGCAGCAGAGAGAGAACAGCAGACAGGAGAGAAGATGCTGCAGCTGTTATCATCAGTGTGCAGATATCAAACATTCCCCTTCAATGATGATTATCAGGAACATCAGTGTGATTTCCTGCTGGATCTGTGCTCCCATGTGAAGGACTGTGAGACTAAAACAGGTCTGAGTGTCCTTCCATCATTACAGCCAGTTTTCCAGTCAGCTGCTGCAGTCTGGTTCATAAACCTCTCAGAGAGAAAGAGCTCCATCCTCCTGGAAGTGCTGAAACTCCAATCAGAGAAGAAACAAGTGAAGCTGACAGGCTGCTCACATGCAGAGAGTGAAGTGAGGAGTTTCCTGCAGTGTCTGCCTTATATCTCACAGCTCAGGTAAATTAATTTAACTTTACATAACTAACTCTACATTAAAGAGGAACATTTTAAAAGATCAGTTTAAGCTCCATAAAGTTCAATGTCAGCATATTCTTCTGAATAATTGTTGGATTTTATTTCCACATAAAAGACTTTATCCACATGGAGTCATATTTCAGTTTTATT
This sequence comes from Odontesthes bonariensis, assembly GCF_027942865.1. Taxonomy (NCBI): domain Eukaryota; kingdom Metazoa; phylum Chordata; class Actinopteri; order Atheriniformes; family Atherinopsidae; genus Odontesthes; species Odontesthes bonariensis. The sequence goes on from NC_134516.1 coordinate 6,698,179, forward strand.
GAAGCTTTGTCCCATTTCAGAGGGAAACATTGTACTCTTTACTGCGCTATCATTACTTTACTGTTTTGGTCGTTTGTTTTCCTGCAGTCTGATATTTTATCTACATGTTTGATCACTTTATAAAACTGAGTTTTTGTTAAAGATTAAACAGAACAACTGAATATATAGAAATAGTTAGTTTCACCATGCTTCTGTTAGAGTTTTGGTGACATGATTGTTAATAGATTGTTGATTTAAATGACTTCTCTGTACAATCAGTAGGAAGGTTGAGTGTTTTCAGCTTGTTCTTCCAGTCCATCATGTCAAAGCACTCCCTGCTGTTTTTAGTCCTCTGAACAGCAACATGAAACATGACTGGCTGCTGAGCTAACTTGTCTTCATGAAGGTCCCTGTCTGAACAAATGAATCACACAGAAGAATGTGGGATAACAGGGATTTTAATGAGAAATATTTAGCTCCAACAGTTTGGAAACATGTGACTGTCTTCTGTCTGCATGAGAAGAATGAAATGATGTGAATAATAAGAACTCTGTGGCTCAGTGACAACAACACAGCCATGTTCATACCTCCTGGTACACAAAGAGAAAAACATGCAGTTAGAGCTGCTGTTGGCTTTTTCAGTTTCTCAGCAGCTAAAGAACAAAAAGGAGCTTCTCTTTCAGTTGAATTTAACAGCATTTTAAAGGAAATGAAGGAAACAGAGAAAGTTCCATTGAGCTGCCTTTTTAACTTGTGGCTGGAGTGAACTTTGCTGACCATGATGAAGATGGTAGCATCTCTATAGAGAGCAACACATTCAGGTTAGACAGCAGTGAGTCATTATCACTTTGTGTCTCCAGCTGCAGATGTTGTGCAGCAGAACGAAAGTTATGTATGTAACTACAGTTCTATGAATCCTGGATGATCGCCAGAGGCGGTGCTTCAAGCACTGAATGATACATCTCGCGCATGCGCAGGTCGAGTGTTTATACCAACAAAGTCACTCGTGACCCCTAATGACCCCGTAGAGCCTAAATCTTCCGGTGACATCAGCAGATCTGTTCCTACAGAATCTTCTCGCGAGTACACAAGGATTCTGAGTGACAGAACACTCTGGCGGTCATCCAGGATTCATAGAACCGTAGTTACACACGTAACTTTCGTTCTATTTCATCCTTACTGACCGCCAGAGGCGGTGCTTCAAGCACTGGATGACTCATACCAGAAAAGTCACGAGGAATCCAGCACCTACTCACTTCACTGAGAGGAAGCAGAGTCGGGCAGCAGGACCACAGCACAGGAGTGGCAACATTCACTCGATAGAACCTGGAGAAAGGTACTCGGTGATGCCCATGAAGCTGCCTCACAGATGTCTTCCAGGGGAACGCCCCGTAGGGCTGCCCATGATGTCGAGACAGCTCTGGTGGAGTGGCAGCTCACCCCAGCTGGCGGGGGGTGCCCACTTCCTTTATATGCCTGGGTGATGGCGTCCACCACCCAATGGGACAGTTGCTGCTTAGAGAGCGCACAGCCCCTCCGAGGGCCACCATAGCAGAGGAAGAGCTTGTCCGACTGCCTGATACCGGCAGTCGCGGCCACGTAGGCTCTCCCAGGGCACATTAGCTGTAACCTGTCCTCCCCCTCCGGAGGAACAATCCGTGCCAGGTGGATAGGTCTGTTGAGGTTCGATGAAGACAGAACCTTCGGGAGAAAGGCGGAGTTTGGCCATAGGGAAATCCCCGAGCCATCCGAGTTCCACCTCATGCAGGAGTCGCTCACCGACAGAGCCTGCAGCTCCCCGACGCGCTTCGCTGATGCGATGGCGAGGAGAAAGGCAGTCTTAGCAGAAACCCATGTCAGCCCGCCTGAGCAAGGGGTTCAAAGGGAGGTGAGCACAGAGCACCAGGTGCAGATCCCATGGCGGGGTGCGCCGCACTTGTGGGGGGCGCAACCGCCGCGCACCTTTCAGGAAAAGGGACACCAACCTGTGGCTCTCCACCGTGCCGCTATCCACTTGAGCATGCCGAGAGGAAATGGCTGCCACATTCACCCTCAGGGTAGCGGGGGACCGGCCGCCATCCAGGAGTGACTGGAGGAACTCCAGAATCCTAGGGACAGGACAGTGCACAGGGTCCTCACCCCTGTCCAAGCACCATGTAGTGAACAGTCGCCACCTCTGTTCATAATGCGCCCCGGTAGAAGGTGCCCTCGCGTTAAGGATGGTATGGCAGACATCGCCAGAGCACTCAGTCAGCTGTGGGTCGGGCCCTGCAGTGGCCCGACCCACAGCTGCAGGCGGGAAGGGTCGGGATGCCAGATTCGAACCTGCAACTGAGACAGGAGATCTCTCCTGTCGGGGAGGCACCATGGGGAACCGCTGCAGAGCCTGTGCAGCAGTGGGAACCACGTCCTCCCTGGCCAAAAGGGGGCTACCAACAGCAGTCTGTGGCCCTGATGGAGGACGCTCTGTAGTGTTGGGACAATCAGAGGGATCGGCGGGAAAGCATAGAGGAGAACCTCTGGCCAGTCGTGGGCAAGAGCATCCTGGCCCAGTGGACTGCTCTCCTCTGTCCAGGAGAACCATAGGGGGCAATGGCTCGACTCCTCTGAGGAAAAGAGGTCCACATTTGCTCTGCCGAAGGTGGTCCAGATATTGAGAACCACCTCCGGATGAAGCTGCCACTCCCCCGGCGGAGGCTTGCAACGGGAGAGCAAGTCCGCCGTCTGGTTTTGTTCCCCGGGCAAATACATTGCCCTCAGGCTGGCCAGGCGTGGTGCTGCCCACAGCAGGAGGTCCTGGGATGCCTGCAGCAGCAGTGCAGACTTGGTGCCACCTTGGTGGTTTATGTGGGAGACGACCGAAACATTGTCCGACCGCAGAAGTACATGCCGGCCTCTCAAGAAATGGAGGAAAGCCTGCAACGCCCCGTGCACAGCCCGCAACTCCAGTACGTTGATGTGCTGTGAGCGGTCCCGCGCCGGCCACAGCCCCTGAGCTGTCCGGTTTTGCCACACGGCGCCCCACCCCGAGAGGGAGGCATCCGTCGTGACTGTCTCCCGACGGGATGCAATGGAACCCATGGGCATGCCCTGGAGGAGAAACAAACGCTTCCTCCACGGGGCCAGGGCAAGAAGGCAACGGTGGGACACCCTGAGCCTCCTGTGCCGGTGTCTCTTGGCATCCAGGTGAAAGCAGTGCAACCACCTCTGGAGGGGACGCAGCGACAGCAATCCTAAAGGGACCATGGCAGCCGCAGCTGTCAGTGTCCCCAGGACACGTAAGAACTCCACATAATGGAACCACCTGCCTTCCCGAAATGGGAGGAGGCGGCGGAGGAGGCGGCGGAGGATGTCGTCCACCCGTCGGGCGACGGGCAGGCCTTCATGGTGACCGCATCGAGGGTACCCCGAGAAAAACCGTGCTCTGTGATGGGGCCAGGACACTCTTTGTAAAATTCACCCTGAGGCCCAAACGGGCCACATGGGAAAGAAGACACGTCGGGTCGAGGGCCACCTGAGACTGGGACGGCGCACAGACGAGCCAGTCCTCCAGACACGGCAAGATCTTCATACCCCGCAACTGTAGGTGCGAGAGGGCTGCCGTCACACACCTGGTGAACACCCGTGGGGAGAGGGAGAGACCAAACCGGAGCACCCTGAACTGGAAATGACGCCCCTGAAAGGCGAATCGGAGAAACTGGCGATGGTGTGGTGCTATAGGAACGTGAAAGTAGGCATCCTCCAGGTCTATTGAGGTAAACCACTCCCCTCTCGAGACCATATGCAGAACCTCTGCAGTGGTCAGCATATGGAACCTCAAGACCTTCAGGAACCTGTTGAGGTTCCTGAGGTTAAGGATAGGACGGAATCCGCCATCTTTCTTTGCTACCAGAAAGTAAGTCGAGTAGAAGCCCCCGGGGTGCAACAGGGGATCTACTGGTTCGATGGCACCCTTGTCCAGGAGGACGAACAGCCCCTGGACAAGGGCTTGGGCTTTTGCCGGGTCGCGGATGATAGTCATCCTGACTCGGCCATGGGTTGGGGGCCGGCGTCGGAACTGAAGTTTGTACCCGTGGGTCAAGGTGGAAAGAACCCACGGGTACCTGGTGGAAGCAGCCCAGTAGCTGAGCTGCTGCTGGGAAAAACAGCTGACGGTCGGCCCCGTGGCCTCAGCGCCGGGCCCCCCGACCTCTAAAGGCTACAGGGGTACGACGGGCAGTATGTGAGCTCTGAGGTTGCCCAGGGGGCAGTTGCTCAGGTGCCCAAAAGGTCTGCGCCTGCCGCTGAGCAGGCTGTGGGCGTGAGTACTGTGGCCTGGGGAGGCCCCTGGCCTGTGAGTGGGTGCTGCGCTGTGGGGCAGCTGGACGGCCCCTAGGGTTGCCAGGAGGCGGCGCACTTCTGTGAAGCCCAGACAGCTGCTGTTGGGTCTTTCCAGCTTGGACCGTGCGCTCAAGGGCTTCCAGAGCCGCGGAACCAAACAGCTCCCCCGGTTCCACCGGAACACTGTGGAGGGTTCTTCTGCAGGCCTCCGAGAGAGGGGACTGCGCCAACCAGACCTGGCGGCGAGCCTGAACAAGAGTTGACTTTACCCGCCCCAACTCCCTAGACATCAGTGCAAAGGCCTGTAGAGAGGCGTCAGTAACACTGTGGACGGAAGTGTCCAGCTCAGCCTCCTGCAGGGATGATGACAGGGCGAGCAGCAGGTGGGACATGGAATTACCTATGCGAGCCATGCATGCCACCGCATCATAGGCCTTCGACAGCAAATCATCCGTAACCCGGCACTGGGGGCCAGGACACCTCGCCTCCCGTCTCAGAGCCTCATCGGCTGAGACGATCAGGGCAGCTATGGTGGGCTCAACCGCTGGCATGCGGTCCAGGCCGAACTTGGATGCGTCCTGCATGGCTGCCAGGGTCCGAGCATCAGCTGTTGGATGAGTAGGGGCCCTAGGGTCCCTCCAGAATGTCTGCAATTCCCTCAGATACTCCTCTGATGGAGGCACGGTTAATTCAGCGGGGGGTGAGGAGTGCCTGAAAAAGGCACTGGCCGAAGCTGGCTGAGCCTGCGGCACATCCAGCTGCAGCCTGGCTAGAGCCGTACGAATGGTGGCTCCCATAGAGCAGTCCTCAATACCACCCGTAGAGCTACGGGCCGAAGAACGGGAGCCTGCTGCAGAGGGACGGGAGGCTTCGTCTTCCTGGAGCACGCCCGGCGCGTAGTCCTGAAACATAGTAGCCGAAGCTGCTATGGAAAACGCATCCTCCTCCGACCCGAAGGAGGCCGTCGGAGGAACAAGAGCACCTGGCTGGCTTGCTTCAGCCCCAGGTTGGAGGGCCAGGAGGAGGGACTTCATGCTGTCAAGCTCCGCTGTTAGCTGATCGATTCTGGAGGTAAGCCCGGACCCCTTAGCCCTCTTCCCGGAGGTGGGGCCTGCAGTCTCAGGCTAGACCGAACTGGGGCCAGCCGCCGGTCAGGGGTCAACTGGGGAGACAAGGGAGGGCCCAACAGGCGCTCTACCTCAGCCAGCCTAGCAACTCTGACTGCATGAGGCAAGATACCATGCAGGACTCGTCTGAAAGACCCTGCCTAAGATGTCCGAGGCCAAAGCACGAGGGACACAAATCATGGCCATCCTCAAGCTGTAGAGGAGTCATACAGGTCGAGCAGGAGTGTTTGTCATCCATCTTGGCCACCGGTCATATATATATATATATATATATATATATATATATATATATATATATATATATATATATATATATATATATATATAATTTACTTATTTTCAATATTTATGTATTTATTTATCTATAGATGGATGCTGGGAGAGGGGAGCAGCAAACGCTGCCTTCTCCGACAATCAACTATAGGCCACCTGTGCTGGGAGCGGGGAGCGCACACGCTGCCGTCACCAGGAGAGGGGCTATTGTTCATTTATTTATTTATCTATAGGTGGATGCTGGGAGAGGGGAGCAGCAAACGCTGCCTTCACCAACAACCAACTATGGGCCACATGTGCTGGGAACGGGGAGCGCACACGCTGCCGTCACCAGGAGAGGGGCTAGTTATTTTTTATTATCTATTTATCTATAGATGGAAGCTGGGAGAGGGGAGCAGCAAATGCTGCCTTCACCAACAACCAACTATAGGCCACCTGTGCTGGGAGCGGGGAGCGCACACGCTGCCGTCACCAGGAGAGGGGCTAGTTATTTTATTTATTTTTTTATTTTTTTATATGGATGCTGGGAGAGAGGAGCAGCAAACGCTGCCCTCGCCGACAAGCAACTATAGGCCACCTGTGCTGGGAGCGGGGAGCGCACACCCTGCCGTCACCAGGAGAGGGGCAGAACAGTAGAGAGAAAAAAACGGCACAACCGAGTTGGCTGCGAGTAAACATTGACGTAGGCAGATTACAGATGCTGGGAGAGGGCTAGCAAACACATAGTCTTCAACAACGATGTAACTATAAACAAAAAACTGATACTTTCTTGCGGCTGCAAAGCACCGGGAGAAGGAGCGAACACGCTGCCTGTCACCGACACTTGTAACAACCGGCAGTACACTTCATCAGCCGAGGAATAAACAAAGTTTACAGACCTCTCGGCGGAGTTCGTTGCGTTCTCTGAAGGGCTCGCAGCTCGCAGCTTCGATGGAACGTTGCGAGGCCACCAGCAGCGAACAATGAAGCGGTAAGTATGGTTTAAAAATTTGTCCCGTATGTAGGCGCGGTAATACCTGCGAGCGAGAAGATGAAAGGGACAGATCCGCTGATGTCAGCGGAAGATTTAGGCTCTCCGGGGTCATCAGGTGTCACGAGTGACTTTGTTGGTATAAACACTCGACCTGCGCATGCGCGAGATGTATCATTCAGTGCTTGAAGCACCGCCTCTCGCGGTCAGTAAGGATGAAATAGAACTGTGATTTACATGTGTGTTAAATCAGCAGCAAGGTGGAGCATCAGCACCTATTGGACATGATACGGACTCTGGATTTGTTCTTTCACCGCTGTTTGATTTCAGTTTCTATGTTTGACTCTTAAAGGTCAGACAGCAGATAAAATGAGGCTGACAGTTAGAACTGAGTGATTTCAGTGTCAGGATCAGTGTTTGTGTTGTGAGTCAGTAACAGTCTAAAACAATGTTCAGCTGCTCTGATGAAAGATGTGTTTAACATGGAAGTTCATCATATACAGGACACACATGTACAAGATGGAGTCCATCAGTAGTGTGTGGTTGTATTTATGCAGCTGAGATCAAATCATCACTAAATGTTTCCTTCTTATTGTTCCAGTTTGCTTCTTTGGAGCTCAGATCTTCAAGAACAAACCAGGTTCTTTGTGAATCTGTTCTGTACAGCAGCAGAGAGAGAACAGCAGACAGGAGAGAAGATGCTGCAGCTGTTATCATCAGTGTGCAGATATCAAAGGTTTCCTTTTAATCATGGAGACAAACGTCAATGTGATTTCCTGCTGGATCTGTGCTCCCATGTGAAGGACTGTGAGACTAAAACAGGTCTGAGTGTCCTTCCATCATTACAGCCAGTTTTCCAGTCAGCTCCTGCAGTCTGGATCATAAACCTCTCAGAGAGAAAGAGCTCCATCCTCCTGGAAGTGCTGAAACTCCAATCAGAGAAGAAACAAGTGGAGCTGAGAGGCTGCTCACATGCAGAGAGTGAAGTGAGGAGTTTCCTGCAGTGTCTGCCTTATATCTCACAGCTCAGGTAAATTCATTTAACTTGACATAACTAACTCTACATTAAAGAGGAACATTTTAAAAGATCAGTTTAAACTCCATAAATTTCAGTGTCAGCATATTCTTCTGATTATTGTTGGGTTTTTATTTCCACTTAAAGACTTTATCCACATGGAGTCATATTTCAGTTTTATTGAAACTTTGTCCCATTTCAGAGGGAAACATTGTACTCTTTACTGCGCTATCATTACTTTACTGTTTTGGTCGTTTGTTTTCCTGCAGTCTGATATTTTATCTACATGTTTGATCACTTTATAAAACTGAGTTTTTGTTAAAGATTAAACAGAACAACTGAATATATAGAAATAGTTAGTTTCACCATGCTTCTGATAGAGTTTTGGTGACATGATTGTTAATGGATTAATGATTTAAATGACTTCTCTGTACAATCAGTAGGAAGGTTGAGTGTTTTCAGCTTGTTCTTCCAGTCCATCATGTCAAAGCACTCCCTGCTGTTTTTAGTCCTCTGAACAGCAACATGGAACATGACTGGCTGCTGAGCTAACTTGTCTTCATGAAGGTCTCTGTCTGAACAAATAAATCACAGAGAAGAATGTGGGAGAACAGGGATTTTAATGAGAAATATTTAGCTCCAACAGTTTGGAAACATGTGCCAGTCTTCTGTCTGCATGAGAAGAATGAAATGATGTGAATAATAAGAACTCTGTGGCTCAGTGACAACAACACAGCCATGTTCATACCTCCTGGTACACAAAGAGAAAAACATGCAGTTAGAGCTGCTGTTGGCTTTTTCAGTTTCTCAGCAGCTGAAGAACAAAAAGGAGCTTCTCTTTCAGTTGAATTTAACAGCATTTTAAAGGAAATGAAGGAAACAAAGAAAGTTCCATTGAGCTGCCTTTTTAACTTGTGGCTGGAGTGAACTTTACTGACCATGATGAAGATGGTAGCAGCTCTATAGAGAGCAACACATTCAGGTCACAGACAGCAGTGAGTCATCATCACTTTGTGTCTCCACCTGCAGATGTTGTGCAGCAAAACTGTGATTTACATGTGTGTTAAATCAGCAGCAAGGTGGAGCATCAGCACCTATTGGACATGATACGGACTCTGGATCTGTTCTTTCACCGCTGTTTGATTTCAGTTTCTATGTTTGACTCTTAAAGGTCAGACAGCAGATAAAATGAGGCTGACAGTTAGAACTGAGTGATTTCAGTGTCAGGATCAGTGTTTGTGTTGTGAGTCAGTAACAGTCTAAAACAATGTTCAGCTGCTCTGATGAAAGATGTGTTTAACATGGAAGTTCATCATATACAGGACACACATGTACAAGATGGAGTCCATCAGTAGTGTGTGGTTGTATTTATGCAGCTGAGATCAAATCATCACTAAATGTTTCCTTCTTGTTGTTCCAGTTTGAATCTTTGGAGCTCAGATCTTCAGGAACAAACCAGGTTCTTTGTGAATCTGTTCTGTGCAGCAGCAGAGAGAGAACAGCAGACAGGAGAGAAGATGCTGCAGCTGTTATCATCAGTGTGCAGATATCAAACATTCCCCTTTGATGATGATTATCAGAAACATCAGTGTGATTTCCTGCTGGATCTGTGCTCCCATGTGAAGGACTGTGAGACTAAAACAGGTCTGAGTGTCCTTCCATCATTACAGCCAGTTTTCCAGTCAGCTCCTGCAGTCTGGTCCATAAACCTCTCAGAGAGAAAGAGCTCCATCCTCCTGGAAGTGCTGAAACTCCAATCAGAGAAGAAACAAGTGGAGCTGAGAGGCTGCTCACATGAAGAGAGTGAAGTGAGGAGTTTCCTGCAGTGTCTGCCTTATATCTCACAGCTCAGGTAAATTCATTTAACTTTACATAACTAACTCTACATTAAAGAGGAACATTTTAAAAGATCAGTTTAAACTCCATAAATTTCAGTGTCAGCATATTCTTCTGAATAATTGTTGGGTTTTATTTCCACTTAAAGACTTTATCCACATGGAGTCATATTTCAGTTTTATTGAAACTTTGTCCCATTTCAGAGGGAAACATTGTACTCTTTACTGCGCTATCATTACTTTACTGTTCTGGTCGTTTGTTTTCCTGCAGTCTGATATTTTATCTACATGTTTGATCACTTTATAAAACTGAGTTTTTATTAAAGATTAAACAGAACAACTGAATATATAGAAATAGTTAGTTTCACCATGCTTCTGATAGAGTTTTGGTGACATGATAGTTAATAGATTGTTGATTTAAATGACTTCTCTGTACAATCCGTAGGAAGGTTGAGTGTTTTCAGCTTGTTCTTCCAGTCCATCATGTCAAAGCACTCCCTGCTGTTTTTAGTCCTCTGAACAGCAACATGAAACATGACTGGCTGCTGAGCTAACTTGTCCTCATGAAGGTCTCTGTCTGAACAAATGAATCACAGAGAAGAATGTGGGATAACAGGGATTTTAATGAGAAATATTTAGCTCCAACAGTTTGGAAACATGTGACAGTCTTCTGTCTGCATGAGAAGAATGAAATGATGTGAATAATAAGAACTCTGTGGCTCAGTGACAACACAGCCATGTTCATACCTCCTGGTACACAAAGAGAAAAACATGCAGTCAGAGCTGCTGTTGGCTTTTTCAGTTTCTCAGCAGCTGAAGAACAAAAAGGAGCTTCTCTTTTATGGAGGTAGATTTGTTTCTTTATTATTCAATCAAAAAAAAGGTTGCTTCAATCAAAAAATATATTTTCAATCAAAAAAACCCGTTTCAATCAAAGAAAAAAAGTGTTTGAATGCAAAAATATATTTGACACTCAAAAAAATGCATTTGAACACTATTTTTTTTTTGCTTGAAAATGTTTTTTTTGATAGAAGTGAAGGTTTTTTTGTTTGAAGCAACTTTTTTGATTGAAGTATTGTTGTTTTGTGTTTGGGCCATATTATGGGTAGGACATTTGTGTCTTTATAATTCAATCAAAAAAGAAGTTGCTTCAAACAAACAAAAAATATTTTCAATAAAAAAATCACTTCAATCAAAAAATAAACCTTTTCAATCATAGAAAAAATGTTTTTGAATGCAAAAAAATATTTGAGACTCGAAAAATTGCACTTGAACACTTTTTTTGATTGAAAATGTTTTCTTTGATTGAAGTAATCTTTTTTGTGTTTGGACCATGTTATGGGTAGGACATTTGTGTCTTAATTATTCAATCCCAAAAAAGTTGCTTCAATCAAAAAAAAAACATTTTCAATCAAAAAAAAATATTTTCAATCAAAGAAAAAACTGTTTAAATGCAAAAAAAAAAAAATCATTTGAAGTGTTTTTTTTTTTGATTGAACTTTCTTTTTTTTTGAATGAAGTGAAAAAAGTTTTGAAGTCGTTTTTTTTTTTAAATCATTTTGACACAAACGTACCGCAGTGGGCGGGTGCTTCCCCATTGGTCAGACATGTTTGAGTGACAAGTGTCTACACCAACGACGTCTTTCTGACAAGCAAGTCATGGTCGCCACTCGCCAGCGAGCCAGGAAGCCAGCAAGGCCGAGCGCATTTTGTGGCCGCGGCTGCGGCCACGACCGGCCATGACTTTCCGAGGCCGCGGCCACGACCGGCCATGACTCTCCTGGCCGCGGCCACGACCGGCCATGACTCTCCTGGCCGCGGCCACGACCAGCCATGACTTTCCGAGGCCGCGGCCATTACTGAGGGAGCAGCCAGACGCTGAGACAGACGTTGCGAACAGGAGTCAGGAGATTACCTTTCACAGGTAGGATTCAACATTATTATTGGTTGTATTTTGTCAATAGAATATTATTGTACTGTATTTGTGTCTGCCGAAATCGTAGCCAGCAAACGTTAAACTAGGATATGTTTATAGCCGGTGTTATGCCGAGAAGTGCACCCCCTGCTGGTCGTACTTTAAAGCGAGTCTGTGATGGAATGATATGATATAACTACATCATAATTTGTTTACCTGATTGAATTAACGGATGCGAATCTCAACAAGTCCAAATTTGTATATAAAATTAAAATAACCAAATTTCATAGTTTCAGGTTAATTTTTATATCATTTCCTCTGGGCTATAATGAGTTGAGATTGTTAATAGAAAATGTATCCAACCGTCTTTCGTGTTGACTACAAAAGTATTAGTCACGGCCCTTACTTTTGAATATATGTCCAATGATATAACAATAGTTAGGAATAGGAATACGCTAAACTGTACAATTGTCGGATTATCATAATTGTACACGTATTATTAATTTACATGAAGAGATGTGAAAAAAAGATGCACGAATGAAACACCATTGTCAGCTCAATATTATTTTTTTGGATAAATGTAATAATCCACACCTGAAACGGTTTACGCGCGCTCCCGTGAATGGGAATGCACTTCTCGGTAGAACACCTCTGTTCACACGGCTATTAGGCCAACGGAAACTTCATAAATCATATATTCCATAACACAGGCTTAGATTACAACTAACACAAGAATGCTACTTTTGAAATAATGCAAATATTACTGTTATAACATTGACCATCATATTTCAGGTTTATTAATGACGTTTATTATGCCTGTATTATTCATATGTAATTCTTTCATCCTAACAAAAGTATTTACCTCATGTCTCATACCCACCCCTCAGATTGTCCGACTGAGAGTTGGTGTTATTCCCTCCATCTTTGGCTTACAGGTTCACCTACAAAGAGTAGGTGTATCATCATAAGGCTATTAGCATTCATAAATTGAAATATTATCAATAACAGGGCAGGGTGAAATGCTTATCCCTGTGTGTGTGTGTGTGTGTGTGTGTGTGTATTTTTATATATTTTAATATTATGCTTCTTCATTTTAGCCAGAAAAGGGCAGGACTACATGTTCTTCCAGAAAAGATGAAGAGAGCCTGTCTGTGACCACTCAGGATGACAGTGCTAGTGTTTCTCAATCCCGGTCCTCAAGTACCACTGCCCTGCATGTTTTCGAGGTATTTTGGCACTTGCCGGTTACATCTCCAGGTGTTCACACAGCTGCCATTGAGTTGCCATGGCAACTGCTACTGTTTTACCTACAGTAAAGGTGTCAAAACCTTTATGTATTTGAATTAATTAATTAATTATTTTTCAGACCCAGATAAGCCAGGAGGTCCAGGGCCAGAACACCACCTACAGGTACCGTACATTAACAGCAGAATGACAGTGTGTGATAGACTGTCAGTAAGCTGTATTTATAAGACACTGATGCTTATTGTCAGCTGCCGCTGTTTTGGCAGCTCGAGCCTTGTCGTAATTTTGTACTTTGGAACGGGTGGAATAATGAGAATCCAGCTTTGTTATATATATTTCTAGTGTAAGGTAGAGGATGTTTGTGTTGTATGTGTATTTATTTGACGATTGCCCATGGTGCCCTACGAATGAATGAGTACGTATGTATACACACTGCTTGAAGATCATTCAAGCTGTTGACCTAACGAATTTTCCAATCATGTACTACAAGCTTTGTATCATTGAAGAGGAATAAAGACACTATACAGCTGTTATGATTTTCATGTAACATCTTTATCAAGTCTGTAATAAAGTCCAAAACAATGTAAGAAAATATCTTTGATTTTTGCTTTTTTGGCTTCACAGCATAACTTTGTTATGACCATAGCATCAAGGTTCAAGGTGCAATGTTTTTTAAATTGCCAATTGTGCATGAACCGCAGTCAAGACACATGCACTACTTGTTCAGGGATCTCTCTGAGTTAACAGTCTAGAAAAATAGAAATACTATAATAAAATATAAAAAACACTGTACAAGAAGGTAGTTGTATATACACAAGTTTTAATATTTTGAATGGTATCAACCTAAAGCAAAACAAAATAAGCTAAAAGCCCTGAAAGAGGAGTGTTTTGCAGAGCTTCTGTCTCGTGCTCCCTTTTATGCAGGTCAAGAGAGGTCAGTTTGCCAACGTGGTGGAGCCTTATTTTCAGAAACACAGACACAAACAATGACAACAAGTTGGAATAATGGTTGTTGATGCCAAACTTTGTCTCCTCAATGTGTTCCCCAAGCTGAAAAACATCCTCCGTTCTCCTCCCGGATGATGTACGTGACTGTCGCCGTCTTTACAGCTTTGCTGAAGCTTGGCAGAATCACCCACTCTGCAGCTCTCAGCACCTTCACTGTGCCACATGATGGAATCACTAGTACACTGTTGTTTTTCAGGACTAGAAAGTGGTAGCTATCATGAAATGATGAAGGTACAGCATCTCTGACCAAGCTTGCATGGCACACACCACAGGACAGCTTTTGCAGAATCTGGCAGACTACAAACCCTGCAATGTAGTCCAGAGCATTGTCCACAACATCCACCAGTATAAATATTGAGAAGTAGCTATTTAACATATTTAGAACGGTAATTTTTATGATGTTTAAAAAAGAAATACTCACATCATTAGGCTGAGTTAGTGAGTTTGAGGTTGAAGCTTCTGGGTCATCCTGAGTGGTCACAGACAGGCTCTCCTCAGCTTTTCTGGAAGAACATGTAGTCCTGTCCTTTTCTGGCTAAAATGAAGAAGCATTATATTAAAATATATAAAAATACACATACACACAGGGATAAGTATTTCACCCTGCCCTGTTGTTGAGATTTGCATCCGTTAATTCAATCAGGTAAACAAATTATGATGTAGTTATATCATATCATTCCATCACAGACTCGCTTTAAAGTACGACCAGCAGGGGGTGCACTTCTCGGCATAACACCGGCTATAAACATATCCTAGTTTAACGTTTGCTGGCTACGATTTCGGCAGACACAAATACAGTACAATAATATTCTATTGACAAAATACAACCAATAATAATGTTGAATCCTACCTGTGAAAGGTAATCTCCTGACTCCTGTTCGCAACGTCTGTCTCAGCGTCTGGCTGCTCCCTCAGTAATGGCCGCGGCCTCGGAAAGTCATGGCTGGTCGTGGCCGCGGCCAGGAGAGTCATGGCCGGTCGTGGCCGCGGCCAGGAGAGTCATGGCCGGTCGTGGCCGCGGCCTCGGAAAGTCATGGCCGGTCGTGGCCGCGGCCGCGGCCACAAAATGCGCTCGGCCTTGCTGGCTTCCTGGCTCGCTGGCGAGTGGCGACCATGACTTGCTTGTCAGAAAGACGTCGTTGGTGTAGACACTTGTCACTCAAACATGTCTGACCAATGGGGAAGCACCCGCCCACTGCGGTACGTTTGTGTCAAAATGATTTAAAAAAAAAAACGACTTCAAAACTTTTTTCACTTCATTCAAAAAAAAAGAAAGTTCAATCAAAAAAAAAAACACTTCAAATGATTTTTTTTTTTTTTGCATTTAAACAGTTTTTTCTTTGATTGAAAATATTTTTTTTTGATTGAAAATGTTTTTTTTTTGATTGAAGCAACTTTTTTGGGATTGAATAATTAAGACACAAATGTCCTACCCATAACATGGTCCAAACACAAAAAAGATTACTTCAATCAAAGAAAACATTTTCAATCAAAAAAAAAGTGTTCAAGTGCAATTTTTCGAGTCTCAAATATTTTTTTGCATTCAAAAACATTTTTTCTATGATTGAAAAGGTTTATTTTTTGATTGAAGTGATTTTTTTATTGAAAATATTTTTTGTTTGTTTGAAGCAACTTCTTTTTTGATTGAATTATAAAGACACAAATGTCCTACCCATAATATGGCCCAAACACAAAACAACAATACTTCAATCAAAAAAGTTGCTTCAAACAAAAAAACCTTCACTTCTATCAAAAAAAACATTTTCAAGCAAAAAAAAATAGTGTTCAAATGCATTTTTTTGAGTGTCAAATATATTTTTGCATTCAAACACTTTTTTTCTTTGATTGAAACGGGTTTTTTTGATTGAAAATATATTTTTTGATTGAAGCAACCTTTTTTTTGATTGAATAATAAAGAAACAAATCTACCTCCATACTCTTTCAGTTGAATTTAACAGCATTTTAAAGGAAATGAAGGAAACAAAGAAAGTTCCATTGAGCTGCCTTTTTAACTTGTGGCTGGAGTGAACTTTACTGACCATGATGAAGATGGTAGCAGCTCTATAGAGAGCAACACATTCAGGTTACAGACAGCAGTGAGTCATCATCACTTTGTGTCTCCACCTGCAGATGTTGTGCAGCAGAACTGTGATTTACATGTGTGTTAAATCAGCAGCAAGGTGGAGCATCAGCACCTATTGGACATGATACGGACTCTGGATCTGTTCTTTCACCGCTGTTTGATTTCAGTTTCTATGTTTGACTCTTAAAGGTCAGACAGCAGATAAAATGAGGCTGACAGTTAGAACTGAGTGATTTCAGTGTCAGGATCAGTGTTTGTGTTGTGAGTCAGTAACAGTCTAAAACAATGTTCAGCTGCTCTGATGAAAGATGTGTTTAACATGGAAGTTCATCATATACAGGACACACATGTACAAGATGGAGTCCATCAGTAGTGTGTGGTTGTATTTATGCAGCTGAGATCAAATCATCACTAAATGTTTCCTTCTTGTTGTTCCAGTTTGCTTCTTTGGAGCTCAGATCTTCAAGAACAAACCAGGTTCTTTGTGAATCTGTTGTGTGCAGCAGCAGAGAGAGAACAGCAGACAGGAGAGAAGATGCTGCAGCTGTTATCATCAGTGTGCAGATATCAAACATTCCCCTTCAATGATGATTATCAGGAACATCAGTCTGATTTCCTGCTGGATCTGTGCTCCCATGTGAAGGACTGTGAGACTAAAACAGGTCTGAGTGTCCTTCCATCATTACAGCCAGTTTTCCAGTCAGCTCCTGCAGTCTGGATCATAAACCTCTCAGAGAGAAAGAGCTCCATCCTCCTGGAAGTGCTGAAACTCCAATCAGAGAAGAAACAAGTGGAGCTGACAGGCTGCTCACATGCAGAGAGTGAAGTGAGGAGTTTCCTGCAGTGTCTGCCTTATATCTCACAGCTCAGGTAATTGATAATATTTTCATAAATTCTGTTTACTCCAAGAACTTTCTCATTGACTTCAAGTGCTTCTGTTGGAAGACTGAAGAATTATCTAATTTAATTTTGCATTTGAAAAAATAAAGCATTGTATAAATTATTTTTTGTCATAATTCCAGTTTAGTGACGGAAACTTCAGAAGAAATCCAGTTTTTGGGCTATCTATTGTGTGCAGCAGAAGAACAAGACCAGCAGACAGGAGAGAAGATGCTGCAGCTGTTATTATCAGTGTGCAGATACAAGGCAGACCCTCTAGATTTAAAATGGTGTGATTTCCTGTTGGACCTTTATTCCATTGAGACTAAAACAGGTCTGAGTGTCCTTCCATCATTACAGCCAGTTTTCCAGTCAGCTCCTGCAGTCTGGTCCATAAACCTCTCAGAGAGGAAGAGCTCCATCCTCCTGGAAGTGCTGAAACTCCAATCAGAGAAGAAACAAGTGGAGCTGACAGGCTGCTCACATGAAGAGAGTGAAGTGATTAGTTTCCTGCAGTGTCTGCCTTATATCTCACAGCTCAGGTAAATTCATTTAACTTTACATAACTAACTCTACATTAAAGAGGAACATTTTAAAATATCAGTTTAAACTCCATAAAGTTCAGTGTCAGCATATTCTTCTGAATAATTATTGGATTTTATTTCCACTTAAAGACTTTATCCACATGGAGTCATATTTCAGTTTTATTGAAACTTTGTCCCATTTCAGAGGGAAACATTGTACTCTTTACTGCGCTATCATTACTTTACTGTTTTGGTCGTTTGTTTTCCTGCAGTCTGATATTTTATCTACATGTTTGATCACTTTATAAAACTGAGTTTTTGTTAAAGATTAAACAGAACAACTGAATATATAGAAATAGTTAGTTTCACCATGCTTCTGATAGAGTTTTGGTGACATGATTGTGAATAGATTGTTGATTTAAATGACTTCTCTGTACAATCAGTAGGAAGGTTGAGTGTTTTCAGCTTGTTCTTCCAGTCCATCATGTCAAAGCACTCCCTGCTGTTTTTAGTCCTCTGAACAGCAACATGAAACATGACTGGCTGCTGAGCTAACTTGTCTTCATGAAGGTCTCTGTCTGAACAAATGAATCACACAGAAGAATGTGGGAGAACAGGGATTTTAATGAGAAATATTTAGCTCCAACAGTTTGGAAACATGTGACAGTCTTCTGTCTGCATGAGAAGAATGAAATGATGTGAATAATAAGAACTCTGTGGCTCAGTGACAACAACACAGCCATGTTCATACCTCCTGGTACACAAAGAGAAAAACATGCAGTCAGAGCTGCTGTTGGCTTTTTCAGTTTCTCAGCAGCTAAAGAACAAAAAGGAGCTTCTCTTTCAGTTGAATTTAACAGCATTTTAAAGGAAATGAAGGAAACAAAGAAAGTTCCATTGAGCTGCCTTTTTAACTTGTGGCTGGAGTGAACTTTACTGACCATGATGAAGATGGTAGCAGCTCTATAGAGAGCAACACATTCAGGTCACAGACAGCAGTGAGTCATCATCACTTTGTGTCTCCAGCTGCAGATGTTGTGCAGCAGAACTGTGATTTACATGTGTGTTAAATCAGCAGCAAGGTGGAGCATCAGCACCTATTGGACATGATACGGACTCTGGATTTGTTCTTTCACCGCTGTTTGATTTCAGTTTCTATGTTTGACTCTTAAAGGTCAGACAGCAGATAAAATGAGGCTGACAGTTAGAACTGAGTGATTTCAGTGTCAGGATCAGTGTTTGTGTTGTGAGTCAGTAACAGTCTAAAACAATGTTCAGCTGCTCTGATGAAAGATGTGTTTAACATGGAAGTTCATCATATACAGGACACACATGTACAAGATGGAGTCCATCAGTAGTGTGTGGTTGTATTTATGCAGCTGAGATCAAATCATCACTAAATGTTTCCTTCTTGTTGTTCCAGTTTGAAACGAAGGAGCTCAGATCTTCAGGAACAAACCAGGTTCTTTGTGAATCTGTTCTGTGCAGCAGCAGAGAGAGAACAGCAGACAGGAGAGAAAATGCTGCAGCTGTTATCATCAGTGTGCAGATATCAGAAGTTTCCCTTCGATTATGATGAAGATGATGATGATGAAGATGATGATGATTATTATCAGAAACTTCAGTGTGCTTTCCTGCTGGATCTGTGCTCCCATCTGAAGGACTGTGAGACTAAAACAGGTCTGAGTGTCCTTCCATCATTACAGCCAGTTTTCCAGTCAGCTCCTGCAGTCTGGTCCATAAACCTCTCAGAGAGGAAGAGCTCCATCCTCCTGGAAGTGCTGAAACTCCAATCAGAGAAGAAACAAGTGAAGCTGACAGGCTGCTCACATGCAGAGAGTGAAGTGAGGAGTTTCCTGCAGTGTCTGCCTTATATCTCACAGCTCAGGTAAATTCATTTAACTTTACATAACTAACTCTACATTAAAGAGGAACATTTTAAAAGATCAGTTTAAACTCCATAAAGTTCTGTGTCAGCATATTCTTCTGAATAATTGTTGGATTTTATTTCCACTTAAAGACTTTATCCACATGGAGTCATATTTCAGCTTTATTGAAACTTTGTCCCATTTCAGAGGGAAACATTGTACTCTTTACTGCGCTATCATTACTTTACTGTTTTGGTCGTTTGTTTTCCTGCAGTCTGATATTTTATCTACATGTTTGATCACTTTATAAAACTGAGTTTTTGTTAAAGATTAAACAGAACAACTGAATATATAGAAATAGTTAGTTTCACCATGCTTCTGTTAGAGTTTTGGTGACATGATTGTTAATAGATTGTTGATTTAAATGACTTCTCTGTACAATCAGTAGGAAGGTTGAGTGTTTTCAGCTTGTTCTTCCAGTCCATCATGTCAAAGCACTCCCTGCTGTTTTTAGTCCTCTGAACAGCAACATGAAACATGACTGGCTGCTGAGCTAACTTGTCTTCATGAAGGTCTCTGTCTGAACAAATGAATCACACAGAAGAATGTGGGAGAACAGGGATTTTAATGAGAAATATTTAGCTCCAACAGTTTGGAAACATGTGCCAGTCTTCTGTCTGCATGAGAAGAATGAAATGATGTGAATAATAAGAACTCTGTGGCTCAGTGACAACAACACAGCCATGTTCATACCTCCTGGTACACAAAGAGAAAAACATGCAGTCAGAGCTGCTGTTGGCTTTTTCAGTTTCTCAGCAGCTAAAGAACAAAAAGGAGCTTCTCTTTCAGTTGAATTTAACAGCATTTTAAAGGAAATGAAGGAAACAAAGAAAGCTCCATTGAGCTGCCTTTTTAACTTGTGGCTGGAGTGAACTTTACTGACCATGATGAAGATGGTAGCAGCTCTATAGAGAGCAACACATTCAGGTTACAGACAGCAGTGAGTCATCATCACTTTGTGTCTCCAGCTGCAGATGTTGTGCAGCAGAACTGTGATTTACATGTGTGTTAAATCAGCAGCAAGGTGGAGCATCAGCACCTATTGGACATGATACGGACTCTGGATTTGTTCTTTCACCGCTGTTTGATTTCAGTTTCTATGTTTGACTCTTAAAGGTCAGACAGCAGATAAAATGAGGCTGACAGTTAGAACTGAGTGATTTCAGTGTCAGGATCAGTGTTTGTGTTGTGAGTCAGTAACAGTCTAAAACAATGTTCAGCTGCTCTGATGAAAGATGTGTTTAACATGGAAGTTCATCATATACAGGACACACATGTACAAGATGGAGTCCATCAGTAGTGTGTGGTTGTATTTATGCAGCTGAGATCAAATCATCACTAAATGTTTCCTTCTTGTTGTTCCAGTTTGAATCTTTGGAGCTCAGATCTTCAGGAACAAACCAGGTTTTTTGGGAATCTGTTGTGTGCAGCAGCAGAGAGAGAACAGCAGACAGGAGAGAAGATGCTGCAGCTGTTATCATCAGTGTGCAGATATCAAACATTCCCCTTCAATGATGATGATGATGATGATGATTATCAGGAACATCAGTGTGATTTCCTGCTGGATCTGTGCTCCCATCTGAAGGACTGTGAGACTAAAACGGGTCTGAGTGTCCTTCCATCATTACAGCCAGTTTTCCAGTCAGCTCCTGCAGTCTGGTTCATAAACCTCTCAGAGAGAAAGAGCTCCATCCTCCTGGAAGTGCTGAAACTCCAATCAGAGAAGAAACAAGTGAAGCTGACAGGCTGCTCACATGCAGAGAGTGAAGTGAGGAGTTTCCTGCAGTGTCTGCCTTATATCTCACAGCTCAGGTAAATTCATTTAACTTTACATAACTAACTCTACATTAAAGAGGAACATTTTAAAAGATCAGTTTAAACTCCATAAAGTTCTGTGTCAGCATATTCTTCTGAATAATTGTTGGATTTTATTTCCACTTAAAGACTTTATCCACATGGAGTCATATTTCAGCTTTATTGAAACTTTGTCCCATTTCAGAGGGAAACATTGTACTCTTTACTGCGCTATCATTACTTTACTGTTTTGGTCGTTTGTTTTCCTGCAGTCTGATATTTTATCTACATGTTTGATCACTTTATAAAACTGAGTTTTTGTTAAAGATTAAACAGAACAACTGAATATATAGAAATAGTTAGTTTCACCATGCTTCTGTTAGAGTTTTGGTGACATGATTGTTAATAGATTGTTGATTTAAATGACTTCTCTGTACAATCAGTAGGAAGGTTGAGTGTTTTCAGCTTGTTCTTCCAGTCCATCATGTCAAAGCACTCCCTGCTGTTTTTAGTCCTCTGAACAGCAACATGAAACATGACTGGCTGCTGAGCTAACTTGTCTTCATGAAGGTCTCTGTCTGAACAAATGAATCACACAGAAGAATGTGGGAGAACAGGGATTTTAATGAGAAATATTTAGCTCCAACAGTTTGGAAACATGTGCCAGTCTTCTGTCTGCATGAGAAGAATGAAATGATGTGAATAATAAGAACTCTGTGGCTCAGTGACAACAACACAGCCATGTTCATACCTCCTGGTACACAAAGAGAAAAACATGCAGTCAGAGCTGCTGTTGGCTTTTTCAGTTTCTCAGCAGCTAAAGAACAAAAAGGAGCTTCTCTTTCAGTTGAATTTAACAGCATTTTAAAGGAAATGAAGGAAACAAAGAAAGCTCCATTGAGCTGCCTTTTTAACTTGTGGCTGGAGTGAACTTTACTGACCATGATGAAGATGGTAGCAGCTCTATAGAGAGCAACACATTCAGGTTACAGACAGCAGTGAGTCATCATCACTTTGTGTCTCCAGCTGCAGATGTTGTGCAGCAGAACTGTGATTTACATGTGTGTTAAATCAGCAGCAAGGTGGAGCATCAGCACCTATTGGACATGATACGGACTCTGGATTTGTTCTTTCACCGCTGTTTGATTTCAGTTTCTATGTTTGACTCTTAAAGGTCAGACAGCAGATAAAATGAGGCTGACAGTTAGAACTGAGTGATTTCAGTGTCAGGATCAGTGTTTGTGTTGTGAGTCAGTAACAGTCTAAAACAATGTTCAGCTGCTCTGATGAAAGATGTGTTTAACATGGAAGTTCATCATATACAGGACACACATGTACAAGATGGAGTCCATCAGTAGTGTGTGGTTGTATTTATGCAGCTGAGATCAAATCATCACTAAATGTTTCCTTCTTGTTGTTCCAGTTTGAATCTTTGGAGCTCAGATCTTCAGGAACAAACCAGGTTTTTTGGGAATCTGTTGTGTGCAGCAGCAGAGAGAGAACAGCAGACAGGAGAGAAGATGCTGCAGCTGTTATCATCAGTGTGCAGATATCAAACATTCCCCTTCAATGATGATGATGATGATGATGATTATCAGGAACATCAGTGTGATTTCCTGCTGGATCTGTGCTCCCATCTGAAGGACTGTGAGACTAAAACGGGTCTGAGTGTCCTTCCATCATTACAGCCAGTTTTCCAGTCAGCTCCTGCAGTCTGGTTCATAAACCTCTCAGAGAGAAAGAGCTCCATCCTCCTGGAAGTGCTGAAACTCCAATCAAAGAAGAAACAAGTGAAGCTGACAGGCTGCTCACATGCAGAGAGTGAAGTGAGGAGTTTCCTGCAGTGTCTGCCTTATATCTCACAGCTCAGGTAAATTCATTTAACTTTACATAACTAACTCTACATTAAAGAGGAACATTTTAAAAGATCAGTTTAAACTCCATAAATTTCATTGTCAGCATATTCTTCTGAATAATTGTTGGATTTTATTTCCACTTAAAGACTTTATCCACATGGAGTCATATTTCAGCTTTATTGAAACTTTGTCCCATTTCAGAGGGAAACATTGTACTCTTTACTGCGCTATCATTACTTTACTGTTTTGGTCGTTTGTTTTCCTGCAGTCTGATATTTTATCTACATGTTTGACACTTTATAAAACTGAGTTTTTGTTAAAGATTAAACAGAACAACTGAATATATAGAAATAGTTAGTTTCACCATGCTTCTGATAGAGTTTTGGTGACATGATTGTTAATAGATTGTTGATTTAAATGACTTCTCTGTACAATCAGTAGGAAGGTTGAGTGTTTTCAGCTTGTTCTTCCAGTCCATCATGTCAAAGCACTCCCTGCTGTTTTTAGTCCTCTGAACAGCAACATGAAACATGACTGGCTGCTGAGCTAACTTGTCTTCATGAAGGTCTCTGTCTGAACAAATGAATCACACAGAAGAATGTGGGAGAACAGGGATTTTAATGAGAAATATTTAGCTCCAACAGTTTGGAAACATGTGCCAGTCTTCTGTCTGCATGAGAAGAATGAAATGATGTGAATAATAAGAACTCTGTGGCTCAGTGACAACAACACAGCCATGTTCATACCTCCTGGTACACAAAGAGAAAAACATGCAGTTAGAGCTGCTGTTGGCTTTTTCAGTTTCTCAGCAGCTAAAGAACAAAAAGGAGCTTCTCTTTCAGTTGAATTTAACAGCATTTTAAAGGAAATGAAGGAAACAAAGAAAGTTCCATTGAGCTGCCTTTTTAACTTGTGGCTGGAGTGAACTTTACTGACCATGATGAAGATGGTAGCAGCTCTATAGAGAGCAACACATTCAGGTCACAGACAGCAGTGAGTCATCATCACTTTGTGTCTCCAGCTGCAGATGTTGTGCAGCAGAACTGTGATTTACATGTGTGTTAAATCAGCAGCAAGGTGGAGCATCAGCACCTATTGGACATGATACGGACTCTGGATTTGTTCTTTCGCCGCTGTTTGATTTCAGTTTCTATGTTTGACTCTGAAAGGTCAGACAGCAGATAAAATGAGGCTGACAGTTAGAACTGAGTGATTTCAGTGTCAGGATCAGTGTTTGTGTTGTGAGTCAGTAACAGTCTAAAACAATGTTCAGCTGCTCTGATGAAAGATGTGTTTAACATGGAAGTTCATCATATACAGGACACACATGTACAAGATGGAGTCCATCAGTAGTGTGTGGTTGTATTTATGCAGCTGAGATCAAATCATCACTAAATGTTTCCTTCTTGTTGTTCCAGTTTGGATCATTGGAGCTCAGATCTTCAAGAACAAAGCAGGTTCTTTGTGAATCTGTTCTGTGCAGCAGCAGAAAGAGAACAGCAGACAGGAGAGAAGATGCTGCAGCTGTTATCATCAGTGTGCAGATATAAGAGGTTTCCTTTCAATGATGATTATCAGGAACTTCAGTGTGATTTCCTGCTGGATCTGTGCTCCCATCTGAAGGACTGTGAGACTAAAACAGGTCTGAGTGTCCTTCCATCATTACAGCCAGTTTTCCAGTCAGCTCCTGCAGTCTGGATCATAAACCTCTCAGAGAGAAAGAGCTCCATCCTCCTGGAAGTGCTGAAACTCCAATCAGAGAAGAAACAAGTGAAGCTGACAGGCTGCTCACATGCAGAGAGTGAAGTGAGGAGTTTCCTGCAGTGTCTGCCTTATATCTCACAGCTCAGGTAAATTGATAATATTTTCATAAATTCTGTTTACTCCAAGAACGTTCTCATTGACTTCAAGTGCTTCTGTTGGAAGACTGAAGAATTATCTAATTTAATTTTGCATTTGAAAAAATAAAGCATTGTATAAATTATTTTTTGTCATAATTCCAGTTTAGTGACGGAAACTTCAGAAGAAATCCAGTTTTTGGGCTATCTGTTGTGTGCAGCAGAAGAGCAAGACCAGCAGACAGGAGAGAAGATGCTGCAGCTGTTATTATCAGTGTGCAGATACAAGGCAGACCGTCTTAATTGGAAATGGTGTGATTTCCTGTTGGACCTTTATTCCATTGAGACTAAAACAGGTCTGAGTGTCCTTCCATCATTACAGCCAGTTTTCCAGTCAGCTCCTGCAGTCTGGTTCATAAACCTCTCAGAGAGAAAGAGCTCCATCCTCCTGGAAGTGCTGAAACTCCAATCAGAGAAGAAACAAGTGGAGCTGACAGGCTGCTCACATGAAGAGAGTGAAGTGAGGAGTTTCCTGCAGTGTCTGCCTTATATCTCACAGCTCAGGTAAATTCATTTAACTTTACATAACTAACTCTACATTAAAGAGGAACATTTTAAAAGATCAGTTTAAACTCCATAAATTTAAATGTCAGCATATTCTTCTGATTATTGTTGGGTTTTTATTTCCACTTAAAGACTTTATCCACATGGAGTCATATTTCAGTTTTATTGAAACTTTGTCCCATTTCAGAGGGAAACATTGTACTCTTTACTGCGCTATCATTACTTTACTGTTTTGGTCGTTTGTTTTCCTGCAGTCTGATATTTTATCTACATGTTTGATCACATTATAAAACTGAGTTTTTGTTAAAGATTAAACAGAACAACTGAATATATAGAAATAGTTAGTTTCACCATGCTTCTGATAGAGTTTTGGTGACATGATTGTTAATAGATTGTTGATTTAAATGACTTCTCTGTACAATCAGTAGGAAGGTTGAGTGTTTTCAGCTTGTTCTTCCAGTCCATCATGTCAAAGCACTCCCTGCTGTTTTTATTCCTCTGAACAGCAACATGAAACATGACTGGCTGCTGAGCTAACTTGTCTTCATGAAGGTCTCTGTCTGAACAAATGAATCACAGAGAAGAATGTGGGAGAACAGGGATTTTAATGAGAAATATTTAGCTCCAACAGTTTGGAAACATGTGGCAGTCTTCTGTCTGCATGAGAAGAATGAAATGATGTGAATAATAAGAACTCTGTGGCTCAGTGACAACAACACAGCCATGTTCATACCTCCTGGTACACAAAGAGAAAAACATGCAGTTAGAGCTGCTGTTGGCTTTTTCAGTTTCTCAGCAGCTACAGAACAAAAAGGAGCTTCTCTTTCAGTTGAATTTAACAGCATTTTAAAGGAAATGAAGGAAACAAAGAAAGTTCCATTGAGCTGCCTTTTTAACTTGTGGCTGGAGTGAACTTTACTGACCATGATGAAGATGGTAGCAGCTCTATAGAGAGCAACACATTCAGGTCACAGACAGCAGTGAGTCATCATCACTTTGTGTCTCCAGCTGCAGATGTTGTGCAGCAGAACTGTGATTTACATGTGTGTTAAATCAGCAGCAAGGTGGAGCATCAGCACCTATTGGACATGATACGGACTCTGGATTTGTTCTTTCACCGCTGTTTGATTTCAGTTTCTATGTTTGACTCTTAAAGGTCAGACAGCAGATAAAATGAGGCTGACAGTTAGAACTGAGTGATTTCAGTGTCAGGATCAGTGTTTGTGTTGTGAGTCAGTAACAGTCTAAAACAATGTTCAGCTGCTCTGATGAAAGATGTGTTTAACATGGAAGTTCATCATATACAGGACACACATGTACAAGATGGAGTCCATCAGTAGTGTGTGGTTGTATTTATGCAGCTGAGATCAAATCATCACTAAATGTTTCCTTCTTGTTGTTCCAGTTTGGAACGAAGGAGCTCAGATCTTCTGGAACAAACCAAGTTCTTTGTGAAACTGTTCTGTGCAGCAGCAGAGAGAGAACAGCAGACAGGAGAGAAGATGCTGCAGCTGTTATCATCAGTGTGCAGATATCAGAAGTTTCCCTTCAATGATGATTATCAGAGGCTTCTTTTTTATCATGAAAACAAACATCAGTCTGATTTCCTGCTGGATCTGTACTCCCATCTGAAGGACTGTGAGACTAAAACAGGTCTGAGTGTCCTTCCATCATTACAGCCAGTTTTCCAGTCAGTTCCTGCAGTCTGGTCCATAAACCTCTCAGAGAGAAAGAGCTCCATCCTCCTGGAAGTGCTGAAACTCCAATCAGAGAAGAAACAAGTGAAGCTGACAGGCTGCTCACATGCAGAGAGTGAAGTGAGGAGTTTCCTGCAGTGTCTGCCTTATATCTCACAGCTCAGGTAAATTCATTTAACTTTACATAACTAACTCTACATTAAAGAGGAACATTTTAAAAGATCAGTTTAAACTCCATAAATTTCATTGTCAGCATATTCTTCTGAATAATTGTTGGATTTTATTTCCACTTAAAGACTTTATCCACATGGAGTCATATTTCAGTTTTTTTGAAACTTTGTCCCATTTCAGAGGGAAACATTGTACTCTTTACTGCGCTATCATTACTTTACTGTTTTGGTCGTTTGTTTTCCTGCAGTCTGATATTTTATCTACATGTTTGATCACTTTATAAAACTGAGTTTTTGTTAAAGATTAAACAGAACAACTGAATATATAGAAATAGTTAGTTTCACCATGCTTCTGATAGAGTTTTGGTGACATGATTGTTAATAGATTGTTGATTTAAATGACTTCTCCGTACAATCAGTAGGAAGGTTGAGTGTTTTCAGCTTGTTCTTCCAGTCCATCATGTCAAAGCACTCCCTGCTGTTTTTAGTCCTCTGAACAGCAACATGAAACATGACTGGCTGCTGAGCTAACTTGTCTTCATGAAGGTCTCTGTCTGAACAAATGAATCACACAGAAGAATGTGGGAGAACAGGGATTTTAATGAGAAATATTTAGCTCCAACAGTTTGGAAACATGTGACAGTCTTCTGTCTGCATGAGAAGAATGAAATGATGTGAATAATAAGAACTCTGTGGCTCAGTGACAACAACACAGCCATGTTCATACCTCCTGGTACACAAAGAGAAAAACATGCAGTCAGAGCTGCTGTTGGCTTTTTCAGTTTCTCAGCAGCTGAAGAACAAAAAGGAGCTTCTCTTTCAGTTGAATTTAACAGCATTTTAAAGGAAATGAAGGAAACAAAGAAAGTTCCATTGAGCTGCCTTTTTAACTTGTGGCTGGAGTGAACTTTACTGACCATGATGAAGATGGTAGCAGCTCTATAGAGAGCAACACATTCAGGTCACAGACAGCAGTGAGTCATCATCACTTTGTGTCTCCAGCTGCAGATGTTGTGCAGCAGAACTGTGATTTACATGTGTGTTAAATCAGCAGCAAGGTGGAGCATCAGCACCTATTGGACATGATACGGACTCTGGATTTGTTCTTTCACCGCTGTTTGATTTCAGTTTCTATGTTTGACTCTTAAAGGTCAGACAGCAGATAAAATGAGGCTGACAGTTAGAACTGAGTGATTTCAGTGTCAGGATCAGTGTTTGTGTTGTGAGTCAGTAACAGTCTAAAACAATGTTCAGCTGCTCTGATGAAAGATGTGTTTAACATGGAAGTTCATCATATACAGGACACACATGTACAAGATGGAGTCCATCAGTAGTGTGTGGTTGTATTTATGCAGCTGAGATCAAATCATCACTAAATGTTTCCTTCTTGTTGTTCCAGTTTGGATCATTGGAGCTCAGATCTTCAAGAACAAACCAGGTTCTTTGTGAAACTGTTCTGTGCAGCAGCAGAGAGAGAACAGCAGACAGGAGAGAAGATGCTGCAGCTGTTATCATCAGTGTGCAGATATCAAACATTCCCCTTCGATTATGATGAAGATGATGATGATGAAGATGATGATGATTATTATCAGAAACTTCAGTCTGATTTCCTGCTGGATCTGTACTCCCATCTGAAGGACTGTGAGACTAAAACAGGTCTGAGTGTCCTTCCATCATTACAGCCAGTTTTCCAGTCAGTTCCTGCAGTCTGGTCCATAAAGCTCTCAGAGAGAAAGAGCTCCATCCTCCTGGAAGTGCTGAAACTCCAATCAGAGAAGAAACAAGTGAAGCTGAGAGGCTGCTCACATGCAGAGAGTGAAGTGATTAGTTTCCTGCAGTGTCTGCCTTATATCTCACAGCTCAGGTAATTGATAATATTTTCATAAATTCTGTTTACTCCAAGAACTTTCTCATTGACTTCAAGTGCTTCTGTTGGAAGACTGAAGAATTATCTAATTTAATTTTGCATTTGAAAAAATAAAGCATTGTATAAATTATTTTTTGTCATAATTCCAGTTTAGTGACGGAAACTTCAGAAGAAATCCAGTTTTTGGGCTATCTGTTGTGTGCAGCAGCAGAGGAAGACCAGCAGACAGGAGAGAAGATCCTGCAGCTGTTATTATCAGTGTGCAGATACAAGGCAGACCCTCTAGATTTAAAATGGTGTGATTTCCTGTTGGACCTTTATTCCATTGAGACTAAAACAGGTCTGAGTGTCCTTCCATCATTACAGCCAGTTTTCCAGTCAGCTCCTGCAGTCTGGTCCATAAACCTCTCAGAGAGAAAGAGCTCCATCCTCCTGGAAGTGCTGAAACTCCAATCAGAGAAGAAACAAGTGGAGCTGAGAGGCTGCTCACATGAAGAGAGTGAAGTGAGGAGTTTCCTGCAGTGTCTGCCTTATATCTCACAGCTCAGGTAAATTCATTTAACTTTACATAACTAACTCTACATTAAAGAGGAACATTTTAAAATATCAGTTTAAACTCCATAAAGTTCAATGTCAGCATATTCTTCTGAATAATTATTGGATTTTATTTCCACTTAAAGACTTTATCCACATGGAGTCATATTTCAGTTTTATTGAAACTTTGTCCCATTTCAGAGGGAAACATTGTACTCTTTACTGCGCTATCATTACTTTACTGTTTTGGTCGTTTGTTTTCCTGCAGTCTGATATTTTATCTACATGTTTGATCACTTTATAAAACTGAGTTTTTGTTAAAGATTAAACAGAACAACTGAATATATAGAAATAGTTAGTTTCACCATGCTTCTGATAGAGTTTTGGTGACATGATTGTAAATAGATTGTTGATTTAAATGACTTCTCTGTACAATCAGTAGGAAGGTTGAATGTTTTCAGCTTGTTCTTCCAGTCCATCATGTCAAAGCACTCCCTGCTGTTTTTAGTCCTCTGAACAGCAACATGAAACATGACTGGCTGCTGAGCTAACTTGTCTTCATGAAGGTCTCTGTCTGAACAAATGAATCACACAGAAGAATGTGGGAGAACAGGGATTTTAATGAGAAATATTTAGCTCCAACAGTTTGGAAACATGTGGCAGTCTTCTGTCTGCATGAGAAGAATGAAATGATGTGAATAATAAGAACTCTGTGGCTCAGTGACAACAACACAGCCATGTTCATACCTCCTGGTACACAAAGAGAAAAACATGCAGTCAGAGCTGCTGTTGGCTTTTTCAGGTTCTCAGCAGCTAAAGAACAAAAAGGAGCTTCTCTTTCAGTTGAATTTAACAGCATTTTAAAGGAAATGAAGGAAACAAAGAAAGTTCCATTGAGCTGCCTTTTTAACTTGTGGCTGGAGTGAACTTTACTGACCATGATGAAGATGGTAGCAGCTCTATAGAGAGCAACACATTCAGGTCACAGACAGCAGTGAGTCATCATCACTTTGTGTCTCCAGCTGCAGATGTTGTGCAGCAGAACTGTGATTTACATGTGTGTTAAATCAGCAGCAAGGTGGAGCATCAGCACCTATTGGACATGATACGGACTCTGGATTTGTTCTTTCACCGCTGTTTGATTTCAGTTTCTATGTTTGACTCTTAAAGGTCAGACAGCAGATAAAATGAGGCTGACAGTTAGAACTGAGTGATTTCAGTGTCAGGATCAGTGTTTGTGTTGTGAGTCAGTAACAGTCTAAAACAATGTTCAGCTGCTCTGATGAAAGATGTGTTTAACATGGAAGTTCATCATATACAGGACACACATGTACAAGATGGAGTCCATCAGTAGTGTGTGGTTGTATTTATGCAGCTGAGATCAAATCATCACTAAATGTTTCCTTCTTGTTGTTCCAGTTTGAATCTTTGGAGCTCAGATCTTCAGGAACAAACCAGGTTTTTTGGGAATCTGTTGTGTGCAGCAGCAGAGAGAGAACAGCAGACAGGAGAGAAGATGCTGCAGCTGTTATCATCAGTGTGCAGATATCAAACATTCCCCTTCAATGATGATGATGATGATGATGATTATCAGGAACAACAGTGTGATTTCCTGCTGGATCTGTGCTCCCATCTGAAGGACTGTGAGACTAAAACGGGTCTGAGTGTCCTTCCATCATTACAGCCAGTTTTCCAGTCAGCTCCTGCAGTCTGGTTCATAAACCTCTCAGAGAGAAAGAGCTCCATCCTCCTGGAAGTGCTGAAACTCCAATCAGAGAAGAAACAAGTGAAGCTGACAGGCTGCTCACATGAAGAGAGTGAAGTGAGGAGTTTCCTGCAGTGTCTGCCTTATATCTCACAGCTCAGGTAAATTCATTTAACTTTACATAACTAACTCTACATTAAAGAGGAACATTTTAAAAGATCAGTTTAAACTCCATAAATTTCATTGTCAGCATATTCTTCTGAATAATTGTTGGATTTTATTTCCACTTAAAGACTTTATCCACATGGAGTCATATTTCAGCTTTATTGAAACTTTGTCCCATTTCAGAGGGAAACATTGTACTCTTTACTGCGCTATCATTACTTTACTGTTTTGGTCGTTTGTTTTCCTGCAGTCTGATATTTTATCTACATGTTTGACACTTTATAAAACTGAGTTTTTGTTAAAGATTAAACAGAACAACTGAATATATAGAAATAGTTAGTTTCACCATGCTTCTGATAGAGTTTTGGTGACATGATTGTTAATAGATTGTTGATTTAAATGACTTCTCTGTACAATCAGTAGGAAGGTTGAGTGTTTTCAGCTTGTTCTTCCAGTCCATCATGTCAAAGCACTCCCTGCTGTTTTTAGTCCTCTGAACAGCAACATGAAACATGACTGGCTGCTGAGCTAACTTGTCTTCATGAAGGTCTCTGTCTGAACAAATGAATCACACAGAAGAATGTGGGAGAACAGGGATTTTAATGAGAAATATTTAGCTCCAACAGTTTGGAAACATGTGCCAGTCTTCTGTCTGCATGAGAAGAATGAAATGATGTGAATAATAAGAACTCTGTGGCTCAGTGACAACAACACAGCCATGTTCATACCTCCTGGTACACAAAGAGAAAAACATGCAGTCAGAGCTGCTGTTGGCTTTTTCAGTTTCTCAGCAGCTACAGAACAAAAAGGAGCTTCTCTTTCAGTTGAATTAAACAGCATTTTAAAGGAAATGAAGGAAACAAAGAAAGTTCCATTGAGCTGCCTTTTTAACTTGTGGCTGGAGTGAACTTTACTGACCATGATGAAGATGGTAGCAGCTCTATAGAGAGCAACACATTCAGGTCACAGACAGCAGTGAGTCATCATCACTTTGTGTCTCCACCTGCAGATGTTGTGCAGCAGAACTGTGATTTACATGTGTGTTAAATCAGCAGCAAGGTGGAGCATCAGCACCTATTGGACATGATACGGACTCTGGATCTGTTCTTTCACCGCTGTTTGATTTCAGTTTCTATGTTTGACTCTTAAAGGTCAGACAGCAGATAAAATGAGGCTGACAGTTAGAACTGAGTGATTTCAGTGTCAGGATCAGTGTTTGTGTTGTGAGTCAGTAACAGTCTAAAACAATGTTCAGCTGCTCTGATGAAAGATGTGTTTAACATGGAAGTTCATCATATACAGGACACACATGTACAAGATGGAGTCCATCAGTAGTGTGTGGTTGTATTTATGCAGCTGAGATCAAATCATCACTAAATGTTTCCTTCTTATTGTTCCAGTTTGCTTCTTTGGAGCTCAGATCTTCAAGAACAAACCAGGTTCTTTGGGAATCTGTTCTGTGCAGCAGCAGAGAGAGAACAGCAGACAGGAGAGAAGATGCTGCAGCTGTTATCATCAGTGTGCAGATATCAAACATTCCCCTTCAATGATGATTATCTGGAATATCAGTGTGATTTCCTGCTGGATCTGTGCTCCCATCTGAAGGACTGTGAGACTAAAACAGGTCTGAGTGTCCTTCCATCATTACAGCCAGTTTTCCAGTCAGCTCCTGCAGTCTGGATCATAAAGCTCTCAGAGAGAAAGAGCTCCATCCTCCTGGAAGTGCTGAAACTCCAATCAGAGAAGAAACAAGTGGAGCTGACAGGCTGCTCACATGCAGAGAGTGAAGTGAGGAGTTTCCTGCAGTATCTGCCTTATATCTCACAGCTCAGGTAAACTCATTTAACTTTACATAACTAACTCTACATTAAAGAGGAACATTTTAAAAGATCAGTTTAAACTCCATAAATTTCAGTGTCAGCATATTGTTCTGAATAATTGTTGGTTTTTATTTCCACTTAAAGACTTTATCCACATGGAGTCATATTTCAGTTTTATTGAAACTTTGTCCCATTTCAGAGGGAAACATTGTACTCTTTACTGCGCTATCATTACTTTACTGTTTTGGTCGTTTGTTTTCCTGCAGTCTGATATTTTATCTACATGTTTGATCACTTTATAAAACTGAGTTTTTGTTAAAGATTAAACAGAACAACTGAATATATAGAAATAGTTAGTTTCACCATGCTTCTGATAGAGTTTTGGTGACATGATTGTTAACTCTTTCGGTGCCATTGACGTCTATAGATGTCAATTTAAAAAAAAACGCTGACTGCCAAAGACGTCTATAGACGTCAATTGCGTTTTTTAACGGAGCGGGCTGGGGAACAATCTAGCGGAGTTCGTCACTAAATCTTAGGCTTGTAAACACTAAACAGAGAATATACTGGCAAAATTACCCGCAAGGTGGCAGCAGTGCCACTTTGCACAAAAAAAGAAGAAGCGTGTTTTCTCCGTTTTTTTGGTCAAACAGCTGTTTTTGGTGAAACCAACCTATGTTCTACTGTCTATTACTAAAGGACTGAAAATGGTAGAAACAAACTTTTTTTTCCTGATGAAAGAAGAGAGTCTACTCTTTCGTTTGGTAATTTCGGTGTGTACATAGTCATAAGACACACTTTTCTGTGGGTCTTGGAAAATCAGTCAAAATACTGTAAAACACTTGGCAGTATGGGTCTCTCTGAACTGAAAATGGCTGGCAGCCAATGAGTTAATAGATTGTTGATTTAAATGACTTCTCTGTACAATCAGTAGGAAGGTAGAGTGTTTTCAGCTTGTTCTTCCAGTCCATCATGTCAAAGCACTCCCTGCTGTTTTTAGTCCTCTGAACAGCAAACATGACTGACTGCTGAGCTAACTTGTCTTCATGAAGGTCTCTGTCTGAACAAATGAATCACACAGAAGAATGTGGGAGAACAGGGATTTTAATGAGAAATATTTAGCTCCAACAGTTTGGAAACATGTGCCAGTCTTCTGTCTGCATGAGAAGAATGAAATGATGTGAATAATAAGAACTCTGTGGCTCAGTGACAACAACACAGCCATGTTCATACCTCCTGGTACACAAAGAGAAAAACATGCAGTCAGAGCTGCTGTTGGCTTTTTCAGTTTCTCAGCAGCTACAGAACAAAAAGGAGCTTCTCTTTCAGTTGAATTTAACAGCATTTTAAAGGAAATGAAGGAAACAAAGAAAGTTCCATTGAGCTGCCTTTTTAACTTGTGGCTGGAGTGAACTTTACTGACCATGATGAAGATGGTAGCAGCTCTATAGAGAGCAACACATTCAGGTCACAGACAGCAGTGAGTCATCATCACTTTGTGTCTCCACCTGCAGATGTTGTGCAGCAGAACTGTGATTTACATGTGTGTTAAATCAGCAGCAAGGTGGAGCATCAGCACCTATTGGACATGATACGGACTCTGGATTTGTTCTTTCACCGCTGTTTGATTTCAGTTTCTATGTTTGACTCTTAAAGGTCAGACAGCAGATAAAATGAGGCTGACAGTTAGAACTGAGTGATTTCAGTGTCAGGATCAGTGTTTGTGTTGTGAGTCAGTAACAGTCTAAAACAATGTTCAGCTGCTCTGATGAAAGATGTGTTTAACATGGAAGTTCATCATATACAGGACGCACATGTACAAGATGGAGTCCATCAGTAGTGTGTGGTTGTATTTATGCAGCTGAGATCAAATCATCACTAAATGTTTCCTTCTTGTTGTTCCAGTTTGAAACGAAGGAGCTCAGATCTTCTGGAACAAAGCAGGTTCTTTGTGAATCTGTTCTGTGCAGCAGCAGAGAGAGAACAGCAGACAGGAGAGAAGATGCTGCAGCTGTTATCATCAGTGTGCAGATATCAGAGGTTTCCCTTCAATGATGATTATCAGGAACATCAGTGTGATTTCCTGCTGGATCTGTACTCCCATCTGAAGGACTGTGAGACTAAAACAGGTCTGAGTGTCCTTCCATCATTACAGCCAGTTTTCCAGTCAGCTCCTGCAGTCTGGTCCATAAACCTCTCAGAGAGAAAGAGCTCCATCCTCCTGGAAGTGCTGAAACTCCAATCAGAGAAGAAACAAGTGAAGCTGACAGGCTGCTCGCATGCAGAGAGTGAAGTGAGGAGTTTCCTGCAGTGTCTGCCTTATATCTCACAGCTCAGGTAAACCTGGCAACAATGTTCAGTTGAACAGCAACTTCTGTTGTGTTTTATTTTTAATGTATTGTGATGTTATCATATCTAATAACATGCTTTGCTTTGTTCATCATGATGCATCAGCTTTTGCATCCATCAGTGTACAAAATATAAAAGCAACACTTTATAAACATATAATCCTGCCCTCTCTCTCATTTTTCCACGCTCGCTGTGTATTAGCTGTGGTCCAGAGTTCTTCCAGAGTGTGTGCGCCTCCATCTCTGTGAGGTCCAGGGAGGAGCTGCAGCAGCTGCTGTCTCTGCTGCAGCTCCTCGATTTCCAGCTTCTGTTAACAGGAGAGTTGCCCAGGAAGACCTGCTGCTCTGTGGGGAGAGTTCTCAGACTGTGCTGCTCTAAGGTGGATCTGATCCTCACAGCCAGCAGGATGTCTGTCAGAGGAGCCTCCCTCCTCCTCAGACATACAGCACAGCTGCGCAGCCTGAGGTAGGAAGTTCAGTCCCTCTGTGTCCCTTTAACACTATTTACCAGCTTCAGTTCTTGGTGCCTTTTCTGATCAGCGCTCTATTTTCAGGCTTTCCAACAGCACAGCCTTGCTCCTGTGTCGGTGGGTCAGAAGAGGCAGACTGGTGTGTCCACTGGCTGCTGAAGAGCTTTCTCTGCTGTCTGAGAAAGCTCAACCATCAGAGAGAGTGTTGTTGAAGGTGGTCAGCAGTTTGGCTTCTCTGCTCAGATACTGGACAGTCGGCCGGTTACAGCTGACTGAGTCCTGCATCCCTGCTCAGCATCTCGTCACACTGCTGCTTCATGATGGTTCTCTCACAATCAGGTGAATGTCTTTCCTGAACCGTCTGAAAACTACATGGAGATGTTTTTATTAACGGATGTTTTTCTGTTTTTTAAATCTTCAGACTGAATGAAAAGAACGTCCAGCAGCTTGTGTCCCTCCTCCATGAAGTCCAGGACAAGGACTTGGCTTCGTCCTTCCTGAGTAAGCTTGGTGGAGACCTGACCTCCTGCTGTCTGAACTGGGAGCTCCTTCACTCTCTGCTGCAGCAGTCAGCTCAGACCATCACTGTGAACCTGAGGAAGAACCGCTTTTTACAGCACAGAGCTGCTCCTCTGCTGCCCTTTCTGCACAGGATCGTGTTTAAAAGGTGATCGTTTAACCTTTTTAACAGATAAACAGACTGTTTGTCCTCTTTAATCATTTGTAAATGAAATGTTGTGGCTCATCTTTCAGCATCAGTTTATGAGTTTCTGAACTAAACAAAGTGTTCCTCTGAATACGCTGAATGCTTTCAGGCCCAGTCCCAGTTTTGTGAGGACCTTCATCAGAGAGCTCTACTCGGCTCATGCAGGTCACATGGTGCCCAGTTTACTGAGGTCACTGGATCATGTGATCAACCTGGGCTGCACAGAGCTGGACTCGGTGGACTGTGCTGCTCTGCTCTTCATCCTCAGGCACAGTGACAGAGTTCAGCTGAAGCTGCTGTGGGCCTCCGTCCCAGCTGAGGAAATCAAGTCCATCCTCTCTACGCTGGACAGAGTTTCTGATCTCAGGTCAGACATCAGAGCTTGTTTCTCACTGCTGTGAATAACAGCCACATTCTCACCTCATCAGCCCAAACCGACAGATTGGACTCAGTCTGACTGCAGTAATCACATAAACCAGGGAGCTAAAAGCAGTTTGTTGTCTTTGGAATATCTGCAGATCATGTCGGTAATGAAAATATATGAAATAGTTTCTATCTGTGTATGAACTGTTTGATTCGGTTAATTTCTGCATGTTTCCACCAGTGTGGACAGGAAGCAGCTGCTGAGGTTCATCCACTGCTGTGCTGCCTCTGACGGCCAGCAGGAGGCAGCATCCCACCTGCTGAGGACCCTGCAGCACAGGCTGGATCTGTCCTGCTCCTCCTGTGTGGAGCTCCCAGAGGAGGATGAGACTGAGCCTCTGAGTCTGACCGCTGGTGACTGCAGGGCCGTCTGCACCGTCCTGAGACACAGCAGCCGGGACACGCAGCTCCACCTACGAGACTGTGAGGTGGAGGACAGCGGGCTGGACCTGCTGTTTGCTGTCCTGGACAGGGTCTGCCTCAGGTGAGAGGGAGCACTAACAAAGCTGAGCCAGAGAGAAGCTTGTTCACATTCAGAACTCATCCATGCATTCATCTCCAGTAGACTCCATCACTGTAACGCTCTTTGAACTGGACTTCCCAAAAAGAGCATTAAACATCTGCAGCTCATCCAGAACGCTGCTGCTGGAGTTTTAACCCGGACTAAGAGATCTGAACACATCACAGCAGCTTTAAAATCTTTACTCTGGCTTCCAGTCAGTCACAGAATAAATTTTAAAAGCCTGCTGATGGTTTACAATCTGTGATGTGTTCAGAGAATATAAAGCCAGCAGAGCTCTTAGATCCAAGGACTCAGGTCAGCTGGTCCAGTCCAGAGTCCAGACTAAACATGGAGAAGCAGCATTTAGCTGTTATGCTGCCAACAAGTGGAACAAACTGCCAGTGGAGATTAAACTTTCACCAAATGGAGACATTTTTAAATCCAGGTTAAAAACATTTCTGTTCTCATGTGTCTATGCATGAAATCTGCACGCTATCTTTGAACTTATCTGGAATGTTGCTTGTTTTTAAATTAATTTTAATGATTTTATTTGTTTCTCTTTATATTCTTTTATGTATTTTAATGCTTCTTCCACTCCCTGCTGCAAAGCTTTTATTTTATGTAAAGCACTTTGAATTGTTTGTACATGAAATGTGCTATATAAATAAATGTGATTTGATTCATGTTGCTGCATCCTAACAGTCTGCCCTGCTCCTCCTGTTCAGAGTCAGTAAGACTGTCCTCCTCCAGCTGCTGTCCCTGCTTCCTGTGAACAGTGAGAGGGACACGGTGAGACGGGCGGTGTCCCTGTGCAGAGCCCTGGGTGGAGAGCTGGATCTGAGTCACACCACACTGGATCAGAGGCTCTGTGGAGCTCTGCTCCGGATGCTGGACTTTTGTGAAGGTCTGACAGAGCTGGACCTCAGTCACTGTCAGCTCACTGACCAGCTGCTGCTGCAGCTCATCACACATCTGCACAAAGTCTGCGTCCTGGAGTAAGTGTCACAAAGTGTTCCCTCTGGAGACAAACACAAACATCTGGAGCCCAAATAAAGTGGTGCACCTGATTCAGAGTTCTGCATCAGCCCAAACATGCCTTCAAGGAGCCGTGATGCTGCATCCACATCCAGGAGAGCCTGGAGTCCCTGTTAGTGTCTGTGTGATGTGGACGCACTCCTGCTAGAGGAGAGGCACATCTGTACAGCAGCACTGTGTTTACAGATGTTTGTAGCTGTGCTTCACTTTGACATGAACCTGCTCGCAGCAGAGCAGAACATAATGTTCAGTGTTGTGTTTGTGTTCCAGTCTGAGTCACAATAAGATCAGCGATGCCTCCACTGATGGCTTACTGCAGCTGCTCTCCACCAACCCCTCCATCAGCTCTGTGAGGTGAGCAAACATTCATTAATGCAGCGTCAGAGAACAGCTTCCTGCTCAGAGGAATCATGGGCTGGATTCATGTTGTTGTGTCTGAATGAGGGACATCTGCGCTCTGCTTTGCTCTTTTTCCAGACTCTTCAGCAACGACATCGTGGACAGATCTCCCTTTAAGAAAAACAAGCAGTTTGAAATCTGGTGAAGCGGCCGTCAGTCGGTGGTCATGTGACCATCGGGGGCGTCGCTGTTTTCTGGCCTCTTTAAAAACTCTTTTCCTGATCATGAGAGGAAGATATCGTCTGCAGTGCAGCACTAACTCTGTGTGGGGGGGTCAGCAGGGACCCCTTCAGGGACATTAGGTCAGACCAGCTCTGATGATGACCACATGAGGATGTCTGTCTCTGTATCTGCTGATGGAGAGGAGGCAAAGAGCCGCCCGCCGGCAGCGTTTGTCTTGCTGGATGTTTCTGAGCGGCTGCAGCTTCTTCTTCTTCTCTGGAGCTCATATTCATGACGGCACCCTGTGACCATCATCCTGACGTTCACACTTCTGACTGCTGGCTTCAGCAGGAAATCATTTTGTTGTTGTGTGAAACAAAGAGAAGCCATAACTGTTGTATCAGTGCTGTGAGGAGGCGGATTTATTTCTGCTTCTCTGTATTTATTCTGGAGGTCGTCTCAGGGTAACGATGCAGCAGCTGAACACTCAGGAAAAAACAGGTTAAAACCACTTTAACTGTAAGAAACGATAAGAAGGATGAGTTTTAGTTCAGTTTAGTTTGCACGTGCCCCCGTAAACATGCGTTGTGCCCCTGTAAACATGCGTTGTGCCCCTGTAAACATGCGTTGTGCCCCTGTAAAATTCCCAAATACATCCTTCAAACTACGCTAAGACGGAGGGAGGTGAGAGATTTGTTTTCTCTGTTGTGTTGACGCCTACCTATAGGCCACTGTCATTTCTTACACCAAATACACAGCGTCTGGTTCCACGGCAGATGAATTAATGCGAGACAATATCCTATTCTGCCTTTTTATAGCCTATTTACTAAACTATCTTAGCCATTATAAACGGGTAAAATGTGGGTAGGCTAGTTTAAAAGGCTACTCAATCAGGGGAATAACTTATCAGAAAATATCAGGTACTCTTAATTTAAGATTTTGACTTTTTGTAGAAGTATTTATTGACTGTGCTGCAGTAAGATTAAAACATGTTCAGTACCTGGACTGAAATATTGTTCATTATTCTGTATCTGTTGATCTGTTGAAAGTTGTAACACTGGGCATTCTGTGTTTTTTAGTAATATTTCCTCTTGTTAAAGGCTGACTTGATTATGTTTGATGAGCTACAGAAGGAGGAATTGAAAAGCTAAATGGCTGAACTCAAAGGTGTTTTTATCTGCTTGGATAGCCTATAGCTCTGTTAAACCTGTTGAGGTTTGTGCACATTTGAATAAATGTTCTTATACATCCAGTACAGGCTCATTTTCTGTATACAGTAATGCTGGTGGTGTTCTGGGGGGCCTGGGCCCCCGTACAGCTGTAGGCCAGGCAGCGTCCCTGCAGCCGAGTGACTCTGTGGCAGAAACAGAGCTGGATCTCAGAGGCCTTTTCTGTACGAGCCAGTTTACAGCAGAAACACTTTGATCTGCTGCTGAGGAGAAGAAATGTTCCAGCGTGTTCCTGAGCAGCTGCTGATGGACTCATTCAGAAAGAGGCAGATCCCTGAAGCTTCCAGCTGCTGGCTTTCACACATCATTTCATCAGCTGTGACACAAGTCACGAGTCAGCTTTTAAACAGCAGCAAACAGGTGTGCACGCTAACATTTAGAAATGCAGAATAAAAGAAGATATCAGCAGTTCTCAGTGAAACTCTCATCCTGGAAGACTGAGAGTCTGCAGGCTTGTTGGCAGCTCTCAGCTAAATGCTGACAGCACTCAGTCTGCAGCAGGCCTCCAAAGACCTGAGAGTCCAGGCTCCAGTGCGGATCCTCTGGGACCAGACAGCCTGCAAATGGACAAATCACTCATTTAATAAGGTTTCTCTTTCCTTCTGAACAGGAAACCTTTTTCTCCGTCTCAGGGGCCGAATCCTGTTTGTTTCTGGCTTTGGAGCGACTGACTCCACGATGGTGAGATCAGGACTGAGGCTCAGATCTGTGGCCAAGCAGTGTCCTTCATCACGTAGAGGTCTGATTATGATGCAATATGTCTGAGTCACCTTATATTCAAAGAGTCAGAACTGTCAAAAGCACTGAAAAATAATAATTCCATTTTAAAAACAAGCTTTTTCAGGAGAGTTTGTAGCGAGAACTATAAAGTCTGCTCTGTTTAAATTTACTGTCACATGAAGTAGCCACGTTTTAGCACCACATTCACTCATTCTCTGCTCAACCTTTTAACTAAATATAACCGGAGCTAACAAATATGCTAGCATCTGCTGCTAACTAGCTAGCGTTAACTGTAGCTTAGTTTACACTTGAAGAAAAAACCTGCGCCTTTCACACAAAGAGGCCACCAACTTATTTACATTCAGTCACTCCTGAGTAAAACAAGTTCCCGCTGTTAACAGATCAAACAGCTTTATATTACGTCTGTGAGGTGCAGCACAGCGTTAACAGCGTTTTATTGTGAAAGGTCTCACCGGAAGTGTATGTCAGTTGTAACATCTCCAGCTTTACCTTTTCTGTAGATACCATCTGTGGCCACTAGAGGGCAGAAACGCCCTGCTCACAGCATAAAGACTGAATCTGCAGACTGCAGCTGGCTGCCTGCATCATATGAACAAAATGACTTTGGAACAGATTTCCCTCCATTTCAGACACAACGGGACAACAATGCTGTCAGTAAAACATTCAGACTGACAAAGCACAACAATCTTTAGGAGAAGTTTCATCCTTAAAGCTTTTTACCAGTTACTGTGCAGGTTTGAAACTGCTCCTACTTTCCATCTTCACTGAGTAATGATGAGAAATGTGAGCTGTGGTAAAACTCCAGCATTAACTAAATATGACAGAGTTGTTAAAGTATTAATATGACTGCTCTCTTCCATCACAAAACCTCATTTTAGAAAGATTTCCCACATTTCAATGTTAATCCTGACTGAGGGTGTAGTTACAGCTTATGGCCACCAGAGGGAAGCATAGAGACAGATGCAAAGAGATTGTCAAGTTAGCAGAGACGCAGTTGCCTCTATGCTTCCCACTAGTGGCCATGAGCTGTAACTACACCCTCAGTCAGGATGAACATTGAAATGTGGGAAATCTTTCTAAAATGAGGTTTTGTGATGGAAGAGAGCAGTCATATTAATACTTTAACAACACTGTCATATTTAGTTAATGCTGGAGTTTTACCACAGCTCACATTTCTTATCATTACTCAGTAAAGATACAAATGTGAATACCTTTATTCCTCCCACAGTGGGGACATTTTTATGTTACAGCAGCAGCAGCAATAGATAAAAAAGAAATTAAAAAATACAAAAATAGTAAAGGAATTAAAGTAACAGTATAAACAAGGAACAATATGGGACATATATACATCAGTATATTTATAGTGTTCTTCTTGACCAGTTTATCAAGTCTCTTCCTGTCAGCCGTCCAGATGCAGCTCCCCCGGCAGAGCGCTCCATACAAGATGGCCGATGCCACCACGGTGTCACAGAAGGTCTTCAGGAGAACCCCCTGCTCTCCGGAGTCTGTTTGACTTTGAAAGTCCTGCGTAAGTTCTCTGTTCTCCCTGTCATCCTAATGAGTGATGAGGCCGAAAATTGCCTCCTTTCCTCCTTTCCTTCCTCCTCCTTTCCTCCTCTCTCCTCTCTCTGCCCCCCCCCCCTCTCTCTCTCTCCTCTCAAATCAGTGTAAGTCTCTTGTCTACAAGTATTATGTATAAGTCTACAAAACTAATTTGAACATTTGTAATGACAAATGTTCAACTCCAGGATGTACAATGAAAATGAAGTGGCAGTCCTCTCCATGCTACTCACAAAAACATTATATTGGACCAAAATGTTTTGTGTATTATATTCCAAGACTTGAGTAGTTACTAATATTACCACAAAACAATCAGATAAAATAAAGCTGCCAGCTGACGGTAACTGAAGCTTGTTAACAGACTGTCCTCTAATCAGACAGAAAAATATAAGAATAAGCCAGTTTTTTCCTCTTAAAATGGTGTGGTTCAGTCCATCATTACAGTAAATATAAACTTCCATTAACTTGGACACAATCACTGATATTTCTTGTGTTTATTTGATTACTTTCATTTTGATTGAGTCACAGGAAGTGTAGTTTATACACAATTCCGCCAGCTTTCCTGTTGTTGTAGTTACCATTTATGGCCACAAGAGGGCGGAAAAACGCCCGCCTGGATATAAATACAACACTACGATTTGTTACCCATCCAGGTTTTGTCAGTGTCAGACTTCATCTTTGTGCACGTGCACCGTTTGATAAATTGATCAAATGTCAGACTCCACTGAGAGGACCACAGACGGCCTTTTTTGAACTGCCTCCACCCAGAAGTCTTCACCTTCCTCCTTTCTGTTACCCGAAGCCGTTGCTTGACCCGCTCATTCTTCTGAGCTTGGGAGATGCAGCCGGCTGACGCCCTCGTTGGAGAGCTCAGCGCCGGTTCTCATCCTGCTCATCGTGCTCGCTCTCAGC
The DNA here is from genome assembly GCF_027942865.1 of Odontesthes bonariensis. Taxonomy (NCBI): domain Eukaryota; kingdom Metazoa; phylum Chordata; class Actinopteri; order Atheriniformes; family Atherinopsidae; genus Odontesthes; species Odontesthes bonariensis. Next base: position 6,741,777 of record NC_134516.1, read on the forward strand.
ATGGCCGCCTGGAGCTGCTGGAGCTGCTGGCACCGCTGTGGGCGCAGGCTGCAGCTCCTCCTTGCTCTTCTCCTCCTGAGCTGACAAAGCCTGCAGGTGGGCACATTAACAACGTTTCCAAGTTTGTTTCATCAAAGCTTTGAAGAACTTTCAGCCAGAACATGCAGTTGTTCCCATCTCAGTCAGATTGTCGAGGACACCATAAATAAGGCCACAGAGGAAGCCTGCAGTACCTTGTGCTGCCACTCGGTGGCCTCATTCTGCTCCTTTTTCTTGGCCTCTTCCAGGAGAGAAATCTTGGCTGAAACCCCCCAGTGTCTCTTGGCTCTTTTGCTGCTCTGCAGCCTGCTGGTCCAGCTCTGCCTTTGCCTCCTCAGCTGTTGGTCTTTCTCTCTCCAGCCTTTCAGCCTCCTCCCGTCCTCTCCTCCTTTCTTTCCTGTTCCTCAACTTCTGTAGGAAAGCAGAGCATTTCCAAATGTTACACACGCGCTTTCATTACATTTTACACACGTTTCATAGCCAATCGAACGCAGAATCTCTTCTCAAAGCGTTATTATGAACTGAGCATGAACTTGCAGCCACATCATGAGACGCTGAAAATGAGAATGTTTCTGAATACTCCAGTGGAAAGGCTCTTCTGTATCAACTTCATGCTTTCATCTATCCAATAATATTAAATCAGTGTAAGTCTCTTGTCTACAAGTATTATGTATAAGTCTACAAAACTAATTCATTACAAATGTTCAACTCCAGGATGTACAATGGAAATGAAGTGGCAGTCCTCTCCATGCTACTCACAAAAACGTTATATTGGACCAAAATGTTTTGTGTATTATATTCCAAGACTTGAGTAGTTACTAATATTACCACAAAACAATCAGATGAAATAAAGCTGCCAGCTGACGGTAACTGAAGCTTGTTAACAGACTGTCCTCTAATCAGACAGAAAAATATAAGAATAAGCCAGTTTTTTCCTCTTAAAATGGCGTGGTTCAGTCCATCATTACAGTAAATATAAACTTCCATTAACTTGGACACAATCACTGATATTTCTTGTGTTTAGTCGATTACTTTTATTTTGATTGAGTCACAGGAAGTGTAGTTTATACACAATTCCGCCAGCTTTCCTGTTGTTGTAGTTACCATTTATGGCCACAAGAGGGCGAAAAAGCCCGCATGGATATAAATACAACACTTCGGCTGTTTGTGATGTAGCCAGAGTAGCTAGCTGAACTGGCTCTTTAAAACGTAATTAGCAACATTATCTCACATTTTTATGAGGGATTTAGACGCACTCTTGATAGCTCTACCAGTCTATTAAGTCCCAACTTTAAACACCATGGTACACTCTCATTTTCAGGAAAACTAAAGCTGTTTGTTGATCCTTTTCCGTTTAAATGTTGTCTTTACAACCCCGAAAATAATTAGAACAAACAGGCAATCTGATTAGGTCAAATGTGAGGCTTTTATACTGATGTTACCTATTTTTATTCTTATTTATTTAGTTTCTACACAGATTACTCCTTCAGGTTTGAGGGTGCAGTTGCTATTTATAACCACCAGGTGGCAGCATGCAGACAGACACCAAGCACAGAACTGAAAAGTCTCTTATTTGTAATAAATTAAATTATTTTTGGAGACTTAATGCTGTTTTAACAGTTCTCATGTCAGTAACACCTGTTTATTCTTTATTCTTGTATTTTATTCTTTTAATTTCTTTGTTTTTATTTTTTGTACAGCACTTTGGTCAACTGAGGTTGTTGTAAAGTGATTTATAAATAAAATTGGATTGGATTGGATTTCCTTCATTGTTATTCGATAATAATAATAAGAGACTCTTGATATGACTTTAATATGATTCTGTTTCCTCCTCTCTGTGTATTTTACATTCCTTCAGTATGAAGAACTGTTATAAAGCACGTTTAAAATAGCTCAAATAAGTGGGAATCTTATTTGTTGAGACACTTCCTGAAGTCAACAGACAGGGAAACATGAGTTGAAATAAATATCTTTTATTGTTTTCATCATAGTCATAATTATTGTAATTATGAACACCGAGCTGTCGCAATACTCCAGAATTTTGCCAAAAAACAGCAACCGTTGGACGCGTCAGGACCCAACCATGCATAAAATCTCCCGTTAAAAAAAGAAAAAGGAAAATAAAAAATATATATTAAAAAATGATGCGCACCACTGATATACAGATCTGATATAAACAGGCGTATTGGTCACAAACCAATCAGAATTATAAACATGGCTTCTTTTACAATACACAGAGACCGAACATGTGGGATATAAGAGTACCTTTTTTTAAAAATGAAGAAGAAGAAGGAGGGGACAATTTATTTCACACATCTGTACAGGTTCGTCATCATCGCTTTAATGTTCTCACCCCCTGTAGAGGCAGGGATATGTTTCTCACTTGTCACTGGGGGTAATAGGTGTGTGTGTGGGCGGAGCTATGCATGTGTGTGTGGCTGTGGGTGTGTCACTGGGGCTGAGTGATTGCCTATTGAATTTCACCTGCATCTATCTGTGATATATGTGGTTTGTTTGAGACCAGGAGAGGCAGGGTGCTGACATTTCTGTTGACCGCTAAACAGCTAAACTGCTAAACTGCTAAACTGCTAAACTCTTTCCAACATAGTCAAGTACAACAAGTAACTCAACAATAAAATGTGTGTTAGCGCATATGTTTTATTGTAAAGGAAATAAAACATCTTCAATTGCAGTACAGCTTCAGGTTTCCTCCTTGGATTCAGCGAGTCAGGCAGAGCCCTGTTCCCCTCTCTGTGACTACTTTAAGACTTGATAGTCACTGAACATTGTCAACAGAAACTCTTCTACATATCAGACACTTCGTTGGATTGCATGTAAAACAAACCACTCAGCTACTTTGGATCTTGACCGTGAGTAAATGTGGAGGAAGTGACGGAGCACAGTGCAACCCATGGTATGTGGACCTCAGTTTGTTCATACTGTGAAGTTTATGCTTGCCTGGACACAGTTGATGCTGGGAACTACTGCATATTGGATGCACATGGACGCTGTGGCTGCTGTTTGATGTCGTTCTTGCCACATTGCTTGTGGAAAAGTGGATCAATTGTTTTGTGCACATTAAAGGAGTGAAGTTGGATTTACTGCTGATGCTCAAGCTTGAATGAAGAGTGTGAACTTGGACACAACATGGGGTTGTTCATTAATGGAGTCAGATTTGTGCCAAAATTAATATGAATGTGGATTGATGATGCAGATGTGGATATGGATTGTGACATTTGCTCTCTGAACTTTTGTGGTATATACTTTGCTGGGGAACTGGGAATTTGAAGTATTTTGTCCGAATAGTTGATTTTCCAGATTTGTTATAATCTCTAAGAATGAATGAGCTTCTTGCTATACCTGGATATAAGGTGTTTACTGAATACTGTCTTAAAAATTTATTGTTACATTTTTCACTTACTAGGTCCAAATCATCTAACTTTATTTGATGTAAATTTGGAGTTGGAATGTTCAAGATATTGTTCTTTATTGATCGGATAAGGACTTGTGGGATACTCTGTATGACTTTCCTATAAGTCTCACTGGAGCAACTCATGCTATATTTAGCATTAAAATCATTCAATTCAAGTATGTTTCCATTATCATCCATTATGTGTCTAACAGACCAGATTTGCTTAGTCATCCAGTCTTCCATAAACACAGACTTCCTTCCATTCAATATTACCCGATTATTCCACAGCGGTACATCATGAGGGCTGAAATTATGCCTGAACATCAGTTTCCAATTTAACAAAAGCTGTTGATGAAATGTGGATAGTTTTATGGGCAGTTTTGAAATTTCAAAATCACATACTAATAGAAAATCAATACCTCCAACTTTGTTAAAAACAAGAGAAGGTAGCGAGAACCAATATCTCATCATCATTTCTTAAGAAAGAAAGAAGCCATTTGATCTTCAATATACCATTCATCATTTCAAAATCAGTTGCTTTTAAACCACCATCCTCATAATGCTTTATCAAATCTCCATTTTTGATGTAGTGATGCTTATTTTTCCATATGAAATTAAAGTTTATTCTATTGATTTCTTTTATAATTCTTGGTGGGATGGCGAGGGAGTATGCTGGATAAATGAATCTGGATAATGAATCAAACCTTGGTTAACATGGTTCTACTGAATGGTGTTAAGTCTCTATGTAGTCAGTCATTTTTAAATCTCCAGCTTTACCTTTTCTGTAGATACCATCTGTGGCCACTAGAGGGCAGAAACGCCCTGCTCACAGCATGAAGACTGAATCTGCAGACTGCAGCTGGCTGCCTGCATCATATGAACAAAATGACTTTGGAACAGATTTCCCTCCATTTCAGACACAACGGGACAACAATGCTGTCAGTAAAACATTCAGACTGACAAAGTACAACAATATTTAGGAGAAGTTTTGTTTGAAACTGATCTATCTATCTATGACAGTGTTGTTAAAGTATTAATATGACTGCTCTCTTCCATCATAAAACTTAATTTTATAAAGATTTCCCACATTTCAATGTAGTGATGGGATACTCGATTCCTTTTACTGACTCGAGTCACTCACTAAAGTGAATCGGGTTCTCGAGTCACTTGAATCAGTCACCCAGAGTGTGCGCAGGAATGTACAAACAAGTTCCAAACCACGTCCCAAATCATTGTGAAAAAGGCTAAAAGTCCAGAAGTCTCCAAGGCCAAACATTTATTTTTCTTTCTTTCTCTCTAAATAAATTCTAATAACCCAAACAGCCAATAAATTAACATTCAGTGCGAAACAGTGCAAAATTATAATAAAATGTATGAAACTGTGCACAAATAGAACATTTAAATAAGCTGAACTATAGTGCAAAGTAATAATATTCTAACATTCAACACTGCACCATTAGAATAAAATAATTATGTACAGAATGAAGGAACTCCCGCTTCCTTCAAAATAAAGCCGAGAGGGAGAGAGAGCTGTGAGCTGTGAGTCGGGTAAAATAAATCATGGAAATATAAATACTGTTGGAGCTGTTTATTCCTATACAGAGTTTATTTGTAGCTTAATAATTGTTTGTTTTGCATATTACATACTGCATACTACATACTACATATTACATATTACATACTGCATACTACATACTACATATTACATACTGATCGATCAGACCGTATGCAGAGTGTTTACCCACAATGCATTTCGTTCCTGCCCGAGCCGAAATCAGCCGGCCTGAAGCTGATTTCCCTTAAGCTCTAAACTCTGTAAACTTTAGCAACATTTGAAACATTTTCAGGCGAGAAAGTAGTCGTTTAGATCCCCAACGTGTTGAAAACCTAACAAAATACCGGCTGTTTACAATTTTGTTCCCGAAATGGAAAGGCTTTGTATCCTATGAAGTTCAGTTTATGATTTGTTTGTTTTCATTTCTCTAGTTCTGACGGCATGACTGACCACAGCCATGTGCAGATAAATGCCCGTGCATGAGAGGAAGGACTTGTGTTGGTGATTCCAACTGAAGGGAGTAACACTCAGTCATTTCAGTGATGCGTCCCTCAGGTTCAGCCTCGGTGAACACCTTTACTTTCTCTCACAGCCTGCTGTGTTTCTCACTGACTGATTCCATCTGAGTTATGAAGCCAAAGCAGGAAACCCTGAAAAGATGTGAAAAACATCTGGATTGAACTGATGTGTGTGTTTAGAAAGCCTGAACTTCTAAAGGTCCATGTGGTGACCATGTGTTCTGATGGTGTTGTATGAGTTTTATAAACTCTGAGGTGTCAAACAGAAGCTGTGAACATTACCAGCGGCTCTGCTGCCATTCCTCCAGAAACACTTCCGCTGCTCCGGCTGCAGGAGCCAGTAGGAGCTCTGTCCGTCTCTGACGTCACAAGCAATAACCAATGGGAGAGTTTGGAACAAGCCCCGCCCCCTGATTGGCTGAAGCACAGAGATGAATCCAGAGAGCAGAGCAGCCTCGTTCCCTCTGTTAAAGACACCTTTATGTCCACTGAATCCAGTCTGAGGAGAACTCTGAAATGTTCCAGCTAACAGGAAAGTTGTCCACAAGAACCAACACAAGACGTTCCATGTTTTTAAGGGTGAGCTACAGCAGAAAGTTTCAGCGCTTTGGAGGAGCAGACAGGAGTCCAGCAGCTGAGGAGCACACTTTGAGAACACAAAGTGAGCTTTTTTTGGACAGAATTACAGTCAGAGCGACTCTGCCTTTCCTTTCCTAAAGTTTCTGCTCCCGGTGAAGGTTTGAACCTGAAACCTCTGCAGCACCGAGCTGCTTTCTATCATCCTGAACTGTCTCCTCTGAGAGGACTTCCCTCTGTACTCTGAGAGTTCAGCATAAAGGCGTTTCAGTCACAGCTCCGACAGCCTGAGCACACACTCTTTCTTAAATCCTGCGTCTGCCGTTGAACTTCAGTTTAATGACACTTATTGTTGTAAACATCAGAGAACAGAACAGAACCAACTGAGTTTAATACGAGGGCAACATTTGCAGAGTTCATTCGGTGTAAGATGCGAATAAGCCCAGAAACAGAAGGAGGAACATCGTTTACATTCATTAAAGACACAAAAGGAATCTGATTCTGAGAGACTTTATTTATTCCAAATAAATAAAGTTCCTCTCCTGAGCCGACTCGGCCTCATCCTTCTGTTCCCCGGGGTCACGGTGCCCCATGAGAGGCCACCAAACAGAGACAGTGGAAAGCATTTGGGTGGCTAAACCACCACAACTTCTGGATTTAAAAAGGGAAAGTTGTCCCTGGACAAACCACAGGGAAGGGAACAGTCCTCGCTCCTTCCTTTGGCCGCATCTCTCTGATCTGCAGAGCTAAGTTGCACCTTTAACTTTAGGAATCGAGGAGCAGTGAGCCACCCAAATAGCTCCCGATGCCCCAGTTTTAAAGGGTTGATCCCCAAAAGAAAAGGGGCCAAGGGGGGAATTGGGAAAGGACACAAATCTGTTTTTTGTATCTGTATTTAGCAAGTCAAATCAGGCTGAAAATACACGTGTAAAAAGGGGAAAATCCAGGCGTGCCCACCTGAGTGAGTGCTGGGAAAGCTGTGTGAATACAAACAGGGTCCATTTGGGTTTAGAAAATGACTGAGGAAACACACAAAAAGCCCACCTGGCACCCATTAGAGCCCTGCATTAACTCATGGGCAACATGGATGCCCCAGTGTGTCCGTCTCACAGCCTGTTCAGCAGCTCTGGTGCAGGTTGGCTGGGTGATGTTCCTGCTAACGTCCACTAGATGGCAGCGATGTGTCGTACATCTGCTCTGAACAACAAAGAAAACAGTTGAAGAAATACAGATGTGGCGCCATTACAGGATCTTTGAGCTGAAATCTAATCTTCAACACAGACAGAGTTCCATATTTTAGAGGATGAAGCAGCAACTGGAGCCACATGTTCACTGGAAAAAAATGCCCCTCCAAAAATAAGTAAGAAAAACAACAAATAAAAGACGTTTTTGCTGGAAATAAGCAAAAAAAATCTGCCAATGGAACTAGTGAAAATCGGCTTGTCAAGATTTCTTGAAATAAGATGTGATATTTAGGACTTTTGAGTTAAAAGTGATCTTGAAATTAGCTTAAAAACCTCTTCAAATGTAAAAAAAAAGCTTGTTTCATATAAAATCCGACTCAAAACAAGATGTTTTCAAGACTTTTCCAGATGTATCGTCTTCAAACCAGTCCCTATATCTGGCTGAAATGGTACTTGTTAGGCAGTTGTGTCTTATATTAAGTGTAATGAGATATTTTGACTAGAAATGAGACAAATATACTTGGTAAGATTTTTTCCAGTGTTGGTGTTTTAACTGTAGAAGATGAGCAGATGTGTGCTGGTGACAGGTCCGGGTGCAGCGTACGCAGCACCTGTAACAGCCATTTAAACAGAAAACATTTTAAACACCAGTTAAATGTTGTCAACAGCTCGTAATCTTAGCTTTGAAAAATGGATTAAAACACAGAGAAAAGGCCCAACAGCGCTTGGCTTATTCATCCAGGGTCCACACGCTTTAAATCTAAAGAAAACACGAGAAAATAACTCATCCTGTTGCTATAAAATGATTTTAGGGACGAGTGCTTTCTTTTTACAGTGGAATAAATGTGCCTAAACACCGTAACAAACCTTAGAGATTCAGTCCCTGTCTACAAATGTAGACTTCCAGCACCAAAGTGGCCTTGAGTTGGTCCTCACCTTCCTCCTCTTCCACTTCATTATTCACTCCTTCCTCACAGTTCACCAAGCCGTCGGCTTTCATTTCATCACGTTAGCTGCTGCAGGTGAGATTTTCCACCCACACACCGGACTACAACCTGTAAAATACACCATTTCTATTTCTCTGAACCGTTTTATTGAATACAGTTAGGTTTCCAGGCGATAACATCTGTAACATAGAACACATCTGCCCATGCTGAAACCTCTCAGCTCATTTTTGTTCATAAGACAGTTTCCAGGAGCAGTTTGTTTTTCAGGGGAGATGAAGATGAGCCTGTACAGTGGTGATGAGTGGTGTGTTTACTGTAATCACATACGGGGATAAAACAGGCCCAGCACACTGACACTGACTCAGAGACACCTCACTCTCTGGGAAACGTCTCCTAACCAAACATGACAGAGTGAGAAAAGCCAAAGCTTTTAGGGTTTAGAAGGTCTCGCTGTACTCTGACCTGCAGGATGGATGTGACAGCAGGCCTCAGGGAGGCCCAGCAGCTCATATACAGACTCCAAACCGGGTTTTCTGCCGTGCAAAAAACACTCCCACCTCCGGAGGAATGGTTTCACAACATTTTCAGGGTTTTAAAGAGAATCTGAGACGATGCGTTCAGGAACTCTGAAGGTTGTAGTTAAAGAAATCAGGAAACTGGTTCAGTCGTTTGACAGTTTATTCTGAGCAACTTTAAAGTGAACATCTGCTCTGAGCTCCTTTCTCCTCCAGCTCAGCCTGAAGCCTCTCAGACAGCTTTCTGTCCTTTCTTTAAGGAGTCTTCAGGAATAGTTCTCCAGGCTTCTTGAAGGACATCCCAGAGCTCTTCTTTGGATGTGGGCTGCCTTTTGTTGCGTTCTCTGCCAACATGATCCCACACTGCTTCAGTAATGTTGAGCTCCGGGCTCTGGGGAGGATTCATCCCTCCATCAGACCTGCTGCCACTGATTTTCAGCCCACTTCTTGTGTCCTTTGGCACAGCTCAGCCTTTTCTCCCTGTTTCCCTTCCTTAAGAACGGCTTCCTGACAGCCACCCTTCCATGGAGCCCATTTCTGAGGAGGCTTGGGCCAACAGCAGATGGATCAGCTGAAGGTCCAGATGCATCTCTCAGCTCCTGTGTCAGGTCTTTGCTGGATGTTTTCCTCTTTCTTAAGGACATCACTTTCAGATCCTGTTCATCTGCTGGAGATAGTTCTTTAGGCCTGACACTTCTTCTTCTGTCCTCCACTTGTCCAGTTTCCTCAAATGTTTTAAGGACACACTGCACACCATGCTGAGATATGCCAAGTTTTCAGCTAACAGCTCTTTGGGAATCAGCTTGTTGCTGCAGAAATCCTGTTTTCTGTCTGTCACACTGTGTTATCTTTGCTGTTTTTCACACATGCAGCTAAAGAAATGGGAACAAATGATGTGTCTCTGAGCCAATCCAAACACGATAACTTAAAGTTCCTCAGGGCTCCATTCTGGGCCCTCGTCCTTTTCCCTTTAACTTTCTATCACCCGACGAAAAGCTTGTAAATGTAAAAGTTAATGAACTCGGTTAGTAAAGAGCACATTTTCCTGCAGTAAGTGACTGAGACGGTGACCTCAGCGACACGTCATCCATGTCATCTCACAGAGAATCGGCACAAAGCCTCGTTCATGTGTTCAGAACACAGTCGTGAGCTGAGAAAAACAACTTTCACCATGAGTCTCAATGTGAAAATCTTTCTTTTCACTTTTTGCTCAATCAATATCCTCGTTTTTCCTGTAATAATGTAAAAATGTTCTTTTTTGTGAATCCACCAAAGAAATTCACATAAATCTGTTCTTTTTTCCTTTCAAATGTACAAATTTAACCTTTTTTCCTTGTAAAAATAATTTATTTGTTGCAAATTTTTGGCTTTTTTTTCACTAATCTGTACATTTATTTTATTATCATTTTTAATTTAACCTTTTTTTCTTGTAAAAATAATTTATTTGTTGCTAATTTTAGGCTTTTTTTTCACTAATCTGTACATTTTGCTGTTTTTCACAGATGCAGCTAAAGAAATGGGAACAAATGATGTGTCTCTGTGACAGGCTGCTGGGAACAAAGTGCCTAAAGATCCAGTTTAAAACGGCTTCTTTGCTCAGTTGTCTGTTCTGTGTGGACACAACACTGGTTCATCCCTTGAGTTAGGAGCCTTTTTCCTGCCTGAATGGTTCACAGGTCAGAGTTAAGTGGCTGAACATAAACAAAAAGGAACAGTTACAGAGATGTAACCCTGAGGATCCCGAACCAGAGCCCCTCCTGTCCATGAGTATCACAAACAGGATCTGTGACGAAGGGCAGGAGTCCAACTTCCACTGTAAACGAGTTCAACCTGCAGTCAAGAATGTGGACACAGCTCTCGCTTTGGTTACAGAGACAGAACAGCTCACAAAAGCGAATCCCTTAGTTACTCTGCTCCACGACCTGGGTGAAAACCACTCTGCTCCTCCTGGATCTGAGGTCTAACAATCGGTCAGCCTCCTCTGAGACACCCCGGTGTAAACTTCCAGGGAGGCTGAGAAGAAAGGAGTGGGACATAAATCAGTATTGGACATAAATGTGGAAGTAGTGGGTTATATTTCCCACAAAATCTTCACTTCTCTCCTTTGCTAACGCTCAGAGTTAGGAGCTAAAGTGAAGTCCATGCTTATGTTTCCATGTTAAATGATGCAGTTTGATGCTCATTGGTTTCACATTTTTTAGGCTGGAGTCTGTGAACCGAAGACCAGTTTCATGCCAAAAGCAGCACGTTCAAACAAGCTTTATCATTTTTCGAGTTATTTCCGTTCACTACCTCCCTCTGAGGGGATGACATCACACCGTTTCCTGCAGGCTGTGTTGGAGCGCAGTCTCTTATCAGAAACATTCATCAGACAGCTGAGGTCTGAACAGCAGGGCTGAGAGGTCTTTCAGGGATTAATCTGGTCTCTCAGTGTCAGACTCTTTAAATGTGTTCACGAGAAGAAGAAGTGAGCTGTGGACATCCGAGGAGGGAAACAGTTTTCCATTGCACCAGAAGGACAGAATTTTACAAGTTTTTGGAAAGTTTAGAAAAAGCTCGCAGTCCAAACTCTTCAGGGACGGTGCTGGAACCTTTTTCAGCCCGATGAGCATCAACGACTCCATTTCTGCCCAGAAGTCTCCTCCGTTTGAGTCATCGAACACGTGAGATCCTTGTTCCCAAAGCTGATCGTCAAAAAAAAACTCGTCTAATTTCACCTCAACTGCAAACAGAAAAGATTAAAATACGGAATAAAGTTGAGTTTCGTCTGGTTTGATTGAGCTCTCACATGCGTGTGTGACCTGTGAAATGACCATGACCTGGAGCCCCACACCAGTCATAAAAAAACCCACAGAAATTCCCTCTGGGTCGAGCCGATTGACCTCTGACCCCTCTCACAGATCCCCGTCTGTCCCCATTTTTTTAACGTTTTCTACCACCGCTGGAAAGAATTATCACCAATTCATTTGTTGCAACTCCCTTAGGATAAATCAAATCAAATCAAATTTATTTGTAGCACATTTCATGTACAAAACAATTCAAAGTGCTTCACATAAAATAAAAGCATTGCAGCAGGGAGTGGAAAAAGCATTAAAAGTACATAAAAGAATATAAAGAGAAACAAATAAAATCATTTAAATGAATTTAAAAACAAGCAACAGTCCAGATAAGTTCAAAGATAGCGTGCAGATTTCATGCATAGACACATGAGAACAGAAATGTTTTTAACCTGGATTTAAAAATGTCTCCATTTGGTGAAAGTTTAATCCCCACTGGCAGTTTGTTCCACTTGTTTGCAGCATAACAGCTAAATGCTGCTTCTCCATGTTTAGTCTGGACTCTGGACTGGACCAGCTGACCTGAGTCCTTGGATCTCAGAGCTCTGCTGGCTTTATATTCTCTGAACAGATCACAGATTGTAAACCATCAGCAGGCTTTTAAAATCTATTCTGTGAAACCTACAAACAAAGCACCCAAAAAACGGTTTTTTAGCTCATTAAAGATGATCATTAAACATCAGGCTGGGACAGAATGGAGCCATTTCCCAACAGAGAGCAGGCGAGTATAAAAGCCGGCAGTTTTTCAGGGTGCAGAAACAATGTGGTCACAAGATGTTTGAGGGCCCGGCTGACAGGCCTCTGGCCTGCTCTTCCCTTGTTGTTCTCACAGTAAAAAGAGGATGTGTGACATCTGGAAGCGCTCAGGAGGCGGCGCTGAGCCCTCCCCCCGTTGTCGTTTCTCAGGGCACAGACTTCAAAGGAGGCAGCAGATAATGTCCTCGCTCCTCTTCTGCAGCGGAATGAGACCGAGGCGGCTGGGTGGACAGGTGTCGAGCTACAGGACGGGGAGAAGCTCCAGAGCAGGGCGGGAGGACGGCGACCGTCGGCCTCTAATTTCTGCCGTCTGCCAGCATGACAACATATTCTGTGAGAGATTTCAGTCCAAAAATGTGTTTATTTCTGTCTGAATATCTGGAAAAAACACCATAAAAACACCTTCACATGGCACATCTGGAGCGAAGCTGCAAACATAAATAATAACGATTGAACTGAATAATAAAGCGGCAGAAAAAAGAAAATAAAGGAGGCAAATTTACACAAAAATGAATAAATAAGTTGATTTTTACATTATTTATTTGTTTTTATCTTTAATTAAATATGTTTATAATTTTTCTTCACATTCATCAGTTATCTCCTAATAATTCCTTATTCTATTAGCTGCTCGGTTTCTTCTTTATGAACATAAAAATACGTTTATCACCAAATATTCACTCGTATATCTCCCTGAGAGATCGAAGATGAGCAGCATCTGTGCCAGACTGAGGATGAGAATTAGTTTCAGGAACCAGAATCCTGGTTGAGCTGAGTTGGCTGGTCACGCCTTTAAAAAAAGACCAACAAAAACATGTTTTTTAAGGAAAATATATGATATACTTCATCATTTTTTATTGTAAACCAATTTCCACATTTAGGACAATAAAGACACTTTGGACCGAGTGAAAGAAAACAACAACAAAGACCAAATTACTTCCACAAGAGAGACAAATGTTGATGTGAAACAGATGAAAAAATGACCAGAAACAGATGTAAAAGAACCAAAATGAAACAAACACAAATGTCTACAGAAAGAAAGAAACAACAAAAAGGCATAAAACAATAATACTGAGCCCAGGATGACCCGATTTCAGACACAGAAGGTTTCGAATGAGACACAAAAAAGAACACTTAGAGACAGAATGGTGACAAATGGATGTAAGGATGGAGCAGATGTGCAAAACAACCAAAAATAGCTGCTTTTCAATGACAAAATGCACACAGATGCACAATAAAAACACTTCCAGAAAGACATGAGACAGATGGACGGTCTTTATGAGAGATGAAGTTATCATTCAGAGAAACTGAGCCCATATTCTGAGAAATTAGCATTTTGAAAAGGTTTTCCAATCATTCTGTAAAACAGAGTCAATGTTTTTCAGATACTTGGTTCATTTCTTGGGAAGATTTTCAGTAATTTGATAATCCGAGGAAGTCGTTTTCGATTAATTTCACTAGTTTGATCATTTCTTTATTAAATTTAAGACGTGATTTTAGATTTTAAGACTCGATTTTGATACATTCTGGAAAAACCGACTCAATACAAATAAAAAAGTTTTTAGACTTTAAGTAAATAAGTTCAAAACCTCTCATTAAGAATCCAAGTGAGTGTTTAATCCATTTTTCATTAATCAACAATCAATTCTGACGTTTCTCATCATTTAAAACATGATTATTTGTCATTAAAAGTTCTCATTCTGATAAAGTTGGTGACTTAATCAGAATTTTAAGAGCTCTGGGTCAGTATTCCCAGAAAGTCTCTGACCATAAAGTGGCCTTTTCCCTAATGAACATCTATCTGTGAGACTTTCTCACAGAGTTAAAGGGAAGTTGAATGAAAAGGCTCCTGCAGAACACCTGCTGCCCCACTTAGGTCTCTTATTTAGTGGAAAGGTATGTAGTTTTCTCTGCGGCATCCAGCACCTGATATTTACTCTACACTGGGGAGGCTGACCTCTGCTTCAGCTCTGCAGGTTCACGCTCCCCCTGCAGGGAAATCAGCTCAGTCACAAACCGAGTCACATGAAGAGACTCAGGGTTCAGAGGAGGCTTCCTGTCATTTTCCCAAACTAATCCTGTCAGATAAAGGGGAAAGATGGACGCGTTTGTGGAATTTCTGATCAGAAAAGCTCAGGATTAAATGTACGTTTATTCCAGGGCTGTAGTGGTCAAATTAGAGGTGGGTAAACTATGAATTTTTTGATCAGACAGACCGTGACGCGACGCAACGCAACGCGACGCGACACAGCACAAAGCAACGCAAGGTGTCGCGAATCTGTATGGCTGTCCTGGCCATATTCCATGACGTTATCAGTTAAAGTCATATTAAATCAATGACAGTCAACAAATGTGTTTGTAGTTTGTAGTTTATTAAATTTCAAATTTCAACAGTAAAGAAAAGTCTGTGTAGAGTAAGAACTATCTACAGTAGATATGGTGTGTGTGTGTGTGTGTGTGTGTGTGTGTTAGTATGCATGCTTTTTAAAGTAGTGCCCAGAGGGCCTCCTTGTCCGCTATGTCAGGTTCTGCCTTGCAGGGGCGTGTTCTGGGGTCCATGGCTCCCCTGTGCTTCACCAGCCAGGACTTCATTTCCAGGACACCAAATTTATTTTGGATTACAGTGAACCCTCGTTTTTCGCGGGGGTTACGTTCCAAAAAGAACCCGTGATAGGCGAAATCCGTGAAGTAGAAACCTTTTTTTTTTTCCAATTATTATACAATGAAATACTGCATAATGCATTGAAACCAAAGAACAAAACCTTTTTACAGGCCCAAGCATTTGTTTAACAAATAAAAGTACTGTATAAACGTTTTTTTTTTTTTTTTTTTACAAACAACTACTGTAGCCTACTGTAAAATAATCATTTTCATCATCAATATGAACTGAAGGCTTCAAATTGCGGAGATCAGCACTGCCCCACCGCGACCCGAGTCACTGGATTAGAACGGGAGATCATGAAAAATGATTTTGAAAAAAAATACAAAGTACAGTACAGTGGGACAAATAGTGACTCACGTGTATTTCACTGCTCTTCTGACTGAGCCGCTGCATCCTGACTCCGCTCTGTAGCGTTTTTTTCTTCTAAAGCCCGCGGTGCAGGTGTGTTTTTTTCGAGAGAAGTGCATAGATCGGTAGTTGTTGTCGCTCTTTTTTCTTCTGGGCAAAAATATTTATATATACCGACATGCCACCATCGATTATGTTTGAGAACTGTAATGAACGTGTACGTGTACATATTAAACCACAACGTTATTGACACACAGGTAGAGAAGAAGTGGAGAGACTGTTTAGCCAATCAGAATACAGAACGCAATGCACGATGCAAATCCGTGAAGCAGCGAGACCGTGAAAGGTGAACCGCGTTATAGCGAGGGTTCACTGTATTCCAACGGCAGATCACAAGGCGCAGGGAACTTTGACGTGCGTAATTGCCATTAAGAGCTGCGTAAACGCTATTTAGAGGTGGGTAAACACTATTTAGAGGTGGGTAAACACTATTTCCTAAATTCCAGAGGTGCGTAAACGGCGTTTACGTGCGTTTACCCTCCACTACAGCCCTGGTTTATTCATTAAAAAGCACAAACCAATAAGATGTTTACGCTGATTTCTGACATGGTGGTGTTAATCATTTCAATGAGCATCATTTTATCACCACGTTCACTTCTTCCACAGCTGCTCGCGAGCTTTACATGCTGTGAGCACATGGAGAAACTCGGACTTTATGATCGTTTCTTCACCGGGTGATAAAGGAGCTTTTTGCTCGCTTTAAACGAGTCACTTCATTCTGGATCATTTTATAGAAACTCCACACTTAAACACGTGGGAGCTGCTCTGAGCTGTAGATCTGATGCTTTTCGCCTGACTGTATCTGTTCAATTTTATACTGTCGGGTCCAAACAGTCCTTGAAGTTCGGAAGCGCAGCGAGCGGAACGCGTTTACTCCGGAACACACCGGGATGGAGCCGCTGAGCGGATTCCAGCTCTGATTAAAACGATTCGGGGTGCCCGATTGATTGATTTGTATCCACGCGATGTTTTGAGAGTCTTTTGTTGCGAGGATCCACCCTCCTCCCTCCTCTTTTAGGCTTCGTCATCCTGCGCGCTCCGCACAGGAAAACAGCCTCCTGGGAGCGGAGACTTGCTTTAATTACCATAAGTGAAGGAAAGGAACGTGCAGGCTGTTCTGCTTCTAACATTTCTCCTAACTTCCAATGGGACCGGGCGACTGAAGCGAGCCCGCCGCGTCTGCTGAACCCGGAGCCTCAGCCATGGACTGTTGCGCACTTGGTTCGGTTCTTGGATATTTACGCGTGGCGCTGCTGTGGGTCGTGCAATTAGGGGTGTTCGCGCAACACGGTAGGTGGCTGTGAAATGTATTACGGACCCTGTTTTGTTTGATTTAAGCACAGGAAAACAAAGGATGGCAGACAATTAAGCCCACTGCACCCCACGTCTGTGCTCAGAGGCGTCTGAAGGAGAAGCGCATGCCTAATGCAACCCAGAAAGATACAGTTAAAGTTTTAGACATGAAAAGTGGAGGTAAGAACATCCCGGCTGTAAAACTCGGGGGGGTTTGCAAAGCTGCGTGACTTGGCCTGCAGGGCTGCATTCCCATCACTCAGCTCCTGAGGTCAGATGGACCTTCAAAGGCACGAGACAAGAGCAAATCACTCCCCAACACCGACAGAAGCCACACCGACGAGCTTGGATTTAAGAAAAAGAAAGGCTCCATAAATCTTCCGCGCGAAGAAACGTTAAGATTTGCGTCTACTTTGATCCAAACAAACTGCAGTTACTCTTTATTTGCTCACCAGTCTCAGTGTTCTTTGGAGGCAATTATCTCATTTTCCACTTCATTTACAAGAAATAGAATCCTGCAATGGGAAGGGCTTCACCTACAGACTGGAACTACTTCAGAAAAAGCTCCCATAAACTACAACAACAAAAAGATAAAAGTGACAAAATTAGAATAATTGAAACAAGATTAGAAAACAGAAACTCATTCTTCAGCCTCACTACACTTGTTGCTCAATGCTGAGTAATCCAGTTAACTGCTTCATGCTGTTTTTATCCCTTTTACTCACATTCATTCTCTTTAAGCTCTCGTCTTTCTGCCTGCATTTAAAAGAGGACTGAGAAAGCTGAGCAAAAGAAAAGATTTGTAAAAGATTTCTTACAAAAAAAGTCGTTGCATAAAACTCAAATGTGGCAGTTTGGTGGGCTGCTGTTTCTCCAGCTGTCAGAACAGCAACATTAGACAGAGGTGAAATAACAAAAGGAGGTCAGTACGACCTGCCGGCCCGTCTCCTAGCCTGCTCACGTCTTCGTCTCCAGGGCATCCAACAACATATCAAAGCACGCAGTTGTAAACTTTAAGGCGGGCCGTCGTAAAATCAAACACTGTGGGAAAGTCTACCGTAACTCACGTGGACCCGTTTTTTGTCTGAACTGAATTTGTTTAGGGAAGTTCAAATAGAAAGAAGTCGTCTGAATTCTTCCCCGGGTATTAAAAACGCCTCTAAACCTGCTGACCTTTCAGGAGGACCTTCGTTAAAAAACAAACCTGCTCATCGTCGCTACTCTGATGCCAAATATCTCAGGCTGACAGAAGTTTAAAGAAGCCGTGAAGAATCCACGGCGCTGCCATGTGTTCGAACCAGCTGAGGGGAGCAGTTAGTTTCATCCGTTTGCAGCATTTCAGCCCGATGGGTTGTGTTTGAAAAGAAGAATCAGGAATACAGAGATGATACAAGTCCTCAGACACCACGATCATCTGAACTGAATGCAGAAGAGTCCCATTCATCCTCTGGGAACCCGGCTGGAAACGTCAGAACAATCCATCACACTTGCACCCAAAGAGGTCAGTCGACCGACACCGTGAGACTTCATCAGCAGGAAACAAACGCACTGCTGCTGCGATCACCCGAGAACATTTATATCCAAAGATGCTGCAGACCGGCCACTACGGTGACCCGTGATAGACTAACCAAACGCTACTCCTGAAATGGATGTTTAGATAAGAAAAAAAATAAGATTGGAATAAGAAACCATTTTTAATTCAAATGAAGGAAAATAAGACAGAATCCAATCAAATTTCAGGATGTTTGATATCAATGTAAATGACCAGAACTCATCTATGAGCTATATAGCTTCTTCAAAAGGTTTTCCTCTGGCTCCATTAGCTCCAGGCTGATCCAAGGCAGGTTGAACCACCGTGTTGTCAACTGAATAGGGCTGGGCGAGTTAACTCGTTATTATCGCGTTAACTCGATAATTATTTAACGCCGATAAATATTTTATCGCGCATTAACGCAGGTTTTATTCATTTTTATTTATTTATTTTTTGCCGGCTTTTGTGCCTTTAATGGATAGGAAAGTTCAGAGAGACAGGAAGCAGGGGGGAGAGAGAGGGGGAACAACACGCAGCACAGGGCCGTCTGATGCGGAACTCGAACCGGGGCCAGCTGCAGCGAGGACTACAGCCTCTGTACATGGGGCGCCTGCTCAACCCACTACGCCACGGACCACCCCCGTTTTATTATTTATTTTATTTTGTAAAAGTCTGTTGCTCACAGGCTTTTATTATTGTAAAAGTCTGCTGCTGTCTGCTGTGGAACCGGAAAAGAAAGTAATCGGCGGATCCACCAAACATGGAGAAGGGTACGGAACTTTTACTCGGCCATTTTCATGTTAAAGTTCTTCCAGTCGGCGGAGTCGACAGAACCAAAGTCATCTGTAAACACTGCCAAGTTGAATTGTCTTCTCAGCGTAGTAGTTCCAGTCTAAAATATCACTTAAAGGCAAAACACACAACTGATAGCAGCAAGTCATTCAAGGAAACAGAGAGTGGAGCGAGGCTTCTACATAAAAACTACAGAAAGATGCTGATGTTAAAAGTGTGTTTGCACAACAAATGTTATGGCACTTTCATTTATATGGCAGCACATTTAAAGGGGAACTGCAGTTTTTTTAACATTAAGCCTCTTTTATGAGTCGTCTGCAATGGTTTAGAACCCCCCTCACCGCTTTTTTGATGTTTACTACTGTCTCCGGTATTTGCCTAATTTTGATTCTTCTCAACCTGCTTCAGAATGGCAAGCATGGTGTATGTCCTAAAAGGTTCGTAAAAGCACCATAAACGTCCGTTTTCAAAATCATCAACTCACCGGAGTGGTTACTGGTGTGCACTGGTAATCCATATCAAATTTCGTTGCGAAAAGTTGCTTCTGTCGTGTTTTATTTGGCAGCTCGTTCATGCTCGGACTATTTTCTTAGCGGTGGCGGAGTAATATCAACGAACATCCAGTACAAAATGTCAAAATGTCAAAAAACTAAATGCTAAAGGCTATACACTACTTTTGGATTCATTTTTGGATTTTGCTACAAATGCGATTAATCGTGATTAATCAGGGAAATCATGTGATTAATTAGATTAAACATTTTAATCGTTGCCCAGCTCTAGAACTGAATATCCGATTAAAGATTTTAAAAAATTTCCCCTCTTTGAAAAACGTATCTAAAGGCCCTGTCACACTGTTGCGTATGAGAGAAGCGTATGAGTTGCGTATGAAAATTAATCATACGCACGAAAAGTCCTTGAAAATAAAGAATGACTAGCGTATGAGTAGCATATGAACTGCGCATGCCCAGCGTACGTTTCAACGCGCCTATTGAGAATGAGGAGTCACGTGACTCCGGTCGGCCGGTCGGCCATGTTGGCAGAAGACGCTATTGGTTGCCAGGGGCAACGCCATTAACTCAGCAGCCTTTCCACATTGCTCCATTATTGCAGTAGACGACGCGCTATCAACATCTCTCGAGACATTCATCTCGATCATGCCTCCCAAGAAGCAATCGTCGTTTGCCCGGGCCCTGGGCCGAGGAAAAGGCAAAAAAACACAAGAATCATTCTCACCCAAACCTGCTGAAATGCCTGATGCACCTGCGGCTGATGAGTTACATGCTTCTGAGCGATCAAGGTCCCCAACTCCTCCTCCTGACCGCTCCCGTGAATCGTCGGTTGCCTGCCGCCTCCATCTCCGCCCGTCTGGCGGAGATGGAGGCGGCAGACGGGCGGAGGCTATAAATACGCTAGCTGTACGGTACACCTTCATGCCAACATATGGCAATTTATGTCCAGCGTTCTCGACCTATCAGTAACGTACCTATATCGTACCTCTAGCGTATTCAGCGTATGCCTATCGTATGCTTAGCGCATTAACCATACGCACAAAAGTTTTGAGCATGTTCAAAAATTTATTTCTGCCTCAACGTATGCCAACGTATGCCAACGTATGCCAACGTATGCCAGCGTGCTTGAAACGTATACAACCTATGCCTAACGTTCCCCTGGCGTATGTCAGCATATGTCAGCGTATACCAGCGTATGAGTGATAATTTTCATACGCTAGTGCCATACGCAACAGTGTGACAGGGCCATAACAATTAATTTTCCTTCTACAAAATGATCACATTAACTTTCAAACAAACCAATGAAGTTAATTCTTTGCATTTTATTTTAAAAAGAGTTTGCTGAACAAAGGTCGGTGCCTTTCTGAATCAGCATTGTGTGCGTCAGACCTCGATAAACCGGCCCGACGGAGCAGCCGTTAGATGCAAAGATGAGACTTTTAAAAGTGTCTGAAATGATTCGTGCTTCCAAAATGAGTAAAATGCACGGTTGCCAGGATACAGAGGGTGTGTAAACTTACCCCGTTCTCCCCTTTTTAGCTCCTCGTTTTGAGGAGTCTGCAGGTGGGAGGCTGGCTGCTGCACTTTGCACCACGACACGTCACTACATCCTGTAGACTTTTCAGTCACTATATCGCTCGTCTTATTGTTTCATTTGACAGTTTTTGTGCCTACAGAAAAGTCCGTAAGCCTCCGTAAGATCCATCCCATCATCACTACCAGATGCATTAAACCCATCTTTAAAGACAGTTAGGATTTAAAGTGTTAAATCACAAAAACTTGAGGTTATTATGCATTTTAGATAGATAGATACTTTTTTGATCCCGAAGGAAATTCAAGCATCCAGTAGCAAGACATAACAAAGTTAAAATTTATACAATTATAAACACTTTAAAAACAATCTAAGAATTTAAAAAACGGTTTAAAAGTATAGGTCTCAGGTCTCAGTAAGGTGCCATTTATACTAATCTGTTTCTATATCGTTTCTATCGCGGATGCACTGTCCATTTACATTAAAATACTGGAATACAACTTCATAGGTGGAAGGATTCAAAGACGCCGGAGCCCACGTAAGCATTCGCATACGATGCTGATTTTAGCAGTTGTAAACGGTGAGAAACGAGGATCCGCAGTGCTGAGCTCTAGCTAGGCTAGGCTAGGCTGGTATCGTTGGTCATGTGACTTGAGTGCTGGGAAACTAAAAACAAACAGGCGTGCTTCACTTCAGTTACACACTTCCTTTCTATTCGTGTCATCGAGAAGAATATGGAATTCATGGACAACCACGATCAGCATGGGAGCCTGCTCCATGTCCTACTGCTGGTAGTACGCTGTGCACAACAATAGGTGGCAAGGAGGCGCCAGATTCAACAAGCTGTTATGATGAGAACCTGTAGGTCGTGTTTTCTAAGCAGTTGCACATGCTCCAGATGTAAGGGCGATCATGTGATGTGATGGCTGATTAGTCATGTGAGTAGCGAATCAGCCGATCCCCGTTTCAGAGTAAACAGTTAGGCTTTTATTGAGAGGACAGCAACTTTGTGTGTAAATAGTTTGCAAGACGCCGACACGAAGAAATGGTGAAATGAATTAATGTAAACGGAGCCTTAGACTCACGATGCTGGACGGTGACCAACAAGTCCTCTGGGAATCAGACCCACAACCTCAGTTGTGTTAACACAATCTCCCAATTGACTTTTCTTTCTTTTCAAACTGGAGAATTCCCCAAACATCTGGGCTGCTGATGGCCTCCCTCCCTGTGGAATCTCCCCTCACCCCAGGGGGCCGGTTCCTTAGCCCCCTGCCCCCTCTCTGTAAACTCATTAAGCCAGCAACCACAGTCTAGTCGACTGTCCTCCTTCCTGAAGACCCGGTTGTTTGGACAACCTGTGACCTCCGGTCTCCTCAGCGGAGCTTCCAGACACGCTCAGGCGGGCCGTACGCTCAGACGGGCCGTACGCTCAGGCGGGCCGTACGCTCAGGCGGGCCGTACGCTCAGGCGGGCCGTACGCTCAGACGGGCCGTACGCTCAGACGGGCCGTACCCTCAGACGGGCCGTACGCTCAGACGGGCCGTACGCTCAGACGGGCCGTACGCTCAGACGGGCCGTACGCTCAGGCGGGCCGTACGCTCAGGCGGGCCGTACCCTCAGGCGGGCCGTACCCTCAGGCGGGCCGTACCCTCAGGCGGGCCGTACCCTCAGGCGGGCCGTACGCTCAGGCGGGCCGTACCCTCAGACGGGCCGTACGCTCAGGCGGGCCGTACCCTCAGGCGGGCCGTACCCTCAGGCGGGCCGTACGCTCAGACGGGCCGTACGCTCAGACGGGCCGTACGCTCAGACGGGCCGTACGCTCAGACGGGCCGTACCCTCAGACGGGCCGTACCCTCAGACGGGCCGTACGCTCAGACGGGCCGTACGCTCAGACGGGCCGTACGCTCAGACGTGATGTACGCTCAGACGGGCCGTACGCTCAGGCGGGCCGTACGCTCAGACGGGCCGTACGCTCAGACGGGCCGTACGCTCAGGCGGGCCGTACGCTCAGACGGGCCGTACGCTCAGACGGGCCGTACGCTCAGGCGGGCCGTACGCTCAGACGTGATGTACGCTCAGACGGGCCGTACCCTCAGACGGGCCGTACGCTCAGACGTGATGTACGCTCAGACGGGCCGTACGCTCAGACGGGCCGTACCCTCAGACGGGCCGTACCCTCAGACGGGCCGTACGCTCAGACGGGCCGTACACTCAGACGGGCCGTACCCTCAGACGGGCCGTACGCTCAGACGGGCCGTACGCTCAGACGTGATGTACGCTCAAACGGGCCGTACGCTCAGACGGGCCGTACGCTCAGACGGGCGACGGCATAAACAAAAGCGTTTGCTGTCAACACCAGGAGGACCCGCCGTGTTTGGGCCTGGGATCACAGGTTGTAACTTCACGCTTTTCTTTCACAGCTCGGGGGGGTTTGTTTCAGGATCCCAAATGTTCCGAGTGTTTGCTTTCCTTCACGACTTTGCTCAGCCGACACAGTCAAAGAGGTCTCGTCCTCTTTGTTCCCAAAGACCTCTGATAGCAGCTTTGAGCCATCTCTCAGTGTGGAAAACTCCATGTTCTGCTCAGATCGGAGCCTCCGGCTGCAGGCGGTGTTAGTCACGCGTCATTGATCTTAGCGTCCTTCCCTGGGGCGATTTAAGGGAGGCGAGAGGCTCACAGGAATGTCTGTTATTCTTGGCAATTTAGATAACTCACGGGGGTGAAATGATCCTTTCTGCTCAACATAAACATGATTTTGTCACCTTCTTCCCCAGATGGTGTGCAGCCTCTTACAGCCAAGTGTGAGAGTCATGAAATTAAAGGCTTTTTTTTTTTCCTGGAGGTGGGAGATACTCATTATGCGGCTCCTCAAGCTTTAATTGGCGGCTCGCACTCGCATAGTAGTTTATAAGAATATGGTAACAATAACAATAATTTTTTTCAAATAACACACAGAGAATACTGCACAGTATTAAGTATTTTTATTAAGTTTGCGTTTTTGTAGTATTAAGTATTAATTAAGACTTAATGGTGTTTCCTAAAGGGGAACTGTTAAACCTGGCAACGCAGCCCGCTTAAACCACCGTCACACTTGACCGCAGAGCACGCTAGCTCCTTTAGCCAGCGCCAGATGCAGGCACAATGGATCGTTTTTTAATTAAAAAAGGGCAAAAACCAGCACAAAAGCCATGCTCATCCTGAATGTCTCACTATGATTACAACAACAAACTACAAGTACAACATGAAGAAAGTCGAGGACATGCACGCCAGCTTCCGCTCAGCCCAGTATTAAGGGAAATGTGGTCTTAACTGAAAATGTATTGGCTGTGTTGTTTCTTTTTTTGTGGGATGTTTTATATGTAGAAATGCATATTTGCTAAAGGGGACTTTAGTATGTTGTGGTAAAAGTGGCTCTGCCCTTGATTTTGCTGCCAATGTGGCTCTTGTGAAAAAAAATAGTGAGTATCACTGCTGTAGGTGGACACGAGATGTATAATTTTGGGGGTTTGGGACATCCATCCATCTATTTTGAGATGTTTGTTGATGGGGCAGGACTCACCACCCAGGTGCCCCAGAAAGCTGGGGGTAAAAAGTAGTTTCCTAACCCCACAAGGCCGTTTTAGTTAGTGTTTTTGGTGCCTAAACCCAAAGAAACGGAAAGTAAAAGAGAATCACAAATAAGATGTACTTCTCCAGGAAGTACAGTGAAAATTTAGACTATTAGAAAGCCAACTTGTGCCTCAGAAACATTCAGAAGTACCTGTTTTCTGGAGTTTGATCTGATGCACTGGGTCAGACCCGACAGTTTCCATCCCGGGCTCATCGTTGGCCACGTCTGGTTCAACGTTGTCGTAATTTTGTCCCTTTTACTCCTCCATAGAGGATTAAAGTCATTGTTCAGGCAGCTCACTGGTGAGAATCAGATCAAAAAGATCTTTAGGTTTCGTGTTCAACTGTTTGAGTGAACTTCTGCTGGGATTAGGAACCTAATCTCTAAACATTTCACCTCTTAATTTCCCCAATAACGCGTTTAAACAGCATATTCTGTTCCAGTCCGGGTGAAACTGCTCGACTTTAAGTTCGGCTGGGGTGCACCAAGCAGAATTAATGCCAAAGACTAGTTAATTCATTTGTATTTTCAACGATTAAACGTTTAAACTCAACATGCACAGCATCAGGTGGGAGCCTGGTTTCATGAGACTATCATATTTTATTAACTTGATAGTTCAGGGCCTCAGTTGATGAACCAGAGATCCGTGATGAAGCAAATCTCCAGATCGCGTTGGAATGAGGCCGAGGACAGCCAGACGTCTCTGGCTTCTTTTGTTTGGTCTGCCTCTGGAAGGCCTGAACAGCTGGACTCCGTCTCAGATCAAGATCCATTTAAGGCCTGAAAAATGCTGCAGTTTACTTTTCCAGAGACTCAAAAAGACAGAGCTCACATAAAAGGGATTCAAGGCTGGGAACAACCGATGTTCCAGCAAAGACAAAAAAACTTCTAAATAGATTAAAAGGTATCCGGTCTGGACCTGGAACCTCGGCTCTTTCTGCCGGGTCTTTATCCAGAGGGTCATAGCATTAAAATGTTTATAAATACGTGTTCTCTACAAGCAAAAAGGACAATAGCCATATCATGGAAAAACTTTGAACCCGCTATCGCTGTGTGGTTTAGGGAACTAACTTCTTGTTTAGGGAGGTATTTCATAATGTTTGGGGTCGCTTCATTCATTATATGAAGGACAATGACTCGTCACATCTGATGGACGGGCCTGGAACGGTATAGCAACTTCTGCATGACCCAGTTCTTTCTTCCCCAGCCCCCCCGGACTATACAATATGATAATATATCTTCTGTGGACTCATGATTATGTTTGTGTTTCAGTCTGTTGGTACTGTTGTACGGACCAAGTGTTGTACTGCATGAAAACTGGACCTGACGATGTGTGTTGGGACACTTCTGTACCAACTTTGTTTTTTCTTTGTTCTTGTATGTCTTTTTACAAAGAAAATTCAATAAAGATATTGTAAAAAAAGAAAAAAGAAAGGTATCCGGAGCTGCATGTAACAACAGCCGCACTGGAAAAAATGTCCCTCCAAAAATAAGTAAAAAAACAACAAATAAAAGACGTTTTTGCTTGAAATAAGCAAAATAAATCTGCCAATGGAACTAGTGAAAATCGGCTTGTCCAGATTTCTTGAAATAAAATGTGATATTTAGGACTTTTGAGATAAAAGTGATCTTGAAATTAGCTTAAAAACCTCTTCAAATGTCAAAAAAAGCTTGTTTCATATGAAATATGACTCAAAACAATTTGTTTTCAAGACTTTTTCATTTAACAAGATATTCCAGATGTATTGTATTAAAACAAGTCCCTATATCTGGCTGAAATGGTGCTTGTTAGGCAGTTGTGTCTTATATTAAGTGTAATGAGATACTCAATGAGACAAATATACTTGGTAAGATTTAGATTTTTTCCAGTGCAACAGTCTGGTTCTCAGTCAGCAGCTCTTAGGCGTACGTGCAGTTTAAAAAATGCTGACAGCGTCTTTTCCACACTCTCTTGATGTCTTCGCCCGTTTAAGTTTGACGTCTTCCTCGTCCGCAGCTCCAGAGTGCTTCCCGGGGGGCCATCGGATTCTGCGTAATCCTCACCGCAGCGTCGACTTCGACTCCACGGAGATCCAGAACACGGCCATCCAGGACCTGATCTGCGACCACTCGCTGTCGCCCGGCTGGTACAGGTTCAACATCAACAACAAGCCGGCAGAGATGCCGACCACCTGCGTGGAGGTAAAACACCCCCATCTGTCATTTTGTGCGTGCTGATGGCCTCAAGGCATCAAACGCCGTGCCAGTGCAAACACCTGGCCTGCAGCAGGCCGGCGTAATAAGCACCTGCAGCCCAGACGCAGGGCGTAATACCCCCTTCCTGCAGATAATGACTGTTTCTGCTGCAGATGAACCGCTGTGGGACTCAGGCTCCGGTGTGGCTGTCGCTGAAGGACGCCTCCATGCCGCAGCCCGGAGAGGTGCGCCAGCTCTCCGCCTGCGCCACCTGGCAGTTCTTCCACGGCAGCGTCAAGGACTGCTGCCTGTTCCGCATCCCCATCACTGTGAGGAACTGCGGCGAGTTCCTCGTCTACTACCTGCAGCCGACGCAGGGCTGCATGGGATACTGCGCCAAAGGTCAACACGCCCGGCCTTCTTTCTTTTTCAGCACTGTAACCAATTGCTGTATATTTACGGTGGATTCACAACAGCACTGGAAAAAATGCCCCTCCTAAAATAAGTAAGAAAAACAACAAATACAAGACGTTGGATCTGCCAATGGAACTAGTGAAAATCGGCTTGTCCAGATTTCTTGAAATAAGATGTGATATTTAGGACTTTTGAGATAAAAGTGATCTTGAAAAAAAGCTTGTTTCATGTGAAATATGACTCAAAACAATTTGTTTTCAAGACTTTTTCATTTAACAAGATATTCCAGATGTATTGTATTAAAATAAGTCCCTATATCTGGCTGAAATGGTACTTGTTAGGCAGTTGTGTTTTATATAAAGTGTAATGAGATACTCAATGAGACAAATATACTTTTTTTCCAGTGTACTCACTGGAAAAAATCAACGTCTTACCAAGTATATTTGTCTCATTTCTAGTCAAAATATCTCATTACTAACACTAACAAGTACTATTTCAGCCAGATATAGGGACTTGTTTGAAGACAATACATCTGGAATATCTTGTTAAATGAAAAAGTCTTGAAAACAAATAGTTTTGAGTCGGATTTCATATGAAACAAGCTTTTTTTGACATTTGAAGAGGTTTTTAAGCTAATTTCAAGATCACTTTTATCTCAAAAGTCCTAAATATCACATTTTATTTCAAGAAATCTTGACAAGCCGATTTTCACTAGTTCCATTGGCAGATTTTTTTTGCTTATTTCAAGCAAAAACGTCTTTTATTTGTTGTTTTTTTACTTATTTTTGGAGGGGCATTTTTTCCAGTGTATCCAACTGTATTTTACAAGAATTGTAAAATACTGTTGAATATTCATCCCTCACATGTAAATTAACAGTTAAATCAGTCATTTAACAATACCAGTAGATAACTGTAATTGAACAGCATAAAACAGTATTTGTAATGAAATGATGTCCAAATCCAAAATACGTTTTTATACTGTTAAATAAATTACGGTAGATGCGCTGTAAAATGACTAAAACACAGTTATCCTACCGTCATGTACTGTAATCCAAAACTGTTAAAATAAATAACAGTAGTTGCACTGCAAAATAACAGTAAAATACTGGCGTCCCTGCTGCCAGTATTTTACTGTTATTGTACAGTTAAATTCTTTAGTGAGTCTACAGCCGAGTGTTCCACTTGCATTCGGTTTTTCTGCTTTAAAATAAGTATTTTTTTCCCCAAAGTACTGGGATTAAAAATGTATTTAAGCTGCTGATGAGATGGTTTCTGGTTCAACTCACGCTTCACTTGCTCCAGATTCAGGATCCAGAATCTGCCCTCCGGGGGAAGTAGAAGTCAGTGGTCGATGCAAAGGTAGGAACCTGAAAGAAATTCAAACTCTTGAGCATTAAAGGGATAGTTCGCCTCTTCTGACATGAAGCTGTGTGACAACCCATATCAGCAGCATCATTTCTGAACATCTTCTTACCCCCTGCTGCGTCCTGTGAGCAGAGTTCCAGCCTCGTTTTGGTGTTGATGAAGGTAGTCCGGCTAGTTGGCTGGGGTTTAAAAAATAAAGCGTTTTGCTTCTCAGAACAATATGCGTTCAACAGAGTAATACATTTGCATCACAAAATCGTTCTCCAGGAAAAAGTCAGACCTCACAATTGCTTGGCCCCATTTTCTTCATGTCAAAAGAGGCAAACTGTCCCTTTAAGGTTGCATCCAAATAACCTGAATTCATTGTTGAAATAAGAAGCCTAACGAGCACCACTGCAATGACTTCCTCAGCTACCGTGCCGTCCCTGCCCTCCAGGCCGGTGATCAACCCGGAGGTCATCGGGCACAGCGTGCACCTCCGGTGCGCCTTCATCCCGCCGCCGTGGAGTCAGACCCTGGGCTTCCAGGTGGTTTGGGCCAGACACATCGGCCACAGCATGAAGGCAGAGATCAGGCAGGAATCCACACTGAAGCCCTTCTCCCTGGTGGAGATGGATGGCGTTCACTTCAGGCTCGGAGAAAAGGTAATTCCTGCCAGACGAGCACATGTGGAGGGATCTGAACCCTCCAGCGGGCAACGTAAAGCCTTGGATCGTGCTGACCTCTTTTCTCCCGGGTTCAGCCTCACAAAGCAAAGGCAGAGAAGCAGTATGTGTCACATTCAGTTAAGAGAAAGCAAGCGAGAGGTGGGGAAGCTAAATCAGTTGCAGGTTGGAAAAGCCTTCCTTCACATGGTTCCCATTTGAACCATGAATACTGAGGAAGCCGTTTCAGCTGTTTGCTGTGTTGATTTTATGGGAGAATTTAAAGAAAACACCAGATAAGGAGAGAATGAATGAAACCAAACAGGGCAGCTGCATCTGGATGTTTCACCATCTTTGTTCTGTTCCAACAGAACAAGTTCATTTGGAAATTTAGCCACCAGTTTGAACCGTTTATACGTACATTTATCCTCCGATTCCAACTCATCTACTTTATCTATTTAAAGAAAACACCAGATAAGGACAGAATGAATGAAAGAAAACAGCTGCATCTGGATGTTTCACCATCTTTGTTCCGTTCCAACAGAAGTGGGAGACACTTGGTATTAGCTTCATATTTACTCTCCGAGCTGAGCATCATTGAACACAGGAAAAATACATGGATCAGAGCAACTGACCCAGCAAGAGAGGGAGGAAAACTGGGATTTAAGATAGAGTTAAGAGTTAAGATAGGAGGTCCATAAGATGATCTGAGGTACGGTCCTGTCCAAAAGTCCTGATCCAGCCCTCGTTTCTTCACATTTTCCCTCCAAGCAGCCAGACTATCTTATAATCTTTTAAAGTGAACTTGATCAATAGTCCTCCGGGCTTTTCTGAAGGTCGGCCGGTTTTTTTCCCCTCGTTTACAGAGGAATGCGTTTGTTAAGCCACTTAACACTGACCTGTGAGTCACTCGAGCATAAAGAAGGCCCCAAACCTGAGGGATAAACCGGAGTGGCATGGTCGCATGGCACATTGTAAAATACACACTAAAGGCTTTAAAAAAATAAAACATTGATTTCTTCTGTAACACAGATCCAGTCCTGACAACGTTTGCTTCAACATGTTGACAGTTTCCACTCCCGACTGGGACAGAAATGTCCTCATTAAGGAGAATGAGGACATTTAAGTTCTGTCCCTCAGTGTGTTCCTACTTTGCTGCCATCAGCTATTGGTTCATGTCTTATAATTTCTGGGGAGAAAGAGGTTTCTGCACAGAACAGACCACTTAGCAAAGAAGCCATTTTAAACTTGATCTTTAGGCACTTTGTTCCCAGCAGCCTGTCACAGAGACGCATCATTTGTTCCCATTTCTTTAGCTGCATTTATGAAAAACAGCAAAATGTACAGATTAGTGAAAAAAAGCCAAAAATTTGCAACAAATAAATTATTTTTACAAGGAAAAAAGGTTAAATTTGTACATTTGAAAGGAAAAAGAACAGATTTATGTGAATTTCTTTGGTGGATTCACAAAAAAGAACATTTTTACATTATTACAGGAAAAACGAGGATATTGATTGAGCAAAAAGTGAAAAGAAAGATTTTCACATTGAGACTGATGGTGAAAGTTGTTTTTCTCCAGTTCTTCCTCATTTGCTCACGACTCTACGTTATGAACACATGAACGAGGCTTTGTGCCGATTCTCTGTGAGATGACATGGATGACGTGTCGCTGAGGTCACCATCTCAGTCACTTACTGCAGGAAAATGTGCTCTTTACTAACCGAGTTCATTAACTTTTACATTCACAAGCTTTTCGTCGGGTGATAGAAAGTTAAAGGGAAAAGGACGAGGGCCCAGAATGGAGCCCTGAGGAACTTTAAAGGCCAACTTTCGCTGGAAACCACTTTTGTGTCACTCATTTTAAAATGTGGTAGGTCACAACAAGTCATGAGTATGCGCCGCGCCAAAGTGTAATTCAATCTCATTGGGCTGCACTGGTCATTGAAGGGTCAACCCACTTAGAGACACAGACAAATGAGCGCGTGAGAGAAGGCGAAACTTTGATTCGTCACTCGGTCGTAAGCCTCGCCCATAGCCTTGTATGGCATGGCCACAGCTAATCTGATGGACAGGCGCTCCGCCAAACTGGGTCCTGGTGAGCCTGAAATACCGCTGGAAGCGGCCGTCATCCAGACGCAACTCCTGGAGAAGGCGGTGAAATTATCTGAGCTGAATGCACCACCGGATGATGTCACTGACCCAGACACGACGGCGTGTGCGTTTCAGACGAATCTCGGACTGCCACAGCAGGTACAAGGACGCGATGGTACTTATATCATGGTTGATGAGAGAATGAAATGGATAGCCCCTTGAGCTATTCGCTCGTTTTTTACTCGTGCGAATAAGGCGAGTAAATTCAATTTACACCCGCAGCAATACTCGCGTGAGTAAGGCGGTGCGAATACATGAAGACATGAAGTCATGATTTTATCCGCCAACTTTCACAAATTCACAGCAATGATTGCCAATCGTTGCAGTGCAGCAAGAAACTCCGGGCACAGTTCAAACATAGCGCGCTGCGGGCTGGCAGTGGCACAGCTCAGCTGGGGTCTAGGGGGTGTGCCCCGTGACGTTTTGTTTTTTTAGAAACCAATCAGAGGTGCCTTATTGTCACGTCACGGATATTCATGAGGAAACCCGGAAAAGCCAGTCGTTTGCCACACAGGCCAATTCCAGCTCACACAAAACAGCTTGAAACAAGGAGACAAGGACGATATTTTTGACAGAAACGATGCATTTAATCATAGTGGTGACCACAGTAATATGTATATTTGTAAATTAAATAACGATGGAAGTGGATCTTTAAGTTACCGTGTTTGGATTGGCTCAAAGACACATCATTTGTTCCCATGTCATTAGCTGCATGTGTGAAAAACAGCAAAGATAACACAGTGTGACAGACAGAAAACAGGATTTCTGCAGCAACAAGGTGATTCCCAAAGAGCTGTTAGCTGAAAACTTGGCATATCTCAGCATGGTGTGCAGTGTGTCCTTAAAACATTTGAGGAAACTGGACGCATGGAGGACAAAAAAAGAAGTGTCAGGCCTAAAGAACTATCTACAGCAGATGAACAGGATCTGAAAGTGATGTCCTTAAGAAAGAGGAAAACATCCAGCAAAGACCTGACACAGGAGCTGAGAGATGCATCTGGAGCTTCAGCTGATCCATCTGCTGTTGGCCCAAGCCTCATCAGAAATGGGCTCCATGGAAGGGTGGCTGTCAGGAAGCCGTTCTTAAGGAAGGGAAACAGGGAGAAAAGGCTGAGCTGTGCCAAAGGACACAAGAAGTGGGCTGAAAATCAGTGGCAGCAGGTCTGATGGAGGGATGAATCCTCCTCTTTTTTTAGTCATTTACCGTTTTTCCATTTATGTTTGAACACGTTTGGAGAAAACACTTATTTCCCATTTTCCAGGAAATACATAAAGTAATGAGTTGTTGCTGTTCTTTCTTCCTCCTATAATCTTTTCCAACATGATAATTGAACATGTGGAAGAAAACAAAAGAAGGGAATTCAGGCTTTAATGTTCCCACCAGTACCGCCGTCTGTGGGCCTCCATTAAAGCCACTTTTCCACTTTACCGTCCACACGAATGATACAGCTGAAACAAAGCATTTCTTAGGGATTAACTTTATGAAAGGGGGACGTTCCTCCCTGCAGGGCTCATAACATGTCTGTTTTATCGGATAAAAGCGTGCATCTTTCAGCTGGAGCTGTAGCGGCGCTGCCACCCTGCACTGCAGCTACTGAAGTGATGGTTCATGTTTCCAGCGTGTCAACACTCAGCTGCTCAGCCTACTTTCCAAACAACCCTCACATGCATGCAGGCTGCTCTGGGCTCTCACTCCCTGGAGAGATTATTAGTTGAATCCAACACAAAGTTCTGTGATTTTCAGCTTGATAACATTTGAAACCGAGGTGATTTCAGACTCTTCATCCTCACACAGTTGCCGACAGCTGAACTGGGGTCAGAGGTCGCATACATTTTTAGTTGAATGTTCCTGATCTCAGACATGTGGGGCAACGCACTGTAAGCTACATACTTCACACAGCCAACGACCATGTGTTGTGCAAAGGAAATGTGATCAGAAACAGCTCACTGGAGGTTTTAGATAACTCAAACAGGATGTTCCCCTCAAACGCACAAATAAATCCCACCACTCAATGCAAAAGATGTGGTCTGAAGGAGGTTTATAAGCTCTTATTCTTATAACTTATTAACATTAACCTTCACTTTGCAGTTCTCCTGCAGTGTGTCGACATTCAGAGTCAACTCCAGCCACTTCCGATCGACTGCGAGAGAAAGCGAGAGTTTCTACGCTGGACTGAAGGTAAACATCACGTGTTTCAGCATTTTCAGCCACGGCCATCTTTTATTGCATCTAGAGCAGGGCTGGGCAAGTTAACTCGTTATTATCGCGTTAACGCATTAATTATTTAACGCCGATAAATATTTTATTGCGCATTAACGAATTTTTTATTTTTGAAAAGATTTTTTTTTAAATTAAAAACAAACAAAAACATTTTTTAAGGGGTTTTGTGCCTTTTAATGGGTAGGAAAGTTCAGAGAGACAGGAAGCAGGGGGCAGAGAGAGGGGGAACAACATGCAGCACAGGGCCGTCCAATGCGGGACTCGAACCGGGGCCAGCTGGAGCGAGGACTATAGCCTCTGTACATGGGGCGCCTGCTCAGCCCACTACGCCACGGACCACCCGTGTTTTATTATTTATTTATTTTATTTTGTAAAAGTCTGCCGCTCACAGGCTTTTATTTTGTAAAAGTCTGTTGCTCACAGGCTTTTATTTTGTAAAAGTCTGTTGCTCACAGGCTTTTATTTTGTAAAAGTCTGCTGCTGTCTGCTGTGGAACAGGAAAAGAAAGTAATTGGCGGATCCACAAACATGGAGAAGGGTACGGAACTTTTACTCGGCCATTTTCATTTTAAAGTTCTTCCAGACGGCGGAGTCGACAGAACCAAAGTCATCTGTAAACTCTGCCAAGTTGAATTGTCTTCTCAGCGTAGTAGTTCCAGTCTAAAATATCACTTAAAGGCAAAACACACAACTGATAGCAGCAAGTCATTCAAGGAAACAGACAGTGGAGCGAGGCTTCTACATAAAAACTACAGAAAGATGCTGATGTTAAAAGTGTGTTTGCACAACAAATGTTATGGCACTTTCATTCATATGGCAGCACATTTAAAATAAAACTAAATGTTAAAAGCTATACGCTACTTTTGGATTCATTTTTGGATTTTTCGTACAAATGTGATTAATCATGATTAATCAGGGAAATCATGCGATTAATTTGATTAAAAATTTGAATTGTTGCCCAGCCCTAATCTAGAGTAAATATAATCAAACCTCGCTTCCCTTCTTTGTCCTCAGTTCTCTCCAGATTCTCTCCACATAGCAGAAAACAGCAAAGAGCACGAGGTGACGGTCCACAGCACGGTGCCCATCCCCTGCTTCGACTCCGACCTCGGCCATCGGTGCGGAGTCCCTCTGGTGCTGAGCGTCCACGACCCAGGTCAGACCTGCTGGAAAACAGCAGACAGAGTCCGTGTCGTCCCCTCCACTGACCTGAAAGGACGTAATAAAAAAAGGTCTTCTTTAGCTGCTGAAATGGAGCTGCCTACAGCCAACAGAACAAGCCCCTCTTTGGCCTTAAAATGCTCCGAAATGAGTCGAGTCACTTGAAACGACAATGAATTATACATCATAAAATGTAGGGGCAGCGTTTGTTTTTCACCTGGTTCTGGTTGGTTCTGGAGACATAAAGGAAGGGTTGGATCAGCCTCTCTTTATGTCTTAACTGGAAGAAACTGGACCCGATGACTGAGATCTTATTTAAAAGCAGCTGTCAAAATATACACCAGGATCCTTAAAAGAAGAGGGAATGTTACAAGATAATGGACTTGGACGGTACAGAGTATTACCTTCATCTTATTCCATTAAACTTCAGGAAGCTTAAGCTCATCCATGACCTGGTGTCATTCAAACAAAGCAGTGGTTTCAGCGAACACTTTAGACCTTTTTTAGACCTTTTTGAAAGATCAAAACAAAGAATACAGCTGCTGAGACACCATCTTATTGCAAATACTGTCCTCATGTTATGGAAGTGGTTAAATGTTTGCATCTGCCACAGATTTACTCTGGGTCACTGCTCACAAGGTGGCAGATTGGGTGAATATGGGGAAAACTCTGCAGATTTTGGGGGATTTCGCAGGATTCGTCCCCATTTCAACCAGCTTTGATACAGTTATAGCATCAGTGTGTCACTAAACACTAAAATCATTTACATAAGTTGAGTTTAAGGCTGGAAGACAGATGGTACGGATCATTGGTAGATGACATCACTATAAAATGAGAAGTTGTGCTTTTAGCTGTAGTGACGACACAAGCTCAGAATGTGAGTTGAACCGAGTTCTCTGCGGATCACACGTAGCAGAGATCTGCTTTAACTTATAGCAGATATGGTATCTGTAACCTCTGCTCTGTTAGTTTAGCTGACAGTTTTATTACTAGAAGATCAGATCGTCTCTTAAAAACCGAGTGAGCCTAATCTCACATGGATTCAACCTGAAACAGGTGTTTCATTTATCTGTCATTTCATAGCAGCCACCAGTTTGAACCATTTATACGTACATTTATCCTCCGATTCCAACTCGTCTACCATTAAAACCATTCATTTGTAAACTTAGCCACCATTTGAACCGTTTATACGTACATTTATCCTTTGATTCCAACTCGTCTACCATTAAATCCTTTCATTTGTAAATTTAGCCACCAGTTTGAACCGTTTATACGTACATTTATCCTCCGATTCCAACTCATCTACCATTAAAACCATTCATTAGTAAATTTAGCCACCAGTTTGAACCGTTTATACGTACATTTATCCTCCGATTCCACCTCATCTACCATTAAAACTATTAATTTGTAAATTTAGCCACCAGTTTGAACCGTTTATACGTACATTTATCCTCCGATTCCAACTCATCTACCATTAAAACCATTCATTTGTAAATTTAGCCACCAGTTTGAACCGTTTATACGTACATTTATCCTCCGATTCCAACTCATCTACCATTAAAACCATTAATTTGTAAATTTAGCCACCAGTTTGAACCATTTATCCATGCATTTATCTACAGTTTTCAGCTTGGTACAAATTTCTAGGGTTTTGTACATTTATCTATGGATTTCTACCTTGTATTCATCTATTTTGCCACCAGTTTAAACACTTTATCTGTTTCTATGTATTGTTTTCTGCTTGTACTGATAAAATAAGCCACCAGTTTAGACTGTTTGCCAATTTATCTACTGATTTATACCAATTATTAGTTTGTGTTCAGAGTGAATGCAGTTAGAGCAAAAGAACAGCTTCGAATTTATTCTTTTTTACCAGAACAGCTGGTTTGAATAAAAACTATGAATCAGAGGGTGGTTGTTCTAAAGATGACGGTAAAGAATAACTTGTCATCTTCTGTTGACTTAGTTTCCTCTCCCTTGCTCAGATGCTCTTTGTGCCATCTCCAGTCTTTTTGTACATCATCACATCGGAGAAGGATAGGAAGTTATTGTTCCAGTAGTTCAGAAGCAGCCGTGCTGTCCGTTAACACTAATTTAGTGCCATGTTGACACCCACAGACAGCCTTGACCGTGAGGCCTCCAATGTGGCGCTGTCCGCCTGCCAGGTGGAGATCCAGCCAAAAGCCTGCAGGGAGGGCAGCTGTGGCCGGGCCAAGTTTTTTCTCACTGCTGTGACCGATTTCACACGAGACGGGAACCGTCCCAGCTTGGTCGGGGCTTTGCCCGGGCCCGGTGCGCCACGCCTCTGGAGGAGCTATGTCCCAACATCCCTCAAAGTGAGTCATTTATGGCGACAGGTTGGTGGTTAAATTAAATAAAATCCAAGGAAATGAGTGGGTCTCACACACATGAGGCTCTTTGGTGTGTTCTTTGTGGTCACGGGTGAATAAAACTGGTCTTTGTAGCACCAATGGCTGCCAATGTGAGGGTTTTTTCTGTGGTGGTTTTGTGGATTTCTGGAAAGAGCAGTGGTTTCCAAAGCCAACTTATGAATAACAGCATTGTGATATAGTAATCAGATTATTACTTTAATTATGGGCTATTTGGATGATGGCTCAAATTACAGGTTTCACTGTCATATTGTTGATATATAGACACAGTAATGCTACTGTTCATAGGGTTAGAAGGGAGGCTTAATGGCTTTAAAGAGTCCAAACGGTCATTAGTTGTGTCCAATGTAAGATTTTCAGTTTCTTTAGGGGCCTGTCTCCAGTCTCTGTTTAGTGAAAACAGCGAGACCTGAGGTCAGATGGTGTAGCCTTCCTTGATCCGTTTTGTCTGGTCCTCTTTTTCAAGGTTGTGGTCCAGGACGTTCCGACGTCCATGTGCTATTCTTTGACTGACCCACATGTCATTACACTCGATGGCAGGTAATTTACCACCTTATCAGGTATCGGCAGTTTGATGACCTGACCCTCAGTTTGGCAGTTAAACACCAGATAAACAAACTTAATTTGATTTATTTTATGTCCCTGACATGCATCTGCTACATGCAGGCGTTACGAGAACCACCAGACGGGCACTTTTGTGCTGTACCGAAGCCTTGCTCGGGAGTTTGAGGTCCATACTCGCCAATGGGATTGCGGCAGTCGGCACTACCCCGTCGCCTGCAACTGTGGCGTTGCCGTGCGGGAGGGGAACGACGTAGCCATCTTTGACATGTGCAATGGCCAACCTCAGGAAAGTAGGCCGCAGCTTACCTTGAAGAACCATGGTGACGAGGGCAGTCGGGTCAGGGTGCTGGAGTCCCACCAGGGGAAGAAGGTCACCGTAGGTATCCGAACATTTTAAGACTGGTGTCTTCTAAATGATCCGTTCCTTTAGGGATAATAACTTTAACTGCAGATAATTTAAGTTCTAAATCTTTGCTTCCACTGCATGATAGTAACCGGCTGCTGGATATCACTCTCCTCTCGTAGTTGATCTTTCCCTCCGGGGCCTTTGTTAGGGCGGATGTAGCTGATTGGGGGATGAGCCTGTCTGTCCGAGCACCCAGCGTCGACTACAGCAACACTCGAGGCCTCTGCGGAACCTTCGACCGCAATGGCAACAACGACTTCCAGGGGTCTGCGGGTGGCTTTTACGGCCCTGATGAGCCGCATCGCTTCATAGAGGACTGGAGGTGAGTTTATTACTAAAATTTACACTTGAGAGCTAAACTTCGCTTTGGATCCAATTCAGCTGAACTTTACTTTACTTTATTATTTGTTACTGTAGTTTTCTCTTCTTCTTTGTG
Organism: Odontesthes bonariensis; assembly: GCF_027942865.1. NCBI lineage: Eukaryota > Metazoa > Chordata > Actinopteri > Atheriniformes > Atherinopsidae > Odontesthes > Odontesthes bonariensis. The sequence continues at coordinate 6,780,376 of NC_134516.1, forward strand.
TGTTAGGATAGCTCCAGGTGAGAGTTTATTTGATAAAATGCCTCCTGGGACAACACAGAAGGTCAGGAGGCCTTTCTGTCAGTGCCCCAGAGGATACAGCACCGGCACCGGGATGATGAACTTGCACAAAAATCCTTTGGCTCACTCTGACTGCCCTGCGTACGATAATGTGGATTACACATCTGTGTTCCCCTCCATGGACACAACATTGGAACACATTAAGAGTCCAGAAAGAGAGGAAAGGATCCTTGAGATGTCTGCTTTCAGTGATCATCCTCTGGAGAGGAGGCACATTTGGATTCAAGGCCAGCACAGTCAGAATGGTGAGGGGGGGTTTGAACTGGCTGGTGAGTTCAGGGAGGACTTTCTTCTTTCTGTTGACAGGCCAAAGAGACAGGAGTCATTTGAATTCCGGCCTGTCTTTGCCACACAGAGCCTCAGCAAAGCTGATTTGGAGAAATTTGCCTACTTTTTCCCTGAGGATCACCTGGCAGAGGCTCGATCAGAGGTGCGACCTCAGTGGCCCACGCCAAGTGGCCTGACCTCGGCCAAAGCCCTGGAAGTGTGCCAGATGGCTTTGGCAAACTCCACCGTTGGCGCAGTGTGCCGGGGGCTGCTGGGACGCCGCCTGGAGGAGGCAGTGGATCTCTGCCTGCTGGACCTGCAGCTCAAAGACGACCTGGGCTGGGAAGAGGCGCTGCTGCCGTACCTGGAGAACGAGTGCGAGAGGCGGCTGCTAGAAAACCGCACGCAACGAGTTCTGGAGGTGGCGAGTTCGCCAGGTGCTTCTGGGGAAGTAGTGAAGGCGCTGCGCTGCCCAAACCTTTGCAACGGGAACGGGGAGTGCACAGAGTGGGGCTGCCAGTGCTATCCCAGCTACAGTTTCCACGACTGCAGCCTGACCATCAGTGAGTATCAGTGGACATTTTAATGCACTACAGCGGGGTTGTAAATCTACGTTTTCTAGAATAGTTGAATCACTACATGGATATCACCAAAGCAGATGTGTTTCCTAAGAAAAAAAACGCATCCCAGCCCCCCTGCAAGGGTCACTTTCTTACTTAATTCACAATCCCTAGCTGGATTTTAGCTGGTTAAAAGCCTCACTCATAGTAAACCTTTTTCTGATTAACCCTAAAGAAGTCAATTTAAATCATGGAGAAAAACCTCTCCTCCAACAGGCCAGCCAGTTGAAATAACCGATTTGGAGAACAGTGGACTGTGTGACATCAGAAGCTTCAGCTGTCGCACCGTTCGGGTCTTTGGCCTCGGCTTCATCCATTCTCCTGAGCTGAGCTGCCACGCCACCAGACTAAAGGTGAGGAAAGACCAGGACGTGTCAATCTCAGAGCCTTAAAGACAAAAACCTTCATTGTTTTGGTTTTTTTCTCTGAATTGCCTCAACAGTACATAAACAAAGTTTGGGTCCCGGGGGAAAAACAGAGGACAAAGGCCACCTTCCTCAGCTCCAAGGCTTTGGACTGTGTGGTGCCGTCTCTGAGCAACACCGCCGTCAATACAGAAGACTTCATGATGGACGACAAACCGTACGCTCGTTGGGAGATGAAGGCAAGACCGCTTCTCGGTTTTCCCCCGTAACTTTAAGTTGTTGACAGAAATCCAACAGACTCTCTCTCCATTTTTCCATCCCAGGTGACCAATGATGGCTCCCAGTACAGCCAGGAAAAGGTTCTGACCATCTACGACGGCGTCTGCCAGGTCTGTGAAGCATCGCGCTCTGGACTCTGTAAGTTAAAGGTAACTTGCAGCCGCGAAAGGAATGAAATTTTTCCGGGACTGATGAAGCGTGTTCAGTGGAAACTCTAATCCATCCGATTGATTTCAGGTTTTATTTTAACCCGGTTGAGGACAGAAAGTCGACAAACGTTTTAACGACGGCACAATCGTTCCAAATCAAATCTGTTGAACGAAAAGAGTTATTTTTCATGAACTCATCTGCATATGAAAGTGTAGAATCTGTGTGGGTTGAGTGAAACTGTCATGTTTGCAAGGAAAGGACACAACAGCTCCAACAGAGGGTATCATGAGGCTTTGTACTGAGGGGTTAAAATTTAGCTCGATTCAAACTACGACCACCATTATGAGGCAAAGACTGTGCAGCAAATGCTTCAGTGATCTGTCCGTCTGAAACTAAGACAAAGCAACAACGTGAGAGGCTTTAATGTAGAGGTTTTCACACCTTACAGGTGTTTTGGGTTAAAAATGTACAGTAATGTAAAAAAGAGAGCACATTCTCATTAAAAGCTATGGTCTGGTGGATCAGAACACTCTGTTTTCTACAGAGAGAAAGATTATCCACAGGTGGAAAACATTCAGGACAGCTGTCAATCTTCCCAGGAGTGGACCTCCCAGCAAGGTCACCCCAAGGTCAGAAACCCAAGAGCTACATCTCAGACTCTGCAGGCCTCAGTTAGCATGTTAAAGGTTAAAGGTCACCCCGAGGTCAGAAACCCAAGAGCTACATCTCAGACTCTGCAGGCCTCAGTTTGCATGTTAAAGGTTAAAGTTCATGACGGCACAGTTAGAAACAGACTGAACAGGTATGGCTTGTGTGGAAGGGCTGCAGGAGAAAGCCTCTTCTCTCTGAAAAGAACATGGCAGCCCAGCTTAGACTTTACATTACGGTCATTCTGCAGACGCTTTTATCCAAAGCGACTTACAATAAGTGTGTTCCACATCGGTAGGCAAAAGAACTTCAGGTCACAAGAAATCATAAGTGCATTTCCTTCCAAAACCAAACAGCTTAGAGCATAACTACTAGTGCGGTACGTTAGGTACCAGGACAAATGGGAAGACAATTTAGAAAACAAAGACAATTAAGGAAACAAATAAGTGCGTAAGGAGCTGGGACAAAACAGGTGATGTCCTAAGAGGGCGGATCTGGGTTAGGTTCCTTAGGTTTGCAAAGCTACATCTGAACAAACCACCAGACTTCTGGAACAATGTCCTTTGGACAGACCAACTCAACTCAACTCAACTCAACTTTATTTATATAGCCTTTTAACACAGCTGTGGCTGAAACAAAGTGCTGTACAACTCAAAATACAAGGCATAAAACACAAGAACAATGCAAAAACTGGGCGACTTCAAAAGAGGCTTAAAGACTTTTCTTTTTAAGCAAGCCTATTCTGCCGCCACATGATTTTTATGATGTTGATTTTATCCCTGATTTTAGTTGTACTTTGTAGCACTTTGAGATTTTTGCTAATGAAAAGTGCGTTACAAATTTGATTTATTATTATTATTAAAAACAACAATAAACAACCGGAGCAAAGTGGAGATGTTTGCTCATAATGCACAGCAGCACGTTTGGAGGAAACCAAACACAGCATATCAGCACAAACACCTCACACCAGCTGTCAAGCACGGTGGTGGAGGGCTGATGATCTGGGCTGGTTCTGCAGCCACAGGACCTGGGCACCTCGCAGCCATTGAGTCCACCATGAACTCCTCTGGGTACCAAAGTGTTCTAGAGTCAGATGTGAGGCCGTCTGTCCGACAGCTGAAGCTGGGCTGAAACTGGCTCATCAACAGGACAAAGATCCCAAACACAGCAGCAGATCTGCAGCAGAATGTGTGAAGAAGAGAAGAATCAAGGTGTGCAACGGTCCAGTCAGAGTCCAGACCTCAGCCTGACTGAGATGCTTCAACTTATTGCTGCTAAAGGTTCTCCTACAAGCTGTTGGATCCCTTAGTGTTTCACACACTGCTTCTGTGTTTCGGTTCAGTTTTATTCAGTAAATAATGACACAGTGTATTATGTTGTTCATCTGAGGCTGTTTTTATCTCATTTTAAGAGCTGGTAAATTCCTGATTATATACTGATACAAAAGCCTAAGAATTAAAAGAGGGTCATCAGTTATATACAGCCTCAGCAAGTCTCTTACGAATAAAACTCTATTGTTTGTTGATTTAAAGACAGGAAGCAGATTGAAAAGCCAGATGTGATTCAGTGGGTGTTTAGTGGAAATGCTTGTTAAAGCTTATTGAATGACTAAAGCAGAGACAGAGCGAATTCCCTTCCTGACATCATGCTGCAGTTAAGACTTCATTTGTATAAAAGTGTACGTGGGGGGGGGGCAGATGGAAAAACAAGCACAAACAGCCATCAGAAGATGAGGAAAATGAAGCAGATAACCAGTGTTTAGAGCTGATTTCCTGCCTGTTATACACAGAGTGAAGAAGAAGTAAACCAACAAATCTTCGTCTGTTCTCCGTGTCTGTTGCTGTTTTTGTCAGGAGAGGACATGCAACATCGATGGGATGTGTTTCACAGCTGGAGACGCCAACCCCAGCAGTCCTTGCCTCCTCTGTGACCCCGACGCATCCAAGTTCACCTGGTCTGTGAACCAAGGTACAAACCGTTTATTCTGGATCTCATGCAGTTCTTTTTCAGATATAACGCAGAGCGAGCCCTCTACTCTGCTCCATTAGTGCCATTCCTGGTGGTCTGCAGCTCAGTTTTTGTCCAGTAGCGGATCAAAGGAGCTTTCCCAGCATGCTTTGGGCCGTTGCTTAACCACTATGGGTGAGGAATGGGGGTGAATCCCTGCCTGATGCATGCAGTTAAGGGTGTAAGAGGGTAAAAACAGTCCAACTTCACAGAATAATTAGCCTGAAAACCTGAATTTCCTTGCTGTGGGGTTGAATTTATCAACATCTCCTGCTATAGACATCAGTTTCTTCGTGGTGGACGTCTGCAGGGGAAGCATGATCTCAGTGGAGGATGGTACATGATGTGGAAAGAAAAGCTAGAGATGCCAACAATTATTCTTCCAGGAATAGCCTGAGGATGTTTTTGCCAAACCAAGCTTGCGTGTAAAGAGCTTCTTTCAGGACAGGAAGGTTCTGTCGTCCAAAGCTTGCAGGTGAAGCGGCGGCTCAGCCAGTTCTGTTCCTCAGCTTTTTCCATATGTTGTCTAGGAGTAGAATGAGAGTCTATTTCATAGAGTTAGTTAGAGTTGGAGTTCTTTATTGTCCATTAAACTTACATGAAATGGAAATTTCTCTTTGGTAATGGCATAAAAACACACAAAGACAAACACATATCACACTCAACATAATAAATAAATAGATACGGGTAAGAATAAAATAAAAACTATAGAATAAAGACACATTACTCTGTCCATTTCACTCAAATATTAAAACCATATAAAAGTTACCATACTACTGCTGAAAGACTGTTTAAGGTGCACTTAGAGCTTATCTACACTATGTTACTTTAGAGGTAGATCTTCATTGAGAATGGCCACAGCTGATGGAACAAATGACCGCTTGTAACCATTCTTCCTTGTCATTGGGACTTTTAGTCTTCGTCCAGATGGTAACAGCTGGAGAGCACAGTTCAGAGGGTGAGTGGGGTCCTGATAGACTTGAAATGCCTTCTTTGTTAGGGCCTGTGTGTATAGATGTGAAAGTTGTAGTTGTTTGTGTCCAATGATCTTTCCAGCCTGGTTGACAATCTGTGCCAGTTTATTTTTTTGTTTGACAGAGAGGTGCCCATACCATGACACGATGTTAAATGTCAGCACACTCTCGGTCAGGGATTTGTAGACCATTGACATGGTGCGCTGACTGGTGTTGAGGCCCCTGAGTTTCCTCAGAAGAGCCAGGCGCTGTCTTCCTTTCTTGAATGTGTAGTCTACATGGTCTTGAAATTGTAGCTGACTATCTATGACTGTCCCAAGGTATTTGAACTGTGACACCTGCTCTACCTCTTGACCCTTCATGCTGATTGGCCTGAAGGTTTGCCCAGTGTCTTTATTGCCTCCCTTCTTGCTGCTTCCCAGCCACATCTCCTTGGTCTTGGAGATGTTAAGATCCAGGAAGATGACTGTTCCTTGGGAGAAATTAGTAGCAGAAGCATATGAAAGGAAAAAGCTTAGATATGTGGAGTTAGGGGCAGAAGCAGAGCAGCGAGGATGGAAGGTTAGGATCTGTCCAGTGGAAGTAGGATGTAGAGGATTTGTTGCAAAGTCTGTTGTCTCATTGTTGGGGGAGCTGGGTGTAAGTGGACAGAGTGTGAGGAAAATAGTGAAGGAAGTGTCAGATGAGGCAGTAAAGTCCAGTCAGTGGATTCGGATTAGAAGAAGCAATAGCAGCTGGGGGCCCAGCTGGGGGAGCACTTAGGGTAAACAGACTCTTGGAAGAAGCAAGGAAGAAGTTTAAGATATTTAAGTGGAGGGTGTGGCCATGTGAGCCTTTTGAAACCAGTCGGCCATTTTGGGTGAGTTGGCCTTGAGTGAGTTGTATGGCTTTGATTTTGCTGTCATTCTTAGTGACTGTAGGACTGTTTAGGTGAGTTTGTCTGCTGAATCTGCTAGTGTGTCTTGTCCTGCCTTGACTTTTGGCACCCTCTATACTTTCATTACCCCCTACCCGAACCAGGGTTTGAATCCCCACCCCGCTGTGACTGGTGTGCAGTTGGTGAGAGGCTGAGGTAGTTTGTGGCTGTGGAAAAAAAAGATGGTTGTTGTGGTGTGAGGAGTGTTGGTTGGCATTAGGGGAGTGACTCTGGGTCGCCAGTGATCACTCTCTAGCCTCCTGGAGGTGTCGTGGGCCCAACTAGACGAAACACTGATGAAAGGAGGTTCCCACCTGATGACCCCAATGACATGTTGGTCAGCACTGCTCACTGGTCTATATTATAGGGAATTATTCACTGAGTCTGGTCCATTTTTTTTTTCTTGAGCACAAGTTTCTTGTGTTTACCTTCATCATCTGTTTACAGTCAACGAGCCGCCATCATTCCACCAACCTCAAAGCAACTTGCGAACATTTGCCGGAGAGAACTTCGTCTTCCAGTTTGCGGCGTCCGACCCCGAGGGATCGGCGCTCCTGTTCCAGCTGGAGGAGGGGCCACAGGGAGCCGCGCTCTCCCCGGCTGGCCTCCTCATCTGGAAGGCGCCTTTGACCTTGGAGGTGGAGAACGGGCGTCAGGCGAGACGGTTCTTCCGCTTCACGCTGTCTGACGAGTGCAACGCCCAGAGCACCTTCACTGTGGTGGTGAGGCTGGAGAAGGGGAGCGGCAGCAGTTATGAAAGTAAAGGCTACGCCAGCAGGATGTGACCCGGCGGCGTCTTTTTCCCCATGTGCGACAGGTCGACGTGGTGCCGTGTGGCTGTGAAAACGGCGGCACATGTGTGACGGACATCAACTTTCCTGCCGGCAGTGGGAAGCATCTGTGCTTGTGTCCCGAGGGCAAGCGGGGGAAGCTCTGCAGCGAGGACGAGGACGGATGTTTGTCGGCTCCGTGCGGCGTGGGACGGTGCATCAACACGGCCGGCGGGCACAGATGCCAATGTCCCGCAGGGCTGCGCGGTAAGACCTCAAACCCAACTTTAAACTTTATGAAAAGGACTGATCACAGTTACACTTTATGTGTGTGTGTTTGGCAGGATTAACATGCCTGGAGGATATCAATGAGTGCGAGAGGAAGCCATGTTTTCCAGGAGTCCAGTGCTTCAACAGCTTTGGCTCCTACGGCTGCGGCCCGTGCCCCAAAGGCATGCTGGGAAACGGGACTACTTGTTCTGGTAAGACCTGCAGAGTCTGTGATCTTTCTGTGGAGAAGAAGATTCAGCCATTCATTTACAGAGTTGGGTTTCCAGTAATTGTGTCACGTAAAAGTTTGTAAAGCAAAAGATTTGCCAATACGATCGGTGCAAAGGCTTTCAAGAGCAGGTGCAGAAAATCTGTTCCAGACTCGTTCAGCAGCAGATTGTCCCACATGCACCAAACTGCAGGAGATTTTCCTGCTGGAGACGTGCTCCGACTGTTGGGAATGCAAAGCGGGGCTGGGGGCCGAGCGTCTGTCCAACATAGTCTCATTCTGGGATCTTAAGGCCTCAGTATGCTTCTCCGTCGCTATCCCTCAATCCGTCTCCGTAGTCCGTCCTTTCGAAGTTCTCCGTCGGGAAGTCGGATACGCAAGGCCGTTCACCTCCCGATCAGTAGGCGTTGCTACGTTAAACGACCCAATCTCGCGACGTCTATGGTGAAAGTGGTTGATTGATTGTTCACCTTCCGGCTCCGTTCCACTCCTCACGGCGAACGATGGTGACCGAGACAGAAAGACTGTTGTTGGAGTTGGAGCTTGTTGATATTGAAATGCAAATAATTTTGACCAAATGTTGACCGGCACACAGTAAACTCTTTCAAAAATGGCGATGTTGTTGCTCTGAGAGGAAGGAGCTGAACCGGAAAAGTGATTCCGGAAACGATGTTGTAAAATTAGCCGACCAATCACAACCCTTGCGGTCTCCGTTGCCTCGACGTATAGATAGAAATTTTGGCCAATGCTCGCAAGCTACCGAGAGCGTCTCCAGAAAGTCTCCGTAGGCGACCATAAATCAGCCTTTATAGAGATTTTATTCAGCGGCGAACTAAAGTGAATGATGCCACCCATTCTAAACATCTCTCTACTTTACCGAGGTCCCATTTCAAGATGTTAATCATGAGGCCTACGGTAAAACCTTGAGGTAAAACCAGAGGCAGCACTTTTCCACAGACAGAACTCTGGAGGACGGGGAAAGCCAAAAAGAGGACATAAAAACAAACTAAAGCAGCTAATGATGAGGATCTTTTTCTATCCATTTATTTTTGGTCCACTTATCCAAGTTGGGTCCAGGAGGTAAACCCAGACTTCCCTCTCAAGTCCTCCTGCTCCTGGGGGGATCTTGAAGCGTTCCCAGCTCAGAAGGGATGTGTAATCCCTCCAGCGGGTTCTGGGTCTGCCCCGCCGCCTCCTCCCAGTTGGAAATGTTTGAAAAGCCTCCAGAGGCAGGCGAACAGGAGGCATCCCAACCAGATGCCTGAACCACCTGAGCCGACTCCTTTTAATGCCGAGGAGCAGCAACAGAGATGGAGCAGTAAACTGAGAGCTTCTCCTTCCGGCTCAGCTCCCTCCTCACCACAACAGACCGGAGATCTGTCCGTCCACCTCCGTAAGCAAGATACTTAAACCCTCTGCATGAGGCATAGACTCATCCCCAACATAGATCGAGCACACCGCCCGTTTCCAGTTGAGTTTTCCTCTCAACTCGGCTGCGGTCTGATCAGTGAAGGCTTGAATAAGCCAGCAGATCTAAATCATCAGCAAAAAGCAGAGATGCAACCCTGCGGTTCTGAAAGCTGACCCCCTCCTCTCCTGAAAATCAAACAGAATCACTCAGTGGGGTCACATGGCAGAAAGGGTCGGATTATTGGCTAAATTACAATAAGAATGAGTTATTAAGGGTAATTCTCTTTGGATATATGGCGGTGAATGAATGGGATCAGAGGCACAAAGCGTGTCATACCCCGGTATGATAGGTGGCGCTGTACCCATTCCAGCTGTTGCTAATAGAGCCACTTCCTGTTGACCTCTTCACCACCAACAACAACAACAAACTCAGGCATTGGAGAAAGATGGAGAACGCAGAGCCAGATGAAGCTACGTCCCTCTACATTTGGTCTGTGATGAGCTGCTTGTTGCACAAACTCGATGCCCAACGGAGCGTTCTCCATCGCGTTGTTTGTTTCTTTCTGACGGAGACAACAACAGGAATATCGTCTCCTTTGACTTCCGGGTCACGACCCCGGGAAAACATCTGGAGCATGCGCAGAACGCAAAGTCTGATTCACCACGTGCTTCAGCGTCTACAAGCAGGTTTAGTGTGACTTTCAACCCAGTTATCTCGGGGTCTGAATCCCATCCGATCCAATTCTTAGTCAGATTAAGGTGTCTATATGAATTTAATAACTCAGTCTGATTGTAATTTAGCCAATAATCCGATCATTTCAGTGCCATGTGACCCCACTGAGTGACGAGCCCAACATGCATCGTACATGAGCAAGATTTTGTGCCAAGGATGCAGTCACAGTTCTTGCTTTGGTTATAAATAGACCTAATAGATCCCAAACAGCAACTGCAGCACCCCATTCACCCACAGCACCTCACAGAATCCCCCAGGGGACAAAGCTGGAAGATTTCCAAGTCCACAGAACACATGTAGACCGGAGGGGAAAAACCAACTGTCAGGAATGAACAAAGGAAATAAAGTTAGCTACAATACAAGACAGGGCAGAGAGGACTGAGCACGTCTCAGTCAACATGATAAAACCTAAAGATGTTACAGAGCAAGAAATCTGAACTCAAACACAACAAACCCAAAGTCTGTCGGTCCGAAGGTGTGATGAGGCTCTGCATCAGGCTCGTTTAGATGCTCGTTAGCATCTATCCGACACCGCTTTACATCTTTTATGACACAACTCTGAAAGTCTTTTACAGCGTTTTCATGTGTTCAAGTTTGCACAAAGTTCAGATAATCCTTCAGACCCCCGCCTCTATCAACTGTCAACTTTCTGTCAACTCGCATTACAAGCTGAGGAAATAGCTCCCTTAAGATGCTGTGCTGTCCTGCAGCATAGCTCCTGATGCTGAGATAACTCCCCTGCTGTCGTACTGCACACACCAGACCCCTCATGCTCCTAAACCTGGATCCCATTAGTCGGCGTGAGTTAATCAGATTCTGCAGTTTTAAAGATTGTGCAACCTCTCAGATTAAGAGATAAAACTATCCCCTTCACAATCATACACAAGCGTCTGTTGGAGGCTGTGATGATGGTGCCAACACTTTGCAGCGTGTTCAACCTCCAACAGAAAGAGGTGAACTTGTTCAGCGCAGCAGAGCCTCCGAGGGGCTCAGCAGGGACGGAGCGCTCGTGCTGAATGGAAACCAGATGACTGATAGCAGCTGAAGCCTCGCCTGCTTCCAGCCAAGCTTAATAACGCAGCCATTGTGTTTACATGCATGTTTTTCCAACTCAAACACAAGCTGGGAACCAGTCCTTCCCCCGATGGAAAGACTGCCCAGCAACAGAGTACAGAGCATGGATTAAAGTCAGTAATATATTTATCATTTTTATGGAGCCAATGAGGACAGATATTTGGATTTCCTCACCCCCGTTTGTTTTACTGCTTATTTTAAGTCCTCCCCGAGACTTTGTCTTGAATTATTTGACTTCCTCGCTCAGTTCAGCGCAAAAGATACACAGCTTTATGAGTCAAGGGAGCTTAAATGTCAGGGATGCGCAGGAGGGGAATGATGAATGTTCCTCCTTTAGTTGCATTTTCAGCAGCCGCCTGTTGAGATCAGGGCTGCAGGCAAAACAAACAAACTGAAGCTGGATAAACGGAAATCTGAGCACAGGCCTGGATCAGATGGATGCTGAGTAAAAAGGCCCAACAACCCTCCAGTTTCCCCTGTAGAAGAAAAGGTCTTTCACCTTCCACATCCTATAAATAACTGGGCATTAAATATGTTGGGTCAGAAGAGTCGACAGTTCTGAAACTGGACTCCCAACTTATAAAATGAAGCCGGCTGCCTTCCTTGTGTTGGGATACGCCAGAAGTTTTGGCAGCTCTGAAGCAGATAAATCAAATTCAGGCTTATTTGACTTGCTGCCATCTGTCATTGTAAATCACAGATTGTTTCCTGCTTTGCTAATGTGTTGATGGGCAGCGAGCGGTGATTATGCCTCACTGAGATCTTTGAACAAACTCGTCCCCCTGCTGCGGTTTGACTCTTAGAAACCACTTTTTGACCCCCATGTTGCACCATCACTGTAAAGCGTCTTTAACATCAGATAAGGTGCTACAAAGCAACCCAAAGTGAAATCTGTGTCTTTCTTCATGCATCAGTCCTCAGACCAGCTGCCGTCATCCCCACATCTGCTTCTCGTACCACTGTTTACAAGGCGCCAGATGTTCTGCTGCAAGCCCCCAAAATAAAGACGGATACTTTCCAGAGATCCTCAGCCGGTCGTTCTCTGCAGGTGGAAGCCGAGGCAGGTAAGACGGTTCCAAGAACCAACCCGGAAAACAAGTTCCCCTCCTGGAGAACTCCGGGGATCGGCTCAAACCCGGAGCTCGCAGCAGCAGAAACCAACAAGAGCATCGCGGGCGTGTCCCACAAAGCGAGGCATCCTTTAAGGAAAACTGACGGCGGTGTCCCAAACCCATCCGACACCGAGAAGAACGTCGCAGAAACTACACCAGAACAAGTGAAACTGGACCAGCCTAAGATCAGCAACACAGCTGGCAGAACTTCTGCTGCAGGAAACAGCAGAACCTCAGCAGGTAAGCCAGAGATACTCACTATTGTTTTCACTAGAGCCACATTGGCAGCAAAATCAAGGGAAGAGCCACTTTTACAACAACATACTAAAGTCCCCTTTTGCAAATATGCATTTCTACATATAAAACATCCCACAAAAAAAGAAACAACACAGCCAATACATTTTCAATTCAGACCATATTTACCTTAATACTGAGCTGAACGGAAGCTGGCATGCATGTCCTTGACTTTCTTCATGTTGTATTTGTAGTTTGTTGTTGTAATCATAGTGAGACATTCAGGATGAGCATGTTTCTGTGCTGGTTTAAAACCGATCCATTGTGCCTGCATCTCGCGCTGGCTGAAGGAGCTAGCGTGCTCTGCGGTCAAGTGTGAGGTGGTTTAAGCGGGCTGCGTTGCCAGGTTTAACAGTGTGCCCCCTTTAGGAAACATCATTAAGCCTTAATTAATACTTAATAAAAATACTTAATAATACAAAAACGTAAACGTAATAAAAATACTTAATACTGTGCAGTATTCGCTGTGTTATTTGAAAAAATGTATTGTTATTGTTACCATATTGTTATAAGCTACTATGAGTGCGAGCCGCCAGTTAAAGCTTGAGGAGCTGCATAATGAGTATCTCTGAGGTAAGCTATCAAACTGCCTGTGGGTCCCTGAAATGTCAGCTTTTTAACGGACCGGTGGGTCCCTGAACGCAGCACAGATGCTGCTGCCTCGTTAGTTAGAGACCGTCACTTAAACCACGCCTGCTGACCGGTTCATTTTCACACCAATTAGAGATGAACTGGAGAGTCAGAATATTCACAAAGTGCCCAAAAGGTAACCAGTTGCTCAGAATACCACCGAGCAGATGGAGAAAGTGTGCAGTGAGACCCATTATGGAGGAAAGAACAATAAATGCTCCTAAAATAACATATTTATGCAATAATAAGAGTATAAACATGTGAAATTAAAGTGTTAAATCTTGTTTATTTCCTCACGGAGGCGTCAACAAGAAATAGATTAATTTAATGTGAAACTGAAAGGAATAATTTGGAGAGAAAAAGATGAAAAATAAGGAATTAAAAACATCCGATTAAGAAAATAAATAAAACTAAATGAAAGGGGGTTTTAACATAAGTCTTAAGACATTTATTACAGCATTAAATACTTTTTAAAAAGCTTTTTGAAAGCATTTATCATCTTATTTCATCTATTGAGCCGTTTTCGTATTTATTTCAGATGAGGCAGTTTCAGTCCTCAGTATATTAGCTCTTCTGTTCAAAGGTACTGAATATCAATAAAGTTAAATAAATAATTAAATTAGTTAAATTAAATAAAAATAATTACTATTAAAGTATTCCGGATTTAGAGTTTTGTCAGGACCCAAACTTCCTCAGTTTTTTTGTGAACTTGCTTGGATCATATTTGAACTTTTAGTGAACTAGAAAGACTAAAAGGTCGACCAGATAGTTAACTTTTGTTGTCTACCAGCCGGGGTGTTTTTCACTGTATTAGATGACAACGCACACAGTCTTATTGGTTAAAAAAAAAAAAATAGTTAACCAGAGACACAGATGTTTTATTTCCAGATGTTAACTAGAAGAGAACATTTGTAGACGGGAGCTGAACATGTTTCGGCTTCTGCTCGCATTAGTTGGACAGAAGTGCAAAGAGTGAAACCCTGACCAGGACAGCGTGACCTCTGACCTCACGGTTCCTCTCTTCCAGGATCCGTCAACATCTCGGCCACTTGTGCCAGCCGGCCCTGCTTCCCGGGGGTCCAGTGCATCAACCGCAGGCCGCCGCACGTCGGCTACGTCTGCGGCCGCTGCCCTCCTGGTCTCCATGGCAACGGTCGCGTTTGCATGAAGACCTCCCAACAAGGTAGAGGATCCCTTTCCCCCCCGGCTCCTCCAGTCACATTACTAACGCATTTGGCATAAGATGTTGAGAGTTTTAGGAGTCATTTCCAATGAGTGATTTAATTATCCAACATGTACGTCACCCTCTTCCTTGTATTTTAATCTCAAAAAGCTTTTCCCATATTCTTTTTAAAGAAAGTTGATGAAAGCCTCCTTGGGTAATGCGATTCCTCTCAGACTCTGCGGCTTTTAAGATCCTGATTTTCTTCTTATGGAGTTCCAGTTTCCCCAGTGTTGTTTTCCCTGATTGGGAAGAATGTCCTTTATTACAGCAGCAGATCAGCATCTGTGGTCAGAGACTGCCTGGATGTAATAAACAGATCTCATGAGGGGAGAAAATCTCAGTTTCTCTCCAGCTTTAATCCTCTTGTGGTGGATCCTGTTTGTCTGGAAAGTCACGGAGCGAGTTACAGTGTTGATGCAGACGGTGCAGTCTGCCACAATCATGACCGACACTTAGATTGTGTGCACTATTCTGGTAATGTTGTTGGTTTTTTAGCAGGATAAATACAGGAAACATGCCTTCCAAACTCTATAGCTGTGTTCGCAACCGCATACTTCTCCTACTACTCCCACTAACGTTTTGAGTTAGTATGCAAGTTTGAGTAAGCGAGAAGTTCCCGGATGCATACTAGATTCTCCGAAATGTTGGGTATGCATCACGAGGTTACTACTCATACTCAAACTACCCAAGATGCAACGTAACGTGACGTCGCCGATCGTCATTTCCTGTCAAAACGGCAGTTTCAAGCTAGCTACAACGAGGGTAGGTTCACTTCCTGTTTTCAAAACAAAAGCACCAATTGTATGGTAATGGCTTTCTCTATGATAATAGGCAACGGGTATTTTATTTTGTGAAAATAACCGGAAGTGCGTTGCTCACTGCGGCTAGCTTTAGTAGCGCCGAATTCGTGGGAACAAAATTGTAAACAGCCGGTATTTTGTCAGGTTTTCAACACGTTGGGGATCTAAACGACTACTTTCTCACCTGAAAATGTTTCAAATGTTGCTAAAGTTTACAGAGTTTAGAGCTTAAGGGAAATCAGCTTCAGGCCGGCTGATTTCGGCTCAGGCAGGAGCGAAATGCATTGTGGGTAAACGCTCTGCATACTGTCTGATCGACGAGTATGTAGTATTTAGTATGCGGTTTCAAACACAGCCTATATGCAGCATTGCTTTAATTATAAACCCTGTGGAGAAATCTAAGGCTTTTGCAAAGTCTATAATTTCTAAGGCTGGATGATAACTGTTTAAGGGAGAGTGGAATAAGGCCCTAATTTGACCTCCTGTGTTTCCCAGTATCCAACCACCTCCCTCAGCAGCAGACACAGGGGAAGTCCAGCCGATCCTCCCTCAAAAGCAGCAGCAAAGCCTCCACGCTCCACCTGCCGAGCCTCCCCATCAGGCACAGCATCAAACGCCTTTCATCTGGAACCAGAGCGCACCGAGACAATCCAGCGCGTCAGGACCCTCCATCCGAGAGAGGAGCCGGGACAGGGAGGAGGGAGGCTGGGACACCGGTCGGTACCCTCCATGTCTCCAACCCCGGACAGGACGCCAGGATGTACGCCAGATCAAGAATCCCCGCTTTCAGAGAGTTGGTCCCAAAGGTGAGTAAATGTTTCTGTGCTGATGAGCAGCCACAGTTCTGGCCTCCAGTAACACTCCCCTCACTTCACTCCTTATCCCAGAAGTCTGAAGGAGCCCCGACTGATGCTCCATCCCTGAGGGTAACTGCGTCCCCTCCGTCTGACGGAGCGACGCACCCCAAACAGAAAGCCCGACCGCAGCTCCACCACGTCGCATCCACCCGGGCCAAACCCTGGACCCCTCCACGGCCCGCCCTCCCCCTCACCGCTGCCCTCACCGCTCTGTCCTTCTCGCTGTCCGAGTCTGACTTCTCCGCAGACGGAGACGAGGCCGAGCCCAGATCGGACGGCCCAGAGGCGCCGCAGACGGTGCCGGCGATACCCCCGACAACCCCGGTTAAGTCCGCGCACAGCTCCCCCCCACAGGGAGCTACGTCCCTCCAGGGGCGGGCCGAGAGCGGCACAACCGCCAGCAGACGGGTGGCGACCTGCGCCGAGCGGCCCTGCTTTCCTGGGGTCCAGTGCCAGCAAACAGAGGACGGGGGCTTTCGCTGTGGGCGGTGTCCTGTGGGACACACCGGAGACGGACGAACCTGCCAAGGTGAGCGTGGGCATCTGCCAGAGATGGGGACTCGAGTCACTGTGACTTGGACTCGAGTCGACTCGAGTCTCTGTTTTGATGACTTGTGACTTGACTTGACAAAAAAATAAAAGACTTGAGACTCGACTCGGACTTGGAATTTAAAGACTCGGCACTTGACTTGACTTGAGACACGATGACTTGAATGACTTGAGTGTTATTCAGTTCATGTTTTCAGTTTGAATATAAAATTAATAAATTAATTTTTAAAAATAATATGGATTACCCGGTAGGAGCGCAGGCTGAGAATGGCGTCATGATTGGATCCCTACCCTGTCAATAAGCCATGCCCTCTCTACATACCTTAGTGTTTATTGGAGAGAATAAACTCATATCAGATATGCATCAACATGTCAGCGGGACCGAGAGTCGTTGTCTTCGGCTTTCGTAATTACTATTTTGACGGCAAAAGACGAACAGCACAGTGCAAGACATGCGGCATCAACATCTCAGACAGCCAGACGACAACTTCCAACTTTGTTCGTCATTTCTGACCAGTAAGTGGTTGTCAAATTAGCTAATATTATCCTGTTAGCCTAGTTGGTAGTTAGCTAACGTTAGCTTGATCTGATACGGGGTGGACAGGTTGGACACATTGGCCAATGATGTTTACTGACAGTTACTTATATCTTTGTGTTTTCACTTTATTAACATCAGATTCTGCAGGTAAAATTGCGATAATAAGGTGACTTGACCTATTACAGGACTTGACTTGCCCAAGAAAAAATTACTTGGGACTTACTTGGGACTTGGTCCCATCTCTGGTATCTGCTCGGGTTTTACCTCGTAAAGTCGTCCTTAAGCAGCCCGACAGACGTTAAACTGACCCGTCAGAGGATTAACACCCAAATGGTTTGTTTGAAGCCGTCTGCAGACATCCGTGTGGCAGAAACATGGAGTGCGCGGCGCCCAACACGTGCCGCTGTAAGCCAGGCTACACGGGATCCAACTGTCAGACAGGTGAGATACAAAGCTGGGACGAATCATTTCAGCCTTTTAAACAGGTTCAGCTGGAAATCAGTTTGTTCTTTCTGCGTTTTATCAGCGATCTGTGAGCCGGAGTGTGTGAACGGGGGCGTTTGCATCGCTCCAGATGTGTGCCAGTGTCCCAGAGGTTTCCATGGAGACGTCTGTCAGGAAGGTAAAGCTCATCCAGTCGTGAATTTATTGTGATATATTTCTAAAAGGCTGCTTTTAGCATTGATCTGTTGCAGTTACATCACAGAACTTTTGCTCAGTAGGATGTATAATCTCACATTTAGGGTTTTTTATAACAAACATGTCCGTCTGTGCAGCTCTGTGCAGGTTAGCGTGTGAAAACGGAGGCACATGTGTGGGACCGCAGACGTGTTCCTGTCCTTACGGGTTCGTCGGACCCCGGTGTGAGACTTGTGAGTTCAAATTCTTTAAACTTCTCGTTCCATTTTTAAAAAATATCTTTAACCAAATTAAAAGTGTGAAATTCCCTCTAAACCTGAGGTGCTGCGCCCGTATGAAGGCATAGAGTCAAAGTTCTGCCATTCTTTTAAGTCTCTGAAGTCGCCTGCAGCTCTTTTTCTCTTCTCGAATTCTCAGTTTTCTTTTCACTTTTCCACCTCTTTCATGAAAACTTATGCCGGACATCTGGCGAGGAAACAGTCGGTCCAATCAATGCAGAACCGACTCAGGATTATCGCCACCGAATTAACTTCTTCTCCTCGCTTTAAGAGCCCTGAAAGACGAGCAGCGGTGTAATCGTGGTACCGCCTGTTCTGCTCATTCATCTTAAAAAGTTAAATTAGAAAATAGGTTTTCCTCAAGTATTTCCAATCCAATTTTATTTATAAAGCAACCTCAGTTGACCAAAGTGCTGTACAGAAAAATAAAAACAAAGAAATTAAAATAATAAAATACAAGAATAAATAAATATTTCCCTGAATTTAGTACCATCCATCGTTCCCTCAGTTCTGACCAGTGTCCCAGTCCCACAGCATGATGCTGCCACCACCGTGCTCCACTGTGGGGACGCTGTTCTTGGAAAAGAATTCCGCTTTTTCTGGCCACTCTTCAATAAAGCCCAGTTCTGTGGCGTGTTCACAGCTTACGTGGCCCCCTGGCCCCTCTGAGGCCTTACAGAACAGGTTTATATATCCAGAGATGCTGCCATACTTAGACTGGACCTTATTTAACCAACGATAGAACTTCTGAGGGTAACTGGTGGAGCCAGACCCTCTTTAGGCGGTTCAGTTGTCAGGTTACTGTCTAAAGGATGCCAGCTGAGGTGGTTCAGACATCTGGTCAGGAGGTTTGGGACATGTCCCACCGGGAGGAGGCCTCAGGGCAGACCTGGGGTTCTCTGTCTTTATGGGTCACATTTAAAACTGAATAAATTACACATCTGTTGTTTCTCCAAACCAGCCGGATGCATGTTTTTACTGAAGCAACATGTCAACCTTAAAGGGATAGTTCGCCTCTTTTGACATGAAGCTGTATGACATCCCATATCAGCAGCATCATTTCTGAACATCTTCTTACCCCCTGCTGCGTCCTGTGAGCAGAGTTCCAGCCTCGTTTTGGTGTTGATGAAGGTAGTCCGGCTAGTTGGCTGGGGTTTAAAAAATAAAGCGTTTTGCTTCTCAAAACAATATGCGTTCAACAGAGTAATACGAAGGGAGAGAAAATCGGGCCAATAGATTGTGAGGTGTGACTTTTTCCTGGAGAACGATTTTGTGATGCAAATGTATTACTCTGTTGAACGCATATTGTTTTGAGAAGCAAAACGCTTTATTTTTTAAACCCCAGCCAACTAGCCGGACTACCTTCATCAACACCAAAACGAGGCTGGAACTCTGCTCACAGGACGCAGCAGGGGGTAAGAAGATGTTCAGAAATGATGTTGCTGATATGGGATGTCATACAGCTTCATGTCAAAAGAGGCGAACTGTCCCTTTAATAGAAACACAGCTCATGTGGTCAGAAGCTCAGTCTGATGACGCTGCTTTTTGTCCCCGCAGTGGTCTGCGGCCGTCACTGCAACAACGGCGGCCGGTGCGCGTCCCCAGACGAGTGCACGTGTGTGCCGGGCTGGACGGGACCGTCCTGTGAGACCGGTGAGTGCAGGACGGGCAGCAGGTGTCCAGGTGAGGTTCACAGCCGCACTAACCCGGCGTCGCCTCCTCTGTGCCGCAGCTCTCTGCTCGCCCGTGTGTCTGAACGGAGGGATGTGCGTCCGCCCCGACGCCTGCGAGTGTCCTCCCGGTTTCTACGGAGCCCAGTGTCAGAACGGTAAGAGGCGGCGCTGTACGAGCACATCGGGACAGCCGAAGCCAACAGGAAAGCTTAAACTCCCCAGGTTTGACCCGTTTAATCCTCTCCCGCCTGCAGCCGTCTGCAGTCCGCCCTGTAAAAACGGCGGCGTGTGCATGAGGAACAGCGTCTGCTCGTGCCTGCAGGGATACACGGGGAAGCGCTGCGAGAAAAGTCAGTCCATCACTTTTACTCCTTTCCTTTACTCAATCCTAAACTCTCCTCAGCTTACCTCTGAAAAGGTTGTTCTTCCTTTATTCCACGTCTCTTTTCTCAAGGTAAAGGCAAATTTGATGAATTTATGGTCATTTTTCTTTGGATTCCAGGATGAGTTTCTACATTGAAGAAGCTAATGTGGCTCACGCCAAAAAATTAAACCTAAAAATGTTCATTTTTGTGTCATTCCGGTCATTAAAAGTTCAGTTTGTGCTTCACAAATGATCCCAGAGGAGCGAGCTTAGCGTGTTCCTCTCCCTCCTGCAGGCGTGTGCGAGCCCATGTGCATGAACGGCGGCAGGTGCGTCGGTCCTGATGTGTGCGACTGTCCGTCCGGCTGGCGAGGGAAGAGGTGTGACAAACGTAAGTCATGGAGCCAAACACACCGTACTCTGGGGTCCAACATGTTGAACACACGAACAGTTCCTCAGTTCTTACCAGATGTCCAGTTGAACTGAACAAACTTAGAGTGGGAGTGGGGGAGGGAGCAGTGTGAACTATAATATTAAAAAAAAAAAAATCTAAATCAAATTTATTTGTAGCACATTTCATGTACAAAACAGTTCAAAGTGCTTTACGTAAAATAAAAGCATTGCAGCGGGGAGTGGAAGAAGCATTAAAAATACATAAAAGAATATAAAGAGAAACAAATAAAATAATTTAAATGAATTTAAAAACAAGCAACAGTCCAGATAAATTCAAAGATATTTCATGCATAGACACATGAGAACAGAAATGTTTTTAACCTGGATTTAAAAATGTCTCCATTTGGTGAAAGTTTAATCTCCACTGGCAGTTTGTTCCACTTGTTTGCAGCATAACAGCTAAATGCTGCTTCTCCATGTTTAGTCTGGACTCTGGACTGGACCAGCTGACCTGAGTCCTTGGATCTCAGAGCTCTGCTGGCTTTATATTCTCTGAACACATCACAGATTGTAAACCATCAGCAGGCTTTTAAAATCTATTCTGTGACTGACTGGAAGCCAGAGTAAAGATTTTAAAGCTGCTGTGATGTGTTCAGATCTCTTAGTCCGGGTTAAAACTCCAGCAGCAGCGTTCTGGATGAGCTGCAGATGTTTAATGCTCTTTTTGGGAAGTCCAGTTAAAATAGCATTACAGTGATGGAGTCTATAATGTAGAGAGATGCTGAGCTGCTTCCGAAGATCCAAAAACCAGAGTCCTGAACGGCGGGACCAGGATCAGCAGGCGGGTAAATCCTCCACGAGCACTCGGCTCAGTTCCAGCATGGAAAGATGCAGCTCCGGGCTGAAAGGTGGAGGTGATCAGGAAGGCAGCAGCTGGAGCAACAGCCAATCAGGGAAAACAAAGAGAACCTAAAACAGGAAAACCCACAGACCCGAACAGGAGAGGTTTATAAGATCTACAGGGAAAGATTCTGTGGAACAACCTGCACATCTGCAGAAAAGCACGGGACAATGTGTCGTTTTCCCTTTAAAAGATGGAAATGGCATCTGTCTGCCAACAGCTCAGCTTGTTGTCACCACCTTTGAACCAGGAAAAAGTCTCACTGTGTACTTAATTCTTCTAAAAAAAAGAGGATTAAATATGTCAAAGTGTAACACCCGTTGTTTTCAGAGCCTAGTGCCGGAGATATTTATTAAATTAGCTGCGTTACAACCGCTGACGACTGACCATCCAGGTGACGTCTGTTCCCGGGAGCTCCGTGGTTATTTCAGCGGGACGACGCCAGACCTCATTCTGCAGGACTTCCAGCAGCTTCATCCACACAGAGTGTGTGAGCTCCACCGGCCTGCCTGCAGCCCACATCTGTCCACATCTGCCTCCTGCTGAACATGTTGGAGCATCATGAAGAGGAGAACCAGACAACAACAACAACCTGCTGGGACTGCTGAGCAGCTGAGATCTGGGATTCAGCAGGAATGGACCCAGATTCCTCTGAAAAACTTCCCAAAGCGTTTAAAAAGTGTCGTTAAAGGAAGCCGATGGAACAGGATCAGCTGTCTTTGGTTGTGTTGCTGCATCATATTTTATAGATTTCTACATGTTATCCAGATGTTGGGTCAGTGAAGACGTGGAAAATCTAAATTTAGTGGAAACTTTGTGAGAAATGTGCCAACAGATCATCTAAAGCTGAGCCCAAACTGCACTCAGGATGCAGCCCGCTGTTATTTTAAAAAGGGAAATCGACTCAAACGCACATTTTAAATGTAAAGTTTAAATGTAAGTACCTGGGTTAATTCGTGTTACTCCTGTTGTTCAGGTTCTCCACCGAGCAGCTAACTCAGAACAAAGCACACCTCATTCTTCATGAAACAAACGCAGAACAGCTTTCTTTTCAGGCAGATTAATGAACTGAGACACACATGTTGGCACTGCTGGGGCTCAGGTGAGCAGGTGAGCCACGCCCAGATATCCCAAAGAGACACAGAGAGGAGCCAGAAGCTCCAGCATGACCTGAGAAACAAAGCGACGGCACTGGTTTGGACATAATCATGGCAAAGAAGCCACATTTGAAGACAAATTAAAGCATAATTAAGAATATTTGTATTTGAATTCAGCCCAGAATCGACCTGAAACACTAGAATAAGGCAACAATCCCAGCCCATAAATTAGACTGGATTTAAGGTGAGAAACTGGCCTTCAGGCTACCTTTACACGGAAACGATCTGAAACCAAAACGCAAAAGTGGCGTTTCGTTTTCACTTTTAAATCTGCGTTTAGACGAGCGTTTTAGAGTGAAACTCTGCGTGCATACGGAAACGCAAAAGTGTGTGACGTTTCATATTTATCGATGCAGTAAACACGCCAGATGGCTAGGTGGCAACACTACCAAGATGCTTGTCACGTCATTTCTACGAGAAACGCAGTTTTGCGTTTTTCATCCTTTACACGGTGGCGCGACAGTGGAGTGTTTTCAAGAATTCCACTCTGGAGGGCGGGTTCACTTTTTTGCGTTTTCATGCCCCCAAAACGCCGTTACCATCTAAACGATATAGTGCATCCGCAAAAAGGTTTTGCGTTTTTAACCCGTTTTTGTTTCCATGTAAAGTGCCCCTCAGGCTTCTGAACTCTTCATCATCCGGCCTCTGCAGAGGAGCTTCACACGTGGAAATGTGTGAACGCAGGATGTCTGTGGTGAGGCCGACCTTCTGCCTCCAGAGGAGAAGGGATCCATCAGTCTGAAAGAAGAGCTGTTAGACTCCTCCATCAGTCTGAGAGAAGAGCTGTTAGACTCCTCCATCAGTCTGAAAGAAGAGCTGTTAGACTCCTCCATCAGTCTGAGAGAAGAGCTGCTAGACTCCTCCATCAGTCTGAGAGAAGAGCTGTTAGACTCCTCCATCAGTCTGAGAGAAGAGCTGTTAGACTCCTCCATCAGTCTGAAAGAAGAGCTGTTAGACTCCTCCATCAGTCTGAGAGAAGAGCTGCTAGACTCCTCCATCAGTCTGAAAGAAGAGCTGCTGGACTCCTCCATCAGTCTGAAAGAAGAGCTGCTGGACTCCTCCATCAGTCTGAAAGAAGAGCTGCTAGACTCCTCCATCAGTCTGAAAGAAGAGCTGTTAGACTCCTCCATCAGTCTGAAAGAAGAGCTGTTAGACTCCTCCATCAGTCTGAGAGAAGAGCTGTTAGACTCCTCCATCAGTCTGAAAGAAGAGCTGCTGGACTCCTCCATCAGTCTGAAAGAAGAGCTGTTAGACTCCTCCATCAGTCTGAAAGAAGAGCTGCTAGACTCCTCCATCAGTCTGAAAGAAGAGCTGTTAGACTCCTCCATCAGTCTGAGAGAAGAGCTGTTAGACTCCTCCATCAGTCTGAAAGAAGAGCTGTTAGACTCCTCCATCAGTCTGAAAGAAGAGCTGTTAGACTCCTCCATCAGTCTGAAAGAAGAGCTGTTAGACTCCTCCATCAGTCTGAGAGAAGAGCTGCTAGACTCCTCCATCAGTCTGAGAGAAGAGCTGTTAGACTCCTCCATCAGTCTGAAAGAAGAGCTGTTAGACTCCTCCATCAGTCTGAAAGAAGAGCTGCTAGACTCCTCCATCAGTCTGAAAGAAGAGCTGCTGGACTCCTCCATCAGTCTGAAAGAAGAGCTGCTGGACTCCTCCATCAGTCTGAAAGAAGAGCTGCTAGACTCCTCCATCAGTCTGAAAGAAGAGCTGCTGGACTCCTCCATCAGTCTGAAAGAAGAGCTGTTAGACTCCTCCATCAGTCTGAAAGAAGAGCTGCTGGACTCCTCCATCAGTCTGAAAGAAGAGCTGCTGGACTCCTCCATCAGTCTGAAAGAAGAGCTGTTAGACTCCTCCATCAGTCTGAAAGAAGAGCTGCTAGACTCCTCCATCAGTCTGAAAGAAGAGCTGCTAGACTCCTCCATCAGTCTGAGAGAAGAGCTGTTAGACTCCTCCATCAGTCTGAGAGAAGAGCTGCTAGACTCCTCCATCAGTCTGAAAGAAGAGCTGCTAGACTCCTCCATCAGTCTGAAAGAAGAGCTGTTAGACTCCTCCATCAGTCTGAAAGAAGAGCTGCTAGACTCCTCCATCAGTCTGAAAGAAGAGCTGCTAGACTCCTCCATCAGTCTGAAAGAAGAGCTGCTAGACTCCTCCATCAGTCTGAAAGAAGAGCTGCTGGACTCCTCCATCAGTCTGAAAGAAGAGCTGCTGGACTCCTCCATCAGTCTGAAAGAAGAGCTGCTAGACTCCTCCATCAGTCTGAAAGAAGAGCTGCTAGACTCCTCCATCAGTCTGAAAGAAGAGCTGCTAGACTCCTCCATCAGTCTGAGAGAAGAGCTGTTAGACTCCTCCATCAGTCTGAAAGAAGAGCTGTTAGACTCCTCCATCAGTCTGAAAGAAGAGCTGCTAGACTCCTCCATCAGTCTGAAAGAAGAGCTGCTAGACTCCTCCATCAGTCTGAAAGAAGAGCTGCTAGACTCCTCCATCAGTCTGAAAGAAGAGCTGTTAGACTCCTCCATCAGTCTGAAAGAAGAGCTGTTAGACTCCTCCATCAGTCTGAAAGAAGAGCTGTTAGACTCCTCCATCAGTCTGAAAGAAGAGCTGTTAGACTCCATCAGTCTGAGAGAAGAGCTGTTAGACTCCTCCATCAGTCTGAGAGAAGAGCTGCTGGACTCCTCCATCAGTCCACACCTGAACACCAGCAGCACTCACCTTTGTCTTGTTCTTCAAAGTAGTGAGGAAAGAAACGATGATGGCGCTCGGTCATTAAGAGCTTCACACGAGAGGAGAAGAACCTTAAATTCTGAATTTAACAGGGAGCCAGTGAAGAGAAGCTAAAGCTGGAGAAATGTGATCTCTGCTGAATAATTACATCAGTTATCATCCTTTTTAACCCTGTAAAGCCTCAACTTATTTCACACATATGACTTAATCATCTTAATCATATTCAAACAACATAATATTAATAAGAATTCTGCCCATTTCATGAAAATAAATAGAATGAAAGACTTAAGATATTTAACTTTTATTTATTGGGCTTTTATTTCACTAAATCCATGAAAATGATGCATCTTTTCTATCATCAGTGCAGTATTTCACTTTATACGGGCACTGCTTTTGTGTAAAGGCTCTAAATGTAAGATATAAATGTGTTGCCCCTCAGCCAGCTGTCTCCAGAAGTGCCTGAACGGAGGCGAGTGCGTGGGTCCGAACGCCTGCCACTGCGCCCGTGGGTGGCAGGGCACGCTGTGCCAGATCCGTGAGTACTAAACCCAGCAAAGTGGGGCTTTTTTTTTAGTCCCGCTTCCCTCTTTGTGCTCTGATGAAGGTCAGGAGTTGATCAGGTTGCAGATCTTCTTTAAAGTGGTTTAATTGGAACTAAAAAGTGCATTTTCTCAGCTCTCTGTGAACAGAAGTGTCTGTACGGCAGTCGCTGTGTTCGGCCCAACGTCTGCGCCTGCAGGAGCGGATTCTCGGGCTCCCTGTGCTCCAAGAGGGTAAGAAGGACCAGTTCCACTTGGACCCTTGTTCTGCAATATTAAGCCGCCGCAATTAAACGCAACAAACACATTTTCAACCCGTCAGCAGGCGAGCCGACGTGCGAATAAAGCAACATATTCTGGATCATTTGGTGAGAGACAGGTTAGCTCCTGTGGATACGTTCAGATCCCTACTATGGGCACAAAGAGGAGCCTCACCTGCTAACGATCAGAAAAGAGTTTCTAAATTATCCAGAATCAGACAAACAATGGACAACACACACTAAAAGGGACTCAAAAACAGTCATAAAGACATCAAACGGTCAAACTGTGACGTCAAAGACAGAAAGCAAAGTCATATAATCCAGACAAGAAAGATAGAATTATAATAATTAAACAGTTAAATTATACATGAGCAAAAAAAAGAAACAAATAAATGGCCAAAAATGGATGTTTGAGAAAAAGGAAACACTTTAAAGGACCAAAAAGAGACGTAAAATCATCTTAAAGATACAAAAAAAACACTTTTAAGAACCCACAAAATAACCCAAATAAGATGAAAGCAACAATTATACCTACAAGAGACAGAATAAACAGACATTATGATCAAATGAGCTAAATTAATCAAATCTGAAGACAGAAAATGACAAAAAATAGAATGAAAAAAAACATTAAAAAGGACAAAAAAGAGGGGGAAACAAACTTACAGAAAAAGATCAAATAATGATACAAATTAAAAAAAATGAATCACCAAATATGTCAGAAAAGGTGTTTAAATAAACCAAAAACACAAATAGCAGAAGTTAAATAATGTTAAAGACTAAGAAAATAAGCCAAATAAGACGAAACACCAACTCGGACACAATGGTAAATGATTAAAATGGCATGAAAATGACCAAAAAGAGAAAAATTAGTTCCTGTATTATAAAAACACAAGAAAGATTCACGTAACCGGACAGAAAATGATGCAAAACAACCAAAAAAATGTGTTTAACATGTCAAAAAAAATCCAAAACAAACCCAAAAATGTCAGAAAAGGTGTTTAAAGAAACCAAAAACACAAATAGCAGAAGTTAAATAATGTTAAAGACTAAGAAAATAACCCTAATGAGATTAAAGCAACAATTATACCTACAAGAGACAGAATAAAGACATGATCAAAAGAGCTAAATTAATCAAATCTGAAGACACAAAATGACAAAAAAAGAGGGAAAAACAAACTTACAGAAAAAGATCAAGTAATGATACAAATTAAAAAAAATGAATCACAAAAAATGTCAGAAAATGTGTTTAAATAAACCAAAAACACAAAGAGCAGAAGTTAAATAATGTTAAAGACTAAGAAAATAAGCCAAATGAGACAAAACACCAACTCAGACACAAAGGTAAAGGATTAAAATGGCATGAAAATGACCAAAAAGAGAAAAATGAGTTCCTGTATTATAAAAAAACAAGAAAGATTCACATAACAGGACAGAAAATGATGCAAAACAACCAAATAAATGTGTTTAACATGTCATAAATGTCTCTTTTGTGATAACCTGGGACCTCCTGTCGTTCCAGCTGCCCATCGCCGGAGGCTGACGTCCAGCCGAGCCGCTGAACGGGAAAGATTCCGGCGCAGCTTTCAGTTCCACAGCCAGCCGTAACTGTAAATACGTCCGTGTTCAGGTTCTCCAGCACAAATCCAAACCTCTCCATGAGTATTTATTTATTTTGTCACTTATTTCTTGCTGTATATATCTTAATCAGTGTAATCTATTGTCTTTTTTAACCAAAAAAAAAAAAATCCCTGTTTACTGGTTGTTTTGTAAGAAAATAAACATCCTTCAGAGGTGCAGATTTCTGATTAAATCAGTTTATTTCCTGAAACAAAAGCTGGAGTCAGCTTGGTTGTCATTAAAACACTGAAATGAAGCGAGTAATTCTGTATTGATCACCAAATGGGACATTATTTTGCAGCATAAAGGCTGAAAACAGTGAGTAATCATGAGTTATTAGAGCTCATGTGATGGTTTTAAACATTTAAATGACTCTCTGGGGGTTCACCTTTTTGTGGGAGCACATGTTTTAACTTTGTGAGTAGTAATGTGAGGAACTGAAGTAAAATATGTTGAATAAAGTTTTCCAAACTCATTTGGTCGATGTGAATCAAACAGGACGGATCGGTCAGGTGATCAGGGAAGATGTGGAGCTCCACCTGCGGGTGCTTCTGCTTTACTGGCTGCTTCGGGGCTGCAGCAGCAAAGAGGCATTTGACTTTGCTGCAGGAGCCAAGACAAGTTCATGGCCGGCAGGTCGGGGCCACAGGGGCCGCGAGGAAAGGAGGATTAAGAGATTAACATTAGCTCTGCTCTAATTCAGAGACCTTCTTTGTTTCCTGGGTCGGAGACTTTCTGCGGGATGTTCCTTTAAACGTCTTTATTATGCCGCTGCTAAAATGTTCTTCTCATAGTGACGGAGGACTTCTCTGCTAAATGTTTTCCCTCTTTGGCCTCCGGTGGAAAGACAGAGAGAGAGAGAGAGAGAATTAATGAGGATTTACTGCCCTCTGGTGGCCACAGTTATAATCATGTCAAAAGCGTACAGAAACCGTGTAAAAAATGAATAAACTGGTGGAAAATAAGTAGACTGCTTGTTGCTCTGTGTCTGAGCAAAGCTAAGTGGAGCTCTGAATGTCATACAGCTTCATGTCAAAAGAGGCGAACTATCGCTTTAATCTGTGAAAAAAAAGAAAAGTCTCGACTTTAAAAGGTGAAAAACTTATTGTGACATCAGGAGCTCCCCAAACAACAGACACATCATCCCATTTCTCAATAAAAGGTGTTCTGAGCCGTTCTTTTGGATATTTTGGTCACATGACTGATGCAGCTGATTCCGTCACACGACAGAATCTTCGAACCAGCAGAAATAAGCGCTTATATTTACTTCTTTTTGTTATTGTCACACATGATTCATTCGTTTCTGGACGGGAAACGTGTAATTTGGCCATTTTTAAAGTGAAACTTTGAGACGGGGCTTTTGTTGCGTCTTCATCAACATAATTTCACCATCAATAACAGGAACCTCGAATCACCACCACCGACAGCTCAGATCTGCTGCTGTGGAAGGTTAGCATGAAGCTCTGAACTGAGTGGAGGTCAAATCGCATCTAATGGCAGCTGAAAGTCCAATTCAATTCATTTTTATTTACAAAGCGCCAAATACAACAAATTTCATCTCAAGGCACTTAAATAATAAAGTCCAATTCAAGCCAATTTGAATTCAATTCATTGTAATTATAATTAATTCATTCATATAGAGCCAATTCAAAAACAGTTTCCCAGCTAAGGAAACCAACAGATTGCACCGAAACTTGTCTTCAGTCCAATCTCCTGTCCTGAGCGTGCCTGAGGCGACTGTGGAAAGGAACGACTCCTTTTTAACATGAAGAAACCTCTGGCAGAACCAGAACCAGAACCAGGAAGGGTGGCCATCCGCCTCCACCAGCTCACTGGAAAAAATGCCCCTCCAAAAATAAGTAAACAACAACAAATAAAAGACGTTTTTGCTTGAAATAAGCAAAAAAAATCTGCCAATGGAACTAGTGAAAATCGGCTTGTCGAGATTTCTTGAAATAAGATGTGATATTTAGGACTTTTGAGATAAAAGTGATCTTGAAATTAGCTTAAAAGCCTCTTCAAATGTAAAAAAAAAAAAAAAGCTTGTTTCATATGAAATCAGACTCAAAATAATTTGTTTTCAAGACTTTTTCATTTACCAAGATATTCCAGATGTATTGTATTAAAACAAGTCCCTATATCTGGCTGAAATGGTGCTTGTTAGGCAATTGTGTCTTATATTAAGTGTAATGAGATATTTTGACTAGAAATTAGACAAATATACTTGGTAAGACTTTGATTTTTTCCACTGTAACACCATTCACAGGATATTGTGGGAGAGAAATGTCGTGACAAGGCCTAATTACATCGTGTGCTTTGTTGTTCGGTTCATATGAATATTGTTTAAGATTAGAATGAGCTTGTTTACGATAATGGCAAAAGCCAGGCGCCAGAGAGAGATTGGGGCTTGAGCCACGTATGCAGTGTATGATCCAGAACGGTATAAAAGGTTGTCACAAATTGAGGTCAGAGGGAACTTCCGGACAATCTGTATGCACATGTTTCTGTGACGGTTTGTTCAAATAAACTTCCCCATGAGAGGCTGACCAACGCGGATTCAACTCCTTTTCTCCACTACAATATCTGTCGGAACAGGGAAACACGAGTTAATGACCACAATAATGGGGGGGGGCGGGGGGCGGGGGGGGCTGGAGCCTATCCCAGCAGTCAATGGGCGAGAGGCAGGGTACACCCTGGACAGGCCGCCAGGGCCGGACATAATATCATTTGAGAAATTAAACGGGGGGGAAAAAAAGGAAAGTGAGGAAAGGTGTGACAGATGAACCCCAGCAGGCTGGGCCTATAGCAGCTTAACTATGGGATGTTTCAGGCTCACCTGAGCCATCCCTAACTATAAGCTTTATCAGAAAGAAAAGTTTTAAGCCTAAACTTAAAGGTAGAAAGGGTGTCTGCTTCCTGGACATTTACTGGCAGCTGGTTCCACAGAGAGGGGCCTGATAACTGAAGGCTCTGCCTCCCAAACTGGCAGCTGGTTCCACAGAGAGGGGCCTGATAACTGAAGGCTCTGCCTCCCAAACTGGCAGCTGGTTCCACAGAGAGGGGCCTGATAACTGAAGGCTCTGCCTCCCAAACTGGCAGCTGGTTCCTCAGAGAGGGGCCTGATAACTGAAGGCTCTGCCTCCCAAACTGGCAGCTGGTTCCACAGAGAGGGGCCTGATAACTGAAGGCTCTGCCTCCCAAACTGGCAGCTGGTTCCACAGAGAGGGGCCTGATAACTGAAGGCTCTGCCTCCCAAACTGGCAGCTGCTTCCACAGAGAGGGGCCTGATAACTGAAGGCTCTGCCTCCCAAACTGGCAGCTGGTTCCTCAGAGAGGGGCCTGATAACTGAAGGCTCTGCCTCCCAAACTGGCAGCTGGTTCCTCAGAGAGGGGCCTGATAACTGAAGGCTCTGCCTCCCAAACTGGCAGCTGGTTCCACAGAGAGGGGCCCGATAACTGAAGGCTCTGCCTCCCAAACTGGCAGCTGGTTCCACAGAGAGGGGCCCGATAACTGAAGGCTCTGCCTCCCAAACTGGCAGCTGGTTCCACAGAGAGGGGCCCGATAACTGAAGGCTCTGCCTCCCAAACTGGCAGCTGCTTCCACAGAGAGGGGCCTGATAACTGAAGGCTCTGCCTCCCAAACTGGCAGCTGGTTCCTCAGAGAGGGGCCCGATAACTGAAGGCTCTGCCTCCCAAACTGGCAGCTGGTTCCACAGAGAGGGGCCTGATAACTGAAGGCTCTGCCTCCCAAACTGGCAGCTGGTTCCTCAGAGAGGGGCCTGATAACTGAAGGCTCTGCCTCCCAAACTGGAAGCTGGTTCCACAGAGAGGGGCCCGATAACTGAAGGCTCTGCCTCCCAAACTGGCAGCTGGTTCCACAGAGAGGGGCCCGATAACTGAAGGCTCTGCCTCCCAAACTGGCAGCTGGTTCCACAGAGAGGGGCCCGATAACTGAAGGCTCTGCCTCCCAAACTGGCAGCTGGTTCCACAGAGAGGGGCCCGATAACTGAAGGCTCTGCCTCCCAAACTGGCAGCTGCTTCCACAGAGAGGGGCCCGATAACTGAAGGCTCTGCCTCCCAAACTGGCAGCTGGTTCCTCAGAGAGGGGCCTGATAACTGAAGGCTCTGCCTCCCAAACTGGCAGCTGGTTCCACAGAGAGGGGCCTGATAACTGAAGGCTCTGCCTCCCAAACTGGCAGCTGGTTCCACAGAGAGGGGCCTGATAACTGAAGGCTCTGCCTCCCAAACTGGCAGCTGGTTCCACAGAGAGGGGCCTGATAACTGAAGGCTCTGCCTCCCAAACTGGCAGCTGGTTCCACAGAGAGGGGCCTGATAACTGAAGGCTCTGCCTCCCAAGCTGGCAGCTGGTTCCACAGAGAGGGGCCTGATAACTGAAGGCTCTGCCTCCCAAACTGGCAGCTGGTTCATGCGGAGAGGAGCCTGATAACTGAAGGCTCTGCCTCCCAAACTGGCAGCTGGTTCATGCGGAGAGGAGCCTGATAACTGAAGGCTCTGCCTCCCAAACTGGCAGCTGGTCCCACAGAGAGGGGCCTGATAACTAAAGGCTCTGCCTCCCAAACTGGCAGCTGGTTCCACAGAGAGGGGCCTGATAACTAAAGGCTCTGCCTCCCAAACTAGCAGCTGGTCCCAAAGAGAGGGGCCTGATAACTGAAGGCTCTGCCTCCTAAACTGACAGCTGGTCCCAAAGAGAGGGGCCTGATAACTGAAGGCTCTGCCTCCCAAACTGGCAGCTGGTTCCACAGAGAGGGGCCTGATAACTGAAGGCTCTGCCTCCTAAACTGGCAGCTGGTTCCACAGAGAGGGGCCTGATAACTGAAGGCTCTGCCTCCCAAACTGGCAGCTGGTTCCTCAGAGAGGGGCCTGATAACTGAAGGCTCTGCCTCCCAAACTGGCAGCTGGTTCCACAGAGAGGGGCCTGATAACTGAAGGCTCTGCCTCCCAAACTGGCAGCTGGTTCCACAGAGAGGGGCCTGATAACTGAAGGCTCTGCCTCCCAAACTGGAAGCTGGTTCCACAGAGAGGGGCCCGATAACTGAAGGCTCTGCCTCCCAAACTGGCAGCTGGTTCCACAGAGAGGGGCCCGATAACTGAAGGCTCTGCCTCCCAAACTGGCAGCTGGTTCCACAGAGAGGGGCCCGATAACTGAAGGCTCTGCCTCCCAAACTGGCAGCTGGTTCCACAGAGAGGGGCCCGATAACTGAAGGCTCTGCCTCCCAAACTGGCAGCTGCTTCCACAGAGAGGGGCCCGATAACTGAAGGCTCTGCCTCCCAAACTGGCAGCTGGTTCCTCAGAGAGGGGCCTGATAACTGAAGGCTCTGCCTCCCAAACTGGCAGCTGGTTCCACAGAGAGGGGCCTGATAACTGAAGGCTCTGCCTCCCAAACTGGCAGCTGGTTCCACAGAGAGGGGCCTGATAACTGAAGGCTCTGCCTCCCAAACTGGCAGCTGGTTCCACAGAGAGGGGCCTGATAACTGAAGGCTCTGCCTCCCAAACTGGCAGCTGGTTCCACAGAGAGGGGCCTGATAACTGAAGGCTCTGCCTCCCAAGCTGGCAGCTGGTTCCACAGAGAGGGGCCTGATAACTGAAGGCTCTGCCTCCCAAACTGGCAGCTGGTTCATGCGGAGAGGAGCCTGATAACTGAAGGCTCTGCCTCCCAAACTGGCAGCTGGTTCATGCGGAGAGGAGCCTGATAACTGAAGGCTCTGCCTCCCAAACTGGCAGCTGGTCCCACAGAGAGGGGCCTGATAACTAAAGGCTCTGCCTCCCAAACTGGCAGCTGGTTCCACAGAGAGGGGCCTGATAACTAAAGGCTCTGCCTCCCAAACTAGCAGCTGGTCCCAAAGAGAGGGGCCTGATAACTGAAGGCTCTGCCTCCTAAACTGACAGCTGGTCCCAAAGAGAGGGGCCTGATAACTGAAGGCTCTGCCTCCCAAACTGGCAGCTGGTTCCACAGAGAGGGGCCTGATAAGTGAAGGCTCTGCCTCCTAAACTGGCAGCTGGTTCCACAGAGAGGGGCCTGATAACTGAAGGCTCTGCCTCCCAAACTGGCAGCTGGTTCCTCAGAGAGGGGCCTGATAACTGAAGGCTCTGCCTCCCAAACTGGCAGCTGGTTCCACAGAGAGGGGCCTGATAACTGAAGGCTCTGCCTCCCAAACTGGCAGCTGGTTCCACAGAGAGGGGCCTGATAACTGAAGGCTCTGCCTCCCAAACTGGCAGCTGGTTCCACAGAGAGGGGCCTGATAACTGAAGGCTCTGCCTCCCAAACTGGCAGCTGGTTCCTCAGAGAGGGGCCTGATAACTGAAGGCTCTGCCTCCCAAACTGGCAGCTGGTTCCTCAGAGAGGGGCCTGATAACTGAAGGCTCTGCCTCCCAAACTGGCAGCTGGTTCCACAGAGAGGGGCCCGATAACTGAAGGCTCTGCCTCCCAAACTGGCAGCTGCTTCCACAGAGAGGGGCCCGATAACTGAAGGCTCTGCCTCCCAAACTGGCAGCTGGTTCCACAGAGAGGGGCCCGATAACTGAAGGCTCTGCCTCCCAAACTGGCAGCTGCTTCCACAGAGAGGGGCCCGATAACTGAAGGCTCTGCCTCCCAAACTGGCAGCTGGTTCCTCAGAGAGGGGCCCGATAACTGAAGGCTCTGCCTCCCAAACTGGCAGCTGGTTCCACAGAGAGGGGCCCGATAAATGAAGGCTCTGCCTCCCAAACTGGCAGCTGGTTCCTCAGAGAGGGGCCTGATAACTGAAGGCTCTGCCTCCCAAACTGGAAGCTGGTTCCACAGAGAGGGGCCCGATAACTGAAGGCTCTGCCTCCCAAACTGGCAGCTGGTTCCACAGAGAGGGGCCCGATAACTGAAGGCTCTGCCTCCCAAACTGGCAGCTGGTTCCACAGAGAGGGGCCCGATAACTGAAGGCTCTGCCTCCCAAACTGGCAGCTGATTCCTCAGAGAGGGGCCCGATAACTGAAGGCTCTGCCTCCCAAACTGGCAGCTGCTTCCACAGAGAGGGGCCTGATAACTGAAGGCTCTGCCTCCCAAACTGGCAGCTGGTTCCTCAGAGAGGGGCCTGATAACTGAAGGCTCTGCCTCCCAAACTGGCAGCTGGTTCCACAGAGAGGGGCCTGATAACTGAAGGCTCTGCCTCCCAAACTGGCAGCTGGTTCCACAGAGAGGGGCCTGATAACTGAAGGCTCTGCCTCCCAAACTGGCAGCTGGTTCCACAGAGAGGGGCCTGATAACTGAAGGCTCTGCCTCCCAAGCTGGCAGCTGGTTCCACAGAGAGGGGCCTGATAACTGAAGGCTCTGCCTCCCAAACTGGCAGCTGGTTCCACAGAGGGGCCTGATAACTGAAGGCTCTGCCTCCCAAACTGGCAGCTGGTTCATGCGGAGAGGAGCCTGATAACTGAAGGCTCTGCCTCCCAAACTGGCAGCTGGTCCCACAGAGAGGGGCCTGATAACTAAAGGCTCTGCCTCCCAAACTGGCAGCTGGTTCCACAGAGAGGGGCCTGATAACTAAAGGCTCTGCCTCCCAAACTAGCAGCTGGTCCCAAAGAGAGGGGCCTGATAACTGAAGGCTCTGCCTCCTAAACTGACAGCTGGTCCCAAAGAGAGGGGCCTGATAACTGAAGGCTCTGCCTCCCAAACTGGCAGCTGGTTCCACAGAGAGGGGCCTGATAAGTGAAGGCTCTGCCTCCTAAACTGGCAGCTGGTTCCACAGAGAGGGGCCTGATAAGTGAAGGCTCTGCCTCCCAAACTGGCAGCTGGTCCCAAAGAGAGGGGCCTGATAACTGAAGGCTCTGCCTCAGTCTGAGAGCAAAGTGCTCTGTTAGGAAAATATCTTATAATGAGATCTTTAGTAACTCCATCTTTCTGTCAGAAACTTAATAAAAATGACAACCTGAAGGTCAGCGTGAGCTTTCACAGCAGCCCACACACACGGGTATTTATATCCATCCCCAAAGATGGCACTGGGCAAGGTGGAGGAGGAGGTGGAGGAGGGTGGTGTGCGTGTCCATTATGGTGGGACGGGACGAGCTGGTACACCTGGACTGTTCACTCAGGGAGGCTCAGAGCTGACGGCCAAAGCAGCAAAGTTATCCTTTACGGCCTGGATGCCAACAGACTCACTGCTGAGGCAGTAGTGATCAGCAGCAGCGTCAGAGAGGATTAAAACCGAGAGAAACCGTTTTTATTTCGGTACCACAGGTGATTCAAATCCTGTAAGAATAAGAATTAGAACAAAGCAGGTAAACACAGCCTCAGATGAACGAGAACACATGGATTCAACAGACTGAACCAAAACACAGAAGCAGAGTGTGAGAAACTATGGCTGTGTTCCAAACCGCATACTTCTCCTACTACTCATACTAACTTTCTGAGTTAGTGTGCGAATTTGAGTAAGCGAGAAGTACCCGGATGCATACTAGATTCTCCGAAATGTTGGGTATGCATCATGAGGTTACTACTCATACTCAAACTACCCAAGATGCAACGTAACGTGACGTCGCCGATCGTCATTTCCTGTCAAAACGGCAGTTTCAAGCTAGCTACAACGAGGGTAGGTTCACTTCCTGTTTTCAAAACAAAAGCACCAATTGTATGGTAATGGCTTTCCCTATGATAAAAGCCAACGGGTATTTTATTTTGTGAAAATAACCGGAACTGCGTTGCTCACTGCGGCTAGCTTTAGTAGCGCCGAATTCGTGGGACCAAAATTGTAAACAGCCGGTATTTTGTCAGGTTTTCAACACGTTGGGGATCTAAACGACTACTTTCTCTCCTGATAATGTTTCAAATGTTGCTAAAGTTTACAGCTTAAGCGAAATCAGCTTCAGGCCGGCTGATTTCGGCTCGGGCAGGAGCGACATGCATTGTGGGTAAACGCTCTGCATACTGTCTGATCGATCAGTATGCAGTATGTAGTATGCAGTGTGCAGTGTGCAGTATGTAGTATGCAATATGCAGTATGTAGTATGCAGTATGTAGTATGCAGTATGCAGTATGTAGTATGCAATATGCAATATGTAGTATGTAGTATGCAGTATGCAGTATGTAGTATGCAGTATGCAGTATGTAGTATGCAATATGCAGTATGTAGTATGCAGTATGTAGTATGCAGTATGTAGTATGTAGTATGCAGTATGCAGTATGTAGTATGCAATATGCAGTATGTAGTATGCAGTATGCAGTATGTAGTATGCAATATGCAGTATGTAGTATGCAGTATGTAGTATGCAGTATGCAGAATGTAGTATGCAG
The DNA here is from genome assembly GCF_027942865.1 of Odontesthes bonariensis. Taxonomy (NCBI): domain Eukaryota; kingdom Metazoa; phylum Chordata; class Actinopteri; order Atheriniformes; family Atherinopsidae; genus Odontesthes; species Odontesthes bonariensis. The sequence continues at coordinate 6,816,988 of NC_134516.1, forward strand.
TATGTGGTTTCGAACACAGCCTAAGTGCCTAACTCACTGCTTCCACAGTAATTAAGAGGCAGCCAGGAGCTGCTGATCAATGCTCTGATTAACTGATCATCAGTCAGTGTGAGCAGCTCCATAAAAGCAGGAGTTATGTCAGTTTATTCAGGTGTGTGTTAGCACGATGCCAAGGAGGAAAGACATCAGCAGCTGCTGCTGCCCATCAACCTGGGAAGGGTTATAAGGCCGTTTCCAAACTATCTGGAGTCCATCGTTCTACAGAGAGAAAGATTATTCACAGGTGGAAAACATTCAGGACAGCTGTCAATCTTCCCAGGAGTGGACGTCCCAGCAAGGTCACCCCAAGGTCAGAAACCCAAGAGCTACATCTCAGACTCTGCGGGCCTCAGTCAGCATGTTAAAGGTTAAAGGTCACCCCAAGGTCAGAAACCCAAGAGCTACATCTCAGACTCTGCAGGCCTCAGTTAGCATGTTAAAGGTTAAAGGTCACCCCAAGGTCAGAAACCCAAGAGCTACATCTCAGACTCTGCGGGCCTCAGTTAGCATGTTAAAGGTTAAAGGTCACCCCAAGGTCAGAAACCCAAGAGCTACATCTCAGACTCTGCGGGCCTCAGTTAGCATGTTAAAGGTTAAAGGTCACCCCAAGGTCAGAAACCCAAGAGCTACATCTCAGACTATGCAGGCCTCAGTTAGCATGTTAAAGGTTAAAGGTCACCCCAAGGTCAGAAACCCAAGAGCTACATCTCAGACTCTGCAGGCCTCAGTTAGCATGTTAAAGGTTAAAGGTCACCCCAAGGTCAGAAACCCAAGAGCTACATCTCAGACTCTGCAGGCCTCAGTTAGCATGTTAAAGGTTAAAGGTCACCCCAAGGTCAGAAACCCAAGAGCTACATCTCAGACTCTGCAGGCCTCAGTTAGGATGTTAAAGGTTAAAGGTCACCCCAAGGTCAGAAACCCAAGAGCTACATCTCAGACTCTGCGGGCCTCAGTTAGCATGTTAAAGGTTAAAGGTCACCCCAAGGTCAGAAACCCAAGAGCTACATCTCAGACTCTGCGGGCCTCAGTTAGCATGTTAAAGGTTAAAGGTCACCCCAAGATCAGAAACCAGTCAGAGTCCAGACCTCAGCCTACCTGAGACCTTCAGAGAGCTGTGCAGAAACCAGAGCTGCAAACCTCAATGAGCTGAAGGAGTGGGCCGAGATTCCTCCTCTGAATCAGTGGTCACCTCGTACTGATGTTCATGAAGCGTTTTATTTTAACCACCGTTTCCTTTTCCATAAGAGCTAAATAAACTAAAACAAATTGTCGTGTTTAAATTTTTTTTTTTATATGTCATTCTATGAAGCAGAACCAGAAAGCCCGGCCAGGCTGCACCTCACTGTACAACGTGAGACTGAAGTCGCCCGGCTGGCAAACATCATCATGAGGGTGACAGAGAGAAGAGATCATTGCACACTCCGGTCGATTTATGAGCAGGCCGACCCATTACATATCCTCTGTTTGCCCTCTGATGGATGCCTACATTCCTGAGGAACTCTACTCTGCGGGCACCATTATTATCATCATTATTATTACTGTTATTATTATTATTATTATATCGTTATCATTATTATTATCATCATTATTATTACTGTTATTATTATTATTATTATTATATCGTTATCATTATTATCATCATTATTATTACTGTTATTATTATTATTATTATATCATTATTATCATTATTATGGTTATTATTATTATTATTATTATTATTATTCTCATTGTTGTTGTTATTATAACTATCCCAACACATCCTCCCTGCTCTGGTGTTTGGCTTCAGATGGAAAACATAATCTCTCCTAAAGGAACTGAGACTAAACAGATATTTATTGCCACCCTTGTGCCTCCTGGATGGGGTTGTTGTCCTCCTGGAGGGCATCACTCTCCCGGCTGGACCCAACCCACAGCAGCCCCCAGCAGCTGTGGAAGTTCAGAGAAAACAAAGAAAAGGTTTCATTTCCATCTGAAGTTTCCGGTGATGGCTTTGAGGGGAGCCACATATCGGTGGAGCCCATTTAAACCCGCATCCTCCAGACAACAACAGGTGCCCCCTCCCCCCGGCCCCCCCAGGCCCCACCTGTCTCCCCTCCTCCGCGGCGGGATGGCGGTGACCCAGAAAGCAGCCGTCATTCATTAGAAATGGCATGCAGATGGGCCGGGGGCCGGCCGGCGCGAACCCCCACGGTCACCGGATCGGCGGCAGCTGCTCGGCCCCTTCGGGCTATTTTCACCCTGAGGATAAAGTGCCGCGCGGTGGACCGCCTGCCTGCACGAGCGCAGCAGCCTTATTCAGAGCAGAGCAGCGGCAGGATGAAGTCCACCAGCTGCGAGCGCCCCGCGCACACCGACGGCTTCGCCTCCGACCTGGACGACCTGGACAGCGGCAGCGACAGCTCCGACGGGAAGTCCGTCGGCGGCTGCAGCCCGCGCAGAGAGTCAAGGCAGGCGGAGGAGGAGGCGGGGTGCCGCCGGGCAGGCGCGCCGAGGCGGCGGAGGAGGCGGAGAAGGAGCAGCAGCGAGGGTGGAAGAGGCGGCGGAGACGCGCGTCTGCCCGGCGTGAACAAACAGAGGCAGGCGGCCAACGCGCGGGAGCGGGACAGGACGCACAGCGTGAACACGGCCTTCACGGCGCTGCGCACGCTCATTCCCACGGAGCCCGCGGACAGGAAGCTCTCCAAGATAGAGACGCTGCGCCTGGCCTCCAGCTACATCTCCCACCTGGCCAACGTGCTGCTGCTGGGGGAGGACTGCCGGGACGGGCAGCCCTGCCTCCGCTACCAGGGCATCCTGCACGGCCCCGCCGCGCTCAGCGCGCCCTCCCTGCGCCCCATCTGCACCTTCTGCCTCAGCAACCAAAGGAAAGTGGTGAGTGGGCTTTTTGTACATCACTGAAAACCTGTGAAAGCGCCGCAGATGATGCACCTGCGCAGCCCGCATCCTCCTCGTGCTGAAAATAGATCCGCAGGTGCTGAGTGACACCTGCTGCCGGAGTGATTGACAACAAGCCGTGGCGTCCTCAAAGGTTCAAAAGAAGTCCTTGACTCATTGAGTCAGAGGCAGACACGCTTACATTTAGTATTTACCTTGAATACAGAATATAAATGCAAAGTTTTTCTGTATCTGACAGTGTTTACACATGTGTTTACAGATGAAGCAGCCAGCTGCCCGCAGCTATAAACAGACTCTAGAATCTGGCACTGGATCACTCATTCATTAGAACATTAAATAAAACATTTAAACACAACTTCTTTGAGATAATTTCCTTTTCTAGGTGATTTTCTGCTTGACTGAACTGTGCTGCCGGTTTGTTTGCCTCCACAGCTCAGAGACGGAGGGAAGCAGCCTGTGTGAAACAAAGCAGCTCCGGACATCAGAGGAGTCCACCGCGATGCCGTTTACATGCAGGACTTTGTAAATACAGAAATATATATATTTTTGGATTCAACATGGGAAAACAAAAAGACTGAACACTGACGCGCACTTTCTGCCCGCGGGTTCATGTGCTTCTGACCCGCCGTGTTTTGGCTGAGCTGTAACCTGAGCCCGCGCGTTCAGTTGCACCTGACGTGGGGCTATTTTTGGTCAGAGCAATAGTACAAACTACCCCCTGACCAACCACCAACCCCACGTCTGCCTACTAAAAAAAAAAAAGCCTTGTCACCTTCAGTCACGTGGAGGAAACTGAGGAGCGGCCGGTGCATGTTGGACAGAACAGTAGGATTTGTGCGTTGACCAGGCCAGCTGATTGATCGATCGATTGATTGATTGAGACACAAACTGATAAAAACGCTAATAAATTGATTCTGAAGTTGGGGTTGGTGAATTCCTCCGACTTCCATGTCAGAAATTTGAATCCAGGGGGCTGTTCCTGATGATTTTTCCCACTGGGAACTCACAAATTCTGACCTTGGAGTCCAAATGGAATACACCAAATCCAATATCTCCCTCTGGTAGTAAACAAACAAACAAACAAACAAACAAACGCGTTAACAGAACTTATCTTGCTCAGGAATCAGAAAATCCCAGCTGCTCTCAATGTGCAACAGAGAATGCAACAAGGGATCCAATACAGCCTGTTTGGGGGTTTGTTTTGGTGCATTAAAAGAGAGCCGAGTTTTCTTTTCTTTTCAGTCAGAAAAGCTCAATGTGGAAGTCATCTTACAACACAAAACAGCATGAAAACTGACATTTTAGGCAGTGTTAAACTTATCCCCCCTGGCCCAAAAACATCTCTTATTCTAAAAATATGAGAGGGTGGGAGTGGGGGGGGAGGGTGGCGGTGGGGGTGGGGGGGTGGTGTACCTGCCAAAAAGAGTCAGTTCGTACTAAAGTCTGGAATAAAAATCTCCTCATTTCTCACTCCTGCTCCCTCCCATAAACCAAGAGGTGATGCCACAGCAGCCACATCCATCCATTACTCCGTCACTTTGTGTTGATTGGACATTACATGGATGCTACCTTAAATTATAAGTTTTACTCACCAGTATTTCAAGATTATATATATAAGTTGTCCCATTTTTTCTTTCTTTTCTGAACCACAACCATCTGAACCAAGACAAACTACTACTCCCTGGTTCATTTACCCAAACACAGGGTGTCTATCTGTAGACTTTAGATAAAATTAGCACAAATGCCATAAAATAAGCTGGTAAAGATTCTTAAAAAATACATTTTTTTTTAACCCTTGAATCATGCTAAAGGTTTGACGTTTAAAAATAAAAAATAGCACGATAGGTTCCTGTTATTCCTGTCAAAATGAACACATTTCAGCTTTTTCTGAACTAAAGTTACCATATAAATTCTACTGATATGGTAACTACATCACATAACTAATTTACTTTATTTTAGACAACAAGGGAGTTCTGTGGCACATACACTCAAGAAGAATGAGCTACTTGACCAGCTATCCTTTAAAGTTTGAAGTGTTTTCTCTCTGCCCCTCCCCCAAAACACTCAACTCATCTCTGATTGGTCAGCTTCTGTGGCCTGATCAGGCACCACCTACCATCTAGCACTCGCTCTGTTGATATTAAAAAAAGCTTTCCATTGGACACATTTGAGTGAACGATGTGTCAACATTTTAAAATATTAGGAATTTAATTTGTTTTGGATTAAAATAGGAATATTTTTACGCATTTCTGCCAACTATGGAGCCCCCAGTTGAGTTCAATAACGCTAAACTTTGAATACAGGTGTGTAATTTCCCTCTGGGATCAGGCTTTGCCACCTCGTAGTTCATAAATCACTTTGAAACTCCGGCTTTGTTGGCATTAATTTGTATCTGACAGTTCTATCTTTACATTTTAAGTGGATTTTCCATTAACGATTAGTGATGTGTCTCTTATATGAACCGAACTGTCCAAGTGGATATAAATAGTGTGAAGAAATGTTTACTTTTTGCATTGTTGCACAGCACATACATGCAGGATGTGCATTACAGGCTGCCTTTTGCACTGATGTGGGGAGTTTAATCCTGAAATATTAAAATCAGCTCGATCCCTTGATGCTATTCACACAGCACTAAACTATCACTGGGAAATGTCGCACACTACCTCAGTCCTGTATTTTAAATATTAAGGCCTACCTCTACATCAAACAAGTATCATGACTGTGTAAAAAGTACTTGAATACCTGACAACTGTGTCTTTTGCACATCGCAAACACTGACAAGCTGCTTGAAGAGATGATGTATTTTTGTACAATTAAAATAAAAACAAGCATAACAAACCGTCTTCTTTGTGTATTTGTGATAAACACCAATAATCGCGTCATGCTAAGATGCTAATAACTTGTTTTAGGCACCGATTGATGAGACTGAGGTGTTGTTGTAAGGTGAATAATGTTGATTTCTGTCATTAAATCATGGTTATAATTAGGGCTGGGCAACGATTAAAGTTTTTAATCTAATTAATCACACGATTAATCGCATTTGTACGCAGAATCCAAAAATGAATCCAAAAGTAGTGTATAGCTTTTAGCATTTAGTTTTATTTTAAATGTGCTGCCATATGAATGAAAGTGCCATAACATTTGTTGTGCAAACACACTTTTAACATCAGCATCTTTCTGTAGTTTTTATGTAGAAGCCTCGCTCCACTGTCTGTTTCCTTGAATGACTTGCTGCTATCAATTGTGTGTTTTGCCTTTAAGTGATATTTTAGACTGGAACTACTACGCTGAGAAGACAATTCAACTTGACAATTCAAATTTTTTTTTAAATGCGTGCTTTTATGTTTTATGTTGAAGTAAAACAGGAAGTAGCGCCGGTTAGCTCCGTTCGCTTCACACCTGTAGCGCTGATGTTACCTGCTAGTTTATCTTTATTTTATTACTCCATGCTTCGTGGTGTTTGCTGTAACTGTGTGAATGTGATGCATTCAACAGACTCTTACAATAATAAAACCTGCATTAATGCGTGATAAAATATTAATCGACGTTAAAGGTAGGGTAGGAGATCCTGGATTTTGAGTCCAGCGAAGCTGCATTTTGAAAATACACAGGTAAAAAGTCCCCAGAAGCCACGCCTCTAGAGTACATGTACGCGCACGAAGGTGCACGAGCGCTGTTCTGACAGCAAGCATCGATCGTTTCCGTATTTAGTATTTAGTTTATGATAACTATACGTTTAATAATGCTATGTGCTAGCCAAGCTGGCTCTAGTTTAGCTTCCTGCCAAGCTTCTGGACGCGTAATTCGTTCACGGAGCAGGGTACGCGCACAGGGGGAAGGAGGAGCAGATTGCAGTTTGATAGACGGCATCAGAATCCAATCATTGTGAACGGTCCGTTCAGTATGATTGGATAGTGTTTTTCCTAGATTGTACGTTCTAGAGGCCACTAAAACTTTTCATATTTGTGTCAAAACTTTTAATTAATTGGTTGCAATGGGGGTGTGAAGAGTATTTCAAGCAATATGTAAAAAAATGTTCCAGAAAAAGATCCCCTACCCCGCCTTTAAATAATTAACAAGTTAACACGATAATAACGAGTCAACTCGCCCAGCCCTAGTTAAAATTACACAAGAAACTGCTGGTTTTCATCAGGAGTATTCAGAGCAGCTAAAGCAGCATTTAAACTCCACTGAACATACTGATAAAACCCCAAAAACCACCAATGTGAACATCCACACCACAGAGTGTAGTTGTGCCCAGGTCACAAAATGGATTTTAATGACCCGCTGAACTCTTTCTACAACTAATCGGATTCAAATGCTTTTACAAGTCAGCAGTTTAACGATATTCTGCAATAGCCAAAGAGGACGAGAGTAAATAACCACATCAGCTCCAAAGAGGTTATTTTCTATATGTAATATTAAGCCTAATATCCTGTTACCTGAACGTTTAATGAGTGGCAGCTTTTAGCCAAAACTGGGACATTTCAGTGTTAGAAACACCATCTATAAGCTTGCACAGCAGGGAAGTCACTCTGATAAACAGATATTCTTTACAAATAAGAAAAATAATGAACCTTCTGGATGTATTTTGAGTGGCGTCGACTCTGCCGTCCTATTTATTTAATAGTGACAGCACAGGTCCCGTTCTTAGACCTGTTGCCTTTGTGCTTTTAAGTCGCCATCCAATCAGATTTGATGTTTGAATGTACAAGATCTGGTCCAATGAGGACTAAAGGTGATTTTATATATTCTTAATGATATTTTACAGTTTATTATATTCAAAATAATAATATATAAGATGTTTACTCACCCTTCTCTAGAGTACGTAGGTTCATTTTGCGTCCAATGATGCGTTTGGAGCTTCAAATTTCAGCAAGTGTTGCAGAATGGTGGGCGGAGCCTGATCAGGCCACGAGAGCTGACCAATCAGAGCAGACCAGGCTTTTCCCGACAGTTTTTAATAGTAAATGCTACGAGCATCGCGCCGTTTCATGGCTACGTTAAAAAGCCTTTCATGTATACATCACGGCCTCACTGGAGCTACAAAGAAGCAAATAAGCGTCTACTATATATATATAAAACTTAATCTGCGTTAATTTACCACTAATTAGGCCTACTAGTCAAAAATATATTTATAACACAACCAGTGAGGGTTTGACACTTTACAATGTGAGTTTTAGCAGACTTTTTGGTGCCTTGAATAACTCGTTTTATTGTTTTTACACCATTTAAACTTTAAAGCACTGCGATAAAAGGAAAAAAAAAAACAGTACAACATCAACCATTTCAATAATCTTTATTTCATAAAAAAGTCAATCGGTTTATATCAGATTAAAGAAAGTAGAAACCAATAATAATCAGGTAGCTGGCGAGGCATCTTACAGGGGGCGTGTCTTCTGACGGACTGACCAGAGCGGCCTCGACAGGCAGTACAATGTTACCCAAAAAGTCAAGAAAAAGGCGAAGTTTTTAAGACCGGACAGGAGCCAAAACATGAGCTGGGCAAAAGAATTTAAATATAAAAGGGCAATGGGGTTGGACAAAGAAAACTTTGGCAAAACTGATTACATTTTTGTCAGCTTCGTAGTCATATGGCATGAAGGCGAACTCGAATATCAACCAAATCCTGCTTCAGATTCATACGCTGAGATCACGGAATGTTTGTATCCAAATTACAGAAGCTGTTACGATGAAAAATAAAGAAGGAAAAGGGGGAAGTTCACCGTTTGCCTCCACTTTGAGCCGCGACACCTAAACCAGTTGTGAGCGAAGGCCCGAGCGCTTCCTGGTTTTGTTTAAATACTGTTTAACTGTTTGAATGGTGGGGGTTTGTGTGTGTGTGTGTGGGGGGATAAATAAGTAACAGGAGGTAGAATAGAAATAAGAGGAAACAAATTCTACTGCTCCTGCTGCTACTTGTAAAAAAATAAAGAAAAAGAAAAGGCTCATCTGCCGACGGCGGTTTCAATCCGCCTCCTCTTCGTCCGATTCCGACTCTGCAGAGAGAAGAGAAGGAGGCCCGGGTCAGCAACAACTAGGCACGGGTCAGTCACAACTGGGCACGGGTCAGCCACAGCTGGGCACGGGTCAGCCACAGCTGGGCACGTGTCAGCCACAGCTGGGCACGGGTCAGTCACAGCTGGGCACGGGTCAGTCACAGCTGGGCACGGGTCAGTCACAGCTGGGCACGGGTCAGTCACAACTAGGAATGGGCCGGCATGAGATTCTGACGGTATGATAACCTTACACCTCATCCTGACTGAAAGCGAGCGACACTGACGCGATACGACGACGAAATTTCGCGAGGGTGTCCTGATATGCAGCGTGACGATTTTGTTGGGAGTGATTCTATCGGTTCAGAAAGTACTCACCTGAAACACCAAGTTCTCTGGCTCCCTTCGGTTCAGATCTTTGGGGTCATAAACCATTGGGTGCGGTTCCACAGTAAATATCAGCTTCTCCTCGTCCGTTATTCCCCGAGTGATGCTGACCTGTTGCTAACTACCTTGTCAACAGGAAGCAGCGTGTTCATTTCAACCAATAAGAAGTGTTTAGGGGCGGGCTGCTGCTGCGAAATGTCGTCCAGATAGATACAGCGCGGGCAATTTTATAAGGGGTCGGCGAAAAGTACGCTTTCTAATCACTTTTTAAGCAATCGCTCGCGTTCAGTCGGGATGAGGTGTTAGGCAGAAATATCACGATTTCACAGTATTATAATTACAGCTCTAAAATGTGTATTTTGAATGTCTGTATTTAAAAAACAGAAAAAAAAAAAAATAAATTCCATTAGTTATGAAATGGTGTGCTTCAGTGGGCACATTTGGGAATTATCTTATCACTTTCATCGCTGCATCCCTAATGATAACAATAGATCTGTTTTATTTCGCGCTTTTCATGATACTCAAAGCCACTTCCAGTGAATGAAACAACAGCAAATTTCCCAAAGTTCTGCCAATCTCCGTAGGGACGGTATGACAAAATTTTAGTGGTTTTGAAACCCATGCCTAGTCACAACTACGGATCATTTACGGTGCGTTCACACCAGACGCGGTCGGGCGACGCGATTACATACAAAGTCAATGCAAAGACGCGATTAGACGCGGATTCGAGCCGGCGGCGCGATGAGGCGCGGTGGGGCGGCGCGGTGAGGCGCGGTGAGGAGCGGTGAGGAGCGGTGAGGCGGTGCGGTGATGCGGTGGCCGCCGCGCGAGTGAAAATATGCGATTCGCGCGAGTTCAAAAAATCCAACTTTGGCGAAATATTCGCGCCAGACAGCCTATCAGCGTTGAGATTCTGGACGACAGTGACGTGGAGACAGATGGACAGGCGCTGTCTGTGACATGCAGATGGGACTGCACATGGAAATTAGCTTCTAAGCTACAATCTGGTGCAGGTCATCTCTTTACTTTGTAATTAATGTACTTTGCACATGGTCCCTGACAAAATAAAATAAAAAATTAAATCACCCCCTTCTCCAGGAGTTTCGTCTGGATGACGGCCGCCTCCAGCGGCACCCCAGGCCCACCAGGACCCAACCCGACGACCCGCTCGGGAGGACCGGCGCCGCGATCTCTCGGCAGGACACCAACCACAGGCGCCCCGCAGCTGATGCGGAGCCCCTGCAGCCGGCGTCCCGCCGAGAGATCACGGTACCGATCCTCCCTAGCAGGCCACCAAACTGGGTCCCGGCGAGCCCGAAACACCGCTGGAAGCGGCCGCCACGGGAGGATCGGTGCCGTGATCTCTTGGCGGGACGCCGGCTGCAGGCGCTCCGCAGCTGGGCCGCGGCTCCGTTTCAGCTGCGGGGCGGCTGTGGCATGTGGCATGGTGTCCTGCTGAGAGATCGCGGCGCCGGTCCTCCCGAGCGGGTCGTCGGGCTGGGTCCTGGTGGGCCTGGGGTGCCGCTGGAGGCGGCCGTCATCCAGACGGAACTCATGGAGGACCGGCGCCGCGATCTCTCGACCCAGCTGCGGAGCGCCTGCAGCCGGCGTCCCGCCGAGAGATCACGGCACTGATCCTCCCGTGGCGGCCGCTTCCATTGGTGTTTCGGGCTCGCCGGGACCCAGTTTGGTGGCCTGCTCGGGAGGATCGGTGCCGTGATCTCTCAGCGGGACGCCGGCTGCAGGCGCCGGTCCTCCCGAGCGGGTCGTCGGGCTGGGTCCTGGTGGGCCTGGGGTGCCGCTCGAGGCGGCCGTCATCCAGAAGCAACTCCTGGAGAAGGCGATGAAATTATCCGAGCTGAATGCACCACCGGATGATGTCACTGACCCAGACACGACGGCGTGTGCGTTTCAGACGAATCTCGGACTGCCACAGCAGGTACAAGGACGCGATCAGCCATGGATAGCCCCTTGAGCTATTCACTCGTTTTTTACTCGCGCGAAAGAGGCGTTTGAGGCGATGGAATTTAATTTACACCTGCGGCAACAATCGCGCGATGAAGGCGGTGCGAATATTCGCATCGCGTTTGGTGTGAACGCACCGTTAGAGGTAAACTTTGAGGTAAGTAAATTTAGGAGTGTTTAAAAAGTCAAAACTGTCCTAAAATAACATCTTCAGGCACAAAAATGTAAAACAAACATAAACTCTTAATTGGGGCTTTTATCATATTGTCCTCCCTCTTTAACCCATTTAGAATTGATATGATCATCACACGGTGGATTATTATAGATATCTGAACTATTTAAAGTTTATTGCACAATCCAAAGCCTCCAAAGGCACTCGTTTCTATGCCGGAAAGGCTGATGAACGTGGGAAACATTTGTTTAGTTCACTGTCTCCGTTTCATTTAGGGCATCAAAAACAATCAGCTCAATGGTTCGGTACGAGGATAAGAATTTAAGAATCTAAGCATCAGGTGAGATCACGTGCTGCTGCCACCTCGAGGAAAAGTGCCGAGATATTTCAGAGCGAACTTAAACCCTTCCAAAGATGTGTCGCAGTCGTCTGAGTTATTGCCGGTTACCTCATCAGGTAAAACTGTTCTCACCGTGTCTGTTTGACGTGTCGTAGCTCACAGCTAAGATCAGTCGGTCACTAAATGCTGCTGATAATAATAACAATAACAAAACATGCTCAAAAACTCAAGATTTTGATAACTTTTGCTCCCCCATCCCTTAACCGAATTAAGTTTCGGTGCAATCTTTTGGTTTCCTTACCTTGGAAATTGTTTTTGGAATCGGCTCTATATGAATGAATTGGATTATTATATAAATAATTATGATTACAACTAATTGAATTCCAATAGGCTTGAATTGGACTTTATTATTCAAGTGCCTTGAGATGACATCTGTTGTATTTGGAGCTAAAAAAATTAATTGAATTGAACTGCATACCGACTAAAGATGAAGTCCGTAGCTCAAAATCCCTAGGAGTAAATCTGAAAAATGGCCAAAATTTGCCCTTTGACCCAAAATGGCCGCCTCCTTGTACATTTTAGAGCATACCTCCAAGAGACTTTTGTTCTTGATTTGAGGCGATCTACATACACACCGAGTTTCAGATCTCTACTATGTACGGTTTGGGCTATCTCACGTTAGGTGGCGCTGTAGAGCAGTTTGACGACGCCCACTTTCGATTACATTTAAAATCATGTGGTTTCACGCGGGGGACAATTTTGGGTAAAGTTTGGTGAGTTTTCGAATACGTTTAGGCCCCGCCATTTGCGTTTCCGCGTGGAGAAGAAAAAGAATAGTGAAATCCTTCAGTTCCAATAGGCCTAATAATAATAATACAGCAGGGCTGATGGACTCCTTTCAGAGGATTCAGAGAGATGAACCTTAAAAAACAGGAAGACTTCTTAAAGCTTCTGCACATGGCTGACTCCTTTTTGCAGCCTCTCCCTGAATGATGCCATATCTGCTGACAATATGAGCTCCATCTGTTCAGCAGACGACTGAAGGACGGACGATAGAAATGTAAGGGTAACAAATATTATACTGTTAAGTGGATGCTTCACATTCGACTCACCTGGCCTTGATTTTTTGTACTGTAAAGCCCTCCTTTAATGCTGTTTACTCCAGGTTTTAAAGCTCGCCAACATTTAAAACACACATTATGCACGGAGGAATAGGATTTAATCTAATTTTATTAAAATTAGAAGGGTGAACTGTAACGATGCGTCATGTACTGTGAGGGGATGACACCCTGTGTGTTATTATGAGCCACAATATGATCACATCTGAGTCAGGTGTGACCTCGACAATAACCTACCATCCCATCACTTGCAGGTAAGATGCTTAATTAACAATCAAACGTGTTTCTGGTCCATTTAAATTCAGGAGCATGAAAAACTCTAAAGGAATATTATTTGTCTCCTTGAACTCGTGATCTTTTGGAGAATCAGACTTGAAAAAAACGTTTCCTGTGTGGATATCTTTACCTTCTTCTGCGTTCTTCAGCCAATCCACGAATTTTTTCATCTGCTCGAGGAAAACGCTCTTCCCCTTGGCAACGTGGGCCTCAGTGTACCACTTCAGTATGGCCTCTTCGCTCAACACATCCGCTGTGACGAGGAAATAAAGAAGGGCGTCAGAGCTGTGCAGAGGACTGCAACAGAACATTTAAAACACACACAGTGCCTTTAAAAAGAACCAGATTCATTAGCTGATGCTTGGTGGGAAACACCTCAAGGGTTTTCTGAATGATTAAAGATCGGCTACAGTTTGCCTCCCAACAAAAATCAATCATTTCTGGGAAAAATCTATACACCAATCAGAAGCTGAAGCTTTGTAAATGGGAACAAGAAGCCGGACGTGCAAGTGTTTGGTTAGAAATGACACCAAGCATTAGAGATATAACAGTTAAAGGGATAGTTCGCCTCTTTTGACATGAAGCTGTATGACATCCCATATCAGCAACATCATTTCTGAACATCTTCTTACCCCCTGCTGCGTCCTGTGAGCAGAGTTACAGCCTCGTTTTGGTGTTGATGAAGGTAGTCCGGCTAGTTGGCTGGGGTTTAAAAAATAAAGCGTTTTGCTTCTCAAAACAATGTGCGTTCAACAGAGTAATACATTTGCATCACAAAATCGTTCTCCAGGAAAAAGTCAGACCTCACAATCGCTTGGCCCTATTTTCTCTCCATATCACTTCGTTCGGCCACCTGCCGACAGCAGCCCGTTACGGTGTTTGCTGCTCGGTCTGCACAGCAGGCAGTGATACGAAGGGAGAGAAAATAGGGCCAAACGAGGCTGGAACTCTGCTCACAGGACGCAGCAGGGGGTAAGAAGATGTTCATAAATGATGTTGCTGATATGGGATGTCATACAGCTTCATGTCAAAAGAGGCGAACTGTCCCTTTAAAGGTCGAGGAAATGTTGAAAAATGACCCTAAAACATGTGGCATGGCGGAGGCAAGGACCGACCTCTGTAGAGGAGCACCACGATCTTCTGAAAGGCCTTCATGAAGTGGATGTTGTCGTAGCAGTACTCCTGGATCTTCAGCAGCAGGCTGAGCTCAGACATACCCTGGGAGGTGAAGGCTTTCAGCAGAGGGCTGTATTGCTGCAGAGGAGAGATGGCGCCGGCGTCAGACGGTTACATGCATACAGTCGGGCTGCAGCTAAAGCAGCATACACGTACAGAAGTTATCGACTGTGAGAAAACAGCTGAATTCAGCGGACTCTGCCTTTAAGTCACCTGAAAGGTGACGTCATGAGCTGCTGTTATAAGATCAGCATCCTATCAGAGCAGGAAATGCTTTAGGCAACAGTCTGACGGGCATATTTAAAGATGCTTTCAGCCGTCTGATAAAAACAGAAAATATGTGAATGAAAGCTTTATTTATGAACAGGTGGAGCGTGTAACGAGCACCCGGGCCCAGATCAGGGCAACACATGCGGGCGAGTCGACTCCCAACCCCATTATCCCGGCGAGTTAGTCCATCTTTGGTGGGATTAACGCACCTCATCTCATGTTAATGTGCAAACTCAGGCCCCTTAAATGCAGTTGTTGGCGATGTTCGCACCAGGACTGCTACAAATCCAAGAAGACTTAAGGGCTCAGGCACTGAGTCCTAATCCTCCTCACTGGAAGAACAACAGGTTGCTGCTTGGAGGAAACAACAACCGTGCTCGTAATTATGTCATTTTTAACACAAATATGCCAAAAGATCCGGCAGCTAAGAGCAGCAGAGTCTGTGCAGAGCAGGAAGGATGCAGGTACAACTTGATTAAGGCTCTGTAACATGTCAACAGGGACAATAATGGAACATCCCATGTATGACTCACGTAAACACTACAGAGGTCTAATAGATGGACTATTGCTGCGCGTGTGCACATAAATAAACCTGCACCCTGTAATCAGCCGAGTGAGAACACGTCACCGGCTCTGTGCCCAACTGATGTCAGTTCAGATGTGTAACCATGGCAGCAGCTTCAACCTGAAGCAGGCGGCGTGCAAAGAGTCGGGACAACATTTCAACCACGCTGCGTACCTTCAAGTGTTTGATGGCTTGTTCGGTCACCAGCTCTTCCTTCTTGTTCCACTCCACGCAGCTCATGACGCTGGTCCAAATCATGCTGATCATGGCCTGCTCAGAGAGGTTCGACTTTTTCATCTCATCTCTGGCTAAGGTGATGATCTGGGACCAACACGACAAGGTTAATGTTCCACCAAACAGGCCAACTTCATGAGTCACTGCAGGTGCTGTTAATGCGTTGTTCACTGCTGGTGCAACCTAAAGGGAACCTACAGAAGCACTGACATGGGCTGTGTTCCAAACCGCATACTTCTCCTACTACTCATACTAACTTTTTGAGTTAGTATGCGAGTTTGAGTAAGCGAGAAGTTCCCGGATGCATACTAGATTCTCCTAAATGTTGGGTATGCATCATGAGGTTACTACTCGTACTCAAACTACCCAAGATGCAACGTAACGTCGCCGATCGTCATTTCCTGTCAAAACGGCAGTTTCAAGCTAGCTACAACGAGGGTAGGTTCACTTCCTGTTTTCAAAACAAAAGCACCAATTGTATGGTAATGGCTTTCCCTATGATAAAAGGCAACGGGTATTTTATTTTGTGAAAATAACAGGAAGTGCGTTGCTCACTGCGGCTAGCTTTAGTAGCGCCGAATTCGTGGGAACAAAATTGTAAATAGCCGGTATTTTGTCAGGTTTTCAACACGTTGGGGATCTAAACGACTACTTTCTCACCTGAAAATGTTTCAAATGTTGCTAAAGTTTACAGAGTTTAGAGCTTAAGAGAAATCAGCTTCAGGCCGGCTGATTTCGGCTCGGGCAGGAGCGAAATGCATTGTGGGTAAACTCTCTGCATACTGTCTGATCGATGAGTATGCAGTATGCAGTTTGGAACACAGCCCTGCAGTCCTTCACCTGCTGACATATTAACCCTGAAACCTGCATCTCACCTCCTTCTGGGGGTCACCGCGGAACATCATCTCCTGAAGCTCCTTCTGCAGCTCCTTGCGGGCGCCGATGGACTGCTGGTTGCGGGCGAAGTCGGACAGCTCCTTCAGTCCGGCGTCGGTGAAGTACTTAGAAAAGTGCTCGCAGCTCCGTTTGTTGGCAGGAAAGAGTTCCTGTGAGAAAGAGGCGAAAAAACGTGAGAAGACAAGACTACGAGCCGAAGCGAGTGTAAAAATCCTCACATCCACACAGTTCACGCACCATCAGCCTGTTGTCCATGCCCACTTTGCGGAGACTCCCGGCAACAGAGTTGATGTCCTTCTCGTTGATCCATGATTTGAACAGCTTGACAGCGAAGGCTGCGGAGACTCCTGGACAGAGAAGACAAGTCAGTGTTTACCAGAACAGTTTCTTCCCTTTAACCATCAGACCGAAAGGTATCGCTCACCCTCTTTGACGAGGTTCTCGTTGAAGAGGCTGTTCAGGATGGAGGCTGATATGTTGCCATTGGCCAGCAGAATGCCGGCCAGCATAGCGAGCTTGTTGCGCTCAGACTCAGTGAATCCCTTTAGAAACAGCAGCAGCTACGAGCAGAGACAACCAAATGTTTGTGTTCAGGTTAAGACATTTCAGGCTGTTTTCACTCCCACGTCCCGCAGTTACTCGTGTTTCATTGTTCGTGAGGTGAAGTCCGTCCCGCAGCTGCCAGCCTGCAGCGTCTCATGTCACAACAGGGCAATAAATCCACAACGCCGTGATATAAAGTTGGAACTGAATCCAATGACATCACCGATAAACAAGCCAAACTGTCACTTCTGTCAACTGTTTCTACCAGAACAACAGGAGTTACCCCGTGGGAACACAAAGATGGCCGATCTCCTGATCTGATTCATTAAAAAGAAAAACTCACCTTCTTGATCTCCTCTTCGAAACCCTTCTCCAGGTACTTGTAACGCCTGATCAGCTTGTTAAAAACCTATTTTTCGTGGGGAAAAAAAAGAGACAATTCAGCCAAATATCCAGCCACCTGGTTGTTGTTAAAGGGATAGTTCGCCTCTTGACATGAAGCTGTATGACATCCCATATTAGCAATATAATTTATGAACATTTTCTTACCTCCTCACAATCGCTTGGCCCTATTTTCTCTCCCTTCGTATCACTGCCTGCTGTGCAGACCGAGCAGCAAACACCGTAACAGGCGCGGCTGTCGGCAGGCGGCAGCAGGCAGTGATACGAAGGGAGAGAAAATAGGGCCAAGCGATTGTGAGGTCTGACTTTTTCCTGGAGAACCATTTTGTGATGCAAATGTATTACTCTGTTGAACGCATATTGTTTTGAGAAGCAAAACGCTTTATTTTTTAAACCCCAGCCAACTAGCCGGACTACCTTCATCAACACCAAAACGAGGCTGGAACTCTGCTCACAGGACGCAGCAGGGGGTAAGAAGATGTTCATAAATGATGTTGCTGATATGGGATGTCATACAGCTTCATGTCCAAAGAGGCGAACTGTCCCTTTAAGTGAAACCGAACGTGCCGTTTACCTGAGCATACGCTTGCATCGTCTCCAGGTCTTCTTGTGCCGTGAAGAGACAGAACTCGGTGCGGGTCATGTCATCAGACAGAGTCCCACCTGGGGCTGGAGGAGCAAAGAAACAAACATTTAGATAAAATAAATAAATAGATAAGAAGATAAATAAATAAGTGAATAAAAAGGAAGCTCCTGATTTAATAACCAGCCACACTTCTGCAGCCACTCACCCAGCATCCCGCCGGCCACCAAGATGTCAAAGAGTGTCTCTGCATACCGGCGGTAGTCAAGTTTGGCGCCAGAGGCATCGAGGAACTTCGCAACCGCTTCCAAATCAGAGCCAGTTTGATTCAAGCCTTGTACGATACTTTCTTGAAACTGAGTAGGGTCAAATCTCTCCTTTTCATCTGAGGAAAGTGGACACACATGTTGGGTACAGAAGAAAAAAGGCCTCTGGGGGACAAAGAGACAATTGGAGGAGAAAACACGCCAAGCGGCAGAGCCTTTACCTCTTTTCCTCGTTTTGAAACGCTGGCCGGTTAGCGTTGGCTTTTGCTGCTTTTGATTATTCATAAAAGACACCCTGAAAAGAATGAAACACAGCTGGTTAATGTTTACGCAAGACGTGAAGCCTCCGCCGGGTCCCAGCGGTACACACTGTTCTTTATGCTGCCTTCTGCCAGCGTCTGGGTGTAACTTGGGAGAGCTCCACTTCAGCATAATGAGCCCTCTTGCAGAACTAGAAATTATACAGAAGTAATTACGTCAGCTGGAGACAAAGTCCATCCATGATTTGCTTTTGCCTCAACTTCTATGCAACAGTTAGTGACATTTGCAGCTTATGAATGTGGGCTACAAGTAGAGCTGGGCGAGTTAACGCGATAATAACGAGTTAAAGCAATACAATGCAACTTCTCAAAAAGCCCATTATGGAGCTCCCCCTACAGGCTTGGAGGTAATGTACGGTTACACTGTCGTAAATACAACACCCTTTCGCTTTCACTTTCACGTTTGTTGACGAACTGGCGAGGAGTCAGAAGGTTCAAGCTATGTCGACCGAGAAGGTAAGAGTAATCAAATGTACCTGGGAGCGTGAGGGGTCTATTTGTTTTTGCGGTAGGTGTGCCAGAAAGCAAGTCGAAGTACTTCCGCTCAGCTCCCGGGCCGCTCCAGCAAAGTTACATAGCGCAGTTTTTCCAACTCAGACCCCCGAAGGGCATAGGAGACAGGCCAATCGTAATATTAAAACTCATTCTAGCCGCACAATTTTTTTCTAGCTGTTATTTTAAGGTAGAAATGTTACATAGTATTGCTTTAACTCGTTAATTATTTAACGCCGATAAATATTTTATCGCTCTCTAACGTAGGTTTTTTTTTTATTATTAACATTTTTTTTAATCATAAAAACATTTTGGTGGGTGGGCTTTTGTGCCTTTAATGGATAGGAAAGTTCAGAGAGACAGGAAGCAGGGGGCAGAGAGAGGGGGAACGACACGCAGCACAGGGCCATCTGATGCGGGACTTGAACCGGGGCCAGCTGCAGCGAGGACTGTAGCCTCTATACATGGGGCGCCTGCTCAACCCACTACGCCACTACTTTTGAATTCATTTGTGGATTTTGCATACAAATGCGATTAATCGTGATTAATCAGGGAAATCATGTGATTAATTAGATTAAAAATGTTAATCGTTGCCCAGCCCTATTAATTTATCCTTTATGGAAATTGTGGAGCACGACATCTGAGCTTAAATTGAATAAAATTTAAATTCAGGTGAATGTACATACAGGACCTATTCAACTTTCAACTGCATTATCTGACCTGGATGTGTTCAACCAGACATCAAATAACGTGAAAACATCTTAAACGTCTCATTTTTGGATCAATATCAAATAAATTGATTTGATTTTTCACGCCACAAGCGTTCAGACTGAATTATAAATGCACTTTGGGCTCATTGCTCCGACCGGATATGGAGCAAATTAAGCCAAACCGTAGTATTTTCAGAAGGTGGTGGAATAGACTATATCCATCATGGCTGTAATAATCTGTTGGATTTCATACATTTATTCTTGCTTTTAATATCACAAACTTATGTTACAGAGTGGAAAGGAAATAGATTAAACCACTCGTCCGTCAGAGGCAACAAGGAGAACTGAGCATGAAGTGGAGGGAGGTGAGATTTGTTTTGTTCTGTTGTGTCAACGTTCACGCCTACTTGTAGGCCAGTGTCATTTCTTACACCAAATACACAACGTTTGCATTTAGGCTTAAACAGTGTCTGGTTCCATGGCAAACACAATATCCTATTCTGCCTATTTATTAAACTACCTTAAGCATTATAAATGGGTAAAAAGTGGGTAGGCTAGTTTAAACGGCTACTCAATCAGGGGAATAACTTATCAGACCATATCAGGTACTCATAATTCAATTTTTATTTTGCAATATTCCCTCTTGTAGAAGTATTTATTGACTGTGCTGCAGTAAGATTAAAAAATGTTCAGTACCTGGACTGAAATATTGTTCATTATTCTGTATCTGTTGAAAGTTGTAACACTGTGCATACTTGTTTTTTTAAGTAATATTTCCTCTTGTAAAAGATAACTTAAACATAACTTAATTCTGTTTGATGAGCTAAGGAGGAATTGAACAGCTAAATGGCTGAATTCAAAAGTGTTTTTATTTGCTTAGATAGCCTATTTACTTAGATAAAAGTAAATTAAAACTGTTGAGGTTCATGCACATTTGAATAAATGTTCTTATACATCCAGTAGGCTACAGGCACATTTTCTGTATACAATACGGCAGTGTTGGTGGTGGTGTTCTGGCTGGGGGCCTGGGCCCCTGTACAGCTGTATGCCTAGCAACGTCCCTGGAGTCAACAAGGAAAAAGAAGTAAAACTCCACAGCTTTGCGGCACAAAGACAAAGCTAAATGACCCTGATACGTGAAGAGTTTTTAATACATTAAACAGAAGAAGGCCAAAAAGCTAGAAGGCAGAAACCCCTTTTCACGTGTCTGCTCTGGCCTTATTAACCTCCTCTTTAGTAAGAAACACATGCATAGGGCGTCTCAGCGCCGCATCAGCGTGCGCTTACACACACCGCCTGGAGAGCCGCAACAAAAGCGCATCTGAAGGAAGGAAAGAGTGAAAAGGACAACAAAGTATGGGAGGGGCCAGGATCAGTCAGAAATGAAGTAAAACTTTAAAAATGAAAAAACACCACCAGGTGAACCTTTTGAGTCGTGATTCTTCTCTCATGTCAGTGGTTCATTTACTGTGACCGACCTAATAAATAAACGTTTCAGTGTAAAAACTCAAGCAAAATGTTCACGTAATCAAAGCTTTATTGAAAATTTCACTAACAACCTTTTTTCTTTTTTTTTTTAAATTGGCATTTTAAAAAACATCTTTGTAGAGGACCTTAAAGAAATTAAATTTTCCATACGCAGTATTTACAAATGTGCACATCTGCATGTCGAGCTTTCAAAGTGGCACCAACCTTTTTTTTTTCGACTGGCACTAAAATATGAGAAATCAGACGATTGGTGGGAAATATTAAAGCAGTACAATCCCACGGTGTGCTTTGGTCTGGTTGGAGCTCACCACAATCTGTCCACCACTCTAAACACTTTAAGTACAGTTTGTTCTTTAGTCAAACTGAGCTGCGACTTTATTCGTCTACGTTACAATTCAACAGATTAACATGACTTGCAAACATAATCCAGTTCGTTTCACGGGAACTGACGCAAATTGATGTTTGCAAATCATAATCAATTTGATTTCTCATGAGTGGCAAGCAAAAGGGGAGCGTTTTAACAACCACCCACACTAAAAAAGACGGAGGACTCAGGAGACAAAAGGCAAATCGAGCAGGTACAATGGAGCTGGTGGGTGTTGGGCCGTGATTTCGACCAGGTTCTGCCATTTTATGCTTTAATCAAAGCGAACAGGTGAGAGTCTGAAGCGGATAACATTTTTAACGTGTGTCAGACTATCATTTCCCCGTCTAATCTGTCATAATCGCATATCTTTTGCAAGTACACCTGGCTAATTGTGGATTAGCGCTAGCTAACTTTGGGCCTCACCATGCGCCGGACCGCCGCTAGTTAGCTGGGCCCGCTAGCTGGCTTACATGCTGGAAACATCGTTCAGCCACAGTTTACACACGGAAAAACATCCACGCGAGCCGGTCTGTCTTGAAACACGACCTGCTGTCGAAATGTCACGACACGCTCCGTGTTAATACCGAGGCAAGATTAAAAATCCGCCAGTTCAAATTATGCTAATGCTGCATTAGCATAATGCTACGTTAGCTAGCCGAACCAAAGGAAGCAGATTCGCCCTCCAGCGGCGCCTGTGATGGCAACGTTCCCGGATCCGAAAAAAAAACTTATTTTACACCTTCTAACCACACATGCCAGCGTGTTTAGGCAAAGGTTCACGCGAAGGACAACGCGAGGAAGAGAAAAATTCGATTACTCACCGAAATTAATGCAGATAAAAAACGGTTGTTAACCAGGGGAATTTGAAGCAAGTGTCGAGTCTCTGAACGGCCCAAACAAAAAGACCTTCCCGTCAGTACTTCCGCAGGCTCCGCCTGCTGCGCATGCGCAGACCAAAGGAGGGGACTTTCCGTAAAAAAAATAAATAAAAATTAAATCAGGAAGGACAAGTTATTAAGCTGATTGATATATATATATAAATTAAGTCAGTTAAAAATGTATCTGTTCATCACACATAGTACCACATTTGTATCTAGTTTGCTATTTTTGGCACTTATGGCTTCCTTACAGCACTTTTCTGTGGTCCTGATTTGGGTCATGGCTGAAGTTATCTGGGCCAGATGTGCCCATAATTGAAAGGCCTGCTTTGACACGGGTCTGGCATGACCCAAATGCCCAAAGAAAATCCAGGCTTGGGCCATGTCTGATAGATAAGTGGCTGAGTTTAGGCTAGCCACACTCACTCAGAGACAACACCTTCATTCAAGGCTAAATGTGGGCCAAAGAATACCGTTGATATGGGCCATGTTTGGGAATCCAGTGAGACCCTGCACACATCTGCACTGAATTTAGATATTGCATCTCATGCATGGTCTGGAACTGACAGCGGACAGGACTTACAAAGTGTAGAAATAATCCAACGCACTGCATTTGTCCACAAATTTATCATTTAATTTTTATCCTTCATTTCCAGTTTCTCTTCAGTCACCCACAGGGCATTTGCTAAAACACAATTTTTTTCACCCTATTTACATTAACATTTGTTTATATAAATGATACAAAGCATGCAGTCATAGTTAAGTGGGAAATGCGGCACAAAAACAGCCAAATGATTGGCTAAATCTGTTAGTCGTACCGTTTAACAGTAATCTGCTCTCAAATGTGAGCCTTAGCACTGCTGTTTACTGCTGCAAATGAAAACAGGGGAAAGTCCAGATGTCTTCATGTGCTTTTTTGTTATTTAAAGTGATACAGTAAGACAAAAGCATAGAAACGATAAAATCAGGTAGTCATTCATTTAATTCACATTTAATTCATGGTTAAGAATAAATCAACTTGTCATGTGATGGTATTTCATTCAGGCTTATTGAGTAAAATAGCAGCAATAGTTTATTGTGATTAGAAAACGGTCAGTTTAGTTTTAATTTGATTCGGTTTCAGATGTTCAAGGCCCACGGTTTGAATGATCCTGGCTTGTTGGCTGGAACCTGGAAACAAACAAAAAGAAAACAAATGAACAGAATTATAAAGTATTGCACCCTTTTTGGTATGTTTTGGAGTGAAAACTATGCTGAAAGATCAAATAATTTAATCACAGAACACAACTAGAAATGCACTCAGAGAGTGCAGACCTCTGCCAAGGAAGCTTTGTTTTATAAGCGCATTTTTTTTAATCCACCCATATATTGTAGTGAATGGTCTGAAACAATCACAGATGGCTGCGAAGGTGTGGCCTACCTGTGGATAGCGAGCCATGTATGCCGTGCAAGCAAATCCACGTCGGGAAGCAGTGTTCGCCGTTATTAATTATTATTAATATTATTATTATTATTATAATGTTTTGTCGGGAAGCAGTGTTCGCCGTTATTATTACGCTATATGCAGTTATGCACACTGGCTTGCCGTTGCAATCTTTTGTTGTGCTAATTACAGCAAATCCGCGCAATATGCATTCAATCCGCGCACTATGCATTCTGTCTGGCTTTGGCTCTGTTTGGCTTTGGCACCTTGAGGTCGCGCCACCTTGTGGCAGGTCGCAAGATTGCAGCAGCACGAACAGACCAACGAACATCCAGACAAACATCCAGACAAAGCAACAGACAAACTCGGGCGATCATATAACCTCCTTGGCGGAGGTAATAAGGGACATTTTGAGTTAAATTCACAAGTCCAGTCTTTTTTATATGTGGAAAAAAGCTTGTTACAGTGGAAACCGCTTACAGTGATCACGTTGGTCCAGAGCCAATTTGAACACTGTAAGCGGTTGATTACTAAAACCGAATTTGTATTACAGGTGTTTCACTTGTTTTTTTATGCAGAATACCATCTAATTGCCATTTGTATCGTTTTTCAATGACCGCAGGTGGAGCTGAAGTAGGTAGACGTTAACTGAGAACAAGTGTCCAGTGTGCTGCACTTTCAGGCCCAAAACAAAACCTTTAAATGCCCTTTGGTTGAGATGGAGGTCTGACGTTTTACAGCTGTGTGTGAATGCAGCGGGAGCCGTGGGACGTTGGGAGGAACCTTTGATTAGTTTAGAGGAGGTTTAAGTAACAACAGCAGCTCCCGTGCACATGTAAATAAACCCCCCCGTCGTTTTCTTTCTCCGTCGCTAGCATTTATGACTGTCTCTCGTTGCTTAATTAGACTACACAAGGTAGCCTGAGGAATGCCAAGCTTCGCCGCAGCATCTCGTTGGCTTGTTTTTGGTAATTTGTCATACGCCTCGAGGAGACCATAGATGACCATAATATATGACCATATATTATGTCTATGGAGGAGACTACGTCTTTCATTCAGAGAAAATGACTTCCTTTTTCCAGCCATGATTCGCGCGCTTGCTGCCCGGTGTCAACTCGTTACGTTAGCTAGCGAGGCAGAAGCAGACGTTCAGAAAGGAATCAAGGGAGTAAAAAATAAAAAAGCTACACGTAGTTTTAAAATGATTTTTGCACATGTTTACATTCATAAAATGGCCAAAAATGAACATTATAAGCAGATTTCTTGATTACTATAAACAAATTATTTAAACAGCATTTGTATAGAAATGATTCTGTCCCAAGCCTTTTGATCTATATAAGCGGTTAATTACTATATCCGTGACCACTAGAAGCGGTTTCCACTCTAATTCTTTTATGGGCTGAAAATATTCAGTTTCTGAAAGTATAAACGCTTCTTTTACCGGACATTTTGTGCCAAATCAACACTGTGAAAGCAATGATCACCTTCTGAGTGAACGGGGAAGCGCAGGCCAGGCAGGCCTTCTCTGGAGTCGCAGGACTGTCCAGAGAGAACGGGCCAACGAGACCGGACATCGAGCGAGCCGCCGCCGCCGCATCTTTAATGGCAAAGAACACGGAGCTGCCCAGGAAGATGACGGGTTCTCCGATACCCTGCAAAGCCAAACAGCCGCCAGGAACATCGTGTTATGGATGTGACAACAGAGCATTAGGAAAGGCTCCAGAATATGCTACATGTTGGTGCCGACCTTTGAGGAGTAGATGGCGTGGGGGTTGTCGGAGTTTGGCAGCAGGTAGACGTTGAAGCGAAGGGGCATGTCGCAGATTGCCGGGATCTTGTACTGAGATGGACCTCGTGTGTACAAAAGCCCATTAGGGGAGAACTTCAACTCCTCCAGAGTGTAGAGACCCATACCCTGTGTAAACCCTCCTTCAATCTAAGAGGTGAAGGAAAAGAAGGTGAGAGTGAGGACAAGAAACACTTCCTGGAAAAAGCATTTAAGGTAAACACAAGAAACTTGTAAAGGAAAAAAAAAAGGACCATACTGAGATGGGAAATTCTTATTTTTCCATCTGGTTTTAAAAGTCCATTGACTTTTCTATGACCCCATTCACCCTGTGATCCTTTTGTTTGGTCATTTAAGGGAAACCAGTTCTAATTTCATTAGGAGGAGGTTTATGGTTGACACTTCATGGGGAGTTTAGCTCAGGGGATAATAAAGGGGCTAACTCGTAAACCTCTCTGTTATCTTAGATCCTGAACAGAGTAAGGGGGCCATTTGTTCTTTGAGATAACCCCCACGCTAGGGTATATAATGAATGTGTTGATTGTGTTCTTGGCTCTGTGATTCTGACTTCTCAGAACGGAGACTGTTCAAACACTGTATGCCTTTTGATAAACTTAAAAAGACAAAATCTGGATTTTCTCTTATAATTATTTGAGTTAACTTCTTACCCACTTTGATAGAAAAAATCCACAACAATACTCAGTGAATAACTCCCTATAATATAGATCAGTGAGCAGTGCTGACCAACATGTCATTGGGGTCATCAGGTGGGAACCTTTCATCAGTGTTTCATCTAGTTGGGCCAACGAAACCTCCAGGAGGCTAGACAGTGATCACTGGCGTCCCAGAGTCACCCCCCTAATGCTAGCCATCACTGCTCCTCACACCACAACAACCATCTTTTTTTTTACAGCCACAAACTACCCCAGCCTCTCACCAACTGCACACCAGTCACAGCAAGGTGGGGATTGAAACTCTGCTTCGGGTAGGGGGTAATGAAAGTATAGAGGGTGCCAGAGGTGGAGGCAGGACAAGACACACAAGCAGATTCAGCAGACAAACTCACCTAAACAGTCCTACAATCACTAAAAATGCCAGAAAAAACAAAGCCATACAAGCTAACTCACCCAAAATGGCCGCCTTGTTTCAAAAGGCTCCCATGGGCCACACCCTCCACTTAAATACATCCTGGATTTCTTCTTTGCTTCTTCCAATAGTCTGTTTACCCTAAGTGCTCCCCCTGCTGGGCCCCCAGCTGCTATTGCTTCTTCTAATCCAAATCCACCGACTGGACTTTACTGCCTCATCTGACACTTCCTTCACTATTTTCCTCACACTCTGTCCACTTACACCCAGCTCCCTAAACAATGAGACAACAGACTTTGCAACAAATCCTCTACATCCTACTTCCACTGGACAGATTCTAACCTTCCATCCTCGCTGCTCTGCTTCTGCCCACAACTCCACATACCTAAGCTTGTTACTTTCATATGCTTCTGCTACTAATTCCTCCCAAGGAACAGTCAGCTCTATGAAATAGACTCTCATTCTACTCCTAGACCACAAGACTACATCAGGCCTTAGATTTGTAGAGACTATCTCCTGGGGAACAACAGGCTTATTTCCTAAATCTACCTGCATCTTCCAATCACAGGCATCCTCCAAGCTGCCGTAGTTCCTTATCGTCTTATTAACTTTCTCCCCCTCTTGAACAAGCTGAATTGCAACTCTCTTCACCTTAGACCCTCCCAAGTTTACCTGCCTTCGTTTATCTTCAATACCTGCAGCTAAGCTTCTTAATACTTGGTCATGTCGTCATGTATGCCGGCCTTGTGACAGACTAACCTTACAACCTGACAAAATATGCCTTAGAGTTGCAGTACCTGAACATAACGAGCATAACGGGTCTCCATTTACCCAGAGTTTTAGGTTCTGGGGAGGTGGCAATACATCATATGTTGCCCCTATCAAAAATCTAATACTCCTTTCGTCGATACTCCACAGCTCTTTCCAATTAAGCTTTTTCTTCTCTACACCTTCCCAATTCAACCACCGTCCCTGCTTAGCCTGACCCACTGCCTTTGCACTCCTTAACATTTCCTCCTGCTCAACAACTAGCTTTCTCTTCTCCTTGGGACCTGCTCTACTCCACACCGGTTTGCCTGGGCCAAGCCCCAAGCTTCCCTGGCCTATTTGGCATGAAAATGAAGGGAAAAGCATGAAAAAAACATGACAATGTCCTCGCTAAGAGATGCAGAGGCTCATTTCAGCATCTGCTTTCCACATGTTGAAAATTAGCTTGAGTTAATTTATGGAGATGAGTTACCCGAGAATTTATGTCGGATTTTCTGTTATGGAAAAGCCAGGACAATCAGGAAACAATCAGGAGAAATCAATCAGGAGAAATCAATTACAATGATCAAGGATGACCCTTTTAATACGATGCATTTTTTAATGATTCATCAAAGGTTTTAGGTGCAATACAGCTGACTTATACACATACTTATCCATGAGGCCGGATAAAAAAGAATCAGTTAAACTACAAGTCTGTCTTAAAGAGACAAAACCAAGATGACTCTGAATGTTCTGCCTCCAAATTCAGACAAACTGTAGTTGTTGTCTTTGGACCTGAACGCCAGAGTGATGCAGAAAAACTGCTTTTGTTGAGTTAAATCAAAAGGACGGTCCCACCTGACCGATGTCCACAGATGGGTTCACGCTCCTGCCCAGGTCCATCACAAGGTCCGTCCTCACTGTCTGCAAGAAGAAGAAAAACATAACAAGAAAAGTCAGCTGAACTCAGCTAAAGTGCAGAGATGAGGAGCTGGTTGAGTGCGGACCCTGTAGTCTCCTGTGAGGCAGTCCAGCTCCACCTCAGAGCAACACGCTCCGAATGTGAAGTAGGCATACGGCTCGCCCTCCATCTTTTCCCAGTCCATGTAAAGGTCCGGGCCTCTGAGGACACACAGGAAGACACTGCTTACTGGTTCTTTATTCAGACAAGATTCAGACAAGCAGAAATTAGTCGTACCTGAAGTATCCTGTGGCTGAGAGGCTGATTTTCTCAAAAAATGCCGTACCGATCTGCCATCAAGTAAGAAAAAACAAACAAGTTCATCAAAATGTTGGAAACCCATAATCAAGTGTTCCTTTCTGAGCAAATCATACCCAGCTTTCCCATGATCCTTTGGGGTCCTTCTGCCTGATTGGCTCCAGTCGCTTGTACAGAATCTCACAGGCAATCTGCCAGAGACAAAAAGATGAGATGTTAGTATTGACAACGACACTCAAAACCAGTAAAAAGGTGCAGAAACCAGACTCCACCTTGACCGCCATGCCGTTGGCGTCGGTGCCAAAAGAGGCGGCTGAATTACACGTGTTGGGAACGGTGTTGGTGCTGGTTTCACTGATGTAGATCTTTGAGGTCGGGATGTGCAGCTCCCGGCTCGCCACCTGACAGAAAACAGGATGACTGAGCATTTGATTGAGCTATTTTCAGTTTTTTTTAAAACAATTATTTATTTCTTGATTGTTAACATTCTGTTTTTTTTTATTTGATTAGATGAGAATTAGATATACTTGGATATGAGCCTGAAAAAGATGATATCGATCAAAACGTCAAACATCACATAAGAATAAAATACGGAGCAGCCAGTGTGTGTTTTCTGCTTCTGTCCATGTAATTTCCTGTTATTAAATGCTTTCCGTCATGGCTCTTTTCCTGCTTTCTCACAGTACCTGTTGGACTTTGGTGTGGAGGCCCTGACCCATCTCTATCCCGCCATGAGTGACCAGAACAGAACCGTCTTTGTAGATGTGGACGAGAGCTGCTGCCTGTGAACCAGACAGAAAAATATTCTCATCATCTCGATGTGTTGCTGGATAATCCAGCCTGCTGATAGTCAGACACATATGGAAAGAGTAAAGCTCAGCAGAACCCCACAGACCTGATTTAAGAAGCCCTCGGCAAAGGCGATGCCATATTTGATTGGAGCGATGTACATCCCCCTCTTCTTCCAGCGGTTCTGCTGGTTAAACTGGTCGATGGCTCTGCGGCGGGCGCTGTAGTCGCACTTGAGCTTACACTCCTCCCAGCAGCGCAGCATGTTCTCTGGGCTGAACTCAAACTTGTAGTGGGTGACAGACGGCCCTTTGTACATGTTGATCTCCTGGATCTGATGAGGGATTTCAAGAGTTAAACACAAAACAGACTGAACAACATCGGATGATAAGATGAGGTAAGACCTGGTGTGCAGGCCGTCCCAGCAACAGCGCCACATCGTTGAGCATGTTCTCCACCACCAGGAGGCTCTGCGGCACACCGAAGCCCCTGAAGGAGGTGTTGGAGGGCAGGTTGGTCCTGCAGGCGGCAACACGACCACGCAGGTTGGGGATGTTGTAAGCGTTGTCCATGTGAAGCAGAATCTTCTCAACAATCTGCAAGAAAGAGTAAATCAGTGATGGCACTTTAAATTTGTGTGTGTGCAACATTTACTCTTCCACTTACCATAACCGATTCATCCACAGCCCAGCCAGCGTTGGCGTAGTACTCGATATCTGCTGCCACGATCCTTCCATCATTCATGAAACCCACCTGAAACAAACAGTAACAACACATCAGAAAGGCTGCTCAGTTGTTGTTGGAAGAACATTCTGCTGCAACTTTAAGAAAAGAACAAATATTAAGAGTTTGATCTGATTTAGTAGCAAAAGATGAGCTCATGTGCTGCTTCAGGCTTCAAAAGGCCGATAAAGAAAACAGCCTTTATATGTCAGTTCACCTGTACCTCTGTGTCCCCCTCCTGATTATCTCTGCACATAAATGTATAACCAAATATACAGGTTATGTGTTTTGTGTTGCAGATAAAGCAGAGTTTATTAATTGTTAATTAATTAATTAATTAATTGTTTGACTATTTTTTTTTCTGCTTACAGAACTGAGATATCAAATACAACATATTTACTTCACTGATAGCAGACGTGTGTTTTACGTTGCAGGTTTCAAGATGGTGGGTGATGACGGTAACTGGGAGCAGCTGGTTAGTGTCTCTAAGCCGAAGTTAATATATAAGATCCACCTTTTCCTTCCACCATCCTGGCCACTTCATGTCCTATGTTTCATTTCTTTTTTTTCTTTTAGTTTAATTTAAGATAATAAGTTAGGATGCTTTTCTGCTACAGTTGCTTAACATTTTTATAAAGGTATTTAAGGTAATTACAGTATTTTGTCAAATAAAAATCATTGTTTTTTTACTAACTCCCTTGAGTCCCTGTGATCATCCTAGCCCCCAATTTATTATGACCTGGCTCTGAAGGCACAACAAATAAGGGGGGGGGAGTTACCGAAAATAACAATTTTTTACACTGGCCAGCTGCCTCCAATTGCCCTCATCACAAATCACCTGCAACATGAAACATTCACAACAAGAGAAAAGGGTCTGGGGCCATCACATTTGAGAGAGAGACATGGAACATAGATTATTGATCATACAGAGTCAATGTCAGCACACCTCTGCTGATAACGACACACACATCTTTACTGGCTGATGTTGTACCTTGTATGTTGCCCGCACAGGATGGCGTCCTCCTGTGATCAGCATGTCCTCGCCTCTCTCCAGGACACAGCGGACCGCACGATTTGTTCTTAAAATAGTTAGAATCAACAATTCTGTTGCAGCTCATTTCATCAGAAACATTTTCTTTAGTCCGAAAAGGAAATTCTGGTTATGTTTCTTCCCGTCTTGACTTACTTCCACGCAGCGACAGAGGTGATAGACGCCAGGAAGGAGGGTTTAATGACCTTCCCTCCGAAAGCTCCACCCACCCTTTTGACGTGACAGGTGACTCTGTTAGACGAGATGTTCAGCGTCTCGGCAACCGCTGCCTGCAGCAACACATGAAGCTTCCTCCGCTCAGCTCGTGTCACCAAAATTAGGAATAAATGTAAGAAAAATAGCGTCTCTGAACCTGAGCTAAGGCCGGCCACTGAGTGGAGATGTAGACGTCGAACTCCATCTCCTCACCGACAGGAACGACCAACACGCTCTGAGTCTCCATGTAGAAATGCTCCTGACCTCCGATTCGAATCCCTCCTGATATCAGAGATCAACACAATCATGTTTGTTCTTCCGTTTGCTGATGAATGCTCATCAAGAAGCTTTTACCTTCATGAATCCGATCAACATTTTCAAAAGCCTTCGTCACATTTCCCCTCTCAATCACTCGTTTGGGCTCATAGAAAGACGACTTCTCGATGGCGTCCTGAGACAAACACAGTGATCAGCTGCCATGACCAAACAGAGTCGACACCTGACGGCAAATCAAAATCAACGGCAGACCTCGATGGTGAAGATGGGGTCTGGCAGGTCCTCGTAGGTGATCTTCACGGCTGCCGCTCCTCGTTTGGCGTGCGCCTTTGTATCAGCGAGCACCGCACACACCATCTGACCGATGCACGCCACCTGCAAACAAGCAGAAACGCACACATCTGTCTCTGGAGATGTCGTCATCAGGTTGTTCTTTTCTGCTTTTATGAAACAGTTTTAAAGTCTGAAATGCGTTCAGTGTAGAATATCGTGTCATGAAACAAGATATAGCAGAACAGTGTTGATTTAATCAACAACAAACATGTCAGTAAATGTCTTTGCTGCATTTTATTGATTACTTTGATATTTAACGGATATTTGATCCATCTTGTTGTTGAGTTGTTCCACACAGATAAATATGTCTTGCCTTACCTTTTATCAGAAAAAGAAGCATATTTCAAAACAAAGAGCTAAATGTTTTAGCGTTTTATTAAAAAAAGAAATGTTTCCACGAGTCATCTCGACTCGTCTGCGAGAGTCTACCAGTTCCCTCGGCAGTCAGTTGTGTTATCCACAGCGTTGTGGGGGTGCTGGATCTCTGTTTCCAGTAGAAAACAGAACTGACAGTGTTTTTCCACAGTTTGACTCATCTCAGGAACTGAAAACTTTGACGCATCTGGGGCATAAAAACTGGGCAGTAAGTATTTGAATGTTTTTGAAAATCATCATATCTCCACAAAGTAGCTTCCTGGTCAGAAGTATGATGATTCTGATTAAATTCAATTGAATATAAAAGGAAATTATATTGTTCCAGTATTGATTATAAGTAGGGCTGGGCAACGATTAAAATGTTGAATCTAATTAATCACATGATTTCCCTTAATTTGCTCCATATCCGGTCGGAGCAACGAGCCCAAAGTGCATTTATAATTCAGTCTGAACGCTTGTGGCGTGAAAAATCAAATCAATTTATTTGATATTGATCCAAAAATTAGACGTTTAAGATGTTTTCACGTTATTTGATGTCTGGTTGAACACATCCAGGTCAGATAATGCAGTTGAAAGTTGAATAGCTCCTGCATGTACATTCACCTGAATTTGTTATTGAAAATGTTATTCAATTTAAGCTCAGATGTCGTGCTCCACAATTTCCATAAAGGATAAATTAATAGGCCTGGGCAACGATTAAAATGTTTAATCTAATTAATCACATGATTTCCCTGATTAATCACGATTAATCGCATTTGTACGAAAAATCCAAAAATGAATCCAAAAGTAGTGTATAGCTTTTAGCATTTAGCTTTATTTTAAATGTGCTGCCATATGAATGAAAGTGCCATAACATTTGTTGTGCAAACACACTTTTAACATCAGCATCTTTCTGTAGTTTTTATGTAGAAGCCTCGCTCCACTGTCTGTTTCCTTGAATGACTTGCTGCTATCAGTTGTGTGTTTTGCCTTTAAGTGATATTTTAGACTGGAACTACTACGCTGAGAAGACAATTCAACTTGGCTGTGTTTACAGATGACTTTGGTTCTGTCGACTCCGCCGTCTGGAAGAACTTTAAAATGAAAATGGCCGAGTAAAAGTTCCGTACCCTTCTCCATGTTTGGTGGATCCGCCAATTACTTTCTTTTCCTGTTCCACAGCAGACAGCAACAGACTTTTACAAAATAAAAGCCTGTGAGCAACAGACTTTTACAAAATAAAAGCCTGTGAACAACAGACTTTTACAAAATAAAAGCCTGTGAACAACAGACTTTTACAAAATAAAAGCCTGTGAGCAACAGACTTTTACAAAATAAAAGCCTGTGAGCAACAGACTTTTATAAAATACAATTTCTCGCTGCAGCTGGTCCCAGTTCGACTCCCGCATCGGACGGCCCTGTGCTGCATGTAGTTCCCCCTCTCTCTGCCCCCTGCTTCCTGTCTCTCTGAACTTTCATATCCACTAAAGGAACAAAAGTGCAAAAAAAAATTATTTTTGTAAAAAAAAATTGTAATTTAAAAAAAAATAAATAAAACCTGCGTTAATGCGCGTTAAATAATCAACGAGTTAACGCAATAATAAGGAGTTAACTCGCCCAGCCCAACTTATGATCGATAATATGGTATAGATGGATAAAAAAAGAATAAAGAAAATAAAAAAGCCGACAGCTATTTGGAAAGTTGAAAGAGGTCAGCATGAATGGATCGGGGGTGTTGTTTTTAATCTTTACAGAAATCTAGTTGTCATAAAACTTCTGTACCTCACTCTCAGCCAGCAGCTCCTCACTGTAACCGAACATCTCACGGGCTTTCTTCCCTGGAATATCTTTGGCTGTGACGACGTCAACAACACCAGGAAGCTGCAGGGCGTCGCTCACATCCAGGCCTCTGTTGGACAAGAAAACTGATTAAAAAACGCCGTCTGCAGACCAGGAAGCTTCACCTCGTGGCATTTTCTCCTCACGTGATCTTAGCGTGTGGTCGAGAGCTGGTGACCAGCACCAAGAACAGCTCCCCATCTCTCTTTGGGATGTCGTCACAGTACACGGCCTCGCCTGTCGCGTGAATGATGGCGGAGCGATGCATCATGGGTCGCCCAACTGGGTCCTGGTCGCTCTGGTCCTTTGACACAAACTGAAGGAGAGGAAAGCAAGCTTGTTTTTAAATGTTCACTGTTGGTGAGTAAAAGCTTGGATTGAGTTCTCTGACCTGGAACTCCTGCAGGCTGGGTTGGATGTCTCTGGGTAAAGGCAGCAACTTCTCAGGAAGCTCATCTGTGACCACGTTCTGTGAACATAAAGACTCTACCATGAACAAACTGCCGGATCTACCCAACATCTTGCACTGAAAAGAGCAAAAAGAATCCGTTTCACCATTTCTCTGAGCTTCTGCAGGACCTCCAGGTTGAATTTGAAGAGGAGGCTGAGAGTCAGGGACCGACGGAACTCCACCTTTCCTCCGGGAGCCAAAGGAGGGAGGACCAGCTCGTCCAGGAGGATGTCGTAAGCCCGGTTGAGGGTCTCTTCATCCCACGGCCTGATGGGAACGAACCAATGAGCAATGAAGGGGGATCATATTTGTTCAGAAGGATATGAAGAGCAATAAAGTAGAAAAGGAATGTTGGAAGATTGAATGTGCAGTAAATAAGCAGAAAAGTCCCTCTGACCTTCCTATGACAGCTTTGCAGGTTTTGGTGGCGCTAACGGTGGTCGGACCCATTCCTCCATAGTAGATGTTGACATCCTGAACCACTCTGGACCCCTCTGAGAAACGCACCCTCATCCCGGTGGTCACGGTGGCGAAGGAGGCCTCCTTCCTCGGCGCCTGACGGAAAGCTCGAACAAACTCCCCCTGCAGGAAATACGAGGCACTACATCTGTAATCATGTGGAACTAAACGAATCCGACAGTTTCACCCGAATAATGCGATTGTTCCTGAGGTTGTACAGAAATAAAGCTTAAAGTTGTGGTGAAAAGAAAGCTGAAATAAACTAAAGAGTGGAAAAAGATCTTAAACAGGACTCATGTACCTTTGTTGTAAAGGGAATGAAAACCGAGACAACAATTTCCTCTGGTTTCAGTGTGGTTTTCCCAAAACCCACAAAGAAGTCCTGATTCAGTGGAACCTCCCGTCTTCCTTCTGGTGGATTTAAACAGAATCTGTTCTTTTTCTGTTGTTTTAGCTTTAAATTTAGCCTCTAATACAAAGAAAAATGGAGGCGACTCACCGCTGGAGATGACGCCGACCCTGCAATTCCCGGCAGCCAGAACAGGATTAAGGTCCGAGTTGGGGTACGCACTCACAATGTTGCCTCCAAGAGACTACAATTACAAGATGTGCACAGAAGATATCAGAGATCAGTTTTTATTTTACAATTCAGCACATCAAGAAAGGTTTTCAACTTTCTGTGTGTGCAACTTCTTCCTTTGGACCCAAGATGTTTAAGTTCTGTGTCACCAGC
The DNA here is from genome assembly GCF_027942865.1 of Odontesthes bonariensis. Classification (NCBI taxonomy): domain Eukaryota; kingdom Metazoa; phylum Chordata; class Actinopteri; order Atheriniformes; family Atherinopsidae; genus Odontesthes; species Odontesthes bonariensis. The sequence goes on from NC_134516.1 coordinate 6,852,831, forward strand.
TTTGCTGCATTTGTTAATGTACATTGATTGTTACATTTCAGGCTTGCATCATATTCCAAACAAAGATTTACTACTTGGTGGTGTTGCCATTCCTTCCACACAACACTGAAAGATATTATGGCACTGAAGATGATGAAGAGAGTTTCACTCAGTATGTGTTGTCATTATTCCATATCAGCTATAGCAGAGGAAATCTAGGGTCATCTTCCTGCACATAAACTTTGTTTTACAGAGCCCCCTATGGGTCACAGAGAGCTGTTGTATTTCCCCTCAGAGGAAGGCTGAACTGTATCAGGGTGAAGTGTTAGGTCAAAGTTACTGGTTGATGTTAAACGGGGGCTTTAACATCCCATTGAACTAAATGATGTGATGAAGCCACCGATTGTCCTGAAGAAGGAGCCAGAAACAGACAACGAGTGAGTCCTCCTTACCGCAACGTTCCGGATCTGCTGGTTTCCCAGGTTCCCCAGCTGTTGGATCAGGGCTCTGAACAGCTCAGTCTTCTCCTCTTGCAGCTGAGGAACCAGCTTCTCCAACACAGAGCGGACCTCGGACAGACTGCAACCCGCTCCCACCCAAACACCTGCAGAGAGTCCCAACGGCACCCAAACAAAGCTGAAAACTCTGAGCTGCGATGAGTCGTTCAAAGTGACAAAACTGACCAGGCAGATGTTGGTTACCCACCCTGAGGAGTCTGAGACACCTCAAACAGCTCCTGGACTCTGATGGGGGAGATTATCAGCGGGTGGAAGATGCCTTTGAACTTTATGTCCGGACCTTCAGCACAAAGCAGAAACACCACAGTTTGGTTCAAGAGGGTTGATCTCAAGTTTATCCATCAATCATCTCATCTGCATGCGATCCAGATGATAAGAACGTGAGCATTTTGTCTCCTGAGGATCTTTTTACATCATTAATGACATAAAATAACCTGTTACATCTCAGCTATTATGTTGTAATTCATTGGACAAACTCTGTGAGTGATCCTCGCAGACCTATGTTGGTGTTGCCCATGACCAGCGGCGCCACGGGGTGCCTGGTCTTGAGCTGGACCAGCTCCTCCAGGGAGGCGGGGCACACCCAGGTCATCCTCTCCCCGAGAAAGGTGAGGGTTTGTGGGTTTGCCGTCTCTGCCATCAGCTGGGGAGCATTTTAAAAAAGAAACGTCACTGAGCTGAAATGAGGCTATTTAAGGTAAACACAAGAAACTTGTTCTAAAGGAAAAAAAATGGACCAGACTTCGCTATACTCCCTATATAGATATATATTTTTTTCACAGCCACAAGCTACTTCAGCCTTTCACCAACTGCACACCAGTCAAAGCGGGGTGGGGATACAAACCCTGGTTCGGGTAGGGGGTAATGAAAGTATATTGGCTGCCATAGGTGGAGGCAGGACAAGACACACTAGCAGATTCAGCAGACAAACTCACCTAAACAGTCCTACAATCACTAAGAATGGCAGCAAAAACAAAGCCATACAACTCACTCAAAGCCAACTCACCCAAAATGGCCGACTGGTTTCAAAAGGCTAACATGGGCCACACCCTCCACTTAAATATCTTGAACTTCTTCCTTGCTTCTTCCAAGAGTCTGTTTACCCTAAGTGCTCCCCCTGCTGGGCCCCCAGCTGCTATTGCTTCTTCTAATCCAAATCCACTGGCTGGATTTTACTTCTTTATCTGACACTTCCTTCACTATTTTCCTCACACTCTGTCCACTTACACCCAGCTCCCTCAACAATGAGACAACAGACTTTGCAACAAATCCTCTACACCCTACTTCCACTGGACAGATTCTAACCTTCCATCCTCGCTGCTCTGCTTCTGCCCCCAACTCCACATATCTAAGCTTTTTCCTTTCATATGCTTCTGCTGCTAATTCCTCCCAAGGAACAGTCAGCTCTATGAAATAGACTCTCATTCTACTCCTAGACCACAAGACTACATCAGGCCTTAGATTTGTAGAGACTATCTCCTGGGGAACAACAAGCTTATTTCCTAAATCTACCTGCATCTCCCAATCACAGGCATCCTCCAAGCTGCCGTGCCTCCTTATCGTCTTAATAACTTTCTCCCCCTCTTGAATAAACTGAATTGCAACTCTCTTCCCCTTAGACCCTCCTAAGTTTACCTGCCTTCGTTTATCTTCAATACCTGCAGCTAAGCTTCTTAATACTTGGTCATGTCGCCATGTATACCGGCCTTGTGACAGACTAACCTTACAACCTGACAAAATATGCCTTAGAGTTGCAGTACCTGAACATAACGAGCATAACGGGTCTCCATTTACCCAGAGTTTTAGGTTCTGGGGAGTTGGCAATACATCATATGTTGCCCCTATAAAAAATCTAATACTCCTTTCGTCGATACTCCACAGCTCTTTCCAACTAAGCTTTTTCTTCTCTACACCTTCCCAATTCAACCACCGTCCCTGCTTAGCCTGAGCCACTGCCTTTGCACCCCTTAACATTTCCTCCTGTCTACCAACCTGCTCAACAACTAGCTTTCTCTTCTCCTTGGGACCTGCTCTACTCCACACCGGTTTGCCTGGGCCAAGCCCCAAGCCTCCCTGGCACATTACCCACAATCTCTGCATGTCTAAGAGTTGCTTTTGCCTCCTGAGCTGCCATTCTTGGTTTCCACTTCCTCCCCTTTGTTGGGTTTGGAACCACCTTACTGACTACCACATTTTTACTCCCAGCTAACAGGAGCTCTGTCCTAACTTTAGTACATTTAAACTCCTGTACTAGACTAGATACTGGGAGCTGGAGTATGCCTTTCCCGTACAGTGCCACAGTACTTAAGCATCTAGGAACACCTAGCCACTTCCTAATACAAAAACTAACTAATCCTTCCATTTTTTCTGCAACAGACAATGGAAACTCATACACAGACAGTGGCCACATCAACCTAGGAAACAATCCAAACTGCAGACAACACAGCTTAAACTTTCCTGGAAGCTCTGATTTATCTATTCTATCCAGTCCCTCAGCAACATCTTGCCTGCTCTCCATCATTCATGTCTGCCTGGTACCACCTGCCTAAACTCTTTACTGCCTTTTCCCTAATTATCGGAATGCTTTCTTAATCTATTACAAACTTTCTATCACTTAATTTCCCTCTACTTATTGAGATACTTCTAGACTTAGTAGGTTTGACTTTATTAAATCACTGATAAGTGATTTCAGGGGGGATTGTGTGGGAGAGAAATGTCATGACATGGCCTAATTACATTGTGTGCTTTGTTGACTGGTTCATATGAATATTGTTGATAGTTAGAATGAGCTTGTTTATGATAATGGCAAAAGCCAGGCGCCCGAGGAAGATTGGGGCTTGGCCACGTATGCATTGTGTGATCCAGGAGCAGTATAAAAGGTTGTCACAAAATGAGGTCGGTGGAGATTTTCGGACAATTCTGTATGCACATTTGCTGTGACGGCTTGTTCAAATAAGACTCCTTTTCTCCACAACAATACCAGCCCACTTTAGATTTTTATTAAGTCTTTTAAGTATTCTCTTCATACATGGCACTGTGTAGTCACTAACGTCATATCATCCATGTATGCTCTAATTGGTGTAAGGCGCATGCCATCCTGACGTCTCTCTCCACCTACAACCCACTTGGAAGCTCTAATAATGATCTCCATCGCCACTGTAAATGCTAATGGTGAAATCATACACCCTGCCATTTTGCCTATTTCTAGCCTCTGCCAACCTGTTGTGAAACCTGCTTTACTTAGGCACAGTCTAATATCCTGAAAATATGCTCTTACTAAGTTAACAACTATTACGGGCACTCTAAAATACTCAAATGCTTTCCAAATAAGGCTATGTGGCACTGAACCAAATGCATTTGCTAGATCCAGAAATATAACATGCAAGTCTTTTTTCTCAGTCTACATGGATTATAATGGCTACATGGATTTAAGTTCCATGAACTGAACACCGATTCAGCTGATGACTCACAATCAGTTCTGGAGGGAAGATCAGCTCCTGTGTGGGGTCCAGTGGAAGGAACTCCTCCTTATCAAACAGCTGTGGTTTTTCCTGCCGGTGACAGAGGAATGAAAGAAAATGTTTAAAACACAGAGCAGGACAGAGGGAGCTAAAAGTAGACTCTGCTGGGTTTCAGTGAAAGGATAAAAGAGGATAAGGGCAGAAACATCAGCTTCCCTTCATGATGAATCTAAGAGGGAAGGAAAAACTGAGAGAACTGACACAGAAGAAGAAAAAGGACCGAAGAAGAAATGAAAGTTGAACTCACGTTCTCAGGTTCATCGTTATTTTCCTCCCCGTTAAGGCAACACTTTGTTCCACCGTTGGTTTGGCAGCAGTTGGCCTCCTGGGGGCGGAAACATTGAGAATATTTCAGCGATAACACACAGAGAGCTTTTCTGTAACAACTGTTACTGTGACCAAGTCTACACAGAGTAAATTATTCCTGAATGACGGCAACTTCTACCTGACAGAAGGTCCTGCAGCCGTCCACAATGGGTCGATATCCAGTACAGCGACACATATTACCTGAAAGGCAACAACACATACACTGAGCACAGGGCTAACGGTATACACACACATATATATTAATATATAAATACATGGTAAATTAAGAAAATATATAATTTATTTTAAAAAGCATGAAGAAACGCAAAGTAAAGTGACAGAGAATTAAATTTGGTGATTAAATTGAAAATCTTGATCGGTTGATAAACTAAAAATCAAACATTTATGTAGCATTTGTTAGCATTGAGCTAAAATATGTATATTTGTTTTAATTTAGACAGTTTCAGTCCTCCAAAGGGCCTGGATGGGATTTAAAAACAGATGTTTTTGCTTTTTCATGTGAAATAATCCAGGTGGAATTTAAGAAGAAGTGATAAACACTGGGACAGCAACAATTTGAGGACTAATTTTACGTACAGCCTGCTCTGCATTACAGCTGGGCCTGACAGACACTACTCAGGGCTCAGAACATCCTTTGCTAAGAATGTGAAGATGGATCACTCTGTATTTCTAATAAGGATATAGTTTTATGCCATGTAATGGCAATAAAACCTTCAACAATTTATATTCTACTCTGTGAGAAGAAAAAACGACTTATTTGAGACCCAAATTTAAAAGAAAGTCAAGAACATCAATATTTGTTTCTAACTGCCATACACATACTGAGCATGATGAAGGAATAACTAAACAATATGGAGAGAAAACAATGCAAGCCAACCAGCCAGGGCCTGAGTGATGTCCTCCATGGTTGGCTGGGGTTTGTTCCTCAGCAGAGCGTACATGGACATCACCATCCCCGGAGTGCAGAAGCCACACTGGGAGCCGTGAGCCTTCGCTATTCGCTCCTGGAATCACAAAAGCTGCTCAGGCTCAGAAGTCTGGAGTCACTTTATAAAACTCTTTTATAATGAAGAAATTACAAGCTTCAAACGCATGAAATATGAAGTTCAGAAGACAAGAAAGAGTTTAATAATAAACGTTTCACTCGGTTCACGTGTAAATAAAAGAGTGTTTTAAATTTAAAAGTGTCGCTTTAATTAAACTATGAACCTCAGTTTATAATGTTTTGTGAGAAATTTCAAAATCAGCTGGAAGTGAGAGGAATAGTTGCATGAAGCTTGAGATCAGTTTGGATTCCAGGCGGGAAATGGAGGCATGTTTTTGCAAAGTCACTCAGAGTGAGCCAACTTCCTGCTGATAGCACGAGGAGGCTTTAGGACAAAGGTTTAAAAGCAGGAGAGAGGGCGGGCTGCGGAAATTCTCTCTGAAAATCTGTTTCTATTGATCATAATAAGTCATATGTTGACAAATGAAGGAAAAACTGGACACAGGAGGAGAATTCAGACTATGAAGTGAAATTAATTAGATGAGAAAAGTGTCCAAATGTGCCTAAATCTAACTCCTGCATTGAGAAGTGTCTCTGTTGTTATGACTGCTATGGCTTCACACTGTTTAATTTATGAAAATTGCAGTGTACAGGTGCCAAGATGAGATTGGTTGAACCTGCAGCAGCTCACAGATGATTGGCTCCTGGAAAACAGATCAACTATAAAGACCTGGGACTTTTCCACCATCAGTTTCTAAAGGGTATGATTCTCGGTTTGGATGCGAGAAGTCCAGGGTTCAGATCCCGGACGAGCCCCCAATTCACGTTACGCCCTGTCACAACAAGACACACAACATGAAAATGACTAATCTCCCTTTCCTCTCAACCAGCCACACAGTTTGCAACATATGAGATGCTTGATGTAACTTTATGCACCGAAAACTTGGAGTTTTTAGAGCTGCCATTTTGTTTTCATTCCTTTGATTTCTCTTGTTTCGTTGGACAATGGAAGTAAGTGATTGTGATGTATTTTATTTTATTTTATGCAGGTCATTTCCTTTCTGGCTTAGATGGTTTAGTGTTGTTTGTTGTTTTGTCGTTGGCCATCCAGAAGTTAACTTAACTCCAGTTTGCTCTTGTGATCACTGACAACTTGTAAGTAAACTTTCAAACTGTTAAATGTCTCTGTGGCTAAGTGAGACCTGGGGAAGATGGGTCATTTTCATGTTGTGTCTTGGCTACCAGGCGTACCAACAGGGCGCAACACTGTCATCTTGGCTCATTCTTCAAGAAATTAAATCAGACCGGAGATCATATCAGCATGGGATGCCGGACGGCTGAGGCCTCCCAGCACTCACCTGCACCGGGTGGATCCTGGTCTTGGAGCTGCCGAGGCCCTCCACCGTGGTGACGGCGGCTCCGTGCAGCTGACAGAGCGGCAGGAGGCAGGCGTTGGCTGAGTAGTGGCTGACGCTGCAGTGAAGGGAAACTCATCTAGTTGTAATTATGACCTCTGTTACAGCAGCTACAAGAATAACTTTAAATACCACTTCTGCAGCCGAGGCACTGAGCAAGCACCAGGAGGTACATGCTGCTGGTTCCACTGATGCTGCTGGCTTTCCAAAATGTCTCATGTTTCCCCTTCAACACGTACTTTTTATGGATAAACTCTAAAACATAGATGAAATGTGAGTTATACATCTAAGTCTAAAGCTGAAAGCGTATCCCGATGAGAGCAGACATGCAAATCAATGACGAAACCAATGAAGAATTTATGGGATCGGATCCGAGCCGATGTTTAACAGCCTCGTCTGTTGCACCTTTCAACCAAGTTCGATTCACTGAATCATGTCGACATCCAGACAGAAATAAAAACATTTCCTCCTCCTTCCCGGCACAGGTTATCAATCTAAATACAATCGCGTTGTGCAACAAGCAAACTCTGATAAGTACAGTATAAAATCTGACCTCTGTCCTCCATAAAAACACCAGCCGCTCCAATGGAGTGCAACTATTTTCTTTCAGTAAATTAAAAAATTAGCCTTTGGTGAATGATTGCAGCCTCCCAGTGTCTCCTAAGAATTACCAAATATTTTAGATCCACTGATTCTGTAATGCAAGGAAAACATCGACTAAAATTATTGTTAGATTCTACACCGTTATAAAAACACGTGGACAGGTTGACCCAAACTCTGCCGGATAGATTCCTGCTTGCATAACTAATCAATGTCCGGCGATCTCCTCTGACTGGTTTACAATGTGCCATAAAATCTTACGTCTGGGAACCATGAGGATTCATACAAAAGTCTGTAAATGGACCGTACTTGTATTGTGCTTTTCTAGTCGAGCTGACCACCCAAACAACTTTTTCCCTACATTCACTCATCATATTCATACAGCACGTCTTCGTCCACATGCAAGGCTTTCCCAGCGACGCTTTGGCATGTTGCCCGGGGAAGCCGGGATCCACCGGTTTCCTGATTGGTAGGCGACTGATTCCTGCTGAGCGACAGCCGCCACTGTCCGACATTAAAGTAAAGTGGCTGCATGACAGCATAGAGGACTGAAAGGCAGAACCCCTCGTTTGCACGATGAAGCAGAAACGCATGCATTAACGTGAAAAAAGTGACAAGAACATGTAAAGAAAAAATAAACCTGGGAATAAATGGTTTTGGTTAAATATATGGGAGGAGAAAATGAAAGTTTATGATAAAAAAAAAAAGCGTTATAATGAGGCAATAAAATACACATTTAGAGAAATAAATGGAGGGACTGAAACCAAGACTGAAAATTAAACGTAAAAGTAAATAAATAGGCGTATTAACAGCAAATCAAATAAATACAGTTGGGAATTAAAGCAGACATATCCCTTTATTTCACATTCTATACATTAGTTATTGTAGGATTATATTTTCTTATTTTATATTACTAACATTTGTCGCCACAGTAATTTATTTTCCAAGTCATTTATGTGCTTTTGTACTTATTTTTTGGATGATGGCAGTTTCAGCTCTCCGTACAACACTTCACATTACTCTGTGAGGTCAAAGGTAATTCCAGCATCTCAGTGTGGTTTGGATTGACTGCTTTGGTGTTATTTTATATACTATATATGAGTTATACTTAGTTATATTTATGTTAGAGCTGTAATAAAAAAAACCATCTTGACTGTATTTTACTGCTGTGTGCCAGTCTTGTATATGAAAGGAAAGAATTGAATTAAACAAGGACTCTAAAGGTATTTTATCATGTGCTTTAAGGTAGCAAAAACACTATGATTCTCTGAGCTTTTATTAAAGATTATATAATTAAAGGTAGCCAACCGATTCCATAATCAGGTTTGTTTTCATTGAGAATGGAACATAAACATCATGAAGTTAACTGGTAATCTTCAACAAATGAGTTTTTACTTCAGACCAAGATTTCCTTTAACAGTATAACTGTAACAATGCTATCTTGTTATAGTATTGCATGGCCTGTAGTTCGGCCCGTAATGAATCGTGTCATAAAGGAGAGGTAGGTGCGCCTCATGAGCAAGGGAACACCTTTTGATCTGTTCCAGGAAAAATTTACTGTCATAAAAAGTTTTGTCCACTCCGGTTTGTACAAATATGGTTGCTGTTTTTTTTGGCTAATTCTAGAAATACAGAACCTAAACAACAGAAGCTAACATTGTAGAGTTGAGACATTATCTCATCCCATATTGCTGTTTTAGGGTTAGGGTTTTTATTCTTTATTTAGGGACTCCACCAGAGCAACTTTGCATGAGTCAAAGTTACAAAATGTTTAATACATTTACGTTATATCCTGTCTCTTTAAGAGGCCCCTCCCTAATTAACCCATTCTCTTCTGATTGGTGGACTTCTGGAAGCCTGCCAGCTACACGGTTGTCATAAAGGATACATGATGGTTTTGGTGGCATGTTGGTAGCGTGACACCATAACCGTGCACGCCCCACAGCCTCCACCACCACATCCAGACTTGGTTCCCGTTAACCTCACTGGAGGAAGAGTCAAGGATCCAACAAGCCTCTAACATCATCTACTGAAATAAACACAACCATCAAGCTTCAATTGTGGATTTGGAGCCAAGTGTGAAGGATACGCTTCCCTCTGAGGAAGGATAGCAGCATCGTTTCAGGATCTGCATGGTCCTCCGTCACCTGTTCAAACACAAAGCAGCAGCATCACAACTTCTAACTTTCACACCAAGGCTTTAAAGAAAATAACCACCTCTTCAGTTTCTCTCATCACTTGCTGCTTAAAATCTGGCTCTTGAATTATCTGAGGGTTCAACATGTTGATCAAAATGCATTTAGCTTCCATATTCTGTCATTAATTAAGTACAAAATACCAAAAATGTTTAATATAAGAACCGTTTGATGCTTTTAATTTAACGGCTAAATGTTCTTTATCACACCAAAGCTTTAAATTCAAATAAAGTCAAAGAGCATTTATTACACAAGTTTCACTGAGCGCATTACACACGTTACAGAACATGATGGGACACAAATATGGACATAACACCTCCAGCTATTCATCTATACCGTCTGTTCCGAATCAGAACGGAACTTTTGTCACGATTATCGTCGGTGATTAAATATAAATAAATAGATCAAATGCAAACATGAGCCAAAAACTGTCATTAAAACACCAGATCAGTAAGGTTTAATTTACCTTTTTCCCATTGATAAAGACGCACAAAGTGTCTCCTGCCTTTGCAGACATCGCTCATCTGAACACAGCAGCGCAACAAGTACAAATTAACCCGCAACACTTCAGTTTCATACTTTCAGAATCAGGGATAAAGGTAATAAAGACAGCACGTGGTATGGAGTGGGTGGGAGTTCTGAGTTATAGATCATAAACATATGTATATATAGGTGTGTGTGTTGTGTAATGTATATATCAGGACATTAGTCAAACTGAACTATGATCAAAGTTATCCAGGACTGTTCTAAAATATTTATATTTCCTGCTATCTTGGGCAAAGTGTCCAATAAAAATCACTTATCGTTAACCTTGATTTGACTAATAGCTAACCATTTATAGTTTATTATAAACATACATTCTCTGAATCTATGTGAACTTTAACAATGCATATTAATTATCACCTGTAATAAATGTAAAAGTTTTGTGACCTGAGACATAATCAGCAGGGTTAGACGAGATAAAGATGACAGTAACACCAAAATATGTGCAGTTACTTTCAGGCAAAGAGCCACAAGAGGGAGCTGAAGGCAACAGAAATGGAAATAATGGAAAACTCCTGAATAAGTTTTATGAATCTTTTCTTCTTGCCTTTGCTTATTAATGCCATATTTAATCTTTTTTTATTGTTATTAGTGTTTTTTCTCTCTTTTACCACGACCGTTTTTACTGTGACTGCAGCCATTAGAGTAATAAAAAGGAAAAGTGATGTCTTGAATGAAGCTGAACTCTGTTTCTCTTCCTGTGTTGAGCTCTGTGGCTCAGTTCAGATGCAGCAACAGGAAAGAGACGGATTACTGAAGAGATTCAGAGCTGATCTTGTACCTGGTGAAGCAGCATATCTCCTCAGTCAGGTGTCTGAGCGTGGGGAAGTCCAGAAGACAGAACCATGATGCTGCAGCCATCCCTCCTTGTTTGATTAGCTTCAACGTTATCTACTATAAAAATGCAGTAAAACTCCAGTTTTTGTCACAGGATACTTTACTTTGCTCATTCCATTACACCAGGTGAGCATCCTGAACATAAAACCCTTTACAGTCCAGTTTGTGTCGCAGTGACTCAGTAAAATGATGATTTCAGCATTAATGAAGACCTAAACTACAGAGGGTGGTTGAATCCTGCAGACTGGTGCCACGGTTGGAGTTGAACACATTCCTTTTAGACTCTGTCAGACATGTTCTGACTACTTACACCAGCATGTTTGGGTGAGAATAACAGCTGAGGATGCAGCAGACAGTCCAAAGGCTGCAGAAATGCTGATGCTAAACTCTGAGCTGCAGAACACACAGAACGCTCACTGAACCAACTTCAGCACAACAAAGCACAGAAGCCAAACCCAGACTTAAGCTGCGAGTAAAAAGGGTTGAAATGTTCAAAGTCACTGATTAATTATCAGACAAAGGTTTGTGTGTGAGAAATAAGTAGAATAATTCATTAAAAGTTTCATGTAAATTTAAATTGTAATTTTATTCTGTAAGTTTTGCTGGTAGCAGACTTTTTTTTTTTTAATACATGTTTTGATGCGTAACCATGGCAACGGGAAAATTGTCTTCATGTTGGAGCAGCTGACCGAGCTTTCCACGGCCACAGCAACACCAGGAATAAAACCGCAAAACCTCGACTGGCTGAAGAGGAGACGTCTGGGGCGCAGAGCAGAAACAATGTGGAGAAAAAGGAGGAGGAACTTTAAATCATCAGGAGATTAAGTGTGAGATTACTGCCTGATAAAGTGGATGAGTTTGTAGCGTTGATGAAGATTTCTCAACAGACGTGGCTACAGGAGCAACTCCGATCAGCTTTAAGACTATACGAGCAGACAGAGACCGCAGACAGGGCGGTAACAGGAAAGGAGGAGATCACAGAGATCACAACAGATGGTGTAATCCTGGACATGTTGCTGAGAAGGAGCGTCTCTGCATCCCAGATGTTGAACTGCTGGCTGTGAGTTTCTGTCCATGTTGTCTACTAACAGTAAGAAACAACTAAATCAGGTAGTCACTCATTTAATTCACATTTCAGGTTAAGAATAAATCAACTTGTCAGGTAGTGGTATTTCATTCAGGCTTTTAGAGTAAAATAGCAGCAATAGTTTACTGTGATTAGAAAACGGTCAGTTTAGTTTTAATTTGATTCGGTTTCAGATGTTCAAGGCCCACGGTTTGAATGATCCTGGCTTGTTGGCTGGAACCTGGAAACAAACAAAAAGAAAACAAATTAATCAAATCAAACTTTATTTATAAAGCACTTTTCATACTAAAAAGCAGCACAAAGTGCTTTACATAATAAAATCAATAATCAAATTAATTCATGCATAAACTCCCCACAGCAATGACCCCACAGACCAAGTGGGCATAGTCCCCGGTGTGGAAGATCCCCATGAGGAAAACACTGGATAAATAAGTGTATATAAGTATATAATAAAATAATTAAGAATATATATATATATATTTAAAATAATGGATGAATAGATAAAAGTAAACTAAACCAAAACAAAACAAAACAAAAATATATTAAATAAATAAATAAATAAATAAATAAATAAATGAATAAATGAAATCAAATTCAGCTGTAAGCTAAACTAAAAAGGTAGGTCTTGAGCCTCTTTTTAAAAACATCAACATTCTCTGCAGCCCTGAGGTCCATAATATTGGAACGACGTCTCACCATAAGTTTTTGTTCAAACTTTAGGAACAACTAAAAGGCCGGTACCAGAGGACCTCAGGGCCCGCGAGGGCTCATAATTTAAAAGCACATCAGATAGATAAGAAGGCCTAAGACCATTCAGACATTTATAAACAACTAAAAGAACCTTAAAATCAATCCTGAAACGCACGGGGAGCCAATGCAGCGATTTTAAAACTGGTGTAATGTGTTCCCGCCCTCTGGTCTTTGTCAGCACACGTGCAGCTGAATTCTGTATTAATTGTAGGTAATAAATACTTTTTTTGGGAAGACCAGAGAGCAGGACGTTACAATAATCTATTCTACTAGAAATAAAAGCATGCATCAGGCAGACTCTGGCAATATTTTTAAGATGATAAAATCCTTTCTTTGTTACATTTCTAATACGTGGAATAAAATCCAGCTCAGAGTCAAAATAAACACCCAGATTTTTCACATGTTGAGAAGATTTAAAGTTTTGTAGTTTGGGTAAAATGATCTCTCTCTTGTCTTCAGGACCGATAATTCAAACTTCAGTCTTGCTGTGGTTGAGCTGTAAGAAATTCTCTGCCATCCATGACTTTATATCTAAAATACAGTTTAAAAGAACGTTAACTGGTTCTGGGTCATCAGGAGACACGGCAATGTAAAGCTGTGTATCATCAGCATAGCTGTGAAAACTAATGCCATGTCTCCTGATGACATCCCCAAGTGGCAACATGTACAGATTAAAAAGCAATGGGCCTAAAATTGATCCTTGGGGAACCCCACACTTGATTTTATGAATTATAAAGTATTGCACCCTTTTTGGTATGTTTTGGAGTGAAAACTATGCTGAAAGATGTCAAATAATTTAATCGCAGAACAGAATAAGGGACATTTTGAGTTAAATTCACACGTCCAGTCTTTTTGATATGTGGAAAAAAGCTTGTTGATTATTTTATGGGCTGAAAATGTTCAGTTTCTGAAAGTATAAACGTTTCTTTTACCGGACATTTTGTGCCAAATCAACACTGTGAAAGCAATGATCACCTTCTGAGTGAACGGGGAAGCGCAGGCCAGGCAGGCCTTCTCTGGAGTCGCAGGACTGTCCAGAGAGAACGGGCCAACGAGACCGGACATCGAGCGAGCCGCCGCCGCCGCATCTTTAATGGCAAAGAACACGGAGCTGCCCAGGGAGATGACGGGTTCTCCGATACCCTGCAAAGCCAAACAGCCGCCAGGAACATCATGTTATGGATGTGACAACAGAGCATTAGGAAAGGCTCCAGAATATGCTACATGTTGGTGCCGACCTTTGAGGAGTAGATGGCGTGGGGGTTGTCGGAGTTTGGCAGCAGGTAGACGTTGAAGCGAAGGGGCATGTCGCAGACGGCCGGGATCTTGTACTGAGATGGACCTCTAGTGTACAAAAGCCCAGTAGGGGAGAACTTCAACTCCTCCAGAGTGTAGAGACCCATACCCTGAGTAAAGGCTCCTTCAATCTAAGAGGTGAAGGAAAAGAAGGTGAGAGTGAGGACAAGAAACACTTCTATAAGAAGGGAAAAGTTATTGGCTCCCTGTTAAATCCTTAAAGGGATAGTTCGCCTCTTTTGACATGAAGCTGTATGACATCCCATATCAGCAACATCATTTATGAACATCTTCTTACCCCCTGCTGCGTCCTGTGAGCAGAGTTCCAGCTGAGTTTTGGCGTCCACGAAGCTAGTCCGGCTAGTTGGCTGGGGCTTGAAAAATAAAGCGTCTTGCTTCTCAAAAAAATATGCGTTCAAAAGAGAAATACATTTGCATCACAAAATCGTTCTCCAAGAAAAAGTCAGACCTCACTTCGCTTGGTGCTATTTTTGCCTCCCTTGATATCAATGCGTCCAATGTAAACTGTGCAGACCGTGCAGACCGTGCAGACCGAGCAGACCGAGCAGTCCCCTGCTTCCGAGCAGCAAACACCGTAACAGGTGCAGCTATCGCCAGGTGGCTTGACGCATTGATATCAAGGGAGGCAAAAATAGCGCCAAGCGAAGTGAGGTCTGACTTTTTCCTGGAGAACAATTTTGTGATGCAAATGTATTACTCTGTTGAACGCATATTGTTTTGAGAAGCAAGACGCTTTATTTTTTTAAGCCCCAGCCAACTAGCCGGACTACCTTCATCAACACCAAAACGAGGCTGGAACTCTGCTCACAGGACGCAGCAGGGGGTAAGAAGATGTTCATAAATGATATTGCTGATATGGGATGTCATTAAGCTTCATGTCAAAAGAGGCGAACTATCCCTTTAAAGACCGAGCTCCATCATATCTTAAAGATCTCACAGTTGGATATTTTCCTAACAGAGCACTTTGCTCTCAGACTGCAGGTTTACTTGAGGTTCCCAGAGTTTCTAAAAGTAGAATGGGAGGCCGAGCCTTCAGTTATCAGGCCCCTCTCTGTGGAACCAGCTGCCAGTTTGGGAGGCAGAGCCTTCAGTTATCAGGCCCCTCTCTGTGGAACCAGCTGCCAGTTTGGGAGGCAGAGCCTTCAGTTATCAGGTCCCTCTCTGTGGAACCAGCTGCCAGTTTGGGAGGCAGAGCCTTCAGTTATCAGGCCCCTCTCTGTGGAACCAGCTGCCAGTTTGGGAGGCAGAGCCTTCAGTTATCAGGCCCCTCTCTGTGGAACCAGCTGCCAGTTTGGGAGGCAGAGCCTTCAGTTATCAGGCCCCTCTCTACCTTTAAGCTCAGGCTTAAAACTTTCCTTTCTGATAAAGCTTATAGTTAGGGATGGCTCAGGTGACCCTGAAACATCCCATAGTTAAGCTGCTATAGGCCCAGCCTGCTGGGGGAGCTCCCATGATGCACCTCTCCCCCCTCTGCTCTCTTTCTTCTCCATGTACATGTGACATCATTGTTGTCATTAACTTGTGTTTCTCTCTCTCAGCAGGTATCCCTGGCCTGGTGTCACGGTGTTTGTTTTCCCCTCAAGGATGACCGCCCTTCCTGGTTCTGATGGAGGTTTTTTCTTCCCACAGTCGCCTCGTGCACGCTCAGGACGAGAGATTGGAGACGTTTCGGCACAATCTGTTGGTTTCCTTAGCTAGGATACTATTTTTTTTTCTCTACATGTACGTATTGGCAATCCTTTTCTTTCTTCATCTCAAAGTGCGTCTGATCTGCGACGAGATCAAAGTGCTAATCATTAGTCTCTGGAGCACTGTGTGACAGTGTGTCACACAGTGTGTTAGACAGTTTTAAAACTTTTAGCAGCTGATGAAGAGCCTGATTGGGTGTAGACGCAGAATGCTACATCACAGCATCATTAGCGTATAAATATAAATGGGAATTTGACCTATTTGATCAAGAGTATTAAAGGATAAAACAAACTAAGAGGTCCCAGGACTGAACCCTGGGGAACACCCTAAGCTACAATAAGATAGCGACAAATGCTACACTGTCTGTGCACGCCAAAATCGTTTTCAGCCCAACAACTCCTTTAGGTAGAGAGTCTCCTTTTGAGCCTCTGCTTTTGTTGAGTTAAATCAAAAGGACGGTCCCACCTGACCGATGTCCACAGATGGGTTCACGCTCCTGCCCAGGTCCATCACAAGGTCCGTCCTCACAGTCTGCAAGAAGAAGGAAAACATAACAAGAAAAGTCAGCTGACGTCAGCTAAAGTGCAGAGATGAGGAGCTGGTTGAGTGCGGACCCT
Source organism: Odontesthes bonariensis (assembly GCF_027942865.1). NCBI lineage: Eukaryota > Metazoa > Chordata > Actinopteri > Atheriniformes > Atherinopsidae > Odontesthes > Odontesthes bonariensis. The sequence continues at coordinate 6,869,211 of NC_134516.1, forward strand.
GTAGTCTCCTGTGAGGCAGTCCAGCTCCACCTCAGAGCAACACGCTCCGAATGTGAAGTAGGCATACGGCTCTCCCTCCATCTTTTTCCAGTCCATGTAAAGGTCCGGGCCTCTGAGGACACATAGGAAGACACTGCTTACTGGTTCTTTATTCAGACAAGATTCAGACAAGCAGAAATTAGTCGTACCTGAAGTATCCTGTGGCTGAGAGGCTGATTTTCTCAAAAAATGCCGTACCGATCTGCCATCAAGTAAGAAGAAAACAACAAGTTCATCAAAATGTTGGAAGCCAATCAAGTGTTCCTTTCTGAGCAAATCATACCCAGCTTTCCCATGATCCTTTGGGGTCCTTCTGCCTGATTGGCTCCAGTCGCTTGTACAGAATCTCACAGGCATTCTGCCAGAGACAAAAAGATGAGATATTAGTATTGACAACGACACTCAAAACCAGTAAAAAGGTGCAGAAACCAGACTCCACCTTGACCGCCATGCCGTTGGCGTCGGTGCCAAAAGAGGCGGCAGAAGGACACGTGTTGGGAACGGTGTTGGTGCTGGTTTCACTGATGTAGATCTTTGAGGTCGGGATGTGAAGCTCCCGGCTCGCCACCTGACAGAAAACAGGATGAGCATTCAGGGACAAACCATCTCCCGTGGGAGCCTTTAATGTCAAAGAGCCCACATGGAGAGAGGTGCAGGAGGTGGTCGCTGCAGCCAGAGCCAGCTCTGCCCCGGGACCCAGCGGTGTTCCCTACAAGGTTGAATAGCACAGTGTGGAAACAGTGTGGCAGACAGGAGGCAGGCAAAGGGGGTTTGGATACTAGAGGAAAACTCAACCAAGCTGGAGTATTTCAAATCAATCTCACTTCTCAGTGTGGAGGGGAAACTCTTCTTCAGCATTCTGACAGACTTCCTCAAGAACACCTAGATCAATCATTCCGACACTGTGGTGTTCAGTTACCCTTAGCGCACGTTATTATGATATGAAAGAGCAGAGAGTAAATATCCTAAGAGCTCAGACAACCTGAGTGTGTGTTTTCTGCTTCTGCCCACGCATTTTCATGGCTCTTTTCCTGCTTTGTCACAGTACCTGTTGCATTTTGGTGTGGATGCCCTGACCCATTTCCGTCCCGCCATGAGTGACCAGAACAGAACCGTCTTTGTAGATGTGGACGAGAGCTGCTGCCTGTGAACCAGACAGAAAAATATTCTCATCATCTCGATGTGTTGCTGGATAATCCAGCCTGCTGATAGTCAGACACATGTGGAAAGATTAAAGCTCAGCAGAACCCCACAGACCTGATTTAAGAAGCCCTCGCTAAAGGCGATGCCATATTTGATTGGAGCGATGTACATCCCCCTCTTCTTCCAGCGGTTCTGCTGGTTAAACTGGTCGATGGCTCTGCGGCGGGCGCTGTAGTCGCACTTGAGCTTACACTCCTCCCAGCAGCGCAGCATGTTCTCTGGGCTGAACTCAAACTTGTAGTGGGTGACAGACGGCCCTTTGTACATGTTGATCTCCTGGATCTGATGAGGGATTTCAAGAGTTAAACACAAAACAGACTGAACAACATCGGATGATAAGATGAGGTAAGATGGTGGGTCTCAGGCTCGGGTCGCTGCGAATGTTGTGACTACGTGTGTTTTTTGGGGGCAGGTGGGTGCCTTCTGGGTGTGGCTCCCTGGATACGGTCGCTGGGGGCCCCGGACCTGGTGGACCTCGAGCCCTCCTGCCCTGTGGGGGGTCCCAGGGAACAGGGGGGCCTACTGTGGCCAGTCCCTGGCTGCCCTTTCCAGGGGGAGCTTCTCTCCTCCACATTTTCTACATCTTCTACATCCCCATACCCCTTTCCCCCCTGGCTCCTGTACACAACACAAATCGCACTTGGCCGGGGGCATGCGCTGGCCCACTATGTTCGGCTGTCTGGGGTGCCTGGCCCTCTCGAGTATGGAGCGGGGCCTCTGCCAGGTGGGAGGGTTTGGTGGCGCTCGGGTTCATGGGGCCCGGGTCCGGCGTTTTACTCTTGTCTGGGTGGCGGGGACCTGGCAGGGCCGGTGGACTGTCGCCACTGATTCCCGGGAGGCCTCTTTCCTATGGTCGTGGGGGCTCTGTCCGGGGGCTTCCTCGGCAGTCTTCTAGGTGGATTCACGGTTGTCCCTGCTGTGGGCTACCTGTGTTCTGTGCTCCATGGGGGCTGCTGGTGGCCTAGTCTTGGGATCCTTTCTGCCTGCTTCTGATCTCTGGGGGGGGATCCATGTATCCACGGTTGTGTTATACGTGCTTGCTGCTGGTGTTGTTGCTGCTGGTGTTTTTTTTGTTGTTTTTTTTTCTCCGGTTCTCTGCCTGGATTCCCCACAGAAGCCGTGGGATGTCTTCTGTTTGGTTTCTGCAGGTGCAGCGGCTGGTTGTCTGGTTTATCAATGATGATCTCCGATCATTTCTTTCCATTGCTTTACTCTCCCTCTTTCCCTGTCAGGTTCGGCTTTATTATATGTAAAGTATTGAAACAAATAAATAAATAAGCAGTAGTTGGGAAACAAGGGGAGCTTTACATTCATAAAGCTTCCCTTTGCAGCAAATTTGTTTGGCATAAAACAGTATTCAGATTACAATTCTGCTGCCATACTGCTGGACAGGACAAAGGAGGGGAGGTAAGACCTGGTGTGCAGGCCGTCCCAGCAACAGCGCCACATCGTTGAGCATGTTCTCCACCACCAGGAGGGTCTGCGGCACACCGAAGCCCCTGAAGGCGGTGTTGGAGGGCAGGTTGGTCCTGCAGGAGGCAGCACGACCACGCAGGTTGGGGATGTTGTAAGCGTTGTCCATGTGAAGCAGAATCTTCTCTGCAATCTGCAAGAAGGAGTAAATCAGTGACAGCACTTTAAATTTCTGTGTGTGCAACATTTACCCTTCGACTTACCAGAGTGGATTCATCCACAGCACAGCCAGCGTTGGCGTAGTACTCGATATCTGCAGCCACGATCCTTCCATCATTCATGAAACCCACCTGAAACAAACGGCAGACAATAATTCGTCAAAGTAGACGTTTCTAATCATACACTGTGTGCGTCACAGAATTTGTCTCATTACTCTCATTAATTTTGAATAAATAACTGATCTGAGAAAACTGATCTGATAGATGCTACATTCATTCTGCTGCAGGACAACAATCCTTTCATTAAGAACCACCTCAAGAAGAACAAATTCAATGCCTTTCCTGTGCATTACGTGGTATTCAAAGAGGAAATAAAGGTGCAAATATCATCCATTCTGTTTTACAAGATGTTTAACCTTGACATGGAAAAGTGGAAATAAGTAACTTTAAGTACACAAGATGTCTCCAGATGAATCCAACCTGATTTCAGAAATTATCTTGAGGGCTTAATATCTTGAGTGAATTCACTCAGGCTGATGTTGTACCTTGTATGTTGCCCGCACAGGATGGCGTCCTCCTGTGATCAGCATGTCCTCGCCTCTCTCCAGGACACAGCGGACCGCACGATTAGTCCTTAAAACAATTAGAATCAACCATTCTGTTGCAGCTCATTTCATTCAGAAACATTTTCTTTAGTCCGAAAAGGAATTTCTGGTTACGTTTCTTCCCGTCTTGACTTACTTCCACGCAGCGACAGAGGTGATAGACGCCAGGATGGAGGTTTTAATGACCTTCCCTCCGAAAGCTCCACCCACCCTTTTGACGTGACAGGTGACTCTGTTAGCCGAGATGTTCAGCGTCTCGGCAACCGCATCCTGAAGCAACACATGAAGCTTCCTCCGCTCAGCTCGTGTCACCAAAATTAGGAATAGATGTAAGAAAAATAGTGTCTCTGAACCTGGATTAAGGCCGGCCACTGAGTGGAGATGTAGACGTCGAACTCCATCTCCTCACCGACAGGAACGACCAACATGCTCTGAGTCTCCATGTAGAAATGCTCCTGACCTCCGATTCGAATCCCTCCTGATATCAGAGATCAACACAATCATGTTTGTTCTTCCGTTTGCTGACGAATGCTCATCAAGAAGCTTTTACCTTCATGAATCCGATCAACATTTTCAAAAGCCTTCGTCACATTTCCCCTCTCAATCACTCGTTTGGGCTCATAGAAAGACGACTTCTCGATGGCGTCCTGAGACAAACACAGTGATCAGCTGCCATGACCAAACACAGAGTCGACACCTGACGGCAAATCAAAATCAACGGCAGACCTCGATGGTGAATATGGGGTCTGGCAGGTCCTCGTAGGTGATCTTCACGGCTGCCGCTCCTCGTTTGGCGTGCGCCTTTGTATCAGCGAGCACCGCACACACCATCTGACCGATGCACGCCACCTGCAAACAAGCAGAAACGCACACATCTGTCTCTGGAGAATCTTGACAGACTTGCCTTGAGCTTTAGAGTAGATATTTTCCTTGAAGTGAAGCGACTTTGAATTGGACTCCGTATCCCCGCATGAGACCAGGGGAGGGTTGACAGGCCATTCAGTGTGTTGGTGCCCTCTTGTGGCCTGGGCACGCAACACACACCGTGGCCACTTTGTAGGGATGGAGAATGTAGTCTGTGATATTGCAGATTTCTTCTCACAAGGCAGTATCTGTTTTCGCCGTCATATCCCCTTCTGATTCAGATTTGTAAGCCATGAAGATAGAAGAGGTTTTGTGGGCTTTGGTTGACAGGGCCGCTGCCTCGTGCCACTTGTCAGTGAGGCTTGATTGGAAGCGGCTCAAAGATAACAAGGTCTTCGTGTGAAGGTGGCTCGCTACTGGCGTCTCTAGTGGAGGCATTTGGCGGATGCCATGAGATTCTATCCCCATCACAATCCGACAGTGAGTTTCTCGGTAAGGGGTGTTTCTCTCTGTGCGGCTGGCTTTTCCACGTCACGGCTATCTCATTGCGCAGCTCAGAGATGAAAGGCAACACATGCTTATCAACACGTACCATCAAACCCAGATTTCAGAACCTCGGCTTGAATCGCCGGCCACAAGATTGTTGATTCTTGCACGTCTTGCATATCAAAGTCCAGAGGAGACAGCGGTGCGGTGAGGATGGAAGACGAACTCTTGCTCTCCAGCATCATCACTCTCCCGAGCAACATGACAGGTGGTGAGGGCGTTGCATACGTTGCCTGCTTCGAGCACAGGAAGAATGAGAGTCATGGTCTGGGGGTCCACATCCGACCAGCGTGGACCAGGTGGAGCAATCAGGCTCGTGGGCATTTCCACTTCTGCCTGCGTGTGGCAGCATCACAAATCACCGGGTCTCCACCAGACAGATTAGCCTGGCAGGCTAGCTTGCCAAGTAAGGCATCAAATATATATTTTTAATCTTTACAGAAATCTAGTTGTCATAAAACTTCTGTACCTCACTCTCAGCCAGCAGCTCCTCACTGTAACCGAACATCTCACGGGCTTTCTTCCCTGGAATATCTTTGGCTGTGACGACGTCAACAACACCAGGAAGCTGCAGGGCGTCGCTCACATCCAGGCCTCTGTTGGACAAGAAAACTGATTAAAAAACGCCGTCTGCAGACCAGGAAGCTTCACCTCTTGGCATTTTCTCCTCACGTGATCTTAGCGTGTGGTCGAGAGCTGGTGACCAGCACCAAGAAGAGCTCCCCATCTCTCTTTGGGATGTCGTCACAGTACACGGCCTCGCCTGTCGCGTGAATGATGGCGGAGCGATGCATCATGGGCCGCCCAACTGGGTCCTGGTCGCTCTGGTCCTTTGACACAAACTGAAGGAGAGGAAAGCAAGCTTGTTTTTAAATGTTCACTGTTGGTGAGTAAAAGCTTGGATTGAGTTCTCTGACCTGGAACTCCTGCAGGCTGGGTTGGATGTCTCTGGGTAAAGGCAGCAACTTCTCAGGAAGCTCATCTGTGACCACGTTCTGTGAACATAAAGACTCTAACATGAACAAACTGCCGGATATACCCAACATCTTGCACTGAAAAGAGCAAAAAGAATCCGTTTCACCATTTCTCTGAGCTTCTGCAGGACCTCCAGGTTGAATTTGAAGAGGAGGCTGAGAGTCAGGGACCGACGGAACTCCACCTTTCCTCCGGGAGCCGAAGGAGGGATGACCAGCTCGTCCAGGAGGATGTCGTAAGCCCGGTTGAGGGTCTCTTCATCCCACGGCCTGATGGGAACGAACCAGTGAGCAATGAAGGGGGATCATATTTGTTCAGAAGGATATGAAGAGCAATAAAGTAGAAAAGGAATGTTGGAAGATTGAATGTGCAGTAAATAAGCAGAAAAGTCCCTCTGACCTTCCTATGACAGCTTTGCAGGTTTTGGTGGCGCTAACGGTGGTCGGACCTATTCCTCCATAGTAGATGCTGACATCCTGAACCACTCTGGACCCCTCTGAGAAACGCACCCTCATCCCGGTGGTCACGGTGGCGAAGGAGGCCTCCTTCCTCGGCGCCTGACGGAAAGCTCGAACAAACTCCCCCTGCAGGAAATACGAGGCACTACATCTGTAATCATGTGGAACTAAACGAATCCGACAGTTTCACCCGAATAATTCGATTGTTCCTGAGGTTGTACAGAAATAAAGCTTAAAGTTGTGGTGAAAAGAAAGCTGAAATAAACTAAAGAGTGGAAAAAGATCTTAAACAGGACTCGTGTACCTTTGTTGTAAAGGGAATGAAAACTGAGACAACGATTTCCTCTGGTTTCAGTGTAGTTTTCCCAAAACCCACAAAGAAGTCCTGATTCAGTGGAACCTCCCGTCTTCCTTCTGGTGGATTTAAACAGAATCTGTTCTTTTTTCAGCTCTTTAACCAACACAGGTTCTTCTGTTGTTTTAGCTTTAAATTTAGCCTCTAATACGAAGAAAAATGGAGGCGACTCACCGCTGCAGATGACGCCGACCCTGCAATTCCCGGCAGCCAGAACAGGATTAAGGTCCGAGTTGGGGTACGCACTCACAATGTTGCCTCCAAGAGACTACAATTACAAGATGTGCAAAGAAGATATCAGAGATCAGTTTTTATTTTGCAAGTCATCAGCTTTGCTTCATTTGTACATTCAGCAGATCCTTTGCCCATCTTTGCTCCTCAAAGACACAGCCTTTTATTTCTAGGCCTAAACTGCCTCTTCACAACTTTATTTGCCATCTCACGCAGTCCTGAAATGCAAAACTGCATATACACTGCTCAAAAAATAAAGGGAACACTAAAATAACAGTCCTCAGTATTTATCCTGCTCGACCTATCGGCTGCGTTTGACACTTTTAACCATTGCATCCTTCTGTCCATACTCTCCAGCGTGGGCATCACAGGGAGAGCACACTCCTGGTTTGAATCATACCTCAGTGGTCGGTCATTCAAAGTATCCTGGCTTGGTCACACTTCTGCAGCGCACCACCTCGCCACAGGGGTCCCCCAAGGTTCAGTACTGGGACCTCTTCTTTTTGCCATTTCCACCTCCTCACTGGGCCAGATCATCCCATCACATGGCTTCTCATACCAATGTTATGCTGACGATACCCAGCTCTATCTGTCATTCCCACCTGACGACCACACGGTCTTAGCATGAATCTCAGACCGTCTCTCTGACATATCGACATGAATGAAAGCCCATCACCTCCAACTGAACCTCTCTAAAACCAAACTGCTCGTCTTCCCAAACCAACCGTACACCCCACCATCTGCATCCAAACTGAATCCCTATCTCTTGCTCCATCAAAGGTAGCTAAAAACTTGGGTGTCATGATTGATGATCAACTAACCTTCAAAGATCACGTTACCTCCGTTGCTCGATCGTGCCGCTTTGCATTGCTAAACATACGAAAGATCAGGCTGTACCTAACCCAACACGCCACCCAGCTCCTGGTGCAGGCTACGGTCAGGCGCGTCATTTCCCCCGGGGACGGTGGGGACGCGTCCCCGGCACTTTGTCTGACGAGCAGATTTGTCCCCGCCACTTTAAAAAAGTAGAGAAAGTGCAAACGCCGCTTTTGCTAAAAACTATCATTTTATATCATGGCATTCTCCTAACCAAAGACTATTTGATCCGCTCTGCTTTCGCTCTCCTTGTATGAATGCGCTTGCGATCAGCCCCCATTGCTGAATAGCAACTATGTTGAATCCGCTCCGCTCCCACACACTGCACTTGCGGTCTGCAGTCTGTTACAGTGTAACGAGCGATGAAAGACGTCGCTGGTGTTGCAGGTGAAGATTCGTCAGTGTTTATGATGCATATCAGGTGAGATAGACAATGAATGAAAACTTATTTCACAGAGGGGTTGCTGCTCGTTCACTCTTGCCCGTCGTTTCATAGCCTGGCAATGTTTGAAAACTTTGTCAGGGCAAGGGCTGTTTGTGGCCAGGCTACGTCTCCTGATGCGCTCTTGCTTGGTCGAGGTTTGTCTGAGATTTGTTGGTCTGTCAAGGGCTGTGCAATAACCGAAATCGTGTTTTGTACTAATATACGGATTTTGAAATACGAATAGGGCTACTCTTAAGTTTGTCCCAACCCAGGATGTTTCCGACGGCCTAAACAAGACCGCGCAGATGGCTTTTAACTTTTAATATGGGGACAATATCGCGTCAATACGCATCATTGAATGCAATGCCTATTATTTATCATGAAACCTCAATTCGGAAGTAATGGGCCTAGCTTGTACCCAGCACTTTTCAAACCTTACTCAGGTTTATGTTAATTGTCCCCAGCACTTCTGAAATCAAACTGACGTCCTTGGCTACGGTCATCTCTTGACTACTGCAACGCCCTCCTAACCGATCTCCCAGCCTGTGCTGTGAAACCGCTGCAGATGGTCCAGAACACGGCGGCGCGTCTGGTCTTCTGGTCAGCCGAAAAGAGCACACGTCACCCCTCTGTTCATTGAGCTCCACTGGCTTACCTTAGCATCAAATTCAAGTCACTGATGTTAGACAATCCAGACTCTTTTCATGTTTTCAAGCACTTCAGCCACAGGAGGCCACTCCTTTATAGGCGTGGTCTTGCTAATTGCCTCTGGTTTCCACCTGCTGTCTGTTCCATTTGCACAGGTGGAACTGCTTCACAGTCAATACTGCTTCCTGACTGGAAGGTTGATTTCACAGAGCTGTCACTGACATTGTGTCGTTTAGGTGTTCCCTTTGAGCAGTGTATTCGGTCACAGTTACTGGTTGATGTTAAATGGGGGCTTTAACATCCCATTGAACTAAATGATGTGATGAAGCCACCGATTCTCCTGAAGAAGGAGCCAGAAACAGACAACGAGGGAGTCCTCCTTACCGCAACGTTCCGGATCTGCTGGTTTCCCAGGTTCCCCAGCTGTTGGATCAGGGCTCTGAACAGCTCAGTCTTCTCCTCTTGCAGCTGAGGAACCAGCTTCTCCAACACAGAGCGGACCTCGGACAGACTGCAACCCGCTCCCACCCGAACACCTGCAGAGAGTCCCAACGGCACCCAAACAAAGCTGAAAACTCTGAGCTGCGATGAGTCGTTCAAAGTGACAAAACTGACCAGGCAGATGTTGGTTACCCACCCTGAGGAGTCTGAGAGACCTCAAACAGCTCCTGGACTCTGATGGGGGAGATTATCAGCGGGTGGAAGATGCCTTTGAACTTTATGTCCGGACCTTCAGCACAAAGCAGAAACACCACAGTTTGGTTCAAGTGGGTTGATCTCAAGTTTATCCATCAATCATCTCATCTGCATGCGATCCAGATGATAAGAACGTGAGCATTTTGTCTCCTGAGGATCTTTTTACATCATCAATGACATCAAATAACCTGTTACATCTCAGCTATTATGTTGTAATTCATTGGACAAACTCTGTGAATGATCCTCGCAGACCTATGTTGGTGTTGCCCATGACCAGCGGCGCCACGGGGTGCCTGGTCTTGAGCTGGACCAGCTCCTCCAGGGAGGCGGGGCACACCCAGGTCATCCTCTCCCCGAGAAAGGTGAGGGTTTGTGGGTTTGCCGTCTCTGCCATCAGCTGGGGAGCATTTTAAAAAGAAACGTCACTGAGCTGAAATGAGAGTGGGTTTAAGTTCCATGAACTGAAACACCGATTCAGCTGATGACCCACAATCAGTTCTGGAGGGAAGATCAGCTCCTGTGTGGGGTCCAGTGGAAGGAACTCCTCCTTGTCAAACAGCTGTGGTTTTTCCTGCCGGTGACAGAGGAATGAAAGAAAATGTTTAAAACACAGAGCAGGACAGAGGGAGCTAAAAGTAGACTCTGCTGGGTTTCAGTGAAAGGATAAAAGAGGATAAGGGCAGAAACATCAGCTTCCCTTCATGATGAATCTAAGAGGGAAGGAAAAACTGAGAGAACTGACACAGGAGAAGAAAAAGGACCGAAGAAGAAATGAAAGTTGAACTCACGTTCTCAGGTTCATCGTTATTTTCCTCCCCGTTAAAGCAACACTTTGTTCCACCGTTGGTTTGGCAGCAGTTGGCCTCCTGGGGGCGGAAACATTGAGAATATTTCAGCGATAACACACAGAGAGCTTTTCTGTAACAACTGTTACTGTGACCAAGTCTAAACAGAGTTTATTATTCCTGAATGACGGCAACTTCTACCTGACAGAAGGTCCTGCAGCCGTCCACAATGGGTCGATATCCAGTACAGCGACACATATTACCTGAAAGGCAACAACACATACACTGAGCACAGGGCTAACGGAGGACTGAAACAATCAGAAAACTATGGTTCACTGAAGAAAAGTACACAGAAACTGAGAATAAATACAGAAACATAAGGTAAATATATGGAAACAAAGCTTTCAGGAGCACCAACAGGATTTGTGAAAGATATTTAGCAGATGGCATCGCTACAGTCCTGAAGGATAGATATTGTAAATGTCCAACAGGATATATCATGTGCATAACATGAGGCCCCTTTAAAGGGGGTAGTAAATGCAGAGCAAACAAAAGAGGTCCCAGAACAGAAGCTTGGGGCACACCACAGTTCAAACACTGGAAAAAATGCCCCATCAAAAATAAGAAACAACAAATACAAGAGGTTTTTGCTTGAAATAAGCAAACAAAATCTGCCAATGGAACTAGTGAAAATCTGCTTGTCAAAATTTCTTGAAATAAGATGTGATATTTAGGACTTTTGAGATAAAAGTGATCTTGAGATTAGCTTAAAAACCTCTTCAAATGTAAAAAAAAAAGCTTGTTTCATGTGAAATATGACTCAAAACAATTTGTTTTCAAGACTTTTTCATTTAACAAGATATTCCAGATGTATTGTCTTCAAACAAGTCCCTATATCTGGCTGAAATGGTGCTTGTTAGGCAGTTGTGTCTTATATTAAGTGTAATGAGATATTTTGACGAGAAATTAGACAAATATACTTGGAAGGACTTTGATTTTTTCCAGTGAAGTGGCACACGGGGACACAAATCTGCCCGAAAGGTAAGAAAACTGATCTCAGGCTGATCCGGAGATGCCCACCAAAGTCCTCAAACTGTCAGTCAGAACCCTACGATGATGTAAAAAGCTGCTCAATCGAAAAGTAAAAGAACAGAAATGTCAGAAAGAAGAGCAGTTTCAGCAGAGTGCAGGTTTGAAGTTTCTAACTACACATCCTGAGCATGATGACGGAATAACTAAACATTATGGAGAGAAAACCAACCAGCCAGGGCCTGAGTGATGTCCTCCATGGTTGGCTGGGGTTTGTTCCTCAGCAGAGCGTACATGGACATCACCATCCCCGGAGTGCAGAAGCCACACTGGGAGCCGTGAGCCTTCGCTATTCGCTCCTGGAATCACAAAAGCTGCTCAGGCTCAGAAGTCTGGAGTCACTTTATAAAACTCTGTGTTTTATTTGAGAGTTTGTTTACATGTGAAAACTCAGATCGGCTTCAAGCTCATCAGGATCTCTGTGAAATTACAAGCTTTAAACGCATTAAATATGAAGTTCAGAAGACGAGAAAGAGTTTAATAATAAATGTCTCACTCGGTTCACGTGGAAACAAAAGAAAGAGAGTTTAATGCCCTAAATCTTCATTCATGCTCCAAAATTAAAGTTCTTGTGTATCAAATACATGGGCCAGACGTGGCCATCATACAATTTTTTTTATTATTATTATTTTTTTTTTTAATGATTTCATTGCCTTCTTGTGATTTTATGTAGCTGTAAAGCACTTTGAATTGCCTTGTGTACGAATTGTGCTCTACAAATAAAATTGCCTTGCCTTGCCTAAAATTAAGTGTCTTGCTTTCATTAAACCTCAGGTTGTCATGTTTTCTGAGAAGGTGATAATCAGCTGGAAGTGAGAGGGACAGCTGCATGAATCCTGAGATCAGTTTGGATTGCAGCGGGAAAATGGAGGCATCTTTTTCATGTTTTTGCAAAGTCACTCAGAGTGAGCCAACTTCCTGCTGATAGCACGAGGAGGCTTCAGGACAAAGGTTTAAAAGCAGGAGAGAGGGCGGGCTGCGTCCTGATTTTATAAGTTGAGGCAAGCTGGGCAACGATTAAAATGTTTAATCTAATTAATCACATGATTTCCCTGATTAATCACGATTAATCTCATTTGTACGCAGAATCCCAAAATGAATCCAAAAGTAGTGTATAGCTTTTAGCATTTAGCTTTATTTTAAATGTGCTGCCATATGAATGGAAGTGCCATAACATTTGTTGTGCAAACACACTTTTAACATCAGCATCTTTCTGTAGTTTTTATGTAGAAGCCTCGCTCCACTGTCTGTTTCCTTGAATGACTTGCTGCTATCAGTTGTGTGTTTTGCCTTTAAGTGATATTTTAGACTGGAACTACTACGCTGAGAAGACAATTCAACTTGGCAGAGTTTACAGATGACTTTGGTTCTGTCGACTCCGCCGTCTGGAAGAACTTTAAAATGAAAATGGCCGAGTAAAAGTTCCGTACCCTTCTCCAGGTTTGGTGGATCCGCCGATTACTTTCTTTTCCGGTTCCACAGCAGACAGCAGCAGACTTTTACAAAATAAAAGCCTGTGAGCAACAGACGTTTACAAAATAAAAGCCTGTGAGCAACAGACGTTTACAAAATAAAAGCCTGTGAGCGACAGACTGTTACAAAATAAAAGCCTGTGAGGAACAGACTTTTACAAAATAAAAGCCTGTGAGCAACAGACGTTTACAAAATAAAAGCCTGTGAGCCACAGACTTTTACAAAATAAAAGCCTGTGAGCAACAGACTTTTACAAAATAAAAGCCTGTGAGCGACAGACTTTTACAAAATAAAAGCCTGTGAGCAACAGACTTTTACAAAATAAAAGCCTGTGAGCCACAGACTTTTACAATAATAAAATAAATAATAAAACCGGGGTGGTCCGTGGCGTAGTGGGTTGAGCAGGCGCCCCATGTACAGAGGCTACAGTCCTCGCTGCAGCTGGCCCCGGTTCCACTCCTGAATCGGACGGCCCTGTGTCGTTCCCCCTCTCTCTGCCCTCTGCTTCCTGTCTCTCTGAACTTTTTTTTAAAAACCTGCGTTAATGTGCGATTAAATATTTATCGGCGTTAAATAACTAACGAGTTAACTCGCCCAACCCTAATATTTTTACATAAACTCTCTGAAGTTCATCGGAAAAGAAAACCTGTGCGGGTCATAATCTGACAAATGAAGAAGAAAGTGGCCAACGTCTAAGTCCAATCAGACTTAGACCTGATGGTGTCAGGCTGAGGCCTCCCAGCACTCACCTGCACCGGGTGGATCCTGGCCTTGGAGCTGCCGATGCCCTCCACCGTGGTGACGGCGGCTCCGTGCAGCTGACAGAGCGGCAGGAGGCAGGCATTGGCAGAGTAGTGGCTGACGCTGCAGTGAAGGGAAACTCAACTCGTCGTAACTATGACTTCTGTTACAGCAGCTACAAGAATCACTTAAAATCCCACTTCTGCAGCCGAGGCACCGAACAAGCACCAGGAGGTAAACTGACAAGCTGCTGGCTTTCCAAAATGGTTCCACTTTTTAAATCAACAAACCCTAAAAACGGAGGAAATGGGAGCTGTAACATTCTGTTGGAGCCTTCGTGTTTTATCTCTGAAACTAAAAACGTGCTCCTTCAGAGTATTTCTCCCCAAATTATTTTGGATCTGCAGCTCCCAACAAAGGGAAATTGCTGAATCATGCTGGCATAGAGACAGCAATAAAAACCGTCCCTCCTTCTCCCTGGCAGAGCGATAACGGGTGTAAAATCTGACCTCTGACCCCCCGTGGAGACAAGGCTCGCACCGATCGGAGGCTCCTGTTTGCTGGTCTGTTTATATTTCTGTTAATAAGAGTAAACATTAACTCATCGAGACAAAATGGATCCAACTCCTTGGACATGTTGAGCACATTCTGTCAGTAAAATCCCAAAGTTCAGACATTAGCTTGAGGTGAATGATTGCAGTATTATTATCAAACATATTAGATCCACTGATTTTAGAACAATACAAGCAAAATATCTGTTATCTGTTGGCATGGAAACATGCTCAGCCTGTTTAATGCGGTCTTTAATGCTAATAAGTAAAAGTTAGGTACATTGTACCAGATAGTGAGTACATCGCTGCTGCCTGAGAGTCCCAATAAAATCCAATTTGGCGTTAAATATTTGACGTCGTCTTTACTAAATGTCACCGAATCAAAAGCATCAGAGACAAAAAACAACCATCTACCGTTAAAGGTATTTTAGGGGTTAAATTTCCTGGAAAACAGTAGAAATTATTTCAGATTCGTGCACTATGTTTGCGTCGATTGACTTTTCAAATTTTAAATTTAAACAGTGGGCGGAGTCTGATCAGACCAGTGCAGCCGGCCAATCAGAGCAAAGAGGCTTTTCTGAAAGAGGCTCAATGTATTTTCACTTGTATTGTTTCCTGTGTAGTTAGACACGTAATTAATTGTTTTATAAAGGAAAGATACGTGCGCCTTTATGAAACCAGCGTTTGAGATCCATTGAAATCTGTTCTTTAGTTTGTCTCCATCCAGAGTCTGTTTTAGACTTGGAAATGTCTGCAAGTGATGGTGCAGTTATTTGGTTCTCAGTAGGGAACAGAAGTTCACCTGTGAACGTCCAAACTACACTGGCAGGTGAGCAGTTTACATTCACCCACTTGTTTTCTTAATAAAATGCTGCATGTTTGGAATTTAAATCAGGATTCTAATTCTGCAACAAGCCAAAAGCTAAGAGGAAAAAAAATCATTGATTGCCAATTTTAACCTTTATATACTAAAGGAGCTTTGCATGAGTCAAAGTTACAAAATGTTACATATATTTATGTTATATCCTGACTCTTTAAGAGGCCCCTCCCTAACAAACCCATTCTCTTCTGATTGGTGGACTTCTGGAAGCCTGCCAGCGTAAGCACCAGGTTCCTGTGGACACCATGGTGGTGTTCGAAACCGCATACTTCTCCTACTACTCATACTACTCATACTGACTTTTTTTCCCGGATGCATACTAGATTCTCCAAAATGTTGGGTATGCATCATGAGGTTACTACTCATACTCAAACTACCCAAGATGCAACGTAACGTGACGTCGCCGATCGTCATTCCCTGTCAAAACGGCAGTTTCAAGCTAGCTACAACGAGGGTAGGTTCACTTCCTGTTTTCAAAACAAAAGCACCAATTGTATGGTAATGGCTTTCCCTATGATAAAATGCAACGGGTATTTTATTTTGTGAAAATAACCGGAAGTGCGTTAGCTCACTGCGGCTAGCTTTAGTAGCGCCGAATTCGTGGGAACAAAATTGTAAATAGCCGGTATTTTGTCAGGTTTTCAACACGTTGGGGATCTAAACGACTACTTTCTCTCCTGAAAATGTTTCAAATGTTGCTAAAGTTTACATAGTTTAGAGCTTAACACATTGAATACCGGCGGTGTTTACGGAATTATGTCGTAGAATCCCAGCGTTCTAAACCATTTTTTTGACGTTTTTTGTACAGTCACAGCATATTATGTGATAGGGCCACTGAAACATGTTATGACTTGTTTGAAAGCTGAGACTTTAAACTCTTTGTGGGTCAAAACTGCGTGTCTCTAGGTGCCGCCATTAGCGAGCTATCCTTAGCTAAACCAAGGCGGCCATCTGTTCATCACATAATTACAAAAATCACACAGAATGTGCATTAGAATGTATAGATTCAGAATCCATAAAAAAAAACGTAAAAACGTATTTTTACCATTTGGGAACCAACGCATGGGCAGTAAAAACGTAGTTTTACGTGACTCGGGAGTCAATGTGTTAAGTGAAATCAGCTTCAGGCCGGCTGATTTCGGCTCGGGCAGGAGCGAAATGCATTGTGGGTAAACGCTCTTCATAGTGTCTGATCGATGAGTATGCAGTATGCAGTATGCAGCATGTAGTATGTAGTATGTAGTATGAAGTATGTAGTATGTAGTATGTAGTATGCAGCATGTAGTTTGTAGTATGTAGTATGAAGTATGTAGTATGTAGTATGTAGTATGCAGCATGTAGTATGTAGTATGTAGTATGTAGTATGCAGCATGTAGTTTGTAGTATGTAGTATGAAGTATGTAGTATGTAGTATGTAGTATGCAGCATGTAGTATGTAGTATGTAGTTTGTAGTATGTAGTATGCAGTTTGTAGTATGTAGTATGCAGTATGCAGTATGTAGTATGCAGCATGCAGTATGTAGTATGTAGTTTGTAGTATGTAGTATGTAGTATGAAGTATGCAGCATGTAGTTTTTAGTATGTAGTATGTAGTATGAAGTATGTAGTTTGTAGTATGTAGTATGAAGTATGTAGTATGTAGTATGAAGTATGTAGTATGCAGTATGTAGTATGCAGTATGCAGTATGTAGTATGCAGTATGTAGTATGCAGTATGTAGTATGTAGTATGTAGTGTGAAGTATGTAGTATGCAGTATGTAGTATGTAGTATGCAGTATGTAGTATGTAGTATGTAGTATGCAGTATGTAGTATGTAGTATGTAGTGTGAAGTATGTAGTATGCAGCATGTAGTTTGTAGTATGTAGTATGTAGTATGAAGTATGCAGCATGTAGTATGCAGCATGTAGTTTGTAGTATGTAGTATGTAGTATGAAGTATGCAGCATGTAGTATGCAGCATGTAGTTTGTAGTATGTAGTATGAAGTATGTAGTATGCAGTATGTAGTATGTAGTATGCAGTATGTAGTATGCAGTATGTAGTATGCAGTATGTAGTATGAAGTATGTAGTATGCAGTATGTAGTATGTAGTATGCAGTATGTAGTATGCAGTATGTAGTATGCAGTATGTAGTATGTAGTATGTAGTATGTAGTGTGAAGTATGTAGTATGCAGTATGTAGTATGTAGGTTGTAGTATGTAGTATGTAGTGTGAAGTATGTAGTATGCAGTATGTAGTATGTAGTTTGTAGTATGTAGTATGTAGTATGTAGTATGTAGTATGAAGTATGTAGTATGTAGTATGTAGTATGCAGCATGTAGTTTGTAGTATGTAGTATGAAGTATGTAGTATGTAGTATGTAGTATGCAGCATGTAGTATGTAGTATGTAGTTTGTAGTATGTAGTATGCAGTTTGTAGTATGTAGTATGCAGTATGCAGTATGTAGTATGCAGCATGCAGTATGTAGTATGTAGTTTGTAGTATGTAGTATGTAGTATGAAGTATGCAGCATGTAGTTTTTAGTATGTAGTATGAAGTATGTAGTTTGTAGTATGTAGTATGAAGTATGTAGTATGTAGTATGAAGTATGTAGTATGCAGTATGTAGTATGCAGTATGCAGTATGTAGTATGCAGTATGTAGTATGCAGTATGTAGTATGTAGTATGTAGTGTGAAGTATGTAGTATGCAGTATGTAGTATGTAGTATGCAGTATGTAGTATGTAGTATGTAGTATGCAGTATGTAGTATGTAGTATGTAGTGTGAAGTATGTAGTATGCAGCATGTAGTTTGTAGTATGTAGTATGTAGTATGAAGTATGCAGCATGTAGTATGCAGCATGTAGTTTGTAGTATGTAGTATGAAGTATGTAGTATGCAGTATGTAGTATGTAGTATGCAGTATGTAGTATGCAGTATGTAGTATGCAGTATGTAGTATGAAGTATGTAGTATGCAGTATGTAGTATGTAGTATGCAGTATGTAGTATGCAGTATGTAGTATGCAGTATGTAGTATGTAGTATGTAGTATGTAGTGTGAAGTATGTAGTATGCAGTATGTAGTATGTAGTTTGTAGTATGTAGTATGTAGTGTGAAGTATGTAGTATGCAGTATGTAGTATGTAGTTTGTAGTATGTAGTATGTAGTATGTAGTATGAAGTATGCAGCATGTAGTATGCAGTATGCAGTATGTAGTTTGTAGTATGCAGCATGTAGTTTGTAGTATGTAGTATGTAGTATGCAGCATGTAGTATGCAGTATGTAGTTTGTAGTATGCAGCATGTAGTTTGTAGTATGTAGTATGTAGTATGTAGTATGAAGTATGCAGCATGTAGTATGCAGTATGCAGTATGTAGTTTGTAGTATGCAGCATGTAGTATGTAGTATGTAGTATGCAGTATGTAGTATGTAGTATGCAGTATGTAGTATGTAGTATGTAGTATGTAGTATGTAGTATGCAGTATGTAGTATGTAGTATGCAGTATGTAGTATGTAGTATGTAGTATGTAGTATGCAGTATGTAGTATGTAGTATGCAGTATGTAGTATGTAGTATGTAGTATGTAGTATGTAGTATGCAGTATGTAGTATGTAGTATGCAGTATGTAGTATGTAGTATGTAGTATGTAGTATGCAGTATGTAGTATGAAGTATGTAGTATGTAGTATGCAGTTTCGAACACAGCCCAAGTTTTCAGAGCACTTGGCTCAAGGGCATTACCTTTCCCAATATTAACTACGCTAACTGAAACTATGACCTTCTAAAGTGAGCAACAATGTAAAACTACTGCAGAAGATAATAAAAAGCATCCGAGCTCCCGTTTAACTTCAAAATGAGTCTCAGCCGACAGAACAAACAAGCAAAGACCGACACGGTTGTCATAAAGGATACATGATGGTTTTGGTGGCAGGTTGGTAGCGTGACACCATAACCGTGCACGCCCCACAGCCTCCACCACCACATCCAGACTTGGTTCCCGTTAACCTCACTGGAGGAAGAGTCAAGGATCCAACAAGCCTCTAACATCATCTACTGAAAAACACAACCATCAAGCTTCAATTGTGGATTTGGAGCCAAGTGTGAAGGATACGCTTCCCTCTGAGGAAGGATAGCAGCATCGTTTCAGGATCTGCATGGTCCTCCGTCACCTGTTCAAACACAAAGCAGCAGCATCACAACTTCTAACTTTCACACCAAGGCTTTAAAGAAAATAACCACCTCTTCAGTTTCTCTCATCATTTGCTGCTTAAAATCTGGCTCTTGAATTATCTGAGGGTTCAACATGTTGATCAAAATGCATTTAGCTTCCATATTCTGTCATTAATTAAGTACAAAATACCAAAAATGTTTAATATAAGAACCGTTTGTTGCTTTTAATTTAACGGCTAAATGTTCTTTATCACATCAAAGCTTTAAATTCAAATAAAGTCAAAGAGCATTTATTACACAAGTTTCACTGAGCGCATTATTCAACAGACGAGTAACAGACAATGTGATTCATAATAGCTCCTGTTTAAAAATGTCTGGACCCATGTAATTTAATTTCCACACATTTCTCAGAACAAGAGGAACTTTCTACGACTTCCCAGAAACCCCCAAAGTTCTGAATTCTCACTGAATGCAAATTAAGTCAAATACAGTTCTAACCAGACTCTCCTCATTATATATTCACATACAGATATGATACAGTTAATCATAGCTTGGATTTACAGATAAATGAGTAAATTCAAGATTTCATCACTTTTTTATAGCGTGTATTCTTAGCAAACTGTCTCACAGAGTAAATAAACATAAAAAAACATTTCTGTGATTAATTTACACTGTGAAACTGTTGCAAAAAACTTTTGAACAAATGAGAATTTGCTGTATTTTACGAGTTTGACCAGTGGAGCTTTTATTCGGTCCAAACCAAACGGCTCATATCCGTTATAGAACATGATGGGACACAAATATGGACATAACACCTCCAGCTATTCATCTATACCGTCTGTTCCGAATCGAAACGGAACTATTGTCACGATCATCGTCGGTGATTAAATATAAATAAATAGATCAAATGCAAACATGAGTCAAAAACTGTCATTAAAACAGCAGATAAACCTCTGAAAAGCGGTCAGTAAGGTTTAATTTACCTTTTTCCCATTGATAAAGACGCACAAAGTGTCTCCTGCCTTTGCAGACATCGCTCATCTGAACACAAGAGCGCAACACGAGTACAAATTAACCCGCAACACTTCAGTTTTATGCTTTCAGAATAAAGGACAAAGGTAAGAAAGACAGCACGTGGGATGGAGTGGGTGGGAGTTCTGAGTTAGTTAAGTTAGTTAGGTCGTCGGAAACTACGATC
This sequence comes from Odontesthes bonariensis, assembly GCF_027942865.1. NCBI lineage: Eukaryota > Metazoa > Chordata > Actinopteri > Atheriniformes > Atherinopsidae > Odontesthes > Odontesthes bonariensis. The sequence goes on from NC_134516.1 coordinate 6,889,628, forward strand.
CTACATATCTATCTATCTATCTATAAAACAAGATTTCAGGCTGTAATTGACACAATCTGAGACTCTCCTTCACCATTTTGTGTTTTAATAGATTTTCACCTCTTACTTTCTCACAGCTGGCTTCCTGTCTCGCACTGCTGCCTGACTCAGATCTGCTGGTGCACGAGCAGAAACGCCCACTTCCACCTCATGTAGCCGTGGAAGACAAACAAACATGGCCTACATTCACAAAGAAATATACAAAGTTACAGCTGAAGGGTTTCAGTGTAGTTCACGTGCATAGTTTGACCTTTAAGTGTGTCACGTGTTGCATCTGCTTTCCATAGAGTATGCGTTAACTCTGTCATTTATTGTTGAAGCAGAGACACTTCTCCGTTTTACTCTGAACCAAAGCTGTATTTCAGCTTTTATTCTTCTTTAAAAGCATTCAAACTGAACTGTGGTCAAAGTTATTCAGGACTGTTCTATAATATTTATATTTCCAGCTATCTTGGGCAAAGTGGCCAATTAAAATCACTTATCTTTAACCTTGTTTTGAGTAACAGTTCACCCTTTATAGTGTATTATAAACATAAAATCTCTTGAGCAATGCATTTTAATTATCACTTGTAGTAAATGTAAAATATTTTTTCGACTTGAGACATAATCAGCAGGGTTAGACGAGATAAAGATGACAGTAACACCAAAATATGTGCAGTTACTTTCAGGCAAAGAGCCACAAGAGGGAGCTGAAGGCAACAGAAATGGAAATAATGGAAAACTCCTGAATAAGTTTTATGAATCTTTTCTTCTTGCCTTTGCTTATTAATGCCATATTTAATATTTTTTTATTGTTTTTAGTCTTTTTTTCTCTGCTGAACATCACCTTCTCTTTTTTTTTTTTTTTTACCAACGACCGTTTTTACTGTGACTGCAGCCATTAGAGTAATAAAAAGGAAAAGTGATGTCTTGAATGAAGCTGAACTCTGTTTCTCTTCCCGTGTTGAGCTCTGTGGCTCAGTTCAGATGCAGCAACAGGAAAGAGACGGATTACTGAAGAGATTCAGAGCTGATCTTGTACCTGGTTAGTATAAAACATAGTATATAACATAGTATAATAACATAGGATAATAACATAGTATATAACACAGTATATAACTTAAAGGTTCCATAAAGTACTCTGATGTCTCCCGATCAACACAACTTGTAGAAGTTGTTTTTTCCTTTTACGTCAGAGTTATGGGTCAAAGCTCAGCAGACTATCTCCTCCCATCAGCTAAACAAACCTCCTGTGGAAGAGTCTCTCTCCCTTCCTCCTCCTCTTTTACTTCCCCCGTGGAGCTCGCTGTCATGCGGCCCATCTGTTGCTGAGGAAATGTGACATTAACCCTCGCTGACCTCAGCTCGGGATTAGGAAGCTGCCGTGAACCTGAAGCTGAGGCTCAGGTAGAGAGCTGAGGTTTGACTGTACGTGCAGGCCATCAGACTGCGAGCGTGTTCAGTTAAACCCGCTGCCAGCTCTCAGCCACATGCTGGCAGATCAGCGCGCTGCATAAGTACAGCTTGCATGTTCCAAGTGAGGAAACTACCACTTTTGCTCGTCAGTTTAAAAGTCAGAGCACGAAGTGATGCAAGGAAAAAGCATCAAGAGAAACTGGAAAAATGTGATGAGCTAAACACACACTGGCAATGATTTAAAACTGAGAAAAGAGGCTTTAATATGTACGTAAAGTCATTTCTGTCAGGCTGCTGCTGCAAAAAGAGGGAAGGTTTGTGCCTGAGGTGGAGTTACCGCAAAAACATTTTGTTATGGCATCCATTTGGTTATTATTTACGACCAAAATCACTTGAATGGCTGACCCATTTCCAACGGCCGAAGATGCTTTTATTTCCGTTTTAAACGGACTATTCCTCCGCTGGAGGAGAGCCGAAGTGTTTCATCAGAGGAGAATGATGGCGACGCCTCGGCTCTGCAGAAAAGAAAACGTGTTTTACTCTCAGCTCATCGGGAGCCATCAGAACTCTGCCGTTACGTAACTGCAGCATTCCTTTCTGAAAGCAGACAAAGAGCCCATACGGGCGAGCAGCCCTTCAGGGAGCTGCCGAGTCCCTGCTGACCTCAGTGGGCCCACTTAGTCTGAAAGCACTTCCACTTCGGAGTGACCCGCTCACATAAGAAGGAAGACCTCTGAGAGCGGGATCAGGGGTCAGCTGAAGGCTCTGTGAGGCTCAGCAGCACCAGAGCAGCTGTGCACCTCAGTTACAGGATGATGCGCTGTCAAAAACATCCCAAACATGGCAGAAAGGTGAGACTTTAACACCACTGAGCTGCACTGAGTAAATACCTGGCTGCCACTCAGTGTACTCAAGTCAATAAAAGCAGCTTTACGATGAATTCAGCTGCGTTAAAGACAAAAAGAAGCAACTCTGCAGCGTGTGCAGAGCTTAGATTAGTTCCCATGCAGGGGGATGTGACTCCCAGCCACATTACCCGGGTGTTTCAGTCCAGTTTTAAAGATTATTCCCTGTTGTTACCGACTTCTTCTTCTGTGCATCGAACTGAAACTTCGGAGCATGTGCAGAGCACCTGCACCAGTTTGAGTCGAGTTAAGAAATTTAGATGGGTGCCAATCTACTGCCCGCCCTATTAAAAAAAAGTTCCGTTTAGTTGAAGTTGAGAGTCTCCTGTCACATATAAACTTTGAATGAGGTCTGTGTGATGTCGTATGGCTGAGTTATAAGAACTCCAAAACAGGGCATTTTTTGGCATTTTTGGTTCGTGAAGATGTGAAATTACACAGCTCACCTCTATAATCCAGAGGGCGGCTTTTGCTTTTCAATCGATTTTCCCATTGAATTCCTAAGACAGGTCTGCTGTAGACAGCCATGTCATTTTTATCAAGGTCCTGTTTAAAATACAGCTTTTATGGCATTTTCTAAATGCATTTTCGGGCTCGTTAAGTGCTTTTCAATCGATTTTAAACGATTGAAATATTAAATATATATATATCATATACATATATATATATATATATATATATATATATATATATATATATATATATATACATATATATATATATATACATATATATATATATATTATATATGTAAAAATATTATATATATATATTTATTAGGGCTGTGACTCGATTAAAATTTTTTATCGCGTTAACTACAGGCTTTGAAATTAATTAATCAAAATTAATCGCATTTTAATCGCATATACTTTATCCTTTAGAAAATTAACATTTTCAACAATATTTCAACAAACACAGAACATATCCCTATTTGAAATCTGAATGTAGCATGCATGAAAACACAGTATATAGAATCTTGGATGTTAAGCTGCGTTGGGCCCCCGTTAGCTTCCACGCTAGCTGCTACATGTTTAGCGTTGAGGTGATATTTGAGGCTTAATACGCTGCGGTGATACGCGAATTCCTTGTTCCATAACCTGCACACAACCACGCTCTTGTCGACGCTTCCATCCGTCTGTATTTAAAAAATAAATAAATAAATTTAAAAAAAAATAAATTATAGTGTGCGATTAAAATGCGTTATTTTTTTTTAACGCGCTAATATGTGTGTAGTTAATTAATCGAAATTAACGCGCTAAAGTCCCAGCCCTAATAATTATATATATATGTAAACACGTTTACATGTATTTCCTGAGTCTGATCCCAACCCGTGAGCTGCTGTGTGGCCCATCTGGCCGGCGGTAAACATTCAGGAATAATCAGAGTCTGGTTAGATTCGTCTGGTTTCATGCGTTTCGATCAGACTTGTTTACTTTTACACTGTAAAAGTCTGGTTTTTGGTTACTAACACAAATAAAATTGAGTGAAAATAATTTGGGAATGCAGGCAGACACTTCTGACGAGCCCGGAGGCTGTTTGCTGAGCTTTTCCTGTCCCAGAGGATCCTGGGAGAGTCCCGTCTCAGAGGGAGCCGCCCTCTGGATTATAGAGGTGAGCTGTGTAATTTCACATGTTAATGACACGCTCCACCAAACAGCTGCCTGTAAAGCAGTAAATCTGAGGCTCTCTGTCCCGGCTCTGCTTCTTCATTGGGAAAGGTGCTCCTGTTGTGGCTCTGAGAGCTCAGAGTTAACGAGCAGTTTCACACGGATCTGCACACATCTCACAGAATTAAAAGTGATGATTCTGCTCACAGCATCGCCTTAAAGGGCCACTCCAGCTGTCTTTTACACTTGGGAGTCAGAAAGCTGCACTAGAATATCCTTTTTGTGACGCCTCCTTTCCGTGCTGCCGTTGAAATAATTGGCTTTGACGGCAGCTCGGAGAGAATCAGAGCTCGGCCGCCTACACAGAAAACATATCTGAGCAGATCCTGCAGCCTCGAATCACAGCAGAATCTCACCTTTCTGCTGTCATGCAACACACAGCGATGTGATCAGAGCTGTGTTATGATTAGGGCTGGGCGAGTTAACGCGTTATTATCACGTTAACTCGTTGATTATTTAACGCCGATAAATATTTTATCACACATTAACGCAGGTTTTTTTTATCTATTATTTTTTGGGGCTTTTGTGCCTTTAATGGAAAGTTCAGAGAGACAGGAAGCAGGGGGCAGAGAGAGGGGGAACGACATGCAGCACAGGGCCGTCTGATGCAGGACTCGAACCAGCTGCAGCGAGGACTATAGCCTCTGTACATGGGGCGCCTGCTCAGCCCACTACTCCACGGACCACCCCTGTTTTATTATTTATTTTATTATTGTAAAAGTCTGTTGCTCACAGGCTTTTATTTTGTAAAAGTCTGTTGCTGTCTGCTGTGGAACAGGAAAAGAAAGTAATCGGCGGATCCACCAAACATGGAGAAGGGTACGGAACTTTTACTCGGCCATTTTCATGTTAAAGTTCTCCCAGACGGCGGAGTCGACAGAACCAAAGTCATCTGTAAACACTGCCAAGTTGAATTGTCTTCTCAGCGTAGTAGTTCCAGTCTAAAATATCACTTAAAGGCAAAACACACAACTGATAGCAGCAAGTCATTCAAGGAAACAGACAGTGGAGCGAGGCTTCTACATAAAAACTACAGAAAGATGCTGATGTTAAAAGTGTGTTTGCACAACAAATGTTATGGCACTTTCATTCATATGGCAGCACATTTAAAATAAAACTAAATGCTAAAAGCTATACACTACTTTTGAATTCATTTTGGGGTTTTGCGTACAAATGCGATTAATCAGTGAAATCATGTGATTAATTAGATTAAACATTTTAATCGTTGCCCAGCCCTAATTATGTCCTTATGTGAGGAAAGATTTTGGATTGGATCATTCCCTTTTTATTTCCTGTATTTTTCTATAGTATTTGTCTGCATTGTACTTTTAATTTCTCTTCACTCGCAGCCATGACAATAAATGTTTCAGCACATTATGAGATATTTGCTCCATTGTTCTCCTGATGGTCCTGAAATCATAGCTTCTCGCCGTCTCACCCGACTACTCCACCCGTCTTATCGTGTTATTTATTCTATTTGTTGCTTTCAGCTGCATCTTCTCCTGAAGAGAATCCAAACTAAACTCAAAGCAAAGGCAACATCAGAGTTTTTTGGACTGAAAAACACAACATCTCATAGATCATATCAATATGCAACAACCAAGACCTTTAAAAAGATGAGAATTAGACATAAAAACAGTACATTTGACATGTTGTGAGGTCATTTCTTTCAGTCTCTGTAATAAATGTGCTGCACTTTAACCCTAATCCCTGATAGGGGACATTTTTGTCCACTTGGGGTGAACTTTCTCCTCTAATTTCACACTGGAAATAGTGATACTCATCATATTTGGTCCAGTTGTGCATTTTTGACTATTTTTTCAAATTACATATACAATGCAATTTTTCATTGTGTAGAAAAAAAACTCTTTAATTTCTTAAAAGGGACATTTTTGTCCCCTTTTGAAACAACCTAAAAACATCGTATATTAATATTTTTTTCCACTTTTTTTTCATTAATCTTTTCTTCCTCTTCAGTTCTGATCATAACCACCAAGTTTTCAATTATTTTCAAAAAATTAACCCTTTAAATACCAGTTTATATGAGGTAAACACCAATTTATGTTAAAAAACACACACAAAAACTGCTGTATTTTCAATGCATGCAATGCAAAGTGAAATATTCTATGGGGGATTATTAGGTCTGGGATATGTCATTGATGACCAACAACATCAGTTTTTATAGCTTTTTAGTTTTTCTGCAATGGCAGATTACAGAAACGGCTCCCATAGACATCCATTATAATGAATTCAGCATTGGACCATGGCGGGTAAATGAGTTCCAACAGTTCTAAAGGATAATGTACAACTTTACATTCAGTATTTACAGACCTGAAAGGATCAGTTAGCCTCCATGTCACCTCTCCTTCCTCCAGCCTGTAATTAAAATGATAACAAGCCTCGTTTCAGAGCCGTGACTCGTGTTTGACCCGACACGCTGCTGTGCAGGAAGAAATGCAGCCGGATTACCCTCCACCTGCAAAGCCGTGAACACATCTCCACGTGGGCATCACCAGAGAGACCGGCAGCACTCAGAGGAGGGGGGACATTTGCATTTCAGCAGGAAGAGTTCATCTCCAAAGTGCTGCTGAGGTGTTCAGAATACATTAAAAAGAGAAAGTACGACGTGCTGATAGAAACATGAGGAATGGAGGTGGTTTTTCCAGACAACTTGGTCTAACTTTTGTGCTTTTTAAAACTTTTGCAGCACAAAGCGCCAAAAAAAGGGAACTTGTTCACATGATACTAGAATAAACTGAGTTACTGTGTTAGTCTGAGTAGAAAATGTCTTTTAAAATGCATGAAAACGTGTTGTTCTGAGCAGAAAATGTCTTTTAAAATGCATGAAAACGTGTTGTTCTGAGCAGAAAATGTCTTTTTAAATGTATGAAAACGTGTCGTTCTGAGCAGAAAATGTCTTAAAATGCATGAAAACGTGTTGTTCTGAGCAGAAAATGTCTTTTAAAATGCATGAAAACGTGTTGTTCTGAGCAGAAAATGTCTTTTAAAATGCATGAAAACGTGTCGTTCTGAGCAGAAAATGTCTTAAAATGCATGAAAACGTGTCGTTCTGAGCAGAAAATGTCTTTTAAAACGTATGAAAACGTGTTGTTCTGAGCAGAAAATGTCTTAAAATGCATGAAAACGTGTTGTTCTGAGCAGAAAATGTCTTAAAATGCATGAAAACGTGTCGTTCTGAGCAGAAAATGTCTTAAAATGCATGAAAACGTGTCGTTCTGAGCAGAAAATGTCTTTTAAAATGCATGAAAACGTGTCGTTCTGAGCAGAAAATGTCTTAAAATGCATGAAAACGTGTCGTTCTGAGCAGAAAATGTCTTAAAATGCATGAAAACGTGTCGTTCTGAGCAGAAAATGTTTTAAAATGCATGAAAACGTGTCGTTCTGAGCAGAAAATGTCTTAAAATGCATGAAAACGTGTTGTTCTGAGCAACATCGCACCAAACGGAGCTTCTCACACCTGGACCAACACACCCAGATGATCAGGATGGAATCACTCTTAATGCAAAGGCTTAACGGACTCAAACAGACCTGTTGCTCTGTACATGCTCCAAAGTTTCCATCTTTTTGTAAAAACAGTGAAGTGTATACATCATTGTAGCTGAATCTCCAATAAAGCTGCTCTCATTCACAGATTTTCTGTTTCTTTTCTCAAACGAGTCAGAAACTGTGACTGAAAACCAGCTCATTAAGAGCTGAAAAGACTGTCTCTCTGCTCTAACAAAACCCCGATTTTATAACCTCCTCTGATAAAATTCACCATTCAAGCAGCTAAAAGCCAGCGGCTGTGCAGTGAGTGCAGCTGCATCTCCCCCAGCGTAACACCGTGACTCTGGGTGAGCATGAGCGGCCGTGCTGCTCCTCTGCAGGGCCAGATTGGAGCTGGTAGATGTGGTGTTATTGTCCCTTTTTTTTTTTTTTTTTTAATTAATTCATTTATTTTTATTTTGTCATACTTTATTTTTTTTTTAGACATTTTTTTTAAAGATTTTTCATTGATTTAAACATTGACATTTAAACATGAACATTATATCCCCATCTGGCAATAATAATAATAAATAAAATAGAATAAAAATAAATAAACAGATAAACATAGAATAAAACAAACAAAATGATACTAATGTAGATAAATAATTAATTTAAAAAAAAATACATTCCAATAGGGTCACAGCAGTGCACAAATTGCAGAAATTGTACAGTTAATCACAATTCAAGGTTGTGGTATTATTGCCCCTTTAATTCCAAAGTCTCTTCATTAGCATCTAAAATAGGTAATATTCATGAGCACAATATAGCAACTAAGTGAGAAAGTGTCATACTTAAATATGAACCGCTGTCTGATCCTTTAAGATAAAAAAAAGATGATAGATAATAACCAAAATGAACAGATAATAATGATAACTGATGATCGGGAGGTACAACCCAACACAACACGAGGAATCTAATCTTCAAAGGAAAATCTTTCTGTCCCATTTCCTCCACCAGAAGCCGACTCAGCTCACAGCCTTCTTGCCCCCCGGACCCCTCGGAGCCCCGGACTCAGAGATGGTCACAGCAGCCGGGTCACGACCTGTTCGAGCTGCGTCCCTCAGGCAGGCGTCACAGCTCTGCACGCCAAACCATCCCGACATACGATCGGTTTCTTCCCCTCGGCCCGTCTCTCTGATGAACTTATAACAGTCTGAGGACGTCAGAACACTCACTGTGGAATAACCAGAACTCTTTGCCTGCAAATAAGACGATTTATGCACATATTTACTGTTTATTTGTAGATGTCAGTCACTCACGCTCTATAAGGACAACCAGTTTGATGTAGAAACTGGTAATATTCCCGTTAGATACATATCATACAATAACTTTGCACTACTGTTGCTTGTAAATATTACTCCTTATTTTATATTTTTATTCTTTATTTACTTAGTTTTTTAGTTGAAGTAGTTTATCTTTATGCTCGTGCCTTATATGTGTGCAAATATCTGGCCAATAAGGCTGATTCTGGTTCAAAGACAGTGATTAACAGTGATCCTCATGAATCTGCAGCAGAGCAACAGCTAGTTTTAAAGAAATGAACATTTCTTTAATCCACACGAGGACTCATGGCAAGATGCTAAGTCACTGCAATCCAACCAGATCTGATTTAAATAGAGAGAAGAGTCTGAGGATTAAAGAGTTCAGCGTCTTTACGAGGCCGGGAACATGAGATCAAAGCCGAACCTCAAACATTACAGGAGCCTGAACGGCACAGTTAGCACTACAGAAGGTGGTTAAGTTGGGACGAACACCATCACAACACCCCCTCAAGGGGAAAAGTTCAAGATCTAAAATAGCTTGGCCCTTGAACACGGAGTAAACCCCATAACGGGGGCCAGCATCAGTTCATCTTTATGGTCTCAACAGCTTTTCAGGCTGGTTTTAAATCTTAAAGCTTGTGTTGACTCAACAGCAGCTGATTTTCACAACACTAAACAATAATCCACTCTTATGTAACACGTTTAATGTTAAAAAAAACGAATCAGCTTTGGGTCTCAGTGGCGAGTTGAGCGTTTTTTTATTCGATTTAATAGGGTTGGAGCTTTTTCTGAGACAGCTAGTGGCCACAGGTGGTACTGCAGTTTGCAGTCGATTTATTCTAAGACCGTTAAACAGCAGAAATCAAGTTTTTAACCTTGTAAACATCCACGTGGAGTTTTTTTTATGCTAGAAAACATCACTGAAACAATCAGACAACATCATGGCTGAGCCTTTCCATCAAATAACTGATTTGACCTGTCAGCTTTAATATATTTAAAAAAAAAAAAAAAGCTGCTTTATCCAACATTAGCATTTAGCAGCAGATTATTAGCGGCGTGCTAACTTTTTTCAGATGAGAAGCTCATTATCGGTGAGGACTTCTTTTCAGCCCAATGCGAGAGTCTCTACTGTTGTTTTGCTGATTGTTTTTGCTCCCTGTTTCACGTTTGTGTCTCTGCTCCATAGTGTGTTTAAAAGCTTGATTTGTGTTTTTCAGATTGACTTCAGAGTCACTGGACATGCTGAAACTGTGTTTTTACCACATGACCAGAGAAAAGGCCAAATAATTGGACTATGGACCTTGTGACACAGTAGGGGAATCAATTAATTGACTATTTAATGTCCAGCTCTGCTTTGATAGGCTCTTTTCAGCTTGTTATTACTGGGCTTTTCATGTCAAGTGTCAAATAGGACGGCTTTAAAGTACGATTTACTTTTATTTATTCGTCTTTAACAAATGTATGCTATCCTTTCTGGTGTTCGTGGTTTGTTCTTCTTCTGAATTTTACTCCCAAATTAATCTTCTAAGTGTGTTAATCTGACTTTAAACATTCTGCTCAGTCAACACGTTTCCATGACAACTGAAGAAACGCAAATTATTGTGCAAGTTGGACCAAAACCAGGCTTTTAAACGGATAAAAATTGTATCAGCATTACCAAACATGGACTATCACTCCCAGAAAAGGCAGCTGGGGATAAAATCACTTCTTCAAGTCCAAACGCGGAAAGAAAAATTACTGAAAGAAGAGCTCTATGTTCAGAAACATCCTAATTTACACATTTAGCTGGAGGCGGGACTAATTTCTACTTTCTTATACATCCAAACATGACACGAGGCAAAGATGTAGCTACATTTAAGTCATTTTAAGGAGAAAGAACTTTTTTTTTTTCATGACAAAATACCGTATATTGCTCAAATTCAAACCAAATATCTTGGTTTTAGCTTTCAAAAAGCCCACGTTTGTTTAACTTTTGTTTCAAAACGCCCCCATTAAATAAGATTTCACGTTATTTACAGTCTAGACTTTGATCAACTGCTGTGACGAGGGGTTTGTGCCACTTGGTTAGATATCCTCGGTGCGCTTCGGGCGCGGGAACGTTGGCGTTCAAAGCTTCTGCACGCGGGAAACAACAGGCTTTCACTGTGGACTGCGAGGGAGTGAAGGATTAGCATCCAGAAGAAAATCTGTCTCCCAGCACACCCACAGAAATGTGGAGAAACAAACGATGATGAGCAGACAAAGCTGGAGCTCTCTCAGATGGTTGAAAGGAAGATGGAGCAGATTCTAAAGCTGCTGAGACGAAAAAGTGGGCGATTTATGCTGGAAATGAGCTCTGAAATATGTCGTCTCTCCACAAAATGATCAGAAACAGGAATATGTTGTTGGTTGGGTTGTAAATCAACAACTCGGTGATTACTTCACCAGATGCTGAGCTTTAAGGATTAAAGTATTCTGAACAAATGAATTCTCCATTTCTGTGCTGAGAGGATTAAAATCCATCCCAGCGAGCGGATTCAGTCTTTATGAAGACAACAGCAACATGAATGTGTCTCAGTAAAGTTTGCACAGGGGTGTGTTCACCTTCTTCTTTAAAGGCTTCATACGTGAGCAGCTCAGCTCTGTTTGCCCACGCCGCGGGTTGACGATGGCGGGAGGCCATTTTGTTATTCACGTTTGGAAGATGTGAAGTAATGGAGGCCGTGAGAAACTTCCACAGATGTGTGTCTGAGTGTATCGGGTAGTTTTAGGACTTGATGCTCATTAGAGGGAACAGAAACGACTTTATAAATCCTGCTTTGCTGCGTTCGTTTTTGGTTTCTGAGCCTTCGGGCTGAGCAGGTTACAGGAAGTCCGGGGTCAGCTCCTGTTCCCCGTCTGCCCCCATCAAGGCGTCTTCTTACACTGGGAAAAAAGCCAAGTCTTACCAAGTATATTTGTCTCATTTCTTGTCATAATATCTCATTACACTTAATATAAGACACAACTGCCTAACAAGCACCATTTCAGCCAGATATAGGGACTTGTTTGAAGACAATACATCTGGAATATCTTGTTAAATGAAAAAGTCTTGAAAACAAATTATTTTGAGTCACATATCATATGAAACAAGCTTTTTTTGACATTTGAAGAGGTTTTTAAGCTAATTTCAAGATCACTTTTATCTCAAAAGTCCTAAATATCACTAGCCTGGGTGCCAGCCGAACTTAGCCCCGCCCACAAAAGTTTAGGTCGGGAAGTTCGGTCTGGCTCTGCTCAGTTGGGAAATCATTATGCCCGACCAAGAATCGGTCGACCCAATCAGATTGCCAGGGCGGGCTTTACACGATGATGGACAGATGATCAACAGGGACATTATCGACCACGTCACTAAAGAGCGCTTGGTTTGACTTCGTTTGAAACAAACATGGCTGCCGCTGGAGAGCTAGGGTGTGTAGATTCTGCCATCGAGTCTGTTCTACAGGATCTCCACATTGCATTCATTTTGAAAGACGAACAGAGGAACGCGATAAAGGCTTTTATCGATAGAAAAGATGTTTGTGCCGTCCTTCCTACAACAAGTGTGTGTTGCTTAATCTACGTCACATACTACGTTGCTCTGATTGGTTGTAGGTCTATCCAATTGAGCGAAGAGGCATTTTTTCTCCTGGTTTGGTTGAAACACGCCCCATACTCAAATCTCTATTGAGCGGTATCAGACTCACATTCTGACTAGAATCGTGAGTATGACGTAGTCAGGCTAAAATATCACATCTTATTTCAAGAAATCTTGACAAGCCGATTTTCACTAGTTCCATTGGCAGATTTTTTTGCTTTTTTCAGGCAAAAACGTCTTTTATTTGTTGTTTTTCTTACTTATTTTTGGAGGCATTTTTTCCAGTGTAAAGGACCTGCAGCAGCAGCCGCTCTGCAGATCGTCTCACGCCATATTAATTCAGCCGATTCTTCTGCTACTTTGAGAAAATCTCCTTCGTGTTTCTTACCCTTCCTCCTTGTGTCCCCACCCGTCTTCCCCATTGTTGTCCTCGCTCTGACTTCGTCTCATTATCCTTTGGGGACTCTACAACCATCGACCAGCATCACCGACCGGCCTGCTGGCTCCTCCTCCGCACCGGCACCCACCTGGACTCTGCAAGAACAAAGTTACAGTTAGTTAAAGGAGATTTAACTAATCATCTCATGTCATGTCCAAAACAATTCAAAGTGCTTCACATGAAATAAAAGCATTGCAGCAGGGAGTGGAAGAAGCATTAAAAATACATAAAAGAAAATAAAGAGAAACAAATGAAATTATTTAAATGAATTTAAAAACCAGCAACAGTCCAGATAAGTTCAAAGATAGCGTGCAGATTTCATGCATAGACACATGAGAACAGAAATGTTTTTAACCTGGATTTAAAAATGTCTCCATTTGGTGAAAGTTTAATCTCCACTGGCAGTTTGTTCCACTTGTTTGCAGCATAACAGCTAAATGCTGCTTCTCCATGTTTAGTCTGGACTCTGGACTGGACCAGCTGACCTGAGTCCTTGGATCTAAGAGCTCTGCTGGCTTTATATTCTCTGAACATACCACAGATGTAAACCATCAGCAGGCTTTTAAAATCTATTCTGTGACTGACTGGAAGCCAGAGTAAAGATTTTAAAACTGATTTGATGTGTTCAGATCTCTTAGTCCGGGTTAAAACTCTAGCAGCAGCGTTCTGGATGAGCTGCAGATGTTTAATGCTCTTTCTGGGAAGTCCAGTTAAAAGAGCGTTACAGTGATGGAGTCTGCTGGAGATGAATGCATGGAGGAGTTTCTCCTGGTCTTTTTGGGAGAGCAAACCTTTAATTCTGTTGATGTTTCTGAGGTGGTAAAAAGCTGCCTTGGTGACAGCTTTGATGTGGCTGCTGAAAGTCAGATCTGAGTCTATCAACACTCCGAGGTTACCGACTTGGTCAGTGATTGTAAGGTCCCGAGTCTCAAGATATTTACCAACGCTGACCCTCTTCTCTTTGCTACCAAACAGAATGATCTCAGTTTGGTCTTCATTTAATTGTAGAAAATTCTCTCTCATCCAGGTGTTTACTTCCTCCAGACACTGACACAGTACGTCTGCTGGGCTGCAGTCTGGTGACAGAGACACATAAAGTTGTGTATCGTCTGCATAACTGTGATAATTGATGTTAAAGTTCTGCAATATCTGACCCAATGGGAGCATATACAAGTTAAACAGAAGAAGTCCAAGAATTGACCCCTGGGGGACTCCACAAGTCATGGCCACTCGCTCAGATTCATAGCTGCCAATAGTAACAAAATAACTCCGGCCTTCTATGTAGGACCTGAACCAGTTAAGGACCGCTCCAGAAAGTCCAACCCAGTTTTCATAAACCTTGTCTTGACTCAACTTTTGTTGTTTCGGCTCAGTGACCTAATAAAGTTTAAAATGAAGTTTGAGTTGACAAACTAAACTCTGGATTCAAACGGCATCTTCACAATCTCCCTCAAGGTTCGTCTTCCGTTAGGAGAACAACTAAATCCCCATCCTCCTCCCTCCTCCGACCTGGAAGTCATTCACAGCCAGATATTTTACAGGAAGATGCTTCTTGTCCTTCAAACAGTTCTCAGAAACTGAGCAACAGCCGATTCCACCATAAGTCTACGCATCAACTGGTGCCACATCAATAATTTACAACTCAATGTAAATAAAACCAAAGAAATAACTGTGGACTTCAGGAAGACACACCTGCCACACACCCCACTCATCATAAACGGCAGTGTTGTGGAATCTGTGAAAAGCACCAAGTTCCTGGGGGTGCATATCACAGATGACCTGACCTGGTCTACCAACACCACCTCCCTGGTCAAAAAGGCCCAGCAACGCCTCCACTTCCTTCGCCGGATGAGGAGAGCGAACCTCCCCCCTTCTGCCCTCACCACCTTTTACAGGGGTGCTATTGAGAGCAGCAGCCTCTCAGTCTGGTACGGCAGCTGCTCTGTTGCCGACCAAAAGGCCCTACAAAGAGTGGTAAGGACAGCAGAAAAGATCACCAGATCGGCCCAACCATCTATCCGTCCCGCTGCCTCAAGAGAGCAAACAACATAACCAAAGACCGACTCACCCTGCACACAAACTGTTCACCATCCTACCATCTGGTGAGTGCTACCGCAGCATGTGGTGCAGGACTTCCAGACTCAGCAATAGTTTTTCCCCACAGGCCATCAGACTACTCAACTCACTTAAGAAAAGTCTGTGAACATGAAAATACACACCCACTGTATGCTGCTTTTGTCACTCTGCACTTTACTTACTGCACCTTTTGTACATCACTATCTACCTCTAATTATTTACCCGTCCATTTGTCTGTACATGTGTGTTTCTTTGTCTTACCTGTGTGTTGTGTGTGTTATAATGTTGCTGCACATTTGGAGTATGGGGAGACGCAATTTCGATCCTCTATGTAATTACTTGCACTGATTGCATGGTTGGATTGACAATAAAGTTCACTTTGACTTTGAAGTCTTATTTTTGGAGAATCTAAATAATGTGATGCTAAGATAACTGACAACAATCTGATGTTTCCCTGGAAGATTTTAAGATGAACACTTCTGATTGTGCCCTGATTCGCCACTTTGGCAACTTTCTGCACATCTGACCAGCCTCTGCTGCATTTATCTGTGTTTTAACGTCGAAGACAGAAACAAGTTCAATGTTTCAACTGGCTGAAGCAAAAACACCAAATATTACAGCAGAGGGTTTAGTGTCAGATTTACCTGGTGAAACAGAATTTCTGCATCGTTATCCAACGCGCCGGATAAAAGCTGCTCAGCGGGGGGCTTCAAACCTGCTGCTGGTGGATCTGGGGCTAAAGATGCCCAGATACCAGCCTGCATGTCTGGTTCCACCGAGCACATGGTGCTGCCGGAGCTGACGCCCCATGGAAAAAATAAATAAATAAATCTCCTGGAAGAAGCCTCGGAGAGGAACCGCTCCAAGTAAACAGATCTAGTCAGATGTCGGCGGTTTTTGACGGAGAACCAGGTGAAGCTGGATTTTTACAGCCAGTTCCCCGTCTCCCTGAGCCTTCAGCAAAGAAAGAAAGAGGAAGAAGAAGAAGAGGAAGAAGGCCATCCACAGCACCGATCAGGGGACTCGTGGGTCGGAGGAGCTCTCACCTGAGGGGTGTGGAACAGATTACATTGTGCTCTATATTAGTCTGTAACCATGAACTAAAGCACTTCATGTAACCAACTCACACGTGTTATGAAAACGAATTACACCGAGATACATCAGAATATATTCCAACACACATTAAGGGAAGTTATTAGAAAATCCAGCAGCTTTGGCCCCTAAAAACAAGAGTGAAAAACAGGTTGGAGCCGGTTTGGTCTGAGCCCAGAACGCACGGGACCGTTACCTGGTGGAGGGAAGTTCACAGATTTGGTGATGGCGAACCCAAGAGCTGTGAGGAGAAGAGTGCAGCTGGTTCTGACACATTTATCGGTCAGAAACCACAGAAGATTCACAGAGGAAACACAGGAGGCTTGAGACAGAAAACATTGGATGGCTAAAGAGCAGCAGGTGAGGCGATCAGTAAAGCAATGCAGGTGTGACGAGGAGAGGAAGGAAGATTCAGCTGGATAAACACGGAGGAAACCCTACAATTATTCCTTTTTCCTGAATAAACTCCACTGCTTTGGGTTTCTGACTGTCTCCGGTGTCTGTTTTGGCTGTTTTTCTGGCTCCGACACTTGAAAGAAACTATGTAAAAACTCTGTATTTTGCCACCAGTATTGCTATAATTATGCAACAATGTGTCAGTAATGGTGGGTGAGAAGGACACGGATGCGGACTTCAAAAAAGCAAACTAGATTTATTTTACAAAAACAAAGTAACAAACAAAATGCGCGGCTGAGCCAGATAACAAAGAAACTTAAACTGTGGAATCAAATGAAACATTAACAAGACTAGGAACAAAAAAACAACTTACCGTGGCATGGATGAATACTTAACTTTGAAACACTTGACATGGCGTGATGGTGCAAGGATCTCACAAAAACTGAAGCAAACAGGGAACTTAAGTACTGTGGGGAACTGATGAGTGCAGGTGACGTGAATGAAACTAATTGCAGGGAAACTAAAACATGGGAAAACTAAGAACTAAACTAAGACATGACTAAAACGTGATCTAAAACCAAACATGACCTAAAAACATAGTCCCATGACACAATATTGTCTGGAAGTCCAGCGTTAAAGCCGGCCCTGACCTGGATATGGTTTAAACAACCAGTGGGTGCGTGAAGCGGCCCAAAACACCAACCTGGATATGGTTTAAACAACCAGTGGGTGCGTGAAGCGGCCCAAAACACCAACCTGGATATGGTTTAAACAACCAGTGGGTGCATGAAGCGGCCCAAAACACCAACCTGGATATGGTTTAAACAACCAGTGGGTGCATGAAGCGGCCCAAAACACCAACCTGGATATGGTTTAAACAACCGGTGGGTGCATGAAGCGGCCCAAAACACCAACCTGGATATGGTTTAAACAACCAGTGGGTGCATGAAGCGGCCCAAAACACCAACCTGGATATGGTTTAAACAACCAGTGGTGCATGAAGCGGCCCAAAACACCAACCTGGATATGGTTTAAACAACCGGTGGGTGCGTGAAGCGGCCCAAAACACCAACCTGGATATGGTTTCAACAACCGGTGGGTGCGTGAAGCGGCCCAAAACACCAACCTGGATATGGTTTAAACAACCGGTGGGTGCATGAAGCGGCCCAAAACACCAACATGGATATGGTTTAAACAACCGGTGGGTGCATGAAGCGGCCCAAAACACCAACCTGGATATGGTTTAAACAACCGGTGGGTGCATGAAGCGGCCCAAAACACCAACCTGGATATGGTTTAAACTACAAGTGGGTGCATGAAGCGGCCCAAAACACCAACCTGGATATGCTTTAAACAACCGGTGGGTGCGTGAAGCGGCCCAAAACACCAACCTGGATATGGTTTAAACAACCAGTGGGTGCGTGAAGCGGCCCAAAACACCAACCTGGATATGGTTTAAACAACCAGTTGGTGCGTGAAGCGGCCCAAAACACCAACCTGGATATGGTTTAAACAACCAGTTGGTGCGTGAAGCGGCCCAAAACACCAACCTGGATATGGTTTAAACAACCGGTGGGTGCATGAAGCGGCCCAAAACACCAACCTGGATATGCTTTAAACAACCGGTGGGTGCGTGAAGCTGCCCAAAACACCAACCTGGATATGGTTTAAACAACCGGTGGGTGCGTGAAGCTGCCCAAAACACCAACCTGGATATGGTTTAAACAACCAGTTGGTGCGTGAAGCGGCCCAAAACACCAACCTGGATATGGTTTAAACAACCAGTTGGTGCGTGAAGCGGCCCAAAACACCAACCTGGATATGGCTTAAACAACCGGTGGGTGCATGAAGCGGCCCAAAACACCAACCTGGATATGCTTTAAACAACCGGTGGGTGCGTGAAGCTGCCCAAAACACCAACCTGGATATGGTTTAAACAACCGGTGGGTGCGTGAAGCTGCCCAAAACACCAACCTGGATATGGTATAAACAACCGGTGGGTGCGTGAAGCGGCCCAAAACACCAACCTGGATATGGTTTAAACAACCGGTGGGTGCATGAAGCGGCCCAAAACACCAACCTGGATATGCTTTAAACAACCGGTGGGTGCATGAAGCGGCCCAAAACACCAACCTGGATATGCTTTAAACAACCGGTGGGTGCATGAAGCGGCCCAAAACACCAACCTGGATATGGCTTAAACAACCGGTGGGTGCATGAAGCTGCCCAAAACACCAACCTGGATATGCTTTAAACAACCGGTGGGTGCATGAAGCGGCCCAAAACACCAACCTGGATATGCTTTAAACAACCGGTGGGTGTATGAAGCGGCCCAAAACACCAACCTGGATATGCTTTAAACAACCAGCGGGTGCATGAAGCGGCCCAAAACACCAACCTGGATATGGCTTAAACAACCGGTGGGTGCATGAAGCGGCCCAAAACACCAACCTGGATATGCTTTAAACAACCGGTGGGTGTATGAAGCGGCCCAAAACACCAACCTGGATATGCTTTAAACAACCAGCGGGTACATGAAGCGGCCCAAAACACCAACCTGGATATGGTTTAAACAACCGGTGGGTGCATGAAGCGGCCCAAAACACCAACCTGGATATGGTTTAAACAACTGGTGGGTGCATGAAGCGGCCCAAAACACCAACCTGGATATGGTTTAAACTACAAGTGGGTGCATGAAGCGGCCCAAAACACCAACCTGGATATGGTTTAACAACCAGTGGGTGCATGAAGCGGCCCAAAACACCAACCTGGATATGGTTTAAACAACCAGTGGGTGCATGAAGCGGCCCAAAACACCAACCTGGATATGGTTTAAACAACCAGTGGGCGCATGAAGCGGCCCAAAACACCAACCTGGATATGGTTTAAACAACCAGTGGGCGCATGAAGCGGCCCAAAACACCAACCTGGATATGGTTTAAACAACCAGTGGGTGCATGAAGCGCCCAAAACACCAACCTGGATATGGTTTAAACAACGAGTGGTGCATGAAGCGGCCCAAAACACCAACCTGGATATGGTTTAAACTACAAGTGGGTGCATGAAGCGGCCCAAAACACCAACCTGGATATGGTTTAAACAACCAGTGAGTGCATGAAGCGGCCCAAAACACCAACCTGGATATGGTTTAAACAACCAGTGGGTGCATGAAGCGGCCCAAAACACCAACCTGGATATGGTTTAAACAACCAGTGGGTGCATGAAGCGGCCCAAAACACCAACCTGGATATGGTTTAAACAACCGGTGGGTGCATGAAGCGGCCCAAAACACCAACCTGGATATGGTTTAAACAACCAGTGGGTGCATGAAGCGGCCCAAAACACCAACCTGGATATGGTTTAAACAACCAGTGGGTGTATGAAGCAGCCCAAAACACCAACCTGGATATGGTTTAAACAACCGGTGGGTGTATGAAGCGGCCCAAAACACCAACCTGGATATGCTTTAAACAACCGGTGGGTGTATGAAGCGGCCCAAAACACCAACCTGGATATGCTTTAAACAACCAGCGGGTACATGAAGCGGCCCAAAACACCAACCTGGATATGGTTTAAACAACCGGTGGGTGCATGAAGCGGCCCAAAACACCAACCTGGATATGGTTTAAACAACTGGTGGGTGCATGAAGCGGCCCAAAACACCAACCTGGATATGGTTTAAACTACAAGTGGGTGCATGAAGCGGCCCAAAACACCAACCTGGATATGGTTTAACAACCAGTGGGTGCATGAAGCGGCCCAAAACACCAACCTGGATATGGTTTAAACAACCAGTGGGTGCATGAAGCGGCCCAAAACACCAACCTGGATATGGTTTAAACAACCAGTGGGCGCATGAAGCGGCCCAAAACACCAACCTGGATATGGTTTAAACAACCAGTGGGCGCATGAAGCGGCCCAAAACACCAACCTGGATATGGTTTAAACAACCAGTGGGTGCATGAAGCGCCCAAAACACCAACCTGGATATGGTTTAAACAACGAGTGGTGCATGAAGCGGCCCAAAACACCAACCTGGATATGGTTTAAACTACAAGTGGGTGCATGAAGCGGCCCAAAACACCAACCTGGATATGGTTTAAACAACCAGTGAGTGCATGAAGCGGCCCAAAACACCAACCTGGATATGGTTTAAACAACCAGTGGGTGCATGAAGCGGCCCAAAACACCAACCTGGATATGGTTTAAACAACCAGTGGGTGCATGAAGCGGCCCAAAACACCAACCTGGATATGGTTTAAACAACCGGTGGGTGCATGAAGCGGCCCAAAACACCAACCTGGATATGGTTTAAACAACCAGTGGGTGCATGAAGCGGCCCAAAACACCAACCTGGATATGGTTTAAACAACCAGTGGGTGTATGAAGCAGCCCAAAACACCAACCTGGATATGGTTTAAACAACCGGTGGGTGCATGAAGCGGCCCAAAACACCAACCTGGATATGGTTTAAACAACCGGTGGGTGCATGAAGCGGCCCAAAACACCAACCTGGATATGGTTTAAACAACCGGTGGGTGCATGAAGCGGCCCAAAACACCAACCTGGATATGGTTTAAACAACCGGTGGGTGTATGAAGCGGCCCAAAACACCAACCTGGATATGGTTTGAACAACCAGTGGGTGCATGAAGCGGCCCAAAACACCAACCTGGATATGGTTTAAACAACCAGTGGGTGCATGAAGCGGCCCAAAACACCAACCTGGATATGGTTTAAACAACCAGTGGGTGTATGAAGCGGCCCAAAACACCAACCTGGATATGGTTTAAACAACCAGTGGGTGCATGAAGCGGCCCAAAACACCAACCTGGATATGGTTTAAACAACCAGTGGGTGTATGAAGCAGCCCAAAACACCAACCTGGATATCGTTTAAACAACCAGTGGGTGCGTGAAGCGGCCCAAAACACCAACCTGGATATGGTTTAAACAACCAGTGGGTGCATGAAGCGGCCCAAAACACCAACCTGGATATGGTTTAAACAACCCGCGGGTGTATGAAGCGCCCAAAACACCAACCTGGATATGGTTTAAACAACCGGTGGGTGCATGAAGCGGCCCAAAACACCAACCTGGATATGGTTTAAACAACCAGTGGGTGCATGAAGCGGCCCAAAACACCAACCTGGATATGGTTTAAACAACCAGTGGGTGCGTGAAGCGGCCCAAAACACCAACCTGGATATGGTTTAAACAACCAGTGGGTGCATGAAGCGGCCCAAAACACCAACCTGGATATGGTTTAAACAACCAGTGGGTGCGTGAAGCGGCCCAAAACACCAACCTGGATATGGTTTAAACAACCAGTGGGTGCGTGAAGCGGCCCAAAACACCAACCTGGATATGGTTTAAACAACCAGTGGGTGCGTGAAGCGGCCCAAAACACCAACCTGGATATGGTTTAAACAACCAGTGGGTGTATGAAGCGGCCCAAAACACCAGAGGGTTCCAGCATCATGACTGAAAATGTGTCCAGACGGCAGCATCAGAACTCTCAGATGTCAGTTCCTAAAATGCTCTGGCATGAGACTGAAACTCACCGTTCCTTTCTGTCACAGGAGCCACTTTCAAATCCTGTGAGATCCTATTAAAGTTTAAAATATCCCTTTTACGCACACAGACATTCATTCCCATGCCCGTCTGTGCCTTCAGCCGGCGACCTTTTGTCCCCCGACTCTCCCCTCAGCTCAGATGCGTCTGATATGGAATCAGTAAACACTTCTTCCTCTTCCCACCAGTTAAACCCCAGACCAGATAAAAACTAGGTTATTTCTGCAGAACATTGTGTACAGAGCAATTACACTAAAAGCAAACAGTGATTACACTGTGACGTGACAGTGGATACCAGTTACATGACCGAAACCAGCACAATAACATGATGGAAAACATGAAAACGTGTCCTTCTGTCCACAAACAACCGGCTATTTTAGCTTGTTTTAGAGATATCTGTGTTTTTGGTCCTGAAATACTCACAAATTACATAATTTTAGATAAAACAGGAGTTCAAACTGTTTTCTTTTGCCTGATAAAGATAATTTAGCTGCCTTTTAGCATTCCTTCATCAAGAAAAAACGAGTGATTTAACTCATAAACCCTTAAGAATACAGTTTTAATCAGTAATTAATCTAATGATGAAAAATATTAAAGCTAAAATATGTGTTTCCGGTCGATCACGTCAATCCTTTAAGGAATTAGAAGCAAATTCATGATAAATATGTAGTAGTTTAAGAGCATTTTAGCATGTGGGGTGTTTTTTAGTCACATTGTTACATTAACACACAATTTAAGCATTTATAGTGTTGAAAAGTATAAAATCTCATGAGAATTAAACTTCCTGATGGATCTTAACACAAACCAAACACACACATATAAAAAAACAACAACACACAAGTTCGTTTACAAAGAGTTTAATCCCAAAAATACGTCTTTTTTCCATTTTGGCATTGAACACATGGTTTGGTCTTGCTGTATGTTGGCCGTAACGCTGATGGTTACGTATTCTGAAGTGGTGGCTATCATGCAATACTGACCACGACTGAGGAGAGAGATATGCCGCGTTCACGCTCCAACTGCGAAAAAACAACCTTCATGCCTGCCCCCTGGTGGTAGATACACGTATGACACGGTTATTACACCAACATGCTGCTGTTTATGGGTCAGCTATGTCTGCTTGGACATAAATGTGGCACGATGACGTCCAACAGTCCTGCCAGTTAACATCCAACGCAAGTTCCTTAACTATTCTGCAAGTCAGATGGAACATAAAGGGAATACTGTCAGGTTTAGGGTTTGTTTGGGATCAGGAGGAGCTGAACAGGTTCCCGCCTGTCAGTTTGTTTCACTACGTTGCAACAGGAAGACACTTTTCCTTCTAACAGTCTCATCTCTCAGAAACTCAGCAACAGCTGATTCCACTCCTCATCTGGTTTTGGAGAATCTAAATCTGATTTTCTGTGATTGTTCTGCGAAAATGACTCTATATGCCGACGACTATGTGTTGTTTTATTGTAAGATTTCAAGATTAACATTTCTGATTGTTACCCTGATGAAGCTGTTTGGGGACTTTCTGCATATTGAAACACTGATTTAGTGCACAAATCCTCTCTTTGCTACATTTATCTGTGTTTGGACATTCTTGCATCTCAGAGAGAAACAAACAAATCTGGTAATTTGTCTGCAAAAACGCTCCTCTATCAGGACCCCTTGGCTTTAAACATCAAAGCACGTAAATGTGGCACGATGACGTCCAACAGTCCTGCCAGTTAACATCCAATGCAAGTTTCTTAACTATTCTACAAGCTGAGTCAGATGGAACATAAAGGGAATACTGTCAGGTTTAGGGTTTGTTTGGGATCAGGAGGAGCTGAACAGGTTCCCGCCTGTCAGTTTGTTTCACTACGTTGCTACAGGAAGACACTTTTCCTTCTAACAGTCTCATCTCTCAGAAACTCAGCAACAGCTGATTCCACTCCTCGTCTGGTTTTGGAGAATCTAAATCTGATTTTCTGTGATTGTTCTGCGAAAATGACTCAATATGCCGACGACTATGTGTTGTTTTATTGTCAGATTTCAAGATAAACATTTCTGATTGTGCCCTTATGAAGCTGTTTGGGAACTGAAACACTGCACAAATCCTCTCTTTGCTACATTTATCTGTGTTTGGACATTCTTGCATCTCAGAGAGAAACAAACAAATCTGGTAATTTGTCTGCAAAAACGCTCCTCTGTCAGGACCCCTTGGCTTTAAACATCAAAGCAGAGGGAGAGTTTCATCAGAAGCGTCGGGTTAACCCAGAATAAAAGATTTTTACGAAGATTTCCTGAACCTAACCAAGCGGCTGTGATCAAACGCCAGTCTCACACCGATGCATTCCTTTTACCTCGAATATCAGATGATGAGAAATGATCTCCAACCTGAGCTGTCAGCGTTCTGGTAAACAAGTCAGAAAACCAGTAGAATTTGCTCACTTAGCTAACCGGTTAGCTGTTCATAACGAGGAATAACAACAATGCAACGACCCGATAGGTTGTTACTTCATACCCTTAAACACGACCCATAGCTGCGACCTGCAAAGTGCTCCTTCAGCCAAACACACGAGGGAAATACGACTCATAAAGCAGCAAAAGTCATTCTCAAGAAGGAGGAAGGAGGGCAGCGAATGGATGGATCCAACAAGTCGATAACCTTAACCTTAGTTTTAAGTTCGGGTTAGAAACTGATCGTGATTAGGACTAAAATAACAGGTTAGGGTTGCATGTATGTAACAACATCACTTAATTAGTGTTAAAGCTCAAAAGTAGTTGTTTAGGGTTTAGAAAACATCACAGTCAGGAT
Organism: Odontesthes bonariensis; assembly: GCF_027942865.1. Classification (NCBI taxonomy): domain Eukaryota; kingdom Metazoa; phylum Chordata; class Actinopteri; order Atheriniformes; family Atherinopsidae; genus Odontesthes; species Odontesthes bonariensis. The sequence continues at coordinate 6,914,397 of NC_134516.1, forward strand.
TAAAATGCATTATTTGCTACATCTCACATGCAGTTCTTCTAATGACCACTAGAGGCCGCATGTATTTGTACGTAACTAGATCGTTTATTCCACCATTTTGACCATGTGGTTATTTTTTGTTCAAAAACAGTCAGAATATAGAGGTGGGACTCGTTTTATGCAGCCATGCTGAATTTTTCAGGGTGGGGTTTGATGATGATGGTGCAACGTAAAAACAACACCACCCGTCTGTGTCACAGAGAAGACAAGCTTTGGGTTCACCGTCAACTTATTCAGCAACTTTTCTTTGAGAGAAGGCGGTAAAACAAAAACAAAGCTGTAAAAAAAAACAGGAAAAGCGAATAAAAATGGTACATTTTTTGCTTCCAGAACACAGAAAACCAGCTGCTCAGAGAGCTGAAGGCCTCTGTGGAGGCTTCCAGAGGAGGAATAATCAAAGAAAATCTGCAAAAACCACCCGTCAACACCACCTAGTGCAAACCTGCCTGGTTATCGTCTCCACCTGCATGGGTCTGACACCAACCCGCTAATTTGGGATATTTCCACCTCTGTGCAGCAGGGAGAGCTATAAAAAAAAAGCAGAACCACAGAGTTTTATGTGTCGCCTTCCCCGGGGAATCACGTTTCAGCTCGCATCTCTCCCTAATCACAGCTACAGGTCTCACATCTGTGCACAGCACAGCAACAGGGAGCTCCACCAGTATCCAGACACTCTGAAACACCAGAACTATTATTAATCCTGCTAACTTCTAACAGAGAGCGCCCAGTCAGGAGGGATAAAACTGTCATCTATCAAGGCAAACCAGCTGCATTCCTCATTAATCTGACATCATGATGACTCTTCTGTGGATTTATTATATTTAATATGATCTAATATATGTATTTACTGCCTGTTAAGAGCACATGGATGCTTATGTGGTGGCAGTATAAATATATTCCCGTCTCATGTGGAGTAATCAATAAAGATATATATGCTGTAATATTTTCACAGAGGGGGGGGGGGGATCACTGCCTCTTCTTCTTTTGCTTCAGAGACTTCCTCCTTTTCACTATCATCTCATACAGCTTGTCCATGCCCTCGTCCAGTCCCTCTCCGATGATGGCGCAGGCCGGCTGGACGTGGTACGGCGTGGAGGGGCTCAGCTCGGCCAGCGCCAGCTGCCTCTCGATCTCGCCGACGTCCAGCGCGCGCGGCAGGTCCTGTTTGTTGGCGATGACCAGCAGCGGGGTGCCCTGGTTCTCCTGGAAGCGGGTGATTTTGTGCAGCTCGGTCCGGGCCTCCTCCAGCCTTTCGGCGTCCACAGAGTCCACCACGTACACGATGCCGTCCGTGCAGCGGCTGTAGGGCTTCCACAGGGGCCGCAACTTCTCCTGGCCCCCGACGTCCCAGAAGTGGCAGCTGATGCCCCTGGAGGCCCCCGCGCCGCCCAGCCGGATCCTCTCCGTGTTGAAGCCGATGGTGGGCACCGTGTTGACGAACTCGTTGAATTTCAGGCGGTACAGCACGGTGGTCTTACCCGCAGAGTCCAAGCCCAGCATGACTATGTGCAGGGACTGGAAGGCGGCCAAATTGGAGAAACTGTTCCCCATCCTGCAGGCTGTGAGTCCCAGAAGCGAGTTGTTTCCCCGCAGGAGACGCTTAGCAGCGACCCATAAGTTGTGCTGCTCCTCCGGTGAGAATCAAAGTCTGCCTCTCCTGCTCAGCAGAGGTGCAGCGCGCAGCCCCTGGTTGCACTCCGGCAGACAGACAAGGCGCAGCATCCCTGGACACACTCCAACTGCGCGAGGCGTCCAGAAAATTTCACGAGCAGCGGTGCAGTTCGCAGTGCGCGCCGCTCTCCAAATGCGCAACTTACGCGCGGCCGAATGTCACATCATGCCTCAGCATCGCTGCTTATCTCCAAGTGCGTGGAAGCCGCTTTCATGTGGTGGCACGAACACACACGCAGGGGGACGATGTGTGACGCGCGGACCCGCCACTGAACGCTGCCATGTAGAGATGCGCCAAGTTTCCCGCGTGAGATGAAAGAAAAAACACGTTCCGCTTCAGTCACGGCTCCAAAAAACAAAAGCCTGCTGGTTGGCTCGTTTGTCTGCTGAGCAGCGGACACAGAGGAGAGGGATGGTTTTAATTTGAAAGATATTCAGGGATGTTGGAGCTGCGGTGCTTCCTCTGCGCAGCGAGCATCCAGAGCTGTGACATACTGACCCCTGGTGGTCAGAGCAGGCAACAACAAGCTGAGGCGCAAATATGAACACCAGAAACATGCCAGAAACATGCCTGAAACATGCCAGAAACATGCCTGAAACATGCCTGAAACATGCCTGAAACATGCCTGAAATATGCCTGAAACAGATAAATAAAGTTATTGTATGTTTGAAAACTCATTTCCCTCTTAAATTCCTATAAACTCCCGGTTGTTCAGTCGGTTACTTCACGTACTTCAGGGTCATTTCTGTGCTGATCTGCTCATGTTTTCCATAATTCAACCAGTTCTTCTTTAGTTTTTACATGTTTTATGTTCTGTTTTGTTTTAATCACAATCTGATTCATGTTTATTCATTACAGTGTCTATAAGATCAGATAAGTATTCAGGAAATAAATCCCGCTGTAAACTGCTTTAAGTGGATTTATTCATGCTGTCATGTGATATGTGCACCACTAGATGACAGCACACTGTTTCTTCAGATCGTGAGGGCTTTGATAAAAGATCAGGGGTTTTACATCCAGGAGGAGGCGTTTGTCCTCGTATACTTGTAACTTTTGGGTTTTCTCATCAGCATTGAGAGTAAGAGAGTTTACTTTTTTATGCGAAGTGGCTTCTTAGGCTTCATCTTAGACCAAAATGTCTCCTTCTGCAGAGCTTTAAAGAGATGAAATGCTCTTCATGCCCCGGACATTCTCACCTTAATCAGGTTTTTTATCATTAATTCAGGTGTGGAGACACACTTTAAAACAACACACTGAGTGGCTTTAATTTTGCAGCAAGTCTTTAAACTCAAACCTGCAAATATGCATGTTTGTATTTTTATAAATGTCTCAATTTGAAATCAAAGAAGTGATTTCATATGAGAATGTTCAGGTTTCTTCTCTGCTGTTCTGTAAGAAATGAAGACATTAAGCAGTTTCTGTGGTAAAAGATTAAATAAAGTTAAATATGAAACTTATTTTGCTTTATTAACATAAAAACTGACACAGAGAGACTAATCCTGCCATCTGCTGGCAGAGAACATGGAGCCTGTTTTTATCAGCTAAGAAACACTGATTTACAGTCTTTCAAGGAAACAGGAAGCAGTTTACATGCTTTCATCTCTTCACGCTTGTCTCAACCATAGAATCTCTTAATCGACTCCAGATTTTCTGAGCTCAGACTTTCACCCTCCTTACTTTGGCCTTCGTATGTTTTACATTCGATTTTAAGATCGAACAACTGAAACTGAAGGCTCTTCATGTCCTTTCAAATTCTTATTTTTCCTCTTATTTGTTTCACAGCAGGTGGCCGAGCATTTCCGGTTAAAGGAGGAGTTAATAAACTATTTAAACATCATTTCTCTTTGGTCTTAAAGAATAAAAGGTTGCTGCATTTCTGACAGGTGGGCACCCTGACCACCTTCATGGGGTTCGAGTGGCTTCCAGTGAAGGTAAAATGTCTAGTTTTCCTAAAGTTGACCTATTTAACTAACTCTTTTATTATGTTTAAATCTTTTTCTGGCCGTTAACGCAGCTTCTAATCTGTCTTTTTTTACCTGAAGGGCCCCAGTTTATTTATTTATTTTATTTATTTACTTTCTACCTGCTGACAAAGGAATCCTGTCATGTTAATTTGCTTTTTATTTATAATAAATAGACTTCAATGGATTACGTCTCCTGGTCATCAGTATGAAAAACCTTGCACTCCTGTATCTCAAAGTGGCTGTTTTAGTTGGGTAAAACTGCTGCTACATTTATATATCACCTTTCATACATAAAATGTAACACAAAGTGCTGAACAGGTTAAAAGGTTAAAACACCCGACTCCCCCCAAAGCCCACCGAGCCCACGCTGTGGCCGTGATGCCACCGTGCAGTGCTCCTCCAGCCCATCCCGGACAGGCCCCCAAAGCAACGCCATCCCGGACAGGCCCCCAAAGCAACGCCCTCCCAGGCAGCCCCAGCTAAACTCCCCTCGAGGAAAACACTGCAGCTGGAGGATAAAAACAAGGCAGGATAAAATCAATGTTCAAATTAGTAGTAAAAAATTAGATAAGAATAGATAGAAGCAACAAATAAAATAAATGAACAATAAAGAAAAAATTAAATAAATAGAAATGATAAAAATAACGATAATGATAATAACAGAATACAATAAATACATTTAAAAGGCATAAGATATTATTCCTAAAACATTATCCTAGAAAACAGCCTACGGCTATGATCTAAGTTAAACATCATAAATAAGTAGTAGAGGGATATAAGAAGGAAATCAATTAAAAACCAAGTTAAAAAGGTGTGTCTTGAGCCTGCTTTTAAAAACATTGACAGTCTCTGCGGCCCTGAGGCTCTCCAGCAGGCCGTTCCACAGACGTCTTACTTCACTGGTCACTTTGTATTTTTAAACTGTTTTTTAAATGTTTTTTTTAATTCTTAGATTGTTCTTAAAGTGTTTATAATTGTATAAACATGTTTATTGCTTATTATGTCTTGCTACTGGACGCTTGAATTTCCTTTGGGATCAATTAAGTATCTATCTATCTATCTAGTAATGGAAGGATGGATGCCTCACCGTGGGTGTTTGTTCTTACATTTGGCCTGAAAGGCCGGAGCCTGAGGACCTCAGGGTCCGCGAAGGTTGGTAATATAACAGCAGATCAGATAGTTCAGAGTGTGGCTGAATTACCGGCCTCAGAAACTTAAAATTAGAGCCGACTTCCTTTAAATCAAGACTGTGAACACGAACAGACGGAAGTTTATCTCTGCTGTGACTAATGTAATATATGTGGAAACATGTGTGTTGATTAGTAAATCTGATGTCCGGGAAAGTGTGGCAGCAGCTGTGCAGCCGGCGGGGTTTCACTGCTACATCAGCACCTGCACCACATGTCTGATTATCTGATCGAAGGATTTACGGCCTCAGGGCAAAGCAAATAGCCCAATTAGCCGGAATAAGGGAAAACGTTTGTGTGGATATAAGCAGCTTTTTAAGAAGCAGCAGTGTTAGCAGAGGAGAAAAAAAGAAAGCCAGTCCCACAAGTCATCAAGAGCTGGCTGATTGTGCTCACTGTCCTCCTCCCTTATCGATTTTCTCTGTAATAAGGGTGTGAGATCAATGAAATGAACTGGAAACAGGACGTGGAACACAACTCTAATTGTCCTTTTCTCATCCATAAAACAAGACTTCTGCTCTGCTGATTTATTCCATCGCCTTCTCGCTGTTCCTCACACATAAAGAAAAATTTTACTAAATACCGGCTATTTACAATTTTGTTCCCACGAATTCGGCGCTGCTAAAGCTAGCCGCAGTGAGCAACGCACTTCCGGTTATTTTCACAAAATAAAATACCCGTTGCCTTTTATCATAGGGAAAGCCATTACGATACAATTGGCTGGTTAAACCCCACTGTTTAACCCTCCCTGAGCGCTGTCTCTCAGGTAACAGACGACAGGCACCACTCCGTAAGGCTGGTTAAACCCACTATTTAACCCTCCCTGAGCGCTGTCTCTCAGGTAACAGAACAGGCACCACCCCGTAAGGCTGGTTAAACCCACTGTTTAACCCTCCCTGAGCGCTGTCTCTCAGGTAACAGAACAGGCACCACCCCGTAAGGCTGGTTAAACCCACTGTTTAACCCTCCCTGAGCGCTGTCTCTCAGGTAACAGAACAGGCACCACCCCGTAAGGCTGGTTAAACCCACTGTTTAACCCACCCTTAGCGCTGTCTCTCAGGTAACAGACGACGGGCACCACCACGTAAGGCTGGTTAAACCCACCGTTTAACCCTCCCTGAGCGCTGTCTCTCAGGTAACAGACGACAGGCACCACCCCGTAAGGCTGGTTAAACCCACCGTTTAATCCTCCCTGAGCGCTGTCTCTCAGGTAACAGACGACAGCACAGCCCTTTTACAGACAGCCGTTCCACTTCCTATTCGCCCCATTATAAAAAATTTGGCCGCAGTTCAGTTGATTTTCTCTGGGGGCGCTGGCGAGCGAGTGCAGAATGACCATTTTCCATAGGGCTGGCGCTAATAACTCAAAAAATGTCCCCGCTAGCGGCTGAAACCTGAAAATAATACTGTGATTTCTGACAGAGGGATGTGAATTTATATCGAAAGTACAATAACCTGGGAGTTATAGCTTTCTGTTTTCTTACAGGTCTGGCATTTGCGAGTCAGTATCCGCTAGCATCTAGCTAACGGAATCTGAAGAACGCACGGCAGATTACGACCGGCTGCTTTACGGCACTCGTCCACTGTGCCAGAGTGCTAACCTGGTGCTGCTAACAACAACCGAAGCTAAACCAGAGGCTAGTCAGAGAGTATGTAAAAGGGCTGTGCTGAAATCTGTAACTATTTGAGCTAACACCTCTCTGCTAGCTCAGCGCTAGGACTGACCATGCCGTAAAGTGATGCCACATGCGTGACGTCACTCGGGATGCAATACTGACAATAAATGTGTATTTTAAACAAATCTAGTGAGTTTAAAAAATCAAACCAAGTGCCGTTTGAAAGGATAATTTATCCTGCCTTTAGGAAAATTAAAATGAAAAAATATAAAAAATTATATACAAAGCAATGGCTGGATCTAAGGTGGATTTCATAGTACCACCATAGAGTTCGGCGTGCTCTGCACTGCTTCGTTGGCGCCCCTAGAGTGCAGTACCACCCGGAAATAGCCGCCAGTTTTCCCTCTCCTCATAATAGAGACTCTCTGACGACAGGCACTACCCCGTAAGGCTGGTTAAACCCACCGTTTAACCCTCCCTGAGCGCTGTCTCTCAGGTAACAGACGACAGGCACCACCCGGTAAGGCTGGTTAAACCCACTGTTTAACATTCCCTGAGCGCTGTCTCTCAGGTAACAGACGACAGGCACCACCCGGTAAGGCTAGTTAAACCCACCGTTTAACCCTCCCTGAGCGCTGTGTCTCAGGTAAATGACGACAGGCACCACCCGGTAAGGCTGGTTAAACCCACTGTTTAACATTCCCTGAGCGCTGTCTCTCAGGTAACAGACGACAGGCACCACCCGGTAAGGCTGGTTAAACCCACTGTTTAACATTCCCTGAGCGCTGTCTCTCAGGTAACAGACGACAGGCACCACCCGGTAAGGCTAGTTAAACCCACCGTTTAACCCTCCCTGAGCGCTGTGTCTCAGGTAAATGACGACAGGCACCACCCCGTAAGGCTGGTTAAACCCCACTGTTTAACCCTCCCTGAGCGCTGTCTCTCAGGTAAATGACGACAGGCACCACCCCGTAAGGCTGGTTAAACCCACCGTTTAACCCTCCCTGAGCGCTGTCTCTCAGGTAACAGACGACAGGCACCACCCGGTAAGGCTGGTTAAACCCATTGTTTAACATTCCCTGAGCGCTGTCTCTCAGGTAACAGACGACAGGCACCACCCCGTAAGGCTGGTTAAACCCACCGTTTAATCCTCCCTGAGCGCTGTCTCTCAGGTAACAGACGACAGGCACCACCCCGTAAGGCTGGTTAAACCCACCGTTTAACCCTCCCTGAGCGCTGTGTCTCAGGTAACAGACGACGGGCACCACCCCGTAAGGCTGGTTAAACCCACCGTTTAACCCTCCCTGAGCGCTGTCTCTCAGGTAACAGACGACAGGCACCACCCGGTGAGGCTGGTTAAACCCACCGTTTAACCCTCCCTGAGCGCTGTGTCTCATTCAGTTTCAAATCAGAAACCAAACTAATGATCTCGGCCAAGTTGAGCATCCTGAACCCTCCGTGGCAGGCGGTGGGGGGGTCTGTTTTCCCATCTGTATTCCACTGATACGCTGCTCAGCAGAGCTTGTTTTCAGCAGACACTGATGTTGAGGCTTCCCCACGATAACCAAACCTCTCTGCGGTTACCCAGCGAGGTCGCTGCTGAATCCTGAGACGATGAAGGAGTTTCATTTGGAGGATTTCTCTTTCTTTTGAGGGTCCTTCATGTTCTTTAGGCCCTCTGGACCGATTCCATTCGTCCCCCACAAACTCCAGATGAAACAGAGAGGCAGCTCATCCCTGAGCTTTTCATCTCGCCACCTGTTTTGCATTTTCAAAAGCTGTTTGAATTAATGAGGGGACGAGACGAATAATGGCCGAATAATACCAGGAGACGGTCAAAGGTGATGAAGATGGCTGCAGAAGAGCTAAAGTGCTCGCTGCTTTCACTCCACACTTCTGAACAAAGTGCGTCTTTCATGCAGAAGACGTCAAACTTCAAGGGATGTGTCAGGTGATGGGAACACTCTGCTCTGCTTTCACTTCCCTGAAGAAAAAACACCAGCTTTATGGATCTGGAGCAGGAGTAAAGCTCCACATGAATATTTCTCTTTGTTGAAAAGGGAATATCACAACCCGAGCACACAGTTTCAGACGATTTATGTCATTTTTAAAGACTTTCAGCTTCCACGCTGCAGTAAAGTAAACTTTTATCGAAATAAATGCATCAATGAATTGTTGATCAAACATATAAAATCATGCCAGTTCATTTATAATCCATTGTTTGTGGGTAAAAAGACGCTAAAGGCTTTTAGCAGCTATCATAAAACTAACTAACACCACTTTCTGAATAAATCATCTTTTAATTTTATTTATTTTTATTTATTTTATTTTATTTTTGTTATTATTATTTTTTAATTTTTAATTATTTTTTTTTAATTATTTTTTAAATTTGTCATTTTTTTTAAATTATCTTTTATAAATCATGAATAAATCATATTTGAAAAATCATTGTATTTACTACCCCTAACAAAACAAATTAAGAGGATATATTTAAACTTGCATTTTTTTGAATGATTAAAGAAAATTATTATTTTTTTGTTGCAAATCTTGCTTATGGATGCTACACGTAGTTAGCACCTAGCAAAAAACTGAAACAAGATTAACTAGCTGTACTGTCAGTTTTAGATTTTCTTTAAAAAATCGATGCTATTTCTGTATTTTTAGCCATATTTTCAGAGATAATTGCACCAAATTGAGGTTTCCAGAATAAGTGAATGTTATAGTTTATGTAAAGTAAATAGATATTTCGCTTTATAGCTTTTTAAAAGCAAAGTTAGAGAAAAGAATTTATCATCACATGAACACAAGTTTCACACACAAACACACACGGCCTTGGTGCGAGTTTCTAATTGTATCCGGGAGACGAGTAAGAATGTGGAGGGTGAGTCATCGAGAGGCAAAGGACAACTTTCAAGGTGGCCTGTCCTCGGTGGGAGAATAATTATCTGCTTTAATTAAGTACATCAAACAATGTGTATGTGTGTGTGTGTGTGTGTGCGGATCATGTCTGGCTGAGAAAGAAAGAGGAGAGATTTGTATGCATTAGTGCACGTGGTTGTTCATGTGTCACACGAGTGCTTTGCATGTGTTTACGTGCAGGAATCTGCTATATTGTCTATTATGCTCACTCGACACAATACACAGCTGAACTGAACTCGTGCACAAAGAGAGAATTAACAATAGAGGCGGGATTCACTCCCATTGTGGTTGTTTGTGCATGAAGGATAAATGCTCTCAGTGTATAGAATAACAAATGCTGTATGAATGCACTGTAAAGCACTCTGGGTGGTCCCCAAAGTGCACTTCATCACTGCTGTACCTGTAACAGTTAATGAAAACGTCTAATAAGCACTTAAATGTGAGAAAATGGGTGTTATTTTTTAGTGGGGGGCTTTTTGTGCCTTTAATGAAGGACAGTTGGAGAGAGACAGGAAGCAGAGAGAGGGGGAAGACACGCAGCAAAGGGCCATCTGGTGCGGGACTCGAACCGGGGCCAGCTGCAGCGAGGACTGTAGCCTCTGTACATGGGGCGCCTGCTCAACCCACTACGCCACGGACCGACCCTGGATGTTATTTTTACATGTATGTGTCCATCATGAGCTCGGTCAGATTTAGGCTGTGTTCGAAACCACTTACTATTCCTACTAGTCATACTTTTTTAAGTTCCCGGATGTATGTACTAGATGCATACTAGATTCGCCGAAATGTTGGGAATGCATCATGAGGTTACTTGTCACACTCAAACTACCCAAGATGCAACGTAACGTGACGTCGCCCATCGCCATTTGAACGTTCAAATTCCGTTAACGGGACGAGAGCAGTCATAACAGGAAGTGCGTTGCTCACTGTGGCTAGCTTTAGTAGCGCCGAATTCGTGGGAACAAAATTGTAAATAGCTGGTATTTTGTCACATTTTCAACACCTTGGGGGTCTAAATGACTACTTTCTCGCCTGAAAATGTTTCAAATGTTGCTAAAGTTATATATTTACAGAGTTTAGCCTATAGCTTAAGGGAAATCAGCTTTTACAGGCCGGCTGATTTCGGCTCGGGCAGGAGTGAAGTGCACTGTGTGTAAACGCTCTGCATACTGTCTGATCGATGAGTATGCTGTTTTCAAGTATGTAGTATGTAGTAGGCGGTTTTGAACACAGCCTTAGTTTTGCACGGGTTAGCAGAAAAACTGGTGGAAATGCTCGCCTCTGGTTCTCAAAAGGGACAAAAATTCACCTTTAAAAAAGTCCCAGAGCATACAAAAAAGGCTGTGTTCGAAACCGCATACTACATACTACATACTACATACTACATACTACATACTACATACTCATCGATCAGACAGTATGCAGAACGTTTACCCACAATGCATTTCGCTCCTGCCCGAGCCGAAATCAGCCGGCCTGAAGCTGATTTCTCTTAAGCTCTAAACTCTGTAAACTTTAGCAACATTTGAAACATTTTCAGGTGAGAAAGTAGTCGTTTAGATCCCCAACGTGTTGAAAACCTGACAAAATACCGGCTATTTACCATTTTGTTCCCATGAATTTGGCGCTACTAAAGCTAGCCGCAGTGAGCAACGCACTTCCGGTTATTTTCACAAAATAAAATACCCGTTGCCTTTTATCATAGGGAAAGCCATTACCATACAATTGGTGCTTTTGTTTTGAAAACAGGAAGTGAACCTACCCTCGTTGTAGCTAGCTTGAAACTGCCGTTTTGACAGGAAATGACGAACGGCAACGTCGCGTTACGTTGCATCTTGGGTAGTTTGAGTATGAGTAGTAACCTCATGATGCATACCCAACATTTCAGAGAATCTAGAATGCATCCGGGAACTTCTCGCTTACTCAAACTCGCATACTAACTCAAAAAGTTAGCATGAGTAGTGGGAGTAGTAGGAGAAGTAGGAGTAGTAGGAGAAGTATGCGGTTTCGAACACAGCCAAAGTTAGCTTTTCCTGCAGGTTGTAGGAATAAGGCATATTAGGGCTGGAGTTTATGGAAGCTTTTCTAAATCCGTCACAGAGAATATCACAGTGAAAAAGAGATCTCCTGCCACAGATTAGTTTAGCAACAAATTTTTACCAAATCACATCAATTCATCGTGATTGGGGCAAAGGAAGTCCATAAGTAAAGGCAGCCAAGTTAAATAGGGAGGCCTTAAAGAGACAGGAGCTAAATGGCTCATTTAAGATGCTTTATGAGCCTACAAGCTGTATAAAAGGGTCGTTTTAGTAGAATTAAGGGTTCCATGTGGAGTTAATCTCATAAAGTCCCAGAAAAAGTAAAAGATAAACATAAACTCTGTCTTTTAAGAAAGCTTGGCTGCATAATAAACTCTTTAGGCCGGTTAAAGCACAGGGTTGGTTAATGTTTGTAAGAAAACATGCAAAATATGCAAAAATCGTACAATATATATTTATGAAATTTTCATCCATATAAAGACACTTCATGTTTCAAACCAGTCTTTTTTTTTTAAAGAAATTATATTCCAGAGATATTTACAGAAGTGGTACAGTTTGTTCATCTGCTGAAAACATCCAACCGTCATCATCTTTCACTACATTTAATTTTCATTTTAGTTTTATCGATAATTTCTGAAAAAGAATCAGATCTGCTATCCATCACAGGTAATACAGCATCGCTAACAAACAGTCAAAACTCAGTACAAATATATAGATTCCTCACGTTTTCTGTTCAGATCGTATTCCTCATATTTCAAACACTGCAGGAGTCGTAAAATCATACCGAAGAGACACGAGAAAACGACAGGAAAGAAAACAACAAGTGAGCGATAAGCATCAAAGCTGGCCGACATCACAATCAAAAAAAGTGTTTTACACAGAAGAAAAAGGCTTTCTTTAAACACGAGTTTAACAAGAGAAATAAACATGTAATTTCAACAGTCATTTAAAGGTCCAGTGTGTGGGATGCAGTGACATCTGGTGGTGAAGTGGCAGACTGCAGCCAACTGTAGGCGAAACTACGGCAGCTATGAAAGATCCTTCGTATACTTAATTTCTGCCAATAAATGGCCATGAATAGTTCACAGATTAAGGGATCACATCTGATTTATGGCTAAAGTTCAGCGTCCTCTCATTTAAAAGCTGATGTTTCCTCCAGTTAAACATCTTCTGAACCATCTGCTAACATGTACAACAGGGATGTCCCGATCCGATCACATGGTTTCTGACTCGATCGGTATCGGACGTTTCATCCCGATCAGGGATCGGATATATAACCTATCTATATATGTATATTTATACTCATTATTTATTTTTTATCAGAACTATAATATTTCAAAACAAATGGGAAAAAATAAAAGCTTAGTATTTACTGTTATGTGGTGGTACAGAGTCAGACTGTCTCAACCACAGACATAATATACGTAGACGCCTCATAGACTGACGCTTCCTGTTGGAGCTGACGTATCAGCGCGGCCGCCATCTTGGATGGGTCTCCAATGCCCCCACATTGCTGAGGAAGGTGTATATCCCCATCGATAATAATCATAACTCCCTGAATTTTATGTCTCTGGTCTCAACTCCACACAGACACATGCGGCATGACCTCACTTTGCTGCATGCCGCAGGCAGCAGCTTGAAGCTGGGGGCCGAATGTCCGCGGTGTGGAGGGATTTTAAAGTGGACGACAAAAACGTTGCGATTGCAAACTGTGAGATGTGCAAACTTGGGATTTCAAGAGGTGGCGAGGACATGGCTAACATCCTTGATGAGAACAGGAACAGGCTCCAACCTGACAAGGTAGAGATGTTGGTTTTCATCAAGAAAAACGTACATTTCCTTCTGTGAAGCCAGAGGAGCAGAAGAAGAATTAGGAGTGCAGTTAAAGCACATTACTGGCCTTATTTTAGAACACTGGGGCATTTTTATTTGCTTATTTGTTGACATGCCTGCAGGTATTTCAAGTTTTTATATTAGACATTGTTTCACTAAACTACAATGTGAAGAATTTGTTTATTACTTGATTACTTTTGTTGTTCAAGCTGCTCTGTTTATAAGTGTTAAATGATAAAATAAGTGAATAACATAAAAAATCAGGGACGTCCTGGATCTGTTTCTTCGCCGTTTTTCATTTTTTTAATGTAGAAGTATCGGATCGGGACTCTTTATCGGCAGATACTCAAAATCAAATGACTCGGAGGCAAAAAAACCTGATCGGGACATCCCTAATGTACAATCTGACATTCATTTCAGTTCCATCTCTGTAACACCAGTAAGCAGACGCGATCCCTCAGTGCTAATTTAAGCAAACCTAACCAGGTAGTTTTGATGCTACGATACGATCAAATAATAGGTGGAAAATGTCAGTTTTGGGTGTCAACTTATTAACGAAGATCAAGGCTATAGCACCAAGGAGGGAGTCGAGGTCGATGGCCTTCAATGGAGTTTTTGCTCTAACAAACAACGCTGTTCTCACTCAGGTGGTGACTGAATGTTTGACATGTGGCTAACAGCGGAGGCTCAATGTTGAGTTAGTTTAAGCTAACTGCTTGGTGAGATCTACCTGATCAGGATGAAAAAAAGATTGTTTTTTTGGACTGAAATAGACCTCTGTGTGTTGGATAATAACAGGTTAAACCTGGTGACCTGTCATAGAGGGAATGGGCTGGACAAGGCCCGGGGAATTTACTCACAGCATCGAATACGGCCGACAGACATTAGATCCTATGAAAGTCCATCTGCATGTGCAGCCGTTTCATACCTGGAAAACCAGCACTAGCCCTAAGAAATGCAAAGTTACTAAAACTGAATGTTGTGTTTAACATAAATCATGATCAGATAATCTGGAAACTAGAGGCTGTTCTTGCACATCATAGCTAACGGTGTGTGGGGAGCATTTATGCATTAGCTTTCACACAGATTACTGAACTGTGATGCTCAACTAAAGCTCGCTTCTTTTGACTGTAATTGGCTGTGTTCGAAAAATGCATACTACTCATACTAACTTTTTGAGTTAGTAAGCGAGTTTCAGTCAGCGAGAAGTACCCGGATGCATACTAGATTCTCCGAAATGTTGGGTATGCAACATGAGGTTACTACTCATACTCAAACTACCCAAGATGCAACGTAACGTGACGTCGCCGATCGTCCTTTCCTCTCAAAACGGCATTTTCAAGCTAGCTACAACGAGGGTAGGTTCACTTCCTGTTTTCAAAACAAAAGCACCAATTGTATCGTAATGGCTTTCCCTATGATAAAAGGCAACGGGTATTTTATTTTGTGAAAATAACCGGAAGTGCGTTGCTCACTGCGGCTAGCTTTAGTAGCGCCGAATTCAAGCGAACAAAATGGTAAACAGCCGGTATTTTGTCAGGTTTTCAACACGTTGGGGATCTAAACGACTACTTTCTCGCCTGAAAATGTTTCAAATGTTGCTAAAGTTTACAGAGTTTAGAGCTTAAGGGAAATCAGCTTCAGGCCGGCTGATTTCGGCTCGGGCAGGAGCGAAATGCATTGTGGGTAAACGCTCTGCATACTGTCTGATCGATGAGTACGCAGTGTGGAAGTATGTAGTATGTGGTTTGGAACACAGCCATTGTCTCTTATATCAGATGCAAATATATAAACACATGTTGCATAAAGAGAGGTATGCTACACCTGTTAGCAAGAAATTAAGCTAATGTTTGTATCTATAAAACTATTTGATTGTTTTGACTTTTGCTTCTGAGGGGCGTTCAAAGACCCCTAACTGCCCGTACGAAATGGAGGGAGAAAGTTGGGAATGTGCAGAACTGGAAGCAGAGGAAGTGCTGTGTGAATTATGTCGTCCTGAGGATGCAGGAAGGAAACAAACTGTGACTGGTGGCCATTTAAAGAGCAAACGTTGTGAGTTATGAGGTAGAAAAAAGATGGAGGAGAGAAAATAAAGCCAGAAAACAAACACTAAGAGGTAGAGAAAACACGAGAGAACAAGAGAAGAAATGATGGGTAAAAAAGCTGCAAAGCTTCTGTGTCCAAACACGAGTCCAATAAAGATTCCTCAGACTTTCTGTAACACTTTGCTGTTTAATGCTTCACTTCGATTCCAGATGTCGACACTTCCAGTCCAAGTATATCAGCTAATCTTCACACACAAACCTCACAAGCTCCAAAAACTTCCACCTCGAGTGAAAAGGGGACGAAAATATTCAGACTGCAAAGTCTCCGTATCCCGTGGGACTGAAGGCCGAACTGCGGAGGGAGTCCAGGCAGTTGACCAGGATGAGCGCGCCGGTCAGGTGCTTCCACCGCTTGGTGATGGGGTTCCTCATCTTGTCCAGGCCGAGGTGGAGCTCCTGGATCACGTCTCGGTAGCTGTCCCCGATGTGCGCGGCCCACGTCAGCAGGAAGTCGTAGGCTGGCTTCCACATGGACTGAAAGACAACAGAAGGCAACACATTGGACAAACATTTGGCTCGTTTTCCAGACTTCTTATAGAAGATGATTTGTTGTCACGAAAGGCAAAGATAGAAACTAGAGACCAAATGACAATTTTGGTAAATTTTGAGATTTTGGGCCAGTCTACTCCTTCAATATGTGTTCTTTCAACCTGCTATGAAGAAAACGTTGAAAACTTACATTAAAATGTTTATTTTATTACATTTTGTTTACCCGCGGCAGTCCATTTCGCCTGAATTTACCAAAAAGTTAGCATTCCAACGCGCCATGCTGAGCGTCGTCTATTTACTGAAGTCTGTCATGAGCGGTATCGTTGGAAAGCTCCGAGTCTCCTGCACAATGATATATCACCCAAATAACGGCACTTCCTTTCTATCAGTAACCAATCCTGAATGTCTAAAGGAGGATTTATAGCTAATGACAGAATCTCATTGGCTGCTGATCGTTTCTGCTGACGTGATTCGCTCAGACGCATCACGTGTTTAGCTTTCAAGGAATCTCAGAAAATGCCCCAGAAAACCACAACTTTCAAAGCAAAGAAAGCAACAATTGCGCTTTGCAAGATGCAATAAAATAAAATCTATTAGATCAGCTGATGAAGCATCGGGAAGCAGCACACCTGACCGTAAACTGTCGCTAGGAAACCGAGTTAATGACAGCGGCTGGTCACTTTTATTGTATTGTATTGAGCTTGTAATCTTTATTAATTAGATGCATTTATTCAATATTAGTATTACTAAGGGCCTGAGCATTTATTCTGTTTTTGAGCAATTGTTTCTAATACAAATGTATTGAATTCCCCTATTTAAATCTTTAAATGCCGTTTTCTCAAAATCAGTTTTTTGTATTTTTCCAGTATCAATATCTCAGCCTATGGAGCACCAACTAACACCAAACTTTCCAGTTATACACTTAGCAGTATTATGAAGATATTTACAGAAGGATTTGTTTATAAATCATTCCTGGCCTGATTTATGTGACATTATAATAAAAAATGGTGAAAACCTATGTTTTTTAGGCTATGGACAGTATATTTTGATTTCCTCGGAAATGAAAGCAGATATCCTGAAATCCCTCTGTAATTTTCTTTTCATTTTGTGTGTAAAAAAATGAAAAAAGAATTTTGCACCTGGTTTTATCATATGTTCAGATCTAGCTTCCGGAAATATATGCAAATTTGTGCATATTTAATGAGATAATGCATCATTTGCATAATTAAACATACAAATTTATAAAACTTGTAATACATATTTTTTTCATACTTGTGTAAGTAATCAACTGAGGAAGTTTCATGGTGATATCTATTATTTTAAAATATTACCCTATTCATCTGTAGTGTCTCGCCTTAAAGCCTTCTTACTGTAAAAACTCAGTATTTTTGATCTCTGATGAGGATAAACCACAGAAAACAGGTTGAATCTTCTCTGTAGCCCAGCCGAGGTTTACAGTTTAAAGGCAGAATCTTTACTTTCTGTCCTCGTACTTTCTCTGAAGTTAATTTAACCATAAAGGTTAATTTTAAATTAACCACAAAGGTTCATTTAAAGGTTTATTTAAAGGTTTATTTAACCCCCAGATGTAAGACGGAGAATAACGGGCTCTCACCTCGTTGTCCAGAACATCGTTCCTGTCGCGGTGCGGCGCTTCATAAGCCTCCATCTGCTGCCTGGAGACCCGCGCCAGCTTCTCAGCCAGCTCCCTCCACCTCGACGCCACCTCCACGGCCGTGGTCAACAAAACGAAATCCAGGACCAACCTTGCCACCAGACCCTGGCAGTCCATCTTAAGCAGCGCCTGGTGGGTTCAAAACAGACAAACCACCTGGTAAATGACCCAAATCGCTCGGGTTTCGCTCGTTTAGAAAAGAGAATTTAGAAAAAGCAAACAAAGGAGCAGCAGAGGAAAGAAAAGCTTCTCCTCCGTAAAGTTTCACAGCATCAAAGAAAGTCGGGATAAACAGTAAAATGTGACTTTATCATCAGTCTGAAACTCACGACTTTCACTGCAACGAATCCCTGAAAAACGATACCGTTTTCCTCTCCGAATGCTCCCCTGGGTCACATGTTCAGACATTCAGACGACCCATAACCACGATACCAGAAACTGCATCCTCTAGTGGTCAAAAGAGGAACTGCATGGAGCGAATAATCCCAACCGTGGATTATAGTTATAGGTTAAGAGTCTGATTTAGGGCAACAGGACTGAAAAGTTTACAACCAATTCAGAAATCCAAGCTCTTCTGGTACTTCCTAACCAACTAATATTTCTGCCTAAAAGCCAAACAGGAAGTGACACGGTGTCAATCGGACCGCCGTCCTCGTAAGTGTATGCAAACACAGCAGGGGACTTCAGTTATGGATCCACGTATGTCTGCAGATGATGCTGGAGTTATGAAATCAAGATTTTATTAGAGCAGAGCGACCGTCTGGAAATGAGTAGACATGAAGTCTTAATGAGCTGATTTTCAGTCAGTTTCTGACCCATTTAGTCGTCTGTTTAACATGTTTAAATGCATTTTAAAGTCCAGTTTTGGTCAGATTAACATGTTTAAATGCATTTTAAAGTCCAGTTTTGGTCAGATTAACATGTGTAAATGCATTTTAAAGTCCAGTTTTGGTCAGATTAACATGTTTAAATGCATTTTAAAGTCCAGTTTTGGTCAGATTAACATGTGTAAATGCATTTTAAAGTCCAGTTTTGGTCAGATTAACATGTGTAAATGCATTTTAAAGTCCAGTTTTGGTCAGATTAACATGTGTAAATGCATTTTAAAGTCCAGTTTTGGTCAGATTAACATGTGTAAATGCATTTTAAAGTCCAGTTTTGGTCAGATTAACATGTGTAAATGCATTTTAAAGTCCAGTTTTGGTCAGATTAACATGTGTAAATGCATTTTAAAGTCCAGTTTTGGTCAGATTGACATGTTTAAATGCATTTTAAAGTCCAGTTTTAGTCAGATTAACATGTTTAAATGCATTTTAAAGTCCAGTTTTGGTCAGATTAACATGTGTAAATGCATTTTAAAGCCCAGTTTTGGTCAGATTAACGTGTATAAATGCATTTTAAAAACCAGTTTTGGTCAGATTAACACATTTAAATGCATTTTAAAGTCCAGTTTTGGTCAGATTAACATGTTTAAATGCATCTTAAAGTCCAGTTTTGGTCAGATTAACATGTTTAAATGCATTTTAAAGTCCAGTTTTGGTCAGATTAACATGTTTAAATGCATTTTAAAGTCCAGTTCTAATCAGATTAACATGTATAAATGCATTTTACAGTCCAGTTTTGGTCAGATTAACGTGTATAAATGCATTTTAAAAACCAGTTTTGGTCAGATTAACGTGTTTAAAACGCATTTTAAAGTCCAGTTTTGGTCAGATTCACATGTTTAAATGCATTTTAAAGTCCAGTTTTGGTCAGATTAACATGTTTAAATGCATCTTAATATCCAGTTTTGGTCAGATTCACATGTTTAAATGCATCTTAAAGTCCAGTTTTGGTCTGATTTAAACACTAATTATTTTAGTTTCTCATCTCTTTAAATGCTTCCAAAGATCAAACCTGGTTCCTTTACTAAAACAGAAGATTGTTGTTATCTTGTAGGTTTTTTAACTTTTTTAACTCATAATAGTGAACTGTTTGGTCACTGTGTTACATTAATTATAGCAAATTGGGCCAGGATTTAATCTGTGAACACATTTAAGTGGTTTAAAGGGGTTAATCTACTTGGAAAGATTAGAGAAATCAGAGAAAAATAACATTTTTCTCTCCAATTTAAATAATTGGAAACCACTTGTGCTTGAGTACAGTTCTGAGATTTAAGGGTTCAACTTTTTACAGACAACAAGGGCCGTTACTCATAAAAACAAGGTTCTTTGTGTGAATTTAATCCATTACTATGCTGTAAGTAGTTGTGCCCCTCAGGCCGCCGCCTTCTTACCAAGATAATCCGGATAAATGAGGGTTAAAAAGAAATGGAAAATATGCCCCAAGCATGTTGTTATATTCCCTGAAAAGGAGGCTGAATGGCTAATCAGCGACTTTCCTTTCACTGAGCAAATGAATTCAGTGTTGGCATGTGTGGAAGTGGAGATAAGAGCGTCCTGGGAGCTTCTCCTCTGCAGCAGATTCCTCTGTGGGATGTGAATTTAACTCGTGTTTGTGGGAAAAGAAAGGCAACACGTCAAGTGCAATCGGTCACAAAATGTTTCCCAAGCAAGCTCCTGAAATCCCGAATGATCACCTGGTCACGCACTCGTGGATGAAAGCATCAGGTGACGCCATCGTCACCGACACGGCCGCTTCTCTTACTGACAATTATGTGCAGACGGTATCAGAAACAGACGCTTTAACAACAACCTGCTCGTTTGTTTCACTCCAACGTGAAATGCAGAGCTCAGTCCCAACAAGATGGACGCTCACGAGACCTAAAGGATCCCAGAAGTGCACGGCTTCTGGTTAAAACACGGGTTATCCAGCATCCCCCGCCCTTTAAACACGACTCTAACGCGTCTAAAAGACGAAAACATCAAAAAGCAAAAGAGCTTGCAAAGCTGCACACGAGCAACAGAAGCGATCTCTGCTGATTGGAGAGCAGCGACTCGGCTTCAAGGCCGATCACGCACGCTGCAGAGGTTTAACATCATCTGCATCATGGAGCTCCCAGAAAAGATGAAAAACACAGAGGTTCGGGAAGGTTTCGTCTGCTCTGTAGGCTGGAAAACGAGCCAAAAGAAAGAAACTGATTAACGTGTTTAAATGCATTTTAAAGTCCAGTTTTGGTCCGATTAACATGTATAAATGCTTTTAAAGTCCAGTTTTGGTCAGATTAACGTGTATAAATGCATTTTAAAGTCCCGTTTTGGTCAGATTAACGTGTATAAATACATTTTAAAGTCCCGTTTTGGTCAGATTAACGTGTATAAATGCATTTTAAAGTCCCGTTTTGGTCAGATTAATGTGTTTAAATGCATTTTAAAGTCCCATTTTGGTCAGATTAACGTGTATAAATACATTTTAAAGTCCCGTTTTGGTCAGATTGACGTGTATAAATGCATTTTAAAGTCCAGTTTTGGTCAGATTAACGTGTATAAATACATTTTAAAGTCCAGTTTTGGTCAGATTAAATGAGTAAAAAGTGTCCGGACTAGGCAGAGGAGTAAAGCCGAGATAAAGGTAGGCCACTGCATTTTATTTTAACTTCTATTGCTACGACACTGAGTAGGCATATTCTTGTAATATCAGCTGCTGAGGGAGAATGAGACCACAACGAGTAGCATGCAGACGTGTGTGCGTGTGCGGTGCCTATATGCAAAGATGACGACAGAAACGCGGCACCTCGCTGTGTTAATGTGTTTCTCCTGCCTTGCGGGGAATATACAATGTATCATTATTACTGTGCTGGCTTCTGTCAGTTGCTTTGTATCTACTGTGCAGTCTTAAATCTACTGTGCAGCTTTTATTTTGTAAAAGTCTGTTGCTTACAGGCTTTTATTTTGTAAAAGTCTGTTGCTCACAGGCTTTTATTTTGTAAAAGTCTGTTGCTCACAGGCTTTTATTTTGTAAAAGTCTGTTGCCCACAGGCTTTTATTTTGTAAAAGTCTGTTGCTCGCAGGCTTTTATTTTGTAAAAGTCTGTTGCTCACAAGCTTTTATTTTGTAAAAGTCTGTTGCTCACAGGCTTTTATTTTGTAAAAGTCTGTTGCTCACAAGCTTTTATTATTGTAAAAGTCTGTTGCTCACAGGCTTTTATTTTGTAAAAGTCTGTTGCTCACAAGCTTTTATTTTGTAAAAGTCTGTTGCTCGCAGGCTTTTATTTTGTAAAAGTCTGTTGCTCACAGGCTTTTATTTTGTAAAAGTCTGCTGCTGTCTGCTGTGGAACAGGAAAAGAAAGTAATCGGCGGATCCACCAAACATGGAGAAGGGTACGGAACTTTTACTCTGCGGCCATTTTCATTTTAAAGTTCTTCCAGACGGCGGAGTCGACAGAACCAAAGTCATCTGTAAACACTGCCAAGTTGAATTGTCTTCTCAGCGTAGTAGTTCCAGTCTAAAATATCACTTAAAGGCAAAACACACAACTGATAGCAGCAAGTCATTCAAGGAAACAGACAGTGGAGCGAGGCTTCTACATAAAAACTACAGAAAGATGCTGATGTTAAAAGTGTGTTTGCACAACAAATGTTATGGCACTTTCATTCATATGGCAGCACATTTAAAATAAAGCTAAATGCTAAAAGCTATACACTACTTTTGGATTCATTTTTGGATTCTGCGTACAAATGCGATTAATCGTGATTAATCAGGGAAATCATGTGATTAATTAGATTAAACATTTGAATCGTTGCCCAGCCGGAGTTTTTACGTTTTAAAAACAAGCAACAGAAGCTTTAGAATGAACGTATCGGGTTATCGAGTCTGCTAAAGTACAATAAACTCAGAATGAAGCAGCTCAACACGGTCAAAGTGCTTCACTACGCTGCAGCAGTCCAGCCTCCGACATGTAATCTGGGTAAATTAAACCTCCATCACTGCCGTTCCTGGAAAGTTGAAAAGCAATCACCTGATCGCCGGTTCATTATTGATGAGCCTGCAGAGAGGCTCTCACAGGCGGCAAAGTGCTGAGCTGACATCTGGGAGGACATTTAAAAGCCTGTGTGCAAAGTAAATGCTGGAAATTAACACTCAAGTGGCTTTATTTTAGGAGTGAGAAATGTGTGTGAGGCTATTTTTCTCCTTCTTTAGGTCAGGCATGACGTAGATTAACTGAGATAAGCTCAGATCTGTGCTGAGTCAGCCTCACACAGGTGTCCGTCTGAATGTAGAGCCGGTCGGGCCGAGCCAGTTCTGGTCAGATTAACATGTATAAATGCATTTTAAAGTCCAGTTTTGGTCAGATTAACATGTATAAATGCATTTTAAAGTCCAGTTTTGGTCAGATTAACATGTATAAATGCATTCTAAAATCCAGTTTTGGTCAGATTAACATGTATAAATGCATTCTAAAATCCAGTTTTGGTCAGATTAACATGTATAAATGCATTTTAAAGTCCAGTTTTGGTCAGATTAACATGTTTAAATGCATTCTAAAATCCAGTTTTGGTCAGATTAACATGTATAAATGCATTCTAAAGTCCAGTTTTGGTCCGATTATTGATGCCCCAACACGCTGGAGCTGCTGAGGTTCAAGCCGACAAGCAGGAGAAGCAGAAGTGGGAAACATAGGAGTCTGTGCTTCAGAGTAAAGGGCACGAGGGGGGGGGGGGGGCGCCGACAGGGAGCTGAACTGGACAGAGATAAGAGCGGTGATGCTGTCAGACATGTGCTCAAACTGCAGCAGATGGGTGTCAAAGGTCAGCGCCTTGCTTAAGGACTCTGTCAGCTGTTGCTGCAGCTCCAGCTGGACTCATTCAGTCAGACCGTCGGTCTAATCCGGGTCATTTTAAAGCTTCCACCGTCGGCGCCGGTTTGTGTGATCAGGTAGGAAAACAAGTTCAGGTCCCCCCGATCAGGAGCTCTAATTTCAGGTAAATATGATCATTTATAAGCCAGGTTACAGAGCTCTAATTTCAGGTAAATATGATCATTTATAAGCCAGGTTACAGAGCTCTAATTTTAGGTAAATATGATCATTTATAAGCCAGGTTACAGAGCTCTAATTTTAGGTAAATATGATCATTTATAAGCCAGCTTACAGAGCTCTAATTTCAGGTAAATATGATCATTTATAAGCCAGGTTACAGAGCTCTAATTTCAGGTAAATATGATCATTTATAAGCCAGGTTACAGAGCTCTAATTTCAGGTAAATATGATCATTTATAAGCCAGGTTACAGAGCTCTAATTTCAGGTAAATATGATCATTCATAAACCGGGTTACAGAGCTCTAATTTCAGGTAAATACGATCATTTATAAGCCAGGTTACAGAGCTCTAATTTCAGGTAAATATGATCATTTATAGGCCAGGTTGCAGAGCTCTATTTTCAGGTAAATACGATCATTTATAAGCCAGGTTAGAGAGCTCTAATTTCAGGTAAATACGATCATTTATAAGCCAGGTTACAGAGCTCTAATTTCAGGTAAATATGATCATTTATAAGCCAGGTTACAGAGCTCTAATTTCAGGTAAATATGATCATTTATAAGCCAGGTTACAGAGCTCTAATATCAGGTAAATATGATCATTCATAAACCAGGTTACAGAGCTCTAATTTCAGGTAAATACGATCATTTATAAGCCAGGTAACAGAGCTCTTATTTCAGGTAAATATGATCATTTATAGGCCAGGTTACAGAGCTCTAATTTCAGGTAAATGTGATCATTTATAAGCCAGGTTACAGAGCTCTAATTTCAGGTAAATATGATCACTTACAAACCAGGTTACAGAGCTCTAATTTCAGGTAAATATGATCATTTATAAGCCAGGTTACAGAGCTCTAATTTCAGGTAAATATGATCACTTATAAGCCAGGTTACAGAGCTCTAATTTCAGGTAAATATGATCATTTATAAGCCAGGTTACAGAGCTCTAATTTCAGGTAAATATGATCATTTATAAGCCAGGTTACAGAGCTCTAATTTCAGGTAAATATGATCACTTATAAGCCAGGTTACAGAGCTCTAATTTCAGGTAAATATGATCATTTATAAGCCAGGTTACAGAGCTCTAATTTCAGGTAAATATGATCATTTATAAGCCAGGTTACAGAGCTCTAATTTCAGGTAAATATGATCATTCATAAACCAGGTTACAGAGCTCTAATTTCAGGTAAATACGATCATTTATAAGCCAGGTTACAGAGCTCTAATTTCAGGTAAATATGATCATTTATAGGCCAGGTTGCAGAGCTCTATTTTCAGGTAAATACGATCATTTATAAGCCAGGTTACAGAGCTCTAATTTCAGGTAAATATGATCATTTATAAGCCAGGTTACAGAGCTCTAATTTCAGGTAAATATGATCATTTATAAGCCAGGTTACAGAGCTCTAATTTCAGGTAAATATGATCACTTATAAACCAGGTTACAGAGCTCTAATTTCAGGTAAATATGATCATTTATAAGCCAGGTTACAGAGCTCTAATATCAGGTAAATATGATCATTTATAAGCCAGGTTACAGAGCTCTAATTTCAGGTAAATACGATCATTTATAAGCCAGGTAACAGAGCTCTTATTTCAGGTAAATATGATCATTTATAGGCCAGGTTGCAGAGCTCTATTTTCAGGTAAATACGATCATTTATAAGCCAGGTTAGAGAGCTCTAATTTCAGGTAAATACGATCATTTATAAGCCAGGTTACAGAGCTCTAATTTCAGGTAAATATGATCATTTATAAGCCAGGTTACAGAGCTCTAATTTCAGGTAAATATGATCATTTATAAGCCAGGTTACAGAGCTCTAATATCAGGTAAATATGATCATTCATAAACCAGGTTACAGAGCTCTAATTTCAGGTAAATACGATCATTTATAAGCCAGGTAACAGAGCTCTTATTTCAGGTAAATATGATCATTTATAGGCCAGGTTACAGAGCTCTAATTTCAGGTAAATGTGATCATTTATAAGCCAGGTTACAGAGCTCTAATTTCAGGTAAATATGATCACTTACAAACCAGGTTACAGAGCTCTAATTTCAGGTAAATATGATCATTTATAAGCCAGGTTACAGAGCTCTAATTTCAGGTAAATATGATCACTTATAAGCCAGGTTACAGAGCTCTAATTTCAGGTAAATATGATCATTTATAAGCCAGGTTACAGAGCTCTAATTTCAGGTAAATATGATCATTTATAAGCCAGGTTACAGAGCTCTAATTTCAGGTAAATATGATCACTTATAAGCCAGGTTACAGAGCTCTAATTTCAGGTAAATATGATCATTTATAAGCCAGGTTACAGAGCTCTAATTTCAGGTAAATATGATCATTTATAAGCCAGGTTACAGAGCTCTAATTTCAGGTAAATACGATCACTTATAAGCCAGGTTACAGAGCTCTAATTTCAGGTAAATATGATCATTTATAGGCCAGGTTGCAGAGCTCTATTTTCAGGTAAATACGATCATTTATAAGCCAGGTTACAGAGCTCTAATTTCAGGTAAATATGATCATTTATAAGCCAGGTTACAGAGCTCTAATTTCAGGTAAATATGATCATTTATAAGCCAGGTTACAGAGCTCTAATTTCAGGTAAATATGATCACTTATAAACCAGGTTACAGAGCTCTAATTTCAGGTAAATATGATCATTTATAAGCCAGGTTACAGAGCTCTAATATCAGGTAAATATGATCATTTATAAGCCAGGTTACAGAGCTCTAATTTCAGGTAAATACGATCATTTATAAGCCAGGTAACAGAGCTCTTATTTCAGGTAAATATGATCATTTATAGGCCAGGTTACAGAGCTCTAATTTCAGGTAAATGTGATCATTTATAAGCCAGGTTACAGAGCTCTAATTTCAGGTAAATATGATCACTTACAAACCAGGTTACAGAGCTCTAATTTCAGGTAAATATGATCATTTATAAGCCAGGTTACAGAGCTCTAATTTCAGGTAAATATGATCACTTATAAGCCAGGTTACAGAGCTCTAATTTCAGGTAAATATGATCATTTATAAGCCAGGTTACAGAGCTCTAATTTCAGGTAAATATGATCATTTATAAGCCAGGTTACAGAGCTCTAATTTCAGGTAAATATGATCACTTATAAGCCAGGTTACAGAGCTCTAATTTCAGGTAAATATGATCATTTATAAGCCAGGTTACAGAGCTCTAATTTCAGGTAAATATGATCATTTATAAGCCAGGTTACAGAGCTCTAATTTCAGGTAAATATGATCATTCATAAACCAGGTTACAGAGCTCTAATTTCAGGTAAATACGATCATTTATAAGCCAGGTTACAGAGCTCTAATTTCAGGTAAATATGATCATTTATAGGCCAGGTTGCAGAGCTCTATTTTCAGGTAAATACGATCATTTATAAGCCAGGTTACAGAGCTCTAATTTCAGGTAAATACGATCATTTATAAGCCAGGTTACAGAGCTCTAATTTCAGGTAAATATGATCATTTATAAGCCAGGTTACAGAGCTCTAATTTCAGGTAAATATGATCACTTATAAACCAGGTTACAGAGCTCTAATTTCATGTAAATATGATCATTTATAAGCCAGGTTACAGAGCTCTAATTTCAGGTAAATATGATCATTTATAAGCCAGGTTACAGAGCTCTAATTTCAGGTAAATATGATCATTCACAAACCAGGTTACAGAGCTCTAATTTCAGGTAAATACGATCATTCATAAACCAGGTTACAGAGCTCTAATTTCAGGTAAATACGATCATTTATAAGCCAGGTTACAGAGCTCTAATTTCAGGTAAATATGATCATTTATAAGCCAGGTTACAGAGCTCTAATTTCAGGTAAATATGATCATTCATAAACCAGGTTACAGAGCTCCAATTTCAGGTAAATACGATCATTCATAAACCAGGTTACAGAGCTCCAATTTCAGGTAAATACGATCATTTATAAGCCAGGTTACAGAGCTCTAATTTCAGGTAAATATGATCATTTATAGGCCAGGTTGCAGAGCTCTATTTTCAGGTAAATACGATCATTTATAAGCCAGGTTACAGAGCTCTAATTTCAGGTAAATATGATCATTTATAAGCCAGGTTACAGAGCTCTAATTTCAGGTAAATATGATCATTTATAAGCCAGGTTACAGAGCTCTAATTTTAGGTAAATATGATCATTTATAAGCCAGGTTACAGAGCTCTAATTTCAGGTAAATATGATCATTTATAAGCCAGGTTACAGAGCTCTAATTTCAGGTAAATATGATCATTTATAAGCCAGGTTACAGAGCTCTAATTTCAGGTAAATATGATCATTTATAAGCCAGGTTACAGAGCTCTAATTTCAGGTAAATGTGATCATTTATAAGCCAGGTTACAGAGCTCTAATTTCAGGTAAATACGATCATTTATAAGCCAGGTTACAGAGCTCTAATATCAGGTAAATATGATCATTTATAAGCCAGGTTACAGAGCTCTAATTTCAGGTAAATATGATCATTTATAAGCCAGGTTACAGAGCTCTAATTTCAGGTAAATGTGATCATTTATAAGCCAGGTTACAAAGCTCTAATTTCAGGTAAATGTGATCGTTTATAAACCAGGTTACAGAGCTCTAATTTCAGGTAAATATGATCATTTATAAGCCCGGTTACAGAGCTCTAATATCAGGTAAATATGATCATTTATAAGCCAGGTTACAGAGCTCTAATTTCAGGTAAATATGATCACTTATAAACCAGGTTACAGAGCTCTAATTTCAGGTAAATACGATCATTTATAAGCCAGGTTACAGAGCTCTAATTTCAGGTAAATATGATCATTAATAAGCCAGGTTACAGAGCTCTAATTTCAGGTAAATATGATCATTTATAAGCCAGTTTACAGAGCTCTATTTTCAGGTAAATATGATCATTTATAAGCCAGGTTACAGATTTAGAAAGCAGCTGCCGGGAACCTCCTCCTGCTCTGTGCGTTCTCGGGTTATTTCAGCTGCTCCAGGCTCTCCTGTTACAACACGATGTTATGAACCGACATCATTCTTCCTTTTACAAGCAGCTTCAGCTCAGAACCAGCCTTTTTTCTCAGTTTCTCTGAAGCTGCTGCCCCAACAGAGATTGTTGCAGGATCTCAGCTTCCTTAGGAAGTAGAATTTTTTGTAACCTCTGTAAACATCTGTAAACATCTGTATTCCTCAACCACCTCCACCTCTTCCCCTGGGATGGAGACACAGTTTGGCCTCTTGTCCTTCACTTTCTGCAGCTTCTTACATCACAGACGGGCTGAACTGGACCGAGTGAGGACAGAAAACAGACGGATGTCCTGATTTTTGAACCCGTGTTGCAGAGATACTGACGGCTCCGCTCGGTGCACATCCAACTTTTCTCCGTCCGGGGACCTTCCAGCATGAGGCGGGACACAGATCAGGCCTTTTCCAGACCCATCCCAGAGCTGGATAGCGTCATCTGAGCCCAAAATACACCCAGTTCGAGCTAAAAAGAGCTTCATGCATCTCCAAAGTGGGTCCAAAGTTTGAAGTCAGCTGTGTTTTTCCTTTTCCTGCCAGATGTTCTGCTCTGTACGAATAAATGTTAATCGAACAACTCTTTTCTTTGCTGGTTTTACTCCTGGAAGGGATGTTTTTTTTTTATCACATGCTGTTGACTGAGGGCATGAACGGCACCAGCTGGTGGCTCAGGACACGTGGGAATCATCCACAGCTGATTATTACTGATGTGCATGCTTAATAAATACAGATTGTTTTAGGCCAGAGATACTCATTGCACGGCTCCTCAAGCTCTAATTGGCGGCTCGCACTCGCATAGTAGCTTATAACAATATGGTAACAAAAACAATACATTTTTTTCAAATAACACACAGCGAATACGGCACAGTATTAAGTATTTTTATTAAGTTTGCGTTTTTGTGGTATTAAGTATTTTTATTAAGTATTAATTAAGGCTTAATGGTGTTTCCTAAAGGGGGATCTGTTAAACCTGGCAACGCAGCCCGCTTAAACCACAGAGCACGCTAGCTCCTTTAGCCAGCGCGAGATGCAGGCACAATGGATTGGTTTTTAATTAAAAAAGGGCAAAAACCAGCACAAAAACCATGCTCATCCTGAATGTCTCACTATGATTACAACAACAAACTACAAATACAACATGAAGAAAGTCAAGCACATGCACGCCAGCTTCCGCTCATCCCAGTATTAAGATAAATGTGGTCTTGATTGAAAATGTGTTGGCTGTGTTGTTTCTTTTTTTGTGGGATGTTTTATATGTAGAAATGCATATTTGCAAAAGGGGACTTTAGTATGTTGTGGTAAAAGTGGCTCTTCCCTTGATTTTGCTGCCAATGTGGCTCTTGTGAAAAAATAGTGAGTATCTCTGGTTTAGCACAATCTCAATCTTATGTATAAGACAGAAATTAGGAGCTGGTTTTACAAACAGTGACTCAGTATTAGGTGCTGAATGAAGTGAGTTATTAAAGCAAACAGAACATCATGGACCGAGAGAATAAAGGTGTAAAATCAGTGTTTTCCTAAAGTAAAGGGTGCTGATTTCTGATTTATCAGGAGTTGAATCACACGGAGGAAACATTAGAGCTGAAAAAGCTCTTTTAAGTCGAGAGTAAATAAGAAATGGACAGAGCAACGGGACATTTCTGCATCTGCTTCCACGTTCGTTCATCAACCGACAACAAGACTTTGATCTAAAAATAGAAAACGAGTCTCTGCTGCGAGAGAGAGAGAAAGAGAGAGAGACTCCAGCTTCAGAACGGGATGACGGAGACGAGCAGGAAGCCCCGAAGCAGACGGACAGATGGAGCCGACAGCCGACCGGGCGGCTGTCTGCAGAAATGAGCTTCGCTTCCAAAAGAAGAGAAGAAGAAGAAGAAGAAGAAGAAGAAGAAGAAGAAGAAGAAGAAGAAGAAGAAGAAGAAGAAGAAGAAGAAGAAGAAGAAGAAGAAGAAGAAGAAGAAGAAGAAGAAGAAGAAGAAGAAGAAGAGGGTGGATGATGCTGACAGGCAGAAAAAGGACAAAAAAAAGGGAATCTGAAGCAGGAAAAGATGAAAAGCAACATAAATAAGAGCAAAAAAAGGAAAATAAAGTTTAGAAAATGCAGCTGATGTCTGTAAAATGGGGCGAAATTATCATAAAAGACAATAAATCAGTCTTTTTTCATTTAATTCCCTGTAAATTCTGATATTAAGTGAACATAAACACACAGGTGAGTTAAATAAATAAGTTTTCTTTAATCCTTTCAGGAGGCTCCTTTGTTTTGATTGATAAAGGTGTGAATAAATATGAGGAATAAAAGCCTCCTGAAGGTATTTCTGCCCTAAATTAAACACTTTTTTTCTGCTCAAACCGACTCTTTCTGAAGGCTGGATGTGTTTAACAGATATCTTATCAGCAGTATTTCAGAAAACTCCTAAATTTGACTACATTACAGCTGAAAAAGGAAATTTTTGATGGGTAAAGAGGGAGTTTTGGTTTGCTTTAACAGAGTTTAAACAGGAGGGAAGCAGCTGATGTCTGTAAAATGGGGCAAAATGACCATAAAAGACAATAAATCAGATTAAAAACAGTCTTTTTTCATTTAATTTCCTGTAAATTCTGATATCAAGTGAACATAAACACACAAGCGACGAGAATCCTTTGTTTTGAGGGATAAAGGTGTGAATAAATATGAGGAATAAAAGCCTCCTGAAGGTATTTCTGCTCTAAATTAAACACTTTTTTCTGCTCAAAGCGACTCTTTCTGAAGGCTGGATGTGTTTAACAGATATTTTTGCAGCAGTATTTCAGAAAACTCCTAAATCTGACTATTACAGCCTTAACCCGCTGAGATAAAGTCTGAAAAAGGGGATTTTTGATGGGTAAAGAGGGAGTTTTGGTTTGTTTTAGCAGAGTTTAAACAGGAGGGAAGCAGCTGATGTCTGAGCTTCTCTTCTCTTTCTTAAACCAGCTCAGTGTGTGATGAGAGAAACACTTTGTGTCTCTGTTTCTGTAAACATCAGCTGT
Source organism: Odontesthes bonariensis (assembly GCF_027942865.1). Lineage (NCBI taxonomy): Eukaryota > Metazoa > Chordata > Actinopteri > Atheriniformes > Atherinopsidae > Odontesthes > Odontesthes bonariensis. Next base: position 6,945,891 of record NC_134516.1, read on the forward strand.
TTGAATGCACAGAGCTGCAGCAGCCGGGCTGTTAAACAGTCACGGCTTCTTTAACATGCTGATTGTTAACGGCTGCCGCAGCTGCGAGGACCCGACTCCCGCCGAGCCGGAGCACCGAAGGTCGCTCTGAGACGGGAGGATGGTTTACGTCCTCTGCAGGAGTGCGGTCTCCATTATTAAAGGCACTGACAAACACAAGCCTTCTCGTTTTGTAACCCGATGCGCCCCGTTAAAGGATCTGCCGGGGCGGTGTCGGATGCCCCGCGGGCCTCGGAGGCCGCCCTGATGGATGCCTGCTCGCGTTTCACTGGGCAGCACCTGTCGGCCCGGCCGGTCGTAAAAAGCCTGAAACAGGAGCTCCTTCTGCTGGAGCACTTTCGTTTGAAATGTCCACAGAGCGACTTGTAGCTTCTCACGGGGCTTTCGGGCAGCAGCCTGTTGCCCTCCTGGCTCCTCTGACGTCTGATCCAACGTCTTCACCTCACAACACAGAAGAAGAAGGACGCTGTGACCCTGCCGGTTAGCGTCCGCCATTAAACACACACTGAAAAAAGTGACTTTTGGTGAAGTAAACTCTATTAGAGTAACTGTCATCATTTCTACCTTGTATTTTTAAAAATCAGTAAGAGCTTCTTAAGTAAAATTAAAGATTTTATTAACGTAATACATGAATTATGGGGGAAGAGTAATGTAGGAGCTATTTGTAAAGTTAGTTTTTGTTTTTAGTTGTAAATTTAATTTGCTAATTATGAGTAACTTTATTTGATTAATTTCAGTGCTTTATTTAGATTAGATTTTTTGCTAATATTCTTTGTTAGTTATTTATTTAGAATATTTTTGGTAATTGGGTCACACTGGGCACCTGGAGTCCCAGCATGCACCTGGGTGGGCCGATGGTTTTTACCAGGGAAAGGGAGAGAGCAGCAGGTTTTCTTTGTTCTTTTGTTTGTTTTATTGTTTGGAAATAAATCATCAGAAAAACGCAAGAATTCATTTTGGACATTCATCTTCTTTTGCCTGCGTTAAACCACATCCCCCATGGTGCATCAGTGGTCTTTTGATTTTGTTTTATGGACAAATGGCCACTACAAGTAAGTTTTACTTAGGTTTCCTCATACAATTTAAATGTTTAATAGTTGTATGTACATAAACCTAGAAATACTACATAAACTTACTACATATCTTCAAAACTGTTATGTTTTATGGTAAGTATAATTTACTTGATACTGGCAAGTGAGTGTTACTTGATATTGCAGCATTAAATTATACTTAAATCATTGAGTACAAAAACTTACAAAGGTTTTTTTAAGTAAATCTTATGAGTTGTTTTTTTCAGTGCACTTCTCTGAGGCTGAAAAGCTCAAACTAAAGACCAGAAGCCATGAAAATCATGGGACACAAACAGAAATGTGCATGTTTAAGCTTATGTAAGCAGATCGGCCTCAAGTATCGCAAAGCAGGAACCTGAGAGGGCGCCAAGGTGGGCCGGGACCATGAAGAGCAGCAGGAGGAGGCTGGGTTTGCACAGCTGTGCCAGCACTTCCATAACTGAGAAATGATGCCATTTATAACAAACCCTGGCTGATGTTATTAGCTGTCACAGGCTGAGACAGAGAATCACAGGGCTGCCATCCAAGGAAGGAATCCTGGAAACGGATCAGTGACACACCTATTTTTACTCTGAGCTGTAAGGAAATGAAAAGGTGTCCCCGTGCATCAGCCTGATGGATGTAAAAATCTTCTTCTCTGTCCCTCTGCACCGAACAGCAGATCTCTGGAAGCTTCTACCTGAGGGTCGCAGACCTTTTATTCTCGCAGGGACCATGAACCCACCACAGCAGGGACCATGAACCCACCACGTCTAACCCTGCAGCTTCTATGACCTTTAACCTTTGGCTCCTCACTGAAAATCTGAATCAGCAAACATGAGCAGCCTTTAGCTAAGTCGGGCACAGAGGACTGTGGCTGTGTTCAAAACCGCATACTGCATACTACATACTGCATACTACATACTATATACTACATACTGCACACTACACACTACATATTGCATACTGCATACTGCATACTCATCGATCAGACAGTATGCAGAGCGTTTACCCACAATGCATTTCGCTCCTGCCCAAGCCGAAATCAGCCGGCCTGAAGCTGATTTCCCTTAAGCTCTAAACTCTGTAAACTTTAGCAACATTTGAAACATTTTCAGGCGAGAAAGTAGTCGTTTAGATCCCCAACGTGTTGAAAATCTGACAAAATACCGGCTGTTTACAATTTTGTTCCCACGAATTCGGCGCTACTAAAGCTAGCCGCAGTGAGCAACGCACTTCCGGTTATTTTCACAAAATAAAATACCCGTTGCCTTTTATCAGAGGGAAAGCCATTACCATACAATTGGTGCTTTTGTTTTGAAAACAGGAAGTGAACCTACCCTTGTTGTAGCTAGCTTGAAACTGCCGTTTTGACAGGAAATGACGATCGGCGACGTCACGTTACGTTGCATCTTGGGTAGTTTGAGTATGAGTAGTAACCTCATGATGCATACCCAACATTTAGGAGAATCTAGTATGCATCCGGGAACTTCTCGCTTAGTCAAACTCGCTTACTAACTCAAAAAGTTAGTATGAGTAGTAGGAGAAATATGAGTAGTAGGAGAAGTATGCGGTTTCGAACACAGCCTGTGTCTCATTCTCTTATCTAATCCCAGGGTTTCTCCTTTGTTTCTGACTGACACACATTAATGTGCATTTGGGTCTTTTTTCTGCATGTCCTGTTAGGATACAGTAAACCTCCATCAGGAGAAAACAAAGCACGCTCTGTCTGCTGAGGTTCTTACTGGGAAGAATGTGGAGTTGAGTAACAATTACATAAGATAGACAGTTTTTTCGAGCCTGTGTGGGTCATTTGAACAGAAATCTGGTAGAAAATCAGTTTAAAGAGCTTTGTTTTTACTTTTAAACTAGGGCTGGGCGAATTAACTCGTTATTATCGCGTTAACTCGTTAATTATTTATCGCCGATAAATATTTTATCGCGCATTAACGCAGGTTTATTTTATTATTTTTTTCAATCAATTTTTTTTCTTTTAAAACATTTTTTGGGGGCTTTTGTGCCTTTAATGGATAGGAAAGTTCAGAGAGACAGGAAGCAGGGGGCAGAGAGAGGGGGAACAACATGCAGCACAGGGCTGATGCGGGACTCGAACCGGGGCCAGCTGCAGCGAGGACTATAGGCTCTGTACATGGGGCGTCTGCTACCCACTACGCCACGGACCACCCCTGTTTTATTATTTATTTTATTATTGTAAAAGTCTGTTGCTCACAGGCTTTTATTTTGTAAAAGTCTGTTGCTGTCTGCTGTGGAACAGGAAAAGAAAGTAATCGGCGGATCCACCAAACATGGAGAAGGGTACGGAACTTTTACTCGGCCATTTTCATGTTAAAGTTCTTCCAGACGGCGGAGTCGACAGAACCAAAGTCATCTGTAAACTCTGCCAAGTTGAATTGTCTTCTCAGCGTAGTAGTTCCAGTCTAAAATATCACTTAAAGGCAAAACACACAACTGATAGCAGCAAGTCATTCAAGGAAACAGACAGTGGAGCGAGGCTTCTACATAAAAACTACAGAAAGATGCTGATGTTAAAAGTGTGTTTGCACAACAAATGTTATGGCACTTTCATTCATATGGCAGCACATTTAAAATAAAGCTAAATGCTAAAAGCTATACGCTACTTTTGGATTCATTTTTGGATTCTCAGTACAAATGCGACTAATTAACGTGATTAATTAGTTTTAAACACATGAAAGTGGCCAGATCAGGCAAAGTGGAGGTTAAAGCCGTGCAGGTTGCAAATGGATCTGCAGAGCTGCTCTTTTCCTCAAAGATGAGATCATTAACAGCCAGGTGCTTTAGCCAAAACTTTATATTCCAACCAAATGATCCAAGATGCTACAACCACATTTTCACGGGTTAAATCTCCAGAAAACCCTCGATGTTTACGCGCCACCTTCACCGCACAAAGTGACATCTTAAAAGCCTCATCTCGTCTGTAATTTCGTCTGATTTGGACAGTTTCTGGGTTATGTCTCCATATCAGGGCACACAGCTCAGCTTCGTTGCCAGGGGCAGCAGCTGCTCCATCAAAGGGAGATAATTCAGCATCTTTATCTTCGGTTCTCCACTGAGGGATAAACACATATCAGACTTCTGACACATCTTGGTTTTTGACTTTAGACCAGATGGAATCCAGGTCCTAATCCAAGGTGGAGGAAAACGGCAGGAAAGCCTTTAAAAGGGAGGAAATGTGGGCTAAAGAATGACCGGGAACCTGCATAAACAAGGGAATTATGTCAAAATTCAAACGCAAGGCTGAACTCAAGAGGAGAGAAACAATAAACATCACATTAGAGATAAATAACAGAGTTTTAACGTGTTTAACGATGCGGAGGACGCACTTCTGAGTCGTCTCTGGTGATGATGGCGTTCTCCACCTCAGGAGAAAACTACAGCGAGCGTTTCATTTTCCCGTAAACAAGAAAGAAAAAACATGAAGGAGTCAAGGATGAAGCCGAGATAAGAGAGCCACGGAGAGTAAAAAAGCCTCGGCACAGCTGCGGGGATGAAAGGCCTTCGTGAAGGACGCCGGCTCGCCTCCTTTTGTCTTCAGACGCAGAGATCACGGGACTGACGGCGAGAAACAGCTGAGGACGAGCTGCTCTGCTTCACTCAGAGAAGAAATCCTCTCATTTACCTTCCCAGCTGCTGCGAAGTCCCAGCAAAACCTGTGCACACATGCTGCATTAAAGGGACAGTTCGCCTCTTTTGACATGAAGCTGTATGACATCCCATATCAGCAACATCATTTCTGAACATCTTCTTACCCCCTGCTGCGTCCTGTGAGCAGAGTTCCAGCCTCGTTTTGGTGTTGATGAAGGTAGTCCGGCTAGTTGGCTGGGGTTTAAAAAATAAAGCGTTTTGCTTCTCAAAACAATATGTGTTCAACAGAGTAATACATTTGCATCACAAAATCGTTCTCCAGGAAAATGTCAGACCTCACAATCGCTTGGCACTATTTTCTCTCCCTTCGTATCAATGCCTGCTGTGCAGACCGAAGTGCAGACCGAGCAGCAAACACCGTTACAGGCACGGCTGTGTGCAAATGTACACTGGAAAAAATGCCCCTCCAAAAATAAGTAATAAAACAACAAATAAAAGACGTTTTTGCTTGAAATAAGCAAAAAAATCTGCCAATGGAACTAGTGAAAATCGTCTTGTCCAGATTTCTTGAAATAAGATGTGATATTTAGGACTTTTGAGATAAAAGTGATACTGAAATTAGCTTAAAAACCTCTTCAAATGAAAAAAAAAAAGCTTGTTTCATGTGAAATATGACTCAAAACAATTTGTTTTCAAGACTTTTTCATTTAACAAGATATTCCAGATGTATTGTCTTAAAACAAGTCCCTATATCTGGCTGAAATGGTACTTGTTAGGCAGTTGTGTCTTATATTAAGTGTAATGAGATACTCAATGAGACAAATATACTTGGTAAGATTTAGATTTTTTTGCCTGCCGACAGCCACGCCTGTTACGGTGTTTGCTGCTCGGTCTGCACAGCAGGCAGTGATACGAAAGGAGAGAAAATAGGGCCAAGAGATTGTGAGGTCTGACTTTTTCTTGGAGAACGATTTTGTGATGCAAATGTATTACTCTTTTGAACGCATATTGTTTTGAGAAGCAAAACGCTTTATTTCTTAAACACCAGCCAACTAGCCGGACTACCTTCATCAACACCAAAACGAGGCTGGAACTCTGCTCACAGGACGCAGCAGGGGGTAAGAAGATGTTCATAAATGATGTTGCTGATATGGGATGTTCCACAGCTTCATGTCAAAAGAGGCGAACTGTCCCTTTAAAACAGCACTTCTTATTCCTCCGAAGCACCTCCTGATCGATCGTGTCCGGGGACAGAAATGCTCCGTGGACAGAAGTGCTCCGTTGACAGAAATGCCCCGGGGACAGAAATGCCACGGGGACAGAAATGCTCCGTGGACAGAAATGACCCGGGGACAGAAATGCTCCGGGGACAGAAATGCCCCGGGGACAGAAATGCCCCGGGGACAGAAATGACCCGGGGACAGAAATGCCACGGGGACAGAAATGCTCCAGGGACAGAAATGCTCCGTGGACAGAAATGACCCGGGGACAGAAATGCTCCGGGGACAGAAATGCCCCGGGGACAGTAATGCCCCGGGGACAGAAATGACCCGGGGACAGAAATGCCACGGGGACAGAAATGCTCCAGGGACAGAAATGCCCCGGGAACAGTAATGCCCCGGGGACAGAAATGCCCCGGGGACAGTAATGCCCCGGGGACAGTAATGCCCCGGGGACAGAAATGCCCCGGGCCTGCTCTGCTGGGCCCCTCCTGCAGGAACACATGCGATCGCTTCTTTGACCGAGATGTTTTCACCCAAACTGCAGCTGTTAACGTTCATTTCTGGACAGGATTTCGCCTCGTTTTTCAGAAGGTGGCCGTTTCCTCAGAGTGAAAGACAGGTTGTCAATCACTCTGCTGCAAAAAGCAGTGATCAGACACACAGCAAGTGGCTCCGACGTTTACTTCAGCCGCGCAGCTGGTTTATAACGGACACCAGAACACGAGCAGCTGCTTGTTGTCATAATAACACGCGTTTCTCTGGAGCTATAAAGCTTTAGCTTCTGTGATAAAAAACACCTGAACGTGCGAAACTCCATGAAGGATTATGCAGGAAAATATGACTTTTTTCTGCATCAGCATTTTTCCTACTTTGGGGCACTGGAAGCTAAATGATGCATGACTGACTGAGCCGTCAGCAGCCCGTCCGCCAGCTTTCTTCTTCTAAGCGAAGCTGTTTTGGTTTCTGTGCAGGTGCTCACCTGCTCACCTGCTGAGCGGATAATCCCTCAGCATAAGGAAAGTTCCTCTCCTGCCACTGATTAAATGCTAAAAAAAAAAAAAAAACTCATTCTGCAAATAAAATATTGTGCAATCAATGTTAACCAAAATCATTTATGGCTTAAGTCAGTCCAGATGTTGTAGATCTGATGTAAATCCAACTTACGATCAATAAATTTGACAAATAAACAGAGGTGTCAAGTAACGAAGTACAAATACTTCGTTACTGTACTTAAGTACACTTTTTAGGTATCTGTACTTTACTCCATTACTTATTTTTCTGCCTACTTCTTACTTCTACTCATTACATTTTCACACAAGTATCTGTACTTTCTATTCCTTACATTTTCAAAACAAACAGCCTCGTTACTCTTGGCTTCAGTTTTTTTTTTTTTTTTTAACTCTTGGCTTCAGTTTAATGTTTATGTATTTCACGTCATGTGCGCCATCCACACCTCGTGAGAACGAGTGTAATTGGATGAATCATATAACGCAAACACTCATTGGTTAGGCTATTCGTCAAATTAAATCGTCATTCGTCAGAAGCGAGCAGGTGTTCTACAACTAACTGCAAACGCGAAGCTGCCACGCAAAATGTCCGATTCAGAAAAAGATGGCGAAATGACTGAAAGGTTGGACACAGGCGAGAGCGTATCGGGAGATGGAGACGGAGACCAAAGAGACCTTCCTCATCCTTGGCCCTATCCTTTTTCAAAATAGTCAGGTGCAAAAATGACTCAATGTAATGTGCAATGTAAACTCTGCACACCCAAGACCCACATAATTTTGGCGTTTAAGAACTCTCCCTCCAATTTGAAAAAACATGTAGAGGTAAAATATAAGCTTATTCTTTGTTACCACCTAACTGTGAACTGATAATTGATATATTTTGCTGCAGCTTGGCTAGCATAGGAACATGCCAAGACATGCCCGGTTAGCAGCTAACAATTGTCAAAGGCGTTAGCCTTGCCTCTGATGTTTTCGGAATAACAACTGGCATAGTTATATATTTTTTCAGGCAGTAAGACTTTTTTTTAGTTTTTTTGATGGGACTGAATTCCAATAAAGTTTGAGAAAGAACATGCTCCTTGAGTGACTTTGTCTTTGACAGTAATGGTTTTATGATTGTTGTCTTGGGCCACATGTGGAACTAATCAGTTTTCAAATTGAGCTTGCAATTCATATAGTGGCATCTACCTTTTTGTGTGTGGGTTTTAAAAAAAAAATTATTTAAAGGTTACTTTATACTTTTATACTTTAAGTAGGTTTTGGAGCACATACTTTTTCACTTTTACTTAAGTAAAAAGGTCAAGTTGATACTTCAACTTTTACCAAAGTGTTTTTAAACTGCAGTATCTATACTTCTACTTAAGTAACAAATGTGTGTACTTTTGACACCACTGCAAATAAACCAAAAACTCAGAAACAGCAGAGAAGGTCGTCACATAATTCTCACTCAATGTCCTCGGGAGAACTTTGCATCACCAAACCAAGTGGATTAGTTTGATGAATGCTGCAGATTATTTTCTAATTATGGCAGAGATCGCCTCGCTGATAAGGCATTTTAGGCTAATAATTGCCTTCCCCGAGTACAATAGATGGTTTTGGATTTGTGGTTGCAGATGGCCCCCAGTTTGGACCATCCTGTAGATTGGACCAGCTCCTCAGATTTGATACGAATGAAAGCCCGTGTGTCTGAGCGCATGTTTCCTACACCAACACACTCCACTTCTAAAGCAAAAAGGCTCATCATGGCGTAAACTGCTCATCTTTCTCATTTTATGACTTCTAGCGTAAGCAAAACACCACAATGGACAAATTAAAAAGGTCAAAAACTCAACTTCTAAGGAGAAAAGGGCTCTAAAATGCCTCTAAAATGGGAAATACCAGTTGCCTTGGACGTCAAAGTACCTCGAAGCAGCTGTTGAGATTGCCCTCCAACCTTTATTGGCCAAACACGATATTTAGGCTTTCAAATGTGTGAAATAGCAGCTTATCAGTGCAATAATTCTGGACTGTTTGAACATCCAACAGGGGAAGAACCACAGAGAAAACATCGGAAAGTATCGGGCTACTGAACTTGAACATTTACGACAATGAAATTAACGCTTCAGGAGACATAAATCAATCTTTTGTGCTCCTGTAACACTTGATACTGAACCGTTTACGTCAGCTTACCATCATGAGTTCCCTCTGAAAGGACTTCCTCTCCTTGTTCTCCATGTTGGTACATTCCTCTTTGAGCTTCTCCAGAACCGAAGCCACCTTCTCCGGCTCGTTGTCCAGTTCGGTCCGACAAAAATAATTCAACGGTAAATTCCCATATCCAAGGGCATCGGCAAACGCCCTCCAATTGCCCACATTCTCCATCAGAACCGTCCTCACGGACGCGTAGATATATGTAAGGAATTTGCAAGGCCTGAGGATCTGCTCCAGCAGCGCCGTGGTCGTCAGGTCCGGCCCACACCAATAAATGGGCTTAACCTTACCCAGAACCAAAACATTCTTGGCATGAATAAGCCCCATCTTGCCCTGATAGTATCCAATGTACCACTCTTTGGTCCGCAGCTGCCCTCGCAGTTTGATTTTCTCCTCGCTGAGCAAAGCAATAACATCCCCCTTCTTGTACTCCAACAGATACGTACTCTTGTGCTGCCTGATCACCGTTTTGATCAGCTTGCCGAACTTCAAGTTGGTAATGCAACGATCCTGAAACTTTGGGTATTTTGAGGTAATGGCCAGTGGTGACAAGACAATTTTATCCACTTCTTTCTTTTTGAGAAACCTCCTCTGGCCCGTAATCCTGGCCCCGGTCTTCGGAGGCGGCTGCGGAGTTTGGACGCAGAACTGTGTGAGGATGCAGCCGAGGGCGTCCTTGACCTGGACCCTGAGAGTGAAATCCGAGATGCTGCTGGGGTCGTGCGATGTGATCATGAACAGGAGTCTGCTGACCTTCCCCAGTTTTACCTGAAATCCCCGGATCACGCCAGTGCCCTCGCTTGGCTTCACCTGATAGTTGGACATATTGGAATACAATCCGATCTGCAGGTCCTGAGGGAACCCCAACACAAACTGGTGCTTCCCCCACAGCTGGAGGGCGACCGGTGGGGTCGAGGAGGCCTGCCGCCCCACCTCGGATACCAACAAGGTTTTGGGTGCACAGTCATGCCCAAACATGGCAACAACAGTCTTGAATGAAGGGTGGATGTGCTTGGGTCCGTATACACCCAGAGTAACTTTCCTCTGCACATGGTCCCAGACAGTCGTATTGTGGCCGATGTACTGCGACTGGACCACAACAGCTACATACATGCACGGCTCCAGACTATCCAGCTGCACCTGGACTGTGTCCTTGTAAATGTAAGCATTGGGGATGGGTGTGTAAGGCCCTTCCTTACAATCACTCCGAACACAAAGCACCTCAGCAGTGTGACAACTCTCCGTCTTCAAAGTCACCAACACTTTAATCTCCAGCGTTATGAATGACTTTGTCTCCATGTTGCTGAGCTTGATCTCGACCACGGGGCTTACGGTGGAGCAGTGGTCGCTGTTGAGTTCCAGAGGGGGGTCCAGTAAGGCTTTCATGGAGATCTGCTGGTGGTCTCCGTGGCTGACGTGGCCTTCGGGTATGTGCACGCTGATGTAGGTGTCTGGAAGCTGCACTACCCCTCCGTTACTGTCCAACCTGCACACTATGTTGGTCTCCACCGGCTGCGTCTGTCCCCACCCGGGACTCTGGCCCAATGAGTCCAGGTCATGGCAAGACCGGGCGAGCTTCCTGTGGTTCAACCAGGCGGTCCTGAAGTCCTCTCTGCTCTGAAACTGATCCGGAGAGGGAGCCTTAAGGCCCGTGAAGAATCCGGACGAGGGTAAGGTCGGATTGGACTGCGCCTGCAGGACGGACAGCTCTGACAGACTGTGGGAACGTTTACTCTTAAAGAAGGGATTATCTTTTTGGAGGTTGGACACAACGTCTTGGTTTAAGTTGCTGGGGTTGATGGAGTTACGGTGGCAGCTGCTGAATCCATTGCCGATGACCGTACTTGTTTTAAAGCTAGAGCAAGACGATGGCGACACCAGAGAGTCGAAGACGATCAGATCTGCAGAGTTCCTCACACTTACATCTTTGCAGTTTTGATTTAGCGGACAGAGAAAGGGGTTTAAAGAGAAACTGTTGTTGTAAATCGAGGCAGGCTTCAGGCTCATCCCCGTCCACTCTCCAAGACCTCCAAAGTCTTTTGACCCGTCCTCGTACCCATCCCCTAGACTGTCTATCATCCCGCTGTCGCTGAGGGAAGAGTTCCTGAAGTTAATGGGCTGGACGTAAGCGGCTGGGATGTACCCCATTTCTGTGTTGTTGTGGGCGTACCACCACTCTCCGCCGGACGTGTCGAGCACATAGAGGCGATCCCCTTTGGAGAACTTCAGCGTGGTGAAGCTGTTCGGGCAGTAATCCTTGATGGCAACCACTTCCTGCGCAGCTTCGTAGGAGGCTCGGGTGTCCAGTCTTAAGGCACTCGGGGAAGGCACTGAAAAGGAAGGACAGCACAGTCTTGTTTGTACTGATTGCAGATGTTTTGTTTATGGTTTGGCCTTTTTTAACAGATAAAGGGAACCAGGTGGTGGTACGATGGGTCACAAGTAGAAGCGTTTAATGGTTCAGTTTACTCTGAAAACGCTTAGATGATGACAAACTTAAGCCAAAACTACCCCCAAAACGTTTATTTCTTATCATCTGAACAACAGATCATTTTAATTCCAGAGATATTTAGTAACAATAATCACACAGAACATCGTTTTTGTGAAACACTGACCTTTAACATCATTGAGGCTGGCTCCGGTGACCCCTTCACTGAGGTCGATGAGCGTCCCCTCAGACTTACAGCGAGGAAGGATGAGGTTGTTGTTCACTCGGATGATTCGATGGGCAGCCATGGCTACTTTGGCTCATTGGCAGCGTTTATACTGGACGGGAGACAAAAGAACAAAGACTTTCAGGACGGGATGAACCGGCAGGCAACAGATATGCTCAAACCGACGTGCATCTATGCAGAGAAAACAGCATGAAAACACTGGCAGAGAAAAAGCATTGATCTTTTTGGTCACTTTTGCCTCTTTTGGCGTCAGTTTGTGCATCTTTGTAGACATTTTCCGTCTCTCTTTGGTCATTTGTTTGCCTCTGTGGTAATTTGACACACATTAGTTGAGTTTTTCTTTATTATATCTTTACTATTCTTTATTATTTGGCACATCTTTGTGGCCATTTTTATGTCACTCAGCTCATCTGATACAGTTGTGTGGTCATTTTGTTTATCATTGGGGTCACTTTCTACCTCATGTTGGTCTTTTGGTACATCGTCAGTGTTTGCATCTTTGCTATTCTGCTAAATCTGTGTAAAATCTTTATTTTTGGGGTAATTTTCTGCTTCATTGTGGTGATGTTTTGTCTGTTTGTGGTCATTTGAAACATTTATTTTCAATTTCTACATCTTTTTATTTATTTGGCACATCTTTGAGGTCATTCTGTGCATCGTTTGTGGCCATTTTTATCTTATTATGGTATTTTGATCCATCTTTGTGGCCGATTGGCAAGTCTTTGTGGTATTTTTTAGATATTTTTGTTGTTATCAAGCGCATACTTCATTTTCTAAACCACTAACGTAATCAAAGGTCAAAGCTGCAGCACCAGAAAATAAGATTGGGGTGGAAGTGAGAGCGTGGCTGAACAGGGAGTTTTCTGAATCAATGCAAAGAGTACGAGTGCTGAAGTCAGGGGGATAGAGAAAGCAGTGATTTAGGAGAACAATCGAAAAGCAATAAAGACATGAAACCAGAAGAGATTTATACTCGAAGTGAAAGAGACGATGAAGAAGGCCAGAAACAGGCAATAATACAGAGAGGAAACTGTTTCTGTTTCCCTTCAAAGTCGCTCTACTGAAGAGGAGAAGGAGGGACGAACTGCATTAGAAATATGATCTGCAGAAACATTTTGAATAAACTGTGCAGACGTATCGTCCGTCGTTAATGGATGAGGCTAAACACCGTGACCGATGATGAACAAGGTGAAAAGAATGATCCATGACGAGGCTCCATCCTGCAGAGCAGATCCATCAGCTGCTGTAAAAGCTGCTGGAACCCGAGTGTTTTTTATTAAAAAGTCCTGAAAGACAGACAAAGAACTAACCTGGTTTTACTAAATCTGAGTTTTTCAGCTATTAGATCAAATCATTCCGTGTCATATTTGGGTTTTGTTTATATCTGCCATATATGTGCCGATTCCTTCATTTGTGGCAGGAGTTGCATGATGATGTCATCGTGTGAGGGGATGACTCAGTACAGGGGAGCTGAAGAAACCGCTGACTGAACACACTTTGTTGTGAGGGTGGGCAGTTTCATCTCTTCGCTGCTGACACTGAAAGACCTAAACTTCCTTAAGTAAGAAGTAGAGTCCAGGGCTGTGTTCCAAACTGCATACTTCTCCTACTACTCATACTAACTTTTTGAGTTAGTATGCGAGTTTGAGTAAGCGAGAAGTTCCCGGATGCATACTAGATTCTCCGAAATGTTGGGTATGCATCATGAGGTTACTACTCATACTCAAACTACCCAAGATGCAACGTAACGTGACGTCGCCGATCGTCATTTCCTGTCAAAACGGCAGTTTCAAGCTAGCTACAACGAGGGTAGGTTCACTTCCTGTTTTCAAAACAAAAGCACCAATTGTATCGTAATGGCTCTCCCCATGATAAAAGGCAACGGGTATTTTATTTTGTGAAAATAACCGGAAGTGCGTTGCTCACTGCGGCTAGCTTTAGTAGCACCGAATTCGTGGGAACAAAATTGTAAACAGCCGGTATTTTGTCAGGTTTTCAACACGTTGGGGATCTAAACGACTACTTTCTCACCTGAAAATGTTTCAAATGTTGCTAAAGTTTACAGAGTTTAGAGCTTAAGAGAAATCAGCTTCAGGCCGGCTGATTTTGGCTCGAGCAGGAGCGAAATGCATTGTGGGTAAACGCTCTGTATACTGTCTGATCGATGAGTATGCAGTATGTAGTATGCGGTATGCAGTATGGAAGTATGGAAGTATGTAGTATGTAGTATGCAGTATGGAAGTATGGAAGTATGTAGTATGTAGTATGCAGTATGCAGTATGGAAGTATGGAAGTATGTAGTATGCAGTATGTAGTATGCAGTATGCAGTATGGAAGTATGGAAGTATGTAGTATGCAGTATGCAGTATGCGGTTTGGAACACAGCCCAGGTGAACACCTCCTCTCACTTCATTTGATCCAATTAAACCTCCTTCCTGCCCACAGACTCTGGACAGCGATCTTGTGTTTTACATCTCAGATTGTATTAAACGAGGTCCTCGTCAGAGTCGTCCGTGCAGAAGATGTAAATCTGATTAGAGAAGAAGCAAAGCGTCCCAGGTGCCTTCATTATTGCTGCAGGTCGGCGGGGACGTCTGTGCGTTTGCACACTAATGATGTCACTTTAATCCGGTTAAAGCGACGCAGACTGGCGGAAATGCGTCTCACTGATTATCACGGTTACAGACGTAATGTGGATAGATGAGGGATTTTCATTCACACGCAGCCGTTTGTTTTCATAAAGCAGAACTTTTTCAGCTTTCAGCGAAAACCAAACACAGAAAATTAGCTTTAATTAGCAACACCGAAGAGAGCAGCTTCCCTGGAGGAGCAGGGGCATAAAGGCTGTGAATGCTGCTTTCAGATCCCATCATCTGAAGTTTGATTAAATGAGCAGATATTTTGCAAAACAAACCCCTCGTTTTAGAAAGCAGAACGCACCGCAGATTTAGAACAGAAACTGAGAGCTGAGAACTGAGAAAAAGTCAAATATGCTAAATTAATTTGTTAATTTAGATGCAACACGAGGGTTTCAAAAAGGTTTCTTTGGCATTTATCCCTTAAAATGAATTATTAAGGCACCAAAAACAGAAGGAAGAGGAAGTTTTGTTCTCTGAAACTGAAGTATATGAATAAATAAATCAGTTAATATGAAAATAAATTCCACTAAAATTAAGAAACTAAATCATTTTTATAAGAAATACTTTGAAAATCTGTATTTTTGGTTCATCCGCTCCACCTTTTTCCACCTAACGGGACCTGTGGTGATCTGTGGTGATCTGTGGTGATCTCTGGTGATCTGCGGTGATCTCTGGTGATCTGTGGTGATCTCTGGTGATCTGTGGTGATCTCTGGTGATCTCTGGTGATCTGTGGTGATCTGTGGTGATCTGTGGTGATCTCTGGTGATCTCTGGTGATCTGCGGTGATCTGCGGTGATCTGTGGTGATCTCTGGTGATCTCTGGTGATCTGTGGTGATCTGTGGTGATCTGTGGTGATCTGTGGTGATCTCTGGTGATCTGTGGTGATCTGTGGTGATCTGCGGTGATCTGTGGTGATCTCTGGTGATCTCTGGTGATCTCTGGTGATCTCTGGTGATCTCTCTGTCTCGTCTGCAGACTTAATTCCTCAGAAGTGAGGATTCAGTGAAAGGGAATCCTTCTCATCGGAGATCGAACTCCTCCGTGGTGACATTTAATTTTCCCGCTCCCATCAATAAAACGCCTCCTCCTCAGGAGAAAACGAGCACTCAGCGGGCGATAAGAAGCCAGACGCTGCCTGCTCGGAGGCGTGGAGGAGGAAAAACTTCAGGAGAAAACCATCCGGGGTTTGAACAGAAACGACTGGAGGATCCACAAAGCGGACTCGTCTTTCTGTTCCCACCACAGACAGACAGAGAGCTCTGCAGCAAACTGCTGGAGGGCTTTCAGGTTATCCTTCCTCTAAATATCAGATTGCACTCACACAGAACCCGAGCTTTATTAACTGGTTTCCGTCTGAGAGGATCGAGGAAAGCATCGGGGAGTCGGAGGTTTAATTAGCCCAGAGTCGGTCGGGCTTAATCCCTGGATGTTACTACGGTAACAGATTCCAGAGTTTATCATTCCTGCTGTAAAAAACGAGCAGATTACAGGATGTAGAATGAGGCTGGAAGCCGGGAACATCTCTGATAGAAGGTCATATTTCAGCCTGCAGTTCCCTGCAGAAGCCTTATACTTACTTATACTTACCTCGTGAATCTTTTAAAGGGGACTGGGTCAGTAGTTCTTTCTGGAAAAACAGCAAAAAGGTGATTCCCAAAGAGCTGTTAGCTGAAAACTAGAGGAGAAAATCCAGCAAAGACCCGAGAGATGCATCTGGACCTTCAGCTGATCCATCTGCTGTTGGCCCAAGCCTCATCAGAAATGGGCTCCATGGAAGGGTGGCTGTCAGGAAGCCGTTCTTAAGGAAGGGAAACAGGGAGAAAAGGCTGAGCTGTGCCAAAGGACACAAGAAGTGGGCTGAAAATCAGTGGCAGCAGGTCTGATGGAGGGATGAATCCTCCCCAGAGCCCGGACCTCCTCACATATAAAGCTCTTAATGACCGAGCTCCATCATATCTTAAAGATCTCATTGTAAGATATTTTCCTAACAGAGCACTTCGTTCCCAAACTGCAGGTTTACTTGAGGTTCCCAGAGTTTCTAAAAGTAGAATGGGAGGCAGAGCCTTCAGTTATCGGGCCCCTCTCTGTGGAACCAGCTGCCGGTTTGGGAGGCAGAGCCTTCGGTTATCAGGCCCCTCTCTGTGGAACCAGCTGCCAGTTTGGGAGGCGGAGCCTTCAGTTATCAGGCCCCTCTCTGTGGAACCAGCTGCCAGTTTGGGATGCAGAGCCTTCAGTTATCAGGCCCCTCTCTGTGGAACCAGCTGCCAGTTTGGGAGGCGGAGCCTTCAGTTATCAGGCCCCTCTCTGTGGAACCAGCTGCCAGTTTGGGATGCAGAGCCTTCAGTTATCAGGCCCCTCTCTGTGGAACCAGCTGCCAGTTTGGGAGGCAGAGCCTTCAGTTATCAGGCCCCTCTCTGTGGAACCAGCTGCCAGTTTGGGAGGCAGAGCCTTCAGTTATCAGGCCCCTCTCTGTGGAACCAGCTGCCAGTTTGGGAGGCAGAGCCTTCAGTTATCAGGCCCCTCTCTGTGGAACCAGCTGCCAGTTTGGGAGGCAGAGCCTTCAGTTATCAGGCCCCTCTCTGTGGAACCAGCTGCCAGTTTGGGAGGCAGAGCCTTCAGTTATCAGGCCCCTCTCTGTGGAACCAGCTGCCAGTTTGGGATGCAGAGCCTTCAGTTATCAGGCCCCTCTCTGTGGAACCAGCTGCCAGTTTGGGAGGCGGAGCCTTCAGTTATCAGGCCCCTCTCTGTGGAACCAGCTGCCAGTTTGGGATGCAGAGCCTTCAGTTATCAGGCCCCTCTCTGTGGAACCAGCTGCCAGTTTGGGAGGCAGAGCCTTCAGTTATCAGGCCCCTCTCTGTGGAACCAGCTGCCAGTTTGGGAGGCAGAGCCTTCAGTTATCAGGCCCCTCTCTGTGGAACCAGCTGCCAGTTTGGGAGGCAGAGCCTTCGGTTATCAGGCCCCTCTCTGTGGAACCAGCTGCCAGTTTGGGAGGCAGAGCCTTCAGTTATCAGGCCCCTCTCTGTGGAACCAGCTGCCAGTTTGGGAGGCAGAGCCTTCGGTTATCAGGCCCCTCACTGTGGAATAAGCTGCCAGTAAATGTCCGGGAAGCAGACACCCTTTCCACTTTTAAGACCAGGCTTAAAACTTTCCTTTCTGATAAAGCTTATAGTTAGGGATGGCTCAGGTAATCCTGAAACATCCCATAGTTATGCTGCTATAGGCCCAGACTGCTGGGGGGCCTCATCTGTCACACCTTTCCTCACTTTACTCTCTTTATGTATATGTGACATTATTGTGGTCATTAACTCGTTTCCCTGTTCCAGCAGGTATCCTTTGAATGGTGTTACAGTGGGTTTTTTCCCCTCTTTTCTGTCCTCTCAACCCCCAGCTGGTGGAGGCGGATGGCCACCCTTCCTGGTTCTGGTTCTGCCAGAGGTTTCTTCCTGTTCAAAGGGAGTCGTTTCTCTCCACAGTCGCGTCAGGCACGCTCAGGACGGGAGATTGGACCAAAAAAGAAAAACTTTTCAGTGCAATCTGTTGGTTTCCTTAGCTAGGAAATTGTTTTTGAATTGGCTCTATATGAACGAATTGGATTATTTTATGAATAATTATGATTCCAATGAATTGAATTCCAATTGGCTTGAATTGGACTTTATTATCTAAGTGCCTTGAGATGACATTTGTTGTATTTGGCGCTATATAAATAAAAATGAATTGAACATTACTGAAGCAGTGTGGGATCATCTTGGCAGAGAACGTGTGTCAATAAATCACTGCAACTATTTCCTGTTTCCCTGGAAACGTATAAAAGGACCCGAGGAGACGAGAGTGCACCTGCTGCTGCGTAAACACTTGGATAAAACCTCCAACTCTGCTTCATTTAAGGGTCTCCTTCAAGTCAAACGACCCCAAACGGGACCGCGGAACCCGCCTCGTAGGACGTGACGCTTCATTACAGCTCAGCTCTTTTATCTTTTAGGAAGCAGACGGCTGGTTTCACTCAGAGACCAAAACAAACATTATTTACACCTGCAACTCTCAGAGGAAACGTGGAGGAGCTCGGGGGGGGCAAACACGTCCTGGAGAGCTCGCTTTCTGCCAAATTAAATCAAATTCCTCTCATCTGTGGCTTCACCTTTAATTGTGATTAGTGTCCCGTCATTTCCAGAAGGATTTAAACCTGCTGCAGAGACTCAAGGAAGCAGCAGAAAGTGCCGACTCCCTGCAGATTTTCATGGAAACTGACAGCTAACATGAAGCTTTTTAGACGTTCGCCTTCAGGCTGATCCCGAAATTAAATCAAAATCTAATCACAGAAGTTGTATACGTCCCACATCTGTTCATTCATGTCGATTTGTGGAAAAAAGGCAACAAGTAGCTCCAAAAACCCTCGTTTTTTGGTGCTTTCAGCTCAGATTTCCTGCATTTTACATTAATGCCGGCGATGAATAATTTAGTAAAAGACAATAAAAAGCTTCCCCGCAGAGACCTGCAGGAGAGAAATGAGAAACTTTCCACTTGGCATGGTGTCAACTTCATTAGTGAGCGTCCAAAGCTTCGAATCATCGGGAAAATTCACCTGTAAATGACTGCAGTCAACACTCTGCATGAGTTTCCAGGTAAATGAGCACCAAGTGCCCCGCCGTGCTGAGGGAGACTTCAGCTCTTTAAGATGTGGAGGCACCGAATTGTTTCATTTAGACTTTAAAGTGTCTTCAAAAACAGGAAAACTATAGAAAATGGTTTTACAAAGTGGTAAATTTCCAGATAAAATACCTGAAAAGCAGCATTTTGTCACGTAAATGAGAGGTTTTTATGCAACAGTTTGTGCTCATGTGACGCAGCTTTACGACAACTTTCAGCTCTAAAAATGATTTGATAATAAGACAGAAGAGCCAGCACGAAACTTAAAGTTTCAGATAGAAAAACGTTGCTGCATGATCGTTTGTCTACATTTAAAAACGCCTTCAGGCTCCAGTTTGTGTCGCTGTGACACAAAAACCAACCGACAGACTTTAAAGTGTCGGCACGATCGTTTATTTAATATCAGAAAGACACTTTTTTGGCTTTATTTAGTATTTTAAACTCGAGTTCGTACAATTATCTTGAACAATTTAGGCGCAAAGAACTTAAAACAACTTGATTTTTACAAATAACTTATATCGGAGGTCTCCGTCTCTTGTTTAACAGGCTAAGACAGACATTTCTTACCTTCAATGAAAAAACAAGACAGAAATGATTGTATTTGGAAACATTTTGGAGGAATTAACCGATACTCTTTGAGCCTTTGTTCCCCCACTGTTTATAGCTCTTTCTTTTTAAATTAGAGAAGCAAGAGATCCCAGTTGCATCCAACTGCCAAAGCAGCCCGGAAAAACACTCATACCTTCCTGAAATTCTTTATATTTTTGGTCTTGAACAGTCATTTCTCAGGTTTTAGAAGACAACAATCACATCTCTGAGTGGCTGATTGTCCGTTTTTGAATTTCTTTTAAGATTCTTTTACTTACTTTTACAGTTTTAAATGGTTTGGCACCCACCTGCTGGACTTTAACCCCTAAAACAGCACTTAGATCATCCAGCCAGGGGGATCGGGCTTTCATAGTGGCAGGTCCTCGACTCTAGAGCAGGGATAGCCACATCTGAGGGCCGCTGGCCTGCAGGTTTTAGATGTTTCCCTGCTTCAACACAGCTAAAACCTGCAGGACAGCGGCCCTCGGATGTGGGTATCCCTGCTCTAGAATAACCTGCAACTCGATGTATTCTTTTAAATCCCATCGGAAAACTCACTTTTTCACTTTGGCTTGAGTTTGAGTCCCATCGGGTGTTTTATGTTGTGGTGTCTCTTGGTTCCAGCTGGTTTTTTAGTCTATTTAAATGTATTTTATGTTAATGATCGATGACTTGTTGCTTTTAAACGTGCTTTAGAAGTAAATAAAAACTTATTTTCACTTATTATTCAAATTAAATGATGAATTCAGACTTTAAAGTGTCGGCACGATCGTTTATTTAATGTCAGAAACACTTTTTTGGCTTTACTTAGTGTTTTAAACTCGAGTTCGAACAATTATCTCCAACAATTTAGGTGCAAAGAGCTTAAAACAACTTGATTTTTACAGATAACTTTTGTTTTTGCACATTTTCGTCGAGGTTTAAATCTTATTGGTCTTTTTCTGCATCCATAATTATGCAAATACTCCTGTTGTCGTCGTGGGGAACTTTGCTTTTGTGGGTTTTATGTTCTTAGCTGAGCCTCCACATGCAGGAACAACCTCTGTGTTCAAAGTTGGAAAGTTGGGTGTCTTATTCCAGAGCACCAGCGTTATTACACTGATCTTTGATTGAAACTCGGTTGCAGCCACTGAATCTATTCTGCTGAATCCAACGATCTGATGAGGAGTCACCGGAAGAAGAAGACAAGAGAGAGGAGGCAGACACAGATAAGATGATTGAGAAGACAAGGAGGGGAAGAAGAACACGAGGAATTCAGGAAAAGGCCAAAAGGAGTAAGAGGGGAGGCGAGAGACTCTGAGGCTGGAGGAAGACTGGACAGTCTGAAAGAAGAGGACAACAAGAGGACAAAAGACAAGCAGTCGGCCTCAGGAGGACGCGAGAGTCCTTGAGAGGTGGAAAAGGAGGAGGACTGGCTTTGAAGACGGGGAGGAAGAAGAGAGTGAGGAGAGGTAAAAATCGAGAGACAGAGGAAGATGACAACTGTCTCTGAAAGACATTTCTCCTTCTGAAACTCCTGGCTGTTACAAAGAGGATTTTCAGCTTATCAGATGACCTTATTGGCACGATTAAGGAGGCGTGTGCACGCCTGACCGCAAAAGGTATTTGTTTGCATTTTCCTCCTTGTACACCTGAGCTTTCCTTTGCAAGCTCCGTTTCAAACCAGCATATATGTGAATTTATAAATTAACAACAAAAGAAGAAGAATACCACACAAATATTAACTCATAATATTCCATAAGAACATCTTATGTTCCACTAAAGAACCCATTCAATGTGAATAGAAGCAAGATAGAAAGAAAATATGTTTGATAATGTAGCAACAAACTCACTGTGAAGCAGCACTGACATTTGATAACATAAGAAGTAATCATCACAAAAGACCTGGAAGGGATATCTACATTTATATCACGAAAACATTACCGATAATTCCCATGTGAGCTAAGCCGATTTCAAGCAGACACATTGTTTTACCAAATGAACATAGTAACCGTGCAGGAATATGGCTTCAAAGACCAGCACGGGAAGTAAAATCTAAATATCGCTGTAAAGAGAACTGACCTCTGGCTGGCTGGAAGCCCGAGCGCTCAGACAACGTGCGAAGTGGGCAGAAGAGCTGATGGAGAAGCCGGCCACTCTTCTTCTCTTTCTGATCGTGTTTGTCTCGCGTCATTTGTCTCTAAAGTTCAAGCAGAAAGAGAAAGAAAGCGACAAAAAAGAGTAAATTAGAGCCCGTTTCCAGTTGTATAAGTTTGTGACGGTAATAAAGGCGCAGCTGCGGAGGTAACGTCCGTGCCTGCTCCGGTCTGACGGAGGACTGATGGAGAGAGCCGCTCCGGAGGGGAGAGTGTGATGTCACGGCAGGGGCGGGGCCAAAGCTGAGCCACGAGCCTGTACGTTACCTGTATAAAATAATAATAATAATGATCATAATAATTAATAAGTACCGTGTGACCAAAAGCGTCGAATTAATCTGGTTCATAAAAGGTTACTTTGTTTAATCAACCCACTCAAACGCATTCACAATTTGTCTATATTTTTATATTTTAAACCCACATTGTCCCACAAATATTTCCATAAAATCCGTGCTTACAATATCAAGTAAAAGATATGAGGTGAGAATTTAAACTTCTGTAAAAACAAAAGTTTAAATTGAATACAACGAGGCTGTAACGGGACAAATTTATGCAAAAAAATGTTTAATTATTGTATAAAGTCTAAACTATCATAGAAAACAGTCAAATGAATAATTAAAACAACAGTATATCCACAGACATTTATAAAATATAGACAAAAGGGACTTAAATGATCAAATTTACAATGAAAATATCAGGAAAAGTCTAAATTGTGTTCATTTTTTCATGTGAAATATAGAAAATATTGAAATAAAAAGGGAAAAACTGAGAAAAAACTGGAAGTTGAAACAACTCAAAAGTAAAAAATTATACAAAGCAGAAAGTATGTTGAAAAATAATAAATACAAAGTCAAAGTTATGAAATAAATTACAACAAAAAAAGAATTAAAAACAGGATGTAAACTTAAGATATTCAATAAAAAGTAAAAACTATTGAATAAGTTAAAACATTTAAAAAAAATAAATCTTTCAAAATCATAGACAATTTGAATAAAATACACTGTGGTGTATATTCAAAGTATTAAAATGAAGATATATTAATAAACATAATAAATATTTTAATGTAACACCATTATACGAAAAGTCAAAATCAAGAAACAAATACTCAAAAATTACTAAATGGAGTTAAAACAATTAAATAAATAATTATGAAATAAAGTTAAAATAGTGTGACAAAGTTAAAAGTTAATAATGAAAAAAAATTAAACATCAAAAGTACAATCTTTAGAAAGAAAGACCAGATTAAAGTCAAAATGTCGGCATTAAAAGTAAAAAGTATCAAAACAGTCGAGTCAAAACAATAATAATTAAATAATTAAAACATAGAAATAGAAAAATATTCATCAGAATCAAATTTTATTTAAGGAAATAACAAAACAAAATGTTGAGTAATTACATTTAAAAAACTTTAAAAGTCAAAATGATTCAATAATAAAGAGTCAAATTTAGCAGTTTTTTTCCCTTTAGCTGCAGAAATCAGCTTCATTAACAGAACTACTAATACGATTACTTTTGGCCTCACTTTGTGACAAAAACAAATAAAACTGCAGATGTGAGGTCAAATGTTGCTGCAGAGGTTAGAACATAGAGGAGGATAAACCCAGATGTTGTTTTCATGTATGCTAATGCTAATAAAAGCAGTAAGAACTGGCCGTGGAGTCATCAGTGATAAACAGAGTCTATAAATGAAGCTGAAGGGTTAATGGCTGGTGCAGCCGGGTGGTTCTCTGCTAATGAGCCGCAGTTCATTGAGAAGCTGATTCAGTGGCGTCAGAGAGCTAAATTTCCTTTTTGGCCGACAATAAAGCCGAAAGCTCGGGAGGTCAGTGAGCAGCGGGGCAAAGATTTGCAGCTTCTGTTGATTTACATGGAAACGTTGTTTGAAACCTAACCATTATGAGACTAAAGTGAGTGATGTGTGTTAAAGAATAGAGCTTTTAATGACTTTAATGTCATTCCTCCACAGTGGAATCTATTCCGACTTGGCAGAGATGGGGACTCAAGTCACTGTGACTTGGACTCAAGTCGACTCGAGTTGCTGTTTTGATGACTTGTGACTTGACTTGACATAAAATAAAAGACTTGAGACTCAGGTGGCGCTATAGGTGGATGTCACTACGATAATATGTGCACGTTCAGGCTGGGTCCAGCATTCACCGTATGAAGTTTGGGACAGATTGGATAATGTATGTGGGAGTTATAAGCGACTTCATTTTTTTATGACGAGTCATCGAACTTTGAGGCGTCGCCACGCCCACGCCCTTTAAGTTTTGAAAAAGTTGCCCCATGAATTTTTGTCTTAAGAGTAACCTGGCCAAGTTTGAAGCTTGTAGCATTAAATCTGTAGGACGAGTTCGATCTTATGCAAGGCGTGGAATCGGTCAAAAATGGCACGAAAACTCACCTTCCATCCAAAATGGCCGCCTTCCTGTGGACGTGGGACCATGGCGGCAAGAGACTTTTTTGCGCGTCTGGGCATGATGAATGAGTGTACCGAATTTCGTTGTCCCACGTGAAACTAACCCTATGCGGAGACCATTTTTAAGCATTATAGGGGGCGCTACAGAGTCAATGAGCGAGTCCCAAAAATATAAAGTTTAGATTCTTTCATGTCGTCGACTGGCAGGTGGTGCTCGCAAAATTTCCTGAGTTTCGAGCACTTTTCGAGCACCTTTTTCAGAAGAAGAAGAAAGAAAGAAGAATCCTTACAGATTCAATGTACAAGGTTTCACTGCTCGGTCCCTAATTATAAGCTGTAACTCGTATGTGATTGCTAAGCAGAAGCAGCTTCAGTGCTACTGCCAGCTGTGTGCATGTCGGGGATTTATGATGCAGCATAAATGTAGGTTTGGTATCTGAAGCTGCTTCTAAAGCTCATTTCTGTAAAGTTTCAGTCGCGTCTGGACTCTGAAAGCTGAACAACGAGTGATGATTAGGGCTTCCCCGTCTCCAGGACGCTCTACAAAGCAAATCTGTGAGACCCGGACGATCAGAGCTCCTTCCACACATTTCACAGCCCAGACTCCCCCCTAAAAGCACCGAATTGTACACAAACCTCAAAATAAATGCTCCAACGGCTCCACAAATGTGCGAGAGACGGGATTTATCCGACCGCCCTCAGCACGCGTCCTCATTCGGCTCCATCGGGGGGCCAAAGGGGACACGATGGATATCTGCGAGGCCACATGTGGAGCGACATGAACCCGAGGCTCTGATATCAATGCAACCGGTCGGGGTCACCTCGGAGCCACATGTGCAGGGAAAGATTTCTCAAAGCTTCAGAGCGGAAAACAAAAAGAGTGAAGTTTGTTTGCATTAAATTTGAATAAAAGCTTTGAGCAGAATAAACTGAAATGTATAATTTACTTTTAGCAGCATTTATCACCATTTAAACTTAATTATAATGTATTTATTGTAGATAATGGCAGCTTCAGCTCTCCATAAACCACCTTTTCCATCATTACAAACTCACCAAGAAGGTAAAAAATAGATCCATCTACATGTTATTTAGTTATTTATTATGAATCAGTCATTGAATTCATACAATTAGAGCAACTTTTTGCAACTATTACAGTGGAACACATGGTGAAATGAACTAAAATTGAACGTTGAAGCTTGAGACTCCACAAAGAGGTCATGTTTTCTGTAGGAAGCGGCCGTTGCTGCCCCTTCAGTCCGGCTTTTACTAAAAAAACTCCCCGACTGGATGTGAAGCATCTATTGAGCTGAGCTGAATGGGAGCTGTGGGATGTGAAAAAGAAGGCTTCCATTCACTGCTTTTATCACGGAGCTTCGCTATCAGCGCAGCTCGCTTTGCATCAGAATAACCGAGCGTTTGCTTGTCAGCCAGGTTGGTTATGGGAAGCAACACCAGGAATGTGGGTTATTTCTGATGCAGAATGGATGCAAATCCAGGAATTCAGGAACTCCCAGAGATGTGGAGATGTGGTGAGCCGGCGCTTAAAAAATTAAGAGCGGAAAAAAAGCTGCCGAGGTTCAGTTAAAGAGAAGGATTATGGGCTTTAAAGAAGCTTTGCTGCACAAACTGCATCCAGAGGACAATAAATCCACCAACATGTTCCTTTAGAACATGAACCTGCAATTATAATGTATTCGTTTCTGTAGTGATTCATCCATCAAACCTCTGCTGAGGAGAAGCCGATTCAGTGATGACTGCATATGAAATCACTTTAGAGGGATCCCAGTTAAAGGTTTAAAACGAATTAAAGGAGCAAAGTTCAGTTCAGTAAAGAGTTTATTAACACAGCGTCATTCCCACTAAAGCTGCTCTCATTCACAGTTTCCACTTTCTTCTGTCAGGTGAATGAAAACCAGCCGACTAAACGGCTAAAAACGAGCTCTTTTCATACGTTTTTGCCTTGTTGGGAACCATCAGGTTTAAGGAAAGATGCGAGTTAAAAGTTAAAAAAATAAAAAGTACAAAGTTATTAAATTAATAATGAAAAATAATTAAACATCAAAAGTACAATCTTTAGAAATAAAGACCAGATTAAAGTCAAAATGTCGGCATACAAAGTAAAAAGTATCAAAACAGTCGTATTTTTATTCAATAAAACTGAGTCAAAACAATAATAATTAAAGTTATCAAGAAACACAAAACACAGAAATGAAAAAATGTTCATCAGAATCAGATTTTATTGCTCTCATTCACAGTTTCCACTTTCTTTTGTCAGGTGAATGAAAATCAGCCGATTAAGTGTGGTCGAACGGTTAAAAACGAGCTCTTTTCATACGTTTTTACCTTGTTGGGAACCATCGGGTTTAAGGAAAGATGCGAGGAGAAGGTCTGCACGACTGAAACTACCATAATTTCCCACAGAAAGCACTTCGGATGCTTCATCTTATCATGTTGTTGCATGCGGGGAATAAAACATGCATCTCATACAAAGATGTTTGCCGTTAAAGGCCTCGAGAGGAAAGACGTTTTCAGTCAGAATGAGCAGATTAACATCATCCAGCATCGAATTATGAGACAAAATGATCTCTCATCTCAAAAGAAAATATCAAAGCGAGCACTGGAGCCCTCAAAGAGCTCGAGTTTGCTGCTTCCACGCAGATATTTGTGGTTTATTTCAGTCAGTTTGGAGCAGCAAAGAGCATTAAAGCAGACCCCCCCCGGTGAGAAAGGGAGACCAAACAGAATGCACAACGAGAAAAGGAAACCGGCTTCAAGGTTAAACAGAAATAAGAAGGAAACAACGGCCGCATCATAAAGCCATAAAGCGTGACTTAGCCACGCCGAATCAATAGATTTAAGGTGGAATTACAGCCCGATCCGACCCGTTTTTCACCCTTTCAGGCAACATGAGTTTCCCTTTTTGTGTGGAATTGAGGAGAAGTGGTCCTCTGGCCCAGAGTAAGCAGCCACTGAGGATGTTCGATGATCACGGCTCCTAAAAAGCAAAGAGATTTAAGCTTCAGAGCAGGGCCGCCGCCTCCTTTAATAACCTTTCCATCCTTTACTTTCATTTCTATCAGCCACAGATTGATTTATGCCAGTAAACTGTTTGAGAAGTCCGTCACAAAGAGGAATTAATGACAGAAGAGGCCAGTAAAAATCACAGGAATTCTCTTTCCCTTCGCCTCCATCCGACTCCACCGTCCAGGCTGCAGAACCCTCTGATAGGAAATGACTTATTCATCATTTTCTCAGTCATAGCAGCTCGAAAAGGCCACGGATTACAGGGCACACACAAATACACACCTGAAACGCACAGCTTACTCAGTCCTTATGCAGCATTTTTAGGCTTTAGCATTAACTGCTGTGCTGATGGTAAATTTGCATTCAGGCACATTCTGAGAGTTCTGTGGAGGCAGGAAAGCCAGAAAAATGAAAATCCACATGTTCTTATCTCACAGAAAAGCACCCGAGTCAACGTTAAACTGAAGCTTGAAATAAAGAGAAAACCTCTGTAAACACGATGGAACCAGAAGAAGATGGCAGCCTTAGAGCAAGTCAGAAAGTGGATGAACCAAAGTTTCCTTCAGTTAAACCAAGAAAAAAACTGAAGTCATTGTGTTTGGCAACAAAGAAAAGAGGTTTGCTGTCAGTAAACACCTCGAGTCACTGGCTGTGTTCAAAACCGCAAGCTACATACAGCATTCTGCATACTACATACTGCATACTGCATACTACATACTGCATACTACATACTGCATACTACATGTTACATGCTGCATTCTGCATACTACATACTAAATACTACATACTACATACTGCATACTACATACTGCATACTACATGTTACATGCTGCATTCTGCATACTACATACTAAATACTAAATACTGCATACTGCATACTACATACTGCATACTGCATACTACATACTGCATACTACATACTACATGCTACATGCTACATACTGCATACTGCATACTGCATGCTACATACTGCATACTGCATACTACATACTAAATACTACATACTGCATACTGCATGCTACATACTACATACTACATACTGCATACTACATACTACATACTGCATACTACATACTACATACTTCCATACTGCATACTCATCGATCAGACAGTATGCAGAGCGTTTACCCACAATGCATTTGGCTCCTGCCCGAGCTGAAATCAGCCAGCCTGAAGCTGATTTCTCTTAAGCTCTAAACTCTGTAAACTTTAGCAACATTTGAAACATTTTCAGGTGAGAAAGTAGTCGTTTAGATCCCCAACGTGTTGAAAACCTGACAAAATACCGTCTGTTTACAATTTTGTTCCCACGAATTCGGCGCTACTAAAGCTAGCCGCAGTGAGCAACGCACTTCCGGTTATTTTCACAAAATAAAATACCCGTTGCCTTTTATCATAGGGAAAGCCATTACCATACAATTGGTGCTTTTGTTTTGAAAACAGGAAGTGAACCTACCCTCGTTGTAGCTAGCTTGAAACTGCCGTTTTGACAGGAAATGACGATCGGCGACGTCACGTTATGTTGCATCTTGGGTAGTTTGAGTATGAGTAGTAACCTCATGATGCATACCCAACATTTCGGCGAATCTAGTATGCATCCGGGAACTTCTCGCTTAGTCAAACTCGCTTACTAACTCAAAAAGTTAGTATGAGTAGTAGGAGAAGTAGGAGAAGTATGAGTAGTAGGAGAAGCATGCGGTTTCGAACGCAGCCAAAGAGATCACATCACATCAACCCAGTTCTCAAGTCTTTACATCGGCTCCCGGTCAGATACAGAATAGATTTTAAAGTTCTGCTACTCGTCTACAAATAACGGAATGGTTTAGGTCCAGAATATATGAATGACATGCTGGTAGAGTATAAACCCAGCAGAGCTCTGAGATCTGCTGACTCAGGTCAGATGGTGGAGCCCAGAGTTCAAACTAGACCCGGTGAAGCAGCTTTTAGCTGTTATGCTGCACACAACTGGAACAAACTACCAGCAGAACTGAAATCAGCCCGAACTGTAAGCTTTAAAAACATTTCTCTTTCCGTGTGCTTATGGTTGAGTTTATATTTTTATTTTCCCCTCTTCTTTGATTGCTTTTAACTGTTTTAATTTTTATTCTATTTTATTCTCTTTAAATTGCTTGTTTTTATAATGCTTTATGTTGTTCTTTTAAATGTCTTGTCTTTATGTAAAGCCCATTGAGTTGCCTGTGGGATGAAATGCGCTGTATAAATAAAGATGCCTTGCCTTGCTTTTGAATTATGAGCATTTTAAGGCCCGGATCATCTACATCAACCACATTTCACATCCTCTGCTGCTTCAATCTGAGGGATTCCCTGAGAGGCAGCAGGGAGGAACCTGCTGAGGAAGGATCCTCACATCAAACTAAAACACACTTTCCATTCGGATGAAAATGGTTAACCTTGTGAGGATGAAGCTTTTTTTTCACACTTGTTTGACTCGAGTCCTCTAATCTGGGTCAGTGGGATTTAAAGAAAGTAATAAGAAGAGCTGAGCGCCTCAGAGCTGCAGGAGCCTCAGAGCTGCTGGAGCCTCAGAGCTGCTGGAGCCTCAGAGCTGCTGGAGCCTCAGAGCTGCGGGAGCCTCAGAGCTGCGGGAGCCTCAGAGCTGCTGGAGCCTCAGAGCCTCAGAGCTGCGGGAGCCTCAGAGCTGCGGGAGCCTCAGAGCTGCTGGAGCCTCAGAGCCTCAGAGCTGCGGGAGCCTCAGAGCTGCGGGAGCCTCAGAGCTGCTGGAGCCTCAGAGCCTCAGAGCTGCGGGAGCCTCAGAGCTGCGGGAGCCTCAGAGCTGCGGGAGCCTCAGAGCTGCTGGAGCCTCAGAGCTGCGAGAGCCTCAGAGCTGCTGGAGCCTCAGAGCTGCATCCTGCTGGAGCCTCAGAGCTGCTGGAGCCTCAGAGCTGCGGGAGCCTCAGAGCTGCATCCTGCTGGAGCCTCAGAGCTGCTGGAGCCTCAGAGCTGCGGGAGCCTCAGAGCTGCGGGAGCCTCAGAGCTGCGGGAGCCTCAGAGCTGCTGGAGCCTCAGAGCTGCTGGAGCCTCAGAGCTGCGGGAGCCTCAGAGCTGCTGGAGCCTCAGAGCTAATGGAGCCTCAGAGCTGCTGGAGCCTCAGAGCTGCGGGAGCCTCAGAGCTGCTGGAGTCTCAGAGCTGCTGGAGCCTCAGAGCTGCAGGAGCCTCAGAGCTGCGGGAGCCTCAGAGCTGCTGGAGTCTCAGAGCTGCTGGAGCCTCAGAGCTGCTGGAGCCTCAGAGCTGCGGGAGCCTCAGAGCTGCTGGAGCCTCAGAGCTGCTGGAGCCTCAGAGCTGCAGGAGCCTCAGAGCTGCAGGAGCCTCAGAGCTGCGGGAGCCTCAGAGCTGCAGGAGCCTCAGAGCTGCGGGAGCCTCAGAGCTGCAGGAGCCTCAGAGCTGCGGGAGCCTCAGAGCTGCGGGAGCCTCAGAGCTGCGGGAGCCTCAGAGCTGCTGGAGCCTCAGAGCTGCGGGAGCCTCAGAGCTGCAGGAGCCTCAGAGCTGCTGGAGCCTCAGAGCTGCGGGAGCCTCAGAGCTGCTGGAGCATCAGAGGTGCGGGAGCCTCAGAGCTACTGGAGCCTCAGAGCTGCGGGAGCCTCAGAGCTGCGGGAGCCTCCGTGCTGCAGGAGCCTCAGAGCTGCAGGAGCCTCAGAGCTGCGGGAGCCTCAGAGCTGCTGGAGCCTCAGAGCTGCTGAAGCCTCAGAGCTGCAGGAGCCTCAGAGCTGCAGGAGCCTCAGAGCTGCTGGAGCCTCAGAGCTGCTGGAGCCTCAGAGCTGCAGGAGCCTCAGAGCTGCTGGAGCCTCAGAGCTGCTGGAGCCTCAGAGCTGCAGGAGCCTCAGAGCTGCAGGAGCCTCAGAGCTGCTGGAGCCTCAGAGCTGCTGGAGCCTCAGAGCTGCAGGAGCCTCAGAGCTGCTGGAGCCTCAGAGCTGCTGGAGCCTCAGAGCTGCAGGAGCCTCAGAGCTGCAGGAGCCTCAGAGCTGCGGGAGCCTCAGAGCTGCTGGAGCCTCAGAGCTGCTGGAGCCTCAGAGCTGCGGGAGCCTCAGAGCTGCTGGAGCCTCAGAG
Source organism: Odontesthes bonariensis (assembly GCF_027942865.1). Classification (NCBI taxonomy): domain Eukaryota; kingdom Metazoa; phylum Chordata; class Actinopteri; order Atheriniformes; family Atherinopsidae; genus Odontesthes; species Odontesthes bonariensis. The sequence continues at coordinate 6,977,216 of NC_134516.1, forward strand.
CTGCGGGAGCCTCAGAGCTGCGGGAGCCTCAGAGCTGCGGGAGCCTCAGAGCTGCGGGAGCCTCAGAGCTGCTGGAGCCTCAGAGCTGCGGGAGCCTCAGAGCTGCGGGAGCCTCAGAGCTACTGGAGCCTCAGAGCTGCGGGAGCCTCAGAGCTGCTGGAGCCTCAGAGCTGCTGGAGCCTCAGAGCTGCGGGAGCCTCAGAGCTGCTGGAGCCTCAGAGCTGCGGGAGCCTCAGAGCTGCTGGAGCCTCAGAGCTGCGGGAGCCTCAGAGCTGCTGGAGCCTCAGAGCTGCTGGAGCCTCAGAGCTGCGGGAGCCTCAGAGCTGCGGGAGCCTCAGAGCCTCAGAGCTGCTGGAGCCTCAGAGCTACTGGAGCCTCAGAGCTGCGGGAGCCTCAGAGCTGCTGGAGCCTCAGAGCTGCGGGAGCCTCAGAGCTACTGGAGCCTCAGAGCTGCGGGAGCCTCAGAGCTGCTGGAGCCTCAGAGCTGCTGGAGCCTCAGAGCTGCGGGAGCCTCAGAGCTGCTGGAGCCTCAGAGCTGCTGGAGCCTCAGAGCTGCTGGAGCCTCAGAGCTGCTGGAGCCTCAGAGCTGCGGGAGCCTCAGAGCTGCTGGAGCCTCAGAGCTGCGGGAGCCTCAGAGCTGCTGGAGCCTCAGAGCTGCGGGAGCCTCAGAGCTGCTGGAGCCTCAGAGCTGCTGGAGCCTCAGAGCTGCGGGAGCCTCAGAGCTGCGGGAGCCTCAGAGCCTCAGAGCTGCTGGAGCCTCAGAGCTACTGGAGCCTCAGAGCTGCGGGAGCCTCAGAGCTGCTGGAGCCTCAGAGCTGCGGGAGCCTCAGAGCTACTGGAGCCTCAGAGCTGCGGGAGCCTCAGAGCTGCTGGAGCCTCAGAGCTGCTGGAGCCTCAGAGCTGCGGGAGCCTCAGAGCTGCTGGAGCCTCAGAGCTGCTGGAGCCTCAGAGCTGCTGGAGCCTCAGAGCTGCAGGAGCCTCAGAGCTACTGGAGCCTCAGAGCTGCGGGAGCCTCAGAGCTGCTGGAGCCTCAGAGCTGCGGGAGCCTCAGAGCTGCTGGAGCCTCAGAGCTGCTGGAGCCTCAGAGCTGCGGGAGCCTCAGAGCTGCTGGAGCCTCAGAGCTGCTGGAGCCTCAGAGCTGCGGGAGCCTCAGAGCTGCAGGAGCCTCCGTGCTGCTGGAGCCTCAGAGCTGCGGGAGCCTCAGAGCTGCTGGAGCCTCAGAGCTGCTGGAGCCTCAGAGCTGCGGGAGCCTCAGAGCAGCTGGAGCCTCAGAGCTGCTGGAGCCTCAGAGCTGCTGGAGCCTGAGAGCTGCGGGAGCCTCAGAGCTGCAGGAGCCTCAGAGCTGCAGGAGCCTCAGAGCTGCTGGAGCCTGAGAGCTGCGGGAGCCTCAGAGCTGCAGGAGCCTCAGAGCTGCAGGAGCCTCAGAGCTGCGGGAGCCTCAGAGCTGCTGGAGCCTCAGAGCTGCTGGAGCCTCAGAGCTGCGGGAGCCTCAGAGCTGCATCCTGCTGGAGCCTCAGAGCTGCTGGAGCCTCAGAGCTGCTGGAGCCTCAGAGCTGCGGGAGCCTCAGAGCTGCTGGAGCCTCAGAGCTGCTGGAGCCTCAGAGCTGCTGGAGCCTCAGAGCTGCGGGAGCCTCAGAGCTAATGGAGCCTCAGAGCTAATGGAGCCTCAGAGCTGCATCCTGCTGGAGCAGAACGCTGATCTCAGAGGACTTGAGCTGTAAAACCAAAGCGAGGCAGCCATCATATGCAGGCGAATGCATAATTAAAAGCAGGAATATTTTCGGCCTTTGAGGTTTATCAGGGATGGCAGCTGACCCTGAGCGGGCCGGCTGGGTTTGGTGTAATGGATGGAAGGCGGGCTCCTCTTGCTTCTTTGTTCCCTAAAGTCTGCCCCGTCACACCCCAACACCGAGTCCAGCTGCTGTCGACCGGTTAAACCCTGAAAAAGGATCCATTATGACACAGTTCAGCCCGTTTGGTGCCACTCTCTCTATCGCAGGGCTTGAGTGAGCAAAGCTACTTTGAGCCACAGAGAAACAATGAGGGAAACACAGCATGATGAAGTAAACCAGCATTAGTCAGCGGTTCACCGGGGGTTTGAGCTGCAGGGTGCCCCCCCCAGAGGAGATTACAGTAATGTGCTTTCAGAGAGCGAGCAGCCACCACCATGTCTGCTGAGAGACTTCAGGGTTCTTTATTCCCTGCTGCTGCAGCAGAGCTGCATGAAAGAGGCCGCCTGGTGTAACCCTGCTGCAGCTCCACCTCATCCACATCTCACATGTGAGAACAAAAACTAACGAAATAGCAGCAAAGAGACACAAAACGACACAAAAGTGGGAACAAAAACTAACGAAATAGCAACAAAGAGACACAAAACGACACAAAAGTGGGAACAAAAACTAACGAAATAGCAACAAAGAGACACAAATAGACACAAAAGTGGGAACAAAAACTAACGAAATAGCAACAAAGAGACACAAAACGACACAAAAGTGGGAACAAAAACTAACGAAATAGCAACAAAGAGACACAAAACGACACAAAAGTGGGAACAAAAACTAACGAAATAGCAACAAAGAGACACAAAGTGACACAAAAGTGGGAACAAAAACTAACGAAATAGCAACAGAGACACAAAGTGACACAAAAGTGGGAACAAAAACTAACGAAATAGCAACAAAGAGACACAAAACGACACAAAAGTGGGAACAAAAACTAACGAAATAGCAACAAAGAGACACAAAACGACACAAAAGTGGGAACAAAAACTAACGAAATAGCAACAAAGAGACACAAAACGACACAAAAGTGGGAACAAAAACTAACGAAATAACATCAAAGAGACACAAAACGACACAAAAGTAGGAACAAAAACTAACGAAATAGCAACAAAGAGACACAAAGTGACACAAAAGTGGGAACAAAAACTAACGAAATAGCAACAAAGAGACACAAAGTGACACAAAAGTGGGAACAAAAACTAACAAAATAGCAACAAAGAGACACAAAACGACACAAAAGTGGGAACAAAAACTAACGAAATAGCAACAAAGAGACACAAAACGACACAAAAGTGGGAACAAAAACTAACTTCTTTATATATTTACAGGAAAACAGGAAACAGGTGCAGAAAAGTGAAAAGAAACACACTCTATGAGACAAAAGAGAGAGTTTGGTCTGAGATCCTTCATCCTCCAGCACAGCCTGAACCCTCTCAGACGAGCTTTCTGTCCTTTCTTTAAGGAGTCTTCAGGAATAGTTCTCCAGGCTTCTTGAAGGACATCCCAAAGCTCTTCTTTGGATGTGGGCTGCCTTTTGTTCCGTTCTCTGCCAACATGATCCCACACTGCTTCAGTAATGTTGAGCTCCGGGCTCTGGGGAGGATTCATCCCTCCATCAGACCTGCTGCCACTGATTTTCAGCCCACTTCTTGTGTCCTTTGGCACAGCTCAGCCTTTTCTCCCTGTTTCCCTTCCTTAAGAACGGCTTCCTGACAGCCACCCTTCCATGGAGCCCATTTCTGATGAGGCTTGGGCCAACAGCAGATGGATCAGCTGAAGGTCCAGATGCATCTCTCAGCTCCTGTGTCAGGTCTTTGCTGGATGTTTTCCTCTTTCTTAAGGACATCACTTTCAGATCCTGTTCATCTGCTGGAGATAGTTCTTTAGGCCTGACACTTCTTCTTCTGTCCTCCACTTGTCCAGTTTCCTCAAATGTTTTAAGGACACACTGCACACCATGCTGAGATATGCCAAGTTTTCAGCTAACAGCTCTTTGGGAATCACCTTGTTGCTGCAGAAATCCTGTTTTCTGTCTGTCACACTGTGTTATCTTTGCTGTTTTTCACACATGCAGCTAAAGAAATGGGAACAAATGATGCGTCTCTGTGACAGGCTGCTGGGAACAAAGTGCCTAAAGATCCAGTTTAAAACGGCTTCTTTGCTAAGTTGTCTGTTCTGTGTGGACACAACACTGGGTCATCCCTTGAGTTAGGAGCCTTTTTCCTGCCTGAATGGTTCACAGGTCAGAGTTAACTGGCTTAACAAAGAAAAAACACATAAATCTGAACTGAAAATGGATGAAAAAGGCAGAAAAAGTCCAAATAAAAGCTATCGATCGAGACCTTTAAAATATTACAGGAAAGTCTGACTGCTTGGAAGGAAAATATAAAGAAATGAGGTCTGGATCAGGACTTCTGCTCCTTTAAATTAATTTACTTTATCTGTTCCATCTAATAGATTTGACTCACTTCCTTAATTTTGTTGCAAAACGAGTTTTAGTCATAATTTACTCTTTTTTTCAGTATAAAATCATTAACTTTCCTCACTTTTGTCCTGTGGGATCGTTTGAATCTTAACTAACTGAACATCAGTGTTTTAATCTTGAACTTTTCTGCAAAAAAAAAAGTTTTATTGCTCACGCAACTAAAGAAATGGGAACAAATGATGCGTCTCTGTGACAGGCTGCTGGCAACAAAGTGCCCAAAGATCAAATTTAAAACTGGTTAACTGTAAACGCATATAAAAGTATTTTTTTAATGTTATGAAAGTTAAGTGTTAAGTGGCCTCTGAAAGTGTGAAAAAGCAGAAAATGTCCAAAGAAAAACTTTGAAAGACCTTCAGAAAGCTTGAAGAACTATAGATCAAAACCACTTAAGCGATTAAGCGAACTATCCCTTTAAGGACAACACTTTCAGATCCTGTTCATCTGTGAAAGTTGCTACAGCCTCGAGTATATCAAGCCGATTATGTTAGTTATTCTAAACCAAATCATTGTCTATTAAATAAGATTTTACATCTTAATAAATACAAGAAAAGCTGGAAGGTTTCTGCTGATGATCATCAGATTTCAGCCGTGATGGGAGAACCCTTCCAGCATAGCACCGACTCAGGAACTGTATTCAGCTGGAAACCAGAGCACACCGCGGCGGAGTAATCCCTCGGGGCGTGCCGAGGTGTCGGGGCAGCGAGGTATCAGCCGTCCTGGGAGTCTGAGGCTTTACTATGACCCGCCGGCAGCTTAGCGCTCACCATATGTTGTTGTGGTTGTCATGAGGTTTCAGTGGAAAGATTAGCTGTGTGTGAGCGCTGTCCCGACGGAGAAATCTGTACCGCTGCTCAAAATAACTCTTGATTTATTTATTTCCTTTGGGCTTTAAACTCACTGGAGAGATTCCTGCTGCAGCTCCGAAAGTTCGAGTTAAATCATGAAACACAACTGAAGCAAACGCTGGTGCACAAAGTGCAAAATGACAAAAAAGTGGGAACAAAAACTAACAAAATAGCAACAAAGAGATACAAAACGACACAAATGTGGGAACAAAAACTAACGAAATAGCAACAAAGAGACACAAAGTGACACAAAAGTGGGAACAAAAACTAACGAAATAGCAACAAAGAGACACAAAACGACACAAAAGTGGGAACAAAAACTAACGAAATAGCAACAAAGAGACACAAAGTGACACAAAAGTGGGAACAAAAACTAACGAAATAGCAACAAAGAGACACAAAGTGACACAAAAGTGGGAACAAAAACTAACAAAATAGCAACAGAGACACAAAGTGACACAAAAGTGGGAACAAAAACTAACGAAATAGCAACAAAGAGACACAAAACGACACAAAAGTGGGAACAAAAACTAACGAAATAGCAACAAAGAGACACAAAGTGACACAAAAGTAGGAACAAAAACTAACGAAATAGCAACAAAGAGACACAAAGTGGAAACAAAAACTAACGAAATAGCAACAAAGAGACACAAAGTGACACAAAAGTGGGAACAAAAACTAACGAAAAAGCAACAAAGAGACACAAAGTGACACAAAAGTGGGAACAAAAACTAACGAAATAGCAACAGAGACACAAAGTGACACAAAAGTGGGAACAAAAACTAACAAAATAGCAACAAAGAGACACAAAGTGACACAAAAGTGGGAACAAAAACTAACGAAATAGCAACAGAGACACAAAGTGACACAAAAGTGGGAACAAAAACTAACAAAATAGCAACAAAGAGACACAAAGTGACACAAAAGTGGGAACAAAAACTAACAAAATAGCAACAAAGAGACACAAAGTGACACAAAAGTGGGAACAAAAACTAACGAAATAGCAACAAAGACACACAAAGTGACACAAAAGTGGGAACAAAAACTAACAAAATAGCAACAAAGAGACACAAAGTGACACAAAAGTGGGAACAAAAACTAACGAAATAGCAACAAAGAGACACAAAGTGACACAAAACTGGGAACAAAAACTAACGAAATAGCAACAAAGAGACACAAAGTGACACAAAAGTGGGAACAAAAACTAACGAAAAAGCAACAAAGAGACACAAAGTGACACAAAAGTGGGAACAAAAACTAACAAAATAGCAACAAAGAGACACAAAGTGACACAAAAGTGGGAACAAAAACTAACAAAATAGCAACAAAGAGACACAAAGTGACACAAAAGTGGGAACAAAAACTAATAAAATAGCAACAAAGAGACACAAAACGACACAAAAGTGGGGAACAAAAACTAACGAAATAGCAACAAAGAGACACAAAGTGACACAAAAGTGGGAACAAAAACTAACGAAATAGCAACAAAGAGACACAAAGTGACACAAAAGTGGGAACAAAAACTAACGAAATAGCAACAAAGAGACACAAAACGACACAAAAGTGGGAACAAAAACTAACGAAATAGCAACAAAGAGACACAAAACGACACAAAAGTGGGAACAAAAACTAACGAAATAGCAACAGACACAAAACGACACAAAAGTGGGAACAAAAACCAACGAAATAGCAACAAAGAGACACAAAGTGACACAAAAGTGGGAACAAAAACTAACGAAATAGCAACAAAGAGACACAAAACGACACAAAAGTGGGAACAAAAACTAACGAAATAGCAACAGAGACACAAAGTGACACAAAAGTGGGAACAAAAACTAACAAAATAGCAACAAAGAGACACAAAGTGACACAAAAGTGGGAACAAAAACTAATAAAATAGCAACAAAGAGACACAAAGTGACACAAAAGTGGGAACAAAAACTAACGAAATAGCAACAAAGAGACACAAAGTGACACAAAAGTGGGAACAAAAACTAACGAAATAGCAACAGAGACACAAAGTGACACAAAAGTGGGAACAAAAACTAACAAAATAGCAACAGAGACACAAAGTGACACAAAAGTGGGAACAAAAACTAACGAAATAGCAACAGAGACACAAAGTGACACAAAAGTGGGAACAAAAACTAACGAAATAGCAACAGAGACACAAAGTGACACAAAAGTGGGAACAAAAACTAACGAAATAGCAACAAAGAGACACAAAGTGACACAAAAGTGGGAATAAAAACTAACAAAATAGCAACAAAGAGACACAAAACGACACAAAAGTGGGAACAAAAACTAACGAAATAGCAACAGAGACACAAAGTGACACAAAAGTGGGAACAAAAACCAACGAAATAGCAACAAAGAGACACAAAGTGACACAAAAGTGGGAACAAAAACTAACGAAATAGCAACAAAGAGACACAAAACGACACAAAAGTGGGAACAAAAACTAACGAAATAGCAACAGACACAAAACGACACAAAAGTGGGAACAAAAACTAACAAAATAGCAACAAAGAGACACAAAGTGACACAAAAGTAGGAACAAAAACTAACGAAATAGCAACAAAGAGACACAAAGTGGAAACAAAAACTAACGAAATAGCAACAAAGAGACACAAAGTGACACAAAAGTGGGAACAAAAACTAACGAAATAGCAACAAAGAGACAAAAAACGACACAAAAGTGGGAACAAAAACTAACGAAATAGCAACAAAGAGACACAAAGTGACACAAAAGTGGGAACAAAAACTAACAAAATAGCAACAAAGACACACAAAACGACACAAAAGTGGGAACAAAAACTAACAAAATAGCAACAAAGAGATACAAAACGACACAAATGTGGGAACAAAAACTAACGAAATAGCAACAAAGAGACACAAAGTGACACAAAAGTGGGAACAAAAACTAACGAAATAGCAACAAAGAGACACAAAACGACACAAAAGTGGGAACAAAAACTAACGAAATAGCAACAAAGAGACACAAAGTGACACAAAAGTGGGAACAAAAACTAACGAAATAGCAACAAAGAGACACAAAGTGACACAAAAGTGGGAACAAAAACTAACAAAATAGCAACAGAGACACAAAGTGACACAAAAGTGGGAACAAAAACTAACGAAATAGCAACAAAGAGACACAAAACGACACAAAAGTGGGAACAAAAACTAACGAAATAGCAACAAAGAGACACAAAGTGACACAAAAGTAGGAACAAAAACTAACGAAATAGCAACAAAGAGACACAAAGTGGAAACAAAAACTAACGAAATAGCAACAAAGAGACACAAAGTGACACAAAAGTGGGAACAAAAACTAACGAAAAAGCAACAAAGAGACACAAAGTGACACAAAAGTGGGAACAAAAACTAACGAAATAGCAACAGAGACACAAAGTGACACAAAAGTGGGAACAAAAACTAACAAAATAGCAACAAAGAGACACAAAGTGACACAAAAGTGGGAACAAAAACTAACGAAATAGCAACAGAGACACAAAGTGACACAAAAGTGGGAACAAAAACTAACAAAATAGCAACAAAGAGACACAAAGTGACACAAAAGTGGGAACAAAAACTAACAAAATAGCAACAAAGAGACACAAAGTGACACAAAAGTGGGAACAAAAACTAACGAAATAGCAACAAAGACACACAAAGTGACACAAAAGTGGGAACAAAAACTAACAAAATAGCAACAAAGAGACACAAAGTGACACAAAAGTGGGAACAAAAACTAACGAAATAGCAACAAAGAGACACAAAGTGACACAAAACTGGGAACAAAAACTAACGAAATAGCAACAAAGAGACACAAAGTGACACAAAAGTGGGAACAAAAACTAACGAAAAAGCAACAAAGAGACACAAAGTGACACAAAAGTGGGAACAAAAACTAACAAAATAGCAACAAAGAGACACAAAGTGACACAAAAGTGGGAACAAAAACTAACAAAATAGCAACAAAGAGACACAAAGTGACACAAAAGTGGGAACAAAAACTAATAAAATAGCAACAAAGAGACACAAAACGACACAAAAGTGGGGAACAAAAACTAACGAAATAGCAACAAAGAGACACAAAGTGACACAAAAGTGGGAACAAAAACTAACGAAATAGCAACAAAGAGACACAAAGTGACACAAAAGTGGGAACAAAAACTAACGAAATAGCAACAAAGAGACACAAAACGACACAAAAGTGGGAACAAAAACTAACGAAATAGCAACAAAGAGACACAAAACGACACAAAAGTGGGAACAAAAACTAACGAAATAGCAACAGACACAAAACGACACAAAAGTGGGAACAAAAACCAACGAAATAGCAACAAAGAGACACAAAGTGACACAAAAGTGGGAACAAAAACTAACGAAATAGCAACAAAGAGACACAAAACGACACAAAAGTGGGAACAAAAACTAACGAAATAGCAACAGAGACACAAAGTGACACAAAAGTGGGAACAAAAACTAACAAAATAGCAACAAAGAGACACAAAGTGACACAAAAGTGGGAACAAAAACTAATAAAATAGCAACAAAGAGACACAAAGTGACACAAAAGTGGGAACAAAAACTAACGAAATAGCAACAAAGAGACACAAAGTGACACAAAAGTGGGAACAAAAACTAACGAAATAGCAACAGAGACACAAAGTGACACAAAAGTGGGAACAAAAACTAACAAAATAGCAACAGAGACACAAAGTGACACAAAAGTGGGAACAAAAACTAACGAAATAGCAACAGAGACACAAAGTGACACAAAAGTGGGAACAAAAACTAACGAAATAGCAACAGAGACACAAAGTGACACAAAAGTGGGAACAAAAACTAACGAAATAGCAACAAAGAGACACAAAGTGACACAAAAGTGGGAATAAAAACTAACAAAATAGCAACAAAGAGACACAAAACGACACAAAAGTGGGAACAAAAACTAACGAAATAGCAACAGAGACACAAAGTGACACAAAAGTGGGAACAAAAACCAACGAAATAGCAACAAAGAGACACAAAGTGACACAAAAGTGGGAACAAAAACTAACGAAATAGCAACAAAGAGACACAAAACGACACAAAAGTGGGAACAAAAACTAACGAAATAGCAACAGACACAAAACGACACAAAAGTGGGAACAAAAACTAACAAAATAGCAACAAAGAGACACAAAGTGACACAAAAGTAGGAACAAAAACTAACGAAATAGCAACAAAGAGACACAAAGTGGAAACAAAAACTAACGAAATAGCAACAAAGAGACACAAAGTGACACAAAAGTGGGAACAAAAACTAACGAAATAGCAACAAAGAGACACAAAACGACACAAAAGTGGGAACAAAAACTAACGAAATAGCAACAAAGAGACACAAAGTGACACAAAAGTGGGAACAAAAACTAACAAAATAGCAACAAAGACACACAAAACGACACAAAAGTGGGAACAAAAACTAACAAAATAGCAACAAAGAGACACAAAGTGACACAAAAGTGGGAACAAAAACTAACGAAATAGCAACAGAGACACAAAGTGACACAAAAGTGGGAACAAAAACTAACAAAATAGCAACAAAGAGACACAAAAGTGGGAACAAAAACTAACGAAATAGCAACAGAGACACAAAGTGACACAAAAGTGGGAACAAAAACTAACAAAATAGCAACAAAGAGACACAAAGTGACACAAAAGTGGGAACAAAAACTAATAAAATAGCAACAAAGAGACACAAAACGACACAAAAGTGGGAACAAAAACTAACGAAATAGCAACAGACACAAAACGACACAAAAGTGGGAACAAAAACTAACGAAATAGCAACAGAGACACAAAGTGACACAAAAGTGGGAACAAAAACTAACAAAATAGCAACAGAGACACAAAGTGACACAAAAGTGGGAACAAAAACTAACGAAATAGCAACAGAGACACAAAGTGACACAAAAGTGGGAACAAAAACTAACGAAATAGCAACAGAGACACAAAGTGACACAAAAGTGGGAACAAAAACTAACGAAATAGCAACAAAGAGACACAAAGTGACACAAAAGTGGGAATAAAAACTAACAAAATAGCAACAAAGAGACACAAAACGACACAAAAGTGGGAACAAAAACTAACGAAATAGCAACAGAGACACAAAGTGACACAAAAGTGGGAACAAAAACCAACGAAATAGCAACAAAGAGACACAAAGTGACACAAAAGTGGGAACAAAAACTAACGAAATAGCAACAAAGAGACACAAAACGACACAAAAGTGGGAACAAAAACTAACGAAATAGCAACAAAGAGACACAAAGTGACACAAAAGTAGGAACAAAAACTAACAAAATAGCAACAAAGAGACACAAAGTGACACAAAAGTAGGAACAAAAACTAACGAAATAGCAACAAAGAGACACAAAGTGGAAACAAAAACTAACGAAATAGCAACAAAGAGACACAAAGTGACACAAAAGTAGGAACAAAAACTAACAAAATAGCAACAAAGAGACACAAAGTGACACAAAAGTAGGAACAAAAACTAACGAAATAGCAACAAAGAGACACAAAGTGGAAACAAAAACTAACGAAATAGCAACAAAGAGACACAAAGTGACACAAAAGTGGGAACAAAAACTAACGAAATAGCAACAAAGAGACACAAAACGACACAAAAGTGGGAACAAAAACTAACGAAATAGCAACAAAGAGACACAAAGTGACACAAAAGTGGGAACAAAAACTAACAAAATAGCAACAAAGAGACACAAAGTGACACAAAAGTGGGAACAAAAACTAACAAAATAGCAACAAAGACACACAAAACGACACAAAAGTGGGAACAAAAACTAACAAAATAGCAACAAAGAGACACAAAGTGACACAAAAGTGGGAACAAAAACTAACGAAATAGCAACAGAGACACAAAGTGACACAAAAGTGGGAACAAAAACTAACAAAATAGCAACAAAGAGACACAAAAGTGGGAACAAAAACTAACGAAATAGCAACAGAGACACAAAGTGACACAAAAGTGGGAACAAAAACTAACAAAATAGCAACAAAGAGACACAAAACGACACAAAAGTGGGAACAAAAACTAACGAAATAGCAACAGAGACACAAAGTGACACAAAAGTGGGAACAAAAACTAACAAAATAGCAACAGAGACACAAAGTGACACAAAAGTGGGAACAAAAACTAACGAAATAGCAACAGAGACACAAAGTGACACAAAAGTGGGAACAAAAACTAACGAAATAGCAACAGAGACACAAAGTGACACAAAAGTGGGAACAAAAACTAACGAAATAGCAACAAAGAGACACAAAGTGACACAAAAGTGGGAATAAAAACTAACAAAATAGCAACAAAGAGACACAAAACGACACAAAAGTGGGAACAAAAACTAACGAAATAGCAACAGAGACACAAAGTGACACAAAAGTGGGAACAAAAACCAACGAAATAGCAACAAAGAGACACAAAGTGACACAAAAGTGGGAACAAAAACTAACGAAATAGCAACAAAGAGACACAAAGTGACACAAAAGTGGGAACAAAAACTAACGAAATAGCAACAAAGAGACACAAAACGACACAAAAGTGGGAACAAAAACTAACGAAATAGCAACAGACACAAAACGACACAAAAGTGGGAACAAAAACTAACAAAATATTAACAAAGAGACACGAAACGACACAAAAAAGGGAACAAAAACTAACGAAATAGCAACAAAGAGACAGTTTTTAACGGTTTAACGGCTAAAAAAAGGGAATTACGGCAACAGAAATATGAAGTAAAACCAGAATTATTTAACTCTCATTCCGGGTTAAAAGTGTTCTGAGACTCCACTAACGAACAGAAACTGTTGAAGCCGTCGAACATGCAGGAAAGCTCTGGTCTCCTCTGGGCACCAACCTCCATCTCTGGATGACTAAAAGCATCTTATCTGCAGATCTGAGGCAAATATCGCTGTAAGAAGTCTGAACTTCAAACATGTTGATGATGCAGAGAAATTCGGCTCCAAAATGAATCACAAAATACGACAAATTACAGCATCAGAGCCAACATGAAGTGTTCCAGCTGCAGATTCAAGAGAAATGAAGCACAGCAATTAGTTATTCACTCTGTAAGAGTTTAAATGATAAAAAAACTTTGTTATCTCAACGCCCAGGAGGAAAGACATCAGCAGATGTTGCTGCCCATCAATCTGGGAGAGGTTAGAAGGCCATTTCCAAACTATTTGGAGTCCATCATTCTACAGAGAGAAAGATTAACATGTCCTGATACATAAAACCTGAGATTAAAGGTGTATTTTCACTTAATTTAACAATAAAATACCTTCAGCATCAAATACAAGCCAACTCACCAAGAGATAGGACACGTGGACACTGTCTGCATGTGTTAAAATTAGGGCTGGGCGAGTTAACTCGTTATTGTCGCGCTAACTCGCTAATTATTTAACGCCGATAGATGTTTTATCACTTATGAACGCGTTTATTTTTATTATTATTTATTTTTTTATTGTAAAAGTCAGTTGGTCACAGGCTTTTATTTTGTAAAAGTCAGTTGGTCACAGGCTTTTATTTTGTAAAAGTCTGTTGCTCACAGGCTTTTATTTTGTAAAAGTCTGTTGCTCACAGGCTTTTATTTTGTAAAAGTCTGTTGCTCTCTGCTGTGGAACCGGAAAAGAAAGTAATCGGCGGATCCACCAAACATGGAGAAGGGTACGGAACTTTTACTCTGCGGCCATTTTCATGTTAAAGTTCCTTCCAGACGGCGGAGTCGACAGAACCAAAGTCATCTGTAAACACTGCCAAGTTGAATTGTCTTCTCAGCGTAGTAGTTCCAGTCTAAAATATCACTTAAAGGCAAAACACACAACTGATAGCAGCAAGTCATTCAAGGAAACAGACAGTGGAGCGAGGCTTCTACATAAAAACTACAGAAAGATGCTGATGTTAAAAGTGTGTTTGCACAACAAATGTTATGGCACTTTCATTCATATGGCAGCACATTTAAAATAAAGCTAAATGCTAAAAGCTATACACTACTTTTGAATTCATTTTTGTATTCTGCGTACAAATGCGATTAATCGTGATTAATCAGGGAAATCATGTGATTAATTAGATTAAACATTTTAATCGTTGCCCAGCCCTGGTTAAAATACACAAATTGTAAACATTACATGTGTTTCTGGTTCCTAGAAATGTAAATTTGCAACATATTTTCCCAGAGGCTGAGCTGAAGAAGCACAAGTATGATTAAATACATCTTAAAGTGACCGTTAATTAAATGTACGCTGTGTCCTGCAGGCAGCAGCAGATCAGATGCTCCAGGTCCTTCACGGCAAGGCAAGGCATCTTTATTTATATAGCGCATTTCATACCACAGGCAACTCAATGTGCTTTACATAAAGACAAGGCATTTAAAAGAACAGCATAAAGCAGCATAAAAACAAGCAATTTAAAGAGAATAAAATAGAATAAAAATTAAAAACACAGTTAAAAGCAATCAAATAAGAGGGGAAAAGAAATATATAAACTCAACCATAAGCACACAGAAAGAGAAATGTTTTTAACCTGGATTTAAAAGTGTTTACAGTTGGGGCTGATTTCAGTTCTGCTGGTAGTTTGTTCCAGTTGTGTGCAGCATAACAACTAAAAGCTGCTTCACCGGGTCTAGTTTGAACTCTGGGCTCCACCATCTGACCTGAGTCAGCAGATCTCAGAGCTCTGCTGGGTTTATACTCAGCTAGCATGTCATTCATGTATTCTGGACCTAAACCATTCTGTGATCTGTAGACGAGTAGCAGAACTTTAAAATCTATTCTGTATCTGACCGGGAGCCGATGTAAAGACCTGAGAACTGGGGTGATGTGATGTGATCTCTTTGTTCTGGTTAAAACTCGGGCTGCAGCGTTCTGAATGAGCTGCAGCTGTTTGAGACTCTTTTGGGGGAGTCCAGTCAGAAGACCGTTACAGTAGTCAGGTCTGCTGGAGATGAAAGCATGAATCAGCTTCTCCTGATCTGTTTGGGACATGAAACCCTTCATTCTGGATATGTTCTTAAGTTGATAAAAGGCTGATTTGGTGACTGATAGTTGAAGGTCAGGTCTGAGTCTATCAGCACGCCGAGGTTCCGGACTTGGTGTTTAGTTTCTAGAGACAGTGACTCAAGATGTTTACTGACAGCAAACCTCTTCTCTTTGTTGCCAAACACAAAGGGTCAAGCTGCAGGACGTTCATTAGTCCTTTAAAAGGTGGCGGTATCTTTTGTGAGAAAAATTAGATTTAAAGGATGAAAGAGCTTAAGGAGGATGTGTTGCTGCTCGCCGTGATTCCCCGCCGACCTTCATTCAGTCCACAGTCTGCGGCGTTTGGCCTGGAAACCTGTTGCTTTCATCCGTTCAATTATCCGGGAACCGGGCGGAAGAAGTGGGTATGTAGGCCGGCAGGTAGGCGGGTGTGTTTATGTGCTGAGGACAGAGCGCTCTGATCCAGGAGCCTCTAATCCCATCGGAGGGGGGGCGAGAGTGCAGGCAGGAGAGGATTATGGGATTAAGGAGGGGGATATGCGACGTGAGATGGCCAATCTGCAGCTCTGAGGTCGCCATGACGATGTGGAAAAGGCACAGGAGTCAGAACAAATCTGAGAAATAACGTTTCCATCAGTGGCTTCAGTAATATTTGAGGTTCACGTGGATCTCTGTCAGCGTTCAGGATTTAGGAGTTATTTCAAATAAATAATTAATCCACCTGCAGCTGAAAAGTGGGAACAAAACTAACGAAAAAGCAACAAAGAGACACAAAGTGACACAAAAGTGGGAACAAAAACTAACGAAATAGCAACAAAGAGACACAAAGTGACACAAAAGTGGGAACAAAAACTAACGAAATAGCAACAAAGAGACACAAAGTGACACAAAAGTGGGAACAAAAACTAACGAAATAGCAACAAAGAGACACAAAGTGACACAAAAGTGGGACCAAAAACTAACGAAATAGCAACAAAGAGACACAAAGTGACACAAAAGTGGGAACAAAAACCAACGAAATAGCAACAAAGAGACACAAAACGACACAAAAGTGGGAACAAAAACTAACGAAATAGCAACAAAGAGACACAAAGTGACACAAAAGTGGGAACAAAAACTAACGAAATAGCAACAAAGAGACACAAAGTGACACAAAAGTGGGAACAAAAACCAACGAAATAGCAACAAAGAGACACAAAACGACACAAAAGTGGGAACAAAAACTAACGAAATAGCAACAAAGAGACACAAAGTGACACAAAAGTGGGAACAAAAACTAACGAAATAGCAACAAAGAGACACAAAACGACACAAAAGTGGGAACAAAAACCAACGAAAAAGCAACGAAGTGACAAAATGGAAACCAACAACTAACGAAATAGCAACAAAGAGACACAAAGTGGAAACAAAAACTAACGAAAAAGCAACTGAGATAAAAAATTACACTAAAGTGGGAACAAAAACTAACGAAAGAGCAACAAAGAGACAAAACGACACAAAAGTGGGAACAAAAACCAACGAAAAAGCAACGAAGTGACACAAAGTGGGAACAAAAACTAACGAAATAGCAACAAAGACACACAAAACGACACAAAAGTGGGAACAAAAACCAACGAAATAGCAACAGAGACAAAAAATTACACAAAAGTGGGAACAAAAACCAACGAAATAGCAACAGAGACAAAAAATTACACAAAAGTGGGAACAAAAACCAACGAAATAGCAACAAAGACACACAAAACGACACAAAAGTGGGAACAAAAACCAACGAAATAGCAACAGAGACAAAAAATTACACAAAAGTGGGAACAAAAACCAACGAAATAGCAACAAAGTGACAAAATGGAAACCAACAACTAACGAAATAGCAACAAAGACACACAAAGTGACAGCAAGCAAATAGAATAGAGAACCACAAAGACACATTAAATGACAAGTAACAGAATGAGCTGACCACAAAACAGTCATAAAAGACCCAACTGACAATATGAACAAAGAGAAAACAAAAAGACCCCCAGTCATACAATGATCTCCATAAGTCAGATAAGAGAGATAAAATGACCTAAATGAGTCGTAAAATGACCTCAAAGATGTATAAAATTATCAGTGATTCATAAGAAAAAAGGACCCCAGCAAGTCATAAACAATCAGAAAGACGAATAACTAACCACAAAAATACCCTTAATCATCATAAAAAAAAACAAATAAGAGACTAAATGACTCAAAAAAACTCTTTGAAAGAGCTTAAAACATCCCATCAAAGTGGTCACAAACAGTTAAAAAGACTAAAAAACATTTAAAAAGACCAACTTATATAAAATGTAACAACAGCAGCACAGAGACGACATGATGCAGAGAGATGATACTGATAGGAAACACTGAAAGTTAGATTTATTTCAGTCGTAACAGCTGGACTCGTCTGATTGGTCAGATGAATCCTTTATAAAATCGTGTCCTCCGAGCTCCGGGAGGCTGTTGCACATCTGCTGGGAGGCGCTTGATTGAAGCCATAACTCAGCGTTATATTCTGGACGGGAACGCTGAGAGCTGCTCCGGTCCTCACAAACCGCTTTGCTGCTGGTTTAAATGTGTTTATGATGGTTTGTGAGCCACCAGACGGGCTTCATGTTGGACGACAGACTGATGATCGGTCCAGATAACGCCGTGACAACAGCACCGCCGGGCATCGTCAAGACGTGATGAACATTTCCAGAGATGTGTGTGAACTGATGCGTCTGGGATTTCTCTTCAGAATGACAAAGAACGGACGTGCTGTCCACAGGATGGATAACCGTCATATCCAAGATCGTCTTCTAGGACCACATGAGGTCACATCTTCCACCCGCGTTTAGGTCCATGACCGGAAAAACTGACAGAGAAACAACACGACCATAAAAAAGACAAACTGTGGCCATAAAAACAGGTTCGTATCCTCGGAAAAATGACCACAGAGTGATGGAAACAGACCAAAGTTTACAACAACCACAAAGAGATGCGAGACTACCCTGTAAAGATAAACAATGAGCGACAGAAGCGACCGGAAACTGAAGGAAACGACGCCACAAGATTAAAATTGGGCTCAAACTAACAGCAGCAAGCCCAAACAATGCAAAGAGACTCACAAAAACAACAAAAAAGACTGGAAAAATGACTGAGATTAGCTACAAAATGTCCGGAGAAGTCAGAAAACCTGAATAAAGCACAAACAACAAGAGGCCAAACAACACGAGCAGACTTCATCTGAACACAAAGCACCAGAAAAAACATTCAACTGTGCAGAAGCTATGCCCAAAAGACACAAAACAACCACAAAAATAAGGCAGAAAGATGAGAAAATAGCAACAAAATGAACAAAGAAACACTTAAAAGGTACAGCCTGAACATTCAGAGACAAAATGATGCAAAACAAGCCGAGAAAACACAAAACAACCACAAAAATAAGGCAAAAAGATGACAAAATTATGCAAAACAAGCCGATAAAACACAAAACAACCACAAAAATAAGGCAGAAAGATGACAAAATGATGCAAAACAAGCCGAGAAAACATAAAACAACCACAAAAATAAGGCAGAAAGATGACAAAATTATGCAAAACAAGCCGATAAAACATAAAACAACCACAAAAATAAGGCAGAAAGATGACAAAATTATGCAAAACAAGCCGATAAAACATAAAACAACCACAAAAATAAGGCAGAAAGATGACAAAATTATGCAAAACAAGCCGAGAAAACACAAAACAACCACAAAAATAAGGCAGAAAAATGACAAAATTATGCAAAACAAGCCGAGAAAACACAAAACAACCACAAAAATAAGGCAGAAAGACGACAAAATTATGCAAAACAAGCCGAGAAAACATAAAACAACCACAAAAATAAGGCAGAGAGACGACAAAATTATGCAAAACAAGCCGAGAAAACATAAAACAACCACAAAAATAAGGCAGAAAGATGACAAAATTATGCAAAACAAGCCGAGAAAACACAAAACAACCACAAAAATAAGGCAGAAAGATGACAAAATTATGCAAAACAAGCCGAGAAAACACAAAACAACCACAAAAATAAGGCAGAAAAATGACAAAATTATGCAAAACAAGCCGAGAAAACACAAAACAACCACAAAAATAAGGCAGAAAGATGACAAAATTATGCAAAACAAGCCGAGAAAACACAAAACAACCACAAAAATAAGGCAGAAAGACGACAAAATTATGCAAAAAAGCAACAAAGAAACACCCGAAAGGTACAGCCGGAACATTCAGACACAAAATGATGCAAAACAAGCCAAGAAAACACAAAACAACCAAAGAAATAAGGCAGAAAGGGGCGGTCGGTGGCGTAGTGGGTTAAGAAGCCGCCTCATGTACAGAGATACAGTCCTCGCTGCAGCGGGCCCTGGTTCAAGTCCCGCACCGGATGGCCCTTTGCTGCATGTCTCTGCCCCCTGCTTTTTGTCTCTCTCCAACTGTCCTATAATTAAAGGCATAAAAAGCCCAAAAAATATTTTAAAAAAGAAATAAGGCAGAAAGACAACAAGATGATGCAAAATAAGCCAAGAAAACACAAAACAACCAAATAAATAAAGGCAGAAAGACGACAAAAATGATGCAAAAAAGCAAAAAAAATGAACAAAGAAACACCTGAAAGGTACAGCCTGAACATTCAGAGACAAAGTGATGAAAAACAAGCCGAGAAAACACAAAACAACCACAAAAATAAGGCAGAGAGACGACAAAATGATGCAAAACAAGCCGAGAAAACACAAAACAACCACAAAAATAAGGCAGAGAGACGACAAAATGATGAAAAACAAGCCGAGAAAACACAAAACAACCACAAAAATAAGGCAGAGAGACGACAAAATGATGCAAAACAAGCCGAGAAAACACAAAACAACCACAAAAATAAAGCAAAAAGACGACAAAATGATACA
Organism: Odontesthes bonariensis; assembly: GCF_027942865.1. Lineage (NCBI taxonomy): Eukaryota > Metazoa > Chordata > Actinopteri > Atheriniformes > Atherinopsidae > Odontesthes > Odontesthes bonariensis. The sequence continues at coordinate 6,997,313 of NC_134516.1, forward strand.
AAACAAGCCGAGAAAACACAACAACCAAAGAAATCTGCACCAACAAGGCAAACAAAAAAAGGGTTTGAAATGATTCGGAAAATATCCAAAACAAGCAGATAACAAACAATGAGAAAGAAGGTAACATAACAGGATTAGAACTGAAAAATCCAAATGACAAGAAGGTGAATAATCACAGAAAAATGTCCAAAATAAGTCAGAAAAGACACAAAACAGCAACAAAAAGAATCAGCACTGATGAAGACACCAAGAGACAAAGTTTGAGCCCTGAAAATGATGCAAAAATAACTCAACAAGAGAGATGAGAGGCTAAATGATCCTGAAAAGACAAACAAGGATCCTAAGAAGCCATAAAAACAGCCACAGAGAGGAGCAAAACAACCCAAAAAAGATCGAAATTGGTCTGCAACAGCCCCCAAACTGAGAAAAATCCCCACAAAGTAACTTCAAAATGAATCACAAACACACTTGATAAAAATCAGAATTCACAAAAACAACAACAGACTGAAAAACTGTGCCAAAAGATTCCAATTATGGTTCAAAATGAGCTAAAAAAAACCTAAATAAGTCAGAAAGATGAAGGAAAATGACTTAAAGTGAACAGAAAGTGACACAAAAACACAGAAATTATGAAAAATGAGCCCCAAAAGCTGCTTTAATCTCAAACTTCAGCCTGTTGGCATGAAACTGCTGATCAATGCACCTGATGATCGCTCCCCCAATAAATCTGACACTGCCCCCCGGAGGTGAAACACGGAACAACAACTGAGCAGAAAAATCAACAGGGCTGAATGTTTAATGACTTTAAGAATACATTGAATATTTGAGTTTTACAAGCTTTTAAAGTAGCCAAATATTCCTTAATTTGATTAACAGCCTTAGTAAACATCCAGTTAAGCATATATTAAGTTATTTAGCGAGTCAAGTTGTCAAATTAAATGTTTTTCTCATCATATTCAGGTACAACATGTTACTTTATGAAGAAAAAAACCCATAAATAACAGATTAATTCAGATTTTATGAATAAAACAAGACTCCAGCATGGCGCACCGCTGCCCTCTGATGGCGAGTTACTGTAATTACAAGTGGTTTTATTTTTAGGAGTTTATCTGCATTTTCCTCTCGAAGACTTGGAGAGCTGGACCTCCTGGCTCACACGTGGAATACTAGAGAGGTCAAAGGTCACAGCATGATGTAAGGATGATTCTTTGAGCCTAAAAAAGCTAATCTAAAGAATGAACGAAGCTCCACAAAGCTCCACAAAGCAGCTCCGTTTGTCCGCCTTTACACCCAGTTGTGTGCCAGGCGGTGACTCAGCGACCTGGCGAGCTGGAGGTGCTGACCGGTTGCCATGGAGATCGCCCAGCCAACTCTGAGGACGTCTCCCGGGAGTAAAAATGCTGAAAGAGACACGACAGAATAACAAAGAGAAGCTGGAGTCTGTCGGGGTTCTGGCTTCATGCTGAAGGAGAAAAACTGGGATGAAATCTGGATCAGAAACTAAACTTTGACACTTTCTTTGCTTTGTCCGACACTTTGACCTGAAGTTTGTGCAAACTTCATCACGTCTCAGCCACGAGAAGGAGAAATTAAAGCAGCGGGAGGCGTTTTCTCACCGTTTCAGGAGGCCTCTCTCTATCAAACGTCATTTCTAATGAGCAACAGTTAAAAAAAAACATAAATTTACCCAAACATGAGTAATAAAACTGTTCTTTTTGCAGAAAAGTTCAAGATTAAAACACTGATGTGCAGTTAGTTAAGATTCAAACGATCCCACAGGACAAAAGTGAGGAAAGTTAATGCTTTTATACTGAAAAAAAGGACGCAAGACGATGACGACATCTATGCGCTACAGCGAAGCTTGTAGAGTGTTAATCCAACATGACAGCGGACACAACGTTACCGTTCAATGCAGCCTTAGAAAGTGTTTCGGAGTAGATTCACCCTGGGGTCATTTGAACCGTGACATCCAGCCAAGTAGCCCACCCGAAGTTTTTCCGATCTTGGCTGAACATCAGCCGAGTTACTGAGTTATCCCGAATAGCTTAGTACAAGCGCTAACGGACCCTGGCAGTATCTCCAAAATTACCACACTAAAATCACATGCCATGACACCAAACTTCTACAGTAGTACACATATGGTCTGTACTCACAAAGCGATGCATTTGGAAGTTTGTACATAGTCCAGGAGTTTATTATTATCAACACAAGCCTGATAGCTTCTCTGCTGCTAAAGCTACGTCGACGTCACTTCCTTGATCTGGGAGCTTCAAAGTAAGATGAGGGTTGATCTACTACTGTAGACAACAAAGCAAGGCTGCTCAATTTCTCCATTATTAGAATAAATTCACAACTCTACAACATAAAAATTCATAAAAAAATCATGTAGAATATAGCATATACTTTGTTGTATATGTAGTGGCCTAAAATGAACAGAAACAGACATTTGATTATAATTTCTTGTATAACAATTCATTTCCAACTATATTTGTATGGTTTTGACAGCCATATTAAGTATTTTATGTGTTTTTTTTAAGCATTTTGGTCAATTTTGTTATGCGATAACAATACATTTTCGATATATCGTGCAGCCCTAGTAGTATGCAGTATGTAGTAGTATGGTAGTATGTAGTATGCAGTATGTGTAGTATGTAGTATGTGTCAGGTTGTGGTGAGGAAGGGAGGACACGGACTTACAAAAAAAAGGTTGATTTATTAATAGCAAAAACAAAGTACCAACATAAAACACGGCTGAGCCGGAAAAAACGTAGTTGTGAACGAAAACAAAACAAGGAACTTAACACAGCATGGATAAATACTTAGCTTGAAAACGACGTAGAACATGGAACATGACAGTATCGCATGGGTTTACCAACTTGACATGAAACAAAGATCCGGCAAACTGACAGGGGAGGCAGGAAACTAAATAGGGTGTGAGAGTGATCAGGGAGTGAGTGCAGCTGAGGGAAAAAACACAGGTGAAGTGAGTGAACTAATGAACAGAGTGCAGGAAAACTAAGGCATGACTAAACTAAACATGGGCTGAAAACAAAAGCATAACCTAAAACATGAAACTAAAAACGTGAGTCCATGGGTGTGACAGTATGGAAGTATGTAGTATGTAGTATGTAGTATGTGGTATGCAGTATGGAAGTATGTAGTATGTAGTATACAGTATGGAAGTATGTAGTATGTAGTATGTAGTATGTGTAGTATGTAGTATGCAGTATGGAAGTATATAGTATATAGTATGCAGTATGTAGTATGTGTAGTATGTAGTATGCAGTATGGAAGTATATAGTATATAGTATGCAGTATGTAGTATGTGTAGTATGTAGTATATAGTATGGAAGTATATAGTATATAGTATGCAGTATGTAGTATGTGTAGTATGTAGTATGCAGTATGCAGTATGTAGTATGTAGTATGGAAGTATGTAGTATGTAGTATGCAGTATGTAGTATGTGTAGTATGTAGTATGCAGTATGGAAGTATGCAGTATGTAGTATGTAGTATGCAGTATGTAGTATGTGTAGTATGTAGTATGCAGTATGGAAGTATGCAGTATGCAGTATGTAGTATGTAGTATGTAGTATGTGTAGTATGTAGTATGCAGTATGGAAGTATATAGTATATAGTATGTAGTATGCAGTATGTAGTATGTGTAGTATGTAGTATGCAGTATGGAAGTATGTAGTATGTAGTATGCAGTATGTAGTATGTGTAGTATGTAGTATGCAGTATGGAAGTATATAGTATATAGTATGTAGTATGCAGTATGTAGTATGTGTAGTATGTAGTATGCAGTATGGAAGTATGTAGTATGTAGTATGCAGTATGTAGTATGTGTAGTATGTAGTATGTAGTATGGAAGTATATAGTATATAGTATGTAGTATGCAGTATGTAGTATGTGTAGTATGTAGAATGCAGTATGGAAGTATATAGTATATAGTATGTAGTATGCAGTATGTAGTATGTGTAGTATGTAGTATGTAGTATGGAAGTATGTAGTATGTAGTATATAGTATGCAGTATGTAGTATGTGTAGTATGTAGTATGCAGTATGGAAGTATATAGTATATAGTATATAGTATGCAGTATGTAGTATGTGTAGTATGTAGTATGTAGTATGGAAGTATGTAGTATGTAGTATATAGTATGCAGTATGTAGTATGTGTAGTATGTAGTATGTAGTATGTAGTATGCAGTATGGATGTATATAGTATATAGTATGTAGTATGCAGTATGTAGTATGTGTAGTATGTAGTATGTAGTATGGAAGTATGTAGTATGTAGTATATAGTATGCAGTATGTAGTATGTGTAGTATGTAGTATGCAGTATGGAAGTATATAGTATGTAGTATGCAGTATGTAGTATGTGTAGTATGTAGTATGTAGTATGGAAGTATGTAGTATGTAGTATATAGTATGCAGTATGTAGTATGTGTAGTATGTAGTATGTAGTATGTGTAGTATGTAGTATGTAGTATGTAGTATGTAGTATGCAGTATGGAAGTATATAGTATATAGTATGTAGTATGCAGTATGTAGTATGCAGTATGCGGTTTCGAACACAGCCGTGGACTGAAAATCAGCGGCAAACAAAGAAAACAAAGCCGTCATATCGAGAAACGGTCAGAAATATGAAGCACGTGACTCCTCTGCTTCGGTGTTTAAAGCTTCAGTCCGACACCGTTAATCAGTCCGGCGCCGCACAGAGTCTCAGTGTTTGAGGCCAACAATGAGACGCTCCGCGTGAGCAGAGCATTCATCATCGGACAAAGACGCGGTTTGTCGTGAGATAAACGTCTCTGTTCTCCGACGCCGGAGGAGAGGAGGCAGGTCGGGGGTCAGCGAGGGAGCTGGAGGACGTGATGAAGTCAGCACATTGTGCAGATTTCTGGCCTTTGAGGTCACGGTCACAGGACATACCTGCTCTGTTACAGTCACCCAGACATTAGACATTTATAAATCCAGGTTGAAACATTTCTTTCCTCATGTGTCTATCAGAGATGGGACCAAGTCACACATGTTCAAGTCTCAAGTCTTAGCTTTCAAGTCTCAAAATTAATTATTCATTAATTTTATATTCAAACTGAAAATATGAACTGAATAACACTCAAGTCATTCAAGTCATCGTGTCTCAAGTCAAGTCAAGTGCCGAGTCTTTAACTTCCAAGTCCGAGTCGAGTCTCAAGTCTATTTTTTGTCAAGTTAAGTCACAAGTCATCAAAACAGCGACTCGAGTCCCCATCTCTGGTGTCTATGCATGAAATCTGCACGATATCTTTTAATTTATCTGGACTGTTGCTTGTTTTAAAATTAATTTAAATTATTTTATTTGTTTCTCTTTATATTCTTTTTTTAATGCTTCTTCCACTCCCTGCTGCAACGCTTTTATTTTATGTGAAGCACTTTGAATTGTTTTGGACATGAAATGTGCTGCAAATATAAATTTGATTTGATTTGGTTTGATTTGATTTGATGATCCCAAAGCATGATGTGAGGCTTCTGTTTCCAGAGTTTCGGGCTGAAACCTGGCGGCGCGCCGGCTCGGCTTCGGCCTGCAGACGCACGGTCCCCCGGCTCTCTTCGGGGGGCCGAGGCCACACGTCTGGCCAACTTCAGCGGTGAAAAGAGCGTCTTCATTAACATGCACGGCCGCACGCTTCCTCTGAAACAGGCCTTTGTGGCACAGCAGATGCTCAAACACAGCGAGGAGAGGCAGATCTGCAGCGATGTGGGGCACAGAGGGACCCCAAACCTTTGGTTTTTACATTTAAACTTAGAAATGTTACAATTTAACTCACTCTGTCACAGCAAATTGCTCATTCAGCTGCATTATAAAATGTGTCTGAATTAGGAGGTTAATGGCTCAGACTCGACTAAAATACTTTTAAACGTGTGGGATCTTTGTTAGGAACGCCTTGTTTTGGATGTAAAACTCATTAACCAGCTCGGTTTTATGTGCTAATCAGCTAATTAGCACAGTGCGGCTAATGTCCAGGACATCAACCAAACAGCAGGTATTAAGCACAGATAGAATAGAATAGAATAGAATAGAATAGAAATAGAAAAATACTTTATTCATCCCCCAATGGGGGAAATTCAAATTAGTCAAGTAGCTCAAAAAATTATTAATATTTACAAATGATTGTATATTAACAACAACAATAATAATACCAATTCTAATAAAAAAAAATACTACTACTAACTAATGATAATAATGATAATAAATGACTAAATAAATAAATAAAAAATCAATCAATATGATAATTAATATGAGCGATTACTACCAATTTTGACAATTTGATTTCCTACAAATGTGTTTATTGAACTAGAAACGCACAATATGGGGCGGTCGGTGGCGTAGTGCAGCGGTCCCCAACCACTGGGTCACGGACCGGTACCGGTCCGCAAGACATTCCAAACCGGGCCGTGAGATTGGGGGGGAATGGAAAAAAAAAAGTATGCCAAAAGTAGATGTTCATCAGTGCTGCGCTGGAGTTAACTGACCTTTACAGACGTGGAGAACACTCCAGAGCGTCACATGACACGTATGGCGTGATCTACTGGCAGCAGTGAGGATCGTTGTGTTGTTGTTCCCGTCGTACAAGCAGTTTATGTCCAAAGCTGGAGCAGCTTGGCTAATTTACTACAGGAGCTCCTTTTTTAATCTTTTGCAGCCATTAAAGATCATATTAAGATCAGATTTATTGTCATGCAAACAGTCATACACACGGAATTTGTCCTCGAGAATGCAAAGTTCGGTTTATTTTGGACGCCATGTTGTAGTCTCACTAGCTGGTTTTTATGTGCACACCCTGAATTCCCTGGAGTCTCCGCGTCAGGCGGAGGAGTTTCAGTGTCTTTCAGGTTGGAGTAATGATCCTTTCAGGTTGCTGCTCCATCTTTGCTCCAACCCTCACCTGTAGTCACAGATCTGGGGAGAGACCCAGAGAAGGAGGTCGTGGATACGAGTGACTGAAATGAGTTTCCTTCAGAGGGGGGCGGGGCTCAGCCTCAGAGATAGGGGGAGGAGCTCTAACATCCGGATGGAGGAGCTCCAACATCCAGAGGGAAGAGCTCTAACATCCGGAGGGAAGAGCTCTAACATCCAGAGGGAAGAGCTCTAACATCCGGGGGGAGGAGCTCCAACATCAGGGGGAGGGGCTCCAACATCAGGGGGGAGGAGCTCCAACATCCAGAGGGAAGAGCTCTAACATCCGGAGGGAAGAGCTCTAACATCCAGAGGGAAGAGCTCTAACATCCGGAGGGAAGAGCTCTAACATCCAGAGGGAGGAGCTCCAACATCCAGAGGGAAGAGCTCTAACATCCGGAGGGAAGAGCTCTAACATCCGGAGGGAAGAGCTCTAACATCCGGGGGGAAGAGCTCTAACATCCGGATGGAGGAGCTCCAACATCCAGAGGGAAGAGCTCTAACATCCGGAGGGAAGAGCTCTAACATCCGGAGGGAAGAGCTCTAACATCCAGAGGGAAGAGCTCTAACATCCAGAGGGACGAGCTCTAACATCCGGGGGGAGGAGCTCCAACATCAGGGGGAGGGGCTCCAACATCAGGGGGGAGGAGCTCTGACATCCAGAGGGAGGAGCTTCAACATCCAGAGGGAGGAGCTCCAACATCAGGGGGAGGGGCTCCAACATCAGGGGGGAGGAGCTCCGACATCCAGAGGGAAGAGCTCTAACATCCAGAGGGAAGAGCTCTAACATCCGGAGGGAAGAGCTCTAACATCCAGAGGGACGAGCTCTAACATCCAGAGGGAGGAGCTCCAACATCCAGAGGGAAGAGCTCTAACATCCGGAGGGAAGAGCTCTAACATCCGGAGGGAAGAGCTCTAACATCCAGAGGGACGAGCTCTAACATCCAGAGGGAGGAGCTCCAACATCCAGAGGGAAGAGCTCTAACATCCGGAGGGAAGAGCTCTAACATCCAGAGGGAAGAGCTCTAACATCCGGGGGGAGGAGCTCCAACATCAGGGGGAGGGGCTCCAACATCAGGGGGGAGGAGCTCCGACATCCAGAGGGAAGAGCTCTAACATCCGGAGGGAAGAGCTCTAACATCCAGAGGGACGAGCTCTAACATCCGGAGGGAAGAGCTCTAACATCCGGAGGGAAGAGCTCTAACATCCGGAGGGAAGAGCTCTAACATCCAGAGGGAGGAGCTTCAACATCAGGGGGAGGGGCTCCAACATCAGGGGGGAGGAGCTCCAACATCCATAGGGAAGAGCTCTAACATCCGGGGGGAGGAGTTCCAACATCAGGGGGGAGGAGCTCCAACATCCAGAGGGAAGAGCTCTAACATCCGAAGGGAGGAGCTCCAACATCAGGGGGAGGGGCTCCAACATCAGGGGGGAGGAGCTCCGACATCCAGAGGGAGGAGCTTCAACATCCAGAGGGAGGAGCTCTAACATTCAGAGGGAGGAGCTCCAACATCCAGAGGGAAGAGCTCTAACATCCGGGGGGAGGAGCTCCAACATCAGGGGGAGGGGCTCCAACATCAGGGGGGAGGAGCTCCGACATCCAGAGGGAGGAGCTTCAACATCCAGAGGGAGGAGCTCTAACATTCAGAGGGAGGAGCTCTAACATCCAGAGGGAGGAGCTCTAACATTCAGAGGGAGGAGCTTCACCATCCAGAGGGAGGAGCTTCACCATCCGGGGGGAGGAGCTCTAACATCCAGAGGGAAGGGCTCTAACATCCAGGGGGAGGAGCTCCAACATCCAGAGGGAGGAGCTTCACCAGCTCCTCCAATGATGACCTCAGCCCCCCCCCCCCTGACTTTTATCACCTTTTTATTGGGTGAAAACTTTACTTTTTCATGTTGTGAAGATCTTCAGACGAAGATGAAACACAAAAAGGAACAAGACAGCTTCTGGCAGCAGTTTGACTTTAATAATTCTTTCCCAGCTTAAGGTGAGACACTGCAAGTGAATAGGGTAATATTTTAAAATAATATATATCACCATGAAACTTCCTCAGTTGATTACTTACACAAGTATGGAAAAAAATATATATTTCCGGAAGCTAGATCTGAACATATGATAAAGCCAGGTGCAAAATTCTTTTTTCATTTTGTTTACACACAAAATGAAAGGAAAATTATAGAGGGATTTCAGGATATCTGCTTTCATTTCCTAGGAAATCAAAATATACTGTCCATAGCCTAAAAAACATAGATTTTTGCCATATTTTTTTATTATAATGTCACATAAATCAGGTCAGGAATGATTTATCAACAAATCCTTCTGTAAATATCTTCAGAATACTGCTAAGTGTATAACTGGGACGTTTGGTGTTAGTAGGTGCTCCATAGGCTGAGATATTTATACTGGAAAAATACAAAAAATGGATTTTGAGAAAACGGCATTTAAAGATTTAAATAGGGGAATTCAATACATTTGTATTAGAAACAATAGCTCAAAAACAGAATAAATCCTCAGGCCCTTAGTAAAACTAATATTACTAAGGGCCTTAATCAAATTCAGGGTCACAGGAGACAACCTACTCTCTAACTTACACCTTGTGTTTAATATGACTTATACACAGTTATGTTTCATGCAAACACTTTCTGGGGATAATCTCAAGCCCTCCGGACTCCCTGTGAACGGTTAAATCTGCTCAAACCAACACAAAAACCGGCTCTTCGGGCTGGAACTGCTGATCTGTAGTTAAAGCAGCGAGGTTTGTGCAGTGGAGTGAGGGGAGGTGCACGCACGGGATTGGTCAGCAGTTTGAGCGACAGGATGGCTGATCTCAGGTCAGCACCCCCCCCACCACCACCACCACCACCACCACCACCACCCACAGACGGCTGCAGTATAAAGGCTGCACAACGTCGCCATCCTCCGCTCTCTGGATACTTCTGCCTGCAGACGCACAGCCGTGAGAGCGCCACTCCTCCTTCCACACGCGTGTAAGATGATAAATCTGTCGGCTTTTATCTGTTTTTCTGTCTGAAGGTGATGTTCACTGCAGGGTTGGTCAGATTAGATCCATTTCTTTGAGCTCTGGCTCCACTTTAAGTTGTTTTTGCTATGTAATGTGGGTTAAAACATCCTGAAAATGTGACATAAATCACTTTATAATGTGGTTTTAAAGGCAGGGAAGCAGAAGCCTGGACGTTGTTGAACTGTGGGGGGGATATTTCTCAGCTATGTTCATTTCTGCATCCTTAAAGCGGTCTTAAGATGCTTAAAAACTCTGTATTTCAACATAGTTTGACCAACTTTACTCGATTTCTTTCAAGACAAAAAAACACAGACAAGGATGACGGACCTGGAGACCTCGATGGCGACCATCATCGCGGTGTTTCAGAAGTATTCGGAGAGAGAAGGAGACAAGCACAAGCTGAAGAAGAGCGAGCTGAAGGATCTGCTTAACGACGAGCTGCCGGACCTGATCGCGGTGAGCAGGCAGATCTTTGTTGAAAAGTTGTGTTTCTAATTTGAAACGATAAAACAAGGAGAGCTTGTCCTGATGTGAACCCCCCCCCCCCCCCCCCCGCAGCACGTCAAAGACCAGGCCGCGCTGGACAGCATGATGGAGGCCCTGGACAACGACGGCGACTCCGAGTGCAACTTCCAGGAGTTCATGACATTCGTCTCTATGGTTACCATCTGTTGTCACGTGTTCTTTGAAGAAGACGAGTGAAGGGGGGGGGGGGCTACAGTAAATTATAAAGAAGCTGACGCCTAGCAACGCACAAACTGTTGATGCCCTCAGAGCAGCGCGGGCGGCTGGAGGCTGAAAAAAAAGACCTCCAGTTTGGTAGTTTCTCATTTTATGTTCGATTCTAGATGCATAGACGGCGACGACGTTACAAAAGTAGTGAAAATGTTGTTTTTATAAGACTTATTCCTGCTTCTTTCCTGTAAAGCAGCTTCAGAATAATTCCCAAACACATGGAAGTCAGGTTCTAGGCACGCCTTCCAAGTTTAGCCTCAAATAAGCAATCAATATTCAATAATTCAAAGTTCTGCTCACGAGAATCTGAAGGGTGAGTTAAGTTCTGTTTCTATAAATCAAGCTGGCTGGAGGTTTTCTGACGTGTTAAACTCTTGGGAATCTGCTTTAGTGCTGCTGGCCCAAGAAAAATGAGCCTAAAATTAAGCTGATTTCAGGCTAAAACAAAGTTGATTCAATCTGAGAAATTGAATTAAAGTCGGAAAACCATCCAAACATCTTCAAACTTGTTTAAAAACTTGTTAGGGTTGTTAAAAGAAACGTTAAAAACTTGCTTCTGCTTTAAGTTGATCATTTATTAGCTGCTAAAAAGCTTAAACGTGGTTTACTGCTGGTTTCTTTTCCTCTCCGGTGGGATTTAGATTATAATTTGAGTTAACTCACAAAGTTAACTCACGAGTTAACTCACAAAGTTAACTCACGAGTTAACTCATGAGTTAACTCTGTCCTGTAGCCACAGGAGTGAAAAACTCGAGGCTTTTAGGTCCGTCTCTGATGGAATCATCATGTGCAAAATGCTAAACTACACAGCGTGCTCAGAAGTTACTCCAAAATCTCACATTTTTGGTATTTAAAATTTCAGATGAACTAAATTTAGAAAGTTGATTAACTCAGAATCAACAGTTAAAATAACTGCCTGAAGGCAGCTGTGTTAGAAGCATCCTCCTGGCTCTTTAACGACTAGTCAAAGTGAGCTGTGAACATAATAAAATGGCCTGTAAATGTTTCTAAAGGCTCCTCTAGTTGCTGCTTTGATCGACTCGAGCTGACAGCGACTGAAAGTTCCTGATGCAGTATCGTTTTAACGTAGCTTAAAATCTTAAACCGAGAAGGTCCATCTCGTCTTGGAGCCTCGAGAATCGGTAAACTCTGGAAAAGAGGCCGACTGTCAGGCTTTGAGATCAATGTTGTTGCTTTAATCCTCAATTAGAGTCAGTGAAAACTAAAGAAAAAGAGATTTCATGTTGTATACCTGCTCCACTCGTCACTTTGGAGGTGAAATAACAACCTAAAGGCACCTTTTGTTGATTAAAACTGGCTGAATATCAAAAGTAGGGATGAGTAAAAATATTTTATTAGTAATTAAAAGTCTCAAAACTGCAGAAGGTGTGAAAACTATGTTGGTTTCACAACAAAAGATGAAAGAAATTGTGAAATTAATCCTATTTTAAGGCTACAAACTGAATCATATCTCCGTTTTCCTTAAAAAACCCTGATTTATCGACGTCTTTTACCTTGTGAAAGTGACACAGAATTCATGTTTGCTGCTTCTAACATCTGCTAACACATCTGTACAGAGGTGAGAGGTTTGGTTTAGGATCAGAAACCATAACGTTGCCATTTTAATCACCTTTACTGTGACACAAACACAGTGTTTATGAGTTCTTCCAATAACATGAAAAGCACTTAACTGGCTGGTAACTTCGGATTTGTTTTTCCTTTCTTATTGCACATATACAGCCGGCTTATTTTTCATAATTTCAGGAATTATCTGACATGATAACCAATCAGTAGCCACAGAAATCATCAAATAATCTAAAGTAGGACAAATCTAGTGGAGTTTAACCTCGAAAATGAGTCTAAAACTAGAAGAATCAAGTGAAGTCTAGCTGGAGGTGGCTTTAGAAACCACTCGTGTTGTTAAAAGATGAACCTGCTTTTCTTATTTAGGATCTTTGGAGTTGTTTTGTAGGTGAAAATAATCCCAAGATGTTGGCGAATCTCCCCTGAAAGTGTTTTAGTTCCCCTCCCTGCTTCTGCTGCAGCTTTAATTCAGTTATCAGTCACACAATCTAAAGCTGGAAATGTTCAGTTTGGAACAGAAGAGTTGGTCTGGAAGGGATTTTGCAATGTGGACGGCTGGTTTGTTGGGACGTCGATGGCATGAAATTGTATTAAATTATCAGTTTGTGAGAGAGTTTTTTGTGAAAAGTGCACGTTGAACTCAGACTGAAGACATTCCTGCTGATTTAAATGGAAGTAGGTCACTGAATCCTGCTAATTCACAGAAAAGCAACACTTTAAATGTGGCTCTGCGACCGTGAAACATCTGTCAGACGTGCTTTCACTCTGAAAAACATCTGTTGTAAGGCACCGAGCGAGCTCTGATAATAAAACAACTTCTATTATTAAAGGTATGTTGTTTAAAGTGTCTAATTTTCCTGTGTAAGATGCAGTTGATGAAATCGAGATAAACTGAACTCACAGACCGACTTTAACAGCAGAAAAGGGTTGATTTGACAGTCATTTATGAAAAGAAACCAGTTTAATTTAAAAAAAAAATGCTCCTTTTTTCTGTGATTTTATGAAGGTAAACCCAACAGAAGCTTGTTTAAATCTAAATGTATAAACCTCAGGGGTCTGACGGGAATCTGTGGGAATATAAATCCTGAAACGACTTTAAAACATGACAAAACATTAAAACAGGCTCGTTTACTGGTAATTCAGTCGCCATGGTTACGGGCTTTATCTTTATATTGAAAACTTGCCAGAACCAAAGAGCACAGCCTCGTATTTCATGGATTTTGTGACAAATGTTCTGAAGTAAAAACTAGGGCTGGGCGAGTTAACTCGTTATTATCGCGTGAACTTGTTAATTATTTAATGCCGATATATATTTTATCGCACATTAACGCAGTTGTTTTTCAAAAAAAATACTTTTTTAAATTTTTATTTATTTATTTTATTTTGTAAAAGTCTGTTGCTGTCTGCTGTGGAACAGGAAAAGAAAGTAATCTTTGGATCCACCAAACATGGAGAAGGGTACGGAACTTTTACTCGGCCATTTTCATTTTAAAGTTCTTCCAGACGGCGGAGTCGACAGAACCAAAGTCATCTGTAAACTCTGCCAAGTTGAATTGTTTTATCACCATTATGTTCCAGTCTAAAATATCACTTAAAGGCAAAACACACAACTGATAGCAGCAAGTCATTCAAGGAAACAGACAGTGGAGCGAGGCTTCTACATAAAAACTACAGAAAGATGCTGATGTTAAAAGTGTGTTTGCACAACAAATGTTATGGCACTTTCATTCATATGGCAGCACATTTAAAATAAAGCTAAATGCTAAAAGCTATACGCTACTTTTGGATTCATTTTTGGATTCTGCGTACAAATGCGATTAATCGTGATTAATCAGGGAAATCATGTGATTAATTAGATTAAACATTTTAGTCGTTGCCCAGCCCTAGTAAAAACCGATTTAAATGTCAGGTTTTAGTCATCAGAAGCCGGACGTGTTGATGATGATGTGTTGTTGCCATGGTAATCCTCCTCCTTAAAGGTGAGGCTGACTCCACCGTTGATGTCGGGTTTCACCTCAAACATCACCGACCCACACCCAGAATCCTAAAACCAGAGCACCTCACGCTTCGTCACAAAAAGCTCACGCACCTCCGGATCTTTGCAACCCGGGAAAGGTGCGTTTGGAGAGCAGGAAGAGGTGCGGGAGCATGTTCATCTCCACAAACTGAGAAGGTAGAGCGCAGAGACCGTTGCTGATGGAGGGGAAACAGCCAGGAGTGAGCTGACAGAGTGCAGGGGGGTGAATTACAATCAAAACATGGGAACTAAGAACACAGAACAGAGGACTGGGACAGAGTTAAACCTTAGAAAAGACCAGAAACCCAAAGGGCGGGAAAATGGGAACACAAATGTTTCTGGCACTGTGAGCATACTCCCAGCTTTACCTGTTGGTGTGAAAACTGGCTGATCAGTTCCAGAGGTGGGTAGTAACGAGTTACATTTACTTGAGTATGTTTTTTTGAAAAAATTATACTTCTAGGAGTAGTTTTAAATCTCCATACTTTTTACTTTTCCTTGAGTAGATGTGTGCAGCAGAAACTGTCCTCTTACTCCGCTACATTAGGCTACAATGAGCTGGTTACTTTTCTTCTTACCTCTTTGGTATTCTACGCCTCATTATTTTTATCCCCCGCGTACGCCTCATTTTAATGTTTTATTCTGACAGAGAGAGAGACTTCCGCCAAAGGCTCTACCACCTGACTGTGTTCCACCAATCAGACGCAGCCGTGCAGTCTGGTCACGTGACCATACTCAATCTCAGCGGCGGGACGGGTTAGCTTTAGCATTAGCAGTCGTAGCAAACAAAGAAAGAAACAGATGAAAAATGTCAGACTCAACGGTGGGAAATGAAGACGCAGACGAGGCCTCATACTGAAAGCATGTTTACCTTACAAAGAGTGAGAAACAGCAGCTACATTATGTGTCTTCTGTGTCAACCAAAACAAATGCACATTTCAGCAGAAACTCAACATCTAACTTGAGGAAACATGTAGCGCTAAGTTTCCTAAACTCGTTTTTCCCCCCATGGATAGGTGAATGTTTGTTTTTTAGGTTACATATGGGTTACATATGTTTGAAACATTTCCTAAGTCTCTTTTATTTCTTATTGAAGTACTTGAATTTACCTGGATTATTTTAATTTAAGTAATTTTGTAATTAATTAATTAATTTTAATTTATTTTATCAATTGGATGAACTCTAATTTGCCTAAAGATGATTATTTAGTATTTTTGTCTGTCTGATTGAATGCTTGTGTTAACAAATAAATCAGACGTTACTCAACAGTTACTCAGTACTTGAGTAGTTTTTTCACCGAGCACTTTTTTACTCTTACTCAAGTAATTATTTGGATGACTACTTTTTACTTTTACTTGAGTCATATTATTCTAAAGTAACAGTACTTTTACTTGAGTACAGTTTTTGTCCGAGGCGCTGCCTGGTGTTAAATAGGGCTTCACAACCGGTTTTACACTTTTCCAACAGCAGGCGCTGCTGGTAACGGCGTTTAATAGTTTGGCAAAGTGGGCGTTGTCGCGGCCTTCTAAGTTTCCAAACTATATTTTCTAAGAAAGGCCGTGGGTGGCAACGGGTGGTTTCATTCTTGCACTTCAGACTTGATTGTTTAAAAAATATTGTAGTTTATTTCCAACAAAAAATATGAACAAAACAATCACTAAAAATCTCCTACAACTTAGATGAAAAACGAAAGTTAACTTAATCTGATTTAACAAGCTCTAAAAGTGGTCAAAAAATGCGCCAGACCAGCGATTTCTTCTCCTGCCTGGGGTTGAACGGAGGTTGATTTTACTCTATATCGCCACCTCCTGGCCAGAAAAACTGCCGGTCCGGCGCTATCAGTTTAGCCTGCTAATTCTGCAGTAAAACTCAGCTATGCTGCGTGTAAACTTTGGTTAGGACATGCCAGTAGGATTATTTCTGCACACATGGTATGTATAGGTGTTTTTTGTATGAAATACACTTCAAAATGACATAAAAATCGCACATTGTGCCTTTAAGCTATTTTACAATTTTCTTGCACCTTAATCCACAAAATGTTATACTGGTATTATTGCAATATTGTCTAACCGTTATAACCGTTATAACCTCCATATACTACCTCCTTATTCCGCACTCAGAGGGGAACCCTCAGGGCCTTCTACGCCTTCAGAGAAGGCCTTAAAAAAATCAGAACAAAAACATATTAGTAGTAAATAATAATATATGTATACATCAAAAAACTCAATCACTCTCATTTAATTTAATACAATACATTTAATACTACATTCTCGCTAATCTATGTTCCAAAGTTAAGTTTACTGTCAAATTCACATCGGCAATGAAAGGGTTACTGTCCTGAAACATACTATCCAATCAGAATCGTCCATCTCTATCGAAGCAAGATTAACCGGCTCATTAATTGGTTAGGACTTCACACATCTCGAGGAAGGCCAAGCTATGTGTTTTGGTTTGGAGAGTGATGGGAAAATTGACCAATCACGGTTTGATTTGAAGTGGGCGGGACAAAAAAAAAGATCGTAGGCTTTCGTGAAGTCCAAAAAGCGTGCAGAGTGGAGCGGTTGACGTTCAAACTTTTGTGTGTGCGCCAGTACTTCCGGTGAAAACTTCCGGTGATTTGACAGCTAGCTCAGGTTAGGGCCAGTGGCCGTAAACAAAGGTTAACTTATAGCCTAGAAGAAAGATAATAATATAACGTAGCTAAAAAGACTAGCTTTCTTCAGTAGCCTAATGCTTACCGATTTAGCAAGCCTAGCAGCCTAGTTGCTAATGCTAGCCGCCGTAATGTTACCAACCATACCCTACGTCAAGGAGTTGGCTGAGCAGGGGCAAGATTATGGGGCTGGCAGAGTTAACTTCATAATGGGTGAGTGCAGGTTCCATTCACTTGTTTTTATTATTTCACAGGATTGATCGCTTCATTGGCTTTTCCGATTGCTGGCCGCCGAGCCATTATGTGTCTGGGTTTGTGTAGGTTACTGATCATGGTTGTTAGCAGTCGATAGTCAGGTTGTGTGATGTGTGGGTGAGTGTGTATTTTTTCTATGGGTACATGCCATTGACTGTATGAGCGGTCTGTGCTCGTTTTTTATTTATTTAATTAGATTGGAGATACTTTATTAATTCCGAAGGAAATTAAATTTTGTCGGAAGACGAGACCAATGTTGTGGCTAGCTTGGATAGCCTTTTTTCCCGCAATGATTTTTTTTCTTCAGCAATGAGGGCTGAAGTGAAGGTCCAGCCATAGTGCTCACGGTTCGCTACTGAACGCACTGTCCATATTGTCTTATGTATGTCTTTTCTTATTTTAGTGCCTTATTTTGGATATTTTATTTATTTAGCTTAGATGTTCTTAGTGTTTGTATAAATGTCTCTTTTTACCTGCAGCCTTGGTAGGAGAGTAACGTAATTTCAATCCTTGTATGTCCGGTACATATGCAGAATTGACAATAAACTTGAATTGAATTGAATTGAATTGAATAAGGAGGTGTTTTAGCGTTGTTCAGCCCATCCCCCTGCGGTGCCACAGTCTGCAGAACAGCACCACCTGCTGGACACAGTCAGGAATGAGCTGATGTGCAAGTCGATGGTACAACAAGAATGAAACATGGAGGAGAACAGGGGAAACCGTCACAGATATGTGGACGAAAAGCAACAAGCAGGAGCTGTGAGAGGATGAGCACAAAGTTCTGTCGGACGAACCGCTGCTAAACAAACCTGAGAACATTCTGATGTTTCTTTTTGCTGCCGTTCCTCCTGCTGGGTCGGGTCACATCATCATAACGTCCCTGCATAACTTCTGGGGTTCAAACCCGCAGCGCTGGGAGTTAGAAGTGCAGAAATCCTTTTGTGTGTGTTCGCAGATGATGCAAGAGGCGTTGTCAGCTGCACACTCTCAGACATCTGCAGGCTGTTTAGCATCTCGGGGGCGGAGCCAGCTCCACGGCCGGCTGCAGGGGGAACAGATCTCCACCCTGGGGACCCACACCACACCCATCTGACAGGGTGAGCGGGTCTGAGCGTTGGCCAGCACACATTTTGTTGTTTCTTCCTCTTCTTGGAGATTAAAAGAAGCTGCTGACTGAGAACCGGTGAGTTTGTGTGTTTCTTTGTGCTTTTAGATCAACAAAATGTTTGTTTTTTTACACGAAGAAGCTGTTGCACACTTTGTTTTTTAACTTTACCACACTTACAAGGCATTTAATGATAAATAAAGTTGTCAGTGTAAAGGTTCTCATTTTACCAGCTGTATCTGTACTTTAGCTTAGTTTAATAAAGCCTGATCACAGCCTCGTATGGTCTGCAGCTGAGCTCTGAAGGCAGTCGGGAGGAACATCATTCCCGTAAGTTTCTGACTCAGTATGTGGACAAAAAGAGGCCAAAAGTTCCTTTAAAAGACACAAAATCTGGTAATGAATGATTATTTTGCATGAAATGCGTCATGAAGTCCAAATGAAAAGTCTCTGAATGTATTTAACCCAGCGTATAAACTATTTTTAACTCTGATATACAGTGTAAAACACTTTTATATTAGAGGGAGTAAAAAGGCCAACGTGACGCTTCTTAATCCGTCGGCCGGTCTCCTGCTTTGATGAAATCCAGCGCATGTTCAGTGTTCCCAGAGGATGAATCCTCACGACTCTTCTTCTCTGGTTTTTCCCTCCAGGTCGACTTCATCATGAACGCTCACACGACTCCCGGCCCGTGGGTTCAGACATCAGCTCGCACGGCTTCTCCTTTCTCAGACCTGGTGACCAAGATCGGGAAGAACGGTACGTCTAACATCTCGGAAAATTCTTCAGGTTTCTTTGCTCTAATTCGCTGGAATGACGTGGTTACATACCAGGATTATTATTTATAAAGTAAACTGTTGAAGGAAGTACATCAGTCCTCTGTAAAGCTAAACCAACCCGCTCTCATTCTGAACTGATGGCGTTAACATCATTCTGCAGAGTTAACCGAGTCAACTTTTTCAGCCATTTTTCCATCAACCTGCTGCTCACTTCAGGCTTTATGTGCCAACGTGACGTTTCACTCTGGAAAAAAATCTAAATCTTACCAAGTATATTTGTCTCATTGAGTATCTCATTACACTTGATATAAGACACAATTGCCTAACAATATCTTGTTAAGTGAAAAGGTTTTGAAAACATCTTGTTTTGAGTCATATTTCACATGAAACAAGCTTTTTTTTTTAATTTGAAGAGGTTTTCAAGCTAATTTCGAGATCACTTTTAACTCAAAAGTTCTAAATATCACATTTTATTTCAAGAAATCTTGACAAGCCGATTTTCACTAGTTCCATTGGCAGATTTTTTTGCTTATTTCAAGCAAAAACGTCTTGTATCTGTTGTTTTTTTACTTATTTTTGGAGGGGCATTTTTTCCAGTGCAGCATTAAAAACTCTCAGTCGGGTGTAAATGCAACGCTTCGTGGTGTTATAACTACACACTGACATTAAAGAAGCCCCTCAGTTTCCATTAGGGACGATAAAAGGCTGAAACATGAACATAAACCTCGATAGATTAATACTGCAAAGCAGAAACAATAGAAGAAAAAAACGTTCTTACTCTCTCTTCATCCATTCTCTGAGATCAGTTGCCCTCAGGCCATCCATGATGACATTTTATGTGTGCATACAGTCTGAGGCTAACAGTTTTCCTTTGTTTCCAGTGTTTGTGCTAAGCTACGCTAACCTCCTCTCGACTGGAGCTTCTTATTGGCTGGAGTTATTTTGTTACAATTGGCAGCTATGAATCTGAGCGAGTGGCCATGACTTGTGGAGTCCCCCAGGGGTCAATTCTTGGACCTCTTCTGTTTAACTTGTATATGCTCCCTTTGGGTCAGATATTGCAGAACTTTAACATCAATTATCACAGTTATGCAGACGATACACAACTTTATGTGTCTCTGTCACCGGACGACGAGAATGTTCTACAATTAAATGAAGACAAAACTGAGATCATTCTGTTTGGGAGCAAAGAGAAGAGGGTCAGCGGAGTGTTGATAGACTCAGATCTGACTTTCAGCAGCCACATCAAAGCTGTCACCAAGGCAGCTTTTTACCACCTCAGAAATATCAACAGAATTAAAGGTTTCCAGGAGAAACTCATCCATGCATTCATCTCCAGCAGACTCCATCACTGTAACGCTCTTTTAACTGGACTTCCCAAAAAGAGCATTAAACATCTGCAGCTCATCCAGAACGCTGCTGCTGGAGTTTTAACCCGGACTAAGAGATCTGAACACATCCCAGCAGCTTTAAAATCTTTACTTTGGCTTCCAGTTAGTCACAGAATAGATTTTAAAAGCCTGCTGATGGTTTACAATCTGCGATCTGTTCAGAGAATATAAACCCAGCAGAGCTCTGAGATCCAAGGACTCAGGTCAGCTGGTCCAGTCCAGAGTCCAGACTAAACATGGAGAAGCAGCATTTAGCTGTTATGCTGCAAACAAGTGGAACAAACTGCCAGTGGAGATTAAACTTTCACCAAATGGAGACATTTTTAAATCCAGGTTAAAACATTTCTGTTCTCATGTGTCTATGCATGAAATCTGCACGATATCTTTGAACTTATCTGGACTGTTGCTTCTTTTTAAATTCATTTCAATTATTTTATTTGTTTCTCTTTATATTCTTTTATGTATTTTTAATGCTTCTTCCACTCCCTGCTGCAATGCTTTTATTTTATATAAAGCACTTTGAATTTTTTCGTACATGAAATGTGCTATACAAATAAATTTGATTTGATTTATTGAGAAATTCCGCTGGGAGAAAGGAGTTGTTGGTGTCGAGTGTGACGACCGACGAGCTTTGAAGCTTTTAACGAGCGTTAGGTATCAGAAGTAACGTTTCTAAACTGATGTTTAACGTGTTTATCCACATATTATTGACCATTTCACCAATAAGCGGAATCTCACTGCTGTGTGCAGCAGGGAGTGTCTTATCAGGCCGATGTCAGGGCGAGTGTGACGCCTCGGGGGTGGGTCACCGTGGTGATAAGAGCCGACTCACTGATACCCGCTGGCTGTCGTTTCCACAGCAGGGCCGAACGGGGCCAAAGCGGGCTATTAACAGCCCCGTCGCCCAGAAATTAACCCCACACACACACCTATAAACAGCTAATGAGCAACAGATTCTCTGAAAACAGAGTTTTCTGTCAGAACCACAGGGAAAAGCTGCGAATCATCACGTGTAGGGAGGTCCGGCGTCAACTTTAACGGGCTGAATGAACCCGTTTTATAGGTACGGAACAACAGATGTGCCACAAAAAGATAATTAAATGCATAAAGAAGAACAAATATGAAAACAAAAAGATTAAAAAAACTGATTAATGTGGAAATAATGAATAAATCTAATTTATTTGGTTTATATCTGTTGGTTTTATTGGTTTATTTATTGAATGCAGCTTTATTTTTCTGTCAGTATATTATGTTCAGTGTTTATCAAATCCTTTTTATTCACTCATAATTCATCTTTTCATGACCTCATCCTTTACTCTGCAGATTTGGACACAAACTTCCCAACATGAGTCATAAAGATTTAAAAGATTAGAGCCTTTCTGTCATGTGTCATGAACTCACTTTGTGGTTTTTAGTGTTATAGCAGATATTTAATGAACTATTATACAGTTTTTATACGTAATAAAGATCATTTGGTTGTTCTTTTGTCACAAGTTCAGCTGAATTTGATCTCAGATGAACAACAATGTGAATATTTCACTGACTCAAACTGAGAGAAAAAACAGAAGCACCGTGTGAATAACTAAGTGAACCCCAGCATCCAGGTGTGTGTTAGCACGATCCCAAGGAGAAAAGACAGCAGCAGCTGCTGCTGCCCATCAACCTGGGAAGGATTATAAGGCCGTTTCCAAACTATCTGGAGTCCATCGTTCCACAGAGAGAAAGATTATTCACAAGTGGAAAACATTCAGGACAGCTGTCAATCTTCCCAGGAGTGGACGTCCCAGCAAGGTCACCCCAAGGTCAGAAACCCAAGAGCTACATCTCAGACTCTGCAGGCCTCAGTTAGCATGTTAAAGGTTAAAGGTCACCCCAAGGTCAGAAACCCAAGAGCTACATCTCAGACTCTGCGGGCCTCAGTTAGCATGTTAAAGGTTAAAGGTCACCCCAAGGTCAGAAACCCAAGAGCTACATCTCAGACTCTGCAGGCCTCAGTTAGCATGTTAAAGGTTAAAGGTCACCCCAAGGTCAGAAACCCAAGAGCTACATCTCAGACTCTGCAGGCCTCAGTTAGCATGTTAAAGGTTAAAGGTCACCCCAAGGTCAGAAACCCAAGAGCTACATCTCAGACTCTGCAGGCCTCAGTCAGCATGTTAAAGGTTAAAGGTCACCCCAAGGTCAGAAACCCAAGAGCTACATCTCAGACTCTGCAGGCCTCAGTTAGCATGTTAAAGGTTAAAGGTCATGGCAGCACAGTTAGAAACAGACTGAACAGGTATGGCTTGTGTGGAAGGGCTGCAGGAGAAAGCCTCTTCTCTCTAAAAAGAACATGGCAGCACAGCTTAGGTTTGCAAACTCTGGATACCAAAGTGAGCTGCAAACCTCAGTGAGCTGAGGGAGTTTCAGTGTGATATCGACTGCATAATGAAACAAACACTGTCTCCTTCTGATAACTTTATCTGCAGATCTGTGACAAACTGTCGGAGGAAATATCAAAAGAAAACAGATTTTTTCTTTTTTCTAACAGAATCTGTCTGGAAACTCCATATTTATCTTTATATGCCATGAATTTCACGTGAAACCCTCTTTATGTCCTTACAGATCTCTACAGTGACACTGGAGATTTTGCAGCCTTAATTGGAGGTGAGAACTTCAGACTTTTCTTTCTCTGTTGAAATTAAAGCAGCAGATTAAACCCAAATGGGTTAAAACTGTAAAGGTTCACCCGGTTATCAGTATGATTAACTTCACCGATCTGTGGTCTTAATGTTGTGGCTCATTGGTTTTCATTGTACATCATATACCGAATTGTGTATCTTTCATTTATCCAAATGAAGGATTAAAAATGATTTAAATTGAGATCATTTAAAAGGAAGAAACTAAACAATTTTTCCTTGACTTGTGCATTTTTGCAAAAATAAATGCATCATTTGGCTCATTTTACAAGTAATTCAGTGTATTCTACCCTAAAAGTTTAGATTATAAATTTAGATTATAATTTTTAATCTAATTAATCACATGATTTCCTCGATTAATCGCGATTAATCGCATTTGTACGCAAAATCCCAAAATGAATCCAAAAGTAGTGTATAGCTTTTAGCATTTAGCTTTATTTTAAATGTGCTGCCATATGAATGAAAGTGCCATAACATTTGTTGTGCAAACACACTTTTAACATCAGCATCTTTCTGTAGTTTTTATGTAGAAGCCTCGCTCCACTGTCTGTTTCCTTGAATGACTTGCTGCTATCAGTTGTGTGTTTTGCCTTTAAGTGATATTTTAGACTGGAACTACTACGCTGAGAAGACAATTCAACTTGGCTGTAAATGCAGGAGTTCTTTTTATATTTATTTTGAAATACGTGCTTTTATGTTGAAACAAGTAAAACAGGAAGTAGCGCCGGTTAGCTCCGTTAGCTTCACACAGAGACCGAGGAGCACCTGTAGCGGTGATGTTAGCTGCTGGTTTATCTTTATTTTATTACTCCATGCTTCGTGGTGTTTGCTGTAACTGTGTGAATGTGATGCATTCAACAGACTTTTACAATAATAAAACCTGCGTTAATGCGCGATAAAATATTTATCGGCGTTAAATAACTAACAAGTTAAGGCGATAATAACGAGTTAACTCGCCCAGCCCTAGTTATAAGAACATAAAGGATGTAGTCGAGCCCAATTTGCTGCTGTTACAAGGAAAATGTAAAAAAATAGGGAACATTTGATTGACAGCGACTCAGAAGCCCCTCCCCCTCCCTCTCTGCTGTGCTTCAGCTCTTCAGCACAAAAGGATTTTTTGAGTTTTTCCTCCTCATTTATTATCCTAACTGGCGATAAAATGCACGGGAGTTTATTGGAAATGTGCATTTAATTTACACGTCTGGGGTAGTTTAAGCTAACCAACTTTACTGCCTTGGTTTTTTAGGAACAAACAGGTTTATGAGTCCAGCTGAAGCGATTAGTTCGTATCGTATGTGGATGACTCGATATTTTCCCTCACAGGAATCGTCAGCGTCGTGCTGCTGCTGTTCATCTGTACAATCGCAGTGTTGCTGTGGTGCCTGTCCAGACAAAAAGGCTCGTACGACACCAACGAGACGGACGACGACGACGACGACGACGACCACGGCGATGACGATGACGAACCCGGCGGCTCCGACGCGGCGCTCCAATCCAAAGAGCCTCTGAAGCCCAAAGAGGACGACTAAAGGGAAAGGGAGTCACAGTCGAGCTGAGGACTGAGTAGCTTTGTAGATTTGTTGCAGGAGAACAGAAGAAAGACTTTTTCCCCCAAAATGTAGCTTGTCTAAAGCTTCGATGAGCACCTGCGTAGACAGGCGCCATCAACTGGTAGCGAAATGTAACTGCGCTTTTATTCAGTCCACCTTAACCGAGCGACGTCACGAAGCTTAAATCCTGGCTTGTTTAAGGCCGACTGTGCCTCACCTGAAGTGGAGCAGAGCAGAGCAGCTGCCGACGGAGGAAATTAAAAGACCCGAATGAGCTCATCGTCACGTTTTAACTCGCCAAACGTTTCTCTGTTCAACGCTCCGATGGTTAAAAGAGACGAAACTTCCAAAGTATCAAACTCAAAGTTCCCATCACATGTCAGGCTGTTGATGGAACATTTAAACCAATCAGCTTTCAGATCAGAGGGGAGCCACACATTTACCCATCATGCATTTTCTCACCTGAGGCCAGAACCAAAGAGCTGTGGCGTCTTTTAGGAGTCGATTCCTGTTTGAAAGCAGCAGGAAATACAGAATAAAACAACAACAAAAGGGAAAAAAGAACCAAGCATTTTAAAAAAAAGAACATTTTAGAGGAAAAAACAACATCATAAACCACTTTATCTTCAGTTTTTAACTTGTGAATTTGTTTTGTTTTGCATCTCCTGGTCACCATGACGATCATCTGATGCCATTCCCACGTCCAACTATTCGTTAACAACGTTCACAACAAAAACACAATGTGATGACATTATCTGAAAACCAAAGAGGGAGCTTTGAAAAGAATGGCTTCCATTATAGATGATGAATTAGGTTTTCACCTCCTGACGCAGGATCCTCGCAGATTCTGGTAATCGTTTAGCATGCTGGTGATTTTCCACCCGAGTGTTGTTGTTTTTCAGCTCCTGGTGATGACAAACCGACGGGAGTTTTTGACTCAGACTCACATACCGCACAGCTATGAATCAGTTGTGAAAAATTATCTGCGTAAACACCTCTGACATGTTTAAATTGTCATTTTTCAAGCCAAAGTGGTGCATTTCTGTCCATTTTAAAGACTTAAAAGGCTTTGTTTTCAACTGTTAGAAATATATCAGTTAAGTTCTCATAGCTGTATCTGTTTAGATGTATTTACTGATGCATTTATAAGAATAAACTTCACACTTTCTGACCTCTTCGTGGCTTCGTTTGTATGAGAAAAAGTGAAAATGCTTCTCCTTGTGGCCGATACGGTGAACTGCACCCGTCATTTACTACATGAGTTACATGAAAATGTTCTTGATTTCACACATTTAATGTCCGAGTAAAACACAGATGTAGTTTTTTTTAGAATGATATAGAATCTTCTCACATTTGCTTCTCAAATCAACACATACATTTTGTTATGTCACTCCTAAGACAGACATTGTTAAGGATTACATTTTGAATAAAAAGGCAACACATCTTCAAAATGATCTTTTTGAAATCACAACAAAATTAAGGATTTGATAAAAGTCCAGAAACATTAACTGGTGACACTAAGAAGTGGCAAATAAACAGTAAAGTTCTGCTTTTATGAGGATTAACGATCCAAAAATACCATAAAAGCTACAAAATTCAATCACAGAAGACTTTTTAAAGAGGATTTATTGTTGTAAAGTTTGTGTATTTTTTACATAAATGAGATTTCTATGTATTTAATGGAGCAGGGTTGATATTCTCACATCACTAAATGATCTGTAAGTCGTCTAACTACAAAACATTTGGCATCATCAGCTGATTTCATCCTTTTTCTGTTTGGCTACAAACTTTTCTCTGTCGTCGATCTGCTGCAGATGTATTAAATATTCATTTAAATTAAACAACTGAAGCACAGGTTCTGCTCTCAGTTTGCAGGTTGTGGCGTCAGTACATGGCAGGAATATTCAACAGTGAGCCCTCCTGTCTGATAATGTGTGGAAAACCACCTTCAGTCCAGTTTAACAATCCCCGGACGCCCACATTTATGCCTATTATCATGTTGTTTCCCCCACAAACACCCTTTTGTTCCCCTTTGACACACCCAATACAAACGTTGTTTGTCCTAAGGCATTTAATCGCTTCTGTACTTGGGGAAAAACATCCAAATTTCCCCAAAACTAATGTGTTTAAGCTCTTAAAACATATCCCGGAGAGTTTAGAGGCCGACCTTTAACTTTAATATTGACATAACAAGCTGTCATTTGTTTGCATATTCATATATTTTTCTCTGTAAAACAGCCGCTTCTTAAGCCGTTTTGGTTTAAGAAAAGTGAAAAGGAAACTTTAGGCCAGACCGGACCAACAGATCAACAAATCCTTACATTTTGTGGCTCATTTTGCTTAAAAGGATGATTATTAACTATTAAAAATTATCTACTGCTTCATTCATCTGGGAGAGTTAAGCTTTTGTTCTGGTATAAAGTCAGACAGTCACGTGCAAATGTATAGAAAGGTTATAAAATGGAGCTTTAACCCTCAGTTTGAGTGTAAATACCCAGAAATGTTCAGTCAACAGATGAATAAAACAATGAATCTGGGCTGGAATCTTTGTGAAGGTGTCATTTTGGGTTTTAAAAAGGAACAAAAACTCTAAATTACGTCCATCAGAAAAGCTTTAAATGTATAGTGTAGATATATTCTTATAGACTTAATGTATGTCTAATATACTTCTGTTTCTGGTTATAAGACATCATGAGTGTTTTCTATTCTAAGAAACTACACAGAGTAAGATTATTATCTATTATTGAGTTCTGATCCAGCTCAAATTGACTTTTTGTCGTCTTTTCGTAGCAGTTTTGAAACTTTTCAACCATGTTTGCATAAAAATATTGAGCTTTTCCTTTGATTCGAAGTAAGTTTTGATCAGTTTTCTTTTTTTCCGCAGCATCCCTGACATCTTCATTATAAAGATAAACAAATATCAAAGAGGAAAGTCTGTTGTTTTTAATCTTTAATCACAAAATTCTCCTTTTTAAACCAGCCGGTTTAAAACTTTCTGTGTTGTAGTGTCACTTTCAGCCTTTATGGGGCGTTATTGGATCAACTGATAATGTTCAGTACACAGAATATTTTATTTATTACCAATAATATACACAGAAAAAGGAAAAGGATGATCAAACGGAGAGAGGACACTAAAAAAAAGAGAAATGCGTAAAGAGAATACAGGAAACATCTGCAAGCGGGGGATTAAATTAGAATTTGAAAAGGAGAAGTAATTTGATTTGATCATTATTATCTAATGGTGTTTGCTGCAGGTACAGGACATTTCCCTGTTATCTCATTAAAAACACACCAAACAGACACAGCTGGGCGGAGGGAACATTTCTACCAGCTAATAAAACCTGCAAATTAAAGCCATGTGATGCCCGTTAATGAACACACACAACTATATTCACACCTCAGCAAACTTAACAGCTCAGTGGGCAGAAACAAACCCCTTCAGGTCATTTAGGAGGGGAAACATTAAGGCAGAAACAGGCCCAGCGCAGCTCTAAATGCTATGTGCTTACTAGCTCTTAGTTAGCATGTCAGCTTTTAGTTAGCTTTTCCTTTAGCATGTCAGCTTTTAGTTAGCTTTTCCTTTAGCATGTCAGCTTTTAGTTAGCATGTCAGCTTTTAGTTAGCATGTCAGCTTTTAGTTAGCTTTTCATTTAGCATGTCAGCTTTTAGTTAGCATGTCAGCTTTTAGTTAGCTTTTCATTTAGCATGTCAGCTTTTAGTTAGCTTTTCATTTAGCATGTCAGCTTTTAGTTAGCATGTCAGCTTTTAGTTAGCATGTCAGCTTTTAGTTAGCATGTCAGCTTTTAGTTAGCTTTTCATTTAGCATGTCAGCTTTTAGTTAGCATGTCAGCTTTTAGTTAGCTTTTCATTTAGCATGTCAGCTTTTAGTTAGCATGTCAGCTTTTAGTTAGCTTTTCATTTAGCATGTCAGCTTTTAGTTAGCATGTCAGCTTTTAGTTAGCTTTTCATTTAGCATGTCAGCTTTTAGTTAGCATGTCAGCTTTTAGTTAGCTTTTCCTTTAGCATGTCAGCTTTTAGTTAGCATGTCAGCTTTTAGTTAGCATGTCAGCTTTTAGTTAGCTTTTCCTTTAGCATGTCAGCTTTTAGTTAGCATGTCAGCTTTTAGTTAGCATGTCAGCTTTTAGTTAGCTTTTCTTTAGC
Source organism: Odontesthes bonariensis (assembly GCF_027942865.1). NCBI lineage: Eukaryota > Metazoa > Chordata > Actinopteri > Atheriniformes > Atherinopsidae > Odontesthes > Odontesthes bonariensis. The sequence goes on from NC_134516.1 coordinate 7,026,187, forward strand.
ATGTCAGCTTTTAGTTAGCTTTTCCTTTAGCATGTCAGCTTTTAGTTAGCATGTCAGCTTTTAGTTAGATTTTCCTTTAGCATGTCAGATTTTAGTTAGATTTTCCTTTAGCATGTCAGCTTTTAGTTAGCATGTCAGCTTTTAGTTAGATTTTCCTTTAGCATGTCAGCTTTTAGTTAGCTTTTCCTTTAGTATGTCAGCTTTTCTTTACCATATTAGCTTTTAGTTGGCTTTTTCTTTAAAATGTCAGCTTTTAGTTAGCTTTTCCTTTAGCGTGTTAGCTTTTAGTTAGCATTTCCTTTAGCATGTAAGCTTTTAGTTAGCATTTCCTTTAGCATGTAAGCTTTTAGTTAGCTTTACCTTTAGCATGTCAGCTTTTAGTTAGCTTTTCGTTAGCATGTCAGCTTTTCGTTAGCATGTTAACTTTTCGTTAGCTTTTCCTTTAGCATGTTAGCTTTTAGTTAGCTTTTCTTTAGCGTTTCTTTAGCTTTTCGTTCGCATGTTAGCTTTTCTTTAGCTTTTCGTTCGCATGTTAGCTTTTCGTTAGCTTTTCTTTAGAATGTCAGCTTTTAGTTAGCATTTCGTTAGCATGTCAGCTTTTCGTTAGCATATTAGCTTTTAGTTAGCATGTTAGCTGCTTGCATGAGCCATCACATCAAATTAACCGTAAAGGAATTAACTGGGGACGTTGTTAGGATCTCGAGACATTCAGGGCTCAGACTTGCCCAGAAATATTTTAACATCATGAAATCAAACTAAAGAAAACAAGCAGATACTATCTGAGTTCTTGTGAAACCTCGTTGGTTTTTTGGGGGGCAGAAACAAACCCCTTCAGGTCATTTTGGAGGAGAAACATTAAGGCAGAAACAGGCCCAGCGCAGCTCTAAATGCTGTGCTTACTAGCTTTTCGTTTAGCATGTTAGCTCTTAGTTAGCATGTTAGCTTTTAGTTAGATTTTCTTTAGCATTTCGTTAGCATGTTAGCTTTTCATTAGCATGGGGGTTAGCAGGGGCTGCTTGCATGAGCCATCACAACAAAAGGAATGAACTGGGGACGTTGTTAGGATCTCGAGACATTCAGGGCTTAGACTTGCCCAGAAATATTTCAACAACATAAATTCAAACTAAAGAAAACAAGCAGATACTATCTGAGTTCTTGTGAAATCTCATTGTTTTTTTTATTGTAAGCACAGAGAACAAACCAGAGCCTTTAAACTGATGAGTCATGCTCACTTGTATTTTGCTTTCAAACTGCTTTACAGGCGTCTTATTCATCCAATACGCTCCTCCTCCTCGTGCTCTTCTTCATCCTAGTTTCCCGCTTAAATATCCAGAGGCAAAAAACACTGTTTGAGCAGATTAATGAGAGACTTTATAGTCTTTAGTCAATATGATATGAACCATTTCCTTGAAACCATATCTCTTTAAACTAGGGCTGGGCAACGATTAAAAGTTAACTCACCCAGCCCTACTTTAAACATTCCCCAAACTCTCCCAAAAGTAACATATTCCAGTCATGTTTTGCCTCCCATAGGAGCTCAAAATGACATTATCATCATTCAATAACCCGTCTACAGGTGTACAGCAGTGGTAGTGGGAAAGATGTCATGTCGCAGCACCAAATAAAGCATTAAAATAATCATTAAAGCAGATCTTGATGTTTTGGACATCTATAGAGTGGAGCAACAAAGCCAAAGCGCAACAACAAAAATCTGATTTTTAACAGCAAAAAGGACGTATTCTCTCATTTAAGTTTCACCTCAGAAACGGATATACTGACAGGAAGCACTCTCCTAAAGAAAGCAATTTGGTGGTTCATGAATGTTTACGAGCCTGCGTGCGAGGCAGCATCATCCTTATTGTGACTCAGCTTAAAACCAAGCAGGTGAGCAAACATAAAAAAGGAAAATAAGTGAAGTTTTATGAGCCTTTCTCTCTTAAATGATTAAAATGAACCCAACGACTCGCATTAAAGCCCAAAGTGTCTCGGAGGGAAGCGCTAGGAGCTCGTCCAAGGTGGAATATTTCATTTGTGACTCAAAAGTCGTTTGTCAAATCAATTTTGAGCGTTAAAGGGATAGTTCTCCTCTTTTGACATGAAGCTGTATGACATCCCATATCAGCAACATCATTTATGAACATCTTCTTCGCCTGCCGACAGCCGCGCCTGTTACGGTGTTTGCTGATCGGTCTGCACGGCAGGCAGTGATACGAAGGGAGAGAAAATAGAGCCAAGCGATTGTGAGGTCTGACTTTTTCCTGGAGAACGATTTTGTGATGCAAATGTATTACTCTGTTGAACAGATACTGTTTTGAGAAGCAAAACGCTTTATTTTTTAAACCCCAGCCAACTAGCCGGACTACCTTCATCAACACCAAAATAAGGCTGGAACTCTGCTCACAGGACGCAGCAGGGGGTAAGAAGATGTTCAGAAATGATGTTGCTGATATGGGATGTCATACAGCTTTATGTCAAAAGAGGCGAACTATCCCTTTAATGGCGTTCCCAGCGACAACAGAGCTGCGGCAGCCAGAAACACTGAGCTGGGATTGTTTAGAGTAAAAGAAATCAGAGATGAAACTCATTGTGAGGCTTCCCGGAGAGCGCGGACATTTCTCGAAAGCAACACCATCTTTTCCAGATGAGAGAGCATTTTTTTGGCAGGGTCGAATTTCCCACCGAGCGGTCCCACAAGGTCATCAAACGGCTGCGAAATACATCAGCTTCAACACATGCTTCATCTCATCAGGACGACTCCGAATGTTTACAGACCGTCGATCATTTTACTGCCTTCATCCTGTTTCTTTCCTCTAAGAAAGCATCCTGTCAAATTAATGTAAATAAAAACAGAAAGCAATGATTTGTAAATCTAAAAAACTGTATTTTATTCAGAATAGAACATAGAAAACCTTTAAAATGTTAAAAGTGAGACATTTGAATATTTAATGAATAATATGAGCTCATCTTGAGTCTGACGGCAGCAACAAAAGGCTGGAAAAGAAAGTGGAACTGAGAGGAAAGAGTAGGAGGAACATGTAGCTAATTAGGTTAATTAGCAACAGGTCGGTCACATGAGTGGGTGTAAAAGGAGCACCTTAGAGAGGCAGAGTCTCTCAGAAGAACAAAAGGCTGGAAAAGTAAGTAAGGCCTGATAACTGAAGGCTCTGCCTCCCAAACCGGCAGCTGGTTCCACAGAGAGGGGCCTGATAACTGAAGGCTCTGCCTCCCAAACTGGCAGCTGGTTCCACAGAGAGGGGCCTGATAACTGAAGTCTCTGCCTCCCAAACTGGCAGCTGGTTCCACAGAGAGGGGCCTGATAACTGAAGGCTCTGCCTCCCAAACTGGCAGCTGGTTCCACAGAGAGGGGCCTGATAACTGAAGGCTCTGCCTCCCAAACTGGCAGCTGGTCCCACAGAGAGGGGCCTGATAACTGAAGGCTCTGCCTCCCAAACTGGCAGCTGGTTCCACAGAGAGGGGCCTGATAACTGAAGGCTCGGCCTCCCAAACTGCCAGCTGGTTCCACAGAGAGGGGCCTAACTAGACAATTTCGGGTCCAAAGATAACGACTTCAGTTTTCAAACATCGTGTCGATCAATGAGCAGAATTGCTGGGAACACCGTGGGCACCGAGGTCCGTGTTGTAATATTTACACTTATTATTGTGCACCCTCCCTGTCAAAAAGTAATGAAATAAATAAATGACCCAACAGCCGACTACCTCAACCGCTCATTTCTGCAGAAAGCTGCTGTTCCAGTAAAGGCAGAGGTGGGTAGAGCAGCCAAAAATTGTACTCAGGTAAAAGTAAAAAGTAGTCATCCAAATAATTACTTGAGTAACAGTAAAAAAGTGCTCGGTGAAAAAACTACTCAAGTACTGAGTAACTGTTGAGTAACGTCTGATTTATTTGTTAACACAAGCATTCAATCAGACAGACAAAAATACTAAATAATCATCTTTAGGCAAATTAGAGTTCATCCAATTGATAAAATAAATTAAAATGAATTAATTAATTACAAAATAGCTTAAATTAAAATAATCCAGGTAAATTCAAGAACTTCAATAAAAAATAAAAGAGACTTAGGAAATGTTTAAAACATATGTAACCCGTATGTAACCTAAAAAACAAACATTCACCTATCCATGGGGGGGCAAACGAGTTTAGGAAACTTAGCGCTACATGTTTCCTCAGGTTAGATGTTGAGTTTCTGCTGAAATGTGCGTTTGTTTTGGTTGACACAGAAGACACATAATGTAGCTGCTGTTTCTCACTCTTTGTAAGGTAAACATGCTTTCAGTATGAGGCCTCGTCTGCGTCTTCATTTCCCACCGTTGGTTCTGACATTTTTCATCTGTTTCTTTGTTTGTTTGCTACGACTGCTAATGCTAAAGCTAACCCGTCCCGCCGCTGAGATCGAGTACGGTCACGTGACCAGACTGCACGGCTGCGTCTGATTGGTGGAACACAGTCAGGTGGTAGAGCCTTTGGCGGAAGTCTCTCTCTCTGTCAGAATAAAACATTAAAATGAGGCGTACGCGGGGGGATAAAAATAATGAGGCGTAGAATACCAAAGAGGGAAGAAGAAAAGTAACCAGCTCACTGTAGCCTAATGTAGCGGAGTAAGAGGACAGTTTCTGCTGCACACATCTACTCAAGGAAAAGTAAAAAGTATAGAGATTTAAAACTACTCCTAGAAGTATAATTTTTTCAAAAAAACATACTCAAGTAAATGTAACTCGGTACTACCCACCTCTGGGTAAAGGTTATATTCTGCTGCAGCAGGGACGAACATGCAGCCGAAGAAGCTTCTCAGGTATAACAACCGTTTTTGTTCCGTTTTCTTTGTGCCAACAGGATAATTCGGGTTTATTACAATAATAATAATAATAATAATAATAATAATAATACGATATTTTATTTATAAAGCACTTTTCATCAACTTAGTGACCTCAGAGTGCTACATTTTAAAACTAGCATTTAAAAAAAATTTAAAAAATAAAAAAAATAAACAAACAGAAAAATTGTTTTAAGATTTTTCAGGTAAACTAAAGGCTTTTCTAAAAAGGTAAGTTTTCACACTGGAAAAAATCAAAGTCTTACCAAGTATATTTGTCTAATTTGTAGTCAAAAGCCCAATTCGCACGGGATAAGTATTACCTATGGACCCCTCGTAATTCGGAATAATTGCGGAGAATGTCTGAGTTCTTAGTCCTGTGCGAATGCGCCATGTCCGTGATTTGTGGGATAGTAATTCCGCCGTGAATTACCTACTGTATTTTGGCGAAACACAGACGTCCTGTGGTAATTTAAGTCCCGTCTGAACGCACACCTGTGTGTTCAACCTATTCTCACCAACAAGGTAAAAGAAGTGTCCTATAAACTCATTCACAGGATCTACCCTGCTAAAGACTACCTGAAGAAATTCAACTCAAAAATTAATGTGAACTGTACCTTCTGTGATCTTTGCCCCGAGTCCATCACTCATTTGTTCTGGTTATGTCCTCATTCTAAAGAGTTCTGGCAACATTTTTGTAATTATATTGATTTAAAAATGTTTGCAAGCTTTCAGTTGTTCTGGGAACATGTCCTATTTGGCAAAGTGCTAAAATGAATCCAAAGATTTTCTTTATTAATTTACTAATTTTTAAAGCAAAATTTCACATACACAAACACAAATTTTTGAAAAGAAAACCACATTTTTTTGTCTTTTTGGTTGAATTAAAGCAATACCTTCTTACAATTAGACCTTTAACTAATAAAAAAGCAAAAACAACTATATGGGCCTGTTCCCAACTTGGGATTTTGGACGAACTGTTGTCATAATTCCTAATTTTATTTTATTTCTATTTTTTTGTTACAAGAGATTCCTTGGCACACATGTCTTTGTGTTCATTAGCTTTCTTTTTGTAAGTGCATCATGAAGGTCATCTTCTTTTTATTATTATTCCTATGCTCCTCCTGGCTATCTTCTTTTTGGCGTTATGCTCACATTTGTAAACTATTATTTTGTTGAATTACTAATAAAGTTAAAAAAATAAATAAATAAAAATGTCCGTGACGTCACAAAAAGTGGGACTCTACGGGACGGCTACTAGGCCAAAATACATCCCGCGCTGAAAGCCTCAACGGTCATTTCTCCCATTTTTTTGTGAACTGTTATCTTTGTTTTAAATCTGAAATGTTTCATCTCCACTTCATTTCTATGTTTCGAATTATCTTTATTAGGGGAATTAAAGTGAATGAAATAAAACAAATGTCAAAAATATAACATATTGGACAGATTAAAAAAAAAAAAAAAAAAAACTATGTGTACAACCAGGTACAACGGGGCAAAACAGCAAGTTACGACAATTACGGAATATCCGCTCATGATGTCTGTGATTTCAGTAAATTACAGACTTTTGCTTGTCCCGTCCGAATGCGCCACAAAAAAATACAGAGGTGGGGGGGTAGTTGCGAATTACCAGTGATCCATAGGTAATACTTATCCCGTGCGAATTGGGCTAAAGTATCTCATTACACTTAATATAAGACACAACTGCCTAACAAGTACCATTTCAGCCAGATATAGGGACTTGTTTGAAGACAATACATCTGGAATATCTTGTTAAGTGAAAAAGTCTTGAAAACAAATTGTTTTGAGTCACATATCATATCAAACAAGCTTTTTTTTTACATTTGAAGAGGTTTTTAAGCTAATTTCAAGATCACTTTCATCTCAAAAGTCCTAAATATCACATTTTATTTCAAGAAATCTGGACAAGCCGATATTCACTAGTTCCATTGGCAGATTTCTTTGCTTATTTCAAGCAAAAACGTCTTTTATTTGTTGTTTTTCTTACTTATTTTTGGAGGGGCATTTTTTTCCAGTGCAGGCCTTTTTTTAAAAGAATCCACGTTACAACATGGATTACAACATGAATTACAACATGTTTTAACATATTTACACACTCTCTGCCTCAGAGCAGCATGCAAACGGCATTTATTGGAAATTAAGAGCAGAAAAACACAAGAAGATGGAGTCCTAAAAAGTCCGACTGTGTTTTCAGGGGTGCATGAGTTCATGGGAAGCCATCATCACATCACTTACAGCGTGTGTGTGTGTTAAAACAGCACACTCAATTTACAGCCGTGCACCACAGCTCATGTGTGTGAGAGTGGGTTTGTGGGGAAGTGGGGATGCTAATCAGCCCCAGATGAGCGAAGAGGCCAGACGGGCCCAGTCCCACTCTGTGTGTGTGCGTTACAGCAGTAATAATAGTTTGGACTGGCGCAGTCCGTCCCGAGAGCCAGCCCTCTAAAACCTCAAGCTGGCTGCCAACACACTCACACACGCTCTGCATACACCACCTGAGAATGTCAGGAGGGCCGGAGCGGCAGCTTCGCGTGAGAACGAAGCTCCGAAGTGGGAGTGTTTGTGCGAGCGAGTGCTTCACTGACAGGCCCGGTTTGCCAAACATTTCCAAACTCAGACGGACTGTGAGTCATGCTGCATTCAACTTCAAACATCGTGATGCGCTGAAACGCAGTTTTTCCCCCCCGACAGTCTTCAAACGGAAGCAGATTTACGTAAGATTTTATAGCTTTAAAGTTGTGCTGCTGAGGTTGAGAAAAGGTTCTCCGATCTAGTTTTGGATCGTGTTCATACGCTAAATAACTTCAGAACCATCACTTCTTGGTGTGCGTTTCTTTTCAGGATCATGTTTCTCTTCAGGATTAAGAAATGTATTGACCATTATTTTTGGGCTGGGCTCAAATGAGAAGACCTGAAAAGATCTGCAAATCAGCGCTACATGCACCTTTTGAAAAGAAAGAGTCTCCTCCAGTCTTTTGCTAAATCTTCAGGCCATAAATGGGTTAAAAGCAGTCAAACAACAACCTCCAATCACTCCAAGTGTCACCCCATGGGACTTTGTTTAAGTTTTATGTTTTAGTTATCATGTTTTAGGTCACGTTTTGGTTCTTAGTCCATGTTTAGTTTTGTCATGTCTTAGTTTCCCTGCACTCTGTTAGTTCACTCACTTCACCTGTGTCATTCCCCTCCAGCTGCACCCAGTCACTAATCACTGTCCCTATTTAGTTTCCAGTTGCCCCTCTCAGTTTGTCGGTGCTTTGTTTGTTACTCCCCCTTCATGCCACGCCATGATCTGGCTTGACCAAGTTAAGTATTTATTAATCAATCCTTGCCACGTTAAGGCCTTGTTTTGTTTTCCCAGTATTTTTCCAAAGTTGAGTTTTTTTTATATCTGTTTCAGCCGTGCTTTTCGTTTGTACTTTGCTTTTTGATCCCTTGAATCCTGAGAATAAACCCTGTTTTGCTTTTGAAGTCCGCATCCGTGTCCTCCCTCCTCACCCCAACCTGACACCAAGTGTGTCACATGTTGTAAATCAACTCAGGTTGTACAATTTCCCAAACCTAGTTGAGTAGTTTTAGTCGTTCCTAAACCCAACGAAGAAGATCTGTTCCAAAACCTCACAAGGTAATTGTAAACTTAGCCAAATGGAGTGAAAATGGAAGTAAAGCTTAAAGTAAACGCTAAAAGATGACAGAAAATAAAGAATTATTGTCAAAATAACCAGATTTTCATTCACGATCGAAAAAAAGTAAAAAAAAATCTGTGGAGATTCGTTTGAAAAACTGCAAATAAATGTAACTAAGATCTGTTGTACTTATTGTTCCTCTGCTCCTGTATTTGCTCCAGCTTCCTTGTGGACGTGGAGGTTGGTGGCGCCTTTGATTATTCAGGATTCAGAAATGTTATTTTTGGGCTGGGCTCAAATGAGAAGACCTGAAAAGATCTGCAAATCAGCGCTACAGCCACCTTTTGAAAAGAAAGAGTCTCCTCCAGTCTTTTGCTAAATCTTCAGGCCATAAATGGGTTAAAAGCAGTCAAACAACAACCTCCAATCACTCCAAGTGTGTCACATGTTGTAAATCAACTCAGGTTGTACAATTTCCCAAACCTAGTTGAGTAGTTTTAGTTGTTCCTGAACCCAACGAAGAAGATCTGTTCCAAAACCTAACAAGGTAATTGTAAACTAGACGTTTTGTCGCATAAACTTAGCCAAATGGAAGTAAAGCTTAAAGTAAACGCTAAATATAACAGAAAATTAAGAATTATTGTCAAAATAACCAGATTTTCATTCACAAGCTAAAAAAAGTCAAATCTGTGGAGATTCTTTTGAAAAACTGCAAATAAATGTGAATAAGATCTGTTGTACTTATTGTTCCTCTTCTCCTGTATTTGCTCCAGCTTCCTTGTGGATGTTGGTGGTGCCTTTGATTATGGATCCAACTCGATCCTGTGGCTCCTGTTTCGGAGCTCAAGCCAAGGTCGGACCGTCCAACCCAACAACCACCAGGATAAATATCACTCTGCACTGCCTCAACCTAAAAGGGAAGTCCCTTCAAATCAACGTACCGATCGATGCTCGCCTTCAGGAAACGGACGCCAATGCTCCTCTTTTCTTTATCTCTTCTCTGAGACCCAAGAGATCTAAATGTAGAGTAAATGAACTAGGCTGAAGTGTTGTAGTTCAGTTGAAGAAGTAGTTGTCCTGACTGGAGTCGCATCATTTCAATAATCACAACAAGGTCATATGTGATTCGTAAAGTTGCTGCTTTTACCCCGAAGGTGCATCAAACTTTATAAACCAATGACTCAAACCAGCCACATGCCAACAGAACGCCGATGATAAACGACTACGCATGACAGGAGAAGGGTTGAATCGGCTTGCTTTGGCAGGTCTACCTGCCATTAAAAACCCACTGAAGCGTGCCAACTTTGGTTATCTAACCAATATCTACTCTTCAAAAGCATGTGGCCTTCAGCGATGGTGCAAACACGTCACCATGATCTGTTAATCTAATTACAGCATCCGTTTGGCACCAATTTCCCCCTTTTTTGTGTGAATGAGCTGCTTAACAGTAGCTGCAACACATTTTACAGTCGGATGCGTCCAACAGCTGCAGAAACGACCGTATTTTTTCGGTACCAGGACATCTCGACGGATAATTAATCTCAATAAGAAACAACAGAAAATCCATTCCAGTTCTTCCTGGCAATGGTGACCAGTTTGTTTGAATCATAACTGAGCAGTCAAGTGAGTCACACGTTATCTAAACCAGTAGGAATCCTGACAAAAACTACCAAAACAATGGATTTTTCCATGCTGGGTGTGTCACTTCCCATCAACAGAACGGACTGGCACAGGTCTTGGACTTTGAATCGTGTGCTAACAGAAAGAAAAGACAAAGAACGTGTAAAAGCTGATGAAGTTTAGTGCTGCAGCCTGAAAACCGATGTTGGTTTATCGCTTCTCATTAAATTAAATCAAAATAAAAAGAGAGTGATGGAGTCAAAGCTGAATTTCTGCAGTTTTAGTAAACTTTGGAGTGGATTAAGTCGTTTATCTTGTGCCTTGAAGGCTTCGCAGCACCTCAGCGTGAATTTATTCTCTCACATTTATTTCATCACAAAAAAAAAAAAAAGATGGTTTTACTTTCCAGACACTTTTATGCTGGCTGGGAATGAGTCATCAAAACATGAAGTTTTGGAAAGGATAGCCATTTCCCAGCATGCTTCGTTAGTCACTATCTGGATTACAGACTGAAGGCTCGTCCAAAGAAATACCAAAAAGCAAACCTCACCTCTGAGGCCGGTGCTGAGGTTTTTATCCTGCCCCTACTTATCCAGGGCAGGTTTGCTGGGCCTTTTAAACGATGCTGCCATTCAGTTTCATGAAGAGAGACACATTATCATATGAAAGCCGCCCAGTGCGACCACAGCCTTCCGCTGTCAGCTACTGGGAGCTACCCAGCATCAAACCACAGACTGTAGTTGCCATAGAGATGCTCCACAGAGTTTATTGCACTGCAAAAAAAATAGGAGTCTTCAAACAAGGTAAAAAACACTAAAACTACAGCAAGATAATTTGACTTGGCAAGATTTCTTAAATTAAGATTGTAGGAGTCTTGTTTCTAGATTTAAGAAAGGCAGTTTTGTGAACAAACATTTGTCATATGCTTAAAATCTAAGGAATAAAGTGTGTTTTCAGATATTTTCTGTGTGACTCTTAAATCAAGCATGTTGAGTTTGTTATTGAATCTTAAAACAAGATTTATTTTGATGAGACTTTGGAGGAGAAACGTAATACATCTTATTAAGTGTTCATTGTCTCATTTTATGATTCCCTGCCTGTTTGAGACAAAAAAAAGTTAAAGTTTTGCTTGATATAAGATTATACTGTTAAAACAAGAAAAAATATCTAGCACTTCTAAATGTGTTTTTTTTTTTTTTCTTGGTAAGAACCAAATAATTTGCAGCGTGGAAGTTAAGTGTATCGTTCAAGGCCACAGCTGTGGTGTCTAAGGCTGGCAAGATTTTAAGGTTTTATGTATCGGGCTCACGTTAGATAGATAAATTAATAAATAAACCAGGAGTGGACGTCCCAGCAAGGTCACCCCAAAGTCAGAAACCCAAGAGTTACATCTCAGACTCTGCGGGCCTCAGCATGTTAAAGGTTAAAGGTCACCCCAAGGTCAGAAACCCAAGAGCTACATCTCAGACTCTGTAGGCCTCAGTTAGCATGTTAAAGGTTAAAGGTCACCCCAAGGTCAGAAACCCAAGAGATACATCTCAGACTCTGCAGGCCTCAGCTAGCATGTTAAAGGTTAAAGGTCACCCCAAGGTCAGAAACCCAAGAGCTACATCTCAGACTCTGCAGGCCTCAGTTAGCATGTTAAAGGTTAAAGGTCATGACAGCACAGTTAGAAACAGCTTGAACAGGTATGGCTTGTGTGGAAGGGCTGCAATATTTAGATTTTACTTATAATTTTAAAAAAATAAAAATATATATAAATCAATCAATCAATAAAAGGGTGAAAAAATAAATACATTAAAAAATATGAATATTTTACAAATGAAATAAACTGTAAATAAAATTGAAATAAAGTGCAAATGAAACTTTAGCCTCATAATCTGCAAAGTCGTTTGACAATTGCTTCAGCAGGCAATACGGTACCTCCGTTTACGAAGCCGTATTTTATATAATCGGTCTTGTACCGACGCAAAATTGTACTCTTTAGTGGGGGGTCGGCACGATGTTTGTCATTTTTCCGTTTTAAAAACTTCTCCATCATTTTATATAACGTCTCTGACAGCTAGCGTAGGGACGAAAACAGTCTTCTTCTCTGTCTATTGCTGCTTGTTGAACAACTGACTGATGCATTACCGCCACCACGTGGTCGAAAGCTGCACTGTAACTGAGCTTCTCATGGATAACATATGTTACGACCCAAGGGTCGTATTTAGAGTGTGTGTGTTAGGGCTGCAGCCAGGTGAGTTGGTTGAGCAGGTAAGTTGTCCCAGCTGTAGGTAACCAGACCTAATCAGCTGGGCTGCTTTAAAAGATGCTGGAAGACGCGCCAGTGGTGCCAATGGGTCCAGCTATTGTTGGAGTGTTGTTGCAGTAGCTTGTGCAGGTTGTCTGAAGCTCAACTCTTTCAGTGGAAGGAGGTTAACAGTTTGATTTTGGGTTTTGTTGTTCTGTTAATCATTTAGGTTCTTGTTTGTCCTCAGCAGGTTCCATTAGGTTTGTGTTTTTCTTCTAGGTTTTGGTATTACTTTTCTTTTGCAATAAATAACCATTTAAACATCAGCCATCAGTTCTCATTGTTTTATTTCCTCAGCTCGGGACCCTTTATTGTTACCCCGTAACAACATATCTCTGGTGTCTTCAGTTGATAACCAATGCAGTCCCGCGGCCCACAGGTGCAAAACTGAAAGTTTTTTGCGGCCCTCTAGGTGGCGCTGGCGGCCCTATGGTTAAGAATCACTGTTCCAGAGTCAGATGTGAGGCTGTCTGTCCGACAGCTGAAGCTGGGCTGAAACTGGCTCATCAGCAGGACAAAGATCCCAAACACAGCAGCAGCTCTGCAGCAGAATGTGTGAAGAAGAGAAGAATCAAGGTGTTGCAACGGTCCAGTCAGAGTCCAGACCTCAGCCTGACTGAGATGCTGTGGTGGGACCTTCAGAGAGCTGTGCAGAAACCAGAGCTGCAGACCTCAGTGAGCTGAAGCAGCGCTGCACAGAGGAGTTCGAAAAATAACGAAACAGAAACAGTAATTCATGCGTTTTTGCTCCTCTGAGGTTGAATTTCCCTCGTTGTTAGTGCTGATAAGAACCAGATTATTGTATCAGGTCCTGAAAAGCAAAACCTTGGAACTGGAAGAGGGTGCACTCCATCTTTTTCACATTTAAACACTCAAAAATGCCAAATCTGAGACCTGCTTTCCAAACATGCCAAAGCTGGTTTGATGGTTGAGCCAAAGCGAAACCTACGGAGCGTTCTGGATGTTTTCTTTCCCTCAACCAGGTAGACCGTCCCGGCTTTTCTTTTTATTCTGAACTTTCATTCCACTCGTCACTCCGACACCCATCTGGCTTTGTTTTCACATACTTGGGTTGTATACAACAGATAAGCCTCCAACGTTCCTCCCATGAAATGCTCAGCGCTGATATTGATAGGCAGTGAAGTGCGTGGGAGTTTGATATCTGAGGAATGAAGTGGGAGGACAAAAATATGTAACTCTGAATCATATTCCTCATAAATCCTCCGTCTGAGCTGGCTGAAGAAGAGGAGGAGCTCACAGTCGGAGATAACCTTCGGATGTTTGATGGCTTTACGAGCGGGGAAGAAAAGCACGAAGAGAGGTCGCTGCTTATCCTTTCAGCCCGACTCCGTCTCTCTTTTCTTACGTACATCTCTGCAGCATCAAGCATCACATCACAAACTCCACAAGTGCATCAGAAGGCCACAATCACAAAGCAAAGAAGGATTTTCTCACCACTTGAGCAGCTTCTGATGCAGTTGATGGCTCAGTTTGAATGCCTGTTCCTGTGAAAACTTCTCATCCACAGCGACTAAACTCTGTAGGCTTTTAGGTTTTATCAGAATCAGAATGCCTTTATTGTCATTGTACATGGTACAGCGAAATTTAAAGCCACCAAAACAGTGCAAAGAGAAAATAAAAATATTAAAAAATATTTAAGTATGTACAAAAAGGGAAGGGCGTAAGATGCAACAGTTTTTTGTTATGGTAAATAAAATAAATAAAATATGGTGTTAGTGGTGATAGATAAATAAGGTGTAAGTAAATTCAAGTAAATGGATATATTGCACACAACAGTTTTTGGCCATAATTTTGAATATTGCACAAGAATAGGGAATTGTCCAAAGGGATGATCAGTGAGTGTCAGAATTGAGACTGGTTATGGCTTTGGGGAAAAAGCAGTTTTAAGTTCATAACCAAACTAAAAGGCACTTAAAAACCAGAGATGGGGACTCGAGTCGACTCGAGTTGCTGTTTTGATGACTTGTGACTTGACTTGACAAAAAATAAAAGACTTGAGACACGACTCAGACTTGGGAGTTAAAGACTCGGCACTTGACTTGAGGCACGATGACTTGAATGACTTGAGTGTTAAGCATCTAGCATAACTTCCAACTTTATTCGTCATTTAAAGATCCATTCTGACCAGTAAGTGCTCGTCAAATTAGCTAATATTATCCTGTTAGCCTAGCCGGTAGTTAGCTAACGTTAGCTTGATATGATACGGGGTGGACAGGTTGGACACATTGGCCAATGATGTTTACTGACAGTTACTTTTACACTGGAAAAAATCAAAATCTTACCAAGTATAATTGTCTCATTTCTAGTCAAAATATCTCATTACACTTAATATAAGACACAACTGCCTAACAAGTACCATTTCAGCCAGATATAGGGACTTGTTTGAAGACAATACATCTGGAATATCTTGTTAAATGAAAAAGTCTTGAAAACAAATTGTTTTGAGTCGGATTTCATATGAAACAAGCTTTTTTTTTTTTACATTTGAAGAGGTTTTTAAGCTAATTTCAAGATCACTTTTATCTCAAAAGTCCCAAATATCACATTTTATTTCAAGAAATCTGGACAAGCTGGTTTTCACTAGTTCCATTGGCAGATTTCTTTTGCTTATTTCAAGCAAAAACGTCTTTTATTTGTGGTTTTTCTTACTTATTTTTGGAGGGGCATCTTTTCCAGTGTAACTTCTCTTTTCACTTTATTAAGATCAGATTCTGCAGGTAAAATTGCAATAATAATAATAAGGTGACTTGACTTGAAAAAATTACTTGAGACTTAGACATGTGTGACTTGGTCCCATCTCTGTTAAAAACACACTGAATCCTTTTCCTGCCCCCTTTAATGGGGCCCCATTTCCCCGGTTAAAGAGATGGGGAATAAGAAGGTTTTTACATGGGTCTCATGTTTCCTACAGTCTCAGAGTTTATGCTCATGGAGTCACACAACTGGGCGCCGGCATTCCCAATATCTCACAGGTTCCTTTATAACTCCCGACAGACATTTATCGTCCCACTGTTGGACAAAAACACGCATGTATGCTGGAAGAATGCTGGTTGCCCCCCTTTTACCCGCTGGTTAAATAACTTAACATCGAGTTTGGCTCTTGAGAAACTGACCTATATTGTTAGAAAGAGGGCTTCTGAATTGTATGATATTTGGAGGGTATTTCTGGAACTGTTGAGGGAGGGAGAATGAGATAATGAAAATTATTTAATTTGTTGTTGGGAGTGCAAGCTGCAACCTACATTTTGAATACTTTTTTTAATTTATTATTATTATTATTTATATATGTGTTTATTTACTTATTTATTTTTATTATTTTAATAATTTCATATTCATTGCACAGTAATTTGCTGGCTAATTACTGCGGTTTATTGTTTCTTTTTTAATCATTTAATTATTATTTTCTTTACTGCCATATGTTTTGGATGTTTCAATTGTTGGATGTTGTTATATTAACATGAAAAACCAATAAGTATATGTTTAAACATATCATGTTATTAAACATAACATATGTATTCAACAAAATGTAGGAAGCTTTGTGGATATTCTTAATGAAACTGCAGCCGTACATTTTTTTTTTGTACTTTACGTTCAACAGACATTACATTTAGCAGACGCTTTTACAAATTAGGATAATCAGGATATGATGACAGACAGACAGTCATCATTGAAAAAAATAAACGTGCACAATCGGCCTCCTATAATGCAATCTATGCAGTTTCCAAGTATAGAATCTAGCGAGTGAAATTAAAGAAATCCCAATTTCCATGTCTTTTTTTTAAATTAAAAAAAAAAATGAAAAAAATAAAAAAATTTATTAAAATTTTTTTTTTCCCAATGTCACGCCCCGGTTTGGAATGTCTCGCGGACCGGTACCCGGTGGTTGGGGACCCCTGCTTTAATGGATAGGAGAGTTCAGAGAAACAGGAAGCAGTGGGAAGAGAGAGGGGGAACAACACACAGCATTTTTTTCAATGATGACTGTCTGTCTGTCCTAATTATCCTAATTTGTAAAAGCGTCCGCTAAATGTAATGTCTGTTGAACGTAAAGTACAAAAAAAAAAATGTACGGCTGCAGGATTAACATGACGTGTGATTCGGCTGCATGTTTATCAAGAAAAATGTGATCCAATAGACTTGTGGCCCGAGCAGCCGGCACTTACCGCCGCTTTATGGAGCATTTCCCAGAGCTGATGTCTGTGTTTTCAAAGACTTTCAGATCTTGGCTGAAGCAGCTACTGCACATGAGACTTTGAGTCCCTTTTTACGAGGCTAAAAGGGTAAAAACAAAAGAATTTAACCCAGGCAGCTGTTTGAAGTGGGTGCATTATTATTAGGGCTGGGCGAGTTAACGCGTTATTATTGCGTTAACTCGTTAATTATTTAACGGCGATAGATATTTTATCGCGCATTAACGCAGGTTTTATTTATTTATTTATTTATTTATTTAATTATTTATTCATTTTTATTTAAAAATTTTAAAAAAATGCAGGACTCGAACCGGGGCCAGCTGCAGCGAGGACTATAGCTTTTATTAAGTAAAAGTCTGTTTCTCACAGGCTTTTATTTTGTAAAAGTCTGCTGCTGTCTGCTGTGGAACAGGAAAAGAAAGTAATCGGCGGATCCACCAAACATGGAGAAGGGTACGGAACTTTTACTCGGCCATTTTCATTTTAAAGTTCTTCCAGACGGCGGAGTCGACAGAACCAAAGTCATCTGTAAACACTGCCAAGTTGAATTGTCTTCTCAGCGTAGTAGTTCCAGTCTAAAATATCACTTAAAGGCAAAACACACAACTGATAGCAGCAAGTCATTCAAGGAAACAGACAGTGGAGCGAGGCTTCTACATAAAAACTACAGAAAGATGCTGATGTTAAAAGTGTGTTTGCACAACAAATGTTATGGCACTTTCATTCATATGGCAGCACATTTAAAATAAAGCTAAATGCTAAAAGCTATACACTACTTTTGGATTCATTTTTGGATTCTGCGTACAAATGAGATTAATCGTGATTAATCAGGGAAATCTGTCACGCCCATGGGATTTTCCCCATGTTTTTAGTTTTATGTTTTATCATGTTTTTGGTTTTTGAGTTCATGTTTTAGCCAGTTCTTGTATTTAGTTTGCCATTGTCTTCCCCGCAGTTTCTGTTTGCTCATTAGTTTCACTCACATCACCTGTTCATTGTCCCCAGCTGCACTCATTCACAATCACCCAGTTCCCTATTTAGTTTCCAGGCTCCCCTGTCTTTGTCTGAGATCTTTTCCTGATTTTCACCCCTCATGCCACGCTATGAGATCACGTAAAGTTAAGTGTTATTCATGCTATTCCAAGTAATGTTCCTTGTTTTGTTTTTCCTTAGTCATGTTTTATTTTCCACAGTTTAGTTTTTGGTCATCCGCTTAACTTTTGTTTGAAATAAACCAAGTTTTACTTTTTACACCTCTGTGTCCTACCAACCCATCCAGCCTTTACAAAATCATGTGATTAATTAGATTCAAAATTTTAATCGTTGCCAAGCCCTACAAATAAATTACTTCATTTTTTGCATCAACTCGTTTTAAAACGTTTGACAATCACTGGGTGTGGCACCCCTAACCCAGCTCCACCTAAAATATCTTACCAGCCGCCGCTGAAGTTTGGACTGTCCAACAAACTCCTACAGATGCACAGATGAGAGCGTCCTGATCACAGGACAGAAAGACTCTCTACTAAAGCCACTAAAAGGGAACAAAACCTCCACCCACAGCACCAACTGTTCACACACCTACAGGTGTGAGAAAGCACACAGTTTTAATCCCATCAGGCTTCTGAACCATGGGCTGTGTTCGAAACCGCATACTACTCCTACTACTCCTACAAACTTTTTGAGTTAGTATGTGAGTTTGAGTGAGCGAGAAGTTCCCGGATGCATACTAGATTCTCTGAAATGTTGGGTATGCATCATGAGGTTACTACTCATACTCAAACTACCCAAGATGCAACGTAACGTGACGTCGCCGATCGTCATTTCCTGTCAAAACGGCAGTTTCAAGCTAGCTACAACGAGGGTAGGTTCACTTCCTGTTTTCAAAACAAAAGCACCAATTGTATCGTAATGGCTTTCCCTAAAGCCCTATTCGGACGGGACTAGTTTAATGGGGGGACCTGGGGTAAAGTAATAATAACCGGGAAATCTAGTCCCGTCCGAACACGCCATGTCAGTAAAGATAGCGGAGTATGTCGGTAAACTTTGCCGAGAATTCTACCTCCTGTGAAACGGTCCGGAGTATCTACCATAGGTAATACTAATCCCGTGCGAATGCGACCTTCGGTAATAAGTACGGAATATGTCGTCACATCCTTTTAAAGAGAGAAACAATTAGGTGTAAAATAGAAAATGACACTTAAGTTTGGTTGTGCAATCCTTTTTTTTAAACTATACTTTACATTCAGGTAAAATAAGTATCCTGAGCAAAACTTTTGGTGAACAGTACTTTACATTAAGGTAAAAAATGAATAAATCTTCTGTTCTGTTATACTGTACAATACGTTTTAGTAATACTTATCATTCAGGTAAACAAACAAAAAAGTCTTCTGCGTTTGTATACAATAATTTTGGAGCAGAATGCTTTATATTCAAGAAAACTCCTCCCATGTTAGATGAATATTACAGGGATTTCTTGTCCCGTCCGAATTGGTCATTTCTTCTCCCTGGCGTCGTCTGGTTAACCAACATTACCATACGTCCCCCCATTGAACTAGTCCCGTCCGAATAGGGCTTATGATAAAAGGCAACGGCTATTTTATTTTGTGAAAATAACCGGAAGTGCTTTGCTCACTGCGGCTAGCTTTAGTAGCGCCGAATTCGTGGGAACAGAATTGTAAATAGCCGGTATTTTGTCAGGTTTTCAACACGTTGGGGATCTAAACGACTACTTTCTCACCTGAAAATGTTTCAAATGTTGCTAAAGTTTACAGAGTTTAGAGCTTAAGAGAAATCAGCTTCAGGCCGGCTGATTTCGGCTCTGGCAGGAGCGAAATGCATTGTGGGTAAACGCTCTGCATACAGCCATGGACTATGACCATGTCTACCTGAAATATTTGCACACTGATCTTTTGCACTTTATGTTCTACATACATTTCTTTTATATTCCCTTTTTAAAAAGAAAAGGAAAAAAAAGTGGCGTTTTATAGTAGTTTAGTTCTTTTGGTTGGGAATAACCACCATGTCTATGACTAAAAAAACATCTTGAATTATTTACCTAATTTAGATATTAAGAGTTGCTACCAACTCCTCCTTTTATCTTTTATTCACACCTTTTGATCAACTGGATCCCTCCGAGGACAAAACTGATTATGAACACATTCTATTAGCGGCTAAAAGTGGATCGAAGGCTCTGTTTACATTAATTCATTTCACCATTTCTTCGTGTTGGCGTCTTGCAAACTATTTACATTTACACACAAACGGGGGATCGGCTGATTCGCTAGTCACATGACTAATCAGCCATCACATCACATGATCGCCCTTGCTTTATTATTTCTAATGCTTTATTATTTATTCTTTATTATGTATTCTTCGGCGACAACAACTTGGTCCACGAAATTGTCCCACCATGCACTGCTTCTTCCCGGTCTAACCCAAAAGCGGCGCTCCGTACGGCTTGCGTTGCTGCAGTGGCTGGGTTCTCATCATAACAGCTTGTTGAATCTGGCGCCTCCTTGCCACGTATTGTTGTGCACAGCGTACTACCAGCAGTAGGACATGGAGCAGGCTCCCATGCTGATCGTGGTTGTCCATGATTTCCATATTCTTCTCGAGGACACGAATAGAAAGGAAGTGTGTAACTGAAGTGAAGCACGCCTGTTTGTTTTTAGTTTCCCAGCACTCAAGTCACATGACCAACGATACCAGCCTAGCCTAGCCTAGCCTAGCTAGAGCTTAGCACTGCGGATCCTCGTTTCTCCCCGTTTACAACTGCTAAAATCAGCATCGTATGCGAATGCTTACGTGGGCTCCGGCGTCTTTGAATCCTTCCACCTATGAAGTCGTATTCCAGTATTTTAATGTAAATGGACAGTGCATCCGCGATAGAAACGATATAGAAACAGATTAGTATAAATGGCACCTTAATCAGTCTTTGTTTGGATGGGAGGTGTTATATCAAAGGTAAACCAGCCGTACATCAGGCCAATACAGATGAGGGCGTCATGCCTGCGAGGCAAACAGTGCACGCTTCATCGCAAAGCTTCATTTGAATATCTTCCGATTGGGATTTGAATGCAACGAAGATCAAACGCTCATCCAAATTTATCAGCTGCGCTGCCCGATAATTATTATTATTTTTTTTTTTTTATTTATTTATTTAAAACAGGGACAATGCACAAAAGCATTAATCCTGAGAGAAGAGATTCCCTGTGCCAGGTTGTAGCAACATTTAGCTAATTTCCACCTGTAGTCCCTGGGCACGTAAGGTAAGAACAGATTGAGATTGTAAAATATGACAGATAAAAGTAATATGCAGACCATAATATTTTAAAATATAGACAAATACACTGGCAAAAAAAGAAAAAAGAGAAAGAAAAACAGGAAACAAGGGCTCCAAAATCATGAAGAGCACAATAGGGATCAACAGCACATACTCTCTCTTACTGTCATCACACATTCAAACACAAACACAAGTCCTTCCCACATAATTTCTGTGGGAAGGACATTCCACTGACTTATGGCCACACATGAAAAGAAGAGCTACCGTTAGCAGAGCGTTACAGACTTTTTCAGAGGGGGAGCGTAAGCATTGTAAATCATGTTGTCGACTAAACAGACATTTGAATGTATAATTAAATTCTCAAAACTCAAAATACCATATTTGGTAAGTACAAGACAATGATGGTGATGCCGTGGTTTTTTGGCATGGATCTTGAGTCTACTTTTATACAATGACAACAGTGGTTTTGTGACTGTTTTACATGCCTGAGACCAGGATGTGATAAAGTACAAAAAAATGGGGTGTGATCATTGCATTTCGGTGTGTATTTGATGCCTCAAGGGTAAGAGAGTTTCTTATGTATCTAAAATTTGCTAAATTATATTTCAACGTATTACTCAGCTTTTTGACATGCCCTTTAAAACTGAGTGTTCGATCTAGAATTAAACCCAGATATTTAAATTGCTCTACGTGTTTTATTTTTTGTCCATTTACTACAATCTCAGGATAAGTTTTTTTCCACATGTAACGTGAGGCATGAATTGTATAGACAGTCACTAACCTTTTCCATTACTTTTGTTAATTTCTTCACCCAAACAAATTACTGACAAGCCAAAAAGCTGCCGCCAACAAGCTGCCACCAACAAGCTGCCGCCATCAAAGCTGCCGCCAACACAGCTGCCGCCAACAAGCTGCCGCCAACAAGCTGCCGCCATCAAAGCTGCCACCAACAAGCTGCCACCAACAAGCTGCCGCCATCAAAGCTGCCGCCAACAAGCTGCCGCCAACAAGCTGCCGCCAACAAGCTGCCGCCATCAAAGCTGCCGCCAACACAGCTGCCATCAACACGCTGCCGCCATCACAGCTGCCACCAACAAGCTGCCGCCATCAGAGCTGCCGCCAACAAGCTGCCGCCATCAGAGCTGCAACCAATGCAGCTGCCGCCAACAAGCTGCCGCCATCAGAGCTGCGACCAACAAGCTGCTGCCAACAAGCTGCCGCCATCAGAGCTGCCACCAACGCAGCTGCCGCCAACAAGCTGCCACCATCAGAGCTGCAACCAACAAGCTGCCGCCAACAAGCTGCCACCAACAAGCTGCAACCAACAAGCTGCCGCCATCAAAGCTGCCGCCAACACATCTGCCGCCAACAAGCTGCCGCCATCAAAGCTGCCGCCAACAAGCTGCCGCCAACAAGCTGCCACCAACAAGCTGCCGCCATCAAAGCTGCTGCCAACACAGCTGCCACCAGCAAGCTGCCGCCATCAAAGCTGCTGCCAACACAGCTGCCGCCAACAAGCTGCCGCCATCAAAGCTGCCGCCAACACAGCTGCCATCAACACGCTGCCGCCATCACAGCTGCCATCAACAAGCTGCGCCATCAGAGCTGCCACCAATGCAGCTGCCGCCAACAAGCTGCCGCCATCAGAGCTGCGACCAACAAGCTGCCGCCAACAAGCTGCTGCAATCAGAGCTGCCACCAACGCAGCTGCCGCCAACAAGCTGCCACCAACAAGCTGCCACCATCAGAGCTGCCACAAACAAGCTGCCGCCATCAGAGCTGCCGCCATCAGAGCTGCGACCAACAAGCTGCCGCCAACTAGCTGCCACCATCAGAGCTACCGCCATCAGAGCTACCGCCATCAGAGCTGCCACCAACAAGCTGCCGCCATCAGAGCTGCCACCAACAAGCTGCCGCCAACAAGCTGTCGCCATCAGAGCTGCGACCAACAAGCTGTCGCCAACAAGCTGCCGCCATCAGAGCTACCGCCATCAGAGCTACCGCAAACAAGCTGCCACCATCAAAGCTGACGCCATCCCATCTGCCGCCATCACAGCTGCCGCCATCACAGCTGCCGCCATCAGAGCTGCCACCATCAGAGCTGCCGCCATCAGAGCTGCGACCAACAAGCTATCGCCAACAAGCTGCCGCCAACAAGCTGCCGCCATCAGAGCTACCGCCATCAGAGCTACCGCCATCAGAGCTACCGCAAACAAGCTGCCACCATCAGAGCTGGCGCCATCCCATCTGCCACCATCACAGCTGCCGCCATCAGAGCTACCGCAAACAAGCTGGCACCATCAGAGCTGGCACCATCCCAGCTACTGCCACAAGAGCTGCCGCCACAAGAGCTACCGCCATCACAGCTGCCACCATCCCAGCTGCCACCATCCCAGCTGCCACCATCCCAGCTGCCGCCATCACAGCTGCCGCCATAAGAGCTGCTGCCATCAGAGCTGCCGCCAACACACCTACTGCCAACACAGCTGCCGCCATCACAGCTGCCGCCAACACAGCCACTGCCAACACAGCTGCCTTCATCACAGCTGCCGCCAACAAGCTGCCGCCAACACAGCTACTGCCAACTAGCTGCCGCCAACACAGCTACTGCCAACAAGCTACTGCCAACAAGCTCCCGCCAACAAGCTGCCGCCATCACAGCTGCCGCCAACAAGCTGTCGCCAACACAGCTACCGCCAAAGAGCTGCCGCCAACACAGCTACTGCCAACAAGCTGCCACCATCACAGCTGCCGCCAACACAGCTACTGCCAACAAGCTGCCACCAACAAGCTGCCGCCATCACAGCTGCCGCCAACAAGCTGCCGCCATCACAGCTCCCGCCATCACAGCTGCCGCCATCACAGCTGCCGCCAACAAGCTGCCGCCATCACAGCTGCCGCCAACAAGCTGCCGCCATCAGAGCTGCCGCCAACAAGCTGCCACCATCACAGCTGCCGCCAACACAGCTACTGCCAACACAGCTACTGCCAACACAGCTGCCGACATCACAGCTGCCGCCAACAAGCTGCCGCCAACACAGCTACCGCCAACAAGCTGCCGCCATCAGAGCTGCCGCCAACAAGCTGCCGCCATCACAGCTGCCGCCATCAGAGCTGCTGCCAACAAGCTGCCGCCATCAGAGCTGCCGCCAACAAGCTGCCGCCATCAGAGCTGCTGCCGCCAACAAGCTGCCGACATCAGAGCTGCCGCCAACAAGCTGCCGCCATCAGAGCTGCTGCCGCCAACAAGCTGCCGACATCAGAGCTGCCGCCAACAAGCTGCCGCCATCACAGCTGCCGCCAACAAGCTGCCGCCATCACAGCTGCCGCCAACAAGCTGCCGCCAACAAGCTGCCGCCATCACAGCTGCCATCATCAGAGCTGCCGCCATCAGAGCTGCTGCCATCACAACTGCCATCATCAGAGCTGCCACCATCAGAGCTGCTTCAACCTGCAGCGGCATGAGCAGGAGCTGCTGTGTTCAGAGACCGTTGGGTTAATTCAGGGTTGGAGGTCCTAACCCTGACATCAGGGAAGCGACTTGCTCTTTGGGCTGTGTGGCAGGGAAAACACAAAATTCTCTTTAACTCTGTTTAGTCTGGAACAGCTGCCTTAAAACGAGCATAAAAATCTGTCAGGAAGGTGGAGAAGTTCACTGCTGAAAGCTGCAGGTTCCCTCCCGACCAGATCTCTGCAGCTCAGGCAGTTTAAACAGTGAACTACCTGCTGGTGTGATGGAGCCTGAACTCCATCCAGTCAAACAGAGAGGCATTCTGTCAACAGTTTCACAGACGTCTCCGTCAGAATGTGGAAAAGACTTATTTAGGAGACCGCGACTGACCGTCGGGTCCAACTGGCGGCCGACCAAGTGCCCAGCTCTGTTATTACGTCCATGATTTCTGAGTCGGAGCCTTTAGATTTACTCCAGAAACTCCCCACTTCTATTTTTAACCAGTAAGCGTTTTTAAATCAAGCTCCAAGTGACCGATGAATACTAAAGAAACAGGATTTCAGGTGTAAGTTCTGACCGTTCTGAGGGAATACGGCATGTATCTAACAGTCGGTGTTTTTCAAAGCTCTTGTTTCAGATCAGACCTTTGTGATGCCTCTTATATGTACGGTTATTTGTGTCTGTTCTGACTCACTTTCTTTTTTAAAAGAGTGTCAGATGTGTTAAAATTAGCAGTTTATTTAGAGGATATAATATTTCTCCATTTTGCCTCCAAGCTGCCAGACTTTCTTGCTCCTTTATAGAGGTCCTGATCAACAGTTCTTCAGGTTTTCTGACGCTCTTTCAGAGTTTTCTTTGGAGATTTTCCACTTATTTTCAGTTCAGATTAATGTGTTTTTTCTTCATTAAGCCACTTAACTCTGACCTGTGAACCATTCAGGCAGGAAAAAGGCTCCTAACTCAAGGGATGAACCAGAGCTGTGTCCACACAGAACAGACAACTGAGCAAAGAAGCCGTTTTAAACTGGATCTTTAGGCACTTTGTTCCCAGCAGCCTGTCACAGAGACACATCATTTGTTCCCATTTCTTTAGCTGCATGTGTGAAAAACAGCTTCATAGTTTCAACTTTTTTTTGCATTTACATTAAAACTGCTCTCAAGAAAAAGTAAATAAGATTAAATTTAATGACAGAAAAGCTTAAAAAAGGAATATAAGATATAATCTAATGACTAATTATGGAACAATTAATATAAATTAAATGATTAAACTGTTTTATGCCACCAGAAATGAATAATCTAGAAGCTCTTTGTGGGTTTCAGACTGGAATTAAGATTTGTTCCCATTTCTTTAGCTGCATGTGTGAAAAACAGCAAAGATAACACAGTGTGACAGACAGAAAACAGGATTTCTGCAGCAACAAGGTGATTCCCAAAGAGCTGTTAGCTGAAAACTTGGCATATCTCAGCATGGTGTGCAGTGTGTCCTTAAAACATTTGAGGAAACTGGACAAGTGGAGGACAGAAGAAGAAGTGTCAGGCCTAAAGAACTATCTACAGCAGATGAACAGGATCTGAAAGTGATGTCCTTAAGAAAGAGGAAAACATCCAGCAAAGACCTGACACAGGAGCTGAGAGATGCATCTGGACCTTCAGCTGATCCATCTGCTGTTGGCCCAAGCCTCATCAGAAATGGGCTCCATGGAAGGGTGGCTGTCAGGAAGCCGTTCTTCAGGAAGGGAAACAGGGAGAAAAGGCTGAGCTGTGCCAAAGGACACAAGAAGTGGGCTGAAAATCAGTGGCAGCAGGTCTGATGGAGGGATGAATCCTCCCCAGAGCCCGGAGCTCAACATTACTGAAGCAGTGTGGGATCATGTTGGCAGAGAACGCAACAAAAGGCAGCCCACATCCAAAGAAGAGCTTTGGGATGTCCTACAAGAAGCCTGGAGAACTGTTCCTGAAGACTCCTTAAAGAAAGGACAGAAAGCTCGTCTGAGAGGGTTCAGGCTGTGCTGGAGGAGAAAGCAGCTCAGAGCAGATATTCGCTTTAAAGATTTGACCAAACCCTGTTTTTCCCTTATTTACATTCATTTTTGCACGTTTCTCTGGGTTTCCTGGGAATAACCAATGTTGGCCTTAATGGATGGAAAGTAAGAACTGATGGTAGATCACTTTTTAAGGTGATATATTGAACTGGTGACTCTCAAATGATTAAAACACGGACGTCCTTTCAACACACCAGGTGCAGATTAACTTCAGTGATGAACCACTGACGAACTTTTATAAGCTGACAGCTAAAGTCATCATTTAGCTGCAGTAACCGAGTAAATATACTCAGTTACTTTCCTCTGCAGCTGAGTAACATCGCCTCAGTTTGTCTCCACCACCACCTGAAGTTGGCTTTATAATCAGCAGTAATGTTGCTCCAGTATGTTGAGAAACTTGTCCCCAACTGTATGGGTCAGCATGTAGTTAACTGAGACCTTTACACATGTTTCTACAGAGAAAATAGAATAAAACTGAGCTAAGGAGAGGGAACCTGCAGATTATTCACTTATCATATCCATTTATTTCAAATACTCAAGTTACAGCCAAGAAGGGAACCCTAATCCTCAACCCCCTCCATACCAGATCTTCATCTAGCGTTACTGAAGCCAGAAATTCATCCCAGTCCAGTGCAATTCCTCTCGGTTTAAACTTTAAACCATTTTCCCCAAGCACAGTTTCTTCAGGCATTAGTTTCCACTGGCAAAAGCAAGAAAATAAACAATAAAAGGCTCAAATACGAGCCACAAACTGCCAAAAGTTGTGGTTACAGCTTACAAACATCCGCAAAGAACAAACAAGCAAAAGGAAAAATGACTCGTATGCGAGGTTCTGTGTTCGTTTATGTGCTCTTAATTCTGTCTAATTGCTGTAAATACAGTGAATAAAGGCCCGCTTCCTAATTCCTCAGTTTATAAACCCTCGTAGGGTTAAACTGTTGCAGAAAATAGCTGATTTTCTTATTTAGGTTAACTGGTGAATGCCGAGATAAATAAACATTGACTATGCCGAACAGAGAGAGAAAACAGCTGTTTTCATCAAAGGAAAAAACTTTGTTTTGTGCGTCTCATGACTCCAATTCCAGGGATTCGAGTTGATAAAAGTCAGATATAATGTGTTCGTCTTCAGATTTTATCCCTTTATGTGCACATTTTTCAGGCCTGTTAAAGAAACAAAACGTTTCCTCACAATAAAACCAACAAGATCGTGTAAAATCCTGAACATCCAGCAGACGCAACAATTAAAAACACTGAGATTTAGTGATACCAAATCCGAACCAGATCATTCAACGACGCGTTCAGATTCTGACATGTGACACTGAAAAGAGGTCAAACAGTCTGATTAGGACACAAGCCGTCCTTTGTGCTGCTCACAGCTTTGAAAACAACATTTTAGATGCAATGGCTCTTCACTGAGGAAAGAGAAATGTTTAGGAAAAGTCCAAATACAGCTTTGGTTTCATGTCGTTAGGCTTTCAGATCATAAAAACAAAGAAAGAAACTGAAGGAAAAACCTGAACCAACAGCCGAGCTTTAATGTTGTTGCTCCAGCAGACACAGATGAGGCCAAAAGCAATTTTATGACCTCATTTATGAACACAGCATCTGTATTTCAATCTATTTTAATCAAAAGGAAACTTTTAAAGTGCTCCGTAATAATTCAGAAAGCTATTTATTTAAATTTTCTGCTGGAACTTTCTGCACTTTTTGTTAGACAATAGACATCTTTGTTTCAAAATTCTAAGAAAAAAAAAACCTTTAACATGTTCTGCGATCTGAAAATCTGTTGAATAAATGCTTAAAAGCATTTAAACGAATTTAAGTGTTGGAGTTTGTATAATTCCAAAAAAAATTTCCATTTTTACTGCAAATAAATATCGGCTCCAAATAACGGTTATCGGCCCTGAAAAAAAGCAAATCGGTCTATCTCTAGTATGAAGGAATCTTAACAGAATAAAAGATGACCGTCAGTGGATGAAACTCGTTAAAAAGCTTCCAAACCTCAGTGGCTTCATCCATGATTTTAATGTCATTGTTTTTGGAATGAAACTGTAAAATTTAGATATTAAAAGTAGGGCTGGGCAACGATTAAAATGTTTAATCTAATTAATCACATGATTTATGACGATTAATTGCATTCGTACGCAAAATCCAAAAATGAATCCAAAAGTAGCGTATAGCTTTTAGCATTTAGTTTTATTTTAAATGTGCTGCCATATGAATGAAAGTGCCATAACATTTGTTGTGCAAACACACTTTTAACATCAGCATCTTTCTGTAGTTTTTATGTAGAAGCCTCGCTCCACTGTCTGTTTCCTTGAATGACTTGCTGCTATCAGTTGTGTGTTTTGCCTTTAAGTGATATTTTAGACTGGAACTACTACGCTGAGAAGACAATTCAACTTGGCAGTGTTTACAGATGACTTTGGTTCTGTCGACTCCGCCGTCTGGAAGAACTTTAACATGAAAATGGCCGAGTAAAAGTTCCGTACCCTTCTCCATGTTTGGTGGATCCGCCGATTACTTTCTTTTCCTGTTCCACAGCAGACAGCAGCAGACTTTTACAAAATAAAAGCCTGTGAGCAACAGACTTTTACAAAATAAAAGCCTGTGAGCGACAGACTTTTACAAAATAAAAGCCTGTGAGCGACAGACTTTTACAAAATAAAAGCCAGTGAGCAACAGACTTTTACAAAATAAAAGCCTGTGAGCGACAGACTTTTACAAAATAAAAGCCAGTGAGCAACAGACTTTTACAAAATAAAAGCCTGTGAGCGACAGACTTTTACAAAATAAAAGCCTGTGAGCAACAGACTTTTACAAAATAAAAGCCTGTGAGCAACAGACTTTTACAAAATAAAAGCCTGTGAGCAACAGACTTTTACAAAATAAAAGCCTGTGAGCAACAGACTTTTACTAAATAAAAGCCTGTGAGCAACAGACTTTTACAAAATAAAAGCCTGTGAGCAACAGACTTTTACAAAATAAAAGCCTGTGAGCAACAGACTTTTACAAAATAAAAGCCTGTGAGCAACAGACTTTTACTAAATAAAAGCCTGTGAGCAACAGACTTTTACTAAATAAAAGCCTGTGAGCAACAGACTTTTACTAAATAAAAGCTATAGTCCTCACTGCAGCTGAACCCAGTTCGATTTCCCGCATCGGACGGCCCTGTGCTGCGTGTCGTTCCCCCTCTCTCTGCCCCCTGCTTCCTGTCTCTCTGAACTTTCCTATCCATTAAAGATAGGGCAGGAGATCCTGGATTTTGAGTCCAGCGAAGCTGCATTTTGAAAATACACAGGTCAAAAGTCCAAACCCTTTTATTCAGACTTCCCCCCGAAGCCACGCCTCTAGAGTACATGAACGCGCAATGCTTGTTCACGAGCACGAAGGTGCACGAGCGCTGTTCTGACAGCAAGCATCGATTGGTTTGGCTAACTTTTGCTAACTTTTTCTCATGGCGGATTCACAGGTAAGAAAATACCTTTCAACATCACAATGAACCGTTTAATAATGCTAGATGCTAGCCAAGCTGGCTCTAGTTTAGCTTCCTGCCAAGCTTCTGGGCGCGTAATTCGTTCACGGAGCAGGGTACGTGCACAGGGGGAAGGAGGGGGAGGGAGGAGCAGATTGCAGTTTGATAGACGCATCAGAAGCCAATCATCGTTAAAAGTCCGTTCAGTATGATTGGATAATGTTTTTCCTGGATTGTTCGTTCTAGAGGACACTAAAATTTTTATTTTTGTGTCAAAACTTTTAATCAATTGGTTGCAATGGGGGTGTGAAGAGTATTTCAAGCAATATGTAAAAAAATGCTCCAGAAAAAGAACCCCTACCCTGCCTTTAAAGGCACAAAAAATGCGTTAATGCACAATAAAATATTTATCAGCGTTAAATAGTTAACGCGATAATAACGAGTTAACTCGCCCAGCACTAATTGAAAGTAATTTAATATCCAAACGACCAATGGATTCTTTGAAATAAAGTTTTCAGAGTTTCTTTGGTCTTGCTCAGTCGACAGAAAATCTGAGGACAAGCAGATTTCAAACGATCCAGATTTGAAAAGATTTCCTCTATTTCCTCACTTCCTCCAAAGTTTGATACAAACCGACTTTTCCCCTCTTGAAACTCAGCTTCCAAACTTCCAAACATCTGCCACCAATTTACCAGAACGAGACTATTACGCTACAGCGGAGCTGCAGCCCGAGGCGCTTCCTGAGGCTGCACGGCTCCCTCATCTAACCAGGGCGCAGGGCTGGGCCGCAGGTCCGATCCCTTCCGACCCGACATGGAAATAACACGACCGCAGCAGGTCTGTAATTTCACGAGGCCGCAATCTTTAATCATATTCTGATCTACCTCCTTCACCCTGCATCCACCGGCCGGCGGGGGTTGATTTAAAACGTCGTAAGTCTGAAAGCTTGGACTGAATTTCTGCCTCTTGTTTGATCATTTTTAAACACAGTTACATTGTTCAGGTAGCTTCTCAACATGAATTGAATGTTTTTGGAGCGCATCCGAGACATTCTGCGTAAAATTAAAAGCTCAATATTTACTAAAAAGGAGGGTAGCACAATAAGAGTATGGATCGAGGTTTCTTACCGGGTAGCAGGATGAAGTTCACCAACTTTATTCCCTCCTCACAGCATCGTGAAAACTTCATTAAAGACATAAACCAACAAACATTTCATCAATCTCTTCCCATGTCGCGTGCAAATAATATATGAATAAATACAATCTTGATTAATCACATCTAGGATTATACTACAATGATACAAATATATGGCTCTTTATTTTAAACTCACTGCCCTGCATCCTCTACATGTAGGTGTCAGTTACAGTTAGGAGCCCTGTATCCTCTACATGTAGGTCTCAGTTACAGTTAGGAGCCCTGCATCCTCTACATGTAGGTCTCAGTTACAGTAAGGAGCCCTGCATCCTCTACATGTAGATCTCAGTTACAGTTAGGAGCCCTGTATCCTCTACATGTAGATCTCAGTTACAGTTAGGAGCCCTGTATCCTCTACATGTAGGTCTCAGTTACAGTTTGGAGCCCTGTATCCTCTACATGTAGGTCTCAGTTACAGTTTGGAGCCCTGTATCCTCTACATGTAGGTCTCAGTTACAGTTAGGAGCCCTGTATCCTCTACATGTAGGTCTCAGTTACAGTTAGGAGCCCTGTATCCTCTACATGTAGGTCTCAGTTACAGTTAGGAGCCCTGTATCCTCTACATGTAGGTCTCAGTTACAGTTAGGAGCCCTGCATCCTCTACATGTAGGTCTCAGTTACAGTTAGGAGGCCTGCATCCTCTACATGTAGGTCTCAGTTACAGTTAGGAGCCCTGCATCCTCTACATGTAGGTCTCAGTTACAGTTAGGAGCCCTGCATCCTCTACATGTAGGTCTCAGTTACAGTTAGGAGCCCTGCATCCTCTACATGTAGGTCTCAGTTACAGTTAGGAGCCCTGCATCCTCTACATGTAGGTCTCAGTTACAGTTTGGAGCCCTGTATCCTCTACGTGTAGGTCTCAGTTACAGTTAGGAGCCCTGTATCCTCTACGTGTAGGTCTCAGTTACAGTTAGGAGCCCTGTATCCTCTACGTGTAGGTCTCAGTTACAGTTAGGAGCCCTGTATCCTCTACATGTAGGTCTCAGTTACAGTTAGGAGCCCTGTATCCTCTACAGTCGCGTAAGAAGCTGGCCGCGGGCCCCGGTGCGACATGTGGAATACGGGCCCTCTAGTGGTCATAGTGACATTTAAGGGAGGACTTAACATAAGGGTGCCTAATCCTCAAGGATCAAAGATAGCCTACAGAAGTAGTTTATATTGTTGTACATAAAAACATACTCCACAATATTGAGTCAATAATATGGGAAAACTATACAAATCATTGTTATTAATAGGCCTATACGGTAATCAAATATATACATTGACATTAGCGCATGCCATGGATATGCTCAAAGCGCTGAAACCTCGCCTTCTGCTGAACTGCGCAGAAACTGAACTTGGGCTTTACAATTGTGCAGAAACAAAGAAAAAAAATATTCATACAACTGTGCAGAAACAAAGAAAAAATCATACGACCATCAATGTACATTAATCAGAATGCCATTTTACGAGCCTTGCGTTGTGCAAAATCATCAACGATGTCACCAATATTTAATGCTCTGGCTCTCCTGTTTTCAATGGATAGTATAGCTAACCCACTGAGTCTCTCCTGTCCCATGCTGCTCCTTAGGTATGTCTTTATAAGTTTTAGTTTAGAAAAAGATCGCTCAGCTGTTGCCACAGTCACAGGTAGTGTGAGAAACAGCATGAGCGCAGTGCACACTTCACCGAATGTGGATGTTACCGTATCATAATCCACCACAAGCATTTTGGCCAGTTGTAAAATGGATGTTTTTTGCGCAATCTCTGATTTGAAACACGACCTAAATGAGAGGAGTTGACTTGGAAACGTTGGTGCGATGTCCCTGGCATAATAATCAGATAAACGCTTCGCTTTTGCAAACAGGTCATCATCTCCTGCGAGCTGAAGGGTGGTAGGACGCAAAGCTTCAAACAAACGACACGTTTCCCGCATACTTTTGAATCTTTGTGAGAGTTGGGCGTTTATTATGTCCAGAGTGCCATTAAATATATGCACTCTGAAGTAACTCTCTGCGTCGGTAAAACGCTCATCTTCAGACAGTTCGTCAAAGTGACGCTTCACTCTCCTTGCCCTAACATTTTCAAATGCGCTCTGAACCCCCCATTTACTTGCGAGCGTCTGCGCTGTAGTCTTGGCCTGGTCAAATGCACCCCGGTACTCAGAGATGACTTGTATCGAGTTTTCTAGTAACTGAATTGCGGTCTGCAAATCTGTGTCTGTCTTTTGAAGTGTTTTTGACACAGCATTGACAGTCTCCAACACTTTTGTCTGCACGACGAGCAAAAAAATGAAATTAAATTTTTCCATCAATTTCGTAAGCCCAGCGGCTTCGTTACGCTCATCCCTTTTGTCGCTTGTCAGAGCTATTTTTGTCAGCACCCGCATTACATCCACATACCTGTACCGTATAGCACTGAGGGAATCGAATCTGGAGGACCAGCGAGTGGGGCATAATCGCTTCAGAGTCACATCTGGGTGACCTGAGCCATCTGCTGTTATTATGCCACTGAGCATGTTCCATCTTTTAATGCTGGTTCCAAAGAATGTGTAGATGTGTTCTATGGTGTCATAAAACCGGTCAATCTCTGGGATGTTTTTCACTGCATCATTCAAAACCAAATTCAAATTGTGCGCTGCACAGTGAACATATGTCGCAAGCGGCTCACTCTCCCGTATTCTGGCCTGCACCCCTGAGTAAATGCCACTCATATTTGCGGCTCCGTCGTAACCCTGCCCACGGCATTTTGATAAGTCAAGACCGTTGCGCGTGATGCTGTCCAGCACATTAACTGCCAACTCACTTGCGGATGTATCGACGGTCTCCACAAATCCCAGAAACGACTCCATTATTTTTACATCGACAGCTTTGTCCATCGCATTTCGAACTATTGTTACATATCTGTATACTTGGCTGAGTTGGTCGTGCTTGGACATATCCTGTGTGCTATCCATTATGATGGAAAAAAACGGAGCTTCATTAATATCAGCTGTGATTGCGTGCTGAACTCTCAAGGACAGTATGTGAATGAGCTCGTTTTGGATTGCTGGACTTAGGTATTTAATGGAACCCTGTGGTCGGCTTATGAGCTCTTTCAGTAAAGGGTCGTAACCCGCGAGCAGCTCAATTATAGAAAGAAAATTCCCACTATTGGGCTGTCCCAGTACCTCCCGATGAGCCCTGAATGCAAGGTTACAAGACGCCAGAGTAAGTGTAACATTGACTATGCGCTCCAGCACTCCTCGCCAAAAAAGCGCGGCATTACGCACATTCCTCTCCAAATCTTTGTCAATGGTACCATGGAGCTTCCATTGCTCAAACACAACACAGGCTGCTACATGTGGCTGAGAGGACTCGTGACATTCAATTTTTTGCGACAAATGGCCCCAATCATTAACTCCATTCACCCATGCGTTATTATAATGCGATGAACGGCGATCTCCAAATAGCCAGCATGGTTCACAGTAAGCACAATCCAATTTTGGTGAATAGCAAAGCCACATCCGTGGCAATTTGACACCTGCCTTTGTTTGGGTATGATAAAACACATCAGAAAAAGAGCGATTGTGTCTATTTTTAGGAAAAGGGCCGCTAGGTTTACATGAACCCATTGTTAAAATGTAGTTTTTAACAGAAGCGTCCAAGACATGTTCTTGAAAGTGTCCCCTGTCTGTAGGATAACGTTCTTCCCCCGCTCCTGTCCTGTCCAGCTCCTGTTCTGCACTGTCACTGCCTGACGCTTGTTTACCACTAACAGTTTCGTCTGCAGACAGGTCACCTGCGCCACTGACTTCATCGCTAGTTTCTGGTTCTTTCTGTTGAGAGCTGCAACAAAGATTATACGAATCGAAATTTAGAATGAGCATGCAGTTTACTATAGGACTAGGCTAACAAGCGCTAGTGTAATGGATGACAACTGCCAACTAGAGTTCGGCGTAGAACGTTAGTAAACCTCCCTCCCGAAGCCTCATACAGTAGTTCTATCGGTACACTGTAACATGC
This sequence comes from Odontesthes bonariensis, assembly GCF_027942865.1. Lineage (NCBI taxonomy): Eukaryota > Metazoa > Chordata > Actinopteri > Atheriniformes > Atherinopsidae > Odontesthes > Odontesthes bonariensis. Next base: position 7,061,217 of record NC_134516.1, read on the forward strand.
TAACGTTCAAATAGCTAACACTTAGCTTATCTACTAGCAGCGATCATATGTCAGATCTGTGTGATTATATGTATCTCGGTGGATTATACGTTCTACAATGAATACCCTTTCTTTGTTGTTGTAGGTAAAATCCAACATGTTTGATCCTGAGCTCACACCTGTTGCATGGTTCTTCACAGTCGCCGCTAGGTGTAGGTGTTGTTCTGTTCTTCTCACTGCTCTTGGTGGTAAACCCGAATTTGTCCAGTTTTGGCAGTTTTGCCACCCTGTCCTGTTCCTCCCTGCGCTCCTGTCGCTTCTGGGAGCCGCTTTTGTGTTTGAAGGGCATTGTTTCGCTCGCAACGATAACGGAGATGTATCCACCAAAGACCAGTTACCGAGATCAGCAGCATAGATACCCAGAATTCTTTGTAATCTCCATAGAAACAACACTTTTTCGCGCACTTTTGAGAAAGATAATGACAACAAACAATGGTGACCATTTCATTTTATTTCACCGGTTCACGATCTGAAATTTGGATAAACATGTAGGCCTATGCTTACATCTTCGTTCTCGTAGAGAACGGCCCGGCGGCAGCCGCCTTCTTGTGATCGTGCGGTTCTCGCGAACAGAGCTGTCCGAGCGGCTGACAGATCATGAAGTGCTGCACGGGGTCCGCGGGACGTGCGGAGAAGCTTAGATTTGCTTGCGACCGGCAAGGTGACCTTCGCTGGCCAGGGTACTGAAGTGCCACTGACTGAGAGCTCAGCGGATGACGGGTGAGCGTAGAATAAATCCTGCATCGTGAATTAGGGGCGTGCCGAATTTCGTTGCACTGAAATTTCACCGAATGACAGCTCAGTGGAGAATAAACGGGCCCTGCAATGGCCACGGGCCCCGGTGCGGCTGAACCGGCTGAACCTGCTATAGTTACGCGCCTGATCCTCTACATGTAGGTCTCAGTTACAGTTAGGAGCCCTGTATCCTCTACATGTAGGTCTCAGTTACAGTTAGGAGCCCTGTATCCTCTACATGTAGGTCTCAGTTACAGTTAGGAGCCCTGCATCCTCTACATGTAGGTGTCAGTTACAGTTAGGAGCCCTGTATCCTCTACATGTAGGTCTCAGTTACAGTTAGGAGCCCTGTATCCTCTACATGTAGGTCTCAGTTACAGTTAGGAGCCCTGCATCCTCTACATGTAGGTCTCAGTTACAGTTAGGAGCCCTGCATCCTCTACATGTAGGTCTCAGTTACAGTAAGGAGCCCTGTATCCTCTACATGTAGGTCTCAGTTACAGTTAGGAGCCCTGCATCCTCTACATGTAGGTCTCAGTTACAGTAAGGAGCCCTGTATCCTCTACATGTAGGTCTCAGTTACAGTTAGGAGCCCTGTATCCTCTACATGTAGGTCTCAGTTACAGTTAGGAGCCCTGTATCCTCTACATGTAGGTCCCAGTTACAGTTAGGAGCCCTGTATCCTCTACATGTAGGTCTCAGTTACAGTTAGGAGCCCTGTATCCTCTACATGTAGGTCTCAGTTACAGTAAGGAGCCCTGTATCCTCTACATGTAGGTCTCAGTTACAGTTAGGAGCCCTGTATCCTCTACATGTAGGTCTCAGTTACAGTTAGGAGCCCTGTATCCTCTACATGTAGATCTCAGTTACAGTTAGGAGCCCTGCATCCTCTACATGTAGGTCTCAGTTACAGTTAGGAGCCCTACATCCTCTACATGTAGGTCTCAGTTACAGTTAGGAGCCCTGCATCCTCTACATGTAGGTCTCAGTTACAGTTAGGAGCCCTACATCCTCTACATGTAGGTCTCAGTTGAAGATAAATTTCAGGTAGTCGACACACCTCCTAAGGGTTTATTGTAGTGGCTGCAGAGATGTTACAACAAGACAGAGAGAGTACTATATTTTGAAATATAACAAGTCAAAATAAATGAGACTGGCTTCCCAAGATTTAGATGATTTTGCATGAGCATAAAAAACAATCTGGCAAAGTAAATAAGTGTGAAACACACAGGGAGAGGGAGTCAGTTCAATTCTTTCCGAATAAAAGCTGCTATTTACACAGCACAAGATAACTGTACCACGTGTATAAGAACATAGTTTTTTGCATTTTGCATTCATTGTTCATTGTTTCCCTAAAGCAAGGATGCTTCTTTGGTCAAAAATAAAAGTCGTGTCAGAGTTCAGATTTACTGGATAAGATAGAAAATACAACCAGAAACTAAAACGCCTCGTCACTGTGCATTTATTCCTGGTTTATCTGTCGATCTCAACCCTTACGATGACAGCCATGTTTTGGTGGAACTGACTGCACTCGACTGAAGCCTTTTAGTCGAGAGAAGAAAACAACAAGGCGGAGGAGAAAGTTCACAAGTTGTACACAGAGTTTGGGAGCGAGTTTACTGCTGTGTAAATGCCACCTCTGCATGTCGCAATAAAACGCTGCAGCAGCCTGCGGTGGCACAGTGGAACGTTAATGTTTTGGTGCAGCCAAATGCGTAAACTGGTGCCGTTTAGTCATGGCCGGGGCTAATGATGAGAAACAAAGACGGCTGGCATTCCAGACCGCTCACTCTTAATCCCAACAACAAGAAACAGGCTGAGGAAAAGCACTGAAAGCTGATTCATGTCCAGTCCATCAGCCAAAGGCTTCAGTTATCCCTTATAAGGGGTTTCATTTGCTTTGCTTCTTAATAGCAACAACCGTCTGGCTATTTAATTTAAGCTCCACCAGCACAAATCAACCTGCTGTCCTGCTCAAAAATCCCACAGCAGACACAGAGATACGCAGCCAAAGAATGTTGTGCTGTTTAAAAGCTCCTCGTGAAGGAAAGCGAGGCAGCTGAGCCGTGCTGCGTTTACAACGGGGTGCATTCTGCCCAAAAGCTGCATTTTAACAGGAGCAGGCAAGAGCTTCGTTCTGCACGGCTACCCAACCAAGGAGGGCTTTATATGCAAAGAAGAACACCTTGAAAGTGTTTTTACTTCTTCGTTACCGCACGGTTGGGGCAGAAAGGAGGTTCAAACCACAAAAAAAAAGGCGTGGTTTACGAAAGCCTAGAGCCGTTTATTGGGCGCTACGAATGTCTATCAAATGGCGTCTGGTTCTTCCCATGCTGCTTTGCGCACGATTCATAGCCAATTGTATCACTTATACCAGATGACGTATGTAGAGCGACAAAAATTTGACGAGGAAGAAGAAGAAGCTTTATCTTAATAAATAATTTAATCTTTCAACGCCAAACGTTGCTCTTTTTTAAAGTAAACTTGCGCTCTAAGCTACTTAAAACACTTTCTAAGGCTGCATCGAACGGTAACGTTGTGTCCGCTGCCATGTTGGATTAACACTCTACAAGCTTCGGTATCGTGAGAATGAAATTGCGCGCAAAGCAGCATGGGAATTCCCAGGCTAAGATTATCCAGCCTCTTCGGGAATCCCTGTGGTATCCTAAACAGCCTTCAGTTCTGCAGTGGATCTTGACTTAAAAGATAAAGTTTCAGTTCCAGGTTGAAGTTCCCGCGTCACCAGACGCCTGTAACCACCACTCAGATGCTATCGAACAGCAGCGGCAGCTTCTGTAAAGACGTCCAACGTGAAAACAGGTAACGAAAGCAGCAGCTGCAGGTTCACTTCATTGATAAAACAATACACTTAAAAACTTAGTTAAATCAAAGTTTTATCTGTTTGTGCAAGACGCACAGCTTCATAGAAGAGTTAGACTGGTGCTGTGTGAAATACACAGAATATTTCTATTATCGGACTTTAGAAAAAGGGCTAAAAATACATCAAATTCACTCTGTGGTAGCAGGACTGTTTGTTTTGTTGTATAAATATTAGAGCTCGGCGCGTTAACTCGTTAATTATTTAGCGCCAATAAAAATGTTATTGTGCATTTACGCGGGTTTTATTATTTATTTTATTATTGTAAAAGTGTGTTGCTCACAGGCTTTTATTTTGTAAAAGTCTGTTGCTCACAGGCTTTTATTTTATAAAAGTCTGTTGCTGTCTGCTGTGGAACAGGAAAAGAAAGTAATCGGCGGATCCACCAAACATGGAGAAGGGTACGGAACTTTTACTCGGCCATTTTCATGTTAAAGTTCTTCCAGACGGCGGAGTCGACAGAACCAAAGTCATCTGTAAACACTGCCAAGTTGAATTGTCTTCTCAGCGTAGTAGTTCCAGTCTAAAATATCACTTAAAGGCAAAACACACAACTGATAGCAGCAAGTCATTCAAGGAAACAGACAGTGGAGCGAGGCTTCTACATAAAAACTACAGAAAGATGCTGATGTTAAAAGTGTGTTTGCACAACAAATGTTATGGCACTTTCATTCATATGGCAGCACATTTAAAATAAAGCTAAATGCTAAAAGCTATACGCTACTTTTGGATTCATTTTTCATTTGCGTACAAATGAGATTAATCAGGGAAATCATGTGATTAATTAGATTAAACATTTTAATCGTTGCCCAGCCCTAGTTTCTACACTTATCACTCCGTGTGTCTCAGCATCTTTAGTTTATTTCCTGTCCCACCTTTGGTTGTAATGAGGAGGGCTGGTCGAGGAGCAGCGTCAGACATGTGATGCTTCTTAATTTAATCGTTGCCCAGCCCTATTAAATATATAATTAACAGATGTATTTATGAAGTGAGCTGTTGGCTGCATATGACCAATGACACCAAAGAGGAAAACCGGCTGAAAACCGACTGCTCAGAAATATATCCTTTAAAAAGGAAGGCCACACAGAGACAAAACCTACCTGAAATAAGTCTTTCAACTACAAAGCTGCAGAAAATGACCAACATGAGACACAAAACAAGCATGAAAAGATGTTAAAATCACCTCAGTGAGACATAGAATCACAAAATAGTGTCAATTCTGGACCTGTATAGAGAACTAAAGCTTAATAAGACAAAACAATGCACACACAACTGTGTATGGACGCCTTTCCTGGTTCTGGTTCTGGTTCTGATGGAGGTTTCGTCCTGTTAAAAGGGAGTTTTTTCTTCCCACAGTCGCCTCGTGCACGCTCAGGACGGGAGATTGGATCAAAGAGAAGTTTCAGTGCAATCTGCCTCTACCTGAATTGGACCAATTTTGCATTTAATTGATGTAATTTGATTGTATTCTGATTGTTTTACAATGAATTGGATTTCTAACTGGCTTGAATTCATTGAAGTGCCTTGCGGTGACATTTCCTGTGATATAATTTAATGCAACAAGTACTATATAAAACAAGCAGCAATAGAAATAAATATAAGTGAGTCAGTAATGGCTGAAAAAATAGTATTTATACTCGTTTTTACCTTGATTTGATATTTGTTTCTTTTAGATTGCATATTTAAGTTGATATTTTCTTCTGAATGTACAGTTTTTACGAGTTTTTATCTTCATTTTGCTCTTAATTCAATATTTGTTTTGCCCTCAAAGTTGTAGGTTAGTTCATACTTATTTTTTGTATTATGTTATTTGTAATGTGATTTATATTTCCTACAATAAACCCAACATTTAGTTGCACACTTTTCATTTCATGGACCCGGCTTCTTGAGACTTAGATGATTTTGCATGAGCACGTATGATAAACACAGGGAGAGGTGATGGTCTGAGCTAAATGTACCCCAGCCCGGGGCAGTATTAGGCCACTGCATTAAAGAAAGGCTACAAAGACCAAAACTTTAGGGGAAAAACCACCAAAATGAAGCAACGAAAACCCAGAAAGTGATGCAAAACAACCGTGGGAAGCCATGAAATGGGACAAAACTGTGAAAGGAACTGGCGGCAGTTCCATGTAAAACGTGTAACTTGGTGTTAAAGCCACAGAATGGGCTGTGACCTTTGACACAGCCTGTCCCCAACATTCATTCATTCAGGTGCGGTTATTCTTCCGCTTCCTCGTTGGGCTGTGTTCCCTTTCCCTGCCGCAGTGTCACCTGACACTCCCCGCCCACCTGTTCCCACACCTCCGGCCCGCTGCTGATCTCAGGTGCTCTTTGTACTGGCGGCGTCGGCTCGTCTGTTTATCGTCGCGCTTTCTTTGCTTGGGGCCTTGTTGTCTTCGCTGTCATTAAAGTCAGGTTGTTCTGTCACCATGTTTTATTATCTGCTGTTTTTTAATTTAAATTATTATTATTTTTTTTTTATTTTACAATTTTTTTTTTATGTTTTTGTTTTTTAATTTAATTTTGTTTTCTTTTAAACTTTGTTTATTAAGCTTTTTCACAATAGAACACAGACATACAGGAACACTCAGAACAGAATCCCATCCCCATGAAGTAAAACATTTTTTTAATATACAATTAAAAAAAAAAAACATTGTTAAATCACAATAAAAAATGATAAATAAATGAGTAAATCTAGGACAATGTATGTCAAGCATGTTGTAAAGGAAAACATACACTGAAAAAAGTGACTTTTTGGTGAAGTAAACTCTATTAGAGTAACTGTCATCATTTCTACCTTGTATGTTTAAGATTCAGTAAGAACTAGAGCTTCTTAAGTAAAATTAAACATTTTATAAACGTAATACATGAATTATGGGGGAAGAGTAAGTTTTACTTAGGTTTCCTCATACAATTTAAATGTTTAATAGTTGTATGTACATAAACCTAGAAATACTACATAAACTTTACTCTGAATCGTTAAAATCTACTAAGTTACTTCATAACAGCAAATACTACAGATATATAACATTTACTTAAAATTTGGAGTAAAATGATGTTCCTGCCTATGAAAAACAAGTAGACTTTACTTAATTTGTTTAAATAAATATAACTTAAAACTTAGATGTAATTAAGTTAATGTTACTTAATATCTTTAAAACTGTAATGTTTTATGGAAAGTAAAATTTACTTGATATTGCAGCATTAAATATAACTTAAATCTTTTGAGTGCAAATACTTACAAAGGGTTTTTTAAGTAAATCTTATGTGTTGTTTTTTTTCAGTGTAGATAGATAGATTTTTATTTTCGAACATGTATAAAAAAGAAAATGTATGTAAGTATTTGTACATACAAAAGAAAGAAAAAGAGAAATTTAAAAAAAAATTAAAAATTCAATCACATAAAGTGCTCATACATAACAAAACACCGCACATTTTTTCGAAAAAGGAATGGGAAGAAGTACAATACTTTTTTAGTTTCCCACCTCTTTTTTAACTACTCTTCAGTTTGTAAATATCCTAACTACAATACACCTATATAAATATATGCCATATATACACTTCCTAAATATCTAGATAAATATATAATCACAAAAATAAATATATACTTCACACATATCCTTGTAAATATAAATGTAAATATGAATATATATATATATATATATATATACATATGAATATAAAAAAGGAGAGAATGTTACAGAAAAAAAGAAAAACAGTCTGTTTTTTAACTTTTTGCTGCAAAGATGGTGACAAATACCTGTTAGTCCCGCATCCTGAAAGGTGTGCATTGAATTGCTTTGGAGAAATTAAATATTGTAAATAAGTAACACCAGCAAAAGGATTCCACTGTTGAGAAATGGCAGACACAGAAAAATGGGATTCACAGTGATATTTATTTCAGATCAAATATAAAAGACAGTAGACTAAAACCAAATAAAAAAGCAATAAGCTAAAAAAAAATATATATATATACCGATCAGAAATAATAAAAAGCCATAGGTTAAAACCATTAAATTATAACAAATAAAAGAGGATAAAAATAGGCAGGAGGCTAACAAATATAAGTCCAGCATTAAAATGTCAATTGCATGCAAAATGTCCACCACACAGCATGCATTAAGACAACACTCTTAAATACATCCTATATAAAAACACAATAAAAAGCATTGATCTACCAGCTAACAATCACATGTTGCTGTTTTCCTGTCATTTCTGCACGTGAAGCCCTGATTTTGTGTCTTTGCGTCAGAGCTTTTTAATCAGGACTTTGTGCTTAAAATAAATCAGCCCGAAGCAGATTTTATTCAACACAAACTGAACCTCAGATGCTTTTTGTTGCCGTTTGTTTCCATCCAGGAATCCTGTATTTACAGCCGCAGTCGTCATAACGAGAAGTCACAAATTAGCAAAAAATAAGCTGAAAGATTCCAGTCAACTTCATTCGTGACTAATGTTGTGACTTATGGGTTTCTCGGTTTCAGCCTGAAGGTCACAAAGAGTGAGTTTGTGTGCCTTTCTGTTTGGTAAATTTGGTTTTTGGCATGCTGAAGCAGGTTTCTCTCGATGCACAAAAACACCACGATACATCACGCTGACTCTGGCTCCATTGAATACAACGATTAACACAGGAATCCTTCACATTCACAGTCTTTTAAAGGCCAGTTCACCTCACCCTGACAGAGCGTAGGAGGACACGTGACTGACTGCCAAATGACCAAAACACTGAATAAATATGTACATACACCTTGTGACTACAAACCTCTGCCAGCGCAGGCAGAGTTCAGCCACAGGGGAAGAAATCTGCCTTCAGCTGCTGATAGCCACCCAGTTAGAGTGACCGATGGGCAGCTACAGGCTGCCAAAATCTGTGTTTTTACCCCCAAAAAATTGATTGATTTTAGACGAGATGACTCAGTTCTGGGAAAAGCTCCCACGTTTAAAACTATGTAAACTAACTTGCGGTCTCTTGAGCTCTGGTTCTGGATTATCTGAAGATGGCCGCAACTCCTGACAAAATTAACCATGTGACCTCCTGCATTTTGACAGAAAAAACTTGGAGATTGGAGATTGAAACGTGGTGGAGTGAAAGGAAAAAAAAAGACGTAAAACTGACCCAGAGGCGGGAAGACTTTCTTTGTATCCTAAAAGTTGTTCTACTGTAAAAAACATGTTTCTGCGCAGGTTTGGAGGCCGCGGTGCTGAAAGCACTTTTACTTTTACATCTGTTATGATGCGTAACCATGGCAACAGGGAAGTTGTTAACCCCTTGCACTGGGAAAAAATCAAAGTCTTACCAAGTGTATTTGTCTCATTTCTAGTCAAAATATCTCATTACTCTTAATATAAGACACTACTGCCTAACAAGCACCTTTTCAGCCAGATATAGGGACTCCTTTTAATACAATACATCTGGAATATCTTGTTAAATGAAAAAGTCTTGAAAACAAATTGTTTTGAGTCGGATTTCATATGAAACAAGCTTTTATTTACATTTGAAGAGGTTCTTAAGCTAATTTCAAGATCACTTTTATCTCAAAAGTCCCAAATATCACATCTTATTTCAAGAAATCTTGACAAGCCGATTTTCACGAGTTCCATTGGCAGATTTTTTTGCTTATTTCAATCAAAAACGTCTCGTATTTGTTGTTTTTCTTACTTATTTTTGGAGGGGCATTTTTTCCAGTGTGGAGCAGCTTAAACGAGCTTTCCAAAGCCCAAGTAACGCCAAATCCATATGTGCTGAAGTGGAGACGTCTAGGAGGAACAAAATGGAGATCAAGGATGAGGAAGTTTCAACCATTTTTTACCATTTACGATCCCAAAACCTGACTGGCTAAAGAGGAGACGTCTAGGACGCAGAGCGGAAACCAAATGAAGAGAAAGGACGAGGAAGTTTCAACCATTTTTTTCCATTTAAGACCCCAAAACCTGACTGGCTAAAGAGGAGACGTCTAAGATGCAGAGCGGAAACAAAATTAAGAGAAAGGAGGAGGAAGTTTAACCCAAATGCAATAAACAGCAATGCATTGTGTGCTCTTACACGTTTATATTGAAACCAACATCATCATTTTTAGCAGTTTGAGCAAAAGTAATTATTTTATTTAATCAGTGAGCCTTGGCTGACCGTCACCCTGCTGCTAGTTCACCTTTTTTTCTTCCTTGGACCCCTTTTGGTAGGACCAGGATCATCCCACATGATCTCTTACTGCCTAATATATCCCATGCACTGCAAGGTGACATTATCAGTCGCTTCTCCACTCCACTGGGCTGGTCATAATGTTTTGGGTTATTGTCCAGCATTCTAAATTATGCTTAAATATTTAGTAAAGTAATAAAAGTATATTTCATAACGCATTTCAAACTCTAGCACATTTATTTATTTTAATTTACTGCAATGATAAATAAAATGTTGATTATAGTTAATTGTTTATTAAATGTATTCATACTTAAGTTAATGAGTTGAGTTAATCATACTTAATTTATATAACGTAAATGAGTGAATTAAATGTAAATATATACATTTTAAACTTGTGAATACATAGAATAGAAATAGAATAGAATAGAATAGAAAAATACTATATTCATCCCCCAATTGGGGAAATTCAAATTAGTCAAATAGCTCAAAAAATTATTAATATTTACAATGATTGTATATTAACAACAACAATAATAATACCAATTCTAATAAAAATACTACTACTAACTAATAATAATAATAATAATAGTAATGAATTTTTTTAAATTAAAAAATTAAAAAATGCTACAAAGTATGTAATGTTGTTATTAAAGTGTAAGTATAATTTCACTGTATTGAACTTGCCATTACAACGATAACACTGTATTTAAGGTCTTCCGCTTTTAAATGTGGTTTTCCAGTTGCTGCCCGCCTTCGTTGTCGGTGTCTTTTGGCCCACATTTGGTCCACCTTAAATATTTCTGTGCTCTCAGTACTGTGTCACACTTACACCACAGCGGGAGCGCGCGGCTGCCCCGACTGCTCAGTCTGTCAAAATCACTACGCGGTGACGCGCTGCCCCGACAAGCATAACGCCGAAGTTCACCGAGGACGTCTACTACGGACACGTTTTACCGTCTCAAAGTTGTGTTTATTTGCGGAAAACCTGCGTGGGAACGACGGAAATATGAAAACGGTGACAGTTTGTCCGGGTTTAGCTGCTTTTCTGTAGCGAAACTGGGGAAAAAACTTGAACCGACCGAGAGACGTGAACCAACCGGAGACTGACGGAGGGTAGGGCGGGGGGGTTTCTAACGTCTCTAACGTCTCATTTTCAGCGTTATTTGGACTTTTTTCGGGTAATGTGAGTTGTTCCGAACACGGAGCTGTTCTGGACCCCTTTACGCCGACGGAAAAATCTGGATAAAACCTGTTTTTTTTGGACTTTGGTCGCTTTGATTCAACATGCTGTCGAGCTCGGCGATGTACGCCGCGAAGAAACGGAAGAGGCCGGTCCAGAAAACGTAAGTGGACAACCGAATATCTAACTCCCCGAGTCACCGTGATTCTGCCCAACAGAGGCTCATTCACAGGTTATATACCCCTCACTCTAAGCTAGTTTGCTCCTGTTATAAAGCCTGAAGGCGGCCTACTTGAGCTTAATTAAGTGCAGAAACGTTAAACGGCTTTTCAGTGATAGCGCGGTGTTACGTTAGAATGTGTAACCCGGCTGTTTTATTCCCGCACCACTTGCAGATTTACATGCCAGAAACACAAAAAGTGTTTTTTTTTTTTTTTTTAACACCTGCAGCTGTGCAAACCCATCCGGACTGGTCAGCCAGTCTGCATTACAGCTGCTGTTGCGTGTTAATACGCGTGCACGTGTTTGGTGTTTGTGTTAGGAGCTGCATTGTTGGCTCCATAAGGCCACGGGGTCTGTTTTCTCAGCTGTAGTTATGATTTTCTGCCCGGCCAGCCAGCGCTAATATGAGTTGTTGTGAGCCCAACAGCACCGCAGGCTCCGCTCCAGCACGAAAAGCAAAGACAACTGTTGCTTCACTGTCATTTAAATCTAATTAGAAAAGCGGAGACAGCTGGGCCACCCACACTAATGTGTGCAGATGGTCTTTGTGCTTTAAAAACGTCCCCTCTGCTCTGTTTAATTTCATTTAAAGGGAGTTTTTTTTTGTGTGTGTGTTTGGGTTTGCTGTGCAGGCTGACAGCAGAGAGAGTAAAGCCCCACATCAGATGAAATCACCAGACCACCTTCTTGTTATTCCACGTCTTACACAAGCAAACATGTACACTGCTCTTTTTGTTTTCCCGTGGATCCCCCCCCCCCCTTTGAAGACACACGGAGGGCCCCTGACCACAAATCCAGAGCCACGGCTGCATAGTTCAGCAGCAGAAAGCATTCTTCAGGGTTGTGTAAACATCTCGGCTCAGGTCAGGAACCGTAGTGGCTCCGACTGAACCGTTCTTCTCCAATAAGCCTTCTGGGCCACGGTGAAACCCTCCAACCACATTTTTAGGGAACCACCAAGAGGTTCTTTGCTTTACTAGAAAACCTCAAAAGCCTCAAAAGAAGCTAAAACTGGAGCTTCATGCAACTTTCTTTAAAGGATTCTCTGAAGCCAAGTTTACAGCCATCTTTGTTAGCTGCTGTGTTCTGGTGTCGTTTTGCATTAAAAAGTCCATCGTGGACCTTTTTAGGAGAAGATCTGTTCAGCGAAATGCTCTTTTTCAGAGAGATTGAGAGGTTCCCTAAAGGATATATTTAAATTCTAGACCTCTTACACACCTCTGAAGGGGTTCTACTCATTTTAAACCCTCAAAATGTGCACGTAATGACCTCAAATCCTTAATGGATTTGAGTATTTCACATTTCAGACACTTGAACCTGCAGCAGAGAGCCTTTAAAATCTGTTTTTAAACTAAACTTTCAGAGATTACCTCAAATTTGTCTCCAACAAAGCTATTGTGGGGTCTTTCTCCACCCTTGGTGGGTCAGGAAAGGGTCTTAAAGAGGCGTTTGTTGGGTAGAACTAGCTGAGATGGCTCTTTTCAGCACTGAGCTTAGTTTTGAAGGGACTTCGGTGCCACTGGGGTTCATTTCAGACACTTGAACCTGCAGCAGAGAGCCTTTAAAATCTGTTTTTAAACTAAACTGTCAGAGATTACATCGAATTTGTGTCCAACAAAGCTATTGTGGGGTCTTTCTCCACCCTTGGTGGGTCAGGAAAAGGTCTTAAAGAGGCGTTTGTTGGGTAGAACCAGCTCAGATGGCTCTTTTCAGCACTTTACTTCGTTTTGAAGGTGTTTCGGTACCACTGGGGTTCATTTCAGAACTCTCATGGTGCAGTAAAAGGACTTTTCGAGGTGTTTTACTGCTGCGCAGGGGTCATGGAGTTAATTTTAGATCCTCTGCAGCACCCTGATCAGAGTAATTAATGATTAAACTGCTAATAGAGTATTATGTAAGGCTTTTAAAGTGGGATAAAAGTCTCCTGTCGCTGTGAGGAACCCTAACCCAACATCCCAGGCTTCACCAGCTTGAGGTTTTTGACTTTAACCGCCGGCCCGAGCAGAGAACCGCAGCAGAACCCAGCCAGAACTGCGGTTTGTGTGTGTGTGGTACTACCTGCATTAATCATAATCAGGACATGCAGTGAGAGCGCTCTCACGCAATGTTTCCACGAGGGAGGAGGGAGGCAGGGAGGATGGCGTAATCTGAGCCTCGCTCTGTTTTTCTTCTCCTCCTCCTCCGACTGCCACAACATACTTTTTTCCTGTCTTTCCTTCTGTCTCTGTGTGTTTTTGGGCTGTTTTTACCCCCCTCCCTCCCTCCCTCGGCTCGAATTAACATAGTTCTGTGTCACGCAAACGGTTACGTAAGGCTGCCATGTTCGTGGCTCTCAGGGAGTTTTATCTTTTGTTTTTCCTTCTTCTCGGGGAAACGATGCCGTTTGAGTGAGTTTGTCACCCACAGTCCTTCAGGGGTGTTTATTACCCCGCCAGAAGTGCATGAAAGCCACTGATGAGCTCATCTCCACGGTGATGGATGCGTCTGACGTCCCACACACGTATCATAGGATGATTTAAAGGTTGCTCACTTCCTTTTGGAAAAGCCAGAAGTTTCTACTCAGTCTCAGCTTGCTTAAAGGTGTGAACTGATGTGAGACCAATGCCAGTTAATGCAGATTCCCACTGTCTGTCCTTCTATAGATGGGCTGTTTTGGCTCTAAAACGTCAACAATAACCCAAAGTCGACACTTTGTGGGGGACGCACTGACCTTTAAATCTGAACCAGCACCACAGACACGTGGTCCGTACGGGTAGAGTCACAACTTTGTCACGACAACGGCCGACGTTATGGTTGAGTCTCGGTCAGAACGGTTGCCATAGCAGCAAGCCTCGGCTCTGCGGGGCAGCTGCCGGTCGACGTCGCTCTAAAAAGGGTCATTTTACACGTACAGGCAACCAGAATCTGTGCGAGACGCAGTCCGGCCGTCTCAGAAGAAACCTGGTAAACTGGGAAAATACACACTTTTTGTACTTTTACACGTACTGTTTTTACATCACATGTCAACGTGGTGTTTTAAAACGTTACGTTTAGGCTTTTTTTTTTTTTTCAGCTGTTGCCGTGGCAACGCATCCATCTAAATGCACCCGTCTTTTTAGTGGTTTTCAACGTCTCGTGCTGTTCAAATCTCCACAAAGTTTGGTTCACAAATTAGATAAGAAAGGAGTCAAAAAAGCTGTAAATGTTTAATATCCGCGCACGAACAAGGTGCAAAGCGCGGGCAACACTCGCTGTCCCACGTCTGCGTATTTGCATGCGTGTGATTAAAGCTGCAGAACCAGACAGCGGCCTTCTGATGACCACGTGAACGAGGCCGCCAGACGCTGCACGCCGCTGTGAATGCAGCGCGTTGGCCAGCTCAGGGGGTAGACTGATCCCAGGCCACACAACACAAACTGCTTCCAATCCAAATAAACTGCATTTCATTCCTAAAATCAACATAGACCCATATATATGTAATTAACTGGGTTATGTTGAAAAAAATCTGTGCAGTCATCTACGTGTATTTGTTTACGTCACGTGACTTTGGTTGATTGACGGGTGTTAAAGGGGAAAAGCAAAGGTGATAATGTGGCGTCATCATGGTGAAAGACCAAAGAAGCCATCAGGTGCCCAGTTTAAAAAAAGAGAAGAAGAGGAGAAATGGGCAAAAGATAAAGGGATGCAGATTTCTATGTGGGCTACAGGCTATCTGTTAGCCTCTTGCTAACATGTTGCTATTAGCCACGACTGTATTTGATTTTTAGTTTTGCTGAACTAGAATTAGAACTGAGGCATCATGTCATGCAGCTAATTTCACCCAAAGGCAACCTGCTCCAGTTTGTGTTTGCAACACAACAAAGTTAATGTTTCTGCCAGCTGTAAACAGGCTGAAAACAGCTGCTACAGTCTGAGCTCTGTTGTTAGCACAACTGCAGAAATCTGTTTTTTATGCTCCATAGAGGAGCCTTTATTTAGTTTAAGCTTTCTTCGGTTATTTTTAGGATTTTGAGGTTATTGAAGGATTTGTGATTGAGAAAAAAACACGATAAATAAGTGAAATGCAGTATATAAATATCAGTTTTTTTTGTACCTTTTTGTATTAAGATTATAATAAAATAATACAAATAATGTAATATGTTGTTGTGTTGGTGCCGGGGTAAGTGCCAGCTGTAAACAGGGTCTGAGCTCTGTTGGTATCATAGCTGCAGGAATCTGTCTTTATGCTCCATAGAGGAGCCTTTATTTTTGTTTTTAGCTTTCTTGGTTATGTTTTAGGATTTTGAGGTTATTTAAGGATTTGTGATTGATATTTATATACTGTATTTCATGTATTTATCGTGTTTGTTCTTTTTGTTCCGTTATTTTTTTGTGGGGGGGTGGGCAGACGCTCCTATGACCGGACCCTGCGACGCACAGAACCGAGCCGCCGGCGGGGAAGTTGTGTAAACAGTTTGGAAACTCTCGGTTGATCCTTGAAAGCCGTAGAAACTTTGCATCTTTTCTCCTCTGCGACCGTGCAGCGGGTGTCAGATTCCAGGTATTGTCCCGGCTCAGGTGTCCGGTGTTCTGATTATCCCCCTCCATCATAACGGGGCCCAGAACCGTGTTGGGTTTCTATTGTTCTGGAAAGGTGTCGTCGCCCCGGCGGAGACAAAGTGCCTTTGTTTGCACGCAGGGGAGTGTTTCTTCAGGTCCGACACAACCCCACACACACTCTCTCAAATAACACACACTTTTACGCAGCGCACACGCCCCTTCCAGCTCAGATCTGCTCGATAAAGCGAGCGGCAACAACACTGGCTGCTCATTGTTCTCGCAGGGAGTTGCGCCGTCAGGAATGCGGCGATAGCCATCTCACCTTGATTTCTGATACGTCGCGTTCTGGAGTATTAGTGGAAGCAGATGTCTTATTTACAGGAGGGTTTTTTTTTTTTTTTTTTTTTACACCGACAGCCAGTAAAAACTGACACAATGGCCTCTTTTACCCTTTAATGCTACTTTTTTATGCAGCTGTAGAACAATTAACCCGTAAAACCACCAGTTTTCTGCTAGTAAAGATGCTTCCTGTGCGGAGATCAGCCACCAGACTCAACAAACGTAGTAATTCTGGTCAATTTCAAGCAAAAATGCTCAGAAAACGTCTCAGCTGTGAGGATTAACACGTGACTTTAGGTGTATTTCTGCCTCAGTGTGCGTCCATTAGACTTTTTCTAACATTTAGAATGATTTTAGGGACAAAAGGTCTTTAAAGGAAAACTCCGGGGCATTTGAAGCGCGTTTCCATTGCTAGAGGTTGTCAAATACTGATAGTAGGACACAGAGAGGTGCAAATCTGCGCTCCCTGTGTGGAGATAGCGCTGTTTGCGCAGCCTGTCATGCGAGGCTAATACGTGGTGGCTAAGGGGCAACTGCTAACCCTTCCACGTAAAACAACAACGTGCACACAGCAGAAACGTCACACCACTTTATAAACCATCCGACAATAAAGTCACAAGCCTTACCATCAAAACCATATGCATGGTTCTCACATTACTGGCATGGGGACGTTACAAAACAACTTTATAAACAGCATGTAACTCACCGGCTGGTTGTAGGCTCGCGCATGTGAAAGCCCAAAAGAGTCGATGGAGAATAATCCCATATACAAAACAATTATATTCTCTAGAAAAACTGCGTTCAAGTATTTAAAACATTACAACAATATTACTGGGCATGTATTGTTGTAATGTTTTAAATACTTGAACGCAGTTTTTCTAGAGAAGATAATTGTTTTGTATATGGGATTATTCTCCATGGACTCTTTTGGGCTTTCACATGCGCGAGCCTACAACCAGCCGGTGAGTTACATGCTGTTTATAAAGTTGTTTTGTAACGTTCCCATGCCAGTAATGTGAGAACCATGCATATGGTTTTGATGGTAAGGCTTGTGACTTTATTGTCGGATGGTTTATAAAGTGGTGTGACGTTTCTGCAGTGTGCAAGTTGTTGTTTTACGTGGAAGGGTTAGCGCTTGCCCCTTAGCCACCACGTATTAGCCTCGCATGACAGGCTGTGCGAACAGCGCGATCTCCACACAGGGAGCGCAGATTTGCACCTCTCTGTGTCCTACTGTCATTATTTGGCAACCTCTAGCAATGGAAACGCGCTTCAAATGCCCCGGAGTTTTCCTTTAATCTGCTTATTATTAGCTGCCTAAAAAAGGGTCTGTTAACCAGCTTTTTTATAATTTTTTGCAGCCTTTTAGTGAACAAAAGTTCTTTTGGGGAATAGCTTCCATTTGAAGACACTTTGGTTTGGTGGAGACACCTAATTTTACCAGGAATAATACAAAAAAAGTGAATATTTTGATGCATATTTGATAATATTTGTGTTTAAGTTGGTTAATGTTGGCCAGAATCATCTCTAGCTGCTTGGTTAATGTCTTATGTCTGCGGTGGTTTGTGTTTTCAGTGGTTAAAAGTGTCAGAGAAAGCCTAGAAAGCGTGCACACACGTGCTCGCGCACCCACAGTGACCTGAGCTGACCTGAAATCCCCGGCAGAGTCATCAGCAGGAACATCTGAAACTGGTTTAAGTGGAGACGCTGCAGATGTGCAGCTGCTCGGCCTCCGTGTGGGACTCACCTGACCCGCTGTAGCCAAACTACCTGCTTTAACCTGCAGTTTACGGGCGAAAGCTGCACATTTCAGCTTGATTACCAGCTGACTGAGGGCGTCTGTTCGCTGTGTGTGAGGGAAACGCAGGGAAATGAGACACAGTTATGTGGAAACTCGCTTCAAGTGGAAAGCAGAAGTATTCAAGCAATGCAGACGATAATCAGCCTATGATAAGTCCTGACTGAGGAAGAGGTCTCTGGAGCGAGTTGGTTTGTAAAAAACGAGCCAGAATCATCGTAAATCATGCCTGGTGCGTGTAGAGTCGTTAAAAAGGTGGTTTTAAGGGGTGTAAACATGCAGAGGAAACGGCTAATGGGCTCTGTGATGATCAGATATCAAGCTGTTAAACAATGCAACAGATCTGTGTGCCGTCCTCAGGGTTTCTCAGGGTTTCACAGCCTCTCTGGGAACAAGGAAAGCCCCTCTGTGCAGCCAGCGTCTGGTTCCAGTTACAGACCGGCCGCCGCCGCGCTCACGTTCAGGTGCAGGTACGGCGAGCCCGATCCGTAGGGTTCATTCCCCGTGTTTCAGCTACAGAAACGTTTCAACGATCCAGAAACCCTGGGCGGGCAGGCAGGTGGTAAACAAGTCCCCACACAAGGTGACATCATGCTCCTCACCTGGTTCCCATGGCGACTGCCTCTGGAGAGGCGAGGCGCTTTGTTCTTTTCCGCTCGGCGACCCTTTTAACACCCAGCAGCTGCGAGGGAAAAACAACTGATGATGACGAGCTGATAATCGGCTCCACACAAAGAGCGATTACGTCCCAAACAGCTGCTGGAAGTGAATTCTGAAACGTTGCATCAACACAAACACTTTGGAACGCGAAGGAGCCACAAACTCCGTATTCTGCGTGTGCGTTTGTCCCAGCTGCAGTTGCACGTCAGCGGCCCGAGCGCCGTTAGCCTCCGGCGTTTTGGCTGAGCACCCCATGGCCTTTCTGAGGCTCTCCGGGGGAATCTGTTATTATTTTAAAAGATCCTTAAAAGCTTTGTCTCTCTCCGTCTCCGCAGGCCCAAGCCTCTGCCACCCAATGGCATAAAGTCCAACCCGTCCAAACGCCACCGCGACCGCCTCAACGGCGAGCTGGACAAGCTCACCAGCCTGCTGCCCTTCACCGACGAGGTCAGGGCTCGGCTGGACAAGCTGTCGGTGCTCCGCCTCAGCGTCGGCTACCTGAAGGTCAAGAGCTTCTTTAACGGTGAGTCCAGTTCCATTTCCCCCTCATTGTTCGTGATCACCGCCTCATCAGCGCGGGGATAAGATCCCTCAGCTGGTTGAAGAGAGAAGCTGTTATGAGGCTTAAAACCAGAATAAGACCATCGGAGACATGATGGAGTTACCAAATCAGCTGTCTGCAAGGTCATTAAGAGGGAAGAATGTTCTGCTGAGCTCTGGGATCTCCAGCAGGCAGGTGTGTCTTTGTCGAAGGCTACGCTGCTACATGCTAACCGCTAGTTAGCCACAGAAACACAGAGGCTGTGTTCGAAACCGCATACTACATACTGCATATTACATATTACATACTTCCATACTACATACTACATATTACATACTATATACTTCCATACTACATAATTACATACTTCCATACTACATACTACATATTACATACTATATACTTCCATACTACATACTACATAATTACATACTACATACTTCCATACTACATACTACATATTACATACTTCCATACTACATACTACATAATTACATACTACATACTTCCATACTACATAATTACATACTACATACTTCCATACTACATACTACATATTACATACTTCCATACTACATACTACATATTACATACTACATACTTCCATACTACATACTACATAATTACATACTACATACTTCCATACTACATAATTACATACTACATACTTCCATACTACATACTACATATTACATACTACATACTTCCATACTACATATTACATACTTCCATACTACATACTACATAATTACATACTACATACTACATACTACATATTACATACTACATACTTCCATACTACACACTACATAATTACATACTACATACTTCCATACTACATACTTCCGTACTACATACTGCATAATTACATACTACATATTACATACTACATACTACATAATTACATACTACATACTACATACTTCCATACTACATACTTCCGTACTACATACTGCATAATTACATACTACATATTACATACTACATACTACATAATTACATACTACATACTACATACTACATACTTCCATACTACATACTTCCGTACTACATACTGCATAATTACATACTACATATTACATACTACATACTACATACTACATACTTCCATACTACATACTTCCATACTACATACTACATAATTACATACTACATATTACATACTACATACTACATAATTACATACTACATACTACATACTACATACTTCCATACTACATACTTCCGTACTACATACTGCATAATACATACTACATACTGCATACTCATCGATCAGACAGTATGCAGAGCGTTTACCCACAATGCATTTTGCTCCTGCCTGAGCCGAAATCAGCCGGCCTGAAGCTGATTTCTCTTAAGCTCTAAACTCTGTAAACTTTAGCAACATTTGAAACATTTTCAGGTGAGAAAGTAGTCGTTTAGATCCCCAACGTGTTGAAAACCTGACAAAATACCGGCTATTTACAATTTTGTTCCCACGAATTCGGCGCTACTAAAGCTAGCCGCAGTGAGCAACGCACTTCCGGTTATTTTCACAAAATAAAATACCCGTTGCCTTTTATCACAGGGAAAGCCATTACCATACAATTGGTGCTTTTGTTTTGAAAACAGGAAGTGAACCTACCCTCGTTGTAGCTAGCTTAAAACTGCCGTTTTGACAGAAAATGACGATCGGCGACGTCACGTTACGTTGCATCTTGGGTAGTTTGAGTATGAGTAGTAACCTCATGATGCATACCCAACATTTAGGAGAATCTAATCTGCATCCGGGAACTTCTCGCTTACTCAAACTCGCATACTAACTCAAAAAGTTAGTAGGAGAAGTAGGAGAAGTATGCGGTTTGGAACACAGCCTGTGTCAGAGGCTACACTACTACATGCTAACTGCTAGTTAGCCACAAAAACAGGATGGACACATCGCAGTTTGCCGAGAGTTGTGGGAAAAAAGGTGTTCTGGACAGAGCAGACCCAGATGAACCTGCATCAGAGTGATGTTTTGGTGACAGCGGCTGCATCAGCCACCGTTACTTTGTCCCAAACATGAAGGAGGGAGCTGCAGAAGCAAGAAATAATCAGTGTAGCCCATAAACTGTTGGATTTTCATTCAGACGACTGTGGGTGCTCGCCGCCTCTGCTTGTTTCCTCTGTGGAAACTTCATATTCAGACACTCTGTGAAGCGATTCGAGCGGTTCATCTGAACCTTTTACACTCGCTTTGTTGCCGTTCAGTCGCAGCATGTCCACAAGAGCTGCAGTTTCAAGCATCCTGCTGCGCTGCAGCTCTTGTTTACTCTGTGGGAGACGCTAACCCCACCAACCCTCAGTCCCACTTGTGGCCGATCCTGAAAGCAGATCATTTTTTTTAAGCTGGTTAGAGGGTAACTGAGCACCAAAAATAGCACAAAAACCTCTGTGTGTTTGCCAGAAGTTGAGCCAAACGCACCCAGCTTTAAGTAGAAAAAGAAAAAGCTGCTTTAGCCACATGTGGCTCTCTGAGAGGAAGCTTTTCTTTCTGTGAATCTGTAGAACGCTTACAGAGACGGGTGGAGAAGGAGTGAATTCAGGGAAGCAGAGGAGGAGCCGCGCTCTCTAACCTCTTTGAAAAGACAAATCTCTCCTCCGGGGGCCGGCAGATTATTTATCCGAAAAGTGAATTCTGCTCTATTTCTGTCGCCGTGGCGCGCAGCCCAAAGAGCAGCGAGGTTACTCGAGTTTCCAGGGAACTTCCTGGCTTTGTTCTGCCGCAGCGGTCTGACCCGGGCCGCCCGGCGGAGGAGGCTCCTATTTACAGTAAACGCTAAGTGGGGGTGTGGCAGCTGAGAGGCTAAATCAGTGCAGCGCTGTGAAATCTGGCCCCTCCGGCTCACCGTATATTTGGATACCAGGAGGTGTGAAGCGGAACGAAAGCAGGGCGAGCACTTCTCTGTGAATGTGCACGATCTGTGTGTGTGTGCACACCTGTTCCTCTGCTGGAGATGTTAATATGATCCTGCACAGATGGTGCAAAGAACAGAATAACTGACATTCCAGCTGATTGATTCCAGCTTATTGTAGCTGATTCCAGCTGATTCTTCCAGCTGATTCCATTCCAACTGATTCTAGCTGATTGATTCCAGCTGATTTCAGCTGATTCCATTCCAGCTGATTGATTCCAGCTCACTGATTCCAGTTGATTCTTCTAGCTGATTCCAACTGATTCCAGCTGATTCTTCTAGCTGATTCCAACTGATTCCAGCTGATTCTTCTAGCTGATTCCAACTGATTCCAGCTGATTCTTCTAGCTGATTCCAGCTGATTCCAGTTGATTCTTCTAGCTGATTCCAACTGATTCCAGCTGATTCTTCTAGCTGATTCCAGTTGATTCTTCTAGCTGATTCCAACTGATTCTTCTAGATGATTCTAGCTGATTCTTCTAGATCAGGGGTGTCAAAGTGATCCGGTAAAGGGCCGGTGTGGCTGCAGGTTTTTGTTCCAACCCTGCAGCAGCACAGCTGATTTGTTTCATTCAATCAACTTAACTGGTTAAGACCTTCAGTGCAGACAGTTAAGTTGATTGAATGAAACAAATCAGCTGCGCTGCTGCAGGGTTGGAACAAAAACCTACAGCCACACCGGCCCTTTACCGGATCACTTTGACACCTGTGTTCTAGATGATTCTAGCTGATTCCAGTTGATTCTTCTTGCTGATTCCAGCTGATTCTTCTAGCTGATTCTTCTAGCTGATTCCAGTTGATTCTTCTTGCTGATTCCAGCTGATTCTTCTAGCTGATTCCAGCTGATTATAGCTGATTGATTCCAGCTGATTCCAGCTGATTGTAGCTGATTGATACCAGCTGATTGTAGCTGATTGTAGCTGATTGATACCAGCTGATTGTAGCTGATTGTAGCTGATTGATACCAGCTGATTGTAGTTGATTCTAGCTGATTGATACTAGCTGATTGATTCCAGCTGATTCTAGCTGATTGTAGCTGATTGATACGAGCTGTTGATACGTGTTTAAAGGAGTTCTGATGGCGGCGTGTTTAAAGGAGCTCTGATGGCGGCGTGTTTAAAGGAGTTCTGGTGGCGTGTTTAAAGGAGTTCTGATGGCGGCGTGTTTAAAGGAGTTCTGATGACGTGTTTAAAGGAGTTCTGATGACGTGTTCAAAGGAGTTCTGATGACGTGTTCAAAGGAGTTCTGATGGCGTGTTTAAAGGAGTTCTGATGGCGTGTTTAAAGGAGTTCTGATGACGTGTTCAAAGGAGTTCTGATGGCGTGTTTAAAGGAGTTCTGTTGGCGGCGTGTTTAAAGGAGTTCTGATGGCGTGTTTAAAGGAGTTCTGATGGTGGCGTGTTTAAAGGAGTTCTGATGGCGTGTTTAAAGGAGTTCTGATGGCGGCGTGTTTAAAGGAGTTCTGATGGTGGCGTGTTTAAAGGAGTTCTGGTGGCGGCGTGTTTAAAGGAGTTCTGATGGTGGCGTGTTTAAAGGAGTTCTGATGGCGTGTTTAAAGGAGTTCTGATGGTGGCGTGTTTAAAGGAGTTCTGATGGTGGCGTGTTTAAAGGAGTTCTGATGGCGTGTTTAAAGGAGTTCTGATGGTGGCGTGTTTAAAGGAGTTCTGATGGTGGCGTGTTTAAAGGAGTTCTGATGGTGGCGTGTTTAAAGGAGTTCTGATGGTGGCGTGTTTAAAGGAGTTCTGATGGTGGCGTGTTTAAAGGAGTTCTGATGGCGTGTTTAAAGGAGTTCTGATGGTGGCGTGTTTAAAGGAGTTCTGATGGTGGCGTGTTTAAAGGAGTTCTGATGGTGGCGTGTTTAAAGGAGTTCTGATGGTGGCGTGTTTAAAGGAGTTCTGATGGTGGCGTGTTTAAAGGAGTTCTGATGGCGTGTTTAAAGGAGTTCTGATGGCGGCGTGTTTAAAGGAGTTCTGATGGTGGCGTGTTTAAAGGAGTTCTGATGGCGTGTTTAAAGGAGTTCTGATGGTGGCGTGTTTAAAGGAGTTCTGATGGTGGCGTGTTTAAAGGAGTTCTGATGGCGTGTTTAAAGGAGTTCTGATGGTGGCGTGTTTAAAGGAGTTCTGATGGTGGCGTGTTTAAAGGAGTTCTGATGGTGGCGTGTTTAAAGGAGTTCTGATGGCGTGTTTAAAGGAGTTCTGATGGCGGCGTGTTTAAAGGAGTTCTGATGGTGGCGTGTTTAAAGGAGTTCTGGTGGCGTGTTTAAAGGAGTTTTGATGGTGGCGTGTTTAAAGGAGTTCTGGTGGCGGCGTGTTTAAAGGAGTTCTGATGGTGGCGTGTTTAAAGGAGTTCTGGTGGCGTGTTTAAAGGAGTTTTGATGGTGGCGTGTTTAAAGGAGTTCTGATGGTGGCGTGTTTAAAGGAGTTCTGGTGGCGTGTTTAAAGGAGTTTTGATGGTGGCGTGTTTAAAGGAGTTCTGATGGCGTGTTTAAAGGAGTTCTGATGGCGGCGTGTTTAAAGGAGTTCTGATGGTGGCGTGTTTAAAGGAGTTCTGGTGGCGTGTTTAAAGGAGTTTTGATGGTGGCGTGTTTAAAGGAGTTCTGATGGTGGCGTGTTTAAAGGAGTTCTGGTGGCGTGTTTAAAGGAGTTTTGATGGTGGCGTGTTTAAAGGAGTTCTGGTGGCGTGTTTAAAGGAGTTTTGATGGTGGCGTGTTTAAAGGAGTTCTGATGGTGGCGTGTTTAAAGGAGTTCTGGTGGCGTGTTTAAAGGAGTTTTGATGGTGGCGTGTTTAAAGGAGTTCTGGTGGCGGCTTGAAGCCTCGCAGCAGACGAGTAAAACTGCTTCAGCGTTCATGGAACTGAGAAGTGATCAGCGAGTCGTTGGTGCTCACTCACGACCCAATCAGGGCCCTGCAGGCGTGTTTGTTCAGTCTGAGACTCGGGGCCCCTTTAAGTGTCGACATAAGCGCCGCATTTGGAGGCGGCGCCGGCCGGCGTCTGGTTACTGTCAGCGTGAGGAACGGCTTCGCTTTTTGCTCAGATTTCCAACGATCTGAGGGGGGGGGTTTGGGTTCAGAGCTATTCCCTCAGATGAAGCTCAGCTGTGGTGTTGGGCACCGACGGGCCACGGTTCTCCGGTCGCTCAGCGCATGAAGCTGAGAGCGGCTGGTCGGGGGAGATTGAGACATTCTGGGACGGCGGTTCGTTGGAAACATGAACAACATGCAGCGGGCAGAGATCTAAGATTTCATAAGAGCCCCGCCCGTTTCCTGTAGCGGCCCCTGAAGCACCCGGGGCCCCTCTTCCTCCAACTGTTCGGCCTTGTCCCGCTCGTGTCTTTTTGTCTGAAGTGCACGGCTCCTCCACCTCCAACAGACGCTGCAGGACAGACCTGCACCTGCACAGCTTCAGGCTTCAGAGGTTTTCTTCTTCTGCGCCCCCTCTGAAAGCTGGCTGCCAGTCAGTGGGGGGAAGGTTATTATCCCCATTTGGTGCTTCTCTTGACCTCATTACTGTTGTTCTGGAGGTTTTACTTCATCATTATGAAACGACATGTTTGCGCGTGCTGTCTGGAGCAGTTTATGATGTATTTCTACATGTTTTTTCATTCCTGACCGATGTAATTGTCTGCAGAAAGTGCCGTGTTTGTTGTGTTGTCTGCAGAAAATGGAAGCCGCTGAGAGAACGCGTTCTGATAGGCCTGAATACAAGCGTGAGGGCCTGGTTGCATGGAAACGTTTTTCACTATAATCGCTATTTTTGCTTATCGTTTGGCTATATGGAGCCGGCGTTCTGTGAGTGGGAAGATCTAGGAACGCCGCCGTTCGCGTTGCCATTGTTACAGCCAGAACGGATTTGTTTACATCTGCGTCACAGCTACATGGCCAACGCCAGTGACGTATACACATACGTCAGTGACCAGAAAAAAAGCGGCTTCGCGCGCAACATCCATTCAAAATCCGGAAGAAGAAGACAACACAACAAGGACAGACAGCGATCATCATGTAGCATCAGCGCTGCTGCAGACACTGCTAACTACAGCGGCGTTGTTAAAGGAACAACGTGAGCTTCGCGCTGGTAGAAGTAGGGGCGTACACGCATGCGCATGGCTTCTTCTGTTGTTCTGGTGTGACCGGTGGGGGGGGCTTACAGCGCACATGGAGGTGTGGCGTGTGTACTGCATCGTTTTCAGCAAGCGTGGCGTTGCCATGAGGACCTGATATTTTTACAGAAGCTTTCCTGTGTTAATTTCGTCAGTTTTTTTTAATTTAGTCTTTGTCACAATGTCGAAAATCAATTTTAGTCTTAGTCATTTTAGTCAACACTGTACATAATAGAACTTCTCCGCACACTGCTTCTCTTTTTCTCTGTTTTATTTATATAACGCTGTGCAGAATAGAACTTCTCCACACACTGATTCTCTTTTTTACATGTATCACACCACCACCATGATCAATCATTATCATGCAGGTTGTTTTGTTGTCCTTCGCGTTGTAAACGAAATGGCTCCATACATCCAGGCGTTGTTTTCGCCCAGCTCCAACAAACCGTATACCGGTATCCGAGCCCGACGCCATGACTGGACTGCAAAGTTGAACTAGCTACGGTTAAGTTATAGCTAGCTACCGGCTACGTTACTTGACATGGGAAGGGCCTAAACTCAACTGAACTAGCCGCGCGAGGCACTGTGGGACCGTGCAGGGACAAACAGGGCAACAGCGCGTAATCTTCTATGAAGTTAAAGAAACACTCATATTAACAATTACAAATGAATTATAAACAATTACATTTTTTAATGTCCATTCGTCCATGGCTTGTAAATTCCGTCTTGTCTTAGTCTCGTTAACGAAAATCATTTTTTATTCTCGTCATATTTTTATTTTCTGGAAGCAGTTTTGTGCGTCATCGTCACGGGAAAAAGGGGCGTTAACGAAATATTTTCGTCATCGTCCTGGTTGACGAAATTAACACTGGTGGTCGCAATCATTTTCGTACTCGTTTAAAAAAAAAACCTCGTTTCATTTTCGTGTAGCTGTAGCCTGAGTGTGTTTGTCAGCATCATTTCCCCGTAGATCATCATTTCTCCGTGTACTCCAGCTGTAATGAAAAAGCTTTTTAAGAAAAAAACAGCCACTAAAAGTCCTTTAACAGTCGAGTAAAAGTAGACGTTAAATCTGGACAAGATGAAAGGACGAGGCCTGATTACAGTGGAAACGGTAAAACAAAAGACATCAAGCAGTCGATTAAAAGAAAAAAAAATCAGGTTTACGAGTTGATTTTAAAAGGTTTGGATACAACACAGCTGCAGATTCAGCTGCAGATTCCTCCTGTTTCTCCTCCGGTCGCTGCTCCAGATAGTTTCAGCCAGAGCGATGGAGTAATACAGAGTTATGAGCATAGCGGCGACAAAAACTTCAACATTTACGACACAATTTTCGGTAAATCTTGTTCAATAATGTGCATGGATCACTTCCCTGATTGTGTGTTTTATCAACGTTTCTCTTTTTCGGAGCGGCAGAGACACATTTATCTGTTTTTAAATGGTAGAGGGTGCAGCTATACCTCGTCCTCCTTTATACTTCATCATGCCAGTGGTCCAGCTTACCTTTACCTTTACCCAGATTTACTCCTGTGGTCCCAAACACTCCATCTGTAGGAGATGTCATTCAGTCTGTCTGTTCTCTCTGGTGTCAGGTGGAAAATGAGCTGAATAAATCATTTTAAAGAAGCTTTAAATGACTTTAAATGAGGGAAATATGTGGCTGTAGATGCTTTGACTGATGAGCCGGGATCAATTCTGACGTAATTATTCTATATTTCTCATGGGAGCTGAATACATGCATCTGTAACACTGTTTATTTGGCTTCAAGCCAGAAAACTTCTGTAAAATATTATTTAATTGATTCAAATATGAATCTTAAAAACTTTTTTTCTGGTTAAAACCATATTAAATGACAAAAGAAATGTCAGTTGTGCAAAAAAACCAACAGATTTCACCCAAACATTTTATTGTAAAATGTCACCAGCTCGTATTCAGCCCAGTTCAGCACAAATATTGCATTTGTGCATGACTTTTGGGAGCGACTGTCCCATAGAGAATGAATGGGGTTCCTCAGAAACGAGTGAAAAACGAAGCCCACTTTGGAGCCCCCTAACTCAGGCTTACTTTATCACAGAGACTTGGGTTGAAGTTTAAACTGGTTATGAAAGATGAAACTTTTACAGCCTGAAAGTTTTTTTTTTTTTTAAACTCTCAAACAAACGTCTCTCACGCTCACAATGTCCTCTTCATCCGGACAACGTAACACAACGTGACCATCGCTGCGATGGGACTTGTGGTTTTCTCTTGAATTGCCTGGGAGCGCAGAGTTAGCCCACCCACGCTGCCATAGACTGTAAACAAAGACTGATTCTTTTCTTCACTTCGAAAAGCGAGGGATGACTTTAACCTGCCTTAAAGCTTTATTGCTGACAGTCGCTGTCCTCAGGAGACCTTTCTGCCGCTCGGCCATCATCATTCAGTGTAAAATCTCTTTGGGCTCAGATGGATTTAGGACGGTAAACTCCGCTGGACGAGGCTTTTTGGAGGAGACTCTTCAGACATCATGAAGACGGAGGAGGAAGAGATGCTGGTGCGTTTCCCAGCATGCCGCTCGGCGAACAAAGACGACCCGGGGTGCAAAGGCTCATGGGAAGGCCAGCGTTCGTCCAGCAGGATGTTTCTGAGAAAGGAACCCTCTGTGCTCCTCGTCCCCCGTCCGTCCCCGAAGGCCGAGCTGCCGGACGGGGACGGGAGTCTGCTGGGAAACACCCGAGGGTTCGATCCCAGTCCCAACGCTCACAACGCCGCCATTGTTCTCCGGTTTGTGAACCAGACCGCCGCCGTGTTCAGGCAGGGCTCTGTTTTTATCCTCCTTCTTTGTCTCTTCTCTCTGCTTTCTGTTGATTTCAGAGCTTATTTTTAACTCGGATGATGTTAGAGACCCAGTCTGTCATATCAGCAGTCAAACATTTATTTTCAACACACGGGTATGTTATAGAGACACATAGACCACAGATGCATTCCTAAACGGGCACACCAAGGGTCCCACGGGCCACTCTGAGCATGAGAGATCAACCACAAAGCTGCAGAAAAGCTGCAGAAAGGGATGAACTGTCCACAAAGACACACGAATAGATGCAGAAAAGCTCCAGAAAGAGATGAACTGTCCACAAAGACACACGAATAGATGCAGAAAAGCTGCAGAAAGAGATGAACTGTCCACAAAGACACACGAATAGATGCAGAAAAGCTCCAGAAAGAGATGAACTGTCCACAAAGACACACGAATAGATGCAGAAAAGCTCCAGAAAGGGAAGAACTGTCCACACAAAGACACGAATAGATGCAGAAAAGCTCCGGAAAGAGATGAACTGTCCACAAAGACACACGAATAGATGCAGAAAAGCTCCAGAAAGAGATGAACTGTCCACAAAGACACACGAATAGATGCAGAAAAGCTGCAGAAAGAGATGAACTGTCCACAAAGACACGAATAGATGCAGAAAAGCTCCGGAAAGAGATGAACTGTCCACAAAGAGACACGAATAGATGCAGAAAAGCTCCGGAAAGAGATGAACTGTCCACAAAGACACACGAATAGATGCAGAAAAGCTGCAGAAAGAGATGAACTGTCCACAAAGACACACGAATAGATGCAGAAAAGCTGCAGAAAGAGGTGAACTGTCCACAAAGACACGAATAGATGCAGAAAAGCTCCGGAAAGAGATGAACTGTCCACAAAGAGACACGAATAGATGCAGAAAAGCTCCGGAAAGAGATGAACTGTCCACAAAGACACACGAATAGATGCAGAAAAGCTCCGGAAAGAGATGAACTGTCCACAAAGACACACGAATAGATGCAGAAAAGCTCCTGAAAGAGATGAACTGTCCACAAAGACACACGAATAGATGCAGAAAAGCTCCTGAAAGAGATGAACTGTCCACAAAGACACACGAATAGATGCAGAAAAGCTCCTGAAAGAGATGAACTGTCCACAAAGACACACGAATAGATGCAGAAAACGATCATAAAGTCGATGATGGACACATGATGATGAAACCGAGACGAGAGGTTTCCTCAAAGTCCCAACTAAATCCCATAAAAAGATGAAAACTGCTGATAAAGCACAGAAAAGTCTGAACAGAGGAGCCGAAGTGCCGCAGAAGGCTGTGAGAATGTGGCTGTTCTGCTGTTTCCTGTTCAGCGCTCGGCTGAGAGGAAAGCGACAGGAGGGTGAAACATGGCGGAGGCTCGGTGCTTGCAGAGGGCCGGTCTGCAGAAACTCTGAACACGTGAGCCGGTTTCTGGGCCGGAGTCTCCATTGTGCTGCTGAGGAGCTCTCAGGCTGCGCACAGTTGTAATTTGTGGTCTTATAATAGCTCGGCTCAACTTCCCTCCATTGCTGCGCCTCAGGAAACACAAACACATTCTTGTATGTGCGCTCACTTTATTTTCCTCTGAACATGCATCCATGCTTTTCGTGTTCACCAGATGTTTCTCAGCTGATTACAGCTGCTGCAGGTTTACATTCAGACAGATTTAAATATACATAGTTTGATTTGGATCGATAAAGCAGCCAAACTGGAAGTCGGTTTAAGACTAACGCACACACGCCCCGACTCCTTGTTCCTGCTCTTTGACTGACAGGCTGAGACGAGGCGTCGACAGGCTGCTGAGGTTGTTTGAGGCTGCGCTGGGTAACCGCTGTCAGGAAACAGGTGGTGCGTTTAACCGTGTTCAGTTGGTCTCCAATCACAGGATTCACGTAGAACTCCTGGATTATTAGGGGCTTTTTACAGATCCGAGCTGTTGGCCTGCTGGTAAATACGAGTTCTGTTGAGGTTATGGACGAACGCCTGGGCCATGAAGGCTGTCTCGACTTGCTTTGTAAATGTATTTTATTTCTACAGCCCTTTACAGACAATCCTTACGGTGTACCAAAGTGCTTTACAGCAGGTGATAAATAAAGAGAAGAAGAAGTAAAAACAATAAAAGAACAGTGAAAGCAATAAAATACAACAAAATCAAATAAGATAGAATAAGATAAAAGTGTCATCATGCTACTGGGTATTAAAGCCATCCTAAATAAGTAGGTTTTTAGCCTACTTTTAGCCTGAAGCTTATTCCAGAGCCTGGGGGCAGCTTTGGGAAAAGGCTCGCTCACCCCAGGGTTTGTGTTCTGACCTGGGCACTTCCAGCAGAAACTGATCTGTTGACCTCAGAGCTCTACCAGGACTGTTAAAAGCTCAGATAAATACGATGGGGCGAGGCCGTTAAGAGCTTTAAACATTAAAAGTTTAAAATCAGTTGTATAAAGGACAGGAAGCCGATGGAGGGAGTTAAGAACAGGAGTGATGTGCACACGTCTGTTGGTGTTGGTTAAAGACGGGCAGCAGCGTTCTGCACCAGCTGAAGGCGGCTGAGAGGAGACTGGGAGACGCCCACATAAAGGGCATTAAAATAGTCTGACCTTGAACTTATTAGGGCATGGATGGCTTTCTCAAGGTCAACTTAAAAACATTTTAACTTTGGCCGGGAGACGCAGCCGGAGAGAAAGCCAAACTTTGGGAGAGAAATCCTCGCTGGACATTTGGATAATTGAAACAAAGACTTGTTGTTTTCAGATGTCAGAGACAGGAAGAGGATTAAGAGAAGGGAAAGGCAGAGAACCGGTTTGTGTCAGAGCCCGTGCATCAATATTTGTATTGGCAAGGGGACGAGTGTCCGACGAGAAGTCCTTAAAGAACCTGTTCTGTCGGCTGAAAGCAAAGCAGAGAAGAAGAGAAGGGCCTCCGGGATGAATCCGCCCTGATAGCATCGGACCTGCAGACCCTCTGCAGCCAAAACACCGCAGACAGCCCGTCGTGTAGCAGCCTGCCCAGGCATCCGGGAACACCAGAAACATGCGTCCACCTCTGCTGATTCAGAGCTCCCAAAGACCACCGTGTGGCTGCTGCTGTGCCCAACCTGCAGGTTTCAGAGCTCCCAAAGACCACCGTGTGGCTGCTGTGCCCAACCTGCTGATTCAGAGCTCCCAAAGACCACCATGTGGCTGCTGTGGTGCCCAACCTGCAGGTTTCAGAGCTCCCAAAGACCACCGTGTGGCTGCTGTGCCCAACCTGCTGTTTCAGAGCTCCCAAAGACCACCGTGTGGCTGCTGCTGTGGTGCCCAACCTGCAGGTTTCAGAGCTCCCAAAGACCACCGTGTGGCTGCTGCTGTGCCCAACCTGCAGGTTTCAGAGCTCCCAAAGACCACCGTGTGGCTGCTGCTGTGCCCAACCTGCAGGTTTCAGAGCTCCCAAAGACCACCGTGTGGCTGCTGCTGTGGTGCCCAACCTGCAGGTTTAAGAGCTCCCAAAGACCACCGTGTGGCTGCTGCTGTGCCCAACCTGCAGGTTTCAGAGCTCCCAAAGACCACCGTGTGGCTGCTGCTGTGCCCTACCTGCTGATTCAGAGCTCCTAAAGACCACCGTGTGGCTGCTGCTGTGGTGCCCAACCTGCAGGTTTCAGAGCTCCCAAAGACCACCGTGTGGCTGCTGCTGTGCCCAACCTGCAGGTTTCAGAGCTCCCAAAGACCACCGTGTGGCTGCTGCTGTGCCCAACCTGCAGGTTTCAGAGCTCCCAAAGACCACCGTGTGGCTGCTGTGGTGCCCAACCTGCAGGTTTCAGAGCTCCCAAAGACCACCGTGTGGCTGCTGTGGTGCCCAACCTGCAGGTTTCAGAGCTCCCAAAGACCACCGTGTGGCTGCTGTGGTGCCCAACCTGCAGGTTTCAGAGCTCCCAAAGACCACCGTGTGGCTGCTGCTGTGGTGCCCAACCTGCAGGTTTCAGAGCTCCCAAAGACCACCGTGTGGCTGCTGTGGTGCCCAACCTGCAGGTTTCAGAGCTCCCAAAGACCACCGTGTGGCTGCTGCTGTGGTGCCCAACCTGCAGGTTTCAGAGCTCCCAAAGACCACCGTGTGGCAGCTGTGGTGCCCAACCTGCAGGTTTCAGAGCCCCCAAAGACCACCGTGTGGCAGCTGCTGTGGTGCCCAACCTGCAGGTTTCACAGCTCCCAAAGACCACCGTGTGGCTGCTGCTGTGGTGCCCAACCTGCAGGTTGGAGCCGTTTCTAACCGATTTCAGAGCTAAACGCTCATAAAACTACTCATGCAGAGGTTTGCTGCCTCACAGGATGTTGAAATACTGATACATATGTTTTAAAACCATAATAAAGTCCTTAATTCTGCAAATGCTTTAAATAATGTTGGAATGTTTTAGAGATATTTGCACATTAAATCCAGTCCAGGCTCTCTGGGTTAACATCTTAAAAAGGAAGAAAAGAGGAATGTTTGTCACAGCATTTGTTTTCATTTAGTTCTTTCTGAACCCAAAGGAAAATATGCTGCAGAAAAACAAACAGATTGAGTAACGCTTTTTATGCCGTCAGGACTCCCAACAACCCAAAAAGCTTTTTTTTTATTTCTTTGCTTTTAGATGCACATCACGAAACAATGCTGACTATAACGAGCTCCAACAGAAGCAGCTGCCTGCTTACAGGCTGCCGTGGTTTCCACAGTTTCCACGTGCGCACAGCTTTCCTCCACCAACAGACTCCGTAACTATCAGAAGAAGCGACTCCAACCAGGCAACTGATGGAGCTTCATCAGGAGAGTTCAGCTTGTAATTATAGATGATACGACGCGGGAGCTGCTGTAAAAAAGCTTCAGTCATCTCCAGCAAACCCAACATCTCGTCTCGATCGGTGGCGTTGGCCGATCGGTGGCCGATCGGTGGCCGATCGTTGGCGTTGGGCCGATCGGTGGCCGATCGTTGGCGTTGGGCCGATCGGTGGCCGATCGTTGGCGTTGGGCCGATCGTTGGCGTTGGGCCGATCGTTGGCCGATCGTTGGCGTTGGGCCGATCGGTGGCCGATCGGTGGCCGATCGTTGGCGTTGGGCCGATCGTTGGCGTTGGGCCGATCGTTGGCCGATCGTTGGCGTTGGGCCGATCGGTGGCCGATCGTTGGCCGATCGTTGGCGTTGGGCCGATCGGTGGCCGATCGTTGGCCGATCGTTGGCGTTTGGCCGATCGTTGGCGATGGGCCGATCGTTGGCCGATCGTTGGCGTTGGGCCGATCGTTGGCCGATCGTTGGCGTTGGGCCGATCGTTGGCGTTGGGCCGATCGTTAGCGTTGGGCCGATCGTTGGCGTTGGGCCGATCGGTGGCGTTGGGCCGATTGGTGCCGTTGGGCCGATCGTTGCCGTTGGCCTGTATCCGCATCATAACGTCAGCGAGGCGGCCAACGACGGAGCTTTAAAGGAAGAAACCACAGAGTGTGTTACAGCCTCATTTTCAGGACAGAAAGTAAAGGAAATGCGGCGTGTGGGACGGCGGCTGCCGGCGCCCGTGGTCATGTGGGACGTGTCGGCCGTGCAGCGGAACCACAGCCTTCTCCTCTCGCTTCTGATTTCATTTCCAAATCACCGTCTGCGGCCCGTCTGATCTGAGGAGAGGAGGAACAGGAGAACGGATCGTTTCACGTGTGAAAGGTGAAGACGAGCAGGGTCAAAGTCACGGTGGATAAGCGGCGAGCAGCCAGCACGACTGCGTGCGGCCCAGCTGCTCCTGGACGTTAGCAGGAAGTGAAATGATGTTTACAGCCTCTGATCAGTCTGAGGGAGTCATCGCTGCTCATCCCGCGCTGCCGCAGGAAGCTGAAACTGATCCATGCTTCCTCAGACACGTTCACGTCCCGCGCAGCCGTGACATCATCAAACCCTCGTAAGCGTGCTGCCTTCTGGTGCCACGCTGCTCTTTCTGTTGCTCCGGCTGAACTCTCACCTTCAGCTCCACGCGCTCTGTGGGTTCGCCGTCTAACACCTGCCAGATCTGCGTTCCTGCGGTCGTGGAGCTGCTTCTGATTCGATGAATAATTCCATGGTGGCTGCACAGAAACTGCAGCATCTCTTTGCTCCTGATGCGCTGCAACGCGCCGCTTTTAAACCTCACGAATTCATGAACTCTGATACCATTTAACGCCCGTCAGAGGACAGATTTAGATTAGCTGTACAGAACCCAAACCACAAACCACAGATCACCTTTTACCTTTCACCTGCCCACGCTGCTGAACTTTATGCTTCTGGTGAGAGCAGAACGGGCAAGAAGCCACGTGGTTGTCAGTTAATCGTGGGGAAACCTGTAAAACGGGTTGACTAATCTCTCCTGTGAGTCTAACAGGAAGTAATGTTTGTCAGAGGAAGTCGGGGTGGGAGGAAGCGCCTGGGGCGAAGCCGTGGTGAGAGAAAGCTGTCTGCTAACCTCTGATCCAGCCACTGGGGCCAGACCCGGCCAGACTGGCCCGGCTCGTCCTTTAGAAGCAGCACAGGACGCCCGGCTCCTCTGGGGCTCCACTTCTGTTCAGCTTTCATAAAGATCAGATCAAAGAGGAGGACAAAGATCAAAGAGGAGTTTCCACAGCGTTGTTAGGACACTGGAAATGTCCTTAAAGACGTCTGAAACCCGCAGTTCATTAAGAAAATGAGACGTTTTATTGAGTTTAGTTCAGGTGGACACCTCACATTCAGGAGGTCGATTATTGCTAAAAATCCACCTTTCATGCGTGTTCTACAGGTTTGTGATTTCATTTTACAGCCGACTGAAATCAGTTTGCCAAATCCTTCCCTTCTGATTGGTGGGACACTCATCACCGCTGTGAGACATTTCAAACAGTTCAGGAAGAGTTTCTTCTTGAACTGTTTCTTTCTTTCTGCTGTACAAACGTCCCAAACCAGCCCTCATTTCTGTAGATTCTCCCTCCAAGCAGCCAGACTTTCTTTTAATCCTTTAAATTGGTCTTGATTAACAGTTCTTCAGGCTTTCTGAAGGTTTTTAAATCAGAATCAGAATCAGAATTCGTTTTTATTGCCATTGTTAGAGAACAGTGTTCACTAACTAGGAATTTGCTGCAGCGTAAGGTGCAAACATGTAACAGGGATATAATGATAAAAAATAAAGAATAAAAATATATGAATACAAAATGTACAAGGCGTGTACAACAATACACAGTAACCAATATACAGAGCAACAACAGTGAAGTAAAGTGTCTGGGGCAGGTTATGAGGTGATTATGAAGTGTTTATAAGTCTGACTGCAAGGGGGAAAAAACTGTTTTTGTCACGGGAGGTTCTGGTCCGAATGGACCGAAGTCTCCTGCCTGAGGGGAGCGGTTCAAATAGTCCATGTGCAGGGTGAGAAGGGTCAGCTGTGATCCGACCTGCTCGCCCCATAGTCCTGGAGACGTGCAGGTCATGGATCGATGGGAGGCTGCAGCCGATCAGCTTCTCTGCGGAGCGCATAGCTCGCTGCAGTCTGTGTCTGTCCCTGGCAGAGGCCCCGGGATACCACACCGTGATGGAGGAGCAGAGGATGGACTCGATGATGGCCGTGTAGAACTGGATTTCCTGAAGTCTACGACCATCTCCACTGTCTTCTGGGCGTTGAGCTCCAGGTTGTTGCTGCTGCACCACCTCCCTCCTGTAGGCAGTCTCATCGCCGCCCGAGATGAGTCCGATGAGGGTGGTGTCGTCCGCAAACTTCATAAGCTTAACGGAGTCATGGCTGGAGGTGCAACAGTTAGTGTACAGGGAGAAGAGTAGAGGTGACAGTACACAGCCCTGTGGAGATCCTGTGCTTAATGTCCGAGTTGCAGAGACACTCTTCCCCAGCCGCACGCGCTGACTCCGGTCCGTTAGGAAGTCTGTGATCCACCTGCAGGTGGAGTCGGGCACGGAGAGCACAGAGAGCTTGTCCTGGAGCAGAGTGGGAAGAATCATGTTGAATGCAGAGCTGAAATCCACAAACAGGATCCTGGCGTAGGTTCCTGGGGAGTCCAGATGCTGCAGGATGAAGTGCAGGGCCAGGTTTATGGCGTCGTCTACAGACCTGTTGGCTCTGTAGGCAAACTGCAGAGGGTCCAGGAGAGGGTTGATGATGGATTTGAGGTGGGATAAAACCAGACGTTCAAAAGTCTTCATGACTACAGACGTAAGAGCCACAGGCCTGTAGTCATTGAGTCCTGTGACACGTGGTTTCTTGGGGACAGGGACGATGATGGAGGACTTGAAGCAGGTTGGGACGTGGCATGACTCCAGGGAAGAGTTGAAGATCCCTGTGAAGACCGGGGTCAGCTCCTCAGCACAGTGTCTCAGGGTGGAGGGAGACACAGAGTCAGGGCCCGCAGCCTTGTGTGGATTCAGCCTCCTGAACAGCCTGTTCACGTTCTCTTCTCGGACTGAGAGGGCAGAGGGGGGAGGGGGGAGGGGGGCAATCCAAAGTGGTTGAGATCGGAGTGGTGTGGGGGGTGGGGAGGGGTGAGTCCATGACTTCAAAGCGTGAGTAGAAGTCGTTCAGGTCGTTGGCCAGTTTCAGATCGTCTGAGGAATGAAGTGCTCTGGGCTTGTAGTTGGTGATCTCTTTCAGCCCCCTCCATACAGTGGCAGAGTCGTTAGCAGAGAACCGCTGCTCCAGACGTGCATTGTACCTGGATCTAGCCTTCGACATCTCCCTGCTAAATCCATACTTCGCACCTCTGTAGCTGTCTCTGTCTCCCTCTCTGAAAGCAACCTCCTTCTGTCGACGGAGCTGTCTGAGTTGTGTGAACCAGGGTTTATCATTATTGAAGAAGACTCTGGAGCGTGATGGGATGATGCTGTCTTCACAGAAGTGTATATATGACGTCACGGTGTCCGTGTATTCGTCTCAGGTGTCTGTAGAGGCCTTGAACATGTCCCAGTCTGTGGTGTCCAAGCACGTGCGTAGCTCCTCCACAGCTTCACTGGTCCACTTCTTAAAGTCCTCACTACAGGCTTTGAGAGCTTGAGTCTCTGCCTGTACGCGGGGATCAGGTGGACCATGACGTGGTCTGAGAGTCCCAAAGCCGCGCGGGGCACAGCACGATAAGCACCCCTCACTGTAGTGTAACAGTGATCCAACGTGTTCCCCTCTCTGGTCGGGCATGTGACAAACTGTTTGTACTTTGGTAGTTCATGACTGAGATTCCCTTTGTTAAAATCTCCGAGGATTATAACTAGGGAGTCCGGAAAAGACCGCTCCACGCACATAATCTGGTCCGCAAGAGCACGCTCAGCCTCGTGCACGTCCGCGCTCGGCGGGATGTAAACAGCGGCCAGAATGAATGAGGAGAACTCACGTGGAGAGTAGAACGGTTTGCAGTTAATGAAGATATATTCCAGAGAAGGAGAGCAATGCTGGGAGATCACTGTCACATCGGAGCACCAGGCGTTGTTGATGTAGAAGCAGACTCCTCCACCTTTTGTTTTTCCTCCGGAGAGTTCCCGCTGTCTGTCAGCGCGGAGGAGCTGGAATCCCTCGAGATGGAGTGCGCAGTCCGGGGTCTGTGCGTTTAACCACGTCTCCGTGAAGCACAACACACTCATCAGCAGCGCTATCTCGTCCATTTTGTTTTGGAGTGAGCGGACGTTGGAGAGAAAAATCCCAGGTAAGGCCGTGCGGGTCCCCCGTGCGCGAAGGCGCACGAGCGCACCAGCTCGCTTTCCTCTTCGGCGACGTCTCGCTCTTTTGGCCAAAAAGTGCACTAGTTCTGCTACAGGCCCAAGAAAAACTGGTGTAATGTCCATAGGGGTTGTTGCTCTGATATTTAGAAGCTCTTCACGAGTGTAAAGTTTCTATTTGGACATTTTCTGCTATTTCACTCATTTTCAGTCCAGTTTTGTACCTGTTAAGCCACTTAACTCTGAGCTGTGAACCATTCAGGCAGGAAAAAGGCTCCTAACTCAAGGGATGAACCAGAGCTGTGTCCACACAGAACAGACAACTGAGCAAAGAAGCCGTTTTAAACTGGATCTTTAGGCACTTTGTTCCCAGCAGCCTGTCACAGAGACACATCATTTGTTCCCATTTCTTTAGCTGCATGTGTGAAAAACAGCTTCATAGTTTCAACTTGTTTGTACATTTACATTAAAACTGCTTTCAGTTACCAAAAGAGTCAAATTAATATAAGTCCTAATTCCAAAAAAATGAACGTTATCACGTCTAAAAGTAGGGAAAAAACGGACAATAATGAGAATTATATGTTATACAACATCAAGAAAAAGTAAATAAGATTCAATTTAAAGCTTAAAAAAGGAATATAAGATATAATCTAATGACTAATTATGAAACAATTAATATAAATGAAATGATTAAACTGTTTTATGCCACCAGAAATGAATAATCTAGAAGCTCTTTGTGGGTTTCAGACTGGAAATAAGATTTGTTCCCATTTCTTTGAATGAAAGATGAGACGAAAGAGGGCCGGCCTGCTCGTTCACGATGAAATAAACTGGAACTTTTGCTGTTTCTCGGCTTTGGTTTAAACACTTAAACTCACAGTCGGGTGGAAGTTTATGAGGAAAAAAAACTCCCCAAACAAGCTGAAGAGAGTTTGATTCACCCTCCCTGTGGGGTCAGAGCTCACAAAGCTGCTTCCTGCCTCCTCTTCGTCCTCAGAGGCCCAGATGAGTCAAAGTCGGCCGTTCTTCCCCTGAATTATCTGCAGGCTGCAGACGGAGGCGGAGCTACAGACGGAGGCGGGGCTACAGACGGAGGCGGGGCTACAGTGATGAGGATCATTCAGGAACTCCAGACCTTGTTATCAATCTCGATGCCTTCTGGACATCGTTATGCGTTTGCTCCGGGGGGGAAATCTCAGCCTCTTTGATCTGATTAATCTGGACCACAAATTACCGACTTAACGACCCATTCTGATGTTTTCTTTTCTTGCGGTGCCGCATCTTGAAGCTGTTTAAATGATGATCCGGCTCGCATCATGCACAGCTTTAATAGTGAAACCATCAGGCACATTTCCACCTCTTATTACTACAAGTTTAAAGAGTCTCTGCTTCCAAGTTGGGTTGTTTTTACAGTTTTATCAGTGGTTCTCCTCCAGGCTTCTCAGCATCCGTCACGTTGCCGTTTAAACTGAAACTAATGTGCTAACATGAAGATCCATCCTCCTCCCGGAGTGCTGCTGGCCCACACAAAAGAGCCTTTTATTCTCCAGAATGACTGGAAATAAAAGCATAGACTGGAATTAGGGTCAGCGTTGCCCAGAATAGAAGTCCTGAGATAAACCCTCTGGCATTTGTTCGCTTCGTCTCACGTTTATCTTGTCCTTGTTGGGTTCTTGTGAGATTGTTGTCGCCGCATCAGACCTCAGAAAGGGTTCAAAATGCAGTGAAATACAGAAAACAGAAGCAGCTCCTCACTCGTAATCTGATTAAATCCCGTTAATGCTGTTCAAACGTCCCAAACCAGCCAGATTTTCTTTAGATTTTCCCTCCAAGCAGCCAGATTTTTCTTTTAATCCTTTAAATTGGTCTTGATTGATAGTTCTTAAGGCTTTCTGAAGGTCTTTCCAGTTTTTATTTGGACATTTTCTGCTTTTTTACTCATTTTCAGTCCAGTTTTGTACCTGTTCAGCCGCTTAACTCTGACCTGTGAAAATTTGTAAATCCCGTTAATGGGTCAGAAAATTAACGCAAATTAACCCATTTCACATAAGACAAGCCCATTTTTAGTACCCGCCTTAAAACCCATTTTTATTCCCTGGCTTTTAACCCAGCATGAGACTCTGTTTCTGTTATTATTTTTACATTGTTCTTATGTTTTTATGCCTTATATTTCGTGGTGTTACTCATGTACAGCACTTTGTTTCAGCCACGGCTGTTTTTAACCCTAATCCCTGATAGGGGACATTTTTCTCCACTTGGGGTGTACTTTCTCCTCTAATTTCACACTGGAAATAGTGATACTCATCATATTTGGTCCAGTTGTGCATTTTTGACTATTTTTTCGAATTTCAAACACACATCATATACAATGCAATTTTTCATTGTGTAAATCAGGCATAACAAAAATTTAAAAATCCCTAAAAATCAATGTTGTTGCTAATCATTGACATTTCCAAGACCATAATTATCCCTACTCAATAATTCCACTTTGCATTCCATATTTTGGAAATACTGGCACCTAAAGGCTTAAAATTTGGGCTAAAAAGTTCAAATTGGCATCTAAAGGGTTAATTTTTTTGAAAATATTTGAAAACTTTGTAGTTATGATCAGAACTGAAGTGGAATAAAAGATTTATGAAAAAAAAGTGGAAAAAAATACTAATATATGATGTTTTTAGGTTGTTTTAAAAGGGGACAAAAATGTCCCTTTTCAGAAATTAAGGAGTTTTTTTTTTTTTAAATCAGACATAGCAAAAAAATTTAAAAATCCCTAAAAATCAATGTTGTTGCTAATCGTTGACATATCCCAGACCATAATTATCCCGCTCAACAATTCCAATTTGCATTCCATATATTGAAAATATACAGTTTTTGTGTTTTTTTTTTTTGTTTTGTTTTTTTTACAGAAATTGGCGTTTACATCATATAAACCAGTATTTAAAGGGTTACATTTTTGAAAATAATTGAAAACCTGGTAGTTATGATCAGAACTGAAGTGGAATAAAAGATCTATGAAAAAATTTTTAACATATGATGTTTTTAGGTCGTTTTAAAAGGGGACAAAAATGTCCCTTTTCAGAAATGAAGTTGCGTTTTAAATCAGGTATGAGGGCTAAAGGGCTTTATAAATTGAGTTGATTTGAGAAAAAGCAGCGTCAGCTCCTTTATTTTCTGTTCCTCATTCAGATGCCGTTCGTTTTTTGGTTGAACCTCAACATGAATTAGACCGAACCGGACCCAGAAAACGGGCCAAAAACCAAGGTTTGCAGCGGCTGCTCCGAGGCTCCAGCGCCGTCCTCTGGAGTCACGTCGGAGGTTAACGTGACGAGGATGAGCTACAGAATTTGAGTCGTAAACCATCTTATATGAAGATGCATGAGCAGAACGAGCAGAATCCTCAGAGATCAGCTGGTTCTGAAGCCGTTTCCATGCAACCAGCAGAGAGCTGGCAGAGAACGGGAGTGAGTTAGTGCGATACTGAGGTCGGGGTGTGTTGATGCCGCCGCCGGGACGCGTCTGGAGCTGCAGCGGCGCTGCTGTTCTAATAACAGGGAATCCAGTTTGGTTGGATTTTTATGGTGGAAAATTACTGGCGGCGTCTGGGCCACGCCTTTCTGCTCATGAATGAGAGT
The DNA here is from genome assembly GCF_027942865.1 of Odontesthes bonariensis. Lineage (NCBI taxonomy): Eukaryota > Metazoa > Chordata > Actinopteri > Atheriniformes > Atherinopsidae > Odontesthes > Odontesthes bonariensis. The sequence continues at coordinate 7,103,382 of NC_134516.1, forward strand.
TTACACAGGCGGCCGGGTAAGTATGTGCGGGTCATTAAGGAAACGAGAGGCTGGCGCGGCGGGAACTCGAGCTGTCGTTCAACACGGCTCAGCTTAAATTACAGATTTAACTCGATGCTCTTTTTCTGCTGAGCAGTCGGACTAAATATAATTTCTGCTTTTGTAATTAAAGATTGAAGTCACTCTATCATTACCTCCTCTGGTGCTTCAGCAGGTTTTCATGAGCTTATTTTCTTCATGTTGCTGCTTTAGTTGCTGATCTTCAGTAAAATATGTCATCAATATTAGCCCAAATATGTCAGTTTGCAACTGATATGGCCTCCCACTGCCTGGCTGTGCCTGCTCTTGTTTCTGGGAATATTTGTAATCAGTGAAATCAAAGCTGCATCATCGTGTTTTTTTTGGCATTTTGTTTTGCTCTGTCATGTTTCTGCCTCTTTGGAAAACTCCCCAACTATGATCGGACGCCTCGAAAGCGATAATAAACGCTGAGAAATATCCCCCCGGAGCAGAAAAGTGTGAGAGGACTTTTTGTGTTTGATAAATACAAAGGGAGCCGGCTGAGCTCCTGCTTCAGCGCTGTAGCTTTTCTTTGAACTGGTTGTGTTTTTCACAGTTTCTGGTGAACTGAGAACGTACTTTTGGTGTTCAACTGCATTGTCATCAGGTTGTAAAGGCTGGCTGACTGTCCAGGAGGATCAGCTGGTGTGTTGCCAGATTCACTTTCTTCTTTACATTCTTTATATATTAGTCGACAGTCCAAGTTGTGCAAATTTTAACATCCACGGAAAAACATGTCTGTTATTTCTGTTGTTTTGTCTCTCAAACTTCAACAATATGCTGCATATCGTGGTATGGTGGGTGGTTTGTCACAGCTTGAGCCTGGCAGACTGAACCCAGGGCAGCAGATCCGAACAACCCTGAGGGGGTGATATGTTTTGGGCCAGGACTGACTGGATTTTGGGTCATGTTTTCAGCTTTAACATGCGGCCCAGGTTAGAATCCTGCTCCCTGTGGACAAACGTCCTTGTTTCACAGCTGCATTTGGTTTGCCAACTTCAGAGTTTTCACACTTCTTTGTGTTTTCGCCTGTCAGGCCTTAAATACGATTAAGCTCGTACTTTTTATCGGCCGCACACAGTGCCGACAAACGTTAATGGTACAAAACGTTGGGACGGAAACCTGTAATTATTTGGTGTTTTCCTTCGATAATAACTTAATAAATGATTGATTCGTCGACTAAGTGAAGCAGGGAAACCAAAACTCTTCAAACTATTTAATTCATGCTTCAAATGTGTGTCGGGAAATCCGACCCTCACACACACATACATAGAATCAGCTGCTGTGGAGGTGTGTGTGTGAGGGTTTGTTGAAGATAATCCCAGGTGTAGGTTTCACCTGAGGAGGCCAGAAACACATTCAGCTTCATACCAGGTTTCACACGTCCTTTGTGCACCTGGAAATGACATTTTCAGTCCTGAAATTGGGATTTTTGTGTGAGTAAAGGCGTATTTAAAGGTTGATAAATGAACATTTTGAAGACTTTTTCAGACCGAGCGATGTAACAAAGACACACTGTGGATCTCTCTGGGAGCAGACGGGCTTTTCACATGGATTTCCATATTCCTACTCCTCGGCTGATTCTTGTTTACATACTTGAGCTGCTGCACATGAAAGAGCGGGCGGCGCCTCCTGCTAGCCGGTTCAGACATGTCGGCAAACTGGCCGTCCTCGCCGCTGGGCCCAAACTGCAAAACAATGGCTGCACTTGTAATTGCTCTACGCGCTGAAACCGGGGGCTGATTTAACTCTTTACAGGCAGCGAACACCACTGACTGCAGAGCAGGTGGAAGGAAAAGCATCTTCTGCTGTGTTCCAAACCGCATACTTCTCCTACTTCTCCTCCTACTCATACTAACTTTTTGAGTTAGTATGCGAGTTTTAGTAAGCAGAAGTTCCCGGATGCATACTAGATTCTCCGAAATGTTGGGTATGCATCATGAGGTTACTACTCATACTCAAACTACCCAAGATGCAACGTAACGTGACGTCGCCGATCGTCATTTCCTGTCAAAACGGCAGTTTCAAGCTAGCTACAACGAGGGTAGGTTCACTTCCTGTTTTCAAAACAAAAGCACCAATTGTATGGTAATGGCTTTCCCTATGATAAAAGGCAACGGGTATTTTATTTTGTGAAAATAACTGGAAGTGCGTTGCTCACTGCGGCTAGCTTTAGTAGCGCCGAATTCGTGGGAACAAAATTGTAAATAGCCGGTATTTTGTCAGATTTTCAACACGTTGGGGATCTAAACGACTACTTTCTCACCTGAAAATGTTTCAAATGTTGCTAAAGTTTACAGAGTTTAGAGCTTAAGGGAAATCAGCTTCAGGCCGGCAGAAGAATGTCTTTGAGCAGAGAAACGAAGGCGGATCTCCCTCCTTATTGGCGGGATTTCCTCCCATCCTTTCAGGATAAAACGAGTGGATCTCGCTCGTTTCTTTTCAGACGTTTCCTACCAGCAAAGGGGCGTAAACTGGGCAGGTTTAGCCCTCAGTGGTGCAGCTGTAGCCGCAGAATCCAGCCTCCCTTCTCCAGCTGTTTGAAAGCAGCTGGTCATGTGTTTCCCATCGAGCTGCAGGGAGCAGCAGCTGACGGGCTCCATGTGTGCCGCAGTCCTTATTTAGAGTATTTTTAGCCGTTTAGCGCGTATTTTTAGGGGCCTGTTGGGATCCACAAATAAAACCTGTGGCCCTCCTCCGTGACGCTGGAAGGAAGGTGAGAGATTCTCCAGGCTCAGAGATGACTTCTCAAAGTGAATCCACATGGATGTTCACTTTTTCTTCTGAGTTAAGTCTTTAAAGGGAGAATCTGCTGAAGCATAGAAGCCGAAAGAGAAGGATCTGTAAGAGGAGGAGCCTCCTCTGACAGAAGTTAAGTCGGATTTGTTGTTTAAGTTGATTCAGGCTTAACTCTGAAGGCCGTAATAATAATAATAATAATAATAATATATTTTATTTATAAAGCACTTTACATCAATTTAATGACCTCAGAGTGCTACATTTTAAAACTATCAAAAAAAAAACAGTAAAATAATATTAAGATATTAATATTATATAGTTATATTAATATATATATAGTACAATGCCTCCAGCTTTATGTTTTTAACCTGAATAAGTGACAAACACGACAAGTTGAGAATAAAACGCGCTGATTTCCAACGTTAATCCAGCATTTTTGTATTATTTAGAGCTACTTTTTCTGTAATAAAGCCAATTACAAGCGTTCATAGGTTTAAACTGAGCTAAATAAGCCAGAACAGTGTGATTAAAAACGACAAATAAAGGCAAAAATCTGATATAAAATGGAGGCCTGACCTGCTTTGGTATCAATAGCTTCCCGGGCCAGCGGTGCACTTTGGTGTCTCTGAGGTCAGCGGGGAGTTTACATTGGACTGGATTTCCAGTCCTAAACACCATAAACCTGTTTGGGAAAAGAAAATGGATGCCTGCTGCCTGTTTCTAAGGAAAACTCTTCATCCTGAAGGCGTTTGCCGTGTATTACAGCTCCGCTTTGATGTCAGCTGACAGCAAAGAGCTCGACAAGAATTCAAATCTCCTGGACGTGAATTTAGTGACTTAACGCGAAGCTTCATGCGAAATGCCTCGTTGGCAAGTGTCGATGTTTTAGTTTGAGTCTCCAAAGACAACTCGGGCTGAGTTTTGGCTAAATGAGGCGATGAAAACGTCAAAAGGCCTCTTTCTTCGAGTAGTTCAGAGCTGTGTGTCCAGATGTGCAGCATGTAAAGGAGTTCTAGCCTTTATTCTCCTGCTTTGGTTTCTGGAGATGCTCTTTAAGAAGAAACATGTCTGTTGATGTGTTTTAGAGAAATAAAACACTTTGTCATGGTGTAAATGCATGAAAACATGACTGAAAAGAAGGAAATTCACAAAAAAAAGCACACTTTTTCCGTTTTATTCTGTTTATTCTCCTGTTTTGGTATGTGGATATGCATTTCCATGGCCCTCTTTTTCATTTTTTTAACCGTTTGAGTCATATTTGTTTGACTGATTAAGCATCTTTAAGAAGAAACATGTCTGTTGATGTGTTTTAGAGAGATATAAAACACTTTGTAATGGTGTAAATGCATGAAAACATGACTGAAAAGAAGGAATTTCACTCAAAAATCACACTTTCATTGTTTTTTTTCTGTTTGTTCGACTGTTTTGGCTTAATAGAAATCACTTTAATCACAATAAACAGCTTCAGCTTGATAAATCAGCACGTAAAACTTAAATTTAACGGAGTTTTCTTTCATTTACATCTCAGTCAACTATAAAACAACAAGAATAATCAGCATCTAAATCAGGAGAGGGAGGCATTTGGACCCAAAGTGAGACAAACGCAGCTCTTAGAAAGTTAAATCCAGGTCGTCTGGTAACCTGCACGGTAACCTGATTTCTCAGCAGGTCGTGTGTATGTTGTGTGAAATGTGAGCTCGGCTCTCCCCTAATGACCCGTGTTTTCCTCTCTTTCATGTCCGGTGGCCCTTCCTCTGCTCTCCACTCCTGCAGGTAAGACTCTTAATTAGCTGCTTTGGCGTGCGGCGCTTCTGGTTTGCAGGTGGCGGGTTCAGCTGTGCGCAGCAGCAGTCGTAGTACGTCACTCAAACATGTCGAGCAAAGCCACCCGGCCTGTTAGTCTGCATTCACCTGGAAGACGGACACGCTGTCTGAGTGTCCTTGTTGTTTTTATCCTGGAACATCATCTCTTACCCTGTCGATTCATTACTTCTCCTCATATTTTTACCCAAAATGCACTTAGCTTAGCGGTTTATAACTATCACATTTATCTGACCGCCTCACATCTTATATGGTTACAGTTAAGCCGAGCGATAGTATGTGCATCCAGGTGTAAAACTGCGGCTGGCAGTCATAGGATTGGGACAAACTACTTTAAAGGTGATATTATTAAAAATAAAATCGCTTTTTTACGTTCCTGGGAGCTGATATTAGGCTGTCTGGAAGTTTTCTTATTTCCTCTTTGTGTAAAAGTTCCTCATTTAACAAGCTGTTTGGATTTTCATTTGACTCCGCCTTCCTCTGCTAAGCCCCGCCCACTCACATCCCCCCTGCTGGACGCATGAAGCCAGCTTCTGGTGGAAATGTTCTGCTGTCAGCTGGGATCAGTTCCAACTCTGAGCCTGAACTTTAGAGCAGGGAAATGGAAGCATCTGAGAAATAACTCCTCCTGGTTTATTTATTGGTTTCTTTATCAGCAGCTAGCGCTAACAGCTTAGCTAATGAAGCTAATGAATGATGCACACCAGCTTCTAAGGAGTTATTGCTGTTCCTTTAGCAGCAGCTAACGCTAACAGCTTAGCTAATGAAGCTAATGAATGATGCACACCAGCTTCTAAGGAGTTATTGCTGCTCCTTTATCAGCAGCTAACGCTAACAGCTTAGCTAATAAATCTAATGAATGATGCACACCAGCTTCTAAGGAGTTATTTCTATTCCTTTAGCAGCAGCTAACGCTAACAGCTTAGCTAATGAAGCCAATGAATGACGTACACCAGCTTCTAAGGAGTTATTGCTGCTCCTTTAGCAGCAGCTAACGCTAACAGCTTAGCTAATGAAGATGACGTACACCAGCTTCTAAGGAGTTATTGCTGCTCCTTTAGCAGCAGCTAACGCTAACAGCTTAGCTAATGAAGGTGACGTACACCAGCTTCTAAGGAGTTATTGCTGCTCCTTTAGCAGCAGCTAACGCTAACAGCTTAGCTAATGAAGATGACATACACCAGCTTCTAAGGAGTTATTGCTGCTCCTTTAGCAGCAGCTAACGCTAACAGCTTAGCTAATGAAGATGACGTACACCAGCTTCTAAGGAGTTATTGCTGCTCCTTTAGCAGCAGCTAACGCTAACAGCTTAGCTAATGAAGATGACGTACACCAGCTTCTAAGGAGTTATTGCTGCTCCTTTAGCAGCAGCTAACGCTAACAGCTTAGCTAATGAAGATGACGTACACCAGCTTCTAAGGAGTTATTGCTGCTCCTTTATCAGCAGCTAACGCTAACAGCTTAGCTAATGAAGATGACGGACACCAGCTTCTAAGGAGTTATTGCTGCTCCTTTAGCAGCAGCTAACGCTAACAGCTTAGCTAATGAAGATGACGTACACCAGCTTCTAAGGAGTTATTGCTGCTCCTTTAGCAGCAGCTAACGCTAACAGCTTAGCTAATAAAGATGACGTACACCAGCTTCTTAAGCGTTATTGCTGCTCCTTTAGCAGCAGCTAACGCTAACAGCTTAGCTAATGAAGATGACGTACACCAGCTTCTGAGGAGTTATTGCTGCTCCTTTAGCAGCAGCTAACGCTAACAGCTTAGCTAATGAAGATGACGGACACCAGCTTCTAAGGAGTTATTGCTGCTCCTTTATCAGCAGCTAACGCTAACAGCTTAGCTAATGAAGATGACGTACACCAGCTTCTAAGGAGTTATTGCTGCTCCTTTAGCAGCAGCTAACGCTAACAGCTTAGCTAATGAAGATGACGTACACCAGCTTCTAACGAGTTATTGCTGCTCCTTTAGCAGCAGCTAACGCTAACAGCTTAGCTAATGAAGATGACGGACACCAGCTTCTAAGGAGTTATTGCTGCTCCTTTAGCAGCAGCTAACGCTAACAGCTTAGCTAATGAAGATGACGTACACCAGCTTCTAAGGAGTTATTGCTGCTCCTTTAGCAGCAGCTAACGCTAACAGCTTAGCTAATGAAGATGACGGACACCAGCTTCTAAGGAGTTATTGCTGCTCCTTTAGCAGCAGCTAACGCTAACAGCTTAGCTAATGAAGATGACGTACACCAGCTTCTAAGGAGTTATTGCTGCTCCTTTAGCAGCAGCTAACGCTAACAGCTTAGCTAATAAAGATGACGTACACCAGCTTCTTAAGCGTTATTGCTGCTCCTTTAGCAGCAGCTAACGCTAACAGCTTAGCTAATGAAGATGACGTACACCAGCTTCTGAGGAGTTATTGCTGCTCCTTTAGCAGCAGCTAACGCTAACAGCTTAGCTAATGAAGATGACGTACACCAGCTTCTGAGGAGTTATTGCTGCTCCTTTAGCAGCAGCTAACGCTAACAGCTTAGCTAATGAAGATGACGTACACCAGCTTCTAAGGAGTTATTGCTGCTCCTTTAGCAGCAGCTAACGCTAACAGCTTAGCTAATGAAGATGACGGACACCAGCTTCTAAGGAGTTATTGCTGCTCCTTTATCAGCAGCTAACGCTAACAGCTTAGCTAATGAAGATGACGTACACCAGCTTCTAAGGAGTTATTGCTGCTCCTTTAGCAGCAGCTAACGCTAACAGCTTAGCTAATGAAGATGACGTACACCAGCTTCTAACGAGTTATTGCTGCTCCTTTAGCAGCAGCTAACGCTAACAGCTTAGCTAATGAAGATGACGGACACCAGCTTCTAAGGAGTTATTGCTGCTCCTTTAGCAGCAGCTAACGCTAACAGCTTAGCTAATGAAGATGACGTACACCAGCTTCTAAGGAGTTATTGCTGCTCCTTTAGCAGCAGCTAACGCTAACAGCTTAGCTAATGAAGATGACGGACACCAGCTTCTAAGGAGTTATTGCTGCTCCTTTATCAGCAGCTAATGCTAACAGCTTAGCTAATGAATGTGACGTACACCAGCTTCTAAGGAGTTATTGCTGCTCCTTTATCAGCAGCTAACGCTAACAGCTTAGCTAATGAATGTGACGTACACCAGCTTCTAAGGAGTTATTGCTGCTCCTTTCTGAAAGATGAACATCATTGTTCCCACATTACTTTGTTAGCTGAAGCTTTCTAGCTGAACGGTTCCGTTCTGTAACTCATCAACCTGCAGCTGTGTGGATAAGGTGTGTTTCCAACACGACACCGGTCCTCTCCTCACTCTCGGTGTGCCAACGTTACATTATCGGCATGTTTCTGATAAAGATGTAGGTCTCAGAGTACAGCTGTTTAATGAGGTTAATATATCCAAAATGTTTAAACGTAGTAATTAACGGTACACATGCATCACTACGAGTTACGCTGTCTACATCTCCGACTTGTTTGCATTGTTTGCTAGCATCTGCTGCTAGCTTACAGCTACACTGCTAAACTATCTGTATCGGAGTGCTTTTGGTACGACTGGAGGAGAAGCTTCGTTATGTTTGTGTTTACTACGTTAAATTACACAACAGATGCCCAAGGTTTGAGGAATGTGCACGTCTGAAAGGGACACCAGAGGGAAAGGAGTACCAAGGCGAAACCAGGCCTCAGAATGTGATGAGTCGTGGCCCTTTCCACCCAGTAGCTACTCGGCTCTACTCGACTGGCTTTTTAGGGTTTCCGTTAGGTAGTAGCACCTGGTACCAGGTACATTTATAGCACCAGGGTTCCAAGTGAGCCGAGTCGAGCCGAAGATGTGACGTTTAGACCGCAGGCCACTGATTGGCCAGGCAGCGACGTCACCGGATGAGTCGTGAAGAACACCGCCATGTTTAAAAGCCCGGCGGCAGCGGCCGCGTGCTTTAATTATCGGGTAAACGCAGCAGGTGTACCATCGCCTCGATGTCCTCTCTGTTTGTGGCGGGGTCGGCCACACTGAGGCGGTGTTCAATTGTAATGGAAAACGATCTAAACCGAGTAAAGCCGAGCCGTTGGACATGGGAACGGGTTGGTTTGCTGCCAAAAGTGACCATATTGGGTCAGGAGGGTGGAGCTATATCCAGAGACCGCCTGTCAGTCAGCAGGCAGGGTTAACCGGACCTGTAAGCCCAGTTACTGCCCGGTTAACCCTCTGGTTTACCGCTTTACCCTCTGACAAGGTTATTGACTTACCACATTGCTTTTTGAATTTACAGACCGAGTAACCGATTTACCAGCTAATTAACTAGATTAATTTCTGACTAGTTTACTACCTGATTGACTAGTTTTGTCACCAACTCTTTTTTTTTTTTACTGAAAAACTAATTTGCTGTGTGGCTAGTTTGATAGCAGATTGATTTGCTGACTGAGTTATTGGTTAACTGCTAGTTTGTCTGTTTTGATTGAATTACATTACATTATTTAAATAACTAGTTAAAAAACTGAATAAATGGCTTGTTACTGACTAGTTTACTGATATTCCTTTTCTTTTTTCGCTGGTTTACAACTTTATTTTCAGTTTTGATTGCTAGCTGATATATTGACTAGTTTACTGCTTCTTTCTTTTGCCAATCAAGTTAATCCTTTACCAAGGCATTGACTAGATCAGTTACTGATTAATTAGACTGACTAACTAGACGGTTGATTGGTTTGCTTACCAAGTAATTGGTGTACTACTTACTTGACTCTCTTGATTTTTTTGCACTGCTTTACTGACTTAATAATTTGTTTACCAATTTACTTGTCTTACTAACCAGGTTAACTGACTAGCTGTCACGCCCGAAAAGGGCCGCACACACAAAAAGAACCCAAATGCAGATTGGGCAGCGGCCGCGTGCTTTAATTATCGGGTAAATGCAGCAGGTGTACCATCGCCTCGATGTCCTCCCTCTTTGTGTCGCACACAGATGATGTCACGGGACTTTCTGTTGCTCAATTGTAATGGAAAACGACCTAAACCGAGTAAAGTCGGGTTGGTTTGCAGCCAAAAGTGACCATATTCGGTCAGGAGGGTGGAGCTATGGACTAAGAGTTCGCATCTTATGGGCCTAACGTTAATTTAATCAAATAATTTAGATCTGATCCGAGAGGCTGCGGGACTTCATCGTGTTGACTCGTTGCTGCCTTTTGATTGGACGATTATCTGATCCAGAGATAGAGACGGTCGTCAGGGGCGTCGCACGCCAAGGAAACCCAAAGCGCGGTCTCAGTTTAGAGTTCCCAGCTCAGCGACTCGCTTTATCGCCGCACACAGGAATCTGAGGTTTGTTTTTAGAAAACACGAACAAGTCATCGTCTGAATCTGCGCAGCGTGCCAGGAGGATCGAGTTTCTCTGTTTTGCCGCCGCTGACATCAGAGGAGGACGATACGGAGCGTTCAATAAGGGAGCGCATTAGCTCCGTGTATCGGGTGTCCTTGTTATCCACAGCTGTGCAGCTCTGCAGTCTGGGTTTGATTGTGTGAGGCTGCAGGGAGTGTGCGGCAGAAACACAGCACCGACCTTTAATCACTCCGGTGTTGCTGTGTGCCCATAACGGCCCAGATTTTAACTCCACACGGACCTGTTTGGGGTCTGATTACTTTAAAAAAAAAAAAAAGCAGTAAATCCACTAAAATCCTCAGTTTTTTGTGTTTTCGCTCATTAGTTTGAGAAAACGTGTTTTGTTTTAGAGAAATAAAACACTTTGTCATGGTGTAAATGCATGAAAACATGACTGAAAAGAAGGAAATTCACTAAAAAAAATCACATTTTTACTGTTTTATTGTGTTTATTCTCCTGTTTTTGTATCTGGAGATGCATTTCCATGGCCCTCTTTTTCATTTTTTAACCGTTTGAGTCATATTTGTTTGACTGATTAAGCATCTTTAAAAAGAAACATGTCTGTTGATGTGTTTTAGAGAAATAAAACACTTTGTCATAGTGTAAATGCATGAAAACATGACTGAAAAGAAGGAAATTCACTCAAAAAATTTTATTCTGTTTATTCGATTGTTTTGGCTTAAAAGAAATCACTTTAATCACAATAAACAGCTTCAGCTTGATAAATCGGCACCTAAAACTTAAAAATAACGGAGTTTTCTTTCATTTACATCTCAGTTAACTGAAAAACAACAATAATAATCAGCATCTAAATCAGGAGAGGGAGGCATTTGGACCCAAAGTGAGACAAACGCAGCTCTTAGAAAGTTAAATTTGAATGTTTTGTTTCTCGCAGAAGTTAATCAGGTTTAAATGTCCAAATGAGTGAACGATTGGTGGAGTTCAGAGCCGTGTCAAAGTGCCCGGCAGCCATGGAAACACTATGCAGTGTGTCGGTTTCACCACAGCTGGCAGCTCGGTGCCACCACTTCCGCCTCGTGGCGCCCGCAGCTGGTGGCACGGCGTGCGACTGAGCAGAAACCCCGGCTCGTTTCAGGCTTTTAAAGGCGCAGGCTGCCTTTTTACACCCAACCCGACTTTGTTTACATGCCCACAAGCTTTTTTTTTTTTACCACATTTCTGCCTAAAACAGCAGTTAGAACAAGAGATTTAAGCATCTCATGGAATATAAATAACATGTTTTAATGACTTTTTTTAATCAAAATATACAACTTCTGCCCAAAGAATCTAAAAAAAGTTGGGATTGGAAGAAGAATCTGATCATCTATCAGCTGAGTAACCTTTCTGTGATGAGAGAGGCTTCTTTTGTCTGCTCTTTTACATAATTACTCACTTAATTTTTCACTTAAAAGTGACACGAACACACAGGAATCCAGCGTAACTCTTCAGTCCACCTTAAAGATGTCAGCGACAGGTGAACGCTGAATCACGGCCGCGGTGATGTCACTTTGCGGGAACCGACCACCGGCGAGGCAGGAAGCGGCTGAGGTGGGCCGGGTTTGGAGCCCCGCAGAACAGAAAATCGGCTTCGCTCGAGCTTTTCTGACATGCAGGAAACAGCCCAAAGTCCTTCACTTTGATGTGAGCGTGCCAATAAAAAGCTGCTGACGCCTGAAGACTTTTAATCTGAGAATCCCAGAAGAAAGGCGACTTCAGCCTGTTTCAGTGCTGACTGATGATGCAGCCATGTTTGCACGCTGATCCAGAGCCGCTTCTAAAAGCCCCAGAAAAGCCCTAAAGAGGCATTAGAGACGATGGAGACGATGAAGAGGAAGAGCTGCTCTCAGACATGATCAGACACACTCTGCTGATCCAGCCAACAGCTCTGATCAGACTGATTGTGTAACACACACACACACACACACACCTTCTGTGTGGGCATGTTTTGCCCACACATTTTGAGTGTCACACCTCAGGCATCTGTCCACGTTCCACCCCACCGTGCACACTCGGATCACATCACGGTTTATTTAAGATCAGTTTGGTTCCTGAGTTCTGGTGGGAGTGAGACCTCTTTCCTCTCCGCAGTGGGAACTGCCCCCTCGGGCCTGAACAAAACATCTTTGAAGAACCCGCCCCTCCACTCCTCTCTCTGTAACTCTCTCTTATCTAAATAAACTCTTCGCCGGCTGCTTGCCGAACCTTCAGAAACTTTCAGAGCCTGTCAGTCAGCGGGCAGGGTTAACCGGACCTATAGGCCCAGTTAACCCTCTGGTTTACCCTCTGGTTAACCCTCTGTGTGGGTAACTAGTTTGATAGCAGATTGAGTTGCTGACTGAGTTATTGGTTTACTGCTAGTTTTGACTGAATTACAATTTAAATAACTAGTTAACAAACTGACTAAATTACGTGTTACTGACTGGTTCACTGATATTTATTTTCTTTTTTAGCTGGTTTACGACTTTATTTTCAGTTTTGGTTGTTGGCTGATATATGGACTAGTTTACTGCTTCTTTATTTTACTAATCAACTTAATCCTTTACCAAGGCATTGACTAAGGCATTGACCAAGGCTAACTAACTGATTACCTGGCAGGCAGGCGCCAGCAAAAGAGTAACAGGTGAGACTGGAAGTCCACAAAACAAGAGCAACACCCCAAGGAGAAAACTACAAAGGCAGGTCAGTTATTTAGAGTAATTCTCAGCGTGCCAAGAACTCAAAAATCGTCCTGGATTACCAGGTTACCAGGTAACTGTGAGCCAGAGACTGGAACTCCTGCTGAGCCTTAAAAAGCAGCCAGTAGTGGAGGCAGATGGACAACAGGTGTGCAGACAGGAGCCGGCCAGACTCAGCCTGGACTTCCTGGAGGCCTGCTCATTGGCAGTACTGATAATGGACTAATTTACTGACCAAGTAAACATTTCACTCATTTAACTAGTTTACAGGTCGAGTAACTTTATTAACTGTTAACAGCTTAAACTAGTTTTCTGACCAGATAACTGGTTTACTGACTGATTTAAGGGCTGGATGACCGATCGGTTTTCTGACTTTTGAACTAGTTCACGAATAGAGTAACTGGTTTACTGACTAATTAAATTATGAATAACTAAAACCTAATATAACTAATTACCTAACCAGATAACTGGTTTACTGACTAATTAAATTATGAATAACTAAAACCTAATATAACTAATTACCTAACCAGATAACTTGTGTACTGACTGACGTTAAGACGACATTACAGACTTTTTAACCTTACTAGTTTATTGACAGTCTCACTAGTTCATGAGTTTTAACTAGTTTACTGACAGCGTAACTGCCTTCTGATTAGTTAAGAGATTTAAGTGGATTTCTGACCGTGTAACTGGTTTACTGACCTCATTTAGTAAACTTAATCTGACTGTACTGATTATGGACTGGTTTATTGGTTAAATAACTGGATCACTCTTAACTGGTTTACTGATCTACTGGTTTACTACTAGTCTAGATTATAGACTTGTTTGCTGGCTTTTAATTGGATTAAAAATAAAGTAACCGGTTTATTATTCCCCGGTTTTAAAGCTGAATCACAGACTCGGTTTGTTGTGGATTTCTTTCCTCCCCACATTCCACGTTCAGATAACTACGAACCGTTTTGAGGTGCTAAAACTTCTGATTGATGGCTCATCGAACAACTCGTCCACGCTTAAAATGTCCAAACTTTCCCCCCGTGGAGCCCAGCGCCCGTCTCACTTCGCAGACCGCACGAGTGTTTCCCAGATTAAAATTAGAGCTGCCACCAGTAATAATAACACTAACACCAGCTCCTCCGCTAACGCGTGAAGTTGTCACCTTCTCTCTGGATCAAGACAAACTGCCGGTGGGAGTTTCTCCATGAATGGAAGCTCGTTATTCCTGCAGAATTCCTGCAGAATTCCTGTCTCTCTCTGTGGGGTTGGAGGACGGAGCCGTGTGAGACACCAAAGAGCAAAAATAACCTTTTTTATCACCCACCGGTGGAGCAGCCGCTGCAGTCTGTGTGCGTGCGCTCGGCTTCCTGTCCTCAATGAGTCCATCGCACGCCAGCGATAAGAGCCCCGGACCCACAGATTACAGGCCCCCTCCCCTCGTCTTTTCTCCGCCGCAGCTCACCTCCACCTTTACCTGATTTACTCCGTCCTCTTCCTCCGGCTCTGCATGATAATGTTTCTCCCAAATGGGAGAACATGTAATCATGCAAACCGTTTGAAGGCATTTGGTAGATTTTGGCAACCGTTGGCGCTCTGTGTGTGCGTTCTTCCCTCTTTCTCCTCGTCTTTTCCTCCGACGGTCTCCTTCCTCTCCTTTCTGGGCTCAGGATGCCGGAGGTTGAAAGTTCGCACGCGAGGCTGACTGTGTGTGTGTGTGTGTGTGTGTGTGTGTGTGTGTGTGTGTGTTGGTGGAGAATAAAGCTCGTTTGAACGTGAGCAGCAACTACAGCAAATTAGCCGTATTTCCGAGAGTTGTGTTGGAGCGAACAAAGAGCCTTCCTGAGCGGCGGGAGTTGTTTTCTCTCCTTCTTTCTTTCGTATTCCACCTTCTGCTTTTCAGGGTTTCTGCGTGGAAACGGCAGCCTGTTACCGAACATGTTCACAGCAACATCAAGCCCTCCTTACTGCCCCCCCTCTGCTCCTCAGCGCAGTGATTAAAGGGCACATTTCAGACTTTAATAAAGTCGTTTTAGTCCTCCTTATGTCGGGGCTCCATAATGTTTGGGGCAGTTAGCTTCCAGGTGTTTGTGATAACCGCTTCATCACAGCAGGGAGTCTGTAAGTCTGTAAGTCTGTAGTTGTTCAACATGAGGCTGAAAACCAAAGAAGAAGACCATCAGAGCTATGGGTCAAACCTCAGGCTGTCTGGAAGATCATTGAGAGGAACGAATGTTCTGCTGAGCTCTGGGATCTCCAGCAGGCAGGTGTGTCTTTGTCAGAGGCTACGCTGCTACATGCTAACCGCTAGTTAGCCACAGAAATACAGAGGCTGTGTTCGAAACTGCATACTACATACTGCATATTACATACTTCCATACTACATACTACATACTTCCATACTGCATACTGATCAATCAGACAGTATGCAGAACGTTTACCCACAATGCATCTCGCTCCTGCCCGAGCCGAAATCAGCCGGCCTGAAGCTGATTTCTCTTAAGCTCTAAACTCTGTAAACTTTAGCAACATTTGAAACATTTTCAGGTGAGAAAGTAGTCGTTTAGATCCCCAACGTGTTGAAAACCTGACAAAATACCGGATATTTACAATTTTGTTCCCACGAACTCGGCGCTACTAAAGCTAGCCGCAGTGAGCAACGCACTTCCGGTTATTTTCACAAAATAAAATACCCGTTGCCTTTTATCACAGGGAGAGCCATTACGATACAATTGGTGCTTTTGTTTTGAAAACAGGAAGTGAACCTACCCTCGTTGTAGCTAGCTTGAAACTGCCGTTTTGACAGGAAATGACGATCGGCGACGTCACGTTACGTTGCATCTTGGGTAGTTTGAGTATGAGTAGTAACCTCATGATGCATACCCAACATTTCGGAGAATCTAGTATGCATCCGGGAACTTAAAAAAAGTTAAAGTTAGTAGGAGTAGTAGGAGAAGTATGCGGTTTCAAACACTGCCAGGGGTTACGCTGCTACATGCTAACCGCTAGTTAGCCACAGAAACAGGATGGACACATCACAGTTTGCCAAAAAGTCCTTAAAGGAGCGGCAGAGTTGTGGGAAAAAGGTGTTCTGACAGACCGGACCCAGATGAACCTGCATCAGGGTGATGGCAGGAAGAAAGTGTGGATATAATAGGTTTCTTCATAGTAAAAGTTTGAAATATTTGGATACTTTTACCACAAAAGCGTCTGATATTATTGCCCCAAGCAACAAAAAAAAAAGACATGAAATGGTTACTGTGACGTTGTTTTTATGTATTGTCCCTGTCAAATCGACTCCGGACGAAATGAAATTGAAAAGCTCTAACTTGTGATCATGTCGGCTTGTTTTCTGTTTCCGTGTCTGCAGTCGGTTCCCAGGAATAAAAAGCTCTTTGTCTCGGTGGTGCATTTCCATAAAACCCTCCGCCCTGCTCCAGAGCAGCAGGTCGGAGCTCATGTTAAACAAGTGATCTGATTATTCAGAAAGAAGGAACCCAGACGCTCTTAGATTAAGAGTTCTTCTTTGTCTTAGAACACCTTAGAAATGCTCTGCTGTGCGCCATCATTTTACTGCTTATATTCACTCGATTCTTCCAGGTTCAGAGTCGTCCTCAACGACAAAAGAGGAACGTTTTTAAACTCCGGCTGGGCAACGATTAAAATGTTTAATCTAATTAATCACATGATTTCCCTGATTAATCGCGATTAATCGCATTTGTACGCAGAATCCAAAAATGAATCCAAAAGTAGTGTATAGCTTTTAGCATTTAGCTTTATTTTAAATGTGCTGCCATATGAATGAAAGTGCCATAACATTTGTTGTGCAAACACACTTTTAACATCAGCATCTTTCTGTAGTTTTTATGTAGAAGCCTCGCTCCCCTGTCTGTTTCCTTGAATGACTTGCTGCTATCAGTTGTGTGTTTTGCCTTTAAGTGATATTTTAGACTGGAACTACTACGCCGAGAAGACAATTCAACTTGGCAGTGTTTACAGATGACTTTGGTTCTGTCGACTCCGCCGTCTGGAAGAACTTTAACATGAAAATGGCCGAGTAAAAGTTCCGTACCCTTCTCCATGTTTGGTGGATCCAAAGATTACTTTCTTTTCCTGTTCCACAGCAGACAGCAACAGACTTTTACAAAATAAAAGCCTGTGAGCAACAGACTTTTACAAAATAAAAGCCTGTGTGCAACAGATTTTTAGATGTTTGTTTTTTAAAATAAAAAAAATATATATATATATTTTAATTATTATTATTATTATTATTATTATTATTATTATTATAATTAATTATTATAATTTAACGCCGATAAAATATTTATCGACACCTGCGCAGTTTTACTCCTGGAGCTCAAAAAGACAAAAACTCCAGTTGGTGTTTAAGAGATGGAGCTTTAAGAACTTTAAATAACGCCTCATTTCAGAGATGATGAGCGATCGGTGTGATGTGTGTGAGACAGCGAGGGTGTGGTGGGCCGCCGCCGTGTCGACGCTGAGACGTCTCCAGCAGACGCAGCGCGGCCGGGGTCGGAGGTCAGAAGAAGAGCAGGGTGTGCGTGAGGCTGGTTGGTGTCAGGCCTGTCCGAACAGAGCGAGGCGGATTGTTCCAGGAAGCAGCTGACAGCAGGACTCATCGGGCCTGCAGCAAAGCGGCGGCGCAGCCTGCGGGCGGAGAGCCTTCCTGAAACCTTATAGATGTTATGGATACGACCTGCTGTCAGTGGCGGGGGAACTATTCAGGGAATTCTCTGTATTAAAAAGCCTCCCACAGCGCTGGCAAAAGGCTCACAGCTCCACCTGTGAAATGTTTCTTAGTGTAAATGATGTGCTCAAACCCTGGATCCAAGCTTGTTTAACACATTTATTTCAGCCGCTGCTTCTGTAACAATCAGCAAACAGGTTGGACGTGTCTCTGATTGGGCTTCGTGGGGCGGACGTTGGCTTGTTTACCGTTTAGGTCTGTGTAGTTGTGGTTATCAGTGTGAGGCTTTTAACCGCAGAGGAGGAAGCAGGAAGTAAAGCAGTCAGAGCCTCGAAGTCAAGGTTTGCTGGACATCTGACGACAGGTCGGCAGAACGGTGAAAAAAAAAGGGCAGTTTCAGCAGTTTTCTCTGTTCTACACGTCTTTTCTTTTGAACAAGAAAAGGCCGCCATGGATTTATGGTTTGTTTGTGCAGAAAAACAAGCAACATAAAGGCCAAATCTGGCTGTAAAATGTGGATTGGCTGCAGATTTTTACATTTAAACAGATAAAAGTTAAGGTTAATAATCAGGTGAGAAAACATCCACGAAAGGCTGAGGGCCAAGGATCTCCAGTTTATTAAGAAATGTGTGAGAAAATCATTAGTTGCATATTTCTCTCTCTTTGGTGCAGGAATTCGTTAAACTATTCAGGGAATCAGGAGGAAAATTCAGTGTGTAAAGAAAAAGGGAGAAAACCTAAACTGGACTGTTTAAAAAAAAAAAAAAAAAAAAAACTAGGGCTGGACGAGTTAACTAGTTAATTATTTAACGCCGATAAATATTTTATCGTGTATTAACAGTTTAAAAAAAAAAAAAAATTGTTTTAATTTATTTTATTTTGTAAAAGTCTGTCGCTCACAGGCTTTTATTTTTGTAAAAGTCTGCTGCTGTCTGCTGTGGAACAGGAAAAGAAAGTAATCAGCAGATCCACCAAACATGGAGAAGGGTACGGAACTTTTACTCGGCCATTTTCATTTTAAAGTTCTTCCAGACGGCGGAGTCGACAGAACCAAAGTCATCTGTAAACACTGCCAAGTTGAATTGTCTTCTCAGCGTAGTAGTTCCAGTCTAAAATATCACTTAAAGGCAAAACACACAACTGATAGCAGCAAGTCATTCAAGGAAACAGACAGTGGAGCGAGGCTTCTACATAAAAACTACAGAAAGATGCTGATGTTAAAAGTGTGTTTGCACAACAAATGTTATGGCGCTTTCATTCATATGGCAGCACATTTAAAATAAAGCTAAATGCTAAAAGCTATACACTACTTTTGGATTCATTTTTGGATTCTGCGTACAAATGCGATTAATCGTGATGAATCAGGGAAATCATGTGATTAATTAGATTAAACATTTTAATCGTTGCCCAGCCCTAAAAAAAAACACATCCTGCGCACTGAGCCGACTGCACACCTTCAGATGTGCCAGAATCCGATAACAAATAATAAAAGTTTAGTTTGTGTGAACCCAACTAAAAACATCATCTTGCTGGCTTTCATTCGGCGATGATGGCGGTGACATTGGAGCTCATTTCTCTGTGTGGGATTCGCTCCAGCGCCCCCTGCTGGTCGCATGATGGCATTTTGTGGCTTCACATTACATGAAGTCTGCGCCAAATTAAAGCGATCGTCGCAGATCAAAGAGGCGGTAACATAACAGGAAACTGCACAGATCAGACAACAGATGATACATGTTTAAAACCAGCAGACACGATTCAAAGCCGGAGCAGAGCGGAGAGCCACTTTGGATCTGAAACTCCTCTCCGTTTCCAAAGTACTCGCCGCTCATGTCCAGACCTGCCGCCAGCGGATCAGAGAGTGTCGGTGATCCCGATCTCCTGTCACCCCCCCCCCCCCCGCAGTGCAAAGAGATGCAGAACAATGACTCCATTCAGCTCTCGGGTTTCATAGTGCAGAGAAAAGCTATAAAGTGCTGGAGACATGGAGTGTGAGGGGCTGTTTGAAGGGTTTAAAGCCCAAACAGAGACGACAAAGTGAGAATCGCTCTGTAAAAATGAAAGAATTAAAAACAGCCGGGGCCCTGACATGTAGATGTTTGGGAAAAAACAGCCCCCGTCATCTAAAATCCTCGTTTAGTTTACTTTCTGTGCAGCAAAGCCCCGAAAATACTCTACTAATCGTTCCCAATGAGCATTTAAGGCACCCTGTTAACCAGGAAAAGGGTAAGATTAACTCTTAAAAACAAATAAAACCAGGAGCTTTTTCCAAAAGGCAGAAACGGCTCATGTGTCAAAGGACTAAAGTAAACTAAAAACAAAAATGTATACTGTACATATGATAATACACAGCATATATACAGCACATATATATATAAAACAAATGCTACTAACATTAAATAACTGAATAATTTATGCATAAATGAGGATTAGAATGTGAAATAAATCTATTTTTCTGCTTTGATTTTAAACCATTATGTTATTTACATTTGTTAATGTCTTATTATTTGTTATTTTAGTTGGAATATATATTCAATTCTTTCTTTGTTAATTCTGTATTTGTCTATATTTCTTTTCACATTTCCCAATCCCCCATTTTACATCCCAGCATGCATTTCTGCTTCATTATGCAAATTAAGAGGGCGGAGTTTCGGAGTCAGTAAATAGCAACTTTAACACAAGCCGCAGTTTAGAATTATAACAGAAAATTGTATTTATTTCACAATCTATTCATTTCTTTTTGCATAATTTATGTAGTTTTTTTTTTATTTTAGTAACATTTATCATCATATAAACGGATTTCTTTAGCATTTTCTATATTTTTGGGATTATTTGTGTGACACATTTGCAACAACGTTGTTTTTTCCATCAATTGAGCATCGATAAGACTAGGATTGTCCTGGGAACACTTCCTACATGGACTGATTATTAGAGGTGCACCGAAATGAAAATTTGTGGCCGAAACCGAAACCGAATAATAATTAATCACTTGGCCGAAAACCGAAACCGAATATTACAGTTCAGTTAAGTTATCAAAAGTTAGATTTTTCACCATTTTTAAATATTGCTTAAATCTACGTCTTACAATAAATGTTTAGACATGTTTTTCAAAGAAAATAAATGTTTATTTGAAATCTTCGAAAGTTATTACTAATAACTATAACTAATAACTAGAGATAAGTTTCATTAATTCCCATTTTCAATTAATTCTGGGTTTTTTTTCATTCATTTCATACAACAAAAAATACAACATATTATAAAAGCGTTCCAACACAAAAATGTAAAAACATGCAATATAACAAATTATCTGAGTGTCCTTTTTGGCATAGAGTCTAGGTAGCCTGCTCCTTCAGGAACAGTGGCAGCATTTTTTGTAGTTTGTGTGTTTTGCCTTTAAGTGATATTTTAGACTGAAACTACTACGGTGAGAAGACAATTCAACTTGGCTCTAAATGCAGGAGTTTTTTTTAAATTTATTTTGAAATACATGCTTTTACGTGGAAACAAGTAAAACAGGAAGTAGCGTCGGTTAGCTCCGAGAGCTTCACACAGAGACCGAGGAGCACCTGTAGCGTGATGTTACCTGCTAGTTTATTTTTATTTTATTACTCCATGCTTGGTGGTGTTTGCTGTAACTGTGTGAATGTGATGCAGAGGAGAAGTGTAAGTTAAAGAATCCTAGTTCTGACCCTGCAGATTGCCTCTGGGGAATGACTCTGCCGTTGGTTGAGAAGCAGCTAAAGTGGCCAGTATTACTTTGATTATTTATTGGTACCAGCGAAAATGCTAAGAATGCTATTTCTTTAAGGATTACAACAACTAATGTTGTCTTTTACTTTGTTTACT
This sequence comes from Odontesthes bonariensis, assembly GCF_027942865.1. NCBI lineage: Eukaryota > Metazoa > Chordata > Actinopteri > Atheriniformes > Atherinopsidae > Odontesthes > Odontesthes bonariensis. The sequence goes on from NC_134516.1 coordinate 7,124,603, forward strand.
TGAACATTTAGTTATACAGTGTTGATGTGGCGTTAATAAATATCTGTGAAAAGAACCGGAGTCTCGCATTGAATCAATGGGCGGCATATTGGCAGAGTTTACAGATGACTTTGGTTCAGTCGACTCCGCCATCTGGAAGTGGATAATTTTGCGTCACCACTATTCGGCCTCCGATTCGGCCACTCATTTGGCTTTCGGCCGAAAGCCGAATGTGTTTTTTTTTTGCGTTTTCGGCCGAATATTTTCGGTTGCCGAATATTCGGTGCACCTCTACTGATTATCGATAAGACTAGGATTGTCCCGGGAACACTTCCTACGTGGACTGATTATCGATAAGACTAGGATTGTCCTGGGAACACTTCCTACATGGACTGATTATCGATAAGACTAGGATTGTCCTGGGAACACTTCCTACGTGGACTGATTATCGATAAGACTAGGTTTGTCCCGGGAACACTTCCTACGTTGACTGATTATCGATAAGACTAGGATTGTCCTGGGAACACTTCCTACGTGGACTGATTATCGATAAGACTAGGATTGTCCTGGGAACACTTCCTACGTGGACTGAGCATCGATAAGACTAGGTTTGTCCCGGGAACACTTCCTACGTGGACTGATTATCGATAAGACTAGGATTGTCCTGGGAACACTTCCTACATGGACTGATTATCGATAAGACTAGGATTGTCCTGGGAACACTTCCTACGTGGACTGATTATCGATAAGACTAGGTTTGTCCCGGGAACACTTCCTACGTTGACTGATTATCGATAAGACTAGGATTGTCCTGGGAACACTTCCTACGTGGACTGATTATCGATAAGACTAGGATTGTCCTGGGAACACTTCCTACGTGGACTGAGCATCGATAAGACTAGGTTTGTCCCGGGAACACTTCCTACGTGGACTGATTATCGATAAGACTAGGTTTGTCCCGGGAACACTTCCTACGTGGACTGATTATCGATAAGACTAGGATTGTCCTGGGAACACTTCCTACGTGGACTGATTATCGATAAGACTAGGATTGTCCCGGGAACACTTCCTACATGGACTGATTATCGATAAGACTAGGATTGTCCTGGGAACACTTCCTACATGGATTGATTATCGATAAGACTAGGATTGTCCTGGGAACACTTCCTACGTGGACTGATTATCGATAAGACTAGGATTGTCCCGGGAACACTTCCTACATGGACTGATTATCGATAAGACTAGGATTGTCCCGGGAACACTTCCTACGTGGACTGATTATTGATAAGACTAGGATTGTCCTGGGAACACTTCCTACGTGGACTGATTATCGATAAGACTAGGATTGTCCCGGGAACACTTCCTACGTGGACTGATTATCGATAAGACTAGGATTGTCCTGGGAACACTTCCTACGTGGACTGATTATCGATAAGACTAGGATTGTCCTGGGAACACTTCCTACGTGGATTGATTATCGATAAGACTAGGATTGTCCTGGGAACACTTCCTACATGGACTGATTATCGATAAGACTAGGATTGTCCCGGGAACACTTCCTACATGGACTGATTATCGATAAGACTAGGATTGTCCTGGGAACACTTCCTACGTGGACTGATTATTGATAAGACTAGGATTGTCCTGGGAACACTTCCTACGTGGACTGATTATTGATAAGACTAGGATTGTCCCGGGAACACTTCCTACGTGGACTGATTATCGATAAGACTAGGATTGTCCTGGGAACACTTCCTACATGGACTGATTATCGATAAGACTAGGATTGTCCCGGGAACACTTCCTACGTGGACTGAGCATCGATTCGTCCTCCCGTTCGACTCAACCACGGCTTTTTGCTTCTGTTTGGTTGGCGTTTTCAGCATCATCTCTTCTCGGAGACGCTGACAGCTGAGTAGATCTCTGCGGTGGCTTTTTGATCGGCGTCCAAATGAAGCTGGAGAGGCGGCGGTCTGAGCGCCACGGGGCCTTTCCTTTCATTAATTAAAAGAACCTAGAAGAAGAGGAGGACGAGTTGCGGAGGTGGTTTCTCCTGTTTAACGAGCTCTGGAGTCAGCTGTTCCTGGTTAAGTGTCGGCGCTGGAGGTGGAGGCGATTGAAGTGGGTTTTAACCACGTCAGAAGTTCCTCAGGGCACCTGTGGTGGTTTCATTCATCCAGTTTTGTCTTGCTCTAACTCTTTGATTTTCATTTCTTTCTGTACGACTGCGTTCATCTTGTCCCTTTCTTAGATTCTGGCGTTCCTCCTCCTCCTCCTCTTTCTCCTCTTTCTCCTCTTTCTCCTCTTCCTCCTTCTCCTCTTTCTCCTTTTTCTCCTCCTCCTCCTCCTCCTCCTCCTCCTCCTCCTCCTCCTCTTTCTTCTCCTCCTCCTCCTCTTTCTCCTCTTTCTTCTCCTCCTCCTCCTCCTCTTTCTCCTCCTCCTCCTCCTCCTCCTCTTTCTCCTCCTCCTTTTGCTCCTCCTCTTTCTTCTCCTCCTCCTCCTCCTCCTCTTTCTCCTCCTCCTCTTTCTTCTCCTCCTCCTCCTCCTCCTCCTCTTTCTCCTCCTCCTCCTCCTCCTCTTTCTCCTCCTCCTCCTCCTCCTCCTCTTTCTTCTCCTCCTCCTCCTCTTCCTCCTCTTTCTTCTCCTCCTCTTCCTCCTCTTTCTCCTCCTCCTCCTCCTCCTCTTTCTTCTCCTCCTCCTCCTCCTCCTCCTTCCTCCTCCTCCTCCACCTCCTCCTCCTCCTCCTCCTCCTCCTTCCTTCTCCTCCTCCTCCTCTTTCTTCTCCTCCTCCTCCTCCTTTTGCTCCTCCTCTTTCTCCTCCTCCTTTTGCTCCTCCTCTTTCTCCTCCTCCTCCTCCTCCTCCTCTTTCTCCTCCTCCTTTTGCTCCTCCTCTTTCTTCTCCTCCTCCTCCTCCTCCTCTTTCTCCTCCTCCTCTTTCTTCTCCTCCTCCTCCTCCTCCTCCTCTTTCTCCTCCTCCTCCTCCTCCTCTTTCTCCTCCTCCTCCTCCTCCTCCTCTTTCTTCTCCTCCTCCTCCTCTTCCTCCTCTTTCTTCTCCTCCTCTTCCTCCTCTTTCTCCTCCTCCTCCTCCTCCTCTTTCTTCTCCTCCTCCTCCTCCTCCTCCTTCCTCCTCCTCCTCCACCTCCTCCTCCTCCTCCTCCTCCTCCTTCCTTCTCCTCCTCCTCCTCTTTCTTCTCCTCCTCCTCCTCCTTTTGCTCCTCCTCTTTCTCCTCCTCCTCCTCCTCTTTCTTCTCCTCTTTCTCCTCCTCCTCTTTCTTCTCCTCCTCCTCCTCCTCCTCCTCCTCCTCCTCCTCCTCCTTCCTTCTTGGGATTAAAGCAGCTCATTGTTGCTGTACAGATGCAGATTGCCCCCAGCTATGAGTGTGCTACCCCAGCTCTGAGAATGCCCAGACAGATGCCCCCCCCCCACAGATTTACAGTAAAACTACGCTGAGGTATCAATGAAACCGAAGACAAAGAGATTATTTAGACTAACCGAACATGAAGCAGCAGCGGTGGATTTTCTGGGGGATTATTTTGCTTTTCGGGGGTCAGCTTCAGCTTTGAGCGCATGTTTAATTTGATTAATGATTAATAAAACGATGTCAGAGGAGAGTTTTCCCTGCAGCTGACACTTTATCGTTATTCACACCATCTCTTTAAATGTGGCATCGTTTGAACATATTCAGTATCTGTCAAACTGAGCAGTACGTTTGGCTAATATTTGGCTCTTTATCCTCCAGCGAAGCCGCGTTTTTATGTACAGATATTCTTTAGTTTTATTTTACCCTGGCACTCCTTCTGCTGTTTGATCATCCTCTTTGAGTCTTGATGGCACTTGTTATTATGACTGTTAACTAATTAGGGACCGAGCAGTGAAACTGCTACTATTGTATCTGTAAGGATCCTTTCTTTCTTTCTTTGCAGAAGGTGCTCGAAAACTCGGGAAATTTTGCGAGCACCACCTGCATCTAAACTTTATATTTTTGGGAGTCGCTCATTGACTCTGTAGCGCCCCTACGATGCTTAAAAATGGTCCCCGCATTGGGGTTAGTTTAGCGTGGGACGGCGAAATTTGGTACACTCATTCATCATGCCCAGACGCACAAAAAAGTCTCTTGCCGCCATGGTCCCACGCCCACTGGAAGGCGGCCATTTTGGATGGAAAGTGAGTTTTCGTGCCATTTTTGACCGATTCCACGCCTGCATATGATCGAACTCCTCCTACAGATTTAATGCTACAGACTTCAAACTTGGCCAGGTTACTCTTAAGACATGGGGGGAAAAAATCATGGAGAAACTTTTTCAAACTCTGAACGGTGTGGGCGTGGCCAGGCCAGGTGAAAAGCATGTGATGGCGTTTGTGATTTGAAAGCCTTATCATCATCGCACACACGTCCACCCTGACGACCTCGTACGTATGTAAAGGGTATCGTGCCCCAACGTGCGCACATCTCGGTCCCGCTCATGGCTGCTTGCGGCTTTCTAGTTTTTTTTGTTATAATTTCTGGTCTGTGGTGCATTAGAGTCGACCCAGGGCTCCATGTGTGGTTGTAAATGCATCTTAAATGTTAAAATCGGGCTCCAAAGCGAGTTCGGCTCTCAAAATGAGCAAATATTAACTGAAACGTGCACGAGAAGCCCTCTCTGTGTGAAAACAGAAAAGATCTTCACACATTCTGCTGCCTGCCGAGCTGATTTTAAGACTCTGGTTGTTTTCTGCTGGCGTCCCTTCTTTGGCTCCCGGTGTGTTTGTGTTCCTGCTCCAAGTGTTCCATAACTAATTACGTCTTTCCTTCATGCTTTTATCCGTTTGGGAATCGGAGAGTTTCGGGAGGTTGGCCAAGTCCACAGGGACTGCGGAGACTCGCGCAGTTAAACTGGAAGGAGATTTAAAGTGTGTTTAAGCGGCCCATCTGGTTCGGTTGTTCCTGTCGTAGCAGATGTCCAATCATCTGATGGTGATTTCGATCATCTGATGGTGATTTCAATCATCTGATGGTGATTTCGATCATCTGATGGTGATTTCAATCATCTGATGGTGATTTCGATCATCTGATGGTGATTCCGATCATCTGATGGTGATTCCGATCATCTGATGGTGATTCCGATCATCTGATGGTGATTTCGATCATCTGATGGTGATTCCAATCATCTGATGGTGATTCCGATCATCTGATGGTGATTTCGATCATCTGATGATGATTTCGATCATCTGATGGTGATTCCGATCATCTGATGGTGATTCCGATCATCTGATGGTGATTTCGATCATCTGATGGTGATTTCGATCATCTGATGGTGATTTCGATCATCTGATGGTGATTTCGATCATCTGATGATGATTTCGATCATCTGATGGTGATTCCGATCATCTGATGGTGATTTCGATCATCTGATGGTGATTTCGATCATCTGATGATGATTTCGATCATCTGATGGTGATTTCGATCATCTGATGGTGATTCCGATCATCTGATGGTGATTTCGATCATCTGATGGTGATTTCGATCATCTGATGATGATTTCGATCATCTGATGGTGATTCCGATCATCTGATGGTGATTCCAATCATCTGATGGTGATTCCAATCATCTGATGGTGATTTCAATCATCTGATGGTGATTTGAATCATCTGATGGTGATTTCAATCATCTGGGATTTCTGAGTAAGGACGCAGTTCAGGATGAATTTAGCCGTCTTTGCTCTCGTTCAGTTCAGACTTTACAGTTCAAACCAAAACTCAGAGCTTAGCTTAGTTTAGCTTTAATTTAATTTAGCTTAGCTTAGCTTAGCTCAGCTTAGTTTAGCTTAGCTTTAATTTAGTTTAGCTTACCTTAGCTAAGCTCAGCTTAGTTTAGCTTAGCTCAGCTTAGTTTAGCTTAGCTTAGTTTATCTTAGCTTAGCTTAGCTTTAATTTAGTTTAGCTTAGCTTAGCTCAGCTTAGTTTAGCTTAGCTTTAATTTAGTTTAGCTTAGCTTAGCTAAGCTCAGCTTAGTTTAGCTTAGCTTTAATTTAATTTAGCTTAGCTTAGCTTAGTTTAGTTTAGCTCAGCTTAGTTTAGTTTAGCTTAGCTTAATTTAGCTTTAGTTTAGTTTAGCTCAGCTTAGTTTGGCTTAGCTTAGCTTAGCTTAGTTTAGCTTTAATTTATCTTAGCTTAGCTTAGTTTAGCTTTAATTTAGTTTAGCTTAGCTCAGCTTAGTTTAGCTTAGCTTAGCTTAGGTTGCAGACACTGCCTGCTAACTGTGTTCAGGAAAGGCCGAGGCCGGCGGGTGATTCCTGTGCCTGTTGTCCTCATTTGACCCACAGATTTACCTCCGAGGATTGGATTTCAGACCCAGCGTTGGTGTTATTTTCATGCTTAGAGACTCATTTTTGCCCTTTTGAAACGTCTGGTTTAGTGTAAACAGCAGCTTAAGGAAGCATTCAGAGGCTGCAACTTGTTTTAAAATAACCTCTCTGAGAGTTCATGATATACAAGAAGCACTCAGACAGATTCAGAACAATCCTCCGACTGCTTTCCATCAGCAGAATCCTGCTTCCTCTCTGAGAGGATATTTCCAGATATTTTCTCTCAGGGTGATAAGAGCTGCCTGAGGAGGAAGAGTTGAGCGACAGTGTTGTAAGACGACAGGAAGCGGCTCCGCCCTGATAGAAGCAGCAGAGATGTGTGGCCGGTTGACTTTGCTTCTGGTTTGTCCGAACACGTGAAACTCGCCTCCATGATCCCTCTCTTCTTCTTCTTCACCTGCAGCCACCTTGAAGGCGTACCAGAGCAGCTCCAGCTGGCCCAGCGAGCGGGGCCTGATGCTGGGGGGAACCGCCCAGGCGCCGTCCGCCCCCACGGTGACCTCCATCGATGGCGTCAGCTTCTGTGAAAGCGACCTCCTGCTGCAGGTGAGGCCTCGAGCCGGCTGTGTTTGTCTGTGAAAGAGCACAGGTGGTAAAAACGATGTGTTTTCTCTACTCTGCAGGCGCTGAACGGCTTCGTGCTGGTGGTGACGGCCGAAGGCTACGTCTTCTACACGTCCCCCACCATCCAGGACTTTCTTGGCTTTCATCAGGTAAGAAAAACAGGAACTGCGTACGACAGGCTGACAAATAAAGCCACAAAACCCATCAAAGTATCTGTGGACGGGCAGAAAATCAGACCCTGAGACCTGCGGTGGTTTCGTCCATCAGTACCAGAGACGACAGAAGTCAAGTAGATAAATATCTCAGCAAACACTGAACCACGAACCAATCCGGTGTCATTCTCCTCTCAGCTGACCCTCATCTGCCTCAGCGTTAACTTTCAGAGCTTAGCTTAGCTTAATTTAGTTTAACTTAGTTTAGCTTAGTTTAGCTTAGCTTAGCTTAGTTTAGTTTAGCTTAGCTTAATTTAGCTTAGTTTAATTTAGTTTAGCTTAGTTTAGCTTAATTTAGCTTAGCTTAGCTTAGCTTAGTTTAGTTTAGCTTAATTTAATTTAGCTTAGTTTAGTTTAGTTTAGCTTAGCTTAATTTAGTTTAATTTAACTTAGCTTAGCTTAACTTAGTTTAGATTAGCTTAGCTTAGATTAGCTTAGTTTAGCTTAGCTTAATTTAGCTTAGTTTAATTTAGTTTAGCTTAGTTTAGCTTAATTTAGCTTAGCTTAGCTTAGCTTAGTTTAGTTTAGCTTAATTTAATTTAGCTTAGTTTAGTTTAGTTTAGCTTAGCTTAATTTAGTTTAATTTAACTTAGCTTAGCTTAGTTTAACTTAGTTTAGATTAGCTTAGCTTAGATTAGCTTAGTTTAGCTTAGCTTAGTTTATCTTAATTTAGCTTAACTTAGTTTAGCTTAGATTAGCTTAGTTTAGCTTAGCTTAGCTTAGCGCAGCTTAGTTTAGTTTAGTGTAGTTTAACTTGGTTTAGCTTATCTTAGCTTAGCTTGGTTTAGTTAAGTTTAGCTGAGCTTAGCTTAGCGCAGCTTAGTTTAGTTTAGTGTAGTTTAACTTAACTTAGTTTAGCTTATCTTAGCTTAGCTTGGTTTAGTTTAGCTTAGTTTAGTATCTTAGCTTAGCGTAATGACTGGAAGTGGAGGGAAACTGCTAGCCTGCCTCTACCCAAAGCAAAAGTTTTTGACTGTTTTCAGTCATTTTACTGTCTCCCTGCTGCAGCTTCATGCACATATCTGACAGCAGCACACCTAAATATCAAACATTCACATTATTATGCTAACCTGAGCAACATGTATGAAATGAGTAAGTAAAAGTCTAAATAAACAAAGCAACGGCACTTTAATGCAGCAGAAATCACGTCGATCAACAGAAAGTCACTGTGTGCTTTTGGACTAAATAACAGGTGGAAGACCAATCAGTTTGGTAGATAAAGTAGATAAATATCTCAGCAAACACTGAACCACGAACCAACGTTACACAAAGAGTGGAAGACTCCGGTGTCTGACCCTCATCTGCCTCAGCGTTAGCTCTCAGAGCCACATTGTGTCTTTTCTTCCCCATTTATTCTGCGCTGAGGCACAAAGAGAAGGACACATGAGCTCAGGGACGCCAGATAAGCCCCGAAACATGAAACAATCCTCCTGACAGGGAACAGTACAGCTGGAAACCAAAGAGACGAGGCCGAGATGCTGAGGATGGGAAGATTAGAGCGACTTAAACTAAAGCGAAGGCAGTAAAACTCAGACTCAACTGGAGCATGAATACAGACGGGATTGGAAACAAAAGCAAGAAACTAAACAGGACGCAGCCGGAGTAAAAACTCTGACAACAGAATCTAAGAAAGAGCAGCACTGATCATGGACCTTCAGCTCGTCTTCCAGTTAAACATTAAAGGCCTGTTTTTGCTCCTGGTATCATGTTTGTACTTTCCTGCAGTCAGTGAGGAAACACTAAATCAGAAAATCTCTTGTTGTGTGTTTTTTCTCTTCAGGGCAGCAATTATCTCCCCACAAATGATACGATCAGCCGTATCAAGGAGGAGCCTGAGTACAAAAATAACCTGTTTCCACTTCATTGACCTCCCGAACTCTCATGTTCCTCCTCAAACTTCCTCTCAGAGAGCACGAGTGTAGGCTTTCTGTCTTAGTTTGGCTTCATATTTGTCTTTTATCCAGCTCACAGTGTACAGGACACGTCAAAGTTGAACTCCAGAGAAACCTACAACACTGAAAGTATAATCTTTGCCCAGTTTTAAGTGGACTTTAGTGTGTTTTAAGGGCTAAAAACAAAATTGATGATTCCAAATTAAGAAGGTAAACTGCAAATAGATCATCTGCTGCTTTCTTAAGTGTTCAAATAGTGACTTAGAATTGATATATCTGAGAATTATTACCAAGTAACGTGCCTGCTCAGACCTTAAACCAGTTTAAAGAGCAGGTAATGGGCCAATTTAAGCACACACACATCCCCAAAAACACATCTCATACATTTTAAGGCAGAACGAGGTTATTTTTATAAGAAAAAAGAGCCTAAGGACTAAAATGATGCCCATGATCAGTGGATTTATCCACTGGCCTCTTATGTTCTAAAACTAACTTTTACTGACCAGTGCACACAAATAACCGTCCACGTAGCCCCACTAATGCCATTAAGCTTGTTATTTAGAAGAAGCCGTCAGAACCCAGTGACGAATGTGTTTTTAGGCTCTTTATTGATGTTTGAGTCAAAGTAATGGACCCTTCTTTTCTCGTTGATCTGAGTGGATTCCTGAAAGCTGACACTAAACAGTGCAAAATGTTGTCTAAAAGTGTGTAAAAGTGTTGTCTAAAAGTGTGTAAAAGTGGCGTATAAAAGCGTGTAAAAGTGTTGTCTAAAAGTGTGTAAAAGTGTTGTCTAAAAGTGTCGTGTAAAAGTGTCGTATAAAAGCGTGTAAAAGTGTCGTATAAAAGCGTGTAAAAGTGTCGTATAAAAGCGTGTAAAAGTGTTGTGTAAAAGTGTAGTGTAAAAGTGTCGTATAAAAGCGTGTAAAAGTGTCGTGTAAAAGTGTCGTATAAAAGTGTGTAAAAGTGTTGTGTAAAAGTGTGTAAAAGTGTCGTATAAAAGTGTCTAAAAGTGTCGTATAAAAGTGTCGTGTAAAAGCGTGTAAAAGTGTCGTATAAAAGCGTGTAAAAGTGTCGTGTAAAAGCGTGTAAAAATGTCGTATAAAAGCGTGTAAAAGTGTCGTCTAAAAGCGTGTAAAAGTGTCGTGTAAAAGCGTGTAAAAGTGTCGTGTAAAAGTGTGTAAAAGTGTAGTGTAAAAGTGTCGTATAAAAGCGTGTAAAAGTGTCGTGTAAAAGCGTGTAAAAGTGTTGTATAAAAGTGTGTAAAAGTGTCGTATAAAAGTGTGTAAAAGTGTCGTATAAAAGTGTGTAAAAGTGTTGTGTAAAAGTGTCGTATAAAAGTGTGTAAAAGTGTCGTGTAAAAGCGTGTAAAAGTGTCGTGTAAAAGTGTGTAAAAGTGTCGTGTAAAAGCGTGTAAAAGTGTCGTGTAAAAGTGTGTAAAAGTGTCGTGTAAAAGTGTGTAAAAGTGTCGTGTAAAAGCGTGTAAAAGTGTCGTGTAAAAGCGTGTAAAAGTGTCGTGTAAAAGTGTCGTATAAAAGCGTGTAAAAGTGTCGTATAAAAGCGTGTAAAAGTGTCGTGTAAAAGTGTGTAAAAGTGTCGTGTAAAAGTGTCGTGTAAAAGTGTGTAAAAGTGTCGTGTAAAAGTGTGTAAAAGTGTCGTGTAAAAGTGTGTAAAAGTGTTGTGTAAAAGTGTCGTATAAAAGTGTGTAAAAGTGTCGGATAAAAGCGTGTAAAAGTGTCGTATAAAAGCGTGTAAAAGTGTCGTATAAAAGCGTGTAAAAGTGTCGTGTAAAAGCGTGTAAGTGTCGTATAAAAGCGTGTAAAAGTGTCGTGTAAAAGCGTGTAAAAGTGTCGTATAAAAGCGTGTAAAAGTGTCGTGTAAAAGCGTGTAAGTGTCGTATAAAAGCGTGTAAAAGTGTCGTGTAAAAGCGTGTAAAAGTGTTGTGTAAAAGCGTGTAAAAGTGTCGTGTAAAAGTGTCGTGTAAAAGTGTGTAAAAGTGTCGTATAAAAGCGTGTAAAAGTGTCGTATAAAAGCGTGTAAAAGTGTCGTATAAAAGCGTGTAAAAGTGTCGTATAAAAGCGTGTAAAAGTGTCGTGTAAAAGCGTGTAAAAGTGTCGTGTAAAAGTGTCGTATAAAAGCGTGTAAAAGTGTCGTGTAAAAGCGTGTAAAAGTGTCGTATAAAAGCGTGTAAAAGTGTCGTGTAAAAGCGTGTAAAAGTGTCGTGTAAAAGTGTCGTGTAAAAGTGTTGTATAAAAGCGTGTAAAAGTGTCGTATAAAAGCGTGTAAAAGTGTCGTATAAAAGTGTGTAAAAGTGTTGTATAAAAGCGTGTAAAAGTGTCGTATAAAAGCGTGTAAAAGTCGTATAAAAGTGTGTAAAAGTGTCGTATAAAAGTGTGTAAAAGTGTCGTGTAAAAGTGTCGTATAAAAGTGTGTAAAAGTGTCGTGTAAAAGTGTCGTATAAAAGCGTGTAAAAGTGTCGTATAAAAGCGTGTAAAAGTGTCGTGTAAAAGTGTCGTATAAAAGTGTGTAAAAGTGTCGTATAAAAGCGTGTAAAAGTGTCGTATAAAAGCGTGTAAAAGTGTCGTGTAAAAGTGTCGTATAAAAGTGTGTAAAAGTGTCGTATAAAAGCGTGTAAAAGTGTCGTATAAAAGCGTGTAAAAGTGTCGTGTAAAAGCGTGTAAAAGTGTCGTATAAAAGCGTGTAAAAGTGTCGTATAAAAGCGTGTAAAAGTGTCGTATAAAAGCGTGTAAAAGTGTCGTATAAAAGCGTGTAAAAGTGTCGTATAAAAGTGTGTAAAAGTGTCGTATAAAAGTGTAAAAGTGTCGTGTAAAAGTGTCGTATAAAAGCGTGTAAAAGTGTGTAAAAGTGTCGTGTAAAAGTGTCGTGTAAAAGTGTCGTATAAAAGCGTGTAAAAGTGTGTAAAAGTGTCGTGTAAAAGCGTGTAAAAGTGTCGTGTAAAAGCGTGTAAAAGTGGCGTATAAAAGTGTCGTATAAAAGTGTGTAAAAGTGTCGTATAAAAGCGTGTAAAAGTGTCGTATAAAAGCGTGTAAAAGTGTCGTGTAAAAGCGTGTAAAAGTGTCGTGTAAAAGCGTGTAAAAGTGTCGTGTAAAAGCGTGTAAAAGTGTGTAAAAGCGTGTAAAAGTGTCGTATAAAAGCGTGTAAAAGTGTCGTATAAAAGCGTGTAAAAGTGTCGTGTAAAAGCGTGTAAAAGTGGCGTATAAAAGCGTGTAAAAGTGGCGTATAAAAGCGTGTAAAAGTGTCGTATAAAAGTGTGTAAAAGTGTCGTATAAAAGTGTGTAAAAGTGTCGTGTAAAAGTGTCGTATAAAAGTGTGTAAAAGTGTCGTGTAAAAGTGTCGTATAAAAGCGTGTAAAAGTGTCGTATAAAAGCGTGTAAAAGTGTCGTGTAAAAGTGTCGTATAAAAGTGTGTAAAAGTGTCGTATAAAAGCGTGTAAAAGTGTCGTATAAAAGCGTGTAAAAGTGTCGTGTAAAAGTGTCGTATAAAAGTGTGTAAAAGTGTCGTATAAAAGCGTGTAAAAGTGTCGTATAAAAGCGTGTAAAAGTGTCGTGTAAAAGCGTGTAAAAGTGTCGTATAAAAGCGTGTAAAAGTGTCGTATAAAAGCGTGTAAAAGTGTCGTATAAAAGCGTGTAAAAGTGTCGTATAAAAGCGTGTAAAAGTGTCGTATAAAAGTGTGTAAAAGTGTCGTATAAAAGTGTAAAAGTGTCGTGTAAAAGTGTCGTATAAAAGCGTGTAAAAGTGTCGTGTAAAAGTGTCGTATAAAAGCGTGTAAAAGTGTGTAAAAGTGTCGTGTAAAAGCGTGTAAAAGTGTCGTGTAAAAGCGTGTAAAAGTGGCGTATAAAAGTGTCGTATAAAAGTGTGTAAAAGTGTCGTATAAAAGCGTGTAAAAGTGTCGTATAAAAGCGTGTAAAAGTGTCGTGTAAAAGCGTGTAAAAGTGTCGTGTAAAAGCGTGTAAAAGTGTCGTGTAAAAGCGTGTAAAAGTGTGTAAAAGCGTGTAAAAGTGTCGTATAAAAGCGTGTAAAAGTGTCGTATAAAAGCGTGTAAAAGTGTCGTGTAAAAGCGTGTAAAAGTGTCGTGTAAAAGCGTGTAAAAGTGTCGTATAAAAGCGTGTAAAAGTGGCGTATAAAAGCGTGTAAAAGTGGCGTATAAAAGCGTGTAAAAGTGGCGTATAAAAGCGTGTAAAAGTGGCGTATAAAAGCGTGTAAAAGTGTCGTGTAAAAGCGTGTAAAAGTGTCGTGTAAAAGTGTGTAAAAGCGTGTAAAAGTGTCGTGTAAAAGCGTATAAAAGTGTCGTATAAAAGCGTGTAAAAGTGTCGTATAAAAGCGTGTAAAAGTGGCGTATAAAAGCGTGTAAAAGTGGCGTATAAAAGCGTGTAAAAGTGTCGTGTAAAAGCGTGTAAAAGTGTCGTGTAAAAGCGTGTAAAAGCGTGTAAAAGTGTCGTGTAAAAGCGTGTAAAAGTGTCGTATAAAAGCGTGTAAAAGTGTCGTATAAAAGCGTGTAAAAGTGGCGTATAAAAGCGTGTAAAAGTGGCGTATAAAAGCGTGTAAAAGTGGCGTATAAAAGCGTGTAATTCTCGAGCTGGACGATCCGCCTCGTCGGCACTGAACTCTTGACTTGTAAACAGTTAGAAACGGGCTTAAAGATGTCTGCAGTCTGGGAAAAAGCAAAGAGTCGTAGCCTGAGGAGAGTGCACGTGGTGAACACACCACAACAGCGAGCGTCATGACCCAGTCTGTAGCCACGGTGCATTTCTGCGACGTTTTCGAGGCTGCAGCGGCGGCTGAAACCCCAAACTCACCAGCTGCTTTGGCTTTAATCTCCATCATACACAGTTTTTATAGAGCAGATGTGACAACAGCTGGAAAGGAGGCACAAAAGGAGGCAGGCAGGGTGTTTACGATGAATACCGAGGAGGACGGAGACTCTCCAGCCGCTTAAAAACCTGAAATCCTGCTTCATCTGCACACAAACTATTTAAACTGTTGGAGGGTGAAATGGTGCATGAGAACATTCAGTTTCTCAGGTCAGACGCCCACAAAGAGCAGCATTTAGCAGCTGGTTCCACTGATTCCCCCTCACATCGGCTGCAGCTTAGTGGCATTTTTACTCAGGAAACACGTTCCTTCTGTTTGTTTACAATGCAGCACGATACAAACAGGAAGTAAACAGGAAGTAACGCCACATTCAGGAGAGTTACAAGAGCAACCAGAGACTCTGGCTGTGTTCCAAACCGCATACTGCATACTACATACTACATACTACACACTGCATACTACATACTACATACTGCATACTACATACTACATACAGCATACTGCATACTGCATACTGCATACTGCATACTACATACTACATACAGCATACTGCATACTACATACAGCATACTACATACTACATACAACATACTGCATACTACATACTACATACTACATACTGCATACTACATACAACATACTGCATACTACATACTACATACTACATACTACATACTGCATACAACATACTACACACTGCATACTGATCGATCAGACAGTATGCAGAGCGTTTACCCACAATGCATTTCGCTCCTGCCAGAGCCGAAATCAGCCGGCCTGAAGCTGATTTATCTTAAGCTCTAAACTCCGTAAACTTTAGCAACATTTGAAACATTTTCAGGTGAGAAAGTAGTCGTTTAGATCCCCAACGTGTTGAAAACCTGACAAAATACCGGCTGTTTACAATTTTGTTCCCACGAATTCGGCGCTACTAAAGCTAGCCGCAGTGAGCAACGCACTTCCGGTTATTTTCACAAAATAAAATACCCGTTGCCTTTTATCACAGGGAAAGCCATTAGGATACAATTGGTGCTTTTGTTTTGAAAACAGGAAGTGAACCTACCCTCGTTGTAGCTAGCTTGAAACTGCCGTTTTGACAGGAAATGACGATCGGCGACGTCACGTTGCATCTTGGGTAGTTTGAGTATGAGTAGTAACCTCATGATGCATACCCAACATTTAGGAGAATCTAGTATGCATCCGGGAACTTCTAGCATACTCAAACTCGCATACTAACTCAAAACGTTAGTAGGAGTAGTAGGAGAAGTATGCGGTTTGGAACACAGCCTCTTTCCTTGTTTTTCACCCGTCTGAGCCTCTGCCTCTGCTTCCTGTTTGGCGTTACCGGAGTTACTGATTCACCGTTTTGTGTGTCTCCCTCAGTCGGACGTGGTCCATCAGAGCGTGTTCGAGCTGATCCACACAGACGACCGAGCTCTCTTCAGACGGCAGCTTCACTTCTCGTTCAACTCGAACCCCGACGGCTGCGGGAGCCCCGGTAAGTCCGGCGAAGAGCAGCCGGATCCGAACTATTCGTTCAGTTGGAACCACAGTTCCTTACGTTGTTGGCATATATTTTCAGTTTGGAATGATTTCCTTGTTTATTACTTTCTTCTTTAGTCCGTTTTGTGTGCATTTCCTTTGCTTTTATATCCTTTTCTGATAGTTTTGCTTGTTTTACGCTGTCAGGTCGTCTCGCATCTCTTTGTAGTCGCTCTGCATCGTGTTGGATGGGCTCGTTTGTCATTTCTCATCCTCCTGCTTGTCTTTTATCGTAGTTTTGTGTGTTTTTGGACCATTTTTATAGTTGTTTTGTTTGGTTTTGCAGGGTTTTGTTGCACGTCTTCCATATAGTTCTGCACATATTTTCTTTGTTCAATTCAGAAGCCGCTGCTTGTGTTCAGTAATTTGAAAAGTAATTTCATAAAATATCTTGAAACTTGAAAATTTACACAGGAATTATAAGCTAAAAAGTCCAGAAAATGTGTGGAAAATATTGATAAATATCCCAAAAATATCTAAGAATAGTAAAAGAACACATAAATAAGATGCATTAAAATATATTAACAAGATGCATTAACATATATAAATAAGATGCATTAAAGATATAAATAATATGCATTAACATATATAAATAAGATGCATTCGTGCTGGATGGGCTCGTTTGTCATTTCTCGTCCTTCTGCTTGTCTTTTATCGTAGTTTTGTGTTTTTTTGGACAGTTTTTCGAGTTGTTTTGTTTGGTTTTGCAGGGTTTTGTTGCACGTCTTCCACATATTTTCTTTGTTGTTTTGAGAAGCTGCTGCTTGTGTTCAGTTTAGTTCACACCTGTAGCCTCAGTTCTGCCTGGATATTTAGATATTTAGATATTTGGGTGGAGTATCAGCTGCTCTGCTTTGGTCTGACGTGTCTCCGTCATGCAGGTGAGCAGAACAGCGCTGAGATCAGCAGCAACGTGATGGCCTACGACCCGCTGACCATCCCTCCTGAGAACTCGTCCTTCCTGGAGAGGAACTTCTGCTGTCGTTTCCGCTGCCTGCTGGACAACTCCTCCGGCTTCCTGGTAAGTTTCATCCCGCCGCCGCCTTGGCGAGGAGCGTGGAGTCGGCTCTGAAGCCTCCTGTCTCTGTTCGTCTTCAGGCCCTGAACTTCCACGGCCGCCTGAAGTTCCTCCAGGGCCAGAATCGAGTGTCGGAGGACGGGACGCCGGTCCCCCAGCAGCTCGCTCTGTTCTCCATCGCCACTCCGCTGCAGCAGCCGTCCATCCTGGAGATCCGCACCAAGACGCTCCTCTTCCAGACCAAGCACAAGCTGGACTTCACGCCGCTGGGCATCGACAGCAGGTAGACACGTTGGTTCAGACTCCAGCTTTACGGTGAAAAACAGAAGAAGCCTGCGCTGACGGTGCTGCGTTGTGGTTCACAGAGGGAAGGTGGTTCTGGGTTACAACGAGGTGGAGATCTGCATGAAAGGTTCCGGCTACAGCTTCATCCACGCTGCCGACATGATGCACTGCGCCGAAAACCACCTGAGAAGTACGTTCTACTTCCCTTATTTCCCAGCAACAGAAATGACTTCAAATAAAACATATATATCTACTAAAGCTCTAAATGATAATTATAATAATAAAATATCAGAACATTTAGATGAAAAGTAATTAGATAAAATATCTTGAAACATGATTGAATTATAAGCTAAAAAGTTCAGAAAATATGTGGAAAATATTGATAAATATCCCAAAAATATCTAAGAATAGTAAAAGAATACATAAATAAGATGCATTAAAATATATAGATAATATGCATTAACATATATAAATAATATGCATTAACATGTGTAAATAAGATGCATTAAACTATATAGATAATATGCATTAAAATATATAAATAATATGCATTAACATATGTAAATAAGATGCATTAAAATATATAGATTAAATGCATTAAATATATAAATAATATGCATTAACATATATAAATAAAATTCATTAACATATATAAATAAAATGCATTAACATATATAAATAAAATGCATTAAATATATAAATAATATGCATTAACATATATAAATAAAATTCATTAACATATATAAATAAAATGCATTAACATATATAAATAAAATGCATTAAATATATAAATAATATGTATTAACATTTATAAATGCATTAAATATATAAATAAAATGCATTAAATATATAAATAATATGCATTTAAATATATAAATAAGATGCCTTAAAATATATAAATAAAATGCACTAAATATATAAATAAGATGCATTAAATATATAAATAATATGCATTAACATATAAAGATAAGATGAATAAGATATATAAATGCACATTTGTTATAAATACTTAAAACTGTCTTAGAAATAAAAAGAACTTAATGTCTAAAGTTGATAGTAAATATATCAAATTTGAATAAAATGTAAAAAAATATTTGTAAGATGATAAAGAAATAATATCCAGAAATATAGATAATGTGTAAAAAGTGTAAAGATGTAAATATAGATTTCGATATCCATAAAATCTAATTGTTTGTCCTGATAGAAACACATAAAAAGGCTTTTTAAGGTCAGTTTTTAGCACCTGCTCTGAAACTTTTGCTGG
Organism: Odontesthes bonariensis; assembly: GCF_027942865.1. NCBI lineage: Eukaryota > Metazoa > Chordata > Actinopteri > Atheriniformes > Atherinopsidae > Odontesthes > Odontesthes bonariensis. The sequence continues at coordinate 7,142,537 of NC_134516.1, forward strand.
TTTATATAGATAATAAAGAAATATTACATGCTCAGAACTCGTGTGTTTACTTTGATTAATCGGTCTCTTCCGTGTCCGCCGCAGTGATAAAAACCGGAGACTCCGGCCTCACCATCTTCAGGCTGCTGGCTAAGAGTGGGCGCTGGGTGTGGGTGCAGTCCAACGCCAGGCTGGTGTTCAAAGGAGGGAAGCCGGACTTCATCGTGGCGCGGCAGAGGGCGCTCACGTAAGTTTCTGGCAGATTGTCCACGGCGTGGTCGTCTTCTTCTGTGGTTTCTCACGCCCATCTGCTGCCCCTCAGGAACGAGGAAGGAGAGGAGCAGCTCCGCCTCAGACGGCTGCAGCTGCCGTTCAACTTCGCCACCGGCGAGGCGGTGCTGTACGACACGCTGCCCAGCGTGGAGGCGCCCGACCCCGAGCAGAGGACGCACGGCGAGGACTCGGTCAGCCGCGGCTCCATGCTGGGCTGCCTGCTGAGCCAGGACCAGTCGCTCTACTACGAGGACAACGGCGGCAGCGCGCTCAACTCGCTCAGCGACGTGGCCTTCCAGGACACGCACGCCACCCTCAGCATCCTGGGAGACGCCGCCCCCAAACCGGGGGCCGGGGCCCCGGTGAAGATGGACGACACGGTTCGGGACATGATGGCGAGCCTGCAGCAGATCCTGGGGGACGACGAGCTGGTGGACGCGCTGGACGTGGCGCCGGAGGAGCTGAGGATCTGGGAGAGCACGCTGCTGAAGGTGAACTGCAACCAGCCCGAGTCCAGCGAGGACCTCAGCGACATCCTCATCGCCGACGTCCTGTCCTACTTCGAGGAGCAGCTGCAGAAGGACGGCCGCTTCCCGCTGCCCGACCCGCTGGACCAGCTCGCCGCCTGCCTCCCGGACGTGGACTTCCAGAACCAGAACCCTGACCGGGGCTGGGCTGAGCCGGGCCAAAACCAGAACCCTGACCGGGGCTGGGCTGAGCCGGGCCAGAACCAGAACCCTGACCGGGGCTGGGCTGAGCCGGGCCAAAACCAGAACCCTGACCGGGGCTGGGCTGAGCCGGGCCAAAACCAGAACCCTGACCGGGGCTGGGCTGAGCCGGGCCAGAACCAGAACCAGCTGATGCTGAGCGGCGGGCAGTTGATGGCGGCGCCTCCGGCCGTGGGGACGGTGAAGCTGAGCCACATGGACTTTCCTCAGATGGGCTCCGGGTTAAACGGGCTGCCGCCTCGGCAAACGCTTCCCGCTTCCTTTCAGCCGGGCGGCTCTGAAAACCCGGCCGCCCCGGCGCCGTTTAACCAGGCCGCCCCGGCGCCGTTTAACCCGGCCGCCCCGGCACCGTTTAACCAGGCCGCTCCGGCGCCGTTTAACCCGGCCGCCCCTGCGCCGTTTAACCCGGCCGCCCCGGCGCCGTTTAATCCGGCCCTGGTGGACGCTCGTCATCCGAGCCAGAACCAGCCGAGGACTTTTCAGTTTAATGCCGCCAACAACAACAACAACCTGGGAGCGTTCTCACTCCAGGACGCTGCGGCCGGTCATCTCCACGGCAACCAAAAGACTCAGAGACTTCCCCATGTGGGCGTGTCCTTCCAGGACCAAAGCGCGGGACAGGTGAATCCAGCGTTCAGCTTCAAAGGAAACCAGTGGAACGCTGCAGAAACCCCAAATATTTCAAACCAAACGGGATTCCCTGCAGACTTTACCCAGAACAGTCAGCTCCAGAGGCCGCCATGGCCGCCGCAGCAGACGGGCGCCGCGCTCCACCAGACGGCGGGAGTTCAGATGAACGCCGGCGGCAGAGCTCCCTTTGCTGCTCAGCAGGACTGCATGATCAGAATGAACCCCGCCAACAAGCCCTCCTGCCTCTACCAGGCTCTCCCACCCGGGCCGCCGGCGCCCGCCATCCCGAACCCCGACGAGGCGGCGCTGTCCTGCCAGGTGGCCGCGGGTCTCACTTCAAACGGGCTGATGGTGCAGCTGCAGCAGATTCTGAGCCTCAGGAAAGAAACGCAGGTAAGAAACCTCAAAGGCTGTGTTCCAAACCGCATACTGCATACTGCATACTGCATACTACATACTACATACTGCATACTACATACTACATACTGCATACTGCAAACTGCATACTACATACTGCATACTACATACTGCATACAACATACTACATACTACATACTGCATACTACATACTACATACTGCATACTGCATACTACATACTGCATACTGCATACTACATACTGCATACTGCATACTGCATACTACATACTACATACTGCATACTGCAAACTGCATACTACATACTGCATACTACATACTATATACTGCATACTACATACTACATACTGCATACTGCATACTACATACTGCATACTGCATACTACATACTGCATACTGCATACTGCATATTACATACTACATACTGCATACTGCATACTACATACTACATACTGCATACTGCATACTACATACTACATACTGCATATTACATACTGCATACTGCATACTACATACTGCATACTGCATACTACATACTGCATATTACATACTACATACTGCATACTACATACTGCATACTACATACTGCATACTGCATACTACATACTGCATATTACATACTACATACTGCATACTACATACTGCATACTGCATACTACATACTACATACTGCATATTACATACTACATACTACATACTGCATACTACATATTGCATACTGCATACTGCATACTACATACTGCATATTACATACTACATACTGCATACTACAGACTGCATACTGCATACTGCATACTACATACTGCATACTGCATACTACATACTGCATATTACATACTAAATACTACATACTGCATACTGCATACTGCATACTACATACTGCATATTACATACTACATACTACATACTGCATACTGCATACTACATACTGCATACTACAGACTGCATACTGCATACTGCATATTACATACTACATACTACATACTACATACTGCATACTGCATACTACATACTGCATATTACATACTACATACTGCATACTGCATACTACATACTGCATACTACAGACTGCATACTGCATACTGCATATTACATACTACATACTGCATACTACAGACTGCATACTGCATACTACAGACTGCATACTGCATACTGCATATTACATACTACATACTTCATACTGCATACTGCATACTACATACTGCATACTACAGACTGCATACTGCATACTGCATATTACATACTACATACTACATACTGCATACTGCATACTACATACTGCATATTACATACTACATACTGCATACTACATACTGCATACTACAGACTGCATACTGCATATTACATACTACATACTGCATACTGCATACTACATACTGCATACTACAGACTGCATACTGCATACTGCATATTACATACTACATACTGCATACTGCATACTACATACTGCATACTACAGACTGCATACTGCATACTGCATATTACATACTACATACTACATACTGCATACTGCATACTACATACTGCATACTACAGACTGCATACTGCATACTGCATATTACATACTACATACTGCATACTGCATACTACATACTGCATATTACATACTACATACTGCATACTGCATACTACATACTAAATACTGCATATTACATACTACATACTACATACTGCATACTACATATTGCATACTGCATACTGCATACTACATACTGCATATTACATACTACATACTGCATACTACAGACTGCATACTGCATACTGCATACTACATACTGCATACTGCATACTACATACTGCATACTGCATACTACATACTGCATACTACATATTACATACTGCGTACTACATACTGCGTACTACATACTGCGTACTACATACTGCGTACTACATACTGCATATTGCGTACTACATACTGCGTACTGCGTACTACATACTACATACTGCGTACTACATACTACATACTGCGTACTACATACTACATACTGCGTACTACATACTACATACTGCATACTACATACTGCATACTACATACTGCGTACTACATACTACATACTGCATACTACATACTGCATACTACATACTGCATACTACATACTCCGTATTACATACTACATACTGCATACTACATACTGCATACTACATACTACATACTGCATACTACATACTGCATACTACGTACTACATACTGCGTACTACATACTGCATACTGCGTACTACATACTGCATACTACATACTACATACTGCGTACTACATACTGCATACTGCGTACTACATACTGCATACTGCGTACTACATACTACATACTGCATACTACATACTGCGTACTGCGTACTACATACTACATACTGCGTACTACATACTACATACTGCATACTACATACTGCATACTGCATACTACATACTACATACTACATACTGCATACTGCATACTACATACTGCATACTACATACTGCATACTACATACTGCATACTCATCGATCAGACAGTATGCAGAGTGTTTACCCACAACGCATCTCGCTCCTGCCCGAGCCGAAATCAGCCGGCCTGAAGCTGATTTTGCTTAAGCTCTAAACTCTGTAAACTTTAGCAACATTTGAAACATTTTCAGGTGAGAAAGTAGTCGTTTAGATCCCCAACGTGTTGAAAACCTGACAAAATACCGGCTGTTTACAATTTTGTTGCCACGAATTCGGCGCTACTAAAGCTAGCCGCAGTGAGCAACGCACTTCCGGTTATTTTCACAAAATAAAATACCCGTTGCCTTTTATCATAGGGAAAGCCATAACCATACAATTGGTGCTTTTATTTTGAAAACAGGAAGTGAACCTACCCTCGTTGTAGCTAGCTTGAAACTGCCGTTTTGACAGGAAATGACGATCGGCGACGTCACGTTACGTTGCATCTTGGGTAGTTTGAGTATGAATAGTAACCTCATGATGCATACCCAACATTTTAGAGAATCTAGTATGCATCCGGGAACTTCTCGCTGACAAACTCGCATATTTACTCAAAAAGTTAGTATGAGTAGTAGGAGAAGTAGGAGAAGTATCCGCTTTCGAACACAGCCAAAGCTTCCATCGCTGGTTTCCTGTCCGCAGCCTTTTCTGTTGTTACAGGATGGTTAACGAATCCTTTAAACCATATTTGTCAAACTCAAGGCCAAATGTGGCCCGCGAGAGCTTAAAAGTTCTGATTGTCTAAAAATAAATAAGTCAAATACGTGCAGTTACCAAAAACTACATTTCCCATAATGCATGCTGATTAAGTTACGCACAAAGTGACGGCATCCTGCCACTGGACTGCAATGTTTCCAAATCGATGCGATTTTCCCAATAAGTGGAACTGAGAAATCCAAATAATGATCCCAAAATGTCCAGAAACAGATGGAGATGCCCTTCCATCTGCATCAGTTTTTCTGTTTCAAGAAAGATCGGAAGGCGAATACATGTTTGTGCTTCAAGAAGAAAGAACGGTATGTCTTTTGTGTTCTGAGGCGGTGGCGGTGGTCAGAGACCAAACACGGAGCTCAGTGTGCCAACATCAGGCACCAAGAAGAACAACAAACTGCCCAAATTTTAAAGCCACAACCAAAAACAATGCGTCAGTAAAAGCTAGCTTTGTTTGATATTTCAAGTTTGGAACAAAGTAAATGTCATAACTTGTGTTTGATGTTATTTTTCTTTATTCACTTGGATAGTTTGATCGTTGATTGATGGAGTGATGTGGGTTTCATAACCTGACAAATGAAAAGGATTCATGATATAACAACAGAGCAACAAGCAAACATATATATATTCTTTTTACATCTATGCAAATATATATGTAATATTTGTAACTTGAATAAGTAATAAATTCAGAGTTATCTAACATTAAGGAGTAGTTACATTTATAAGTTACATCTGGCCCTTTGAGGGCAACGATTATGCTGATGTGGCCCTCGGTGAAAATGAGTTTGACACCCCCGCTTTAAACACTCATAAATATGAGAAACCAGATGTGTCGTCACCCTTCAGACTTTTTAAATGACCTTCAGGATGAACTAATTATCCGCTGAAAGGCAAAGAACTGAGAATATTCAGCTAAAATCTCCTGTTCCAGCTCAGAAACGGGAATATTTCCTGCTTTTAGGTCTTCTTCTTGGGCTGCGAGTCCTATAAATTCAGGCGTTATCTTCTGTCAGCGTCGGTTTTTAACTCCCACACACACTTTTTACTTGGTTTGCTTGTATTCTTGGAGCCGATCCCATCATGTTGTGTACTTAACATTTAATTTCCTGCTGTGATGATTGACAGAATGTCCTTTTATGTTTCATCAGAAGTGTTTTATGTCATTTTCGCCTGTAAACTGACATAATAGTGAGAATATTTGAGATTTTCCCCACATAAAGGCCCTTACTCACGAGCTTTCTTGGCTGTATTTTTGTTGGGAATGTTGATTTGAGCTTGTAAACAACTGGCCTAAGCTGTGTTTGGTCTCCCCACAGATCAACAACCATCCCGTCATGGGTAACGGAGGCTTCCCCTTCTCTTTGCTGCCCAGCGGGAACACCTGCTACACGGAGAACAAATAGGAACCGACATTATCTGGGACTGAAAGAGCAGCTTAAAGGAAACACAGGACTCAACGACAGGGGAGCAGACTGAAGAACAGGAATGTGTCTTTTCTATTTTTCTATTAAAACCAGCCAGGCTTGGAATTTGGTTGAGGACTTAAGAACCGTATCCTCGCGCTAAAAAGTTTAGAAGTTGCTGCCATCTTTGATGTGTTCGGAGCTACAAATTTTGGAAATTTGTTTCTTTTTGGGAACCTTTTTACTTCACAGGCACAGCGTGAAACAAGGTGGTGCAAAAATTCTAAAATTATTCACCGTTTTAATCACTTTAAATGCTGGTTACTGTGCGCTCGTCAGCGCCCTCCTGTGGCCGGAGGACAGAAACACACACGGATAGAAAAACTGGTTTTCAGATGCATCGAATTAAAAACCGATGTTACCTCAGCCGGTGGTGGCACACGGAAAAATGCTTTATTTGAAAACACTTTGTAAACTGTGAGGGTGCACAGAGGCTGAAAACCTGATCAGAGGCAGCACCTAGTGGCCATCAGCGGTATTACACGTTAATAAAGCCTCACAGATGAGGACTAGCTGTTCGACTTCAATCTTTCCCGACATAAAGAACGAGTTTGTTTCCTGTTCTGAACGCTCAGAAGGATTTAAAGCGTCGCTTTTAGGTTGCTGTTCTTTTGCAAAGTTCATTTCAACTCTTTGCTGTCTCGGAGGAGCGAGATTTCGCTTTGCTGACGGTATAAAAAGGATTTAAAAGAATAAGAAAACGCACAACGGAGCCACGGTGTTTTAATAGATCGAAGCTCGAGATAATTCAGTGAAAACGGCTGCTTGTTTGTGTAATTTAAAAGCTTTGCCACTGAGCCAGTTTTATCTCCTCTTTACGCTCTTTTCTTTCATTTTTTCCTTCTTTTGTTGTCGAGGGGGGGGGAATCCGGACGGTGCCTTAAACTGACCGACGTTTAAAGGGACAGTCGGCTGCTATTTTAGAACATCTGATGTTCGATGGAAGACCAAAGCTGGACCGGCCCTGTCTCGTTCTTTAAAAAGCCAAATTTTCGGAGTCTTTGCGCTTTGAAGTGACTTGCCAAAGTTGCAAAAAAAGACACTTTTTAATCACAAAGCGGCACAAAGAAGACCGAAGCACTTAGTTATTAAAAAGTTTATTCATGCTCTTAGCAGGATGCATCCATTAGCTGTGTCAGCAGTCTTTTATTTCTAAACGTAAAGGATCAACAACTCATCCAACACAGAAGTGAAACACTTAAAGGCAACTATAATCCCGCTGATGCCTTTTTAATCGATTAATCTTTCACACACGTATAGATTCAGTCCAAGCTGAGCCATGAAATCATCGTGTTTTCTTCCAAAGTGAAGGCGACAAACTGTAATACGTGGTTTGGAAATCAAAAGCCATGTGGAACGCGGTTTTTTTTTTTTAGCAAAAACCAAAGGGACGACGGTTTTTGTCCGTCGTCTTTTTCACGATTTAAATGGAAATGAAGCCAAATTTGTAGTTGTTAAAAAAGCAGGAAACGCGATGGTAACTGTCCTATGCAAGTTACCGTAATTTACAGCCTCTGACTTGTAGACGTCGTCAATTGTCAACATCCAAAGTCCCACCAATCTGCAGATTTCCTCGATTGAACGTGTTGAAACGATAAACTGTGTTATTTATTCATAGAAAATAGGAACAAATATCTTCAGTTTCTACATTTTAATGTCACGGAACCATTTCATCTCATTTTCACATGGCTCGACGACCTCTTCACATGTACGTATATCCATATTATTTTATATTTTAGCTCTTTCTCTCGCTTTTTGTTTTACTTCCTTTTGATTAAAACGATCGAGCTTCGCAGTCCAAACTTGCTGATATAAGAGGCACAGATGTAGCATAATTATGGCTTTTGGATGTTGACTGGAGCGTTTTCTCACAAGTTGGAATTTACCTCTGCTTTAGGAAGAGGATTCTGGGAAATGTAGTGTTTTCCTCCTGCTTCGGCTCTTACTGAATATGGAGGCTTAAAGTGTCTCTTCCATCATGCGTAAATTGAGCCAAATCAGTCATAAGACAATTAAAAATCATCTGCAAGTCCCAGAATTCCTCCTCCTCCTCTTTCCGAGCACAGATTGACCTTAAAATGTTCAATAAAACCAAAAATCACCACAGCTGGATGGAAATAAAAAGAAGGTCTTCTTCCTCTTTTCCTCTCTCGGTGCCTTTTTCTTCACAAAGTATTCTTTGTATAGAGATATAAATTTATCTTGTTGCTTACGTCTACATCCAGAAAAAAAAAAGCCTGTAATTATTTACCTATAACCAGAGGAAGCCACGGCTCCACAATGCAGTATATTTGTGTAATTGTGTATGTGCATTTATATATATTTTTCATCTTTATTTTCCTTCAAAAGTATGTATTGTCAAATATTGTGTACTTTAATCGTGTATTGCCTTAACCTGACTCACGCCGCTGTCAGTTTGTACAGTTTTTGCACAGTGTAACCTCCTCTTCTGATGTATTTTGATAACTTCAGTTCATCTTGTGGATTTGCCTTCAATACTTTGCCTCTGACTGTGTACTTGTGTCGGCGTCAGTCTGTACATTTACACCATATTAAAGGTGATCTGATCACTGCAGTGGGTTGAATGTTTTCACTAAACTACAATCCAAAAAAAAATAGAAGAAATCGTGTATTATTTTACATTTTCAGTCTTCTTTAAAATGTCATTTAAAAATTGGGGATTTTAATGTAGAAAAATAGTTTGATTTGAAAGATTTACAATCTTTTACCAACGTTGCAGTCTTTATTTGGCAGTTGTGATCAAGCGTGGTGGTTTTTGGTGTCCACTAGATGACAGTGTAACCTTGTTTTGGTAAAGGCAGGTCAGTCATGTGCACTAATGTTTGACTATCTGCTTCCAATTAGGCCTTTAATGATTTTCACTGCAAACTTGGCTGGAAGAAATAAAAAAAAACTGTTGTATTTTCTGACTTTATCAGGCAACGAGACTATATCTGAACAAAGAAAGATGAATGTTTTGATGGCGATGCTGCCTGATTAAAGGAAAAATGCATGAGAAATTGCTGAACTGCTCATTTTTACTCATTTGCATCCCTTTTTTTTCCAAAGTTACCAATGGTGAACACACAAATTTAAATTAAATCAGCCTTAAATAAAGTAAAAACAGGAATAATGCAAAGTTATTTATCAGGGAGTATGTAGAAATCCAGAGAAAATTGTACTTTTAATGTTACAGCTGCTTAAGATTTTGACAATATTAACCTTAAAAAGTGGATCTTGTGTAATCTAATAGTACAGAGTTGCAAGGAAACCGTCTTTCCCTGTCGCTGTTTGTGAATGTTGCACAACAACAACGAGACATTTGGGAGTATTTCTTTCAACAAATCTCTTTAACCTCAATAGTTTCCCCCTCAGGTCAGGCAACAGGATCTGGAATGAGTTAAAATATTCAAAAACATTACGCATCAAAAGCATACAACTACTATGTAAGAATCTGGAAAAAGGCTAATTTTTTATACAGTAAAGTCATTATTCACAAGCCCATTACCGTCACTTGAACTTGAAAATCAAGCAGGAAATTAAAAAATAAAAAACATTTCAGGATATTCAAACATAAAGACATTAATGGCGCTCAGACACTGAAAATAAAGCACAGATTTTTAAAGTTTAAGAATATATTTAAAGTTTCTTCATTCATTCAAAGGGTGTCAGTAATGTGTCTTTTGATACCATAATATGAAACGCTTCTGTCCCCAATAACTGGACACTATATTTAAACTTCCAAATTAAGTGAAAATGGTTCATTTGCATTTTTATTTTTGTTGACTAGCATTTATGCTATGTGCAAACATTTAAAATGTTGTTGAATATGAAAGTAAATGACAGGTTACAGGCTGATGGGCAGTTATTTAATCACTGAAGCTGATTAAAAACACTAAAATAATCTAAATGCATGCATACGTACATTAAAACGGTATCTATGCTAGCCGTTTAGCGTAATGCTAAATGTTGACCGTTAATTCAAATTAAAAAGTCGACCGTTGTTTTTTTCTTCCTGACGTCACCTTTGACCCGCTGCGCTCGCCCGATGTCAAATCAGTGCCCCGTGTGAGCGGCGCGCGCTGATCTGGGAGCCAGAGAGGAGCCGCAGAGAGACTCGGAGGAGGAGAGGAGAGGAGAGGAGAGGACCGGGCAGGCGGAGGAACAACCGACACTTAACGGCTAGTTTTTATGGAGAGGAGAGGACCGGGCAGGCGGAGGAACACCGACCCTTAACGTCTAGTTTTTATGGAGAGGAGAGGACCGGGCAGGCGGAGGAACACCGACCCTTAACGTCTAGTTTTTATGGAGAGGAGAGGACCGGGCAGGCGGAGGAACAACCGACCCTTAACGGCTCGTTTTGGAACGCCGACCCTTAACGGCTCGTTTTGGAACGCTGACCCTTAACGGCTCGTTTTGGAACACCGACCCTTAACGGCTCGTTTTTATGCATTTTCTGCGCTCAGGGTGACAGCTTTAAATGGAGGGTTTCGCTGCGGAACGTCCGCTGCTTTTGACTCGCCGGGACACCGCGGACAGGATAACCGAAGCGACCAACCGTGACGTTCCTGCACTTTTATATTCACTACTGCGCCTGCTTCGACACTGACATTATCCGCCCGTCCTCTGTTTATATCTGTTTATCCTCCTTTTTTTCATCGTAATACAAGTTGCGACGGCTCTGTAGACGCCCTACGGTCCGGGATAAGTGACATTTCGCACCGTGCCGGGCGTTGGGAGCAGAGGAATCACATGCCGGTGGTCCTCGGCTCTGTTTGGGACACTTTCTTCTGGATCTCGCTGTATGTCCTCCAACATGTACGCCGGACGGAAACGGAGAAAACCGGCTCAGAAGGGGTAAGTAAGTCCCGACCTGTGCTAACGGTTCATTAACCGCTGACACTAAATCTGGACATTTAAGACGTATTAGTTACACTTTAAGTCCTCCCTGTTTAGCGCTGGCGGACAGTTTGTAAACACGGGATTATCGCGCTGCATTGGTTGTTAATGGCAACAGCGCCCCCTGTCGGCGGAAACCGCCGCCTAATCCGATAATTAATTAGAATAAAACACAGGTCCGTGGCCCCTGGGCACAGCTTTGGAAAAGACCCCCGTTTTAATTTGCTCCCTGTTCATTTAGCCTTTCTGTCTCTCTGCTTTGCATCTTGTTGACTCTGGATGTGATAATTTTGTGTCCATTTGTGCTTATTTCACATCCCGTGAGTTGTTTTGCTGTTTGTTTACATTTCTTTGCGTCTCTTTGCGGTAGTTTTGCGTCACTCAGTACATTGAGTGTGCATCCTTTGTCTACATTGTTCTGTTTTGTCAGTCTGTTGTCATTTTGTGTCTGTTTTCACCATTTTGCATCTCTGGGATCATTTGTAAACTCTTATTTTTCCACCTCTTTGGGGGATTTGCCGTGTGGTTGTTTTGTGTCAGTCTGTTGTCATTTTGTGTCCGTGGCATCTCTTTTGTTCTCTGTGTGTCCGTATTCTATGTCCTTGTGTTTATTTTTACATCTGTTTTTAGCATCTCCTTCTCGTATTTTTGCATCTCTCTCTGTGGCTATCTACACCTTTTTATGATAGTTTTATGTATCTTTGTGGCTGTTTTGCATCCTTCTGTGGTGATTTTGGATATTTTTTTGTGATTTTGGATTTTTTTTTGTTTTGTTGCATCCTTTTTTGGTTGTTTTGTATCCTTTTGTGGTGATTTTGGATTTTTTTTGGTTGTTTTTTGATTTTTTTTTTTGTGGTTTTGCATCCTTTTTTGGGGTAATTTTGTATTTTTTTGTGGTTGTTTTTTTTTTTTTATTTCTTTTTTTGGTGATTTATTTTTGATTTAATTTTTTTTGGTTGTTTTGGATTTTTTTTTGTTTTGCATCCTTCTGTGGTGATTTTGGATATTTTTTTGTGATTTTGGATTTTTTTTGTTTTGTTGCATCCTTTTGTGGTGATTTTTTCTTTTATTTCTTTTTTTGGTGATTTTTTTTATTTAATTTTTCTTGGTTGTTTTGGATTTTTTTTTGTTTTGCATCCTTTTGTGGTTTTGGATTTATTTTTGGTTGTTTTGCATCCTTTTGTGGTTTTGGATTTATTTTTGGTTGTTTTGCATCCTTTTGTGGTGATTTGGGATCTCCTTGTGGTTGTTTTTGCTTCTGCTTTCTTTCACTCCTGACATGACAACGCCGTCGTTTCCTTCATCTCCAGAGTCAAACCGACTCCCGCTGAAGGTGGCAAATCCAACCCGTCCAAACGCCACCGCGACCGCCTGAACTCGGAGTTGGACCGGCTCGCCAGCCTGCTCCCCTTCCCCGAAGAGGTCATCTCCAGCCTGGATAAGCTGTCCATCCTGAGGCTCAGCGTCAGCTTCCTCCGCACCAAGAGCTTCTTCTCAGGTGGGAAACACGCCGGGCAATTTGTCGGGGTGTCGGTCGCTGTTTTCAGATCTCACATCAGGTCAAATCAACCGGTCGGCTTAAACTGTGGAAAATAGTTGTGGTTGAATAAAACGGGACAAAAGGTTAAATGAAGCAGCGTGTGATGGTTATTACTGCTGTGGCAGCATCAGAGACTAATTATGGATCGCATAAAGACATAAAGAGAAGCTGGTAAATGTCAGGCTGGAGTTTACAAACATGGAAAAAGCTTTTCTGCAGACACAGGTTGTGTTCGAAACCGCAAACTACATACTTCCATACTACATACGGCATACTACATACTACATACTGCATACTACATACAACATACTTCCATACAACATACTTCCATACTACATACGGCATACTACATACAACATACAGCATACTACATACTACATACTAAATACTGCATACTACATACTTCCATACTACATACGGCATACTACATACTACATACTGCATACTACATACAACATACTTCCATACAACATACTTCCATACTACATACGGCATACTACATACAACATACAGCATACTACATACTACATACTAAATACTGCATACTACATACTTCCATACTACATACTACATACTGCATACTCATCAATCAGACAGTATGCAGAGCGTTTACCCACAATGCATTTCGCTCCTGCCCGAGCTGAAATCAGCCGGCCTGAAGCTGATTTCTCTTAAGCTCTAAACTCTGTAAACTTTAGCAACATTTGAAACATTTTCAGGTGAGAAAGTAGTCGTTTAGATCCCCAACGTGTTGAAAACCTGACAAAATACCGGCTATTTACAATTTTGTTCCCACGAATTCGGCGCTACTAAAGCTAGCCGCAGTGAGCAACGCACTTCCGGTTATTTTCACAAAATAAAATACCCGTTGCCTTTTATCACAGGGAAAGCCATTAGGCCTTAAAAAAAAAAAAAAAAAGTTTGGATCCTGTTGGTTGTCAGTTGATGTCATGGGTAGGTAGGGAATTTATTTTATTTTTTTATTTTTTCCAGTGGCAGCGAGTGATAGGTAGATTTTTTAAATTTTTTTTTTTTTATTACAGTAGCATTTTTATATGAACAACATATGTAGTCGATATCATCATCATCATCATCATCAACTTTATTTCCAGACTCGGGGATACAACCTGGACAATTGGCATTGAAGACATCTCAAGCAATATTTCATAAATAAATGTAATAGTTTAGTTAAAGTGTCACTCTGGTGTTCTGCGACTCATAGCCCTGTTGTCCAACATTGCTGCCTGCTTCTACTATTCTGCCTAACACAAAACAATTGAAATATTTTTTTATATATTATGTAGCCTATATATATTCATAAAAATGATAATGATAGTATGATATGAAAAATATCTTATTTTTTGCAAAACATTATGGGCGTGAAAACGAAACTTAGAAAATCGGCTCGGCGCATGCGCAAAACCACAAAGTAGCAATTCTCGACAAGTAGGAGAAATCGACTGAACACCGGCTGCTGACACAAATGAAGAAGTGCACTGCTTGACTTCTTCAAGGACATTTTCGAAAGATTTCCTTCCCAATCTTACAATTTTGTTTGTCACGCTATTGCATGGAGAAACAATGGAGACCACGCATACATCCATCTTTCTCCCGCAACCATATAACACGCGCTACCGACCCAGTCTGCATGCAGATCTGACGTGAACTCGTTGTTTTCACGAGACCATGCGCTCATCCTTGTACAGGATGAAGAGGTGCTGTACAAAAACGTAATTATAGTTTGCATTAAAAAAATGTATTTGTGTTCTTTTTTTTTTTTTTCTTCCCCAAGCTCATAAAATAATTTGGGTCGCACGTAAATTGACAGGGTCGGTCGGAAAGCGGAACCAAAAATTTTTTATTTTTAGGCCCTACCATACAATTGGTGCTTTTGTTTTGAAAACAGGAAGTGAACCCACCCTCGTTGTAGCTAGCTTGAAACTGCCGTTTTGACAGGAAATGACAATCGGCGACGTCACGTTACGTTGCATCTTGGGTAGTTTGAGTATGAGCAGTAACCTCATGATGCATACCCAACATTTCAGAGAATCTAGTATGCATCCGGGAACTTCTCGCTTAATCAAACTCGCATACTAACTCAAAAAGTTAGTAGTAGTAGTATGAGTAGTGTGCGGTTTCAAACACTGCCTTGGTTGAGGAGGATTTCCTTGGATTGAGCTTTTCGTTGGGGCGAATGCAGGGAAAGTGCACGTAGAGGCCAGTTGATTTTGCTTAAACTCTATTTGACCAAACACCAAAAAACATCCCTTTTTTTAATATTTTTTCCTCTATTCCACCCATTTTTCTTGCTTTTTAAGGACGGGAACTCCAAGCTAAATCCTTTGCTTTGGTGCACGTCTTCCTGTCGTTATTTAATGGGGCTTTATATCTGGGTAACTGCAGCTGCAGCCTGTTAATAATTCAGCCAAAATGAGCCCCAGGAATCTGTTTTCGGGTGGAGGAGCCCCATCTCTGCAGGATTCAGACTGCGCGTAAGAGGCGGTGAGGTTCAGAGGATCGGCTTTGTCCCGGAGTTAGCGGGCTTATAGGCATAGCAGATGGATTTGGCTTAAGTGGGTTTGTGTGTTCGCTTGTTTTGCTTCATTCACAGGGTCCAAAAATGGGAGCAAAATGCTGCTTACCTAAGGTTTAAAGGCCAAAAAGTAGTTTTTAGGGGTTTGGTTGTGACGTTGTGAGAGTTAGGGTTTGCTTGGCTCCAGAAAAAGCATCAAAGCTCTGCTTCTGTCCAGCCTAACGGCTCATTTTTACTCCAGAAGTGGTTGATTTTGGTCTGAATCTTATTTATTTTCTGTCCCTCAGAGCAAAGTGAAATGGCTTCATAAAGGGAACTCAAATCTAAATTGCGAGCAGTGAAAAGCTGGAACTGAATGAATAAAATGGGTCATTTAAAGATGAATGAAATAAAATCTTAATTGTTTAATCATCCAGATAAATCCCACAGATTCTCTCAGACGTGGGAGTGATTTAAGTGGAGTATAACTCACCTTTTAGCTGCTTTTTAACTAAGAAATGCGGTTATACGCAGGAATATATCCCAGTGTTGCAGTAATTCTGGTTTTACTGCTGCTTTAGAACGTTGTTAAACGTTTTAAAGAGTAACTGTGGCCGGATGCTGCATCAGAATGGAAAAAAGTTGCTTTATTTCTTATTTTAGTCGATATATCGTGAGATATTCCACCTGCAGTGGTGCGTCTGTGAGCCACTCGGAGGTAAAAGCAGCCAGAAACAGGCCAGCACTCCCACCTCCTTTAAAGCGCCTGAACTCCTCCTGACCCGCTCTTATCGTAACGTCCTGATACAGCGGCGACCCATTGTAGGTCAGCCTCTCGCTCGTGGCCATGAGACGACCCCGGCCACAGAGAAGTGGGTCTGAGGAGATGAAAGAGAATGAAAACATGGGGGGGATGATCCACTCAGGAGAGGGTTACAGACCTCCAGAGGAGGGGGGAGGGGGGGGGGGGCTGAATAAAGAAGAATCTGCTGATGAAGCCTCACTGAGTCTGTTTTATTTCTGTTGTTTATGATGAAAACAGGATTCAAACACATCAGGAAGAGTTTTTAAACTGAATTCTGATGCTGTCAGCTTGTGTTTTGGCTCACATCTGCCTCCAAAATGCTAAAAGCAGATTAGAGTTTAACTTATGCAACACAGCAGCAGCGAGTTCTCAGCTTTCATCACATCTGATCTGTTCATGTTTACTTACTTTGTTTACGTGATGCTGTTTGGTAACATCAGATACTGAGCCCGAGCTTTCTGTCCTTTCTTTAAGGAGTCTTCAGGAATAGTTCTCCAGGCTTCTTGAAGGACATCCCAAAGCTCTTCTTTGGATGTGGGCTGCCTTTTGTTGCGTTCTCTGCCAGCATGATCCCACCCTGCTTCAGTAATGTTGAGCTCCGGGCTCTGGGGAGGATTCATCCCTCCATCAGACCTGCTGCCACTGATTTTCAGCCCACTTCTTGTGTCCTTTGGCCCAGCTCAGCCTTTTCTCCCTGTTTCCCTTCCTTAAGAACGGCTTCCTGACAGCCACCCTTCCATGGAGCCCATTTCTGATGAGGCTTGGGCCAACAGCAGATGGATCAGCTGAAGCTCCAGATGCATCTCTCAGCTCCTGTGTCAGGTCTTTGCTGGATGTTTTCCTCTTTCTTAAGGACATCACTTTCAGATCCTGTTCATCTGCTGGAGATAGTTCTTTAGGCCTGACACTTCTTCTTCTGTCCTCCACTTGTCCAGTTTCCTCAAATGTTTTAAGGACACACTGCACACCATGCTGAGATATGCCAAGTTTTCAGCTAACAGCTCTTTGGGAATCACCTTGTTGCTGCAGAAATCCTGTTTTCTGTCTGTCACACTGTGTTATCTTTGCTGTTTTTCACACATGCAGCTAAAGAAATGGGAACAAATCTTAACTCCAGTCTAAAACCCACAAAGAGCTTCTAGATTATTCATTTCTGGTGGCATAAAACAGTTTAATCATTTCATTTGTATTAATTGTTCCATAATTAGTCATTAGATTTAATCTTATATTCCTTTTTTAAGCTTTAAATTGAATTTAAAGCTTAAATTATATGTTGTATAACATATAATTCTTATTATTGTCTGCTTTTTTCCTACTTTTAGACATGATAAAGTTAATTATTTTGGGATTAGGATTTTTTTTAAACTGAATTTCTTATATTAATTTGACTCTTTTGGTAACTGAAAGCAGTTTTAATGTAAATGTACAAAAAAGTTGAAACTATGAAGCTGTTTTTCACACATGCAGCTAAAGAAATGGGAACAAATGATGTGTCTCTGTGACAGGCTGCTGGGAACAAAGTGCCTAAAGATCCAGTTTAAACGGCTTCTTTGCTCAGTTCTGTGTGGACACAACTCTGGTTCATCCCTTGAGTTAGGAGCGTCTTCTCTTAACGATGCCCTGCAGATGCTTTCCTGCTCTGAATCAGGACTGACTCATGATTTATTCACGTCGGCCTCTGCAGAACAGCGTCTGTTGTGATGTTTTTATTGGATGTTGTCGGCCTCGTCGCTCTCCGTTGTGCCAACACGCCTCCCCTGCCGACCCCCCCTCCCCTCCTCCTCCTCACGGCCGCCTCGGGCTTTTTCATTCCTGCAAACGTCTGTGACGTCACGGCGCTGAATCCCGCTTCCACCCCACCTGTCTCTTAATTATTGATGGTCAGCACTGGTTTTGTGTTGCTCTGGCTTTGCCTAACTGCGCTGAGTCACCAGCAGAGTCACAGATTACTTTTCTTCGTTTGATGTTGGATGTAAATGTCAGAAACGTTGGGAAGCTTTTTTAGGTTTTGAGGCGAGACACTGCAGGTGAATAGGGTAATATTTTAAAATAATAGATATCACCATGAAACTTCCTCAGTTGATTACTTATACAAGTATGGGGAAAAAAAATGTATTACAAGTTTTAGAAATTTGTATGTTTCATTATGCAAATTGAGCAGTATCTCATTAAATATGCACAAATGTGCGTATATTTCCGGAAGATAGATCTGAACATATGATAAAGCCAGGTGCAAAATTCTTTTTTCATTTTGTTTACACACAAAATAAAAAGCAAATTACAGAGGGATTTCAGGATATCTGCTTTCATTTCCTAGAAAATCAAAATATACTGTCCATAGCCCAAAAAAACATCGATTTTCGCCATGTTTTTTTTATTATAATGTCACATAAATCAGGTCAGGAATGATTTATAAACAAATCCTTGTGTAAATATCTTCAGAATACTGCTGAGTGTATAACTGGAAAGTTTGGTGTTAGTTGGTGCTCCATAGGCTGAGATATTGATACTGGAAAAATACAAAAAATTGATTTTGAGAAAACGGCATTTAAAGATTTTAATAGGGGAATTCAATACATTTGTATTAGAAACAATAGCTCAAAAACAGAATAAATGCTCAGGCCCTTAGTAATACTAATATTGAATAAATGCATCTTATTAATAAAGAATACAAGCTCATTACAATACAATAAAAGTGACCAGCCGCTGTCATTAACTCGGTTTCCTAGCGACAGTTTACGGTCAGCTGTGCTGCTTCCCGATGCTTCATCAGCTGATCTAATAGATTTTATTTTATTGCATCTTGCAAAGCGCAATTGTTGCTTTCTTTGCTTTGAAAGTTGCGGTTTTCTGGGGCATTTTCGGAGATTCCGCGAAAGCTAAACACGTGATGCGTCTGAGCCAATCATGTTAGCAGAAACCAGCAGCAGCCATTAGCTATAAATCCGCCTTTAGACATTCAGGATTGGTTAATGATAGAAAGGAAGTGCCGTTATTTGGGTGATATATCATTGTGCAGGAGACTCGGAGCTTTCCAACGATACCGGTCATGACAGACTTCAGTAAATAGACGACGCTCGGCATGGCGCGTTGGAATGCTAACTTTTTGGTAAATCCGGGCGAAATGGACTGCCGCGGGTAAACAAAATGTAATAAAATAAACATTTTAATGTAAGTTTTCAACGTTTTCTTTATAGCAGGTTGAAAGAACACATAGAAGGAGTAGACTGGCCCAAAATCTCAAAATTGACCACATGAAAAATCCCTGTTTTTTCCTGCCTTGACTCGCCTTAAGACAGATTTAGTTGCTCTGAGGTGTTTTCAGAGACGTCCTTTCCATTGACCCCTCGGTGAAAGACGCACTGCTGGCCTTCACGTGTTCATAGTGAAAGGCCACAGCTCCACCCCTCCGGGACTGAGCTCAAAGCCTTAAAGGGATGGAGCTGGTAGGACAACACTGATCGTCCCCCTCGTTCAGTTTTACCTGCATTTCACTGATTAAAAACACTAAAAATGACTGAAAGTGACGCCTTGGAAGATTGGACTCCAGTTCTGTTTGATCCGTAACTCTGGTTTTCTCTCCGGGTCTTCAGTGGCGTTGAAGAACCCGCCTCCCAATGGCACGAACGACAGCCTGGACGGCGACGGCAGGAGCGGGTCTGCAGCCGGCCGGATCTCTGAGGGCGAGCTGCTGCTGCAGGTTGGTGCTGCTTCTAACTGTGCTGTCATGACCTTTAACCTTTAACATGCTAACTGAGGCCCGCAGAGTCTGAGATGTAGCTCTTTGGTTTCTGACCTTGGGGTGACCTTTAACCTTTAACATGCTGACTGAGGCCTGCAGAGTCTGAGATGTAGCTCTTGGGTTTCTGACCTTGGGGTGACCTTTAACCTTTAACATGCTGACTGAGGCCTGCAGAGTCTGAGATGTAGCTCTTGGGTTTCTGACCTTGGGGTGACCTTTAACCTTTAACATGCTGACTGAGGCCTGCAGAGTCTGAGATGTAGCTCTTGGGTTTCTGACCTTGGGGTGACCTTTAACCTTTAACATGCTGACTGAGGCCTGCAGAGTCTGAGATGTAGCTCTTGGGTTTCTGACCTTGGGGTGACCTTTAACCTTTAACATGCTGACTGAGGCCTGCAGAGTCTGAGATGTAGCTCTTGGGTTTCTGACCTTGGGGTGACCTTTAACCTTTAACATGCTGACTGAGGCCTGCAGAGTCTGAGATGTAGCTCTTGGGTTTCTGACCTTGGGGTGACCTTTAACCTTTAACATGCTGACTGAGGCCTGCAGAGTCTGAGATGTAGCTCTTGGGTTTCTCACCTTGGGGTGACCTTTAACCTTTAACATGCTAACAGAGGCCAGCAGAGTCTGAGATGTAGCTCTTGGGTTTCTGACCTTGGGGTGACCTTTAACCTTTAACATGCTAACTGAGGCCAGCATAGTCTGAGATGTAGCTCTTGGGTTTCTGACCTTGGGGTGACCTTTAACCTTTAACATGCTAACTGAGGCCTGCAGTCTGAGATGTAGCTCTTGGGTTTCTGACCTTGGGGTGACCTTTAACCTTTAACATGCTAACTGAGGCCTGCAGTTAGGGTTAGCAGCAGCTGCTGATGTCTTTCCTCCTTGGCATCGTGCTGCTCAGCCTCTCCGCTGCTTTCTGACTCTGAGCCTAACATGAGTTATACAGAGCCGGTGAACACATCTATAATTGAAGTGCTCGGTTCTTCTCATAAAAGAAGGATTTAAAGCTTCACTCCTGTCGAACGGGACCGTTTCCCTCTGCCCGTCGTGTGCAGAGCGGCCGGTTTCACCTTCGTCTGACTCGGCTTCTGCACACATGCGCTCAGACTGACGGGCGGATCTGCAGTAAATATTTATACACAGAGCGTGCACGCTGCATCTCTCTGTAAGTGTGTGTGTTGGACACCTTTGGGTGGGGTCACGTATCCAATTCTGGAGCTTCAGATTTTAAAGCTCAAATCTTTAATCCAAACTTAATCCGGCTCATGGATTCAGGTTTTTATTTTCAATTCTGTCCTTTGTTTTTTATCATTTAGGAACAAAAATCACAACAATGTGACCTATTTATTGATTTATTGACCTATTTATTGATTTATTGACCTATTTATTGATTTATTTATTGATTTATTGACCTATTTATTAATTTATTTATTTATTGACCTTTTTATTGATTGATTTATTGACCTATTTATTAATTTATTTATTTATTGACCTTTTTATTGATTGATTTATTGACCTATTTATTAATTTATTTATTTATTTATTGACCTATTCATATATTTGTTTATTTATTTATTTATTTATTTATTTAGTTGTTGATTGATTGTTTGCATTCAGCCGATAGTTTTGTTTGGGAAGCAACGAGCCTGAAGAAAAGTGGTGTTTGTTTCACATGAAGTTGGTCACTGTGAAGGAGTTTAAAGCCCCCTGCTGTATGACGAGGCCACAGGCCTTCTTCTTCTTCTTCTTCTTCTTCTTCTTCTTCTTCTTCTTCTCCTTCTTCTTCTTCTTCTTCTTCTTTTTCTTCTTCCTGGTTTAATTTAATCCCATTCGCACATGAATATCAACTGTAACACAACATTAAGTTAAGTTAAGAGGCGAGAAGCTGAGAAACGCTCAGAAAGAACCTCGAACGTGCACGTTTCTGCAGTAAACTTTGTGCGTTAATGCACCTGCTGACATAAGAGGGAAGACGTGACATCACTCATCAGCTTTAATTGGCACTCTTCTTCTCTCTTTCCGATGAGAAGCGCTCCTCCGGGCGCAGTCTGTAAAGCAAAACGTTGGCTGTGTTCGAAGCCGCATACTTCTCCTACTACTCCTACTAACTTTTTGAGTTAGTATGCGAGTTTGAGTAAGCGAGAAGTTCCCGGATGCATACTAGATTCTCCTAAATGTTGGGTATGCATCATGAGGTTACTACTCATACTCAAACTACCCAAGATGCAACGTAACGTGACGTCGCCGATCGTCATTTCCTGTCAAAACGGCAGTTTCAAGCTAGCTACAACGAGGGCAGGTTCACTTCCTGTTTTCAAAACAAAAGCACCAATTGTATGGTAATGGCTTTCCCTATGATAAAAGGCAACGGGTATTTTATTTTGTGAAAATAACCGGAAGTGCGTTGCTCACTGCGGCTAGCTTTAGTAGCGCCGAGTTCGTGGGAACAAAGTTGTAAATAGCCGGTATTTTGTCAGGTTTTCAACACGTTGGGGATCTAAACGACTACTTTCTCTCCTGAATATGTTTCAAATGTTGCTAAAGTTTACAGAGTTTAGAGCTTAAGAGAAATCAGCTTCAGGCCGGCTGATTTTGGCTCGGGCAGGAGCGAAATGCATTGTGGGTAAACGCTCTGCATACTGTCTGATCGATCAGTATGGAAGTATGTAGAATGCAGTGTGGAACCCAGCCTGAGACATTTGAGACCTCCGGCCTTTCCCGTGCGACTCTGGATGCCGTGCCGACATCCAGAGTCGGAGGGAGGGCGGCCGCCCGAGCACGTGTGTCTGATCCTATAAAGGCGGCATTAGCGCGGCGGTTGTGGACGCCGTCATCTGGGAGGTGTAGGCGTGGGCCTGCAGGGCGCCGCCGTGGCTCGCTGGACAGTCGCCACACCGTGTCATCACCTCCTCACGGAGCCCTGAGGCCCAAAGAGGACGAGACGCAGCGATGATGGAGGTGTTAGCCCTCCCGTAGTGACCTCCTTCCTTCCTCCTCCTCCTCTTCATCGCTCATCTTTGATCTGACGTGCACCCCCCCCCCCGTCCCCGTCCCTCGCCCCTCTTGTTTTAGTTGGTCTTTTATCCGATGTTGCTCCATTTCTTCCCTACTTATTCTAAAGCTTTTCATTCCCCCTGGAATCCACAAACAATCCTTAAACAGATTAGTCTGATGCCATCAGCACAATGAAAACACAGCTCCAGCGAGCAGATGAGAGCAGGAAGTAATCATATATTTGTCCTGTTAACGTGCCAACAGCAGCCTGAACGAACACATCCTGGTAAATCTGCTACTTTGCACAGTTTGTTGTCATTTATCCAGCAGTCATCAGGTCGGACTGACGGGAAATATCCGACACAGAGGCCTGATCCCATCAGCCAGATTATCTGAAGGCCTCTCTGTGGACATTTCACTCATTCAGTCCACTTCTTGCACCCGAATGTTTTCACATCATTTTGTTCCCATTTCTTTAGTTGCATGAGTAATAAAACTGTTCTTTTTGCAGAAAAGTTCCAGATTAAAACACTGATCTGCAGTTAGTTAAGATTCAAACGATCCCACAGGACAAAAGTGAGGAAAGTTAATGCTTTTATACTGAAAAAAAAGGTCAATTATGACTAAAAGTCGTTGTTTTGAGTCAAATCTATTAGATGGAACAGATAAAGTAAATTAATCTAAAGGAGCAGAAGTCCTGATCCAGATCTCATTTCTTTATACAGTGGAAACCGCTTATAGTGGTCACGGATATAGTAATCAACCGCTTATATGGATCAAAAGGCTTGGGACAGAATCATTTCTATACAAATGCTGTTTAAATAATTTGTTTATAGTAATCAAGAAATCCGCTTATAATGTTAATTTTTGGCCATTTTATGAATGTAAACATGTGCCAAAATAATTGTAAAACTACGTGTAGCTCTTTTATTTTTGACTCCCTTGATTCCTTTCTGGACGTCTGCTTCTGCCTCGCTAGCTAACGTAATGAGTTGACACCGGGCAGCAAGCGCGAGAATCATGGCTGGAAAAAGGAAGTCATGGAGGAGCATGTGTCCGAGGATGGGTGCTGGAGAGCGGATTGAATGCGCGTGTGACCGCTGGAAGCTCCAGGCTGGTTCTTGTAAGATGGGAGGCCTGTGTTCATTCGAGTTCTCCTACTTGTCGAGAATTGCTACTTTGTGGTTTTGCGCATGCGCCGAGACGATTTTCTAAGTTTCGTTTTCACGCCAAGTACTGTAGCACAAATCGACAGAACACCGGCACGGAGGAGCATAGATCCGAGCAGGGGTGCTGAAAGGCGGATTAAATTCAAACTTTATTTTCTGACTTGTAAGAAAAAAAATGCACCGGCGGCACAGCAGAGAATAAGTTACGTACTGTATTTGAGTTAGCCTACAGTATGTCTGCGCTCTGCGCAGTACTGTAATTAAACTTGCATGATAATAAAATTCAGAAAATGCTGAAGCTATCCGTTTCATTTAATTTTTCTCATTGAAAAACGATACAAATGGCATTTAGATGATATTCTGCATAAAAAATAAGTGAAATACCTGTACTGTAATACAACTTCGGTTTTAGTAATCAACCGCTTATAGTGTTCAAATTGGCTCTGGACCAACGTGATCACTATAAGCGGTTTCCACTGTATTTTCCTTCCAAGCACTCAGACTTTCCTGTAATATTTTACAGTGGTCTCAATCGATAGCTTTTATTTGGACATTTTCTGCCTTTTTCAGCCGTTTTCAGTTCAGATTTATGTGTTTTTTCTTTGTTAAGCCACTTAACTCTGACCTGTGAACCATTCAGGCAGGAAAAAGGCTCCTAACTCAAGGGATGAACCAGAGTTGTGTCCACACAGAACAGACAACGTAGCAAAGAAGCCGTTTTAAACTGGATCTTTAGGCACTTTGTTCCCAGCAGCCTGTCACAGAGACGCATCATTTGTTCCCATTTCTTTAGCTGCATCTGTGAAAAACAGCTTCATAGTTTCAACTTGTTTGTACATTTACATTAAAACTGTTTTCAGTTACCAAAAGAGTCAAATTAATGTAAGAAATTCAGTTTAAAAAAATCCTAATCCCAAAATAATTAACTTTATCACGTCTAAAAGTAGGAAAAAAACAAACAATAATAAGAATTATATGTTATACAACATCAAGAAAAAGTAAATAAGATTCAATTTAATGACAGAAAAGCTTAAAAAAGGAATATAAGATATAATCTAATGACTAATTATGGAACAATTAATACAAATGAAATGATTAAACTGTTTTATGCCACCAGAAATGAATAATCTAGAAGCTCTTTTTGGGTTTCAGACTGGAGTTAAGATTTGTTCCCATTTCTTTAGCTGCATGTGTGAAAAACAGCAAAGATAACACAGTGTGACAGACAGAAAACAGGATTTCTGCAGCAACAAGGTGATTCCCAAAGAGCTGTTAGCTGAAAACTTGGCATATCTCAGCATGGTGTGCAGTGTGTCCTTAAACCCTCCTAAAGTCAGAGGGTTCAGGCTGTGTTTGGAGACCCAAATATTCACTTTAAGGCTCGTTTTTCACCTTATTTTCTGTTATTTCCCTTCATGTTTGCAGGCTGTGTTGCACAGTGTCGCATCATAAACGTGTTTAATGTTCTCAGAAGGAGGAAACTTTCTGTTTTCTTTTCTCTTCAGGCTCTGAACGGCTTCATCCTGGTGGTCACAGCTGACGGATCCATCTTCTTCTGCTCTCACACCATCCAGGATTACCTCGGCTTCCATCAAGTATTCAGTCTTTCTTCTTCTGCTCGTCTGTTTTTGTCTTGTGTCGTTCAAAGTGAAACTTTACTGCTTTACTGCAGCCGTTAAAGGCGTCAGATTTTACACTCTGGATCCAAACGCCGACAGATTCATCGTGTTTATGCTGTTTGACGCGGCTCAGACCAAACTGGTGACTTTAGCCGAGCGCTTTAAATTAATCTGCTGCTGGACTGTCGGGGGGCGGAGTCATCTGAGCCAGCGAGCGAACGCTCGGCGCCCCCCCCCGCCCAGAGGATTGGAAGACGTGCACATATGGAGCAAGAGGCTTAATCCAATTAGAGTTACAACAAAGCACAGCTTCCTCCGGTGTAATCCCAATTTAGGGAATGTGCTTCTCAATTTACCCAAAGTCCGTCTGACACACTCGTACCTGCAGATGGATGCTGTGAGCAGAGCTCAGACACTTTGGTGGCTGCTTCAGGGTGTGAGCGCCACCTCCTCCCCCCCCCCGTCCACCTGAGCCCCGGCGCCCCAAACCTTCAGCTTCTGGAAGCAGCCGCCCGGGGAACACACGTAACACACAAACCGGGACGCCAGATAAATTAGGTTAGGGAACGGATGCAGGGAATCTGGATGTGAGGCGGTCGCTAGGTAATTTAATTTAGAGGGAAGCGACCGCGGCGCTCATTCATACTTAAAGCCGACGTGCTCGGTCACAGACAGATTAGTGCTAGTCTTTAGGATCCTCGCCGATGAGACGTGCTTCATCTCATCGTTTCCCCCGGCTCGCACGCTGGAATCACACGAGAATCTGAGGGAACCGTGTTTCATAACACGCTTCTGCCCGTCAGAATTCCTTCTGCTGACCCGGCTCTGACCCCCCGTCCCCCGCTCGGGGTCCAAAGCCCGGTCATGTTGGGTCTGAGCGGCACACACCCGAGCCACGGCGGGTCCTTGGCTCTGCTCCAGCCGCCTGAATCAAACTCTCAGTGACGGCTGATTTCTGTTGGCCTCGCTTCAAAGCAAACGGAATCAAACGCACCCCTCAGAACCCGAGCCGACTGTAGCTCCTCCAGCAGCACGGCCACCTGGCCCCACCCGGGGCGCAGTGGTCCTCCACCTTAACCCGTCTCTAATCAGCTTCTCCCCTGCACTGTAAAGAATTTAGCTGTAAAATAACAGTAAAATACTTTACTGTTATTTTACAGCGCAACTACTGTTATTTATTTAACAGTATATTACTGTTTTTTGGATTAGAGTACATGACGGTAGGATAACTGTGTTTTAGTTATTTTACAGCGCATCTACCGTCATTTATTTTAACAGTATATTACCGTATTTTGGATTACAGTATATGACCGTAGAATTATGGTACACTGAAACGAATTGCTGTATATTTACGGTGGATTTACAACAGTATCCGACTGTATTTGACAATAATTGTAAAAATACTGTTGAACATTCATCCCTCACGTGTAAATTAACAGTTAAATCAGTCATTTAACAATACCAGTAGATAACTGTAATTTAACAGCATGAAACAGTATTAGTAATGAATTGCTGTCCAAATCCAAAATACGTTATTATA
Organism: Odontesthes bonariensis; assembly: GCF_027942865.1. Classification (NCBI taxonomy): domain Eukaryota; kingdom Metazoa; phylum Chordata; class Actinopteri; order Atheriniformes; family Atherinopsidae; genus Odontesthes; species Odontesthes bonariensis. The sequence continues at coordinate 7,169,978 of NC_134516.1, forward strand.
CTGTTAAATAAATGTCGGTAAATGCGCTGTAAAATTAGTAAAACACAGTTATCCTACCGTCATGTACTGTAATCCAAAAAAACAGTGTTATACTGTTTGATAAATAACAGCAGATGAACTGTAAAATAATTTTACAGGGAAATTCTTTACAGTTTAGGTGTTGCAGTTATTTTACAGTGCAACTACTGTTATTTATTTAACAGTATAATAACGTATTTTGGATTTGGACAGCAATTCATCAATATTCAACATACAGTTATCTACTGGTATTGTTAAATGACTGATTTAACTGTTAAATTACATGAGAGGGATGAATATTCAACAGTGTTTTACAGTTATTGTCAAATACAGTCGGATACGAATCCACCGTAAATATACAGCAACTCGTTATAGTGTAGCTGACGGCTGCAGACTGAAAGCGTTGTCCTGTGGGGATTTTAAAAGCCTGCTGATGGTTTACAATCTGTGATCTGTTCAGAGAATATAAAGCCAGCAGAGCTCTTAGATCCAAGGACTCAGGTCAGCTGGTCCAGTCCAGAGTCCAGACTAAACATGGAGAAGCAGCATTTAGCTGTTATGCTGCAAACAAGTGGAACAAACTGCCAGTGGAGATTAAACTTTCACCAAATGGAGACATTTTTAAATCCAGGTTAAAAACATTTCTGTTCTCATGTGTCTATGCATGAAATCTGCACGATATCTTTGAACTTATCTGGACTGTTGCTGGTTTTTAAATTCATTTCAATGATTTTATTTGTTTCTCTTTATATTCTTTTATGTATTTTTAATGCTTCTTCCACTCCCTGCTGCAATGCTTTTATTTTATGTGAAGCACTTTGAACTGTTTGTACATGAAATGTGCTATACAAATAAATTTGATTTGATTTGATTTGGTGTTCCCCCGTCAGACCGACGTGATGCACCAGAGTGTGTTTGAGCTGATCCACACCGAAGACCAGCAGGAGTTCAGGAGGAACCTGCACTGGGCCCTCGACCCCCCGGCCTGCCCGGGACCCCCCACAGATGCAGCAGGTCTGTTCCCTGAAGACGCTCACTCAGAACTAAAGCCAAACATCTCAGCAGACGCTTGAGCTTAAGAGCCTCAGACATTGTTTTTCCTCCTGAATGTGAGGTCAGGGCGAGGCGAGAGGAGGTAAAGCCTCCTGAGAGGCGGTCTGAATGTGAAAGTGCACACACACTCACACTTTAACTAACACAGAGCACGGGCCCGAGGTCACAGATGCTCTTACTGTAGCGTTCACACACCTGTCGTTCTGAATCAGGTGAGGCTCACACGCACAGCAACACCTCCAGGTCAGCTCGTCCTCCAGGCCTTCGCACACATCGCAGCAGAAATATTAACAAAATTTGCTCCCACGTGTTCAGGTGGCGAGGCGGTGCCGACCCCTTCCTGCCTGGTGAGCTACACCCCCGACCAGCTGCCGCCTGAAAACTCGTCCTTCCTGGAGAGAGGCTTCGTCTGCCGCTTCCGCTGCCTGTTGGACAATTCCTCCGGCTTCCTGGTAAGGCTGAGGCTGTGTTCCAAACCGCATACTTCTCCTACTAATCATACTAACTTTTTGAGTTAGTATGCGAGTTTGAGTAAGCGAGAAGTTCCCGGATGCATACTAGATTCTCCGAAATGTTGGGTATGCACCATGAGGTTACTACTCATACTCAAACTACCCAAGATGCAACGTAACGTGACGTCGCCGATCGTCATTTCCTGTCAAAACGGCAGTTTCAAGCTAGCTACAACGAGGGCAGGTTCACTTCCTGTTTTCAAAACAAAAGCACCAATTGTATCGTAATGGCTTTCCCTATGATAAAAGGTAACGGGTATTTTATTTTGTGAAAATAACCGGAAGTGCGTTGCTCACTGCGGCTAGCTTTAGTAGCGCCGAATTCGTGGGAACAAAATTGTAAATAGCCGGAATTTTGTCAGGTTTTCAACACGTTGGGGATCTAAACGACTACTTTCTCACCTGAAAATGTTTCAAATGTTGCTAAAGTTTACAGAGTTTAGAGCTTAAGCGAAATCAGCTTCAGGCCGGCTGATTTCGGCTCGGGCAGGAGCAAAATGCATTGTGGGTAAACGCTCTGCTTACTGTCTGATCGATGAGTATGCAGTATGCAAGTATGTAGTATGCAGTATGGAAGTATGTAGTATGCAGTATGGAAGTATATAGTATGTAGTATGCAGAATGGAAGTATGTAGTATGCAGAATGGAAGTATGTAGTATGCAGAATGGAAGTATGCAGTATGGAAGTATGTAGTATGCAGTATGTAGTATGCAGTATGGAAGTATGTAGTATGCAGAATGGAAGTATGTAGTATGCAGAATGGAAGTACGCAGTATGGAAGTATGCAGTATGGAAGTATGTAGTTTGTAGTATGCAGTATGGAAGTATGTAGTATGCAGAATGGAAGTATGTAGTATGCAGTATGGAAGTATGCAGAATGGAAGTATGTAGTATGCAGTATGGAAGTATGCAGAATGGAAGTATGTAGTATGCAGTATGGAAGAATGTAGTATGCAGAATGGAAGTATGTAGTATGCAGAATGGAAGTATGCAGTATGGAAGTATGCAGTATGGAAGTATGTAGTTTGTAGTATGCAGTATGGAAGTATGTAGTATGCAGAATGGAAGTATGTAGTATGTAGTATGCAGTATGGAAGTATGCAGAATGGAAGTATGTAGTATGCAGTATGGAAGAATGTAGTATGCAGTATGCAGTATGGAAGTATGCAGTATGTAGTATGCAGAATGGAAGTATGTAGTATGCAGAATGGAAGTATGCAGTATGGAAGTATGCAGTTTGTAGTATGCAGTATGGAAGTATGTAGTATGCAGAATGGAAGTATGTAGTATGCAGAATGGAAGTATGCAGTATGGAAGTATGTAGTATGCAGTATGGAAGTATGCAGTATGTAGTATGCAGAATGGAAGTATGTAGTATGCAGAATGGAAGTATGCAGTATGGAAGTATGCAGTTTGTAGTATGCAGTATGGAAGTATGTAGTATGCAGAATGGAAGTATGTAGTATGCAGAATGGAAGTATGCAGTATGGAAGTATGTAGTATGCAGTATGGAAGTATGCAGTATGTAGTATGCAGTATGGAAGTATGTAGTATGCAGTATGCAGAATGGAAGTATGTAGTATGCAGTATGGAAGTATGCAGTATGCAGTATGGAAGTATGTAGTATGGAAGTATGCAGAATGGAAGTATGTAGTATGCAGTATGGAAGTATGTAGTATGCAGCATGGAAGTATGCAGTATGGAAGTATGTAGTATGCAGAATGGAAGTATGCAGTATGGAAGTATGTAGTATGCAGTATGCAGAATGGAAGTATGTAGTATGCAGTATGGAAGTATGCAGAATGGAAGTATGTAGTATGCAGTATGGAAGTATGTAGTATGCAGTATGCAGAATGGAAGTATGTAGTATGCAGTATGTAGTATGCAGAATGGAAGTATGCAGACTGGAAGTATGTAGTATGCAGTATGCAGTATGGAAGTATGCAGACTGGAAGTATGTAGTATGCAGAATGGAAGTATGCAGTATGGAAGTATGTAGTATGCAGTATGGAAGTATGCAGTATGTAGTATGCAGTATGGAAGTATGTAGTATGCAGTATGGAAGTATGTAGTATGCAGTATGCAGAATGGAAGTATGTAGTATGCAGTATGGAAGTATGCAGTATGCAGTATGGAAGTATGTAGTATGGAAGTATGCAGAATGGAAGTATGTAGTATGCAGTATGGAAGTATGTAGTATGCAGCATGGAAGTATGCAGTATGGAAGTATGTAGTATGCAGTATGCAGAATGGAAGTATGTAGTATGCAGTATGGAAGTATGTAGTATGCAGTATGCAGAATGGAAGTATGTAGTATGCAGTATGTAGTATGCAGAATGGAAGTATGCAGACTGGAAGTATGTAGTATGCAGTATGCAGTATGGAAGTATGCAGACTGGAAGTATGTAGTATGCAGACTGGAAGTATGTAGTATGCAGTATGGAAGTATGCAGACTGGAAGTATGTAGTATGCAGTATGCAGTATGGAAGTATGCAGAATGGAAGTATGTAGTATGCAGTATGTAGTATGCAGAATGGAAGTATGTAGTATGCAGAATGGAAGTATGCAGACTGGAAGTATGTAGTATGCAGAATGGAAGTATACAGTATGGAAGTATGCAGTATGGAAGTATGTAGTTTGTAGTATGCAGTATGGAAGTATGTAGTATGCAGAATGGAAGTATGTATTATGTAGTATGCAGTATGGAAGTATGCAGAATGGAAGTATGTAGTATGCAGTATGGAAGAATGTAGTATGCAGTATGGAAGTATGCAGTATGTAGTATGCAGAATGGAAGTATGTAGTATGCAGAATGGAAGTATGCAGTATGGAAGTATGCAGTTTGTAGTATGCAGTATGGAAGTATGTAGTATGCAGAATGGAAGTATGTAGTATGCAGAATGGAAGTATGCAGTATGGAAGTATGTAGTATGCAGTATGGAAGTATGCAGTATGTAGTATGCAGAATGGAAGTATGTAGTATGCAGTATGGAAGTATGTAGTATGCAGTATGCAGAATGGAAGTATGTAGTATGCAGTATGTAGTATGCAGAATGGAAGTATGCAGACTGGAAGTATGTAGTATGCAGAATGGAAGTATGCAGACTGGAAGTATGTAGTATGCAGTATGCAGTATGGAAGTATGCAGACTGGAAGTATGTAGTATGCAGAATGGAAGTATGCAGACTGGAAGTATGTAGTATGCAGTATGCAGTATGGAAGTATGCAGACTGGAAGTATGTAGTATGCAGTATGCAGTATGGAAGAATGCAGAATGGAAGTATGTAGTATGCAGTATGTAGTATGCAGAATGGAAGTATGCAGACTGGAAGTATGTAGTATGCAGAATGGAAGTATGCAGACTGGAAGTATGTAGTATGTAGTATGCAGTATGCAGTATGGAAGTATGTAGTATGCAGTATGGAAGTATGTAGTATGCAGTATGCAGAATGGAAGTATGTAGTATGCAGTATGGAAGTATGCAGTATGCATTATGGAAGTATGTAGTATGGAAGTATGCAGAATGGAAGTATGTAGTATGCAGTATGGAAGTATGTAGTATGCAGCATGGAAGTATGCAGTATGGAAGTATGTAGTATGCAGAATGGAAGTATGCAGTATGGAAGTATGTAGTATGCAGTATGCAGAATGGAAGTATGTAGTATGCAGTATGGAAGTATGTAGTATGCAGTATGCAGAATGGAAGTATGTAGTATGCAGTATGTAGTATGCAGAATGGAAGTATGCAGACTGGAAGTATGTAGTATGCAGTATGCAGACTGGAAGTATGTAGTATGCAGAATGGAAGTATGCAGACTGGAAGTATGTAGTATGCAGTATGCAGTATGGAAGTATGCAGACTGGAAGTATGTAGTATGCAGTATGCAGTATGGAAGTATGCAGAATGGAAGTATGTAGTATGCAGTATGTAGTATGCAGAATGGAAGTATGTAGTATGCAGAATGGAAGTATGCAGACTGGAAGTATGTAGTATGCAGAATGGAAGTATGCAGTATGGAAGTATGCAGTATGAAAGTATGTAGTTTGTAGTATGCAGTATGGAAGTATGTAGTATGCAGAATGGAAGTATGTATTATGTAGTATGCAGTATGGAAGTATGCAGAATGGAAGTATGTAGTATGCAGTATGGAAGAATGTAGTATGCAGTATGCAGTATGGAAGTATGCAGTATGTAGTATGCAGAATGGAAGTATGTAGTATGCAGAATGGAAGTATGCAGTATGGAAGTATGCAGTTTGTAGTATGCAGTATGGAAGTATGTAGTATGCAGAATGGAAGTATGTAGTATGCAGAATGGAAGTATGCAGTATGGAAGTATGTAGTATGCAGTATGGAAGTATGCAGTATGTAGTATGCAGTATGGAAGTATGTAGTATGCAGTATGGAAGTATGCAGTATGCAGTATGCAGAATGGAAGTATGTAGTATGCAGTATGGAAGTATGCAGTATGGAAGTATGTAGTATGGAAGTATGCAGAATGGAAGTATGTAGTATGCAGTATGGAAGTATGTAGTATGCAGCATGGAAGTATGCAGTATGGAAGTATGTAGTATGCAGAATGGAAGTATGCAGTATGGAAGTATGTAGTATGCAGTATGCAGAATGGAAGTATGTAGTATGCAGTATGGAAGTATGCAGAATGGAAGTATGTAGTATGCAGTATGGAAGTATGTAGTATGCAGTATGCAGAATGGAAGTATGTAGTATGCAGTATGTAGTATGCAGAATGGAAGTATGCAGACTGGAAGTATGTAGTATGCAGAATGGAAGTATGCAGACTGGAAGTATGTAGTATGCAGTATGCAGTATGGAAGTATGCAGACTGGAAGTATGTAGTATGCAGAATGGAAGTATGCAGACTGGAAGTATGTAGTATGCAGTATGCAGTATGGAAGTATGCAGACTGGAAGTATGTAGTATGCAGTATGCAGTATGGAAGTATGCAGAATGGAAGTATGTAGTATGCAGTATGTAGTATGCAGAATGGAAGTATGCAGACTGGAAGTATGTAGTATGCAGAATGGAAGTATGCAGACTGGAAGTATGTAGTATGTAGTATGCAGTATGCAGTATGGAAGTATGCAGAATGGAAGTATGTAGTATGTAGTATGCAGTATGGAAGTTTGCAGTATGCAGTATGTAGTATGCAGTATGGAAGTATGTAGTAGGCAGTATGGATGTATGTAGTATGCAGAATGGAAGTATGTAGTATGTAGTATGCAGTATGGAAGTATGCAGAATGGAAGTATGTAGTATGCAGTATGGATATATGGAAGAATGTAGTATGCAGTATGCAGTATGGAAGTATGCAGTATGTAGTATGCAGAATGGAAGTATGTAGTATGCAGAATGGAAGTATGCAGTATGGAAGTATGCAGTTTGTAGTATGCAGTATGGAAGTATGTAGTATGCAGAATGGAAGTATGTAGTATGCAGAATGGAAGTATGTAGTATGCAGTATGGAAGTATGCAGTATGTAGTACGCAGTATGGAAGTATGCAGTATGGAAGTATGTAGTATGCAGTATGCAGAATGGAAGTATGTAGTATGCAGTATGCAGTATGCAGTATGGAAGTATGTAGTATGGAAGTATGCAGAATGGAAGTATGTAGTATGCAGTATGGAAGTATGTAGTATGCAGCATGGAAGTATGCAGTATGGAAGTATGTAGTATGCAGCATGGAAGTATGTAGTATGCAGTATGCAGAATGGAAGTATGTAGTATGTAGTATGCAGAATGGAAGTATGTAGTATGCAGTATGGAAGTATGTAGTATGCAGTATGCAGAATGGAAGTATGTAGTATGCAGTATGTAGTATGCAGAATGGAAGTATGCAGACTGGAAGTATGTAGTATGCAGAATGGAAGTATGCAGACTGGAAGTATGTAGTATGCAGTATGCAGAATGGAAGTATGTAGTATGGAAGTATGCAGTATGCAGTATGGAAGTATGTAGTATGGAAGTATGCAGAATGGAAGTATGTAGTATGCAGTATGGAAGTATGTAGTATGCAGAATGGAAGTATGTAGTATGCAGTATGCAGAATGGAAGTATGTAGTATGCAGTATGGAAGTATGCAGAATGGAAGTATGTAGTATGCAGTATGGAAGTATGTCGTATGCAGTATGCAGAATGGAAGTATGTAGTATACAGAATGGAAGTATGCAGACTGGAAGTATGTAGTATGCAGAATGGAAGTATGCAGACTGGAAGTATGTAGTATGCAGTATGCAGAATGGAAGTATGTAGTATGCAGTATGGAAGTATGCAGTATGCAGTATGGAAGTATGTAGTATGGAAGTATGCAGAATGGAAGTATGTAGTATGCAGTATGGAAGTATGTAGTATGCAGAATGGAAGTATGCAGTATGGAAGTATGTAGTATGCAGTATGCAGAATGGAAGTATGTAGTATGTAGTATGCAGTATGGAAGTATGCAGAATGGAAGTATGTAGTATGCAGTATGGAAGTATGTAGTATGCAGTATGCAGAATGGAAGTATGTAGTATGCAGTATGTAGTATGCAGAATGGAAGTTTGCAGACTGGAAGTATGTAGTATGCAGAATGGAAGTATGCAGACTGGAAGTATGTAGTATGCAGTATGCAGTATGGAAGTATGCAGACTGGAAGTATGTAGTATGCAGTATGCAGTATGGAAGTATGCAGACTGGAAGTATGTAGTATGCAGTATGGAAGTATGTAGTATGCAGTATGGAAGTATGCAGACTGGAAGTATGTAGTATGCAGTATGGAAGTATGTAGTATGCAGTATGGAAGTATGCAGTATGTAGTATGTGGTTTCGAACACAGCCTGAGACATGTGAGACCTCCGGCCTTTCCCGCTGGAGGCTGGAGTCCACAGATAAATGTGGATCTTCGTGTTTTTAACGCCACTTTCTCTGTTGAATGAGCGTCCTGTTCGTGCTGCTGGCACTGTGGCGTGCCACCTCAGGCCCTCAGCCATCAGAGGCCACCGTTCACTCCCATAATCCGCCTTAAGAGAACCTTGGGGTCGTGGGGAAAAGAGCCTTAATCCTCCCACCGCCCCCAGGAGACCGGAGCCCAGAAACCTGCTGAGTCAGGGCCGCTGCCGCTGATGGGGAACTACAGAAGATCCAGTTTAAATGCTCGTTTCTGACGGTTTCAGCTTTGGAAATGTGAAGATTCGGCTCACAGTTTTGTGTCTCTGTAAATCAAACGAATGGAGACCGAGCCGGTGGATATTTTCCAACAGCAGAGACTTTAAACTATGCAGATGTAGCATCAGCAGGTGTGTGGCTCCGCCCATGGGCTCAGAGCTGAGAGGCTGGGCGGGTTTCAGGGTTCCTTCCCGTCTCCATCCTCCCTCCCAGGGCGTTTGCGTGAGCAGTAAGCCAGGTTTCTGCCTCTGTCCGCGGGTCGCTGTGGCTTTGTTGTGCGTAATCCCTCCTGCTATTCAGGGCTGGATTCCTGACACCACGGCCGTGGGCTCTTAAACCCACCGAGGTCAGTTAGCCACAGCTAGCAGTGGAGGGGGGGGGGGTCTTCACATGAGATGCCACAGTGTGAGACCAGGGAAGGTGTTTCAGCTTCACACGCAGGCTTTCTGACTTTATTCAGCATGAGACACTGCCACCTGGTTCTGGCTCTGGCTCTGGTTCGTTATCCTCGGTCAGTTCAGTGTGCAGCAAAGGGGGGGGGGGGGGGAGGGCACAAAAAGGCAGAGCCACTGTTGCCACGGTAACAACACGTAGAAGAATTCACCCTCTTTTCCTGATGAATTGTTGTGGACTTTGGTTTGGTTTTGTCCTGCTTCTCGTGGCTTTTTATTACTTTCAGTTCTCGTCGGGTCTCCTGATTTGTGATTTTGTTTCTTACGTCACTCGTCCGACCGCTGGGATAGGCTCCGCCCCCCTCCCCGCGACCCGCCCGACGGATCCAGCGGGTGTAGAAAATGGACGTCAGTAGTCCGGTTTTCCTGTCAGTCGTGTGTCCACTCGCTCTGGTTTTTCTGGTTTAATCTCCTTCAGCTTCTGGTTATTTCTTCGGTTTTTGTTTGTTTTCCGTGAGACGTTTAAGAAGTTTAAGTGCAGTTCCACCTCCAGCTTCTGCTGTTCTTCCTGTGGATCCTCTCACCAAATGCCATAAACCCAGGATGATGGGCGTGGGTCGACAGCAAAGAGTCGCATTAGTCTGGTGGAACGTTACAGCACATGAGAATTTGATGAGCGAAGCGGCGTGCGGTCAGGTGACCGGGGGGCGTGTAACCGGGGGGGCTGTTAGTCAGACATGGCTGCAGCCGGCGTGTTTACAGTATATTCTGCTCTCTACATTACCCAGCAGGATAAATAGGACTGATGCTGCTCGACGGGCTGAGAAGCAGCTGCACTTACTCAGACGAAATGATAAAGAATACATGACTGTTTTCCTTCTTTGCTGCTTTCTCAATAAAAGATGTTGATACCTCCGCTTTGATGACAGAGTGATGTGATTAACTGAATTCCTCTCAGCCGCTGAACATCCAGGGCAGGCTGAAGTTCCTGCACGGTCAGAGCCGCCAGCGCTGCGACAGCAGCCCGCCGCAGCTCGCCCTGTTCGCCATCGCCACGCCCCTCCAGCCTCCGGCCATCCTGGAAATCCGGACCAAGAACATGATCTTCAGGACCAAGCACAAGCTGGACTTCACGCCCATGGCGTGTGACGCTAAGTGCGTAGCGGCGGCGCTCACAGTTTTGCTCTCTGTGTGTGTTGGGCTTGTTTCTAACTGAGTGGTTTTTTTTCCTGCATGTTCAGGGGTAAAATAGTTCTGGGCTACACCGAGGCAGAGCTGAGGGTGCGAGGCTCGGGGTACCAGTTCATCCACGCCGCCGACATGCTGTACTGCGCCGAAAATCACGTCCGAAGTAAGCAGCCGCCGCCACTGTTGCCCAGCGACCCACACGGCTCAGTTCATACCTCATGAAGCACGCCTCGGTCTGAAGGCTTACCGGTGCAAATGACTGGGGTGGAAATGCGAGGGAAGGGGGCGTTACTGTCGTCGTTGTGCTGATTCTCTGCTGGATTGATGCACTTTTAAGGTGTAAATCTGTAAATCTGTCCCGTTCAGACCCGACCTGAAGGCCTTTTCTCAGCCGTCTGTGTCCCACGTCTCACGTTTGGCTCAACGCCGCGTCCATAGCACAAACACAGCGGGCTTTCAGGCTGAGGTGGTCTCAAGTGTCCTACTTAGCTCGTGTACCGGATGACCCGGTTATTTGTTGCCATGGCGCCCGGAACGCCTGCCACGCCGCCACCAGATACGCTCACACACACACACACAAATACATACATTATCCGTATGAAGTCAAGCACAAAATGTATGCATGTGCGTTTGGAAACATTTAACGCACGGATACAAGCGTGCAGAGCGTGATCTGATGAGCCCGTCACAACCTGGAATGTTAATGATAAGCAGCGAGAAAGTTTCCTCTTTAATGAGTTCTGTGGAGTCAAATCTGCATCCCGAGGAAAGAAAAACAAAAGAAGAACTGATGATAATAACAGTGATAATGATCCCCGTTCAGATAATGCTGAGCGGACGGAAACTAAAGGTCCTGATCCAGCCCTCATTGCTTCAGATTTTCCTCCCAAGCAGCCAGACTTTCTTCTAATCTTCTAAAGTGAACTTGATCAATAGTTTTCAGTCCACTCCTGGTTCAGTTTCCACAGTTTTGATCCGGTTTTACTGGAAATACATAAAGAAATGAGGGCTGGATCAAGACTTCTGGACTTCTTCTGTGTTTGTTAAGATTTGAAGTTCCACTAAATGAAGTGTTTGCACTTAAAAATGAACCTTCTGTTATTCCTTTAGATTAGTTTTTCTTCAGTTCAATGTGTAACAGAGCAATGAGAACACTTTCTCCCGGAGCACGAAGCTGATTGCTTTTGTGTAAGCTTAAAGGAAGCTTCTCAGACTCATAGTGGAGCTGTGAGCTGTAATCAGCTGTTATTAGCTATTATGAGCTATTATGAGCTGTCATTAACTGTTATGAGCTCTTTTTAGCTGTTATGAGCTTTTATTAGTGCGTTATTAGCATGTTATTAGCATGTTATGAGCTGTTATCAGCTGTTATTAGCATTTTATTAGCATGTTATGAGCTATTATCAGCTGTTATTAGCATTTTATGAGCTGTTATCAGCTATTATGAGCTATTATCAGCTGTTATTAGCATGTTATGAGCTGTTATTAGCATTTTATTAGCATGTTATGAGCTATTATCAGCTGTTATTAGCATGTTATCAGCTATTATGAGCTATTCACAGCTGTTATTAGCATGTTATGAGCTGTTCTGAGCTGTTATCAGCTGTTATTAGCATGTTCTGAGCTGTTATCAGCTGTTATTAGCATGTTATGAGCTGTTCTGAGCTGTTATCAGCTGTTATTAGCATGTTCTGAGCTGTTATCAGCTGTTATTAGCATGTTATCAGCTATTATGAGCTATTCACAGCTGTTATTAGCATGTTATGAGCCGTTCTGAGCTGTTATCAGCTGTTATTAGCATGTTCTGAGCTGTTATCAGCTGTTATTAGCATGTTCTGAGCTGTTATCAGCTGTTATTAGCATGTTATCAGCTATTATGAGCTATTCACAGCTGTTATTAGCATGTTATGAGCTGTTCTGAGCTGTTATCAGCTGTTATTAGCATGTTCTGAGCTGTTATCAGCTGTTATTAGCATGTTATGAGCTGTTCTGAGCTGTTATCAGCTGTCAGCAGGTGCTCCAGGTGTGATCATCACCACAGAGTTGGGATAAAACAGCAGAGTTGGGGGCTGCGGTCGTGGTTCTGCTTTCACAGCGAGCCGAACAGCTGCAGCTGGATTCTGTGATGATTAATGAGCGTTAATCATGTCTCCGCGTTGGAGCATCTGCACAGTGTTCCCCCTTAACTGGCCCTTAAAGGAAGAATAACATACACACCCTCACAGTGCAGCCGGCCCTCTGTGCCTCTGAGTGATCGGGCTTAACTAACCCAAACAGAGGAGGCTTCACACAGCAGATGTGTGAGGACCAAAGTGTGGGACAAAGCAGGCTGCAGGTAGATTTTGAAGAATTTTAACCAAGGTTAAAAGGTAGTGAGTCTGAGATCCAAGAGCCAAAACCAAAAGCCCCGATAAGAGCCGTTTTAATTCTGTAAATTTGAAGGAAAGGAGCTACAGAGCCTCCTTTTATAGCACAGGAAACAGGAGTAGCCTTTAAATCTCACTATACTAACGACTCATGCATGATATGAGCTGGAAAATATATTGTTTTAATAGGGCAAAGAAGAGTAATGCTCTAAATGATTACATTTTGATTACTGGAAACCGATACAACAAGAAAATACACTGAAAGATACTCAAAATAATCAAGTGCAGAACAGCAAACTGAACTGGTGACTTTATTTAAAGCAAAGGAGCTGCAGAAGGCAGGAAATGGGAAAACAGACTGAGACAGAATGGGAAACCACAGCTCAGGCAAACAGTGACTCATCAATTAAACCAAACAAAGAAACCAAAGTCAGAGAAACCCCAAACCTGAACACTCTGAAGCAGCAGGGCATATTTAACCGGGGCGTCAGCTGGACCCTCTTAATATGTGACGAAGCCTCAGCACAGTTCGCTTTAAAGGTCGGCAGCTTGTGGCTCTCACTGCCGAAAATATGCAGCAAAGACTCGTTTCTCCTGTTTGGTTTTCAGCTCGGTGTAAAAGCAGTTCAACTGACGCTGAAACTCTGCTGCTGGCGGGTTTAATCGGGTCACAGGAAGCCATTTTGTTTGGTTGTGGATTAAACCATCAGGCTTAGAAGGTAAATGACTCGATCCATCAGAGGCGAGGGATCTGTGTGTGCAGCATCATGTGTGCAAACAGGACGTGTAACGCGTGCATGTGGCTAAAGTGGCCGTCAGCACGGCTGGCTGAGCACGTGCAGTGTGGGTGCGTGCACGCCGCAGAGCCTCCAACGTGTCATCTGATCGTGTGATTGCAGTGATAAAGACGGGCGAGAGCGGCCTCACCGTCTTCAGGCTGCTCACCAAGGACAACAAATGGAAGTGGGTCCAGTCCAACGCCCGGCTCGTCTACAAGAGCGGCAAGCCGGACTACATCATCGCCACCCAGAGGCCTTTGGTGTGAGTGTTTCTGAACCGCCCTGCATGTTTTATGCTTAATAGTGAGAATGCTTTAAGGCATTCTCGCTATTAAGTTCCTGTTTCTCTTTATTATTATTATGCCGGCAGTTTTCAGCACCTAACTACTCCTGCATACTTTCAGCTATTTCTACAATTTTGGTATCAAAACGTTCAGCTCTTTCAGCAGATTCCTGCTATCATTGTTGGTGTTTTTAACTTTTACACTTTTTAAGATATTCAACTTTTATTCAAATTTTCCCATCATTCAAATGAATGGAAACTGCTTTCAGCTCTTCCAAATCATCTTCCTCTTTCCAACCTAACTATTTCTGCATGCTTTCAGCTAGAGACGCCATTCAAACTGTAAATGAGTCACAAGACATTCAGCTATTACCAATTGTTTCAGTTATTTCAAATCTTCAGCCAATTTTTAAAGGACTTATGAAACGAATTTTAATTGTTGGAATTTCACAGTTTTTGCTGCTGATTCTAAAGGTTCCAAGCCTTGCGATTAAAATGAGATATTGTCTGGATAATAATTTATCCGGGAAGTCATGTTAAAACGGGCTCAAAAGGAGCCACACTTTGTCTTTTTGTGCGAATTCATTTTTTTATGCGTGACGTCATAGGGTTGACACAGAAGTTCTGGTAGTCTAACTGTAATGGCGCCGTCTATGGCTAAGACATCAAAGCACGGTGGAAAATATTGTGTTGCTGGAGGGCCAAATGGTGTTAGTTGCAAAAATAGCAGCTTCACTGAAGGCATCTCTCTGCACATGTTTCCCAAACTAAAAAATACTGGAACTGAGGCTGACAAGGAGAAGGCAAAGACAAGAGCACGGTGGATCGCATCACTGCCTGCTGCTGCCTGCCGATAGCTGCACCTGTTACGGTGTTTGCTGCTCGGAAGCAGGGGACTGCTCGGTCTGCTCTTCGGTCTGCACACATATCCAGCTAGAATTTAGCGCCGTTGTGAGTGGCTGGCCGTCTACCTCTGCTAGCTTTTTTTTGTGTTTTGTCATGTTTTTATCGTTTTCATTACTATGATCGCCAGAGTCTCTTGAAAATCAGAGATTCTGTGGACATAATATCGATCACGTCAACGATCAGACAAAGCCACCGCCACCTGTTTTGGCTTCTGTACCCTCTTACCTATGGCATCTACCTGGTCGGTTGCCACGCAACAGCCGTCGCAGAAGACGTGGAAAGAGAGGTGGAGTGAATGCCGGGTGAAAGCCCACCTGGCTTTGCCCTCCACCAACAACGCTCGCCATCTGCTGTCTGGTCTCTCCCGTGATTGCGCCGGCTACGACATCCGAGGCTCCGTGGATCAGTCCTACCGATGGCTGCTGTCAGTCGTGCCGAGGCCGGGTGCCCATCTCCCTGCCGCCGACCCGTGAGGATCCGCAGACGGGGCCGCGCACTGGAGGATCTCCGACCCGTTAATCCACGCCATTGTTTATTAAGCTTACATTAAAACCATGTTATTATCACATACGTTTTTTTTAAGTGGCTGGATTTCAAAAGTGCCACTTCGTCAGGTTTCAACGTGTCAAAGACAGCGCAGCAGAATGCCATATCTGCGAAACCGGCATGTTCAAATCTTTTCCAGTTTACCACAGCAAACATACATTATTGTGTCATTTGATTGATAACATCTTAATAATAATCAGCGTGTAGTAGGAGCGATGGCTGTTTTGTGCCGCCGATCCTGTGCTGAAAATGGTAACTTTCTTTCATTTCCATTACCCATACGGGAGGTGCAGAGAGCCTCTACAATATAGATATTAAATCGATTTGTGTGGCTTAAATTCAACGAAAGTTTTTCCACATAATGTTAGAGGTGTGTTCTTTCGACCTGCTGATGTTTGTATCAGAATTTTGTTTCCTTTATGAGATATAAGTCCATCAAATGTATGTTATTATCGCAGCCAGCCATACTAGCAAATAAGGGAGTCAACCCTATGACGTCACGGTCACGTGGCCAATTTCACACCAAAGGCCACATAATTCACACTTTTAAATGGCCGTTTTAACAAGTTATGCCCGGAAAATTTAGTTCAAGTTGGATTGATGGTTTTAGAAAAAGACAAAAATTTCATTTGAATGATAGATGAAGATTCGTTTCAGTTCATCTTTAAATATGACAGTTTCAAAAACATGAACATTTTGCTCCTTCTTGATTTTTATGAATGAGCACACAGCTGAGTGCGTGCTGATAAGTTTAAAAATTTTCAGTTTTTTCAAACAAATTCCTCTAAATGTTATACAGTTTAACTTAGAGAAACAAATTATACAGTAAAATGTAGGAAACATTGTCCTCTTTCAGCCAATGTAACTACTGAAGAGCTCACATTTACAGAGTTTCAGCTATGAGCCTTGAACCGAGATCAACCTCTCAAATTCTCTGACTAACTCCAATGTTAAGTTTGGTAATTCACAAAAATCACAAAATTCCTTCAACCAATACCTCAGCAACCGTTTTTATTGCTAAAATTTAACTATTTTCAGCTTTTTTAGCATGGTCAGCTATCCCCATTCAGCTCATAAGCATTCTCACTGCTGTTTCGCAGGAACAGCTCTTTCTAGTTGTTTATTTATTGTTTGTTTGCACTTTAATAAAACATTACAAACAAGAGTATATCACATAAAAGAAAGAAATAGAAAATAAATAAATATATATACAATAGATAATAAATGATAAGCTGCAATGAATCAGTGCTGCAGAGGTTAGAAACCCTTCGGAGGGCTTATCGAGAACCTCACCATTAAGATAAATAAACAAAACTAAATGTATCTTATCAGGATAAAACAACAAATGGATTAATGAGAGAGAAAAAAAACAAACCAAAGAATAAAAACAACATCACAAAAATCAATAATCAAGCAATGAATCAAGAAATAAATTACGATAAATCAAAAGACTAAATTGCAATGGCAACAATAAACAAAAAAGAGAAGAAAAAGTATTAAGACAGTCCCACAGAGAACAGGTGATCTTTTAGTTTCCTTTTATAGACGGGTAGGGAGGGAGAGCTCTTTGTTTTACCTTTATATGTGATGGAAAACTGCTCTGGTACAACAGAGCGGGATGTGAAGCAGCTTAGATTGTCCAGTTGTTCGGGAGTGAATGTTTTAGTTTTTTTTAAAGTATTGTTGGAAATGAGATGGAAGCGTGTGTCCCTGATACCGGACAAATATACATGTTTCCATAGTGTCAATGTTGTAAATGGACAATATCTTTGATTTGGAAAATAAAGGGGCAGATGCGGCTGTGGACTCTGACCTAGTGATTATTCTGATAAAACGTTTCTGAATTTTATGTAAGTATGTGGGAAAAGTACATTTCGTTGTTTATCTGACTGCTGATTGGCTGCCTGTGCACTGGAAAAAATGCCTCTCCAAAAATAAGTAAGAAAAACAACAAATAAAAGACGTTTTTGCTTGAAATAAGCAAAAAAATCTGCCAGTGGAACTAGTGAAAATCGGCTTGTCCAGATTTCTTGAAATAATATGTGATATTTGGGACTTTTGAGTTAAAAGTGATCTTGAAATTAGCTTAAAAACCTCTTCAAATGAAAGAAAAAAGCTTGTTTCTCATGATATGTGACTCAAAACTTTTTCATTTAACAAGATATTCCAGATGTATTGTCTTCAAACAAGTCCCTATATCTGGCTGAAATGGTGCTTGTTAGGCAGTTGTGTCTGATATTAAGTGTAATGAGATATTTTGATGAGAAATGAGACAAATATACTTGGTCAGACTTTGATCTGCTGGTCCACAGGGAGGAGGAAGGAGGGGAGCACCTGAGGAAGCGCTCCATGCACCTGCCCTTCACCTTCGCCACCGGGGAGGCCCTCCTCTACCAGACGGGTTACCCCCTGCACGGCTTCCCCGACTCCTTTCAGGGCAAAGCCAAAGGCAGCAAGTCCAAGAAGGGCAAAGTGGAGAAGAGCTGCTCGGAGGAGCTGAACCCGAAGTCGCTGCTGGGGGCGCTGATGAGCCAGGACGAGTCGGTGTACGTCTGCCAGCCGGATCCAGAGCCGAAGGCGTCCTGTCAGGCCGGCGTCTGCAACAAGGCCGACGGACCCGACGGACCCGACGGACCCGAGGGCTCGCTGGGAGGCGGCAGCTGGAACGGCTTCGACCCGCTGCTCGCCACCTTGGACTCTCTGTCTCTGGACGGCGGGGAGACGTGTTCCAACAGCGAGCTCTTCAGCGCCCTGGAGAACCTGGGCCTGAACGCCGAGGACCTGGAGCTGCTGCTGCTGGACGAGAGGATGATGCAGGTGGAGCTGGACCCCAACCACATCCCCACCCTCACCGACCTCCTCACCAACAACGAGATCCTGTCCTACATCCACGACTCTCTGGAGACCGAGCGGGAGGAGCCTGTGAGCCGCCCACCCAACCATCCACCAGCCCACGGTGCGCCCCAGCAGGCGTGTCTGCCCCCGGCTCCGCCCATCCTGCAGCTGTCGCAGCAGATGTTGCAGCACGCCGGCGGCGGCCAGCCGGGGCAGAGTCAGCCCGTCTCACTTCCTGCAGCCGCCAGCGACCTGACGGGGGTTCCCCACAACCACTGGGCGCTGACAGCGGAGCTCCACCCTCATCCCAGCAGCTACGCCCATCAGCACCCGCACGCCGCACAGCTGAACGGCGAGCACAGGCTCCTGAACGCCCCGCACGCCGCACAGCTGAACGGCGAGCACAGGCTCCTGAACGCCCCGCACGCCGCACAGCTGAACGGCGAGCACAGGCTCCTGAACGCCCCGCACGCCGCACAGCTGAACGGCGAGCACAGGCTCCTGAACGCCCCCCCGCACGGCGCACAGCTGAACGGCGAGCACAGGCTCCTGAACGCCCCGCACGGCGCACAGCTGAACGGCGAGCACAGGCTCCTGAACGCCCCGCAGTGGCAGCTGCAGCAGTTAGGCAGCGAGCACCGGGCGCCGCCCGGCTTCCAGCTCACATCGACCACAAACGGATCTCTCATCCCAAACGGACACTCGGCCTTCCCGCTCCCCGCGCAGGTCGGTCAGCTGGAGTACAGCGTCTCCCTCCATCAGGGTTTCCGGCCCGTCCAGCTGCACCACAAGCAGCCGCAGACTCGGGTCGCACCGCCTCAGAGCGCACCGCCTCAGAGCGCACCGCCTCAGAGCGCACCGCCTCAGAGCGCACCGCCTCAGAGCGCACCGCCTCAGAGCGCACCGCCTCAGAGCGCCGCCCTGGAGCTGGAGCAGCTGCTGGCTCTGTCGCAGCCGCAGGGCGGCCGGGCGGCCTACGGCGTCTTCATGCCCGCAGCAGACTCCAAGGTAAGCCTGGCTTCATATCTCCAAAATACACCCTGGTTACTAGGGCTGAACGATATATCATTATGGTATCAATATCTAGATATGAACATTCAAGATATTAATACAGTGGAAACCGCTTCTAGTGGTCACGGATATAGTAATCAACCGCTTATATAGATCAAAAGGCTTGGGACAGAATCATTTCTATACAAATGCTGTTTAAATAATTTGTTTATAGTAATCAAGAAATCCGCTTATAATGTTCATTTTTGGCCATTTTATGAATGTAAACATGTGCCAAAATAATTTTAAAACTACGTGTAGCTCTTTTATTTTTTACTCCCTTGATTCCTTTCTGGACGTCTGCTTCTGCCTCGCTAGCTAACGAGTTGACACCGGGCAGCAAGCGCGCGAATCATGGCTGGAAAAAGGAAGTCATTTTCTCTGAATGAAAGACGTAGTCTCCTCCATAGACATAATATATGGTCATATATTATGGTCATCTATGGTCTCCTCGAGGCGTATGACAAATTACCAAAAACGAGATGCTGCGGCGAAGCTTGGCATTCCTCAGGTGCTTTTCCCGGGCGCCGTCGTTTTCTTTCTCCGTCGTTAGCATTCATGACCGTCTCTCGTTGCTTAGTTAGACTACACAAGGTAGCCTGAGGAACGCCAAGCTTCCCCGCAGCATCTCGGCTTGCTGCCCGGTGTCAACTCATTACGTTAGCTAGCGAGGCAGAAGCAGACGTCCAGAAAGGAATCAAGGGGGTAAAAAATAAAATAGCAAAAAAAATAAAGTAATACAAATTCGGTTTTAGTAATCAACCGCTTATAGTGTTCAAATTGGCTCTGGACCAACGTGATCAC
This sequence comes from Odontesthes bonariensis, assembly GCF_027942865.1. Lineage (NCBI taxonomy): Eukaryota > Metazoa > Chordata > Actinopteri > Atheriniformes > Atherinopsidae > Odontesthes > Odontesthes bonariensis. The sequence goes on from NC_134516.1 coordinate 7,189,874, forward strand.
TGTAAGCGGTTTCCACTGAATTGCAAATGCAACGATATATTTCCCCCGCATGTGCAGCTCAGGCAGTCGCAAACATCATTTTTACGCTCGCCCTTATGTAGAGCTGAACTCAGCCAATGACAAACATCCGAGGGAGCGAGCGAGGGAGACGGAGACACACAAACTGCATTCACAGCGGGGAAATTAAAAAGGGAAACATGAGTGCAGAAGATAAGGCCGGTGCAGAATCTGCGCTTTCGACGGATTTAGTCAAAATAAGTCATTCTCCATTATTTGCAATACAGTGGAAACCGCTTACAGTGATCACGTTGGTTTAGAGCCAATTTGAACACTATAAGCGGTTGATTACTAAAACCGAATTTGTATTACTTTATTTTTTTTGCTATTTTATTTTTTACCCCCTTGATTCCTTTCTGGACGTCTGCTTCTGCCTCGCTAGCTAACGTAACGAGTTGACACCGGGCAGCAAGCTGAGATGCTGCGGCGAAGCTTGGCATTCCTCAGGCTACTTTGTGTAGTCTAAATAAGCAACGAGAGACAGTCATGAATGCTAACGACGGAGAAAGAAAACGACGGCGCCCGGGAAAAGCACCTGAGGAATGCCAAGCTTCGCCGCAGCATCTCGTTGGCTCGTTTTTGGTCATTTGTCATACGCCTCGAGGAGACCATAGATGACCATAATATATGACCATATATTATGTCTATGGAGGAGACTACGTCTTTCATTCAGAGAAAATTACTTCCTTTTTCCAGCCATGATTCGCGCGCTTGCTGCCCGGTGTCAACTCGTTACGTTAGCTAGCGAGGCAGAAGCAGACGTCCAGAAAGGAATCAAGGGAGTAAAAAATAAAAGAGCTACACGTAGTTTTAAAATTATTTTGGCACATGTTTACATTCACAAAATGGCCAAAAATGAACACTATAAGCGGATTTCTTGATTACTATAAACAAATTATTTAAACAGCATTTGTATAGAAATGATTCTGTCCCAAGCCTTTTGATCTATATAAGCGGTTGATTACTATATCCGTGAATGCAGACGTCCTTCTTTTGTATTATGTTTTTTATTTTTCAGAAAAATGCTCAGTTTTCACTGAACCCACTGAAGTCGTATCGTATCGAGATATGAAATTTTGTCCATATCGTTCAGCCCTACTGGTTCCCCACACTTCATCACATCTCCATGTTCCATGACAGCATAGCTAACGCTCGGCCCCGCGTCCGATGGCGAGCTACTTTCGCCCGTCCCTCCTCATTCGTCTCTGTTTGGTCTGGACTCTAACCCCCAAACATCAGTGAACATCAACAGATCAGGGCCTGCGGGACCTTCAGCCTCCCGGCTCTTTGCTGTTCTCTTTCACTGTCAGGAAAATGGATTTTTTTTTTTGTTCCAAGTCGGCACACAAATGCCTCGGGCCGGCGCGGAGCTCAGTGTACACTGTGATGATGCGACCGGACGTGACATGTAAATAAGACGAGGGGGAGGCGGGTCGGTTTGGGAGAGGAGTTGTGCTGCAGCGCAGCGTGGGCATGCAGGAAATAACCTTTGCTGCTCGCACACACACACAGTTAATTAGGGGCTACGCCGTGGTTACCTGTTACAGGTTGTTACTCATTTAGGTTGATTATTAAAGGGATAGTTCGCCTCTTTTGACATGAAGCTGTGTAACATCCCATATCAGCAACATCATTTCTGAACATCTTCTTACCCCCTGCTGCGTCCTGTGAGCAGAGTTCCAGCCTCGTTTTGGTGTTGATGAAGGTAGTCCGGCTAGTTGGCTGGGGTTTAAAAAATAAAGCGCCTTGCTTCTCAAAACAATATGCGTTCAACAGAGTAATACATTTGCATCACAAAATCGTTCATCCAGAAAAAGTCAGACCTCACAATCGCTTGGCCCTATTTTCTCTCCCTTCGTATCACTGCCTGCTGTGCAGACCGAGCAGTAAACACCGTAACAGGCGCGGCTGTCGGCAGGCGGCAGTGATACGAGGCTGGAACTGCTCACAGGACGCAGCAGGGGGTAAGAAGATGTTCATAAATGATGTTGCTGATATGGGATGTCATACAGCTTCATGTCAAAAGAGGCGAACTATCCCTTTAAGCTGGTTCAGCTCGATTCTTTCCATCAATGACAGAGCAGCGAGGACGCAATCCTAAGAGCTCAAATTAAAGGTCCGGACCAGGGACGCCCCCATCCGGGCCTGGAGGTCCGCCGTCCTGCAGCTTTTAGCTGTTTCTCTGCTTCAACTCGCCTGATTCAGATGAAACGGATCCCTTCAAAAGTTCTGCTAATGATGCACTGGATGTGGGGTATCCCTGGTCCAGATCATTTTTCAAGCAATGAGACCTCAGCAGTAGGGGTGGGACGATATGCTTTGGTCACGATTCGATTGTAAGGCAAGGCATCTTTATTCATACAGCGCATTTCATACCACAGGCAACTCAAAGTGCTTTACATAAAGACAAGGCATTTAAAAGAACAGCATAAAGCAGCAATTTAAAGAGAAAAAAAAGAGAATAAAAATTAAAAACACAGTTAAAAGCAATCAAAGAAGAGGGGGAAAAGAAAGATATAAACTCAACCATAAGCCCATGGAAAGAGAAATGTTTTTAACCTGGATTTAAAAGTGCTCACAGTTCGGGCTGATTTCAGCGCCAACTGTCACAATTCTTGATAATTGCGATTCGATATAATCAGTAATTGCAATTTTCTTCCTCCTTAAAAAACAAACAAGTTGAATCATACACTTCTAGAATGAAAGTCGTTCCCATAAACAATGCACATCAGTCTGTGTCAGTCAGTCCAGCAGCTGACATTTATTTCAACTGAGACAAACAGAGGCATTTTTTAAAGTTTACAGTTACAAAATGAATTGAAATGTCCACACAGCACAAATGTGGGCTCGTTTTAACATAACTTAATGTGACGATTTGACGTAATATAATCGATTCAGGGGAGAAGAATCGATTTTTAAAATCATCCCATAAAAAAAATCGCGATATGTACATGAATCGATTTTTTTTTCGCCCACTCAGCAGTCGGTTGGTGCGAACTTTAAATCTCTGAAATCATGTTGTTGTGACCCGGCAGAACAGGCCGGCGTTGTTAACTCGGCCACAAGCTCGCGGTCTCTGCCAAAGGAGGCAGAACCTGAAGCTTGTGCGATATAAATAGGGCACTAACCTCTCGGGCCTCCTCGTTTCTGCCTCTTTCAGCATCGTTTTCTGTGTGTTTTCGCCTGTTTTTCCCAACGTGATGGGGTTTAAGGAGATAAAAACAAGCTCTGAGATAACGAGTGATATGGGGGGAATGGGCCGCAAAGAGGGCAGGAGTGAGGAAGAGCGCAATAATGAATAAAATAAGGTCGAGTTCTGCCTCGGTCAGCCCCAGAGATGGCCAACCCCAGCAGGAATCCATTCATCCCCACCCCATTCAGCCTCCTCTGTTATTCTTCAGGGTCAGTGGCTGTCGCTGAAAGGAAAATACTGGCAAGCTGGCCAGTCAGGCATGAGCAGTGCTGACCTACAATTTAACTGTCATCATTACCTAATGCTGTGAACGCAGGGTGGGGGGGGCGCCATGCAGCGAGACTCTGCTCCGAGCGCTGACACCATCTCTGTTTTCTTTAGCACTCTGAACACTCTTAATGCTGCAAATATATCCTCCCTTAAAGGCTCGTCTTCCTCTGCATTTTACCCATCATTCATCATTCATCAGTGTGCTGCTGTATGTCAGAAAACCCCGTCATGAAGAATTTCATCTTGGATTAGATGGTAACAACACGCTAATTAAGTTATTTAAAACACTAAAGTCAGCAAAAGTGTCAGGAAGCGGCTGAAATACAACGTTTACATATTATTATATATAATAATATAATATATTATATAACTGTGATTTATAGTCGGACAGAGCAGGTTTTCTCTTTATAATTTAGCTCTGATACTGAGAAACTATTCAGGTGGTTCTGCAGCTGAATGGATGGATGGATTGGTTTGGTAGATGATGGATGGATGGACTAGGTAGAGGATGGATAGATGGATGATGGATTAGGTAGAGGGTGGCTGGATGGATGGATGGATGGATGGATGGATTAGGTAGATGATGGATGGATTTGGTAGAGGATTGATGGATGGATGGATTAGGTAGAGGATGGATGGATGGATGGATTTGGTAGAGGATGGATGGATGGATGGATGGATGGATGGATGGATGGATGGATTAGGTAGAGGGTGGATGGACGGATGGATGGATGGATAGATGGATTAGGTAGAGGATGGATGGATGGATGTACGGATGAATGGATGGATGGATGATGGATGGATAGATGAATGGATGGAGGATGAATTTGGTACATGATGGATGGATTTGGTAGAGGGTGGATGGATGAATGGATGGATGGATGGATGGATGGATGGATGGATGGATGGATAGATGGATTAGGTAGAGGGTGGATGGATGGATGGATGGATGGATGGATGGATGGATGGATGGATGGATGGATTTGGTAGAGGATGGATGATGGATGGATGGATGGAAGATGGATTAGGTAGAGGGTGGATGGATGGATGGATGGATGGATTTGATGGATGGATGGATGGATGGATGGATGGATGGATTTGATGGAAGGATGGATGGATGGATGGATGGATGGATGGATGGATAGATGGATTAGGTAGAGGGTGGATGGATGGATGGATGGATGGATGGATGGATGGATTTGGTAGAGGATGGATGATGGATGGATGGATGGATTTGGTAGAGGATGGATGATGGATGGATGATGGATGGATGTACGGATGAATGGATGGATGGATGTACGGATGAATGGATGGATGGATGGATGGAGGATGGATTTGGTAGAGGATGGATGGATTTGGTAGAGGGTGGATGGATGGATGGATGGATGGATGGATGGATGGATGAATGGATGGATGGATGATGGATGGAGGATGGATTTGGTAGATGATGGATGGATTTGGTAGAGGATGGATGGATGGATGGATGGATGGATAGATGGATTAGGTAGAGGGTGGATGGATGGATGGATGGATTAGGTAGAGGGTGGATGGATGGATGGATGGATGGATGGATGGATAGATGGATTAGGTAGAGGATGGATGGATGGATGGATGGATGGATGGATTTGGTAGAGGATGGATGATGGATGGATGATGGATGGATTTGGTAGAGGATGGATGGATGGATGGATGGATGAATGGATGGATTTGATAGAGGGTGGATGGATGGATGGATGGATGGATGGATGATGGATTAGGTAGAGGGTGGATGGATGGATGGATGGATTTGGTAGAGGATGGATGGATGGATGGATGGATGGATGGATGGATGGATGGATGGATGGATGGATGGATGGATAGATGGATTAGGTAGAGGGTGGATGGATGGATGGATGGATGGATGGATGGATGGATGGATGGATGGATGGATGGATGGATGGATTTGGTAGAGGATGGATGATGGATGGATGGATGGATGATGGATGGATTTGGTAGAGGATGGATGGATGGATGATGGATGGATGATGGATGGATTTGGTAGAGGATGGATGGATGGATGGATGAATGGATGGATTTGGTAGAGGATGGATGATGGATGGATGGATGGATGATGGATGGATTTGGTAGAGGATGGATGGATGGATGGATGGATGGATGGATGGATTTGGTAGAGGATGGATGATGGATGGATGGATGGATGATGGATGGATTTGGTAGAGGATGGATGGATGGATGATGGATGGATGATGGATGGATTTGGTAGAGGATGGATGGATGGATGGATGATGGATGGATGATGGATGGATTTGGTAGAGGATGGATGGATGGATGGATGAATGGATGGATTTGGTAGAGGGTGGATGGATGGATGGATGGATGGATGGATGGATGGATGGATGGATGGATGATGGATTAGGTAGAGGGTGGATGGATGGATGGATTTGGTAGAGGATGGATGATGGAAGGATGGATGGATGGATGGATGGATGGATGGATGGATTTGGTAGAGGATGGATGATGGATGGATGGATGGATGAATGGATGGATTTGGTAGAGGGTGGATGGATGGATGGATGGATGGATGGATGATGGATTAGGTAGAGGGTGGGTGGATGGATGGATGGATGGATGGATGGATGGATGGATGGATGGATGGATGGATGGATTTGGTAGAGGGTGGGTGGATGGATGGATGGATTAGGTAGAGGGTGGGTGGATGGATGGATGGATTAGGTAGAGGGTGGATGGATGGATAGATGGATTAGGTAGAGGGTGGATGGATGGATGGATGGATGGATAGATGGATTAGGTAGAGGGTGGATGGATGGATGGATGGATGGATGGATGGATGGATGGATTATGTAGAGGATGGATGGATGGATGGATGGATGGATGATGGATGTTGGGTGGATGATGGATGGATGGATGGATGGATGGATGGATGGATGGATGGATGATGGATGTTGGGTGGATGATGGATGGATGGATGGATGGATGGATGGATGGATAGATGGATTAGGTAGAGGGTGGATGGATGGATGGATGGATGGATGGATGGAAGATGGATGGATTTGGTAGAGGATGGATGATGGATGGATGATGGATGGATTTGGTAGAGGATGGATGGATGATGGATGGATTTGGTAGAGGATGGATGGATGGATGGATGGATGGATGGATGGATGGATGGATGGATAGATGGATTAGGTAGAGGGTGGATGGATGGATGGATGGATGGATGGATGGAAGATGGATGGATTTGGTAGAGGATGGATGATGGATGGATTTGGTAGAGGATGGATGGATGATGGATGGATTTGGTAGAGGGTGGATGATGGATGGATGAATGGATGATGGATGGATGGATGGACGGATGAATGGATGGAGGACGGATTTGGTAGAGGATGGATGGATGGATGAATGGATAAATGGATGGATGGATGGATGGATGGATAGATGGATAGATGGATAGATGGATGGATAGATGGATGGATGGATGGATGGATGGATGATAGATGGATGGATGGATGGATGGATAGATGGATGGATAGATGGATGGATGGATGGATGGATGGATGGATGGATGGATGGATGGATGATAGATGGATGATGGATGGATGGATGGATGGATAGATGGCTGGATAGATGGATAGATGGATGGATAGATGGATGGATGGATGGATGGATGGATGATAGATGGATGATGGATGGATGGATGGATAGATGGATAGATGGCTGGATAGATGGATAGATAGATGGATGATGGATGGATGGATGGATGGATGATGGATGGATGATGGATGGATGGATGATGGATGGATGGATGGATGATGAATGGATGTTGGATGGATGGATGGATGATGGATGGATGGATGATGGATGGATGTTGGATGATGGATGGATGGATGGATGGATGGATGGATGGATGGATGGATGATGGATGGATGTTGGATGGATGGATGGATGATGGGTGGATGGATGGATGATGGATGGATGGATGGATGGATGGATGGATGGATGGATGATGGATGAGTGAAAGGGAGGTTGGTGCAGAGAGTTGGATGTGTGGATCACATGATAAGTTTTGTCCAATGGGAGCAGTGGTTGCAGCTCTGCCGCTGCACCTGTCACCATGGTAACCGTCTCACAGTCCGACCCTAAAAACCAGGAGAACGAGCAGAGATGGTGACGATGTTCGGTCACTGCAGCTCTGTGACGGTGTGACCATCTCTTGTTTCTCAGGTGGAGAACGGCCGCCGCCTTGACGCCGCCGACGTCAGGACGTGTCTGATGCCCAACAAAAACGCAGCGGTGACGAGTGACGTCCCGCGTCCCGCTGAGCTCCCTGCGCTGCAGGACCCCCAGAAATCTGGATTCTTCCTCTGAGGGGAAGAAGAAGGAGAAGAAGAAGAAGAAGAAGAAGAAGAAGAACGGGGCTCCTTTTCTTACTGTATCTGTTTTATTTCTCTTTCTCACTGGAACATGAAGCTAAGCGCATCATCATCCCGGGGGGATCTCAGTGAACCCCGGGGAGCACTTTTCAGATTAATTTCCCTTCTTTTTCCCCAGGAAGCTGTTGGTTTAACCTCAGAGAATCTTTAAAAGCATTTAACTCTTTGAAACAAGGACCTTTAGTTAGAGTTTACACGTAACATTTGCACCTCTGAACAATGAAGTGAACTGAAGGCTCCGGCTCCGGTTCTGGAGCCGCGTGGAGATTTGGACGGCCTCCACCGTCTGCAGTATTCGTCTCAAGGGAAACACGAGTGGGGGAACCGGCCGCCGGGGGAACCGGCCGCCGGAAGAACCGGCCGCCGGGGGAAACCGGCCGCCGGGGGAACCGGCCGCCGGGGGAACCGGCCGCCGGGGGAAACCGGCCGCCGGGGGAAGAGGGAACACTTCAACAGCCATGAGATTTGTTGAACCGGAAACACCAACAGATTATTTAAACGTCAGTGTTTGTCCGTCACCTAGATGTAGATTAACTGTGGGATCGACAGCATTTCATTTTATCTTTGATATCGTCGTGAAAAAGAGATTTAAATCGATGGAAGCCTGAGAGGAAAGAGCGTGTTGTGCGTTTTAAAGCACACCAGACACAGTCAGAGGATCCGATTCGTCCCTCATCTAAAAGCATTTTACGCTTCCTGACCGGGAACAGTGTGAAAACCTCCCGTTAATGCCTTGTCTCCGCGGCCTCGGCCAAGCAGACCCGGACACACGAGTGCGTGAACAAGAGATCGTGAGTGGAGGCAGAGGAGGAAGCATTTGGAGGTGATTTTAAAGTCTTATTGTACGAGAGAGCCGACAGTGGGGACCTCGTGTCTCACAGTAACCATGTTCACACTTTAAATTCTGGTGCTATTGAATCAGCAAACTACTGACTCCGCCTGCTTTATTAGAACGTGTTCCATGTGTTTAATGTGCAGTCATTACAGCCTCAGATGAACAATATGTTACACTGAGTCATCATTAACTGAACCAAAACACAGAAGCAGTGAGTGAGAAACTAAGTGAACCCTTCCCAGATCGATGGGCAGCAACAGCTGCTGATGTCTTTCCTCCTTGGCATCGTGTTAACACACAAACTGGCTGTTTCTTACCTTCTTAAATCCTGTGGAATCAGTGAGGGTTCACTTAGTTTCTCACAAACAGCTTCTGTTTTTTGTCTCCATTTGTTTTATGACACAGGGTAATATGTCATAATGAGGTTGAATGGACCTGATTTTAAGAGCTGGTGATGGCTGGACGCCAGTCAGGGACTCATTCATCAAACATATGATGCCTGCTGGATCTGATGGTGGCATCCAGAGTGAAAACGGTCACTAAGTTCAGTTGATATCACAGCTGGAGCGTCTGTTTTCCTTTTAATGTTAATGTGAAGGTTGGAATGTTGAGTAAGACTGTGTTCAAAACCACATACTACATACTGCATACTGCATACTGCATACTGCATACTACATACTGCATACTGCATACTACATACTGCATACTACATACTGCATACTTTCATACTGCATACTACATACTGCATACTACATACTGCATACTTTCATACTGCATACTTTCATACTGCATACTACATACTGCATACTTTCATACTGCATACTACATACTGCATACTACATACTGCATACTACATACTGCATACTTTCATACTGCATACTACATACTGCATACTACATACTGCATACTACATACTGCATACTTTCATACTGCATACTACATACTGCATACTACATACTTTCATACTGCATACTGCATACTACATACTGCATACTTTCATACTGCATACTACATACTACATACTGCATACTACATACTTCCACACTACATACCGCATACTGCATACTACATACTACATACTTCCATACTTCATACTACATACTGCATACTGCATACTGCATACTACATACTACATACTTCCATACTTCATACTACATACTGCATACTGCATACTACATACTGCATACTGCATACTACATACTACATACTGCATACTGCATACTACATACTGCATACTGCATACTACATACTGCATACTACATACTGCATACTGCATACTACATACTACATACTGCATACTACATACTACATACTGCATACTGCATACTACATACTGCATACTGCATACTACATACTACATACTGCATACTACATACTGCATACTGCATACTACATACTACATACTGCATACTGCATACTACATACTGCATACTACATACTGCATACTACATACTGCATACTGCATACTACATACTACATACTGCATACTGCATACTACATACTGCATACTGCATACTGCATACTACATACTGCATACTGCATACTACATACTGCATACTGCATACTACATAGTACATACTGCATACTGCATACTACATACTACATACTGCATACTGCATACTACATACTGCATACTGCATACTGCATACTACATACTGCATACTACATACTGCATACTGCATACTTCATACTACATACTACATACTGCATACTACATACTGCATACTACATACTACTACATACTACATACTGCATACTGATCGATCAGACAGTATGCAGAGCGTTTACCCACAATGCATTTTGCTCCTGCCGAAATCAGCCGGCCTGAAGCTGATTTCCCTTAAGCTCTAAACTTTGTAAACTTTAGCAACATTTGAAACATTTTCAGGAGAGAAAGTAGTCGTTTAGATCCCCAACGTGTTGAAAACCTGACAAAATACCGGCTATTTACCATTTTGTTCCCACGAATTCGGCGCTACTAAAGCTAGCCGCAGTGAGCAACGCACTTCCTGTTATTTTCACAAAATAAAATACCCGTTGCCTTTTATCATAGGGAAAGCCATTACCATACAATTGGTGCTTTTGTTTTGAAAACAGGAAGTGAACCTACCCTCGTTGTAGCTAGCTTGAAACTGTCGTTTTGACAGGAAATGACGATCTGCGACGTCACGTTACGTTGCATCTTGGGTAGTTTGAGTATGAGTAGTAACCTCATGATGCATACCCAACATTTCGGAGAATCTAGTATGCATCCGGGAACTTCTCGCTTACTCAAACTCGCATACTAACTCAAAAAGTTAGTATGAGTAGTAGGAGAAGTATGTGGTTTCGAACACAGCCTAAGACTCTCTCAGAGCTCTGTGGCAGCTGCAGAAGAAAAAGAAGAAGAAGCTGCTTCTTCACTCAGAGGGACGCATTTAGCATTTAGCATTTAGCATTTAGCACCGACTCATCAACCAAACCTGAAGGTGTTTGAAACATTCGTCTGTGGCACCAACAGCTACATTTCTCTCTTTTCCTTTTTGTATCAGATCAAATGCTGTGAGACGACCATCATGTTAAAGCTCTCTGCTGTGTGTGTGTGTGTGTGTGTATGTGTGTGTGTTTGTGTGTGTGTGTGTGTGTGTGTGTGTGAGATGTTTTTAAAGGCGTTGCCAGCACTTACTTTAATATCACTGCGCTTATAAACCCTCCAGCACTGAAAGTAGTCTCGAAGGAAGCAGCATTTATGGCTCCATCGTGTGTGTGTGAACGTTGTGTTTTGTCTTTAAATAAAGTTTGAAGAGTTTGTCACTTTAGCTGAAACTGAACGGTGCCATAACGGCGAGCCGAAGCTCGCTCCTCTGTGATGATCCAGGAACGCCACAACTACTGATTTTAGCAGTTTTATTACCTTTCAAACACACTCTGTCCACAGATTACCTGTTAACCTCTGAAACCAAACTCTCCAGAAGCTGTTTGTCGTGGTCTGCTTTTGTTTTCGAAGGCACACAGACTTTATTTTGCTACTTTTATCACAAAGCTTGTCGTTGTTTGTCAAGAACAGTTTTTAAAAATGCAGATTGTCTCTGAGCCGTGTGGTTGAAATGTGCTTTTTGGGTCCTGAGAATAAAGGATTTGGTGCAGTCACACCTCAGCGTCGCCTCTTTGTCTCCCACTAACCTCCCCTGTACTTTCAGGGCCCGCCTCCCCGTCCTCACTCCACCTTCACCTGACCTTCACCTGACCTTCACCTGACCTTCTCAGGTGTTCCTTATTTCCCAGTCAGACCCCAGGAAGCGAGCAGGTAGCCAGCAAGCCCAACCTCACTCCTGAGTGGAGGAAGTTAGGTAAGAGATGAAGAGATAACGCTGAAAACACACTCTTTATATTTCCCTTCCAAGTGTTCTTCAGCATCAGTTCTCCAGGCTTTCTGAAGGTCTTTTCTTTGGACATTGGCTGCTTTTTTTTACTCATCATTCAGAGGAATGTGTTTTATTTCCAGCACATTCAATCATTTAGCAAAGAAGCCGTTTTTAACTGGATCTTTAGGCACTTTGTTCCCAGCAGCCTGTCACAGAGACGCATCATTTGTTCCCATTTCTTTAGCTGCATGAGTAATAAAACTGTTCTTTTTGCAGAAAAGTTCAAGATAAAACACTGATGTTCAGTTAGTTAAGATTGAAATGATCCCACAGGACAAAAGTGAGGAAAGTTAATGCTGAAAAAAAGGGTAAATTATGACTAAAAGTCGTTGTTTTGCAACAAAATTAAAGAAGTGAGTCAAATCTATTAGATGGAACAGATAAAGTAAATGAATCTAAAGGAGCAGAAGTCCTGATCCAGACCTCATTTCTTTATATTTTCCTTCCAAGCACTCAGACTTTCCTGTAATATTTTACAGAGGTCTCGATCGATAGCTTTTATTTGGACATTTTCTGCCTTTTTCAGCCGTTTTCAGTTCAGATTAATGTGTTTTTTCTCTGTTAAGCCACTTAACTCTGACCTGTGAACCATTCAGGCAGGAAAAAGGCTCCTAACTCAAGGGATGAGCCAGAGTTGTGTCCACACAGAACAGACAACTTAGCAAAGAAGCCGTTTTAAACTGGATCTTTAGGCACTTTGTTCCCAGCAGCCTGTCACAGAGACACATCATTTGTTCCCATTTCTTTAGCTGCATGTGTGAAAAACAGCAAAGATAACACAGTGTGACAGACAGAAAACAGGATTTCTGCAGCTACAAGGTGATTCCCAAAGAGCTGTTAGCTGAAAACTTGGCATATCTCAGCATGGTGTGCAGTGTGTCCTTAAAACATTTGAGGAAACTGGACAAGTGGAGGACAGAAGAAGAAGTGTCAGGCCTAAAGAACTATCTACAGCAGATGAACAGGATCTGAAAGTGATGTCCTTAAGAAAGAGGAAAACATCCAGCAAAGACCTGACACAGGAGCTGAGAGATGCATCTGGAGCTTCAGCTGATCCATCTGCTGTTGGCCCAAGCCTCATCAGAAATGGGCTCCATGGAAGGGTGGCTGTCAGGAAGCCGTTCTTAAGGAAGGGAAACAGGGAGAAAAGGCTGAGCTGTGCCAAAGGACACAAGAAGTGGGCTGAAAATCAGTGGCAGCAGGTCTGATGGAGGGATGAATCCTCCCCAGAGCCCGGAGCTCAACATTACTGAAGCAGTGTGGGATCATGTTGGCAGAGAACGGAACAAAAGGCAGCCCACATCCAAAGAAGAGCTTTGGGATGTCCTTCAAGAAGCCTGGAGAACTGTTCAAGAAGACTCCTTAAAGAAAGGACAGAAAGCTCGTCTGAGAGGGTTCAGGCTGTGCTGGAGGAGAAAGGAGCTCAGAGCAGATATTCACTTTAAAGCTGCTCAGAATAAACTGTTTTCAGCTCATTTTCTGTATTTCAATCCGAACGTGTTCCAGTAACTCGCTGCACATTGTTCTCGTTTCCATGGCAACACAGAGTGACAGCTTCTGAAGCTTCTCACAGTAAAACAACAACAAAGTGACAGAAGCTTAAACACGCCCGACAGTCTTTGTTGATGTTTGAAACGCTGAAGTGACGCACGCCAACAACAGCCCGCGGAGGCTTTTAGCTGCTGTTACCGCAGCCGACACACACCCCTCCTTTTTTAAGCTTTTTGCACCCACAGATGTGTGAACTCACACCCGACCAAAAGCAAACAAACACACACCGATCCTGGAGGCGATCCACCCGAGTCAAAGGCGAGCGGCAGCTGTGAACGGCCTCCACGCTTTGCTTCAACCATGGGAGCTCAAAGAAAAGATTCCATTTTGTTGTCCTTGAGCACTGAAAGCTTTTAGCTCCTCTTCCTCACATCTGAATTGATTTCTCAGTCTTATCACCTCTCTGTTTCATGTGTCCTCAGACTTAAAAAAAAAACAACAGAAAAATGGTTCATCTGAAGCCCTAAAAATGTGCTTTTTTAAATCCAAACAGGAGGAGGAGGATGGTAAGGAAGTGAGTGCAGAACGCTGTCTGCTGCTGACTCTGCATCTTTAATGAGCCGCCCCGAATCATTCATGAGAGTTTGTCTTCTCCCGCAGCCTTCAGCAGGTTAACTTTGCCTGCTTGTGACGTGATCAATCATCCAAGCAAGATGTTGTGTGTCCCACTTTAGCTTCCTCGGGCCGCTGCGTCACACAGGGCCGCCTGCAGGGAGAGCTCAGACCTCCCGGCTGTTGCACTGGATACTGAGACGATTCGCTGCCGAGATGATTCACTCCAGTGTTTCCAAAATGTGGATTTAAAGGGATGTTCAAACAGGAAGTCATCCTTCTGATCCGCCTCGGTGCTGACACCTGCTGGTGTGTTTCCTGCCCAGCATCAGCTTCTTCTTTGTGGGTTTTAAATCATCTGTTTCGAACACAGACAGGCTGTTTTCAAAACTGCATACGACATACTACATATTACATATTACATATTACATACTACATACTTCTATACTAAAAATTACATATTACATACTACATACTACATACTGCATACTACATACTTCTATACTAAAAACTACATATTACATACTACATACTACATACTGCATACTACATACTTCTATACTAAAAACTACATATTACATACTACATACTGCATACTACATACTTCCATACTGCATACTGATCGATCAGACAGTATGCAGAGCGTTTACCCACAATGCATTTCGCTCCTGCCCGAGCCGAAATCAGCCGGCCTGAAGCTGATTTCGCTTAAGCTCTAAACTCTGTAAACTTTAGCAACATTTGAAACATTTTCAGGTGAGAAAGTAGTCGTTTAGATCCCCAACGTGTTGAAAACCTGACAAAATACCGGCTGTTTACAATTTTGTTCACACAAATTCTGCGCTACTAAAGCTAGCCGCAGTTAGCAATTCACTTCCGGTTATTTTCACAAAATAAAATACCCGTTGCGCCATTACGATACAATTGGTACTTTTGTTTTGAAAACAGGAAGTGAACCTACCCTCGTTGTAGCCAGCTTGAAACTGCCGTTTTGACAGGAAATGACGATCAGCGACGTCACGTTACGTTGCATCTTGGGTAGTTTGAGTATGAGTAGTAACCTCATGATGCCTACCCAACATTTCGGAGAATCTAGTATGCATCCGGGAACTTCTCGCTTACTCAAACTCGCATACTAACTCAAAAAGTTAGTATGAGTAGTAGGAGAAGTATGCGGTTTGGAACACAGCCTCAGACTTAAATCTGCTCACTTCCTGGTTCTGTTCGCCGTGTCGAGCCTTTCGGTGGCTCAGTTTCACATTAAATCCTATCAAACACAGCCTGAAACAACACGTAGAAGTATTAAATATTACAGATGATTTAAAGTCATTTCATTGACCTTCCATCCTGTGAAAGATTTGACAGAAAATCACTAATTTAACCATAACACAGCATCTTTTGAGCATTTATTTTTATTTATTCTATGAATCTGAAGTTAAATCAGCTCTTCTGAATTAAAACTGATGACGTAATGTGACACACACGACTACGAGCCTCGGTATTTATGTTTCTATATGCTGATATTGGACCTAACACAGGTGAGAAAGTTAATTATTCTACATATCAGAAGATATTCAGTCAGTGGAATGAATTGGATGCAGATTTGGTCTGTGATGGAGGGCGTTTTTAGAGCCCAGCTGCAATAACATGACTTCTATGTTCCCTCCATTCAAACATCCTGCTGCTATTATGAAGGAGATCCAAACAGCCACATGGACGCCGAGCAGGAGAACTGGGGCCAACGAAGACCGACTGGAGCCGCCGAGTGGAGGTTTGAGGCCTCAAAACGCAACAAAACCAAAGAAAATCACATCTCTGAAAACCGGGATTAAACAGAAAACAAGGTTACAAAAAACATGAAAACCCAACCAAATACTCCAAGAAAAACAACGATTTTTGACTAAATTCAAACACAAAATGTAAAAACACAGAAATGTTTGTTGAATTAATTTGATCTTTGATCGGCTGCTTCAGGAACGTTGTTTGACTCGATGGTTTCGTGACGAGATTCTCGAAGGAGCCAGAAAACCCGACAGAATCTGTCACCATTCAATTCAATTCAGTTTATTTATAAAGCGCCAAATCACAACAAATGTCTTCTCAAGGCCCTTAAAGATGCACTGAAACGAATGTTCATCTATCATTCAAATGAAATGTTTGTCTTTTTCTAAAACCATCAATCCAACTTGAACTAAATTTTCCGGGCATAACTTGTTAAAACGGCCATTTAAAAGTGTGAATTATGTGGCCTTTGGTGCGAAATTGGCCACATGACCGTGACGTCATAGGGTTGACTCCCTTATTTGCTTGTATGGCTGGCTGCGAAAACAACATACATTTGATGGACCTATATCTCATAAAGGAACCAAAATTCTGATACAAACATCAGCAGGTCGAAAGAACACACCTCTAACATTATGTAGAAAAACTTTCGTTGAATTTAAGCCACACAAATCGATTTAGTATCTATATTGTAGAGGCTCTCTGCACCTCCCGTATGGGTAATGGAAATTAAAGAAAGTTACCATTTTCAGCACAGGGTCGGCGGCACAAAACAGCCATCGCTCCTACTACACGCTGATTATTATTAAGATGTTATCAATCAAATGACACAATAGTGTATGTTTGCTGTGATAAACTGGAAAAGATTTGAACATGCCGGTTTCACAGATATGGCATTCTGCTGCGCTGTCTTTGACACGTTGAAACCTAACGAAGTGGCACTTTGAAATCCAGCCACTTAAAAAAAACGTATGTGATAATAACATGGTTTTAATGTAAGCTTAATAAACAATGGCGTGGATTAACGGGTCGGAGATCCTCCAGTGCGCGGCCCCATCTGCGGATCCTCACGGGTCGGCGGCAGGGAGATGGGCACCCGGCCTCGGCACGACTGACAGCAGCCATCGGTAGGACTGATCCACGGAGCCTCGGATGTCGTAGCCGGCGCAATCACCGGAGAGACCAGACAGCAATTCTAGCTGGATATGTGTGTAGACCGAAGAGCAAAGCGAGCAGTCCCCTGCTTCCGAGCAGCAATTCAGGGCAGCTATCGGCAGGCGGCAGCACGCAGTGACACGATCCACCGTGCTCTCAGCCAATAGCAGTGGTCGACACTTGCCTCTCAGAAGCGAACAGTAAGCGAACATTATTATATATAAAAAAAACAAGTCCAGTAATGTCCGATCTGGAAATTTCAGACTCACCTGTCTTCGCGCCCGAGCAGTAGTTCGAGCAGGGACAGTCTCCGTCGGCACACCAGGTCCAGCGATGTCAATAGTTGGAACAGCTTCAGCTAAAAGACGTCTCCTATTCCCAACCATTCCCGCGATCTCCACATTTTTAGTGAAACAGTTGTGATGGAAATGTACGGAGCACAACACGGATGTCAAGGACACTTCAAAATCACGACGATGCCTCCGTACAAACTGTATCCACCGTGCTCTTGTCTTTGCCTTCTCCTTGTCAGCCTCAGTTCCAGTAGTTTTTGGTTTGGGAAACATGTGCAGAGAGATCCCTTCAGTGAAGCTGCTATTTTTGCAACTAACACCATTTGTTCCTCCAGCAACACAATATTTTCTGCCGTGCTTTGATATCTTAGCCATAGATGCCGCCATTACAGTTAGACTACGAGAACTTCTGTGTCAACCCTATGACGTCACGCATTAAAAAAAGAATTCGCACAAAAAGACAAAATGTGGCTCCTTTTGAGCCCGTTTTAACATGACTTCCCGGATAAATTATTATCCAGACAATATCTAATTTTAATCGCAAGGCTTGGAACCTTTAGAATCAGCAGCAAAAACTGTGAAATTCCAACAATTAAAATTCGTTTCATAAGCACTTTAAATGATACAGTCCAGTTCAAGCCAATTGGAGTCCAATTCATTGTAATCATAATCCAATGGATTTAATTCAAAATAATCCAATTCAATCATATAGAGCCAATTCAAAAACATTTTCCCAGCTCAGGAAGCCAACAGATTACACCGAAACTTCTCTCTGATCCAATCCTCCGTCCTGAGCGTGCATGAGGCGACTGTGGGAGGAAAAAACTCCCTTTTAACAGGAAGAAACCTCAATCAGAACCAGGAAGGGCGGCCATCTGCCTGGACCAGCTGAGGGCTGAGAGGACAGAAAAGAGGGGACAACAAACACCGTAACACCAGGCCAGGGACACCTGCTGAGAGAGAGAAACACAAGTTAATGACAACAATGATGTCATATGTACATGGAGAGGGAGGAGAGGTGCATCATGGGAGCTCCCCCAGCAGGCTGGGCCTATAGCAGCTTAACTATGGGATGTTTCAGGGTCACCTGAGCCATCCCTAACTATAAGCTTTATCAGAAAGGAAAGTTTTAAGCCTGGTCTTAAAGGTAGAGAGGGGCCTGATAACTGAAGGCTCTGCCTCCCAAACTGGCAGCTGGATCCACAGAGAGGGGCCTGATAACTGAAGGCTCTGCCTCCCAAACTGGCAGCTGGATCCACAGAGAGGGGCCTGATAACTGAAGGCTCTGCCTCCCAAACTGGCAGCTGGTTCCACAGAGAGGGGCCTGATAACCGAAGGCTCTGCCTCCCAAACTGGCAGCTGGTTCCACAGAGAGGGGCCTAATAACCGAAGGCTCTGCCTCCCAAACTGGCAGCTGGTTCCACAGAGAGGGGCCTGATAACCGAAGGCTCTGCCTCCCAAACTGGCAGCTGGTTCCACAGAGAGGGGCCTGATAACCGAAGGCTCTGCCTCCCAAACTGCCAGCTGGTTCCACAGAGAGGGGCCTGATAACTGAAGGCTCTGCCTCCCAAACTGCCAGCTGGTTCCACGGAGAGGGGCCTGATAACTGAAGGCTCTGCCTCCCAAACTGGCAGCTGGTTCCACAAAGAGGGGCCTGATAACTGAAGGCTCTGCCTCCCAGTCTGGCAGCTGGTTCCACAGAGAGGGGCCTGATAACTGAAGGCTCTGCCTCCCAAACTGGCAGCTGGTTCCACAAAGAGGGGCCTGATAACTGAAGGCTCTGCCTCCCAAACTGGCAGCTGGTTCCCACAGAGAGGGGCCTGATAACTGAAGGCTCTGCCTCCCAAACTGGCAGCTGGTTCCCACAGAGAGGGGCCTGATAACTGAAGGCTCTGCCTCCCAAACTGGCAGCTGGTTCCCACAGAGAGGGGCCTGATAACTGAAGGCTCTGCCTCCCAAACTGGCAGCTGGTTCCCACAGAGAGAGGCCTGATAACTGAAGGCTCTGCCTCCCAAACTGGCAGCTGGTTCCACAAAGAGGGGCCTGATAACTCAAGGCTCTGCCTTCCAAACTGGCAGCTGGTTCCCACAGAGAGGGGCCTGATAACTGAAGGCTCTGCCTCCCAAACTGGCAGCTGGTTCCACAGAGAGGGGCCTGATAACTGAAGGCTCTGCCTCCCAAACTGGCAGCTGGTTCCACAAAGAGGGGCCTGATAACTGAAGGCTCTGCCTCCCAAACTGGCAGCTGGTTCCCACAGAGAGGGGCCTGATAACTGAAGGCTCTGCCTCCCAAACTGGCAGCTGGTTCCCACAGAGAGGGGCCTGATAACTGAAGGCTCTGCCTCCCAAACTGGCAGCTGGTTCCCACAGAGAGGGGCCTGATAACTGAAGGCTCTGCCTCCCAAACTGGCAGCTGGTTCCACAGAGAGGGGCCTGATAACTGAAGGCTCTGCCTCCCAAACTGGCAGCTGATTCCCACAGAGAGGGGCCTGATAACTGAAGGCTCTGCCTCTCAAACTGGCAGCTGGTTCCACAAAGAGGGGCCTGATAACTGAAGGCTCTGCCTCCCAAACTGGCAGCTGGTTCCACAGAGAGGGGCCTGATAACTGAAGGCTCTGCCTCCCAAACTGGCAGCTGGTTCCACAAAGAGGGGCCTGATAACTGAAGGCTCTGCCTCCCAAACTGGCAGCTGGTTCCCACAGAGAGGGGCCTGATAACTGAAGGCTCTGCCTCCCAAACTGGCAGCTGGTTCCCACAGAGAGGGGCCTGATAACTGAAGGCTCTGCCTCCCAAACTGGCAGCTGGTTCCCACAGAGAGGGGTCTGATAACTGAAGGCTCTGCCTCCCAAACTGGCAGCTGGTTCCACAGAGAGGGGCCTGATAACTGAAGGCTCTGCCTCCCAAACTGGCAGCTGGTTCCACAGAGAGGGGCCTGATAACTGAAGGCTCTGCCTCCCAAACTGGCAGCTGGTTCCACAAAGAGGGGCCTGATAACTGAAGGCTCTGCCTCCCAAACTGGCAGCTGGTTCCCACAGAGAGGGGCCTGATAACTGAAGGCTCTGCCTCCCAAACTGGCAGCTGGTTCCCACAGAGAGGGGCCTGATAACTGAAGGCTCTGCCTCCCAAACTGGCAGCTGGTTCCCACAGAGAGGGGTCTGATAACTGAAGGCTCTGCCTCCCAAACTGGCAGCTGGTTCCCACAGAGAGGGGTCTGATAACTGAAGGCTCTGCCTCCCAAACTGGCAGCTGGTTCCACAGAGAGGGGCCTGATAACTGAAGGCTCTGCCTCCCAAACTGGCAGCTGGTTCCACAGAGAGGGGCCTGATAACTGAAGGTCGGTCAGGAGTCGGTCTGATTCCGGCGCCGCCGCACAGGAAGCAGCTGAAATATTTAACGCTGCCTCCCTGATGGAAAACATGGCCGCGGCTGCAGAGATGCTGACCTGCTTTCAGAACAGAACCGGACTCTTAAAGTCATCAGATTTAAGGGCTTTAGGGGTAAACGTTCCCCCCTGAGGGCCTCGATCGATCGCTGACGGATTGATTTGTGTCCTTTATCTTCTGCCTTTGGGTCGGCCCGTACGCAGAGCTGCAGCAGGACGCTCTGATCTCGCCCTGCACCCCCCGTCTCCTCCCGCCGGGCTGTCAGAGCGCATTAGCTCCACCCCAACAAACACCAAGGTAAAGCGCACTCCCGCGCAGTGCGAGGGCGCCATGAATAATGAACGCCAGCTTCATCCGCGGCAGCGCTACACAAGCAGGAATCCAAGGCTAACGGGGGCATCTACGTCCTGCGTTCAGGAGGAAAAGCCCAACGCTTCACGTGTTGATTTAACGCCGCCGCAGAGCAGCCGAAGCCGTGGCGAACGCAGTTAGAGGCTGCTGTTAACGGGCAGGATCCAGATCTGGGTGTTAGTGTCACCAGATCTGAGCCCCCCCCCCCAGGTTAAATGAGCCTGTGGTCATGATCAGGTTTAACTTTTAGACATTTAGAGCAGAGGAGGCTCAAACTTTAGCTTCAGGTGTGTGAAGCGACGGTCAGGGAACAGAAATAAGAAGCTGAAACCTCATAAGAAGGTACGTTTTCTGTCTCTGGGGAGCATTTCCACCAGAAAACATCAGTCCGGTTATTCTGGGAGCCTAAATGTGTGACTGGGATGGTTTCTGTGGCACTACACTGGAAAAAATCTAAGTCTTACCAAGTATATTTGTCTCATTGAGTATCTCATTACATTATAAGACACAACTGCCTAACAAGTACCATTTCAGCCAGATATAGGGACTTGTTTTAATACAATACATCTGGAATATCTTTTTAAGTGAAAAAGTCTTGAAAACACATTGTTTTGAGTCATATTTTACATGAAACAAGCTTTTTTTTTCATTTGAAGAGGTTTTTAAGCTAATTTCAAGATCACTTTTATCTCAAAAGCCCTAAATATCATATTTTATTTCAATAAATCTGGACAAGCCGATTTTCACTAGTTCCACTGGCAGAGTAGTAAAGATGTAGTTTTAGCTTTAATCGGTGTTCATACGGCTGCTTCTACCTGAGATACGAACAACAATTCACTAATTACAAGCCCTAAAAACCTGCAAAAGACTGTAAATCACGGCGGAGTTTTCCACTTTCTGTGCTCACAGGTCGGAGAAAACGGGCTGATCTTGTTTATCGAAGATATTTGGTGAGAAGTAAGGGCTCTTCTTTTAGTTTAGCCTCTTCTTTCTGCGGTTTTGGGTTAAAACCTACAGAGTTAAATCAGTATAAATCATCTTAACCAGCAGACAACAGTCATACTGATATAACGATGCTTCTTATCTATGTCGCACCGTGAGGTTTATCAGCAGATAAGATATTTAAAACACACCGCCATCACTGTAACGCTCTTTTAACTGGACTTCCCAAAAAGAGCATCAAACATCTGCAGCTCATCCAGAACGCTGCTGCTGGAGTTTTAACCCGGACTAAGAGATCTGAACACATCACAGCAGCTTTAAAATCTTTACTCTGGCTTCCAGTCAGTCACAGAATAGATTTTAAAAGCCTGCTGATGGTTTACATCTGTGATCTGTTCAGAGAATATAAAGCCAGCAGAGCTCTGAGCTCCAAGGACTCAGGTCAGCTGGTCCAGTCCAGAGTCCAGACTGAACATGGAGAAGCAGCATTTAGCTGTTATGCTGCAAACAAGTGGAACAAACTGCCAGTGGAGATTAAACTTTCACCTAATGGAGACATTTTTAAATCCAGGTTAAAAACATTTCTGTTCTCATGTGTCTATGCATGAAATCTGCACGCTATCTTTGAACTAATCTGGACTGTTGCTGGTTTTTAAATTCATTTAAATGATTTTATTTGTTTCTCTTTATGTTCTTATATGTATTTTTAATGCTTCTTACACTCCCTGCTGCAATGCTTTTATTTTATGTAAAGCATTTTGAACTGTTTGTACATGAAATGTGCTACAAATAAATTTAAATTGATTTAATTTGTAAAATATGTCCCAAATGGTGTGAAATAAGCTCTGAAATCTCCAGCCGCTGGGATGAATCCAAACCCAAAATAAGCAGCTCTGGGCTTTATTCAGCTGTAGAAACTCAACATATTCCATTTAATCTGTTGCTATTCTTCCAGTTTTGCATTTCAGCTTTCCAAAAGTGTTGGGACGGGACCAGTTTAGGGTCATTAATGGGTGACGAAGTGATGATTGGAATCCAGATTTGATACAAAAGCAGCATGAGATGGGCAGTTTGTCATTAAATATGTGAGAAAACAATGTTCCTCAGGGTAAGATTGGAAGTTTAGAGCATCATTACGACCATTCAGGGACCCTGGAGCAGAGCTAACTTGGGCGTCTGGGAGCCTTCAGACCCATCAGGACTCCAGATATTTGCTGCAGGAAAATGGCCGCCGTGCATCCAGACTGTTCTCAGCAGGACAATCAGCTCAGCTTTCAGTGTTTCCTGAAAACCTGCCTCCCTCCAAGAAGGCCGGCCAGCCGAAAGGTCGCGCAGCCTCCTGTGCAGCGGCAGGACTCTGGGTCTGACTGTCCTGACCTTTACCGGGTGTCGGTGTTGGACCAGCGTCTTTGGCGCCACTCTCAGCTCGGATCATGGATCAGATGTTTGAGTGGCAGCTCACCCGGCCACCTGTGAGCTGCCACTCAAACACACGCCTCATCGGGTCTGTCACATGACATCATCTCATGGCTGAAGGGACGGTTTCAGCTCTCAGAAACCTGCTGGGACTCACTGCATCACTTACTGAACATTATTATTAGGTGGAAAGAGTACTGAAAAATTGTAATTGAGTAAAAGTATCTTTACTTTGCCTAAATTCTACTCAGAGTGAAAGTAAAATTACCCATCTCAAAATTTACTTGAGTAAAAGTACAAAATTACTTCATTTAAAATGTAATTTGAGTAAAAGTTACTTAATTACTTTCAGTTTCTTAATGCAAAAAAGGACGAGTCATGAATCAAATTCAGTACAAGTTTTGAGGTGTATTAAAGAAGTAAGTTTTAAGTCGATGTTCTCAAAGCTGGCAGGCACATCTTGCACTGCATAATCACATTATTGCCTTTCGTGCGTTTGAAAACGAATCATTTTTCTAAATTTGGCCACGGGTTTTTCTGGCTTTCGTCTCCTCCAGAATGTGTATCCTCTTCGTCTTCGGACCTTTCCTCCTCCAAAGTCTCCACGTCTAGGTTAGCAACAGCCCTCTTCCAAAGCGCAGGAAGCCTACTAGATCCACCACACCAGATTATTTAACAATGGAAAGGGCGCGCGCAAGGCAAGGCCACGCAAATGACTTTCAGTTCCGGGACAGCTGTTTAAATTTCTGCCCGCATTTAATTTTTCACCATCAATTTTTGTTTTACTCAGTAACGTGAGGGGTTTCAAATGTAGCGAAGTAAAAGTACTTGGGTCAAAATGTACTCGAGTAAAAGTAAAAATTACACATTTCAAAAACTACTCAGAAAATTACAAATTACTCATAAAAAGTACTCAATTACAGTAACGTGAGTAAATGTAATTCGTTACTTTCCACCCCTGATTATTAGTCGTGTTCAACCTGACTGGATGCAGAGCGATAAGATGATTAAAACACGCTTTAATACCAACCTTCAAACCAGAGCTGCCTCATAGCCTTTTAATAGAGGAGCTGTGGGCCTTAGTGTTCCAGGATTTCACATGTTCACTCAGTTTAAAGTCCTCTGAGCCGCAGCCATCCTGCTCACATACAGTTCCTGTAACACAGTGTGATACAGTAAGATAGAAAATCAGAGTTAGTTCAGCTCTGAGCAGCTTTAAAGTGAATATCTGCTCTGAGCTGCTTTCTCCTCCAGCACAGCCTGAACCCTCTCAGACGAGCTTTCTGTCCTTTCTTTAAGGAGTCTTCAGGAATAGTTCTCCAGGCTTCCTGAAGGACATCCCAAAGCTCTTCTTTGGATGTGGGCTGCCTTTTGTTCCGTTCTCTGCCAACATGATCCCACACTGCTTCAGTAATGTTGAGCTCCGGGCTCTGGGGAGGATTCATCCCTCCATCAGACCTGCTGCCACTGATTTTCAGCCCACTTCTTGTGTCCTTTGGCACAGCTCAGCCTTTTCTCCCTGTTTCCCTTCCTTAAGAACGGCTTCCTGACAGCCACCCTTCCATGGAGCCCATTTCTGATGAGGCTTGGGCCAACAGCAGATGGATCAGCTGAAGCTCCAGATGCATCTCTCAGCTCCTGTGTCAGGTCTTTGCTGGATGTTTTCCTCTTTCTTAAGGACATCACTTTCAGATCCTGTTCATCTGCTGTAGATAGTTCTTTAGGCCTGACACTTCTTCTTCTGTCCTCCACTTGTCCAGTTTCCTCAAATGTTTTAAGGACACACTGCACACCATGCTGAGATATGCCAAGTTTTCAGCTGACAGCTCTTTGGGAATCACCTTGTTGCTGCAGAAATCCTGTTTTCTGTCTGTCACACTGTGTTATCTTTGCTGTTTTTCACACATGCAGCTAAAGAAATGGGAACAAATGATGTGTCTCTGTGAAAGGCTGCTGGGAACAAAGTGCCTAAAGATCCAGTTTAAAACGGCTTCTTTGCTCGGTTTAACTTGATGGAATGAAATGTTCCTGTATCGACTCGGGCAGATCAACAAGATTCTGTTTGATTTGACTTGATCCAGTTTGTCAGCAAGTGTGTGTAAAGATAATGTTCCTCAGAGTTAGATTAGGGTTAGGAACCTAGGGTTAGGGTTAGGTTCCTAAGGGTTAGGAACCTAGGTTTAGGGTTAGGTTCCTAAGGGTTAGGGTTAGGTTCCTAAGGGTTAGGAACCTAGGGTTAGGGTTAGGTTCCTAAGGGTTAGGAACCTGTCAAACTGTGTTATCTTTGCTGTTTAATCTCATTGTAAGGAAAAATGACTTTTTTTTTTTATTACTCGGTCGTCTTGAATCAAACTTCCGGAGCTAAAAGACGAAGATCAACAGGTGAACACCGATGAAACACAATGTTTTTCTGTGAGCTGATGTTTGTTGTGCCGACTGTGACATGATGATGCTGAATAATTCAGAGCGTTTTCAGCATCCCGCTGCAGGTTTTTCAACTTCTCCTGGAAGCCGGCGAGGCTCAGCGCTCCGCCTGACCTAAAAGCTCTGACATCTCAAGGGGAGATCACACGCTCGGCTGCCCAAAATACTGCTTGTGTCTGCGTGTGCTCGTCCAGATTAGAGAGCTGGAAACACAACCTTGACCTAGATACCGACTACGCAAACCTAAGGAGGGTTCAGGGAAGGAGGTGGGTGTTGGACAGACGGGAGAGGAGAAGGTTGTAAGGGAAGAGGAGGGAAAAGTAGATGGAAGAGGAGCAAAGAAAGGGAATGGAGCACGGAGGAGAGAGGAGGAGTGTTGGACTGGAGGTCACGGCCTCCCTCCTGTTGGTGTGATGGATCCACACTGACAACCAGAGACCACTGGAGACCGAGTGTGTGCGTTCGTGTCCTGAACCAACACACACACAAGCTTCTTCCACCAGTTTCCCCCGGAGGTGTTTTCTTTATCGACTGTGGATTCGTCTGGAAACACACACACAGTTCAGATGTCACACAGGAAGAATTCGTCTCGTCGTCGTAGTTACAGTTTTCAGCTGAGGGTGCAGCAGGTCGATGGGGGTCACAGTATAAATATTAGCTTCGGTGGCAGGGTTAACATGAGATACAGTAGCTGCAGAAGAAGAAGTGATGAACGATAAGGTGGAACAATGTGTGAAATGTGAATAAAAACAGAAAGCAATGATTTGTGAATTTAAACAAACTGTATTTTATTCACAATAGAACATAGAGAATCTATCAAATGTTGAAAGTGAGACATTTTAAAATTATTATGAATAATATGAGCTCATCTTGAGTCTGACGGCAGCAACAAAAGGCTGGAAACGTAAGTGCAACTGAGAGGAAACAGCTGGAGGAACACGTTGTAACTAATTAGGTTAATTAGCAACAGGTCGGTGACATGAGTGGGTATAAAAAGAGCACCATAGAGAGGCAGAGTCTCTCAGAAGTAAAGATGAACAGAACTTCAACAATCTGCAGAAACGGTGTCTTCAAATTGTGGCTCAATTTCAGAATAATGTTCCTCAGACTGAATATTCCATCATCTGCAGAACAACATCATCAAAGGATTCAGAGGATCTGGGGACATCTCTGAGACCTTCAGGCCCTAAAAACAGACCTGATTCTGTCCTGGAAACCACTGCATGGACTCAGGAACACTTCCAGGAATCATCGTCTGTGAGCACAGCTCAGCGTAACATCCACAGATGCAGGTTAGAGCTCCATCAGGCAGAAAAGAAGCCACATGGGAACATGATCCAGGAAAACATGGACGCTGCGTCCTCCAGACTAAAGAGGAGAGGGACCATCCAGCGGGTTATCAGGTCTCAGTTCAAAGCCTGCATCTCTGATGGTGTGAGGCGGGGCTGCACATCTGGAAAGGCTCCATCAATGCTAAAAGGTATGAACAGGTTTTAGAGCAACATCAGCTCCCTTCTTCAGGGAAGGCCTTGCTTATTTCAGCAGGACAGAGTTGAACCACATCCTGCATCTGTTCCAGCAGCAGAAGAGTCCAGCTGCTGCAGTCCAGATGTTTCACCACCTGAAAACTTTTGAAATTAGGGCTGGGCGAGTTAACTCGTTATTATCGCGTTAACTTGTTAATTATTTAACGCCGATAAATATTTTATCGCGCATTAACGCAGGTTTGATTCTTGTAAAAATCCGTTGCATTCTGCTGCGGATCCACCAAACCTGGAGAAGGGTACGGAACTTTTACTCGGCCATTTTAATTTTAAAGTTGGACATCACCGCTACAGGTGCTCCTCGGTCTCTGTGTGAAGCTCACGGAGCTAACCGGCGCTACTTCCTGTTGTACGTGTTTCAACATAAAAGCAGTTATTTCAAAATAAATTTGAAAAAAAACTCCTGCATTTACAGCCAAGTTGAATTGTCTTCTCAGCGTAGTAGTTCCAGTCTAAAATATCACTTAAAGGCAAAACACACAACTGATAGCAGCAAGTCATTCAAGGAAACAGACAGTGGAGCGAGGCTTCTACATAAAAACTACAGAAAGATGCTGATGTTAAAAGTGTGTTTGCACAACAAATGTTATGGCACTTTCATTCATATGGCAGCACATTTAAAATAAAGCTAAATGCTAAAAGCTATACACTACTTTTGAATTCATTTTTGGATTCTGCGTACAAATGCGATTAATCAGTGAAATCATGTGATTAATTAGATTAAACATTTTAATCGTTGCCCAGCTGCCTGGTTGAAATACAACAAAGAAGATCCAGGTAGAATCCTCCATCAGACAGGAACGGGACGACGTTTCTCTCCCAAAGGTCCAGCAGCTGGCCTCCTCAGTCCCAGATGTTTCCAGATGTTGTTAATAGAAGAGAAGAGGCTAAAAACAACCAAACAGTCGGAACTGAACTGAGGAAAACAGTGATTAAAGTAAGACGAGTGATGGCCGGGGTGTTGATGGTGATGCTGAAGCTTCTGACAGCAGCGATGACGGTTATTCAGAGGAATGGATTCACACTCAGCGAGGAGTCTCTATCCTCATCATCACAAGATGGACACGTGTGATCTCACTGACCGACTCACCAGGGACACCCGTTTGCTGCTGAAATCAGTCAACAATAGATGCGTTCGGAAACATTTGAATGAACAGGCTGGAGCCTTTCAGGGTGGCCGCGGGTCCTTAAAAAGTCGTAAATCAATTTTCCTGAAAATAAGACCTTAAAAAGTATTAAATTGTCTTAAATTCAGATTGCATGGGTCTTAAATATTTGTGTATTTTTCTTTTTGCTCTAAAGGAACAGTTTTTTGTTTTTTTTAATATATTTACTTGATTTTATAAGCATTTGTTCATGGGACTTAAATGTTGTGAAAATATTGTAATAAATTTAATTTAGGACAGTGATGACATTTTTGTGATCTTTTCGCATGACACACATTTAGTCGATGTTCTTAAACTCAACCGTCATTTTACCGTTTTACTGTCAGTGTGTTTACTTGGTATTTCCATCGTACGTTTGGTCTTAAATTTCATTTAGAAGTGGTATTAAAAGGTCTTAAAAAGTCTTAAATTGAACTTGTTTATACCTGTATACACCCTGTCACAGGGCCACACAGAGCGAGCTCACTCAGGGTCGATTCAGAGTCAGCAGCTGACCCAACAGGCAGGTTTATGATGGCGGAAAGAAGAGGAAGACCTAATAAGAAGATGAACACTCCACAAGGAAAGGCCCCCGGCAGGGATTCCAACCAGCAGAGATCCCCTGAAGAGAGCGCCATGGATTTTATGGAAGCTGACCCAGATACAGGCCTGAGAAGCAGGCGGTGTTTGTGGCTTTGGTTAATAAAACAGAGGAGAACATGGCTGCAGGTGAGAGCTAATCAGCAGGAGAAACCAGGAGGAAATGCACCTCAACTCACTCACTGAATAAAACAGGAAGTAAGGAAATGGACAAGGAAATAAAACTCCTGGACCATCAGAGATGAACCTGTCCGGTGGGTCCTGGGTCTACTATCATCCTGACCTCCTGTCACTCAGTCTGAGGTCGTTCTTTATTCATTTAGGTGCAGACGTCCTCCTCAAAATGAATTTCCAGAGTTGCTACCGCGACACATTTCTCCCTCTGTGTGTCGTGTTGCTCGTAAAAGAGGATTTTAAAGCCAAATCAAGTTTATTTATAGCGCATGTCATGTCCAAAACAATCCAAAGTGCTTCACATAAAATAAAAGCATTGCAGCAGGGAGTGGAAGAAGCATTAAAAATACATAAAAAAAACAAATAAAATCATTAAAAACAAGCAACAGTCCAGATAAGTTCAAAGATATCGTGCAGATTTCATGCATAGACACATGAGAACAGAAATGTCTTTAACCTGGATTTAAAAATGTCTACATTTGGTGAAAGTTTAATCTCCACTGGCAGTTTGTTCCACTTGTTTGCAGCATAACAGCTAAATGCTGCTTCTCCATGTTTAGTCTGGACTCTGGACTGGGCCAGCTGACCTGAGTCCTTGGATCTAAGAGCTCTGCTGGCTTTATATTCTCTGAACAGATCACAGATTGTAAACCATCAGCAGGCTTTTAAAATCTATTCTGTGACTGACTGGAAGCCAGAGTAAAGATTTTAAAGCTGCTGTGATGTGTTCAGATCTCTTAGTCCGGGTTAAAACTCCAGCAGCAGCGTTCTGGATGAGCTGCAGATGTTTAATGCTCTTTGTGGAAAGTCCAGTTCAAAGAGCGTTACAGTGATGGAGTCTGCTGGAGATAAATGCATGGATGAGTTTCTCCTGGAAACCTTTAATTCTGTTGATGTTTCGGAGGTGGTAAAAAGCTGCCTTGGTGACAGCTTTGATGTGGCTGCTGAAAGTCAGATCTGAGTCTATCAACACTCCGAGGTTACCAACTGGGTCAGTGATTGTAAGGTCCCGAGTCTCAAGATATACGGCAGGGACAATCTGTTCCCGCCTCACGCTGCTTTTTGCCCGACCTCTCCGAGCATCGGCACGTCAGCGCGTCACAGGTGCCACATCGGATCTGAAGCGGGGTGCGGACGAGCTGCTAACACCTCACGTACATTCACACATATTGTTGCTGCTAACTCACACAGCTCGCTGCCTGTAGAGCAGCGGGTCAGGATACAAACCTGAGCTGATGGGACAGAGCTGTGAGTGGCAGCTGATGGGTCCATGCTGAGTGGCAGCTGATGGGTCCATGCTGAGTGGCAGCTGATGGGTCCGTGCTGAGTGGCAGCTGATGGGTGGGTCCATGCTGAGTGGCAGCTGATGGGTGGGTCCATGCTGAGTGGCAGCTGATGGGTCCATGCTGAGTGGCAGCTGATGGGCGGGTCCATGCTGAGTGGCAGCTGATGGGTCCATGCTGAGTGGCAGCTGATGGGTCCATGCTGAGTGGCAGCTGATGGGTCCATGCTGAGTGGCAGCTGATGGGTGGGTCCATGCTGAGTGGCAGCTGATGGGTCCATGTTGAGTGGCAGCTGATGGGCGGGTCCATGCTGAGTGGCAGCTGATGGGTGGGTCCATGCTGAGTGGCAGCTGATGGGTCCATGCTGAGTGGCAGCTGATGGGTGGGTCCATGCTGAGTGGCAGCTGATGGGTCCATGCTGAGTGGCAGCTGATGGGTCCATGTTGAGTGGCAGCTGATGGGCGGGTCCATGCTGAGTGGCAGCTGATGGGCGGGTCCATGCTGAGTGGCAGCTAATGGGTGGGTCCATGCTGAGTGGCAGCTGATGGGCGGGTCCATGCTGAGTGGCAGCTGATGGGTCCATGCTGAGTGGCAGCTGATGGGTCCATGCTGAGTGGCAGCTAATGGGTGGGTCCATGCTGAGTGGCAGCTGATGGGTGGGTCCATGCTGAGTGGCAGCTGATGGGTCCATGCTGAGTGGCAGCTGATGGGTCCATGCTGAGTGGCAGCTGATGGGCGGGTCCATGCTGAGTGGCAGCTGATGGGTGGGTCCATGCTGAGTGGCAGCTGATGGGTCCATGCTGAGTGGCAGCTGATGGGTGGGTCCATGCTGAGTGGCAGCTGATGGGTCCATGCTGAGTGGCAGCTGATGGGTCCATGCTGAGTGGCAGCTGATGGGTCCATGCTGAGTGGCAGCTGATGGGCGGGTCCATGCTGAGTGGCAGCTGATGGGCGGGTCCATGCTGAGTGGCAGCTAATGGGTGGGTCCATGCTGAGTGGCAGCTGATGGGCGGGTCCATGCTGAGTGGCAGCTGATGGGTGGGTCCATGCTGAGTGGCAGCTGATGGGTCCATGCTGAGTGGCAGCTGATGGGTCCATGCTGAGTGGCAGCTAATGGGTGGGTCCATGCTGAGTGGCAGCTGATGGGTGGGTCCATGCTGAGTGGCAGCTGATGGGTCCATGCTGAGTGGCAGCTGATGGGTCCATGCTGAGTGGCAGCTGATGGGTCCATGCTGAGTGGCAGCTGATGGGCGGGTCCATGCTGAGTGGCAGCTGATGGGCGGGTCCATGCTGAGTGGCAGCTGATGGGTCCATGCTGAGTGGCAGCTGATGGGTCCATGCTGAGTGGCAGCTGATGGGTTCGTGCTGAGTGGCAGCTAATGGGCGGGTCCATGCTGAGTGGCAGCTAATGGGTCCATGCTGAGTGGCAGCTGATGGGTCCATGCTGAGTGGCAGCTGATGGGCGGGTCCATGCTGAGTGGCAGCTGATGGGCGGGTCCATGCTGAGTGGCAGCTGATGGGTCCGTGCTGAGTGGCAGCTGATGGGTCCGTGCTGAGTGGCAGCTGATGGGCGGGTCCATGCTGAGTGGCAGCTGATGGGCGGGTCCGTGCTGAGTGGCAGCTGATGGGTCTGTGCTGAGTGGCAGCTGATGGGCGGGTCCATGCTGAGTGGCAGCTGATGGGTCCATGCTGAGTGGCAGCTGATGGGCGGGTCCATGCTGAGTGGCAGCTGATGGGTCCATGCTGAGTGGCAGCTGATGGGCGGGTCCATGCTGAGTGGCAGCTGATGGGCGGGTCCATGCTGAGTGGCAGCTGATGGGCGGGTCCATGCTGAGTGGCAGCTGATGGGTCCGTGCTGAGTGGCAGCTGATGGGTCCGTGCTGAGTGGCAGCTGATGGGCGGGTCCATGCTGAGTGGCAGCTGATGGGTCTGTGCTGAGTGGCAGCTGATGGGTGGGTCCATGCTGAGTGGCAGCTGATGGGTCCATGCTGAGTGGCAGCTGATGGGTCCATGCTGAGTGGCAGCTAATGGGTCCATGCTGAGTGAGAGCTGATGGGTGGGTCCATGCTGAGTGGCAGCTAATGGGTCCAACCAGTGGAGCCTTTTTCCTGCCAGAATGGTTCACAGGTCAGAGTTAAGTGGCTTAACAAAGAAAAAACACATTAATCTGAACTGAAAATGGATGAAAAAGGCAGAAAAAGTCCAAATAAAAGCTATCGATCGAGACCACTGTAAAATATTACAGGAAAGTCTGACTGCTTGGAAGGAAAATGTAAAGAAATGAGATCTGGATCAGGACTTCTGCTTCTTTAAATTAATTTACTTTATCTGTTCCATCTAATAGATTTGACTCACTTCCTTAATTTTTGTTGCAAAACAATGACTTCTAGTCATAATTTACCCTTTTTTTTCAGTATAAAAGCCTTAACTTTCCTCACTTTTGTCCTGTGGGATCGTTTGAATCTTAACTAACTGAACATCAGTGTTTTAATCTTGAACTTTTCTGCAAAAAGAACAGTTTTATTACTCATGCAACTAAAGAAATGGGAACACATGATGTGTCTCTGTGACAGACTGCTGGCAACAAAGTGCCTAAAGATCCAGTTTAAAACGGCTTCTTTGCTAAGTTTTCTGTTCTGTGTGGACACAACACTGGTTTCGAAGAAGCTGGAATCTGTTCTGCTCTTTCTCTGACGGAGCTGCTTCGCCTCCTGCTGGCCAACAGAACAAACTACAGTTTGAATTCCACCCGTTTATTATTCTGCTTCCTGTTGTCACAGAGCACTCAGTCACAGTTTTTATTGTATGTTTAGCGTATTTCTGCAGGTTAGAAACGTTTCCAACACAAAACGTCACCAAATAAAAAGAAGAAGGCGTGTAAGTTCCGCAGAGTCGGGATATGATGCTGAACACGGAGGTAATCCTTGTGTTTGGGATTACCGTCTTCACAGAAAACTGGAGCAGCTTTCCTGTGCTTCGCTGCCTTCTTACTGTAATCCTCCTGCTCTGTGATGGTACGGCAGCGGAGGGCACGTAAAGCTCAGCCGGACACATCTGGAGTTGGACCGGTTGTTGTGATGCAGGTAGGAGTGACTGAAGAGGCTGTAACAGCTCAGTGAAAGCTGATCCCTGCAGACACCCGAGATCTGGGAGAGGAAACACTCCTGAAACAGATTTAAAATCTGTACTGGCATCATGTTTCCACCTGAAACAAAGCGAATGAATAAAATATCATCTGGTTCTCATCTGAAGTTCTGCAGCATCCAGGTGTGTGTTAGCACGATGCCAAGGAGGAAAGACATCAGCAGCTGCTGCTGCCCATCGACCTGGGAAGGGTTATAAGGCTGTTTCCAAACTATCTGGAGTCCATCGTTCCACAGAGAGAAAGATTATTCACAGGTGGAAAACATTCAGGACAGCTGTCAATCTTCCTGTCAATTAAGAGTGTAAAATCTGCTCAAACTAAGCAGGAAAACTCGACTCGACTTGGAAAACACAGGAGCTGCTTTGCACTGTGAATGATCAAATGTTAGAGGAATAAATGGAAAAATGTGAAGGAGACATCGACCCTGTGTCCTTGGACACAATTAACTCTGAGTTTGGGTTAAAAAGCAGCCGGATGGACGGGTTGAGGTCCGTTCTCCATCTGTACGTCCACAGATGCCTGAAAACATCTCATGTTTCAGTCAGCACACGTCCTCATAGATGAGTAAAGGTTCCATCTTTCTCTTAAGGTTCAGCATCTGTCTCGTCTGTAGGTTAATTCAGTCCGATTGTCATGTCGTGGGATTAAAGAGCCGCAGCTTTCCTTAAGACACAAGTGTCATCAGAAGGCCTGAATGTGTGACACCTCAGAGCGTCTTCTGTCCAGACGCTCCGCCGCCAGCTGGCACCCGAAAAAGGGCCGTTTAATGAAACCACATTTTACTGGAGTCAGCCAATCAGGACAAAGCACGACATCATTTATGATGTAAAATAACGAGTCCTTCCTCGAGCCAAACACAAACATCAGTTCTGATGTTTTAAAACACAAAGAAGCAGCAGTGACCTCTTTCAGGTGGTCACAACTGCCTTTAAATCATCATTATTGTTTGATATTTAGCTAATTTTCTGTTTTACTTGGTGACGCACCTTTAAAAAACGAGTATTTTTACATTTAAATACAAAAAAACTTACATTTGCCCCTTTTTTGTAGAATTTTATATGTGGATTTTCACATTTTTAACCAACTGCTGTCGTGTGAAAAGATTTCAAATACACTTTTGATTTTTTATGTTTTAAATCTTTAAGATAACTTTAAAAAAAACACTTTTTAAGCTTTTTAAATGTGGATTTTTACCTTTAAAAACCACTCATGTTTCAGATTTAGTTTCTGGATAAAATCTAACCTCTTTTAAAGATATGTGATGGACATTCTTGCCTTTTAATCACAGTTTTGAGGGTTTTTAGTGCCACCTCCGTGCTGCGCTCAGGGTTAAATCTTGTAAAATCGTCATCAGGCAGCAGATGTGACGGCTGATGTCTGACATGGTAACAACAGCTGGAGCTGGTTGAACATCAGACTGTCGGATAGCTCAGAGGAAACCCATAATTCCTCCCAAATGTAAACACAATACAGTGTTGGTTCACTGGAATTCAGCTTTTAAAGCCTCAAACATTTGATAAACTTGGCTCTTAACCAGAAATGTGTTGAACTATAATTATCTGAGCCTGACAAACTGTTATTATTGGACATTATCAGAGCCTCAGAGCTTTGAGTGCAGCTGTGTTGATTTATTACTTTCTGGCTCCGTCCTCACCAGCTTCTGCGTTTTTCTGGCTCATACGAAGGAAAAACCTCTGAGGAGCTGAAACTCTGACCTCTGAGCACATCAGCAGAACTCCAGCCCGTGCTTTAAACAGAAACCAAACCCTCCACCTTCCTGTTTCAGCGCATAAAGAGATAAACAGTCAGTCGGATGTGTCTGGACCCGGTTTCAGCCTGCTAAAGCTCCCCCTCATCCCTCCTCCCACAGCACGGCGCTGCCTGGTGAATAATTGACCAGCTCTCCCCCCTCTGTGTCTCTTTCCATCGCTCCGTCTTTGTGGCGTCGCTCGTCAGCTCCTCTGGACCGTCACCGCCCGCCCTCCCCCGCCTCCATCATGTCCACTTTCCACCTGCTGCTGTCGGCAGGTAGACGGACGGACTGCAGGAGCAGCTGCTGGTAAGAGAGCTCTTTAACCTCATCTTTAACCTCATCTTTAACCTCATCTTTAACCTCATCTTTAACCTCATCTTTAAGGCAAGGCATCTTTGTTCATACAGCGCATTTCATACCACAGGCAACTCAAT
Source organism: Odontesthes bonariensis (assembly GCF_027942865.1). Taxonomy (NCBI): domain Eukaryota; kingdom Metazoa; phylum Chordata; class Actinopteri; order Atheriniformes; family Atherinopsidae; genus Odontesthes; species Odontesthes bonariensis. Next base: position 7,226,010 of record NC_134516.1, read on the forward strand.
GTGCTTTACATAAAGACAAGGCATTTAAAAGAACAGCATAAAGCAGCAATTTAAAGAGAAGAAAAATAGAATAAAAATTAAAAACACAGTTAAAAGCAATCAAAGAAGAGGGGAAAAGAAAAATATAAACTCAACCATAAGCACACGGAAAGAGAAATGTTTTTAAAGCTTACGGTTGGGGCTGATTTCAGTTCTGCTGGTAGTTTGTTCCAGTTGTGAGCAGCATAACAGCTAAAAGCTGCTTCACCGGGTCCAGTTTGAACTCTTTATCCTCATCTTTAACCCTGAATGTCTCTGCCCCTCTGCTCGTATCTCTTTATGATGCAGAGTTTATTTTCTGTAGTAAAACACAGCTTGGTTCTGCTTTCTTCTTCTATCACCGACCCTTGATGGGGAACCTGCAGCATGATTTAACGCACTTATTTGTCCTTTCCGGCACAGAAACCCATCTTAGGAGTGATGCTTGTGCTTTACTTACACATTTCCTCTGTAATTCAAACTGGAATCGATGACAAACTCCTCAAACTTGCCTGAAAACGTGCTGCATCGCAGTTTTTCGCAGCGCAGGTCCGTTTGTTCTCCGAGTGCAGCTGTCGCTGAATCACTTTAAGCTCACCGCGGTGGATTAGATGCTCGCAGCTGATCTGCCTGAAATGAAAAGAAGACCTGCAACCCCACAGCTGACTAAAGCCCGACAGATGATGCTATTATCTGTGGAGAAAAGAATAAAGATGATGGAATAGCGTGTGCGTACGGACGGATCAAAAGCTGCTGTCATTGACATACTTTCTGTTTCTTTTGTCAGGCGACTGAAACCGGCAGCTCGTGGTCACTAAAAGCGTTTCCAGGCTGTCGCTCTGCTCTAATAAAATAATCTGATAAAATCACCTTTCAGGTAAGCTAAAGAGTGAATTCAGCTGTTCTTACATCTCCCACAGAGAAGGTTGGAAGCAGCAGAATGTCTGCAAATCGCTGCAGATATCAGACAGAAAGCGATAAACTGATCTGAAATCATTTCTTCTCCTCAGAGCATCAAAATGTCAAAGACTGCAGAAAACTTCTCTGGAAAATAGCTTTAAATATTTCAGTTTGATCATTTAAATGTGAACCATAACTTTTTGTACAATTGGAATAAATTGAGTTCTTTCTTTGTTTAGTCTACATTCCTGGATGCATTTCTGCCCCATTATGCAAATGAGGGGGCGGGGTTTCAGGGTGAATAATTACCCACATTAACATTTAGAATTAAAGCAGAAAATAGTATTTTCTTCACCTCAAACTATTTTGTTTTTTAATTTTAGTCGCATCCATAATCGTACAAACATATTTTTAGTTTTATTTTCTCCATCATGATGGTGCTATGACCATGAGTTGGTGCTCGGCTCTGAGGAAAGATTATTGTTATTATTATTAAACCTATATTTAACCAGGAAAAAGGTCCCATTGAGATTAAAAATCCTTTTTTTCGAGGGAGTCCTGGCAGATAAAGTGTCTTTTTGCTCATTCTGATCATGTTTCAGGGGACACGATCAAATCTGAAGAAGGAGCTCGTTGAAATGTAACACCTGAAAAGGCTTAAACCAACTTCCTGTTTAGTTTAGGATCTGTTGTCCCTCTTCACATGTTAAATATCTGTATGAGATTTCATGTTTTTCCCGAAACAGAAAGTGTCACAGTTGAGCTGTTGAGCAGAAAACATCTGATTTTATGCGTTTTCCTGAAGGCATGCAGCGAATTTCATTAGTTTTGGGGCATTTTAGATCATCAGAAATGCAACTGATGTCGCAGCGACTAATGAGCAAATACAATGAGCCTTCAGGGCTCGGACCTGATGATAACAGGCCTTAAAGGGACAGTTCGCCTCTTTTGACATGAAGCTGTATGACATCCCATATCAGCAACAAAATAGCGCTAAACGATTGTGAGGTCTGACTTTTCCTGGAGAACGATTTTGTGATGCAAATGTATTACTCTTTTGAACGCATATTGTTTTGAGAAGCAAGACGCTTTATGTTTTAAACCCCAGCCAACTAGCCGGACTACCTTCATCAACACCAAAACGAGGCTGGAACTCTGCTCACAGGACGCAGCAGGGGGTAAGAAGATGTTCAGAAATGATGTTGCTGATATGGGATGTTACACAGCTTCATGTCAAAAGAGGCGAACTGTCCCTTTAAATCGGTGCTTTTGGAAGCCGTCCTCCATGTCAGGCTTCCTGTAACTGTGTGCTCTGGTTTCAGAGAGCCGTTGGGAGTCATGAAGGAGCTGGCGTTGCTCCTCCTGGTGGTCGCGGAGGCCTCCTGCAGGTCCCACAGCCCCAGATGCGTGCCGGGCTGTCAGTGTCTGGAGGAGCCCAGGTTCACCATCTGCTCCCGGGCTCTCCTCACCCAGCTGCCCAGCAGAGTCTCGGCCGCCTCCGAACTCCTCGATTTGTCCGACAACCTCATCTCCGTCATCCCCGAACGCGCCTTCAGCACCAACTACAAGCTCCGAGTCCTGCTGCTGCAGAACAACAGCATCAGCCAGGTGGAGGACGGCAGCTTCTCTCAGCTGGAGTCCCTGCAGAAGCTGGACCTGAGCTGGAACCGCATCTCCACCCTGACCGCGGCCTTCTCCGCCGGCCTGGCCCTCCTGCGGGAGCTGCAGCTGGCCCACAACCAGCTGACCCGCCTGGACAGCTGGAGCTTCCTGCACCTGGACGGCCTCCAGAAGCTCAACCTGAGCAGCAACGGCATCCGAAGCGTCCACGTGAGGGCGTTCGCCTGCATGAGCCGCCTGCGGCAGCTCCGGCTGCAGGACAACCAGCTGACGGCTCTGCGGCGGGGAACCTTCTCCATGCTGCGCTCCCTGGAGCTCCTGAACCTGGCCGGGAACCGGATCAGCCAGCTGGAGACGGGCGTCTTCAATCCGCTCACCAGCATAACGCTACTCAACCTGGCCGACAACCGGCTGTCCACCATCTGCTTCAAGACCTTCCTGAGCATCCACACCTACAGCACGCACATCCTGCTGCGGGGGAACCCCTGGAGCTGCGAGTGCGAGCTGCAGAGAGTCTTCCACAAGCTGCAGAGCATCCAGAGGCTCCTGCTGGACGACTACTCCAACCTGACCTGCCGGGAGCCGCCCGTCCTGCGGGGCCTCCCGCTGGCCGAGGTGGACGGCGAGCTGTGCGTGGCGGAGACCGTCACCGTCCTCATCATCACCGTCACCGTGGTGATAACCGTGCTGGCTGCCATGCTGATGGGCGAGAGGAAGAGGAAGAAGAGGAGGAAGGGGCTGCACTGGACGCAGCGGGGGGACCTTTCAGACGAGTCCGACTTCTGAAGTGCGTCTGTCCTCTTTAACGTCTCACTCTGGGACTCTGGGACTTTAATTCTGCTCTTCATTCATAGGATTTCAAGTCTGCTGTGCTCTTAAAGGGATAGTTCGCCTCTTTTGACATGAAGCTGTATGATATCCCATATCAGCAACATCATTTCTGAACATCTTCTTACCCCCTGCTGCGTCCTGTGAGCAGAGTTCCAGCCTCGTTTTGGTGCTGATGAAGGTAGTCCGGCTAGTTGGCTGGGGTTTAAAAAATAAAGCGTTTTGCTTCTCAAAACAATATGCGTTCAACAGAGTAACACACTGGAAAAAATCTAAATCTTACCAAGAATATTTGTCTCATTGAGTATCTCATTACACTTAATAAAAGACACAACTGCCTAATAAGTACCATTTCAGCCAGATATAGGGACTTGGTTTAATGCAATACATCTGGAATATCTTGTTAAGGGAAAAAGTCTTGAAAACAAATTGTTTGAGTCACACATCATATGAAACAAGCTTTTTTTTTCATTTGAAGAGGTTTTTAAGCTAATTTCAAGATCACTTTTATCTCAAAAGTCCCAAATATCACATCTTATTTCAAGAAATCTGGACAAGCCGATTTTCACTAGTTCCATTGGCAGATTTTTTTGCTTATTTCAACCAAAAACGTCTTTTATTTGTTGTTTTTCTTACTTATTTTTGGAGGGGCATTTTTTTTCCTGTGTACATTTGCATCACAAAATCGTTCTCCAGGAAAAAGTCAGACCTCACAATCGCTTGGCCCTATTTTCTCTCCCTTCGTATCACTGCCTGCTGCCGCCTGCCGACAGCCGCGCCTGTTACGGTGTTTGCTGCTCGGTCTGCACGGCAGGCAGTGATACGAAGGGAGAGAAAATAGGGCCAAGAGATTGTGAGGTCTGACTTTTTCCTGGAGAACGATTTTGTGATGCAAATGTATTACTCTGTTGAACGCATATTGTTTTGAGAAGCAAAACGCTTTATTTTTTAAACCCCAGCCAACTAGCCGGACTACCTTCATCAACACCAAAACGAGGCTGGAACTCTGCTCACAGGACGCAGCAGGGGGTAAGAAGATGTTCATAAATCATGTTGCTGATATGGGATGTCATACAGCTTCATGTCAGAAGAGGCGAACTATCCCTTTAACACACATTCAGGATGTTTTTTACCCACATATTTAACTGACGTGTGATTTAAAAAAGGTTTTATTAAATGAAAATGACGACTTTAAAGGTGCGGTTGTGTTGCAAACATCCCTGATGTCAGTTTTAGGTGGAGAAAACATCCACCTTTGTGTTAGTATTCTTTACATTTACGCTGTGGAAACGGCTCTCCCTGCAGGTGGAGAACAGTCACTGCGTTTGACCTAATGGGACAGGTCGGCCTGCTTCGTGGTTTCCTGTTTGTGACGCCTTCCAGGAACTCCTGTGGCTCCTTTTTCCTTAAACCAACACACCTGTCATTACACCTCCTGTTTGAACCTGCATTATCACATTCACCTGCCTTTGTTGTGTTGAAGGAAATCATTGTTTTCTATCTGTTTTTCTGCCATTTTTGATTGCAATGTGATTCAAATCAGACAATTTTCTGGATTTCTTACGAGGGGAATCAGTGAGTAACATTTCTCACCTCCTGAAAACTGAATGAAGTTGAGACATCTGTACAGTTTTAGTGTGATAAGGTGTCACAGCTGTAAATATATGAGGCTTTTAATTCTTAACACAAAGAAGACTGAACACAGGTCACTTTAGAGGCATTTCAGATGCGTTTTGCATCCATCTGAAGCTTTATTATGTAATAATTATAATAAGTAAAGTTGTAATTTTCTATTTTTTTCCCTTTTTTATTCATTGGCTCGTTTTTATCCTTCATATATACTGCAAGAAGGATTTCCACCTTGTCAGTCATTGCGTTAATAGCCACTTTATTGCTCTTTATTGTGATATAATGTTTAATTTATAGAGAAAAACTCCCCCAAATGAAGTGTTAATCTCTGACACTTTCCCAGCGTCTCCTTTAAATGGGTTGATGGGATGTTTTCACTGTGATTATTGGAAGTTTCCCTTTAATTGAGGCGGCAGAGATGTTCAGACGGAGTGGCTCCGCCGGCTCAAAGAGCCACAAATCACTCAATCACACCAACCGGATGTGGACAAAGTAAAAGCATGGATTTGTTTCTGGAGAAAAAAGTCACAAAGCTAAGAATTTAATTGCCACAATTATGAATTTAACTCTCAGCTTGTTTAAATACACAAAAACAACAAGTAAAATGGACATAAATAACAGATTAATGGCTTATTTAAAAAAAATATAATGAGCATTTTATTGTTAGAAGTGGACTTTTATGTTTAAACCGACTCCCTTATTGCTATATCTCATGGTAATTTAACGGATTACAAGCGAGAATCCCTATATCACCGTGTAATAAACGTTTTAATTTTATTAGGTCATTATTGACTTCTATTGTTAAATGGCGCAGGGTGAGGTGTTTAACCTAAGGAGCAACAAAAGTTTCTTTGCGCCACAGTTATTGCTCAGAAATCATTAAATATTCTAAATGAAAACTAATGCCGAGCCGAAATGATCTCATATTTTGGGTAAATGTCACTTTTAATGCCCAATCCAGCGCAGCGGCGGCGTTTATTTTGAAAGATCGAACCGGAAGCTGTAACGGTTGTCATGGCGAAATTAACGGCCGCCGCCTCTGTGAGGACAGGTGGGATCTCCGGTTAGACGAGCCGCCGTTGTTCTCAATACAAAGACGGCGGAGCGACACTTTAACTTCACTCCCAAACGCAAACACGGACACCTTATGAAACATTTCAACGTTTATCGCTGAATTAAAGTGATATTTTTTGATGGCTTTTGAGTGAAAAATGTCCAACCGACCAGAGAGAAATTCAAAAGAAACTGCGCAGTCATAGTTTAATGGGAGCGGTGACCTGAGCAGGTAAGAAACTGACGTATTTAGTCTTTTAATGTCGTATTTTGCTTTATATTAATGCGTTTGAAAACGCCTTTTAAGGGTTTAATTGAGTTTTACGGCAGCAATGAGGCAGAATTAGCAGTCACTTCCTGTCTGTCGAGCCGGTATTTTCCATATCGCGCTTAAATTGAGAGTTTTTTGCGTTGAGTTTGGTGGTGCGAGGTGAAAAATAAACAGGGTCTTTGTTCCAAACGTCAGATACTTCCGCATAAGCTCATCACTGACACACAGATGGTGTCAACCCGGGATCTGAGGACCTCCAGCGGTCCTCGGCAACTCGTCTGGTTTCCTGACTGAATATGAACCTCTGTAAATGATCAGTTCAGCACCCTCAACATGTAATAATGTTGCTCAGAATGTGCTTTATAGACCCCTAATTTGGCTAATTTAGCTGAAGTTTTGACATCAGATGCGATCAGACCGATAAAATCGCCTTTTTTTTTAGACATGTTAAAGCTGCTTTGTGGTAACAGAAGCACTGAGACGGTTCTGGTTCAGCTCATTATGTAGCTTCTCATTCATTAAGTCATTAAGACCGTTTTTATTTCAGACAAACCAGTTGATTTATTAGAAAAAGATGGATTCTGTTAGAGTATTTATTGGAAACTTGAGGCCAGGTCAGATTAGAAGTGAGTTTCCACTGTTATGAACGAAGTATAAGTGGATATATTCCTGTTTACCCTGCTCTAGACCACTGATTTAGTAGCTATTTCACAGCTGGAGCTCATATTTGTGGAGTCGTTAAAGCTTCAGATACACAGCCGGATCTATTTCTGCTGTTATTAGTTGTTGGTTTTGTGTCACACAAAGAGAATTACTCCTGTTGGAAGATATGAACCCTTTCACAGTGGGATTGTTTTTTTTTTAACCTGTTCAGGTGACATTTTTGTCTTTTTGGGGCATAATACACATGCTTGTGAGCACATCTGCCTTAGATGAGGACCAGACGTGATGTTGGGAAGCTGAGCCGGTAAATTCAGCCTCATTTGGTTGTTAAACGTTGGGCCGGTCTGACCCTCGTTTCCATATTTTCCAGATATGGCAGCTGACGACAAGGTTGCCATCCTGACTGATGACGAGGAGGAGCAGAAGAGGAAGTACGTGCTGGCTGAGCCGTTCAACACCCAGTCCGTGGAGCATCAGGCGGGTGACGCGGCGCCCGACTCGGAGGCGCCCGAACAGCCGCCCCCCTCGCAGCCCGGCTCCACAGACTGCTGCGAGAGGCTGTGCCTCCGCATCAACAGCCGCCTCCTCGTCTCCAAAGTCTTCTACTTCTTCTTCTACGCCGCCTACGGCTCGCTGCACCCCCTGCTGGCCGTGTACTACAAGCAGCTGGGCATGTCGGCCAGCCGCAGCGGGCTGCTCGTGGGCATCCGTTACTTCATCGAGTTCTGCAGCGCCCCCTTCTGGGGCGTGGTGGCCGACCGCTTCAGGAAGGGGAAGGCCGTGCTGCTGTTCTCCGTTCTGTGCTGGCTGCTGTTCAACTGCGGCATCGGCTTCGTCAAAGAGGCTCAGATGCAGTGCGTGGAGAAGGGCGCGTCTCTGACCACGGCGGCGCCCGCCGTGACCACGCCCCCTTTCAGCAACATCTCCACCAACCACTCCAGGAGCCGCCGGAGCGTCGCCGCCCTCTACCTGCTTCCCGAAGCCCCACGCTTGTTTGGGGGTCTGCTCCGCAGGCAGGAACGGAGCGCAGACGCCAACACGACGGCGGCGGCGGCAGCGAACGCCACCCAGGACGCTCCTAACACCACCCTCCAGACAACCAGCGCAGCTACGCCTTCCCCCACGCCAACCGCCAAGAAGGAGCTGGTGTTCATCTACAACCAGGACCAGGTGGAGACCATCTTCCTGCTCATCCTGCTGGTCATCATCGTGGGCGAGTTCTTCAGCGCCCCCGCCGTCACCATCGTGGACACGGTCACCCTGCAGTACCTCGGGAAAGCCCGCGACCGCTACGGCCTGCAGAGGATGTGGGGCTCGCTGGGCTGGGGGCTGGCCATGCTGCTGGTGGGCATCTGGATCGACCACACCAGCGCGGAGGTGGTGATCGACGGCGGCTGCGTCCCGCCCGACGACCGCCATCACAACTACAGCGTGGCCTTCATCGTCTTTGGCGTGCTGATGGGCGTGGCGTTCATTGTGGCCACTCAGTTTTACTTTGAAAAGAGCAGCAACTACCAGCAGGAGCTCGCAGAGGTGGCGGAGGAGCCGGCGAGCTCCCAGACGCCAGCGGAGCCCAGCGCTGCGGAGCCCAGCGCTGCGGAGCCCAGCGCTGCGGAGCCCGGCGCTGCGGAGCCCAGCGCTGCGGAGCCCAGCGCTGCGGAGCCAGCGGGCGGCGGCCTGGACGCCGGCCAGGAGTTCCACTACAGCGACCTGCTGAAGCTGCTCTGCACCGTGCGCTACAGCTCCGTGCTCTTCGTGGCCTGGTTCATGGGCTTCGGCTACGGCTTCGTCTTCAGCTTCCTCTTCTGGCACCTGCAGGAACTGAAGGGCTCGACCACGCTGTTCGGCGTCTGCTCCGTGCTGAGCCACGTCTCCGAGCTCGCCGCTTACTTCACCAGCCACAAGTTAATCGAGCTGGTGGGACACGTCAGGTAAGACGGCGACAGAGTCAGAGTGATCTGTTCAGGGAGGGGTTTAACTTCCTCCTTTTCATCGTTAGCTAATAGCTGCCTGCTAACAGTCTCAGATTTGGAATATTTGTGGAAAAGTCCAGATAAATACTAGGGGTGGGTATTGGCAAAGAAGTCACGATGCATCACGATACTTGATTTATTGCGATGCATCGCGATGCATTGCAATATTTTCATTGAACATACTTTAAAAAAAAATACAGCCATTACCAGTGGCTGACTGGCTGTGTATGATCTGGATAGTGTCTCCAATTGAACTCAAAGCAAATCAATTCATAACTGTATTTATTGAAACAACTTTTGGAGGTATTTCCATTAAAACAAATATTACGATTACTGGACACACTCATCACAAAAAGTGCATAGGATTTAAAAAACTTCAAAAAACAAAATAGGGATGATCAGTACAGACAAAAAAAAAATGCATAGGCTTTATAAAACTATAAAAAAAATATATATATATATATATATATTGCAAACATCCCTTGCAGCGAAATGCATCAATTGCACGTGTCCTATCATTAAAGGCATAAAAGGCCCCCCAAAAAAAAAATAAAAAAATAAAAAATAATCGATACTTGGCGTCAAGAATCGATGCAGTAGATCGCGAAAATTAGAATTGCGATACATCGTCATGACGATTATTTTGCACACCCCTAATAAATACGAGGAAAAGCCCCCTGATCTCCTCTTTCTTGCAGCCTCATGATGAGGAACCGCTGAGAGCCGCGGCATTAGATTAAGACGCCATCAGTGGCGTCGGTCCTCCAGCGAGCAGCGCATCAGTGCTTCGTTGTCTCCGGAGTCGCCTCTGTGGAACAATGGCGTCATTGATGCCCGGGGTTTCTGTCTCGGTGAATCTGGGGCCGAGCCTCGCAGGCACCGCCGACATTCGAGAGCGAGGTGTTAGATTTCAGGCTCAGATTACGGCTCCCGAGTCAACGGGAGGCGACTGTTTCAGGAAGCGTCCGAGTTTTAGATCCACCCGCCGGGCAGGAGGATGTGTCGAAGAGCTCGAATGAATCAATAATTAAAAGCGTTTAAAGAGATATGCAGTGGTTTCTGTGGCCTTCCATCCCTGCATCATGTTTAAAGGTCACAAACAGATGTCATGTGACACAAACTCTGAAACTCTCATGTTACTTTGCCGCACTTTGGGCTGTTTTCCGTTCAGCTGCATCTGTGTTTAACTCTTAAAATGAGATTTTCTGCGCTTTAATTACCTGAACAGAGCAGATGGTATTTAAAAGTCTCACTTTAAAGACGTTCTACAGACTCTTTTTGTCCTGAAAGGATCAGAGTTGCTGATATTAGTGCTGCCTCGACTCTGATATCAGGACTTACTTAAATTACCCTTTAAGTATGTAATACTACATATTACATACTACATACTTCCATACTGCATACTACATACTGCATACTACATACTGCATACTGCATTCTACATACTACATACTGCATACTGCATACTGCATACTACACATTACATACTACATATTACATACTACATACTTCCATACTGCATACTACACACTGCATACTGCATACTACATACTACATACTACATACTGCATACTACATACTGCATACTACACACTGCATACTGCATACTACATACTGCATACTGCATACTACATATTACATACTACATATTACATACTACATACTTCCATGCTGCATACTACATACTGCATACTACATACTAAATACTACATACTTCCATACTGCATACTGCATACTACACACTGCATACTGCATACTACATACTACATATTACATACTACATACTTCCATACTGCATACTGCATACTACACACTGCATACTGCATACTACATACTACATATTACATACTACATATTACATACTACATACTGCATACTACATACTGCATACTACACACTGCATACTGCATACTGCATACTACATATTACATACTACATATTACATACTACATACTTCCATACTGCATACTACATACTGCATACTGCATACTACACATTACATACTACATATTACATACTACATACTTCCATACTGCATACTGCAAACTACACACTGCATACTGCATACTACATACTGCATATTGCATACTACACACTGCATACTGCATACTACATACTGCATACTACATACTACATACTGCATACTACATACTACATACTGCATACTACATACTTCCATGCTGCATACTACATACTGCATACTACATACTTCCATGCTGCATACTACATACTGCATACTACATACTGCATACTACATACTACATACTGCATACTACATACTACATACTGCATACTACATACTTCCATACTGCATACTACAAACTGCATTCTACATACTTCCATACTGCATACTACATACTACACACTGCATACTGCATACTACTTACTACATACTACCTACTACATACTTCCATACTGCATACTACATACTACATACTTCCATACTGCATACTACATACTTTATAATACATACTTCCATACTACATACTTCCATGCTGCATACTGCATACTACATACTGCATAATACATACTGCATAATACATACTACATACTTCCATACTGCATACTACATACTGCATACTGCATAATACATACTACATACTGCATACGGCATAATACATACTGCATAATACATACTGCATACTACATACTGCATACTGCATAATACATACTGCATACTACATACTACATACTTCCATACTGCATAATACATACTGCATAATACATACTGCATACTACATACTACATACTTCCATACTACATACTGCATAATACATACTGCATACTACATACTGCATACGGCATACTACATACTGCATACGGCATAATACATACGGCATAATACATACTGCATACTACATACTGCATACTACATACTGCATACTACATACTACATACTAAATACTACATACTTCCATACTGCATACTACATACTGCATACTACTTACTACATACTACCTACTACATACTTCCATACTGCATACTACATACTTCCATACTACCTACTACATACTTCCATACTGCATACTACATACTGCATAATACATACTTCCATACTACATACTTCCATACTGCATACTACATACTGCATACTGCATAATACATACTGCATAATACATAATACATACTGCATACGGCATAATACATACTGCATACTACATACTGCATACTGCATAATACATACTGCATACTACATACTACATACTTCCATACTGCATACTACATACTGCATAATACATACTACATACTTCCATACTACATACTGCATACTGCATAATACATACTGCATACTGCATACTACATACTGCATACTGCATACTACATACTGCATACTGCATAATACATACTGCATACTACATACTGCATACTGCATACGGCATAATACATACTGCATAATACATACTGCATAATACATATTACATACTACATACTCATCGATCAGACAGTATGCAGAGCGTTTACCCACAATGCATTTCGCTCCTGCCTGAGCCGAAATCAGCCGGCCTGAAGCTGATTTCACTTAAGCTCTAAACTCTGTAAACTTTAGCAACATTTGAAACATTTTCTGGCGAGAAAGTAGTCGTTTAGATCCCCAACGTGTTGAAAACTAAATACCGGCTATTTACAATTTTGTTCCCACGAATTCAGCGCTACTAAAGCTAGCTGCAGAAGCTAGCTCCAGAAGCTAGCCTCTTTTTGTCCTGAAAGGATCAGAGTTGCTGATATTAATGCTCCCTCTACTCTGATATCAGGACTTACTTAAATGACCCTTTTTTTTGGCTCAGTTTCTGTTTGATTGATCCTCGGAGCCACTTTATTACACCAACGAGCTCCTGAGGTCCTCCGGGATGACAGAATAAAGATAGTTTTGGGTCCTGGGACTCGTCATGTTGCTGTCCCAGCTTATGGTTACCAGCACGTCGGCACAATCGGAGCATCCGCCTGAATCCCATCATGGTTTGGGAAGCTGATGCTCAGTGACCCGCGCAGCTGTGTGTGCGCACTCAGCTGCTCTGAGTGAACAAACACTGAGGTCATCTCTGTTGGCGATGAGCAAATAGATGATGAACGATGGGTGCGGCGCCGTTTCTGTCCCGCTGAGAGGAGGGACGTCCAGCCTGCTGCAGGATGTGTGCTTTAACACCACAGAAGAAAGCTTCAGGACAATATGGCTGTGTTCGAAACCGCATACTGCATAATACATACTTCCATACTGCATACTACATACTGCATAATACATACTACATACTGCATACTACATACTGCATAATACATACTACATACTGCATACTACATACTGCATAATACATACTGCATAATACATACTACATATTACATACTACATATTACATACTGCATACTACATACTGCATACTACATACTGCATACTACATACTACATACTGCATAATACATACTACATACTGCATACTGCATATTACATATTACATACTGCATACTACATACTTCCATACTGCATACTACATACTGCATACTACATACTGCATAATACATACTACATACTGCATACTACATACTACATACTGCATACTACATACTGCATAATACATACTACATACTGCATACTACATATTACATATTACATACTGCATACTACATACTACATATTACATACTGCATACTACATACTGCATACTACATACTACATACTGCATAATACATACTACATACTGCATACTACATATTGCATAATACATACTACATACTGCATACTACATATTACATACTGCATACTGCATACTACATACTGCATACTACATACTGCATACTACATATTACATACTACATATTGCATACTACATACTACATACTGCATATTACATACTACATACCGCATACTACATACTGCATACTGCATATTACATATTACATATTACATACTGCATACTGCATACTACATATTACATACTACATACTGCATACTACATACTGCATACTACATACTGCATAATACATACTGCATAATACATACTACATATTACATACTACATATTACATACTGCATACTACATACTGCATACTACATACTGCATACTACATACTACATACTGCATAATACATACTACATACTGCATACTGCATATTACATATTACATACTGCATACTACATACTTCCATACTGCATACTACATACTGCATACTACATACTGCATAATACATACTACATACTGCATACTACATACTACATACTGCATACTACATACTGCATAATACATACTACATACTGCATACTACATATTACATATTACATACTGCATACTACATACTACATATTACATACTGCATACTACATACTGCATACTACATACTACATACTGCATAATACATACTACATACTGCATACTACATATTGCATAATACATACTACATACTGCATACTACATATTACATACTGCATACTGCATACTACATACTGCATACTACATACTGCATACTACATATTACATACTACATATTGCATACTACATACTACATACTGCATATTACATACTACATACCGCATACTACATACTGCATACTGCATATTACATATTACATATTACATACTGCATACTGCATACTACATATTACATACTACATACTGCATACTACATACTACATACTGCGTACTGCATATTACATACTACATACTGCATACTGCATACTGCATAATACATACTACACACTGCATACTGCATACTACATACTTCCATACTGCATACTGCATACTACATACTGCATACTTCCATAGTGCATACTGCATACTACATACTGCATACTTCCATACTACATACTGCATACTACATACTGCATACTTCCATAGTGCATACAATTTTGTTCCCACGAATTCGGCGCTACTAAAGCTAGCTGTGGTAAGCAACGCACTTCCGGTTATTTTCACAAAATAAAATACCCGTTGCCTTTTATCATAGGGAAAGCCATTAGGATACAATTGGTGCTTTTGTTTTGAAAACAGGAAGTGAACCTACCCTCGTTGCAGCTAGCTTGAAACTGCCGTTTTGACAGGAAATGACAATCGGCGATGTCACGTTACGTTGCATCTTGGGTAGTTTGAGTATGAGTAGTAACCTCATGATGCATACCCAACATTTCGGTTGAATCTAGTATGCATCCGGGAACTTCTAGCTTACTCAAACTCGCATACTAACTCAAAAAGTTAGTATGAGTAGTAGGAGAAGTATGCGGTTTTGAACACAGCCTCAGTCATAATTAAGTCATAATTCCCAGAGCTACAGAGTGTCTTTGATGCCAAACCATTAGACTTTGGTCAGAAAACTGTTCCGCTCTGATGATGCGTTGCTCCAAAAGGTCACAAATCATCGAAGGAGCTGGTTTTTATTCGCTTCCTTTGTCTTTGGACTTTGTTTGAAGTTGTAATCAGAATATTTCATCGTTATTTCTGTGGGTTTTTTTTTTAGCTCAGATGGAAGATTTAAAAGGTTTTGTCTCTTTAACTGTCCCCCCCTCTCAGAGTGCTGTACATCGGCCTGGCCAGCAACACGGCTCGTTACCTTTACATCTCCTACCTGCAGAACGCCTGGATCGTCCTGCCCATGGAGGTCCTGCAAGGTAAGGTGGGACTCTAGGACCCAGGGGACGGGACGGGACTGTTTGTTCAACAGGACGCTTATCGGGCGGCGTTTTTCCTCCTGATCTGCACAGGAAACAGGAACAGATGCTCCCTCTGAATGCAGAAGCTGCTTTAACCCGACAGCCGTTCCACAATCAATCCCACTTTTATTGGAACTAACCCTCATGATTTCTGAAGTTTAATAGTGAGGAATATATAACACAATCATCATAAAGTGTTCAAACCAAACGTAAGTCAATAGAAATGTGTGAACACACAGAGAATACGGCCTGAAGAAGCCGTGATGAAGACTTTTAAATGAAGTGTTTAAGATGTCCGCCCTGAGAAAACACCGTAAAGTCCCAGAATAAACAAGTGAAACCTTCCTAAGAGCTGCCACGGTGGTCATGTGACCTCGTCTGTTTTATCTGCAAACAGGAAGCTAACCTGAGGCGGGCGGGCGGGCGGGTTAGTTAGTGAAAGTTTCAGTGGAAGTGAGAAACAAACAGCTGTGACTCAGACACAAAGTTCAGCTTTGAACGGGTTGATTCTGAATTTTAATTTCTTTTAAAACTAGTCTTATAATTCGTCCTGAAATCAGACATCATGTCACATCTCTGTTTCTCTTTAAGAGACGGCTTCAGATTCCCTTCAGAGCAGCTCTTAAAACACGATTCAAAGTCTTTTAACCTCTTTACATGCACAAAAAGTTCCCTTTATAACCTAAATTAGTGCCAGAATGACACATTTCCCACAGTTTGTTCTGATCATCGCTGCCACAGACCAGAGAAATGTGGATTTATTAAAGTTAAAGCCCTGTGCTCTGTGCCCCGGGTCCTCCAGGTGTGACGCACGCCTCGGTTTGGGCCGCTTGCATCTCCTTCCTGAGCGCCGCCGTCCCGCCGGCCCTGAGGACGTCGGCGCAGGGGATCCTGCAGGGCCTGCACCTCGGGTTGGGCCGCGGCTGTGGAGCCATGGTGGGAGGAGTGTTTGTCAATTATTTTGGTAAGACCTGATGTCCTGATGTCGCAGGATTTATCAGCTGATTTATCTCAGGCCTCCAAGCAGCTCGTCTGTGTTTGCTCTGCAGGCGCCGCGGTGACGTTCAGAGGAATCGGCATGGCCTCGCTCGCCATCCTCCTCATCTTCGCCTTCATCCAGTGTCTGAGTGGAGAGGCTGAAGGAAAAGGTGGGAACAACCTGAAGTTTATTACTGAAACGTGGGAAAAGATGCTTTGTGTGTCTTTAAGTCTTATTCAGAGTACCGTAAACTCCCGACTAGAAGCTGCTACTTTGTTCCCGGGCTGTGAGCACCGCGGTTTATAATCCGGTGCGGCTAATAAATCTTTTTTTCTTGTTTTTTTTTCCATGCCGCCAAAAACATTTTGCCTCGTAACATTAGACCAATAAAATGAACAAATAGTTTACAGTGATGCACTGAAAATCAAACACACTTGCACTACTAACTGATTGTAAATCGGACATTTGTACTCGCCCTCAACATGGAAAACAAACGAAGAAAAGCGTATGATGCAGCTTTTAAATCAGGGCTACCCAAATCCGGTCCTCGAGGGCCGACGTCCTGCAGGTTTCAGATGTTTCCCTGCTTCAACACAGCTGATTCAGATGAAATGGAGCTCTTCAAAAGGTTGTTAAACCAGCTGATGAAGCATCGATCTGAATCAGGTGTGATGGAGCAGGGAAACATCTTAACCTGAATTTGGGTAGCCCTGTTTTAAATAAAGGCGATCAATCTGGCTGTCGAAGAAGGAAACAGAGCTGCTGCACGTGTTGGCATCAATCAATCAATCAATGGTGGTAGGCTTCTGTCCTTTACGCATTTACGCCACGTATTTGTACATTACCGATGGGGATTTAAGTTAAAACCATCGGTGTTACAGGCACTGTTCGGAAGAAAAAAAAGCATTTGCAGTTCGTATTTGTTTATGTTATCATAAGCATTTAATGAAAAGTTTAAAAATCCTTACGTATAACATCTTTCTGTGTAAATATCTCATATTACAGTGTGGACACCTGCGCCTTAAGGCCGGCGCACACCTTTACGATTCGTGTACGATTTTGTCGGCCCGATGACTTCGCATGGGAATCGTAAAGGTGTGCGGTAGCAGCCGACAAACGATTTTGTCATTTCATCGGATCAAATCAAACATGTTTGATATTTCCGTACGGATTTTCCTCGTGCCGAATACAACCGTATGTGTGTGCGGTCTCTGTTTTCCGATGTCATCGCGCAGGATTATTTAAACAGCCAATGGGAATAGCGCACTTAGTCACGTTGGACGACTACGACACAAACATGGCTGCCTCCAGTTTGAAAGTCACGTGATTTGTGGCTTCCTATTTCGGTCATGTGATAACATTCGGTCAAAAAACTCGTAGCTTCGCAAGTGTGTGCGGTGGACGTGCGAGCGTGACAAATACGGTCCGAATTGTTATGCCGATCACCCGACAAACGATGCAACGATGACATCGTAAAGGTGTGCGCCGGCCTTTATAATCCGGTGCGGCCTATACAAGTATAAAATGGATTTTCTTTTTAAAATTAAAGGGTGCGGCTCTATAGTCCGAAATTTGCGGTAGATCAACGTTAAAGTTAGATATCATGCGAGTCAAAGACGTAAAGATGAATAAAGTTGTTGATCTGTAATCATCCGTGTGAAATTTCCCCCGGACGTGGTCAGAAAAGAGTTCAAGAGATCTCATCTCACACCCACCTCCTTTCAGAAGACAAGATTCTGGCGGAGAACATCCCGGTTCCCTCCAGCCCCGTCCCCATCGCCACCATCGACCTGGTTCAGAGCCAGAACGTCATCGGCAGCCCGATCCCAGCCCGCTCCGCCGGCGTGCTGCCCGCCAGGAAGACCAAACACCAGGAGGACCAGGAGGACGGCACCAGGCCGGCCTGGGTGGTCTCCGGCGCCCCCTGGGTCACCATCGCCTTCGCTCTGGTCCAGATCCGAGAGCTGATGAACGTGAAGAAGAGCGGCGGTCCTCCCGCAGAGAATCAGCCGCTGCAGGTGAACACAGAAACTCACGTTCGCACATCTGCCTCTTCGCTGCGTGACTCGATTAAGCTTTCGGTTCATCCGTTGGTTCCTCGCCTCAGTTTTGTACTTAATGTTCAGCAGAGAAAAAGTGTGTTTTCATGGCAGTGATGTCGAGTACACAGAGAGGGGAACGGTTAATATACGAGTAAAACCGAACAGAAAGGGAGCGGAAAGGGGCACAGAAACACAGATCACGCCTGTGATGTAAAAGTACTGTTACTTCAGAATAATGACTCAAGTAAAAGTAAAAAGTAGTCATCCAAATATTTACTTGAGTAAGAGTAAAAAACTACTCAAGTACTGAGTAACTGTTGAGTAACGTCTGATTTATTTGTTAACACAAGCATTCAATCAGACAGACAAAAATACTAAATAATCATCTTTAGGCAAATTAGAGTTCATCCAATTGATAAAATAAATTAAAATGAATGTATTATTTGCAAAATAGCTTAAATAAAAATAATCCAGGTAAATTCAAGTACTTCAATAAAAATAAAAGAGACTTAGGAAATGTGTAAAACATATGTAACCCATATGTAACCTAAAAAACAAACATTCACCTATCCATGGGGGAAAAAACGAGTTTAGGAAACTTAGCGCTACATGTTTCCTCAAGTTAGATGTTGAGTTTCTGCTGAAATGTGCGTTTGTTTTGGTTGACAGAAGACACATAATGTAGCTGCTGTTTCTCACTCTTTGTAAGGTAAACATGCTTTCAGTATGAGGCCTCGTCTGCGTCTTCATTTCCCACCGTTGGTTCTGACATTTTTCATCTGTTTCTTTCTTTGTTTGCTACGACTGCTAATGCTAAAGCTAACCCGTCCCGCCGCTGAGATTGAGTATGGTCACAGATTCTATAATAGTGCTGATTCGCCACTCACGGTGCATTTCCGGTTTCCAACGAGGCGATTTTGGTTGCAGTTCCACCCTCTTTCCACGTGGGGCGCTCAATTTTGGAGACCAGAATGAATGGAGTCCTATGGAGCTATACGCCCTTTCGTGTCCTTATCTCAAGATATAATTTTTTCTCTAATAATTCGAATGTTGTGTTCGAAAGAGGATGTTTAGAAAATACCCATGGCTGAGTTTTAGATTTTTTAGAGCCACTCATTTGCTTAAAAAAAGGATTTGAAGTGTATATGACGTCATACATAACTTACGACGGGGGATGCCGCTTTACGGCAACAATCCTGCTTGTTGTTGGTCCACAGCCTATCTAGTATTATAGAATCTGTGGTTGGTCTCAAAGGCAGCAGCGTTTTCAAGGAAGAGCTGTAGTAAGAGAGAATCTGTGGTAACATAAGCGGAAAAAGTCCATCTTAATTTTGTTGTCGCTTGGTATGGAGCCAGCCGTCAAGCGGTGCCTCTGGTCGTAATTCATTCTCTCGCCGGTCGACCAGCTGTCATTAGCACAATGCTAGCGCGTTGTGGACAACAAGAAGCCAACCTGTAAGAAATCAAAGGGATATATGTACTCGTTCAGTAGATTTTTGACTTGAAACCCATGTTGAGCTCTCAGAAACTACATTCAAATCTGAGCGCTCTTGAGGAGACTTAGGTGAAACTGACCATTTGTAGCATCTAGCTCCATTGGGCCCCATTCATTCTGGTCTCCACCGACGCCCCCAGTGGAATTCTGGTGGAACTGCAGCCAAAAAGCCGGTACAATGGGGCTTAATAGTGAGTGGCAAGGCTGTTAGTTATAATGGCTGTGGTATGGTCACGGGACCAGACTGCACGGCTGCGTCTGATTGGTGGAACACAGTCAGGTGGTAGAGCCTTTGGCAGAAGTCTCTCTCTCTGTCAGAATAAAACATTAAAATGAGGCGTACGCGGGGGGGTAAAAATAATGAGGCGTAGAATACCAAAGAGGTAAGAAGAAAAGTAACCAGCTCAATGTAGCCTAATGTAGCGGAGTAAGAGGACAGTTTCTGCTGCACACATCTACTCAAGGAAAAGTAAAAAGTATAGAGATTTAAAACTACTCCTAGAAGTATAATGTTGGTCGAAATAATCTGAACATGCGGCCGTTGGACTGAAGCACTCACAGGCTGGGAGGACTTCAAACAGCTCATGTTTGAAGTCCTTAAATCTGAACACATGTTCAAACTTTGGGAAAAAAGATGCTTGATTGAGTGATAAGGACGACTGTAAACATGTTAAAAACTCATGCTAACTCATTTAGCACAGAGTTCAAATCTGAAATGACTCTCCTGACTTCACAGGTGAAATATTTTGACCTTTTTTTGAGACGCATCAGTTTGAACCGGACGAGGAAGGAGGTTCAAACTTTAAAGCTTCAACAGGGAGTCGTTGAGGCGTTAGTTTCTGTATGTCTGCAAGTTGTACGTTTGTTATGTGTCATCAAACCTTGGGCATCTGGTGTGTAATTTAACGTAGTAAACACAAACATAACGAAGCTTTTCCTCCAGTCGTACCAAAAACACTCCAACACACATAGTCCGGCAGTGTAGCAGTAAGCTAGCAGCAGAAGCTAGCAGCAGAAGCTAGCAGCAGAAGCTAGCAGCAGATGCTAGCAGCAGATGCTAGCAGCAGAAGCTAGCAGCAGATGCTAGCAGCAGAAGCTAGCAAACGATGCTTTCTCATCAACAGTGATAGAGCAAGTTGTCGAGCTGACAGCAGCACATTTCCCCCAGAAGCTGGCTTCATCCGTCCAGCAGGGTGGATGTGAGTGGGCGGGGCTTAGCAGAGGAGTGACAAACAGTTTGTTAAATGGGAACTTTCACACAAAGGGGAGCTAAGAGGGAGCTAAGAGTTTTTGGGGAGTTTTCCACTCCAGACATCCTAACATATGCTCCCAAGGACAGAAAAGGAGAATTTTCCTCAATATGTCACTTTTACAATCTAATTCAGGATGAACATGTGACACTTATCCTTTATTCAGTCTTTTCTAAGGGAGGCCAGCACAGGCTACAGCAATGATTATGAATATTTAGACAGCTGGATGAACGTTTTCTTGTTATATATACCGTATATGTACCGTCAAGATATTTATATGTGGCCCCAAAAGCTTTTAACAGACCGACAACACTTCTCAGATATGATTAAAAACCCGAAGCATTCATTCTGGATAATCTCTAACAGTTCATACATGAAGTGATTTTAGTGATGTGATTCGCTCATAAGTCCTAAAAGAAGACGTTAACATCTGTTGTTTAACTCTCACTAATCAGACACTTCCTTCTCCCACCGGCTGCCCACTCACTCTGAAGAAAGGTGAGCGTGTGAAGGTTAATGGAAAACTACTGTGTGCAGGGTGGTGGTGGTGGTGGTGGAGGTGGAGGTGTCCAGGGTTTCCTCCTTCTGTGTGTTGATGCATGCTGTGATAACAGTGACTAATCCCTACCTGTGTGGCATGTGGGCGTGGACATGCGTGCGGACGTCTTTGTGTTTTTTGTGAAACGCCCACACCTGAGTGCTTACGTGACGCGGGGCGCATGCCTGCCTGGGTTACTCCCTGATGATGTCAATCTGACATCATGAGTTTAGTTTTAGATGTTGGATTGTTCACTGAATCCGCTGCTGGACTGCCTACACAAAATACATAATATACAAAATACAATGTTTCAGAAAATACAACAAATAAAACAGAAAAGACGAAATATACTAAATTTCACAAAATACAAAATATTTTTAATAATTTATTTTAGTAATATATAAAAAATAATTTATTTTAATATTTAATATTTTAATATAACATTTTATTTATTTTATTGAAAAAAATTATTTTTAAATAAAAAAATCAAAATAAATAAAAAAACTCAAAGAAGGATTTTGCATAAAATCAAGAGAATTATGGACAACCCTGAACATCCTCTCCATGAGACTGTTATCGGAAAACAGAGTCTCAAAGAGTCTCAGCGTCTGCAAAACGGACCGCGACAGGAAATCTTTCCTGCCCACAGCCATCAGCATCTATAATAACTCTTTGATTTAATTGAGTTACATCAACATTTAATTTCCCTCTGGGATAAATAAAGTATTTTGGAATTGAATAGAAAAGATAAAATAAACAAAATTTCACAAAATAAACAAATTTTTTCGAAATCAAAACAGAAAAGACGAAATAAATAAATAAATAAAAACAACATTTAACAAAATTGACATTTCACAAAATGTTGTCAGGAAAATAAGATGATTTCATGTCTTTAAAACAAAAGAGAAGACTTTTAAATGGAGCCAGCTGGCTTCACTTTTGTTTTTATTATAAAACAACAGATATTGATTCATTAATCTTTAAAAAATACACCTGAGGGAGCATCTTATAAAAACAGGTCTGTTTAAATAATCTGTCAGGATATTACACATCGGCTGATTTAAACTTTAAATACGGGATCTTCCTTTAAAAGAAGTTAAAGTCATTTTGGCACACCTCCTAGTGTTCTGCTATGAATAAGTGCACGGGGTGCAACACTTCAAAAGGCTTTTTACAACATGATAAGCAGCCGGTAAAGGTTCCACTAGCGTTTTGACACTAGATCAATTAAAAATAAAAGTAACATCCATCCATCCATCCATTTTCTCTCGTATGTAACTTAGAAAGTTAGCTCTGTTAGCAGTTAGCATCACAGCTACGTGCTAGCATCGCATTAAGTCGCTCCAGATCAGTCGGATTAACGTTGAAACCAGGAGCGTAAACGTTTAGCTGGAGCTCCACCCTCTCAGCGCAGCCTCAGCAGCGTTCGTTCCCACGGAGACGCGGCGTCCTCTCCGGCGTGGATAGATTCCCACAGAGGAGCGAGGAAGACGTGCTGAGATGGAGCTGAAGACGGGAGATGAATGCAGTGAGACGTCAGGGAGGCTTGGGCTCATGTCTGAGGCTTCAGGCAGATAGCATGTTAGCATGTTAGCATGTTAGCATGTTAGCATTAAGCTGCCAGCTGTTTTGGAAAGAAGAATGTTGTTTTGCTTCCGGTTTGTTTGTTTGAACGTTTCATCGCTTCATCTCTGTGTGTTCCCCTGGTTGCTAGGTACCTAATGAGCGGGCGGCGGCCGGGTGCGAGGCGTTGGGCAGAAACCGGAGCGATGACCGGCTGGCATCCATCCACAAAACACAAGCAGGCGCCACCCACGCGGCGCCCACAGACTCTGACGGAGACCAAACGCACCCTGCCTCAGACGGAGGAGCCTCCCCGGAACACTCCCAGTATTTTCCTGCTGAGCAATGAATGGGTTTGTCCCACAGTTAGCGCCTCCACCTGCCTCCACCTGCCTCCACCTGCTCAGAAACACTGTATTTATAACTCCTTCTTAAAGCAAATGAAGTTATTTAATTATATCTTTAATAGTTTGAAGGCTGGTTTCGGGGGGACTGAATTCAGAGGCGCGCTCGGTGGCGTTCCCTCATCTTTGTGCACTATTTAAACTGCCGGTGGAGTACGAAGGACGTTCCTTCACACGTACATGTGCCTCTTTTTTTAGCTACCTGAAAGGTGATGAAATCTGACACCCGTTTCCACGGTTACCTGGGCATGAACGACGCTCTGCAGATGTTTAAGCTGCAGTTGTTGGTTCCCAGCAGTCGTTGCTGGTTCATTTTCCTCTTTGCGTGCGCGTTGGATGAAAGATCCTGATCGGCGCGTGTGGGCGGAGACTATGGGATGGATTACTGTCGCCATCAGTTTACCGTGAGGGGCGAGAAGGCTGTTCAGACGCTGCTGGATGGAGTAAAGCGGGTAAACGCTTCCCAAAACGGGGTTTTATTTGGTTTGAATCGATGATTTCAGAGATTTAAAAGCTTAAACTGGAACTCTGAAGTCCGAATGAAGCACTTTTTAAAACGGTCCGGTGAGGAGAACGCATTGAAGTCCACAGAAACCTTTGATTACCTTTAAAAGAACTTGTGCCTTTGCTGGATTAATGATGTGTGTTTGTGCCTTTATGCCGCTGCATTAAGTCAGATCTGATGACTTAATAACAAGCGAAAGCCCTAAAGCTGACTGTTCTGTACGAGAAAAAAGATTAATTTAGTAAAACAAAACTACATCAACCATTTAAAGTCAGAACGTTTAACAGTATTTAGAACAAAATGTCGAGTCTAAAGTCATTTTTTGCCTGAATTAACTGAATAATTCCTGAACTTTTGTTGCGATCTTCGTTATTTCTGCGCTCTGGCTGTTGGGAAGCTGTAGTTTTAGACGCATCTTGTTCATTTTTTAGATTAAATTGGCCCTTTGGTGTCAGATTTCATCCCTTCTTTTAAACCAAACTGGCAGGACTGAGGCTGATGTCGTATTTCTGCACCTCAGATGAAGAAGAAGAGGCTCTTTTTAAGCCTCTTAGCTGAAGCAAAGACCCGTTTTCTGCTCTGCACTCCTACAGAGAGATCTGCCGTCTTTAACGCCGCCTCATTCCAATATTTTCATATCGAGACTGCCAACAACACACACACACACACACACGAACGGGGCTTCCTGTCTATGAATCTTCATGCCAAACTATTCCCAGTATTCAGTGTATTTGTGTCACAGTGTAGAAAAAGCCTTAAAGTGAAGAAACTCTGTTTACTGTTTTGCTGTAAAACTGATTAAAGGACATTTTTGGGGAAAAAAAGGTGAAGAAAATTGAATCTTTTGTGTCTCAGAACTCATGAAATCAACATTAAGTCTTTTTTATTTCTGGACTTGAACTGATTTAATGCAGTTTCAGCTCATCTTTAATGACTTCGGACTGGCTTTAAACCAGATAATCACACTACCACCACCATGCAGGCTGTTCTGGAGCTTTCAGGCACTTTTTGTCCCGGGCATAACGTCAGCAAAGCTCCCTGATGGCTTCAGAAATATGGAAGTTTTTCTGTGCCATCAGAGTTTGAATATGAATTACTAATATTGAATTTTTACAGCATCAAAATCAGACTTTGAATTTGAAAAACCAACAGTGTAAAAAAAAAGTATTTCTAAAACAAAGATCAGTGTAAAAAAATTCAACTTCAACAAAGATCAGCCGTGTCCACCAACGGGTGATGCTGCTTCCTGAGTGAGTGAGTTTACTTTATTTGCTATTTTTTAGTAAAATTGATTAATAGATATTACTTAATATCTATTGAGCTGATCTGAATGGAGCGTAACTTGATTGGCTGCCGTTGGAAGAATTGAGACACGGATCGATTGCTTCTCACGGTTTACCCGGAGTCTGGTTCTTTTTCCACTGAATTTTTTAAAGTTAAATTTTTTTCCATTGAATTTTTTTAAGTTTATTTTTTTTGAAGTTGAATTTTTTTAAGTTTAATTTTTTAAAGTTAATTTTTTTAAGTTTAATTTTTTAAAGTTAAATTTTTTTCCACTGAATTTTTTTAAGTTTATTTTTTTTAAGTTGAATTTTGTAAGTTTATTTTTTTTAAGTTTAATTTTTTAAAGTTAAATTTTTTTCCATTGAATTTTTTGAAGTTTATTTTTTTTTAAGTTGAATTTTTTTAAGTTTAATTTTTTAAAGTTAATTTTTTCCCATTGAATTTTTTTAAGTTTATTTTTTTAAGTTTAATTTTTTAAAGTTAATTTTTTTCCATTGAATTTTTTTAAGTTAAATTTTTTAAAGTTAATTTTTTTCCACTGAATTTTTGTTTTTAGAAATAGATTTTTTTTTTTTTTTTTTTTACATTGTTGGTTTTTCAAATTCAAATTCTGATTTTGATGCTGTAAAAATTCCATATTAGTAATTCATATTCAAACTGATGGCACAGAAAAACTTCCATACAGAAAGCCCCTCCTTCCTCTGAGGAACTCCCTGGCAAAACATCTGCTTTGAGCTTTCTATGCAGTCGATTCAAAACTGGACACGAGCAAATGATTTGGATAATAAGCCTGAACTTTGATGGGAATTATGAAACAGCGGGGACTCCAAAACGGGGGAGTATAGCAGCTAAACGCAGCTGTGACACGCCGCCTTAAACCTGCTAACCTCCATGTTCATTTATCAGTCAGACGGCTGTGGGGAAAGTCCAGAAAGCGCCTCATGACCGGTGTGTGAGGAAGCAGCCACTTGGTGGCAGTAGCGCTCCGAGGACTCGGTCTTTAATGGAGCCTCTGAGCGTTGGGGGGGTTATTGAGGTCGTGGTGCGCCTGCTACTGATGGGTGTGTGTGGGAGGACAGTAATAGGCTTCCTCAAAAACCAGACTATGTGCTGTCATAAAAAAAAGATCAGAAATAATAAAAATTGAGCCGTCTTGGCACGCTGGGCCTGTCTGATATCCGTGCAGAAATTTCCCCGGCCGTTGTGTTGTGTTGCGAGCTCTTTAATAACGAACGGTTAATAGTGTTGTTTTCCTTCCAAGGTGCCACGACCGCGAGCTGCTGCCGAACAAAGCTGCGCGTTTTTTATTTAAATGATGCCAGAGGTTTTATTCCCTTCCGTGTCTGACCTCCGGATGCTTCCTCTCTGCCACAAAGAGCTGAGCTCGCTGCCCGTTTGGGTCGCCTGCTCTGTGGCCGTCAGCTGAGGGTTTCACACCCGATTCTGGCTCCTCTTCCACCATCCGAGCCGCCTAACATCCTGTTTTTTTAATCTCGATGTCGGTGAAGTATTCTTTTAAAGCCGCTGCCTCGTTAGCGAGCCTCATCTCAGTCGTTTCCCTAATTGTAGCCAATTAGCATCCATATTAAAAAGCATGAATAATCCCTCCTATCTGTCTGTTGCTGCTGGCCGACAGCTGCCCGGATACAACCTCGGGTTATTTATAGCACCTCTGCCTCCCTGGGCTGTGAGGGGGCAGCCAGACCTGTCTGTGAGCCACAGGAGCCGCTAAAAAGCAAAGAAACGAAGCTTTAAAAGTTGCACTTTCAGATTAAAACCAACGTTTCCAAGCAGGCTGTGCGTTTCCCCGCCTCGGGTCCTTTGCAGCCACTGCTTTACCGGCAGAAAAACATCCAACCCGGACGTTTTTATTCCCTGAAATCTGTGCTCCACCAGAACTTTGGAGGTGGAGGCTGACCTTTGACCTTAGCGATCCGGCCCCTGTAGCCCCATCAGACGCCTCTGCATCCGACGTCTGTAGTGATACAGAAGTCTGGCAAAATAAGGTAATGATTTGGAGAAGTGTTTTATTTGGCAGCTCGTTCATGCTCGCACTATTTTCTTAGCGGTGGCGGAGTAATATCAACGAACATCCAGTACAAAATGTCAAATAAAACACGACAGAAGCAACGAAATTTGATATGGATTACCAGTGCACACCAGTAACCACTCCGGTGAGTTGATGATTTTGAAAACGGACGTTTATGGTGCTTTTACGGACCTTTTTGGACATGCGCATGACTTGCCATTTTGAAGCAGGTTGAGATGAATCAAAATTAGGCAAATACCGGAGACAGCAGTAAACATCAAAAAAGCGGTGAGGGGGGTTCTAAAACATTGCAGACGACTCAGAAAAGAGGCTTAATGTAAAAAAAAACTGCAGTTCCCCTTTAAAAAGTGTTTTTTGGGGGGAATTTATTCTATATTTAATGTTCTTTGTTGTTGAACTCAATCAGAAATGAGACGTTAGTCCAACATGAGTATATTTCTGTTTAGTAGCATTTTAAATCATAAGTCATGAAGCCGCAGACCACCATCAGGTCTTGTTTTGACTGTGGGGGGTGAAACCTGCAGACTCTCCTCTCTGGGAGGCAAACTGCAGGATAAATGACTAAACTGAGGAGTGAAGTGAGCAGGCAGCAGAGCAGGTCAGCGGGTTAAAGACGGGCCCAGAAAGCCCCCCGCAGCGCTGCGATCAGGACCACCTGAGTCACGTCTGAGTCAGACTGGAGACCACAGAGTCCTGCTGTTGGCAGGAAGCTGCAGTCTGCAAACCGCATGGCTGCCAGCCTTCTTCTTCTCCTTTCAGGAGGCTTTCCCCGTTTCTGCACCGCGCCGCGCTCTGTGCGGATTCCCTGCTTTGTTGCGACATAAATAAATGTAAAGCTGCTGTTTACGAACACAGAGAGAGCGAGGTGTTAAAAGGAAAAGCGCTGTGTGTAATCTGCAGGAGTCCTTTAAATCCAGAAATCACCAGAAACAGCAGCGGAAACGAGCCGCGTTCACACTGTGCGCGTCCCTTTTAAGCTTTATTACCGTGCTGCTAGGATTCAAAAGCAGCACTTTTTGGAAAATAAACGTCTTTACGGTTAAATATTGACTTTAAATGATGTGCAAAGCTTGTTTTAGTCACACTTCCTGCAGCGAAGCCTCTGTTTCTGGATGTATCACGGCGGACAGCTGTCACGGCCGCTCTGGCATCAGCGCGCCGCCTGCGCGCCGCCGCAGCCTCACCTGTCAGCACGGACACGATGCTGAATGCTTTTTCATTCTTTGCAGCTCTCACGCTCTCCCAACGCACGACTTCAAGTGTTGACGATGAGCTCTGTGACCTGGGATAGATAAAGTCTGCCTGTTTGATCATAAAAAGGCTCCTTCCAGCTGATAATCTCCTTAAACGCCAGGAATTAGCGGCGCGTGCTAAGAGCCTTTAATCCCGGGGTTCCTCAGGGAGCCCTCTGGGGTTTTAATCTCACAGGTTTCCTTCTGCCTCACAGTGTGCAGGCACTGACGTGTATTTTAAAACATCTTAAGCACATTACAAGCACAGCATTCTGTCTGCGTAATCACATTTGGAAAATGACATGCATCATTATCGAGGCAGCAAATTAGCATTTCCATCCAGCGGTCACAATAGTCTGTGCTTTCCAAATATTGCCAGAGCCTCTCAGGCAGGATGGAGGTGACTGCGTTGCTCAGGTTGGAGCCTCTTCCCGACATCTGATCAGGGAGAGAGGCTGAGGTGAGGACCACATCTGAGAGATTTTTCTCTCTGCTTATAAACCCTGATGGTGTGGATCAGAAAGGCCTTCTAATGGACACGAATGATCAGTAATTAAAAAACAATGAGAGGCTCCGAGCCGCCGTGCAGCTCTGCGGTGTGGTTAATGATGGATTACGACCATAATTACCAGGAGATGAGAACAAGCTTCAGAGTGAAGTGTGACTAACCGGACTAATTACAGCAAAAACCTTGTTTTCCAGATGCTTCCACATCTGCAGCCTCCGCCAGATGCTGCTGTCAGACGGAGTGATGTGAGAATGTGTGTTTTATCCAGATCTTCTTCCCCTTTTCTCTCGTGGAGACGAAACATTTTCCAGTTTCAGTGAGACCCAAAGTCCCCAAACAGTGAAGGGAAATGGATCGGACCGTTTTCCCCTCGTCACATTTTGGTCGTTCAGAAGGTGCAGAAATGAAGGATGAGTTCATTTTGAGGGATTGGTGCCGATATCCAGAGGTAACACGAGAGAAACACGCGTGTCTGCATCCTCTTCCTCTGGGAAAACACTGCATTTTTCACATTTAGAGTAGAAACTGTTGACATTTTCTGCATTTTGGCTATCTGAGCTGAATTTTGCACTTTACAGCCACTCAGTCTTCATAATCAGATCAATAATTCTCATGTTGGTCTGACTAAAACTGGCCTTAAAAGATGAATAAGGTCCAACTACAACTGGCCTACAAGCCAGGACACCACAGAAGAAGAAGCCACACAGGACAGCATCTTATTTGTTAAAATGAAGCTGGTACAGATTATGAGATAGCACCAGTTCTCCACCGGCTGTTTTAGGCTGTGGCCCAACAGGAAAAAGGCCGAAAGGGGCCTGTTGTCGAGGAGCTCAACAAAGTTTCTTGTTTGCTGAAAGGAGAACAGAAGTCCACTTAAAGGGCCGAGAGGAGCTGGAACCAAAGCTGAACCAAAGCTGAACCAAAGCTGGAACCAAAGCTGGAACCAAAGCTGAACCAAAGCTGAACCAAAGCTGGAACCAAAGCTGAACCAAAGCTGGAACCAAAGCTGGAACCAAAGCTGAACCAAAGCTGAACCAAAGCTGGAACCAAAGCTGGAACCAAAGCTGAACCAAAGCTGAACCAAAGCTGAACCAAAGCTGGAACCAAAGCTGGAACCAAAGCTGGAACCAAAGCTGAACCAAAGCTGGAACCAAAGCTGAACCAAAGCTGAACCAAAGCTGAACCAAAGCTGAACCAAAGCTGAACCAAAGCTGGAACCAAAGCTGGAACCAAAGCTGAACCAAAGCTGAACCAAAGCTGGAACCAAAGCTGGAACCAAAGCTGGAACCAAAGCTGGAACCAAAGCTTGAACCAAGGCTGAACCAAAGCTGGAACCAAAGCTGGAACCAAAGCTGGAACCAAAGCTGGAACCAAAGCTGAACCAAAGCTGAACCAAAGCTGAACCAAAGCTGAACCAAAGCTGGAACCAAAGCTGAACCAAAGCTGAACCAAAGCTGAACCAAAGCTGAACCAAAGCTGGAACCAAAGCTGGAACCAAAGCTGAACCAAAGCTGAACCAAAGCTGAACCAAAGCTGGAACCAAAGCTGGAACCAAAGCTGGAACCAAAGCTGAACCAAAGCTGAACCAAAGCTGAACCAAAGCTGGAACCAAAGCTGGAACCAAAGCTGGAACCAAAGCTGGAACCAAAGCTGGAACCAAAGCTGGAACCAAAGCTGAACCAAAGCTGGAACCAAAGCTGGAACCAAAGCTGAACCAAAGCTGAACCAAAGCTGGAATCGCCTGAATCATCCGGCTGCTTCAGTCTTCTGTCAAACCATCAGGAGACCATCTGGAAAGCATCCAGAAACCATCTGACTCTGATCATGTTGGAGCTTCAGATCCTGAGCTGCTCTGCTCCAATCTTTCTGTTTGCTTAACGCTCTGGATTTTCTTCCTTTATTGTAAACTTGTAACTGATGAAGAAATGATGACAGAAGAAAACCAAACACTTTCCTCAGTTTATACGTGAGCCGCCAGAATGAAAAGCACAAAGTGGTAATAACTTGTGGTAACTTCATCCTGTTTTGATGTGAAGCTAAAAGAAAGAAACATTTCAGCCAGAAAACGGTGTGATATCAAACTGAAGCTGCTTTTATGCACCTTTAAACATAAACCACACAAAGACGGCACAGACTAAAAGTCTTGGTTCTCTGGAAGCCTTTCAGTGGTGGTGAAGCCTGGTTTTTCCCTCCTCAGCAGCTGATAAACAGCTCTGATGCATCTTCTAAAGAGTAAAGGATGCGCGACCTTTGCCCTTCTCCCAGCGAACACCTCCACACTGAACCCACGGCCGCCGCCGCCCCGCCGCTGCTGCCTGGACTTCAAAGCGCAGAGACTGGCGTGGTACCAGCGAGCTTTGCCCGTTTCCTCACCTCTCAGTTTCCACACACAACAGCACCAATTAAAGGAATCTGCTCATGTTAGAAGGCGAATTTATTAATATCACAACTGCAGTTTTCTATGTAATGCCCCGAAACGAGCAGCTGTTTTATTGAAGCACCGCGGTACCAATCAGATGCAAACGTCTGCATCTGTAGACTAAACTGGAGCTGGATGTGTTTCCTGTCTCCCTCCTACCTGAAACAACACACCTCCTCCGGCTGCTGATTTTTGGTCAAATGCAGAGTATAGAACACTGCTAAACTGGCAGTAAATAGTCTCAATGAAAGCCAGTGATTGATTGTAAAAAAAGGCTTAAAATACAAGCAAAAATCAATCAAATTGGACTATGGAAATTATTATTTAAGGAGCACTATTTAGGTGATAGTTGTGCAGAAAGAAAGCAGCAGCTGGAGCTACAGAACAGGTTTCTGCTGCTGCTCCAGCAGGACAACAGGGGGACTTTTTGTCCTTGCTGGGATCAATCGCTCCATAGATGACGCCCACCTAGCCAGGCCTCTCTGTGGGCGGCCGGTAGCCCAGCAGGCCGTCCCGGTCCGGCCCCACTGGGCCCCGGCTGGGCCCTCCTCCGGCCCCTCCTCCGGCCCCCGCTGCCTGCAGGGCCGGCACAGCGGGAGAGCTGGAAGCTTTCAGCCGACTCTCCGGTGAACCGTAAAGTCACAGAGGAAAGAAAACAGAGTTTTTCTTTCTTTTTACTGGGATCTTCTTCCTGCCGAAGGAGGGATTCCCCCCCCAACCAATGAGACATCGGGGAGAGGAGGAGGCACCGTGTGATTGGCCAGGAAGTGTTTGATCAAAAACTCAAAAAGTAGATTTACAGAATTTACAAAAAAAGAAAGAAAAAAGCTTCCTCCTTAATCTGAGCTTCTGTCATTAGGGACCGAGCAGGACCTTATTGTATCTGTAGGAGTTCTTCTTATTATTCTTTGCAAAAGGTGCTCGAAAACTTTGCAAGCGCCACCTGCCGGTCGACAACATGAAAAAATCTGGACTTGATATTTTTGGGAGTCGCTCATTGACTCTGTAGCGCCCCTACGATGCTTAAAAATGGTCCCCGCAATGGGGTTAGTTTCGCGTGGGACGACGAAATTCGGTACACTCATTCATCGTGCCCAGACGCACAAAAAAGTCTCCTGCCGCCATGGTCCCACGTCCACAGGAAGGCGGCCATTTTGGATGGAAAGTGAGGCTGCTCAATTTCTCCATTGATAAAATAATTTCACAACTCTACAACATAAAAATTCATAAAAATTCATGTAGAATATAACATATACTTTGTTGTCTACAGTAGTAGATCAACCCTCATCTTACTTTGAAGCTCCCAGATCAAGGAAGTGACGTCGACGCAGCTTTAGCTGCAGAGAAGCTATCAGGCTTGTGTTGATAATAATAAACTCCTGGACTATGTACAAACTTCCAAATGCATCCTTTTGTGAGTACAGACCATATTTGTACTATTGTAGAAGTTTGGTGTCATGGCATGTGATTTTAGTGTGGTAATTTTGGAGATACTGCCAGGGTACGTTAGCTCTTGTACTAAGCTATTCGGGATAACTCAGTAACTCAGCTGATGTTCAGCCAATATCGGAAAAACTGCGGGTGGGCTACTTGGCTGGATGTCACGGTTCAAATGACCCCAGGTTGAATCTACTCCGGAGTATCACTTTAAAAGTGTGTTTTCAGGTGTTCTAATCACTTTTTGTTTTTACATGACATTTGTATTTGTATGAG
The DNA here is from genome assembly GCF_027942865.1 of Odontesthes bonariensis. Taxonomy (NCBI): domain Eukaryota; kingdom Metazoa; phylum Chordata; class Actinopteri; order Atheriniformes; family Atherinopsidae; genus Odontesthes; species Odontesthes bonariensis. The sequence continues at coordinate 7,259,579 of NC_134516.1, forward strand.
GCCTACTGGCCTTGAGATTTTTTTTAACAAGTTGAAAGAAAATGACAAGGATGAAAAGAAAATGTGTAATGTGTGAAGTGATGGGAGATGCTTTAAAGGGGGAATGGACATACTTGCCAATACATATTCTTTTGTTCAAAAGAGTTAAGCTCAATGTTTAAAGGTGCTCTTGTACACTCAGCTGTACTGCTGTTACAGCCAAACATTTTGATCAATATAGACAATTTGATTTTCAAACTTTCGACTGATTTCTTTAATAACTACATTACACAATACTTTTACTTTTAATACTTGAGTAGTAATTTTAAGAATAAACTACTTGCAATACTTAAATACAAAACATGTTTAATACTTTAGTACTTCCACTTAAGTACGGTGCTTAAAGAGCACTTCTACTTCTACTCTAGTCATTTTTTTGATAGAGTACTTGTACTTCTACTCAAGTCTGAATCGCTAGTACTTTATACATGTATGCTATTTACTATACGCTTCTTATCGAGTGTAATCTGTGTCCAACTTTAAGTTTTTTAATGGAACACGAAGCAGCTGTATCGATTTGAATTGAAACGAATCCAAGTGAATACAGGGCTGTGGCTAAAAACCGGCAGCTGTGAACAGAGCTGTGAAGACATGTCTCTCTGTGTTTAATTTGACTGAAACGTGTCGCAAACGTTTCATTAAGACAGAAGGAAACACAAAGTGGTAACTTTCAGACCCCTCTCTTGGGACTTGGTTCTGACTATCTGAAGGAATGCAGTTTACTGGCTCCGCCCCCTCCCTCTCTGCTGTGCTGCCTCCAAAGCCCCTGGAGTACACTGCCCTCTACTCTCAGGCTTTTAAAGGGCCGATTAGGCTTTCTGCTTTGATCCTTGTCCAAAGGAAACTGTGGCGTCTACACAGCACCGTGACGGTTTATTAGCTCACTGCAGTCCTCATTCCTAAACATCCAGAACGCCGTAGAAAAGGTACCGAAAGAAGTCAGGCAGGAAGTAGATGATGCATCCACAGTTTCAACTTATCTGTTTTAGTTTGAGCCTTTCGGAGTCTGTAATATAAACGTCAGTGTTTGCTTTATCTGCTTACAGTTGCCTTTTAAGGCACTTCATATAACCTGACCGATGATCCGCCCGAGAGGGTGGTGCATGAGGACCCATAATAAACCGGGTAAATCTCACAACCCACCGCAGACACGACAGATAAACATGAAAACTATGTAAATTGATGTAAAAATTAGGGCTGGGCAACGATTAAAATGTTTAATCTAATTAATCACATGATTTCCCTGATTTATCACGATTAAAACCCAAAAATGAATCCAGAAGTAGTTTATAGCTTTTAGCATTTAGTTTTATTTTAAATGTGCTGCCATATGAATGAAAGTGCCATAACATTTGTTGTGCAAACACACTTTTAACATCAGCATCTTTCTGTAGTTTTTATGTAGAAGCCTCGCTCCACTGTCTGTTTCCTTGAATGACTTGCTGCTATCAGTTGTGTGTTTTGCCTTTAAGTGATATTTTAGACTGGAACTACTACGCTGAGAAGACAATTCAACTTGGCAGTGTTTACAGATGACTTTGGTTCTGTCGACTCCGCCGTCTGGAAGAACTTTAAAATGAAAATGGCCGAGTAAAAGTTCCGTACCCTTCTCCATGTTTGGTGGATCCGCCGATTACTTTCTTTTCTTGTTCCGCAGCAGACAGCAGCAGACTTTTACAAAATAAAAGCCTGTGAGCGACAGACTTTTACAGAATAAAAGGGTGTGAGCAACAGACTTTTACAAAATAAAAGCCTGTGAGCAACAGACTTTTACAATAATAAAATAAATAATTAAACAGGGGTTGTCTGTGGCGTAGTGGGCTGAGCAGGCGCCCCATGTACAGAGGCTACAGTCCTCGCTACAGCTGGCCCCGGTTTGAGTCCCGCATCAGCCCTGTGCTGCGTGTCGTTCCCCCTCTCTCTGCCCCCTGCTTCCTGTCTCTCTGAATTTTCCATTAAAGGCACAAAAGCCCCAAAAAAGATACAGATACTTAATACTTTATCAGCAGAGTCACCCAGCTCGGCTTTAAGGTCCATTTAGCTTCGGGATCGCTTCTGCGGTTCATCATCTCACACTTTCACACTTTCACTCATTACGGCTGTAAACACTGATGCAAATGTTGAGTTTTTCTTTCTTTTTTCCACCACAAGATGCTTCGTTATATTTGAGAATGTTGTTGTTTGCCAAAATTAAGCTGAATAAATGCAACAGTAGGTTAAAGATTAAACACACAGTATATTCAAATGGCTGTTCCCTGGCTGCCCACGGTGTACAAACATTTACAAATGAGTCATTTAAGAGCAACGACTGACAGGGAGGAGAAGATTAAACTCTGACCGGCAGCTTTGTGGAGAAACAAAGCTCAGTTATTAAGATGAAGGTGCACAGTGGCGCGCCAAATCGGCCACGTTAACATTAAAAATGGCACATTTGACATGCTCAGCTGAGGCTTTTTATGCAGAACGAGCTTCAGTTCCCACATCACAACCTTTAGATGAGATAATGAGACTAAAAGAAGACATTACAGTGAGCTGAAATCCTGGTTCCTCCACATCACAGGCAACAAAGCAGCGTTTACATTTCACCGACACTCGTCTGACACAGTCGGGACATCCTGATTTACATTTTTCTCTCTGAGCCCAAGCTTTATTTTTACCTTCCAGTAAGTGAGTCCACATCACTTCCCAGAGCCACGAGGAAGCAGGAAGCTGGAAACTACATTTCTGAGTTATTTCTCTCACAAAAATGGGCCTTAATTTGCTTTATGCTGATGAAGGAATCTCCTGACCAGAGGTTTGAAGCAGGAAATGGGCTGAAAAAGTAAAAGTAGGCTTGAATTTCCTCTGGATTTTAAAAGAAACAAGAAGCTTTACAGAAGACAGATTTGCACCATTTCTCAAACATTCACCCTCAAACTTTAAAAAGAAAAAAAAAGAAAAAAGAGCCACTGATTCCTCTGCTTCTTCTTTGTTGACGTCTGAACAATTTTCTTCTTCACGCCTTTTATTGCAGGAACGTAGCCACTCAAGTGGTTGATTTGTAGGCCATAAAATTGTCATGTCTGTGGGTTTTTTGCCACGTTTTTGGTTCCTGTTTAAGTTCTTAGTTTTACCATGTTTTAGTTTTGTTCACCTAAAGGTTCAGGTCTTGTATTTAGTTTTGCCTGCTATGCCACCTTTTTCCTCAGTCCTTCTCCTGCCATCAGCTTCACTTCCTTCACCTGTGTTTTCCCCATCAGCTGCACTCACTCACCAATCACCCTCCACAGTATTTAGGCTGTGTTCGAAACCGCATACTTCTCCTACTACTCCTACTACTCATACTAACTTTTTGAGTTAGTATGCGAGTTTGAGTAAGCGAGAAGTTCCCGGATGCATACTAGATTCTCCTAAATGTTGGGTATGCATCATGAGGTTACTACTCATACTAAAACTACCCAAGATGCAACGTAACGTGACGTCGCCGATCGTCATTTCCTGTCAAAGCGTCAGTTTCAAGCTAGCTACAACGAGGGTAGGTTCACTTCCTGTTTTCAAAACAAAAGCACCAATTGTATGGTAATGGCTTTCCCTATGATAAAAGGCAACGGGTATTTTATTTTGTGAAAATAACCGGAAGTGCGTTGCTCACTGCGGCTAGCTTTAGTAGCGCCGAATTCGTGGGAACAAAATTGTAAATAGCCGGTATTTTGTCAGGTTTTCAACACGTTGGGGATCTAAACGACTACTTTCTCGCCTGAAAATGTTTCAAATGTTGCTAAAGTTTACAGAGTTTAGAGCTTAAGAGAAATCAGCTTCAGGACGGCTGATTTCGGCTCGGGCAGGAGCGAAATGCATTGTGGGTAAACGCTCTGCATACTGTCTGATCAATCAGTATGTAGTATGCAGTTTCGAACACAGCCTTAAGGCCGGGGCACACCTTTACGATTTTGTCGGCCCGATGACTTTGCATGGGAATCGTAAAGGTGTGCGGTAGCAGCCGACAAACGATTTTGTCGTTTCATCGGATCAAATTAAACTTGTTTGATATTTCCGTACGGATTTTCCTTGTGCCGAATACAATCGTATGTGTGTGCGGTCTCTGTTCCAATGTCATCGCGCAGGATTATTTAAACAGCCAATGGGAGTAGCGCACTTAGTCACGTTGGACGACTACGCCATTTTCAGTTTGAAAGTCACGTGATTTGTGGCTTCCTATTTCGGTCATGTGATAACATTCGGTCAAAAAAATCGTAGGTTCGCAAGTGTGTGCGGTGGACGTGCGAGCGTGACAAAAACGGTCCGAATTGTTATGCCGATCACCCGACAAACGATGCAACGATGACATCGTAAAGGTGTGCGCTGGCCTTTAGTCTCCAAGTTTGTTCATGTTCATTGCCAGATCCTCACCCGTCACTGTCTCAACCAAGTTAAGTACCTTTCTAGTTATTCCAAGCCATAGCCATGTTTTATTTAACCTTAGCCATGTTTTATTTAACCTTAGTCATGTTTGGTTTAAACTTAGTCATGTTTGGTTTAACCTTAGTCATGTTTGGTTTAACCTTAGTCATGTTTTGTTTAACCTTAGTCATATTTTGTTTAACCATAGCCATGTTTAGTTTAACCGTAGTCATGTTTTGTTTAACCATAGCCATGTTTTGTTTAACCGTAGTCATGTTTTGTTTAACCTTAGTCATATTTTGTTTAACCATAGCCATGTTTAGTTTAACCGTAGCCATGTTTAGTTTAACCGTAGTCATGTTTTGTTTAACCTTAGTCATGTTTTGTTTAACCTTAGCCATGTTTTGTTTAACCTTAGCCATGTTTTGTTTAACCGTAGCCATGTTTTGTTTAACCGTAGTCATGTTTTGTTTAACCGTAGTCATGTTTTGTTTAACCTTAGTCATGTTTTGTTTAACCTTAGCCATGTTTTGTTTAACCTTAGCCATGTTTTGTTTAACCGTAGCCATGTTTTGTTTAACCGTAGTCATGTTTTGTTTAACCGTAGCCATGTTTTGTTTAACCGTAGTCATGTTTTGTTTAACCTTAGTCATGTTTTGTTTAACCTTAGTCATGTTTTGTTTAACCTTAGCCATGTTTTGTTTAACCGTAGTCATGTTTTGTTTAACCATAGCCATGTTTAGTTTAACCGTAGCCATGTTTTGTTTAACCGTAGTCATGTTTTGTTTAACCATAGCCATGTTTTGTTTAACCTTAGCCATGTTTAGTTTAACCGTAGTCATGTTTTGTTTAACCGTAGCCATGTTTTGTTTAACCGTAGTCATGTTTTGTTTAACCGTAGCCATGTTTTGTTTAACCGTAGTCATGTTTTGTTTAACCTTAGTCATGTTTTGTTTAACCTTAGTCATGTTTTGTTTAACCGTAGTCATGTTTTGTTTAACCATAGCCATGTTTAGTTTAACCGTAGCCATGTTTTGTTTAACCGTAGTCATGTTTTGTTTAACCTTAGTCATGTTTTGTTTAACCTTAGCCATGTTTTGTTTAACCTTAGCCATGTTTTGTTTAACCGTAGTCATGTTTTGTTTAACCGTAGCCATGTTTTGTTTAACCGTAGTCATGTTTTGTTTAACCTTAGTCATGTTTTGTTTAACCTTAGTCATGTTTTGTTTAACCTTAGCCATGTTTTGTTTAACCGTAGTCATGTTTTGTTTAACCATAGCCATGTTTAGTTTAACCGTAGCCATGTTTTGTTTAACCGTAGTCATGTTTTGTTTAACCGTAGCCATGTTTTGTTTAACCTTAGCCATGTTTTGTTTAACCTTAGCCATGTTTAGTTTAACCGTAGTCATGTTTTGTTTAACCATAGCCATGTTTAGTTTAACCATAGCCATGTTTAGTTTAACCATAGCCATGTTTAGTTTAACCTTAGTCATGTTTAGTTTAACCATAGCCATGTTTAGTTTAACCATAGCCATGTTTAGTTTAACCATAGCCATGTTTTGTTTAACCATAGCCATGTTTAGTTTAACCATAGCCATGTTTAGTTTAACCATAGCCATGTTTTGTTTAACCATAGCCATGTTTAGTTTAACCGTAGTCATGTTTTGTTTAACCATAGCCATATTTTGTTTAACCATAGCCATATTTTGTTTAACCATAGCCATGTTTTGTTTAACCATAGCCATGTTTAGTTTAACCATAGCCATGTTTAGTTTAACCGTAGTCATGTTTTGTTTAACCATAGCCATGTTTAGTTTAACCATAGCCATGTTTAGTTTAACCTTAGTCATGTTTAGTTTAACCATAGCCATGTTTAGTTTAACCATAGCCATGTTTAGTTTAACCTTAGTCATGTTTTGTTTAACCATAGCCATGTTTTGTTTTCGTCACAGTTTAGTTTTTGGTATCCGGCTCAGTTAAAACCTGTTTTTTGAAAATAAAAAACAAGATAAGTACCCGCACCCGCCCTACCTGACTCTAAGATTCTGATGTAAACGCAGTTCTTTACAGTCACACTGCAGCTATAGATGGTGAAAACGTATCGTTTCCAGGAGGCAGGATTGTGTTAAATCTGCTGATAAAGGCTTTAAAACAACCAGCAGATAGTTAGAAGCCACTGACCAGTGGGAACATTCAGACCCTGACTGTGCTGTAGTTACTCCTGATGATCTGATATGTGATTAAAGGCGGATAAATCTTTATTTCCCGGTGTTTGTGCGCTGGCTGTCAGCTCGTCTGTGCGTTCATGTCACCAAGACAAATCCCCGTGCGCGCTCGGTGGCTGTGATGTGCTGCAGGGACGTGGGCCGGGGGATGTGGGTACTTGTGTGTGAGGAGCCCTAAGTTGCAGAGGTTTCTTTTCTAATTGAGTCAGGGACTTATGCTGGCAAGGTAGGCGTGTGAGTGGGGGGGAGACTAATCCCAAGCTGCTGTTGTTTTTCGTGCCTGCTGGCTTGAGATCAAAAACTTAACAGCAATAATCATGCAAAATGTGGGGCTCCACTTCAAAGCTTGCCTCAACTTTGCTCACACCCTTGCAGCTCGCATTGTTTCATCATTTCGAGCAGTTTGTCTTGCATTTTTCCCCCAATCGCTGTCAGATTAGTCAGGCTAGTCAGATCTGTGAGTGAAGTCATAACCTATCTGCAGTAGCCCAACATTAAAGGGACAGTTCGCCTCTTTTGACATGAAGCTGTCTGACATCCCATATCAGCAACATCATGTATGAACATCTTCTTACCCCCTGCTGCGTCCTGTGAGCAGAGTTCCAGCTGAGTTTTGGTGTTGATGAAGGTAGTCCGGCTAGTTGGCTGGGGTTTAAAAAATAAAGCGTTTTGCTTCTCAAAACAATATGCGTTCAACAGAGTAATACACTGGAAAAAATCTAAATCTTACCAAGAATATTTGTCTCATTGAGTATCTCATTACACTTAATATAAGACACAACTGCCTAACAAGTACTATTTCAGCCAGATATAGGGACTTGGTTTAATACAATGCATCTGGAATATCTTGTTAAATGAAAAAGTCTTGAAAACAAATTGTTTTGAGTCACACGTCATATGAAACAAGCTTTTTTTTCATTTGAAGAGGTTTTTAAGCTAATTTCAAGATCACTTTTATCTCAAAAGTCCTAAATATCACATCTTATTTCAAGAAATCTTAACAAGCCGATTTTCACTAGTTCCATTGGCAGATTTTTTTTTTTTTTTTAGCTTATTTCAAGCAAAACGTCTTTTATTTGTTGTTGTTTACTTATTTTTGGAGGGGCATTTTTTTCCAGTGTACATTTGCATCACTGCCTGCTGCCGACAGCCGCGCCTGTTACAGTGTTTACTGCTCGGTCTGCACAGCAGGCAGTGATACGAAGGGAGAGAAAATAGGGCCAAGCGATTGTGAGGTCTGACTTTTTCCTGGAGAACGATTTTGTGATGCAAATGTATTACTCTGTTGAACGCATATTGTTTTGAGAAGCAAAACGCTTTATTTTTTAAACCCCAGCCAACTAGCCGGACTACCTTCATCAACACCAAAACGAGGCTGGAACTCTGCTCACAGGACGCAGCAGGGGGTAAGAAGATGTTCATAAATGATGTTGCTGATATGGGATGTCACACAGCTTCATGTCAAAAGAGGCGAACTATCCCTTTAAGGATTAATCACACCTTCAGATAAGCTCAGAGCTGAGGTGTTCTGACACACCGCTGGTTTCAGTGTGTGGTCGTGGCGGCGACGTCAGCAGCGCTCGGGGTGAGGCTGCCGTGGGCGGTTAGGGTTGCTGCGTGGCCAAAACGGGCAAATCCCTCCACGTCAGCCGGCTGCATGTCAGCGGGGGGCCGCAGAGCGTCCCACCGAAGCCCTCCAGCTGCAGCACGCTGCAGACCGAGAGCCAAAACTCCACCACGACACCACGCCTGGCCTACTTTCTGCTGAGCTCATCGCCCACAGACTGAGACACCTGTGATGGAGGGACCTTTTTTAATAAAGTTTCCTCCAGAAATGTTTGATTCTGGGTTTTGTTGGCTGTAGAATCTTCAGATCAAAGAATCGTGTCGCTAAGCTACGTTTATGGTGATTTAAAACGTCTCACAGGGGGTAAATAAGTGAACCCCTGATCCAGCAGCTGGTAGCAGCAGTGAGAAACTAAGTGAACCCCTGATCCAGCAGCTGGTAGCAGCAGTGAGTGAGAAACTAAGTGAACCCCTGATCCAGCAGCTGGTAGCAGCAGTGAGTGAGAAACTAAGTGAACCCCTGATCCAGCAGCTGGTAGCAGCAGTGAGTGAGAAACTAAGTGAACCCCTGATCCAGCAGCTGGTAGCAGCAGTGAGTGAGAAACTAAATGAACCCCTGATCCAGCAGCTGGAAGCAGCAGTGAGTGAGAAACTAAGTGAACCCCTGATCCAGCAGCTGGTAGCAGCAGTGAGTGAGAAACTAAGTGAACCCCTGATCCAGCAGCTGGTAGCAGCAGTGAGTGAGAAACTAAGTGAACCCCTGATCCAGCAGCTGGTAGCAGCAGTGAGAAACTAAGTGAACCCCTGATCCAGCAGCTGGAAGCAGCAGTGAGTGAGAAACTAAGTGAACCCCTGAGGAGTTCATGGTGGGCTCAGTGACTGCGAGGTGCCCAGGTCCTGTGGCTGCAGAACCAGCCCAGATCATCAGCCCTCCACCACCGTGCCTGACAGCTGGTGTGAGGTGTTTGTGCTGATATGCTGTGTTTGGTTTCCTCCAAACGTGCTGCTGTGCATTATGAGCAAACATCTCCACTTTGGTCTGCTCTGTCCAAAGGACATTGTTCCAGAAGTCTTGTGGTTTGTTCAGATGCAGCTTTGCAAACCTAAGCTGTGCTGCCATGTTCTTTTTAGAGAGAAGAGGCTTTCTCCTGCAGCCCTTCCACACAAGCCATACCTGTTCAGTCTGTTTCTAACTATGCTGTCATGACCTTTAACCTTTAACATGCTAACTGAGGCCTGCAGAGTCTGAGATGTAGCTCTTTGGGTTTCTGACCTTGGGGTGACCTTTAACCTTTAACATGCTAACTGAGGCCTGCAGAGTCTGAGATGTAGCTCTTTGGGTTTCTGACCTTGGGGTGACCTTTAACCTTTAACATGCTAACTGAGGCCTGCAGAGTCTGAGATGTAGCTCTTGGGTTTCTGACCTTGGGGTGACCTTTAACCTTTAACATGCTAACTGAGGCTCGCAGAGTCTGAGATGTAGCTCTTGGGTTTCTGACCTTGGGGTGACCTTTAACCTTTAACATGCTAACTGAGGCCTGCAGAGTCTGAGATGTAGCTCTTGGGTTTCTGACCTTGGGGTGACCTTTAACCTTTAACATGCTAACTGAGGCCCGCAGAGTCTGAGATGTAGCTCTTGGGTTTCTGACCTTGGGGTGACCTTTAACATGCTAACTGAGGCCCGCAGAGTCTGAGATGAAGCTCTTGGGTTTCTGACCTTGGGGTGACCTTTAACCTTTAACATGCTAACTGAGGCCCGCAGAGTCTAAGATGTAGCTCTTGGGTTTCTGACCTCGGGGTGACCTTTAACCTTTAACATGCTAACTGAGGCCTGCAGAGTCTGAGATGTAGCTCTTGGGTTTCTGACCTTGGGGTGACCTTTAACCTTTAACATGCTGACTGAGGCCCGCAGAGTCTGAGATGTAGCTCTTGGGTTTCTGACCTTGGGGTGACCTTTAACCTTTAACATGCTAACTGAGGCCCGCAGAGTCTGAGATGTAGCTCTTGGGTTTCTGACCTTGGGGTGACCTTTAACCTTTAACATGCTGACTGAGGCCTGCAGAGTCTGAGATGTAGCTCTTGGGTTTCTGACCTTGGGGTGACCTTCCCAGGTTGATGGTTAGCAGCAGCTGCTGATGTCTTTCCTCCTTGGCATCGTGCTAACACACACCTGGATGCTGCTTTAATGGAGCTGCTCACACTGACTGATGATCAGTTAATCGGAGCATTGATCAGCAGCTCTCTTAATAAATCGGTATGTCGCAGTGAGGAGTCTTTCACACTCTGCTGTGGGTTTTGTTGAATAAATAATGACACGTGTCACGTCTCGGTTTTATTTAACACACAGGAAATCCCAGAAGTACAACAAAGGATCCAAGCAGGGAGTAAAAAGAAAAAAGTCCCTCCAGCTTTAAAATAATTGGTGAGATCGTTTGCTTTGCTGATATCCAGAAAAGGAAGGACGGCGGTTACAGAGCATCAGGAATCGTCCCGGCAACCGTTGGACTAACACAACGAGCCTGGATATTTTATATTTACAGAGACACTGAAGGAGTGACTCCAGCTCGTGTTCAAGGGCACTTTGAAAGGTTGGTTTTCATAGGTTTAACCTTTCAGCAGAGATGGGAACTCGAGTCGACATCTTCTTCCCCCTGCTGCGTCCTGTGAGCAGAGTTCCAGCCTCGTTTTGGTGTTGATGAAGGTAGTCCGGCTAGTTGGCTGGAGTTTAAAAAATAAAGCGTTCTGCTTCTCAAAACAATATGCGTTCAACAGAGTAATACATTTGCATCAAAATCGTTCTCCAGGAAAAAGTCAGACCTCACAATCTCTTGGCCCTATTTTCTCTCCCTTCGTATCACTGCCTGCTGTGCAGACCGAGCAGACCGAAGTGCAGTTCTATTTCAGCCAGATATAGGGACTTGTTTGAAGACAATACATCTTGAATATCTTGTTAAATGAAAAAGTCTTGAAAACAAATTGTTTTGAGTCACATATCATATGAAACAAGCTTTTTTTTTCATTTGAAGAGGTTTTTAAGCTAATTTCAAGATCACTTTTATCTCAAAAGTCCTAAATATCACATTTTATTTCAAGAAATCTGGACAAGCCGATTTTCACTAGTTCCATTGGCAGATTTTTTTGCTTATTTCAAGAAAAACGTCTTTTATTTGTTGTTTTTCTTATTTATTTTTGGAGGGGCATTTTTTCCAGTGCTGTTTCTGCTTCTTCGTAGTCGAGTCTGTTCACCTGGAAATGTGTTCCGTACGCTGCGTGTTAGTTGTTCCACTTCTGTTGATAGCTGGGCTTCAATAATACATCTTTTAGCAGGAAGAAACAGACTATTTGTTGGTTAGTAGCTTTACTGGAGGAAAAAAAAGTGTTTGGTTTAGTTTAACTCGACTTTGATCGATAAAAGAAGCTAATTTCACTGCTTTGGTGCCGCTTCTAATCCCAGTATTAGGACGAATGGTTCAGCATTAAGACCAAAGCAGGACACCGTGCTGGGCTGAGCTTGTTGGGGTTTCACCTCGCTGCTGTGAGACGCTCGTTAACCCCGTCCTGACTCCTGTTTTCCTCGTTGTGAGGGAGTATTATCTTTCTGTTCTGTAAAAATCACCCATGTTTGGCATCTGTGTTCCAATCAAACCTTCACGTCAGCATTACCCTGCAGCTCCTGCTGATGTTTAACTGACTTTGAACGGTTATTTTACAGCATTATTATCTCTGCTGTACATTATCAGCGCTCATTCTGGCAGAAAAAGTGAAAAACAAAGCGAGTTAAACATGAAACCGAGGTGTGGGAGTGTGTGCATTCATGGAGGAATGTGCAAGGAGAACAGGCTGATGAGAAAGGGTTAAAAGGAGCTGGAAGCTGCATTAACTGCATCTAAAAATATGTATGAGCACTTTATGGGATTTAATTTGTTTTATTTCTCTTTTTCTTTCTTTTGTATGTACAAATAGTTACAAACATTTTCTTTTTTATACATGTTTGAGAATAAAAATCTATCAATCAATGTATATTTTTAAACAGGAAGTATGTTAACGGAGGACGATGAGGGATAAATATATGAATAGAATAGGGTTAATTGTTATATTGTAATTTAATTAATATATGGTATATATTTATTTATGGGGATAGTTATATATATATATATATATATATTTATATTTACAAGGGTATGTGTGTAGTATCCTAAGTTTTAAATCCAGGTTAAAACATTTCTCTTTCGGTGTGCTTATGGTTGAGTTTATCTTTCTTTTCCCCCTCTTCTTTGATTGCTTTTAACTGTGTTTTTAATTTTTCTTCTCTTTAAATTGCTGCTTTATGCTGTTCTTTTAAATGCCTTGTCTTTATGTAAAGCACATTGAGTTGCCTGTGGTATGAAATGCGCTGTATAAATGAAGATGCCTTGCCTAGTATATATTTATTTCGATATTTAGGAAGTGCATATATGGCATATATTTATATAAGTGTATTGTAGTTGGGATATTTACAAACTGAAGAGTAGTTAAAAAGGGAAACTAAAATGTGTGCTGTTTTGTTATGTATTAGCACTTTATGTGATTTATTTTTTTTTAATTTCTTTTTCTGTCTTTTGCATGTGCAAATACTTACTTACATCTTCTTTTTTATACATGTTCGAAACTAAAAATCCGAAGTTTTCCTCACAGGGACGCAGGAAACAGACAGTTGCTGCTGTGCTTCCTCAGAGGTGATTTCAGGAGGTGAAGGCAGCAGATTTCCACGCCGGCACATTTGTGGGCAGCAGGCAGGCAGGGCCCTTATAGCCGTGTGTGCACTTCACACTCTGCAGTAAAGTTTCTCACATAAACACACTGCAGGAACACTGCAGTCTCTATCTGTATGTCACATAACCTCCGCCCACGCGCGCTACGCCCACACACATCCTTGCCCAAAACACCCACACGAGTGTTAACGTGTGCAGGGACGCACACACACACAGGCCCGTGCACGCTCAGGCCCGTGCACGCCGGCCGCCCACGCAGGCACACACGTGTTCAGTCAGACATAAGCCGCTCATACCATCCCACACTTTCTGAACAGACACAAAGTAAGACTCTGCTGAGCCGTGCAAACACACGAGCTGTGGCCTCAGAAACTCAGAGAATATGTTCGGCTTCTCTCTTCCCAGGGAGGGCACGTCCACGCCCGTCTAAAACGTGTCTGCCACCCAAAAACAGCAACAACGCTGGGTGGAGGCAACAATGGGAGCTGCAGACGTTTGTTTTCCCTTTTATTGAATTATTCCAGCTCTGCTTTTGGCACCACAGTCATCCTGTAACCTATATTCCCTCCAAATGAAAAGGGACACTCCGTGACAGGCGCCGCCGCCGCCTGGAGACTGAATCACGCCGCTCCGTTTGCTTTCTTTCTTTCCTTCCCTCCAAAAGAGGAACTTGGATGAAAAGAGCTGCTTTTTTTCGAGTGCAAAGTGTTGAGGATGTGGGCTGGTGGGGAGGGGAGGAGACCGAGGGGAGCAGAGCGGCGTGGGCGCTCTGACAGGGTGAGGGGCTGACAGGCCCAGGCGTGGGCGTGTCATTGAAATGTGTTTCTGCTCCGACGGGGGGGAGGGAGGCAAGGAAAAAAAGTTACAGGGAAAGAGAGGAGGAGAGGAAAAGAGAGGCTGCAGGAATGAGACGAACAGGCGTCTGGTGAAAGTGAAATGTGCCAAATGAGATGCATCCACTGTTCGGAGGCTCGAAGGGGAGGATGCAGAAAATAAAAAAAAGTGACGCCTACTCTCCAGGAAAGATTGACAGGACGACATGAAAGCAGGCTGCTGCGGGTTTTTAACGTCTTTACGTCTAAATTGGAGAATGAGTCAACTTTTTATTCTGGTGGAAATGATTCCCAACCTGATCAGAGAAGCAACACAGAAATCCTCCATGTTTCTCTCAAATCAAATCAAGTTTGTTTGTAGCACATTTCATGTCCAAAACAGTTCAAAGTGCTTCATGTAAAATAAAAGCATTGCAGCAGGGAGTGGAAGAAGCATCAAAAATACATAAAAGAATATTAATATAAAAGAAACAATTAAAATAATTTCAATTAATTTAAAAACAAGCAACAGACCAGATAAAGATCAAAGATATTGTGCAGATTTCACTGGAAAAAATGCCCCTCCAAAAATAAGTAAGAAAACAACAAATAAAAGACGTTTTTGCTTGAAATAAGCAAAAAAAAATCTGCCAATGGAACAAGTAAAAATCGGCTTGTCAAGATTTCTTGAAATAAGATGTGATATTTAGGACTTTTGAGTTAAAAGTGATCTTGAAATTAGCTTAAAAACCTCTTCAAATGTTTAAAAAAAAGCTTGTTTCATATGATATGTGACTCAAAACAATTTGTTTTCAAGACTTTTTCATTTAACAAGATATTCCAGATGTATCGTCTTCCAACAAGTCCCTATATCTGGCTGAAATAGCACTTGTTAGGCAGGTGTATATTAAGTGTAATGAGATATTTGGACTAGAAATGAGACAAATATACTTGGTAAGACTTTGATATTTTTCCAGTGTTCATGCATAGACACATGAGAACAGAAATGTTTTTAACCTGGATTTAAAAATGTCTCCATTTGGTGAAAGTTTAATCTCCACTGGCAGTTTGTTCCACTTGTTTGCAGCATAACAGCTAAATGCTGCTTCGCTGTTAGCGCTTCTGTTCGCCAGCTAAAAGAAGTTTGAGGAGAAAAAACAAGAATGTGAGACGACTGCTTGTGTGGCTGACGCACGACTCGGCTGCAGCTCACTGAAACGGGCCCAAACTTGTCCGTAGAAACAGCTGCTTTTGTTAGATTTAGATGCAGTGACGGAGTGTAACTCAGGAGAACATGTATTCACTGAGCTCTGCACTGACGTCACAAACGTAGAGTTAACACGGGAACATTGTGATCGCTATGCGTTGTGACCTTAAACGGGAAAAAAGGAGAGTTTTCTCAAGAAAAATAGAGGAAATAACTTGTTTTCATACAAAACTCTTGATCTGATCGCTAACTGGGCTTAAAAAGAGGTAAACGTCTCATTATTTATCTGAAACAAGCTAAATCAAAGTCCTTCCTTCCTGCTTCCACAGGAACGATCAGGAGCTGCTGATCGATGCTCTGATTAATCCATCATCAGTCAGTGTGAGCAGCTCCATTAAAGCAGCATCCAGGTGTGTGTTAGCACGATGCCAAGGAGGAAAGACATCAGCAGCTGCTGCTGCCCATCAACCTGGGAAGGGTTATAAGGCCGTTTCCAAACTATCTGGAGTCCATCGTTCTACAGAGAGAAAGATTATTCACAGGTGGAAAACATTCAGGACAGCTGTCAATCTGCCCAGGAGTGGACGTCCCAACAAGGTCACCCCAAGGTCAGAAGCCCAAGAGCTACATCTCAGACTCTGCAGGCCTCAGTTAGCATGTTAAAGGTTAAAGGTCACCCCTAGGTCAGAAGCCCAAGAGCTACATCTCAGACTCTGCGGGCCTCAGTCAGCATGTTAAAGGTTAAAGGTCACCCCAAGGTCAGAAGCCCAAGAGCTACATCTCAGACTCTGCAGGCCTCAGTTAGCATGTTAAAGGTTAAAGGTCACCCCAAGGTCAGAAACCCAAGAGCTACATCTCAGACTCTGCAGGCCTCAGTCAGCATGTTAAAGGTTAAAGGTCACCCCAAGGTCAGAAACCCAAAGAGCTACATCTCAGACTCTGCAGGCCTCAGTTAGCATGTTAAAGGTTAAAGGTCACCCCAAGGTCAGAAACCCAAGAGCTACATCTCAGACTCTGCGGGCCTCAGTCAGCATGTTAAAGGTTAAAGGTCACCCCAAGGTCAGAAACCCAAGAGCTACATCTCAGACTCTGCAGGCCTCAGTTAGCATGTTAAAGGTCATCCCAAGGTCAGAAACCCAAGAGCTACATCTCAGACTCTGCAGGCCTCAGTTAGCATGTTAAAGGTCATCCCAAGGTCAGAAACCCAAGAGCTACATCTCAGACTCTGCGGGCCTCAGTTCAGATGTGTGAAGACAGGGAAACAGCTCAGTGGAACGTCCTCTTTCTCAAAATTTTATTTCCAAAAATAAGTAAGAAAAATAACAAATAAAATACGTTTTTGCTTGAAATAAGCAAAAAAATCTGCCAATGGAACGAGTGAAAATCGGCTTGTCCAGATTTCTTGAAATAAAATGTGATATTTAGGACTTTTGAGTTAAAAGTGATCTTGAAATTAGCTTAAAAACCTCTTCAAATGTAAAAAAAAAAAAAGCTTGTTTTATATGATATGTGACTAAAAACAATTTGTTTTCAAGACTTTTTCACTTAACAAGAAATTCCAGATGTATTGTCTTCAAACAAGTCCCTATATCTGGCTGAAATAGTACTTGTTAGGCAGTTGTGTCTTATATTAAGTGTAACGAGATACTCAATGAGACAAATATACTTGGTAAGACTTTGATTTTTTCCAGTGTGAGGAGAAGCTGGAAGTCGGATGCATGTGAGAGCATCGATCCTTTCATCTGACTCTGAGCTGAATGCATTTTTCCAAAATGTCAAGCTGCCGTTTTAGGGGCAAATCATCAAACTTTGATGGTGGTGAGTTTGGTGGAGTCGGGCTGATCTCCATCAGATGCTGTTAAACCGTCTGAGACTAACCGGGTCCTGTGGGAACAGGCGGCCGGGTGTCAGCCCGCCTCAGTGTGGGCGGACATCCCATTTCCTGCCCCTGTTTCTATTTGCTTTGTTTGGGTCGTGCTGCTGGATGTGGAGCGCAGTGTAGGGGAGGGTCGGGGGAGACGAGTGGGTGAGCAAGGAGAGTTTGATTTGATCCCCGTCTGCTCGGAGCTTGATCCACCAGAACGCCGTTCGAAGGTCATATCTGCATAATTGCACTCGCACGCACGCACACACCAAGCAGCCAGACGCGGATTTAGAAGGTGGGCGGACTGGAATCCTACCTGCCCACCTTACCTGCCCCATGTGTGCGTTTGGAAAACACATCAAGGATGTTCACTGCTGACCAGACAATCCAGCTCAGGCTTTATTGGCTTCTTATAATCATCATAATGTGGCTAAATTACAACAAAATAAACTAATTAAACACGTAAAAATGAAGAAGCTTTTCCCTTTAACTGCTGTTTCTGCTGCATTCAGCCATCAGATCGCTGCACCACACAAACGTAGCTTTGATTTCAGAGGCTTTTCAACTGAAATGGATTAAATTCATACACTGGAAAAAATGCCCCTCCAAAAATAAGTAAAAAAAACAACAAATAAAAGACATTTTTGGTTGAAATAAGCAAAAAAATCTGCCAATGGAACTAGTGAAAATTGGCTTGTCCAGATTTCTTGAAATAAGATGTGATATTTGGGGCTTTTGAGTTAAAAGTGATCTTGAAATTAGCTT
Source organism: Odontesthes bonariensis (assembly GCF_027942865.1). NCBI lineage: Eukaryota > Metazoa > Chordata > Actinopteri > Atheriniformes > Atherinopsidae > Odontesthes > Odontesthes bonariensis. The sequence continues at coordinate 7,277,188 of NC_134516.1, forward strand.
AAAAACCTCTTCAAATGTAAAAAAAAAGCTTGTTTCATAGGAAATATGACTCAAAACAATTTGTTTTCAAGACTTTTTCATTTAACAAGATATTCCAGATGTATTGCCTTCAACCAAGTCCCTATATCTGGCTGAAATAGTGCTTGTTAGGCAGTTGTGTCTGATATTAAGTGTAATGAGATACTCAATGAGACACATATACTTGGTGAGACTTTGATTTTTTCCAGTGTGAAGTTAAAGCAGGAACTAAATGACCTGGACGTGTGTTTTACAGCTTATAGAGCTGATTTCAGACAGTCTCTGATGGAACTAAAACAAGTTGAAATACAAAACCGAGCCCATTCATTCATTTATTTATTTATTTAAGGGTCATGACTTTGTGTCTGTTTGCAGATCTTCACATTTACAGGTTGTCCTTATCCAATAATAATCCTTTCTGAGACCTTCGGTTTGGTAGAAAAGGGAACGCCACAGTTTTAAGAAGAAGAAGAAGAATAGAATAGAAAAATACTTTATTCATCCCCCAATGGGGGAAATTCAGATTAGTCAAGTAGCTCAAATTTTTTTTAAATACTTACAATGATTGTATTAACAACAACAATAATAATACCAATCTAGTAAATGTACTACTACTAACTAATAATAATAATAAATGACCAAATAAAAAAAGAAATAAAAAAAATCAATCAATCAATTTGAGAAGAACTCAGCAGTCACTGTTTACTTTAAACAGTTTTACTTTTACACAGTTACTTTTAAAGGTAATACGCAGCTTTTTAAGGCTTTTGACACTCGTATGGTCCTAAAGCAAAGACTTTTCACCGTCAGAATAAGCTGTTTGGTGGATTTAAAGTGACCTCTTGAACAGATCTCAGTGAGGGAAGTCAGAGGGCATCACCTGTTTCACCCCAGAGTAACTGCAGGTGTTCCTCAGGGCTTGTCTTGCTGATAGATCGCACTATATTTACAGGTACCACAAGCTTTCAACCCCTCGTTACAAAGCAGAACTCACAATGTTCTCATGATGCAAACTCAAATCCCCTGAATCCTCCATCTGTTAACACTGACGGGGTCTTTGTGCAGATATTTAGGAGATCTGATGGAGGGTTCTGTCCTGTTTCCAGCTTTAACTGCACTCAAAATGTTTGGCAGTCAGAGGATGTTTGTGAAACTAAACTAGAAGGTTTATTGTATTTTACATCATTTCTCCGGATGAATAATCAGAATAAGACACCTGCTCAGTGGATGATCATCAAATAATTAAAGATTAGAGCTGAGATGATGGAATTACAGCAGAATTACTGAGAAATGTGGCCTGTGAGAGCAGTTTGCTGCTTCATTCAGCCATGAAAGAAGCATCACAGAACACAAACGTCAAATTAGACATTGCCTCTAATCTGATGTCTGATTACAACACGAGTGGAGGCGAGGAAGGTGCACCTGGAACAGGAGCCAGGAGGTTTATTTAGAGGCTGGAACACCGGGAAACTGGACAAGGAAAAGCATGGACTGCTATGACGAGGATCTGAGGAGGCGTGAAGGAAACCGGGAGATTAAATGCTGTAGGGAGAGTGATTAGTGACGAGGTGCAGGTGAGGAAAAGGTGAGGAAAAGTGGGCAGAGGTGAGGAAAAGGTGAGGTAAAGTGGGCAGAGGTGAGGAAAAGGTGAGGAAAAGTGGGCAGAGGTGAGGAAAAGGTGAGGAAAAGAGGGCAGAGGTGAGGAAATGTGGGCAGAGGTGAGGAAAAGGTGAGGAAAAGTGGGCAGAGGTGAGGAAATGTGGGCAGAGGTGAGGAAAAGGTGAGGAAAAGTGGGCAGAGGTGAGGAAAAGGTGAGGAAAAGAGGGCAGAGGTGAGGAAAAGGTGAGGAAAAGGTGAGGAAAAGTGGGCAAAGGTGAGGAAAAGGTGAGGAAAAGTGGGCAGAGGTGAGGAAAAGGTGAGGAAAAAGTGAGGAAAAGGTGAGGAAAAGTGGGCAGAGGTGAGGAAAAGGTGAGGAAAAGTGGGTAGAGGTGAGGAAAAGGTGAGGAAAAGGTGAGGAAAAGTGGGCAGAGGTGAGGAAAAGGTGAGGAAAAGTGGGTAGAGGTGAGGAAAAGGTGAGGAAAAGTGGGTAGAGGTGAGGAAAAGGTGAGGAAAAGTGGGTAGAGGTGAGGAAAAGGTGAGGAAAAGGTGAGGAAAAGTGGGCAGAGGTGAGGAAAAGGTGAGGAAAAGTGGGCAGAGGTGAGGAAAAGGTGAGGAAAAGTGGGAATGAGGAAAAGTGGGTACGGCCCACGGGTGAGGAAAAGAGGACACAGGTGAGGAAAAGAGGGCACATGTAAAGCGAGTGGAGCTGATTCCCAGAGCGGAGGGAACTGAAGGAAAAAGACTGAACCTATAAACAAAGGTTATGTGTTCTGAATTCTCTCCAGATGTTTCACCTGTATGGCATCAGCACCTTATCCAAACCCAGCTCCAGATGTGTCACCTGTATGGCATCAGCACCTTATCTAAACCCAGCTCCAGATGTGTCACCTGTATGGCACCACCATCTGCACCTTATCCAAACCCAGCTCCAGATGTGTCACCTGTATGGCACCACCATCTGCACCTTATCCAAACCCAGCTCCAGATGTTTCACCTGTATGGCACCACCATCTGCACCTTATCCAAACCCAGCTCCAGATGTGTCACCTGTATGGCACCACCATCTGCACCTTATCCAAACCCAGCTCCAGATGTGTCACCTGTATGGCACCACCATCTGCACCTTATCCAAACCCAGCTCCAGATGTGTCACCTGTATGGCACCACCATCAGCACCTTATCCAAACCCAGCTCCAGATGTGTCACCTGTATGGCACCACCATCAGCACCTTATCCAAACCCAGCTCCAGATGTGTCACCTGTATGGCACCACCATCTGCACCTTATCCAAACCTGTCACGTTCCTGGGTTTTTTCCATGTTTTTAGTTCTGTGTTTTGTCATGTCACGTCTTAATTTTTAAGTTTAAGTTAAGTCTTGCCATGTTTTGCCTTTCTTTCCTGAGTCCCCATGTTCAGGCCATCAGCTTCACCTGTGTTTTCCCCATCAGCTTCACCTGTGTTTTCCCCATCAGCTTCACCTGTGTTTTCCCCATCAGCTGCACTCACTCACCAATCACCCTCCACAGCCTTAGGCCCCGTTTACATGATAGGAACACGCAGATATTTTCCTGCGGTTTGGCCTCTCATTTACACCAAAACCCCGTTTTTATCACAGAAAACGATTATTTCTAAAACCTCCGGCCAAAGTGGAGATTTCTGATAACGCCGGTTATGTCTTGCCGTGTCAACTGGGAGAAACGGCGTTTTAGGCTCTTAAACGTCACATTATGCGCCAGAAAAAGCTCAACGTCATGCGAGCGCCTTATGTTTACGGTTTGTTTGGCTACTGATCAGGATCATCATGGATGATGTTAAAGTTTTACTAATTTTTACGTTTGTGCAAACGATTCTGGCCTTATTGCATTTGCAACAACTGCTCTACATGGAGGAGCAGAGGCGAAGGATTGCACGGTCAGCATTTTTACTTTTGGCAGAGTTATTATGGCGCTTGACGGCGTATTTATGCGGGTTGATGTAAATGACTTTTTTTTTTTTTTAAACGATGTCTTGTGCACGATGTTATTATTGAAAACGGAGGGGGGGAAATATTCGTTTCTCTAAATACCCGGCTATGTGTAAATGTGGCCTTAGTCTCCCAGGTTTGTCCATGTTCATTGCCAGATCCTCACCTGTCACTGTCTCAAACAAGAATAGTACCTTTCTAGTTATTCCTAGCTGTAGCCGTAGCCATGTTTTGGTCACAGTTTAGTTTTTGGTATCCGGCTCAGCTGCACTTTTTGTTAAACCCTGTTTTTTTTTTTTTTTAAATAAACCAAGTTTTGTTTTTGAAGAATCTGCATGTCCTTCCACGCTTCACACCCACCCTTACTGACAAAACCCAAAACCCAGACATTATTGTGCAGTGTCAGCAGTTTTTACACCTTAAGCCATCTGTGCTGAGACTTGGTTTCTATAACTGAAGTCCATGAAACTTTTGATTTATGCTTTCAGAACAAAGCAAAGGAATCACAGGAAGGCATCAGACTGCTTCTTGTCTGTGCTGCCAGCAGACAACATTCTCCATTTCATTAGCTGAATACTTTGTGTGTCGAATAGTTCAGAGAGGAGGAGGCTGCAGGTAGAAGATGTTAACATGCATGGATCACCTGCTCAGGCACGAACAGGGAAAAATCACAACTATTGAGCCACCTCTGCTCTGTTGGAGATGCTTAAGCAACCCTAAAGGGTCTGAAAGCACCACTGATGGTGATGTCATCTGCAGGCTGATGCAGTCCACCATGGAGCGCCTTAAATCTCGCCGCTGCCTTCCCATTGGCTCACACACATTCTCACATTCATGTTTATAAAGCTACCGCCGGCCATCTTCCTATAGTCTCTGCTTCTGATTCTATGCTTGGAATCAGCTCCAAAGCTGCTGGATCTTAAAGCGAGTTTTAGTTTGTGACGACACACTTGAAAAAATCAAAGTCTCACCAAGTATATTTGTCTCATTTCTAGTCAAAATATCTCATTTTACTTAATATCAGACACAACTGCCTAACAAGTACTATTTCAGCCAGATATAGGGACTTGTTTGAAGACAATACATCTGGATTATCTTGTTAAATGAAAAAGTCTTGAAAACAAATTGTTTTGAGTCATATTTCACATGAAACAAGCTTTTTTTTTTTTTTTTTTTTTTACATTTGAAGAGGTTTTTAAGCTAATTTCAAGTTAACTTTTATCTCAAAAGTCCTAAATATCACATTTTATTTCAAGAAATCTGCACAAGCCGATTTTCACTAGTTCCATTGGCAGATTTTTTTGCTCATTTCAAGCAAAAACGTCTTTTATTTGTTGTTTTTTTACTTATTTTTGGAGGGGCATTTTTTCCAGTGCAGTAAACAGTCTGATGCCTTTGTTGTTCCGTGCATGTGACGTGCACGTGTTGTCACTTCTGCTGCTCCTGCACAGGCCACATCAGTGAAATGCTCTCATATCCCGGTTGAATAAAGGTTGAAATAAGTAGAAATCAAAGCGAACTTCTTTGGGACATTTTTAACAGACTCACAGCTCCTCAGTTTGAGCTTTTTTAGCTGATCATGACTGAAATAGCATGTTTTACGGAACTTATATGCGGCAAAGCTCGGTTTATGATGCTTTGTGACGCGTCTGTGCTGAGGCCGTCTGCTGGAGAGCTGATCAATCTCTGGAATTAATAACTTCCCCAACTTAATGTGAGATTCTCACGTCTGTCAGGCCTCACAGAGAGTAGGAATGTGCCAAAAATAACCTTTTTTAACTCGACTACCTGTTTATATCGGCATCATTTTCCTGTAGGATTTATTATTTCATCAGAATCTGCAGATTTGCTTTAATATTTGTTTTAGTTTCTTTTTTAAATTAATTAGAGGATCTGAAAAGCAAGCAGCCCAAACCCCCCCCCCCCCCCCCCCTCAGACCACCTCCACACAGAATACGAATTTCCTCCCCACTCGGGCTTTTGAAGACACATAAAAGGAGCCGCGTAGTCATGTGTAAATTGTTCTTCTTTGAGTTTATTTAGTGTCTTCTGCTGCGTTCGGGGTGTAATGGTGCTGGAGGTGGGAGGGCAGGATGGGGGGGGAGGGCTTCACAGAAGCTGTTTTGGTTTTGTCCCCAGGGGGTTACACTGCTGGCCCGATTCCCCAAAATAAGTCACTGATGGGGGATGAGCAGAGACAAAGCCATCGTGTGGAGGTTTGACTGGAGCTGAAGGCGTCTCTCTGTAGTCTCAGCAGAGCAACATCTACCCGCTCTCTGCTCACTTTCTGGAGCTCCATCCTTGATGCAAACGTAGAAGTTTCAGTCAGCAGGCTGTTAAACCTTGAGGAGGATTCATTTTAGGGGACAAGTTGAGGTTCCTGCACTCAGTTTTAGCAGCATGTTCCTGCTCGTGTGGGCTCTATGTTCCTCAGGCTGCGGCTACACGAAAACGTTTTTCACTGTAAACGATACTTTTTCTTATCGTTTCGCTGTCGCGGCCACACGGAGCCGGCGTTCCCACTACCCCAAAACGATAGTTTTTGAAAACGGGTTCCAGAGTGGGAAAGTTTGAAAACGGCCTCGTTTCGTTTCCATTGTTACAGCTAAAACGTTTTTGCGTCAGTCACACGTTGACGCTGTGAGCCAATTTTAACACTTCTCTATTGTCTCACAGCGTGGCGTGACACAGTGGCGTGTGTACTGCATCGTTTCATCGTTTTCGTCTGGACCTGAGTCTTTACAGCAGCGCGTTTCCGTGTGGTCGCAAGAATTTTCGTACCCGTTTTAAAAAAAAACCTTGTTTCGTTTTTGTGTAGCCGTAGCCTCAGACGTCACCAACTCTGACCTTTGACCTTCTTGTTGGTGGTAAAATTGATGATTCGGGAAGTGGAGCTTCCTCTGCACTTTAAATTTTTAGTGTAAATGGGAAGTTAGCATCCAGTAAGAACATTTAAATAAAAAAGGATTTGGTTCTTATTTTACTTTAGCTTTTATTTCCCAGGAGATTTCTTCTTTTCTCACTTCAGCTTTGTTTAATTTCTTAATAACCTTTCAGACAATGAGGGTTTTACTTAGAGTTGCCATTCGTTTGTCACAGCACCGAGTGGTGAATAGTTTCAGCTGTTATTTGGTCCCATTCTTCCCATTCTTCCCTCTTTGGGTGGGTCAGTCCGGGACCCTTTGGGATGTGTGCAGAAAGTGGATTTACATGGACGTCCCTGGAAAAGATTTGGTCCTGAAGCAGCATATGTTGCTGTAAAATCTTTTCTGCATCACAGAAGTGAAAATGAGCTTTGCTCATTGGGGCCCTGATCCAACCCCATCCCATCCCAGAGCCTGGCTGCAGAGACTGGTTGCTGACAGCAGGCTGGATGCTCCTTTGGCTCTTTGCTCCGTTTCTTTCAACAAAGATCTGGAACACTGATCGCTCTGACCACAGCACACGTCTCTACGTTAGGGTTTAGGTTTAGGGTTAGGGTTAGGTTAGGTTAGGTTAGGTTAGGGTTAGGGGTAGGCATTCCGGATGCCTCTGAGCCCAGAGAAGTGCACGCCTCTGGACGAGGTTACATCAGGCTTCGTTTCTGCACAGTAAAGTCTGTGAATGGAACTCTGCTTGACTAATGTTTCCCACAGTAATCCTTTGGGTTCCTAACCCTTAACCTAGGTATCTAACCCTAAGTTCCTAAAACTGGGTTCCTAACCCTAGGTCCCTAACTCTTAGGAACCTAACCCTAACCCTATGTCCCTTACCCTCAGGAACTTAACCCTAACACTAGGTTCCTAACCCTAACCCTAGGTCCCTAACCCTTAGGAACTTAACCCTAACCCTAGGTTCCTAACCCTTAGGAACTTAACCCTAACCCTAGGTTCCTTACCCTAACCCTACGTACCTAACCCTTAGGAACCTAACCCTAGGTTCCTTACACTAACCCTAGGTCCATAACCCTTAGGAACTTAACCCTAACCCTAGGTTCCTTACCCTAACCCTACGTACCTAACCCTTAGGAACCTAACCCTAGGTTCCTAACCCTAACCCTAGGTCCCTAACCCTTAGGAACCTAACCCTAACCCTACGTTCCTAACCCTACGTTCCTAACCCTAGGTCCCTAACCCTTAGGAACCTAACCCTAACCCTAGGTTCCTAACCCTTAGGAACCTAACCCTAACCCTAGGTTCCTAACCCTACGTTCCTAACCCTAAGTCCCTAACCCTTAGGAACTTAACCCTAACCCTAGGTTCCTTACCCTAACCCTACGTACCTAACCCTTAGGAACCCAACCCTAGGTTCCTTACACTAACCCTAGGTCCATAACCCTTAGGAACTTAACCCTAACCCTAGGTTCCTTACCCTAACCCTAGGTTCCTAACCCTAACCCTAGGTCCCTAACCCTTAGGAACCAAACCCTAACCCTAGGTTCCTTACCCTAACCCTAGGTTCCTAACCCTACGTTCCTAACCCTTAGGAACCTAACCCTAACCCTAGGTTCCTAACCCTACGTTCCTAACCCTAGGTCCCTAACCCTTAGGAACCTAACCCTAACCCTAGGTTCCTAACCCTAACCCTTAGGAACCTAACCCTAACCCTAGGTTCCTAACCCTAACCCTAGGTTCCTAACCCTAATCTAACTGAGGAACATTGCTTCAAACAGTGAAATTATCTTTACACACACTTGCTGACAAACTGGATCAAGTCAAATCAAACAGAATCTTGTTGATCAGCCCGAGTCGATACAGGAACATTTCATTCCATCAAATTAAACCGAGCAAAGAAGCCATTTTAAACTGGATCTTTAGGCACTTTGTTCCCAGCAGCCTGTCACAGAGACACATCATTTGTTCCCATTTCTTTAGCTGCATGTGTGAAAAACAGCAAAGATAACACAGTCTGACAGACAGAAAACAGGATTTCTGCTCCAACGAGGTGATTCAAATCATAATGTGAAACAGAAACTTAAATTTTGTGCCCACTGACGTGATTTTCACAGTACTGAACACAAAAATAACACATTTTGTGTTGAATAGCCACATTTTGACTGTTGTTTCACACTTAACAGGTTAATAAGTCCTCATATGGAGGATGGTGCTGCACACTCGAGTGACAAATGGGAAATTCGAGCTCGACTTCCACCGGGAGGACGTCTGCTGGTAATCTGTTGATGATGCGTAACTATGGCACCGGGAATATTGTTTACTCATACGAGCAGCTTATTGGGCTTTAAGCCCAAGCAATGCCTGGCAGAAGACCCCAAGTCCAGATTGGTTGAAAAGAGGAGACGTCTAGGATGCAGAGCAGGAACAAGATGGAGAAAAAGGAGGAGGAAGTTTAAACCATTTCTTCCCCTGATCATCATGAAAAATGTGAGATCACTGGCAGGTAAAATGGACGAGCTTGGAGCCCTGATGAGGAAATCAAAAAGGGAACAACTGGAGCGCCTCTCTTTCTCAATCAATAAATCAATCAAATTTATTTATATAGCACATTTCATGTACAAACAATTCAAAGTGCTTCACATAAAATAAAAGCATTGCACCAGGGAGTGGAAGAAGCATTAAAAATACATAAAAGAATATAAAGAGAAACAAATAAAATAATTTAAATGAATTTAAAAACATGCAACAGTCCAGAGAAGTTAAAAGATATCGTGCAGATTTCATGAATAGACACATGAGAAAAGAAATGTTTTTCTGTGCTACCTGCCTGTTACGGGCGCATCGAGTTACTGATGTCAACTGTGTGTGACATCAGTAACTATGTCTCTCTGCTGCACTTCACCTTTCTAATATCCATGAGCAGATGTATCTGTAACAGCAGCATATCTTTAATAATAATGTAAACCGCAGCAAAATCATTTCCCTTTCCAGGTTAACAAAGTAGGATCAAATTATTTTATTGGAATTGGATTCAACAAACCTACATTTGAAATGTTCTTTTTGCATTTAGTGGCTATTTTCTTGTGTTTTCACTCACTGTTTTGTTGCTTTTTACACTTTACAAAGTAGTCTACTTAAAAGAATCCAGCAAAGACCAGAGAGATGCATCTGGACCTTCAGCTGATCCATCTGCTGTTGGCCCAAGCCTCATCAGAATTGGGCTCCATGGAAGGGTGGCTGTCAAGAAGCCGTTCTTAAGGAAGGGAAACAGGGAGAAAAGGCAAGGCAAGTTTATTTGTACAGCACAATTCAACTACAAGGCGATTCAAAGTGCTTTACAGATACATTAAAACAGTAGAAATAAAAAGCATGATTTAAATTTTAAACAGAAAAAAAAGAAAGAAATAAGAACAACATTTTTAACAGGAGTTAAAATGTGATTAAGTTTTGAAACTCAAGCTTCAGATTTGGAGCTTTATTCAAATGCAGCTGAAAATAGGTGTGTCTTAAACACACTGAGTGTTTCAGCTGATCTGAGGCGCATAGAAGCTGAATGCAGCTTCTCCATGTCTGGTTCTGACTCTGGGAACTGATGGAAGACCGGATCCAGATGACCTGAGGGGTCTGGAAGGTTCATACTGGGTCAGGAGGTCACTGATGTATTCTGGTCCTGGACCATTCAGAGCTTTATAGGCTGAGCTGTGCCAAAGGACACAAGAAGTGGGCTGAGAATCAGTGGCAGCAGGTCTGATGGAGGGATGAATCCTCCCCAGAGCCCGGAGCTCAACATTACTGAAGCAGTGTGGGATCATGTTGGCAGAGAACGGAACAAAAGGCAGCCCACATCCAAAGAAGAGCTTTGGGATGTCCTTCAAGAAGCCTGGAGAACTGTTCCTGAAGACTCCTTAAAGAAAGGACAGAAAGCTGTCTGAGAGGGTTCAGGCTGTGCTGGAGGAGAAAGGAGCTCAGAGCAGATGTTCACTTTAAAGCTGCTCAGAGCTGAACTAACTGGGGTGGCTCAAGGCTTTTCTCACAGGCCTCTCGATTGGGGAATCCCTCGGTCGTATCAGCCAAAAACAAAGCAGCAACACTCACACCGCTGCCGGCAGGACTTCCTTCTACCCACTTCCTCGTGTTGGAAACCATTTGCATGTCCTGTAACCTCAGAGATGATGGTGAAAATGTGAAATCTGAATTAAACATTTGCATACAGGCGTGTTTCACTGACGCACTTGTGTGGTGGTTAACTCAACGTTGACTCACACGTGACCGAAGCTGAGTTCAGATTTCACTCGGTGATAATGACAACACACCTCCGAGTCATAAAGCGATGCCTTTGAAGTGAAAAAATGAAAACATATCGACGTGTTATTTAAAGCGGGGTGCTGCGAGCTTTTATCAGATGATGGAAATATACGGCTGGATTATCTCCACGAGTTTCTCAGATGAAGAAAATTTCCAGTTTACACATTTAAAAAGTGCTGATTGTCGGTGCCAGAAAGCATGTATGCGTGTATTTTCCTCCAAATGTTTCAAAGATGTCTTGTTACTCTGGAATGTCCCCAAACATTCTTCAGGCTGATTAGCATTTGCTCTTCACACTTTACACATGACACCTAAAGCTAAATTCATTCACATACCAGGACATATACTTTAAAACCGGCCGGTTATAACATGATATACGATGTAAAGTAAGCTAACGGTGCACAACGAACATGTGTTTTAAACATTTAAAATATGAATAAAGGAGGTTTTTATTCGTTCACTGACTGAAAAAGCTGAAAATTCACCAAAAGTTTTGCAGTTATCAAGTGACTTTGATGACTCCTGAAAATTGTTTAGTAAAGGCTGAAAAAAAAAAAAGGAACACATCATGAAATTACATTACATCACATTACGGTCATTCTGCAGACGCTTTTATCCAAAGCGACTTACAATAAGTGTGTTCCACATCGGTAGGCAAAAGAACTTCAGGTCACAAGAAATCATAAGTGCATTTCCTTCCAAAACCAAACAGCTTAAGAGCGTAACTAGTGCCAGAGTAAGTGCGGTAAGTTAGGTACCGAGACAAATGGGAAGACAATTTAGGAAACAAATAAGTGCTTAAGGAGCTGGGACGAAACGGGTGATGTCCTCAGAGGACGGATCAGGGTAGTGTTTCATCTTTAATCTCAAACCACAGAGGAACAGAGCCGTTGGTCTATGGGAAACCGGCTTGAGCTGAAGAGAAGTCAGAAAACAAAATGTTCATCACATCCTGCAGAGATCTGTTAGCTCGATTCTTTCGTTGGAAGATCAAGAACAAGCCGGAGTAATCTCAAGTTAAATAAATCTCAAGTTGAATCTTGCACCTGCTTTCCCAGGCTAATTGTTTTGTCTCACTATGCCTGGATCACTTAAGGTCATCATTTATTTTTAAGAACGAAGCCAATTTGAACAGATCCATAGCTGTAACGTCACGTGTAACTGCGGCCATCATCACAAACCTTTACTTTGCGGAACAGCCTGTCGCCGGATCGTTTGGTTTACCTGAACCTGCTGCTGATGAGCGCGGTGCCCTTCCTTTAAAGGGACAGTTCGCCTCTTTTGATATGAAGCTGTATGACATCCCATATTAGCAACATCATTTCTGAACATCTTCTTACCCCCTGCTGCGTCCTGTGAGCAGAGTTCCAGCCTCGTTTTGGTGTTGATGAAGGTAGTCCGGCTAGTTGGCTGGGGTTTAAAAAATAAAGCGTTTTGCTTCTCAAAACAATATGCGTTCAACAGAGTAATACATTTGCATCACAAAATCGTTCTCCAGGAAAAGTCAGACCTCACAATCGCTTAGCGCTATTTTCTCTCCCTTCGTATCACTGCCTGCTGTGCAGACCGAGCAGCAAACAGCGTAACAGGCGCGGCTGTCGGCAGCAGGCAGTGATACGAAGGGAGAGAAAATAGCGCTAAGCGATATGGGATGTCATACAGCTTCCTGTCAAAATTGGCGAACTATCCCTTTAACCTTATCGAAGGTAAACCTACTTCACAGATATAACCGCAGAGCGACAGCGTCCGAACCCCCAGGAACCGACCCAAACCCTCGCACACATGTAGCAGCTTCACAATAAATGCTCAAAAGTGGTGTGATCACCGTGATATCGATGATATGTCATCCTCGTGTTGATGCTGACGTCCAGCAGGAGGTAGGCATACATCTGCTTTCCTCTCAACTCCTGCTAAGTAAAGGATCTCTGGTACTTTTTCAACATAAACATTACGGCTGTGTTCGAAACCGCATACTACTCCTACTACTCCTACTAACTTTTTGAGTTAGTATGCGAGTTTGAGTAAGCGAGAAGTTCCCGGATGCATACTAGATTCTCTGAAATGTTGGGTATGCATCATGAGGTTACTACTCATACTCAAACTACCCAAGATGCAACGTAACGTGACGTCGCCGATCGTCATTTCCTGTCAAAACGGCAGTTTCAAGCTAGCTACAACGAGGGTAGGTTCACTTCCTGTTTTCAAAACAAAAGCACCAATTGTATGGTAATGGCTTTCCCTATGATAAAAGGCAACGGGTGTTTTATTTTGTGAAAATAACCGGAAGTGCGTTGCTCACTGCGGCTAGCTTTAGTAGCGCCGAATTTGTGGGAACAAAATTGTAAATAGCCGGTATTTAGTCTGGTTTTCAACACGTTGGGGATCTAAACGACTACTTTCTCACCTGAAAATGTTTCAAATGTTGCTAAAGTTTACAGAGTTTAGAGCTTAAGAGAAATCAGCTTCAGGCCGGCTGATTTCGGCTCGGGCAGGAGCGAAATGCATTGTGGGTAAACGCTCTGCATACTGTCTTATCGATCAGTATTCCGTATGCAGTTTCAAACACAGCCAGAGAGACGTGTAAACCTCCTAAAAGCCGACGGTCCACAGAGATGATGCTAAAGAACCAACAACAACGCCAAGACAACCAAGAGCAGCCCACAGATCGGATTGTTTCCGCATGCTTCTGAGACCGCAGGAACACAAGGTCAGCTTCAGACAGCTCTGGTCTCGAAATAGACGACCAAGATCTGTATTAAAGTCGGTATTGGTGCCAATAAGTGGCGGCCATGTTCCTTTGTGACAATTAAATCATTTCTCACTCAGATAAAGAAGAAACTCGCAGGACGACGAAAAAGTCTGGCACCTGAGAGGCCAACTTCCTTTCCCTCACTCCGTTTCAGGCCACCACATGTGATCCACAGTTGGTCCAACTGGGCTATTCTTTACCCAAAGTGGCCCAAATCCCCAATATCTATACAGCCAAAGCTGGAAAGCACTAATGGGCCAGAGCTGGCTGCCTTTGGGCAACTGCTGCCAAGAACATGGCTGTGTGTGCCAACACTGAGCCTCAACGGGCCCAATTCAGCTGGCTGGTTGGGGAATATTTATTGTTTTGACACTTAAAATGTGTTAAATTGTTTGTATGAAAATAGTTTTCTGTTAACAATGTCTTGTTTTATTAAAAAAAGAAGAAGTTTGTTTTCAGTCTTAAATGAATTCAGAGCTGAAAATATAAATATTATAAATATTTACAGATTAACATCTTGTCTCCTGCACGTTTTATATGACAAAATGCTCCATGTGTTAAACATATTTTCTCAAACTGTGGACATTTAGATACTTAATATCCCGGATTATAAAGAAAACCAACAATCAGAGTGATTTATAAAGAAAGCCCGTGTGAAAATGATCATTATTACATGCACGCACTTGGTGCACGCGCGGTTTTTGACGGAAAAAAAACCCGTTTTAATATTTACTGAAGAATCAGCTCAGACAATATTTACAGCTGAGGATCAAACCATGGAGCCACAGACACGGTGATCAGTTGGTTTGAGAGCGTGAAGTGTGCAAACTGCTGCGTCTCTGCGTGTCTCTGTGGGCGTTGAACCTGCCTGTGTTTGGTATTCCGTGCAGAAAGCCTCCCACGCCCCGTGTGTCCGCCCACGCGCGGATTTGCGTCACGCAGGGAGCAGCGTGGGCGAGGAGAGAGAGAGAGAGGGGGGGGGGGAGAGAGAGAGAGGCTCTGTGGCAACCGCGCGGAATATCCCACTTTCTTTGGCTGCGCGCGTGAAGCTGCGCGCCGCCAGGACGCTGCGCGCAGGAAGTGGTGACAAAATAAAAGCGCCTGAAAACAAAGCTGCTCTTTTACTGTAGATGTTTAGGTTCCTTCACCAGAAGTAACCAGATGTGGGTTTAAAGGGAAGTTTGGAAAACACTTTAAGAGATAAAGAACAAACATAAACCCAACAGATGCGTTAAAGATGTGATGTTTCCACTCACCCTCAGTATTTAGCTCTGCTTTTGACTTACAGGTTCATGTGTTGGAGAGTAAAAACTCCCAGCATGTGTCACCAACAAACCCAGACACAGCAGATAAGGTTGGTTTGACTTGTTGGGGGGGGGGGGTCTGTGACTCCAACCGTGAGTCATGCAGATGTTTAACGGTATTAAATCTCAATTTTGGGCTGTTTGGTGACACATTTGGCATTTTAATCATTTTGTGTCTCACTATTTGACATATTACATTTAGGTCAGATTTGGTTCACATCTGGATCTTTTCTGACATGCATTTCCTCTTTATTTCATCATTTCGTGTCACTTCCAGGATACAAAGTGGATTCTCTTTGGATCTCTGGCCAAAAAACAGCAGTAAACTCAGAGGAAATAAATCCATCAAACCGCTCTCAGTCTAACTGGAACATGGTTTGGAACTCTTTCGGATGAGTACCTTGTGGTTTTTTACTGACTTTGTGTTTTAGTTTCTCATATTTTGTCAGCGCAGGCGGAAGCGTGCACGCTCCGCTGCGCGTGACTTGACGATGAGTAGTGCAGAGAGGTGGGGAGACGCTGGGAGAGGACTCGCACTCACTCACTCCCTCACACGCACACACACGCAACACACACTCTGAGGGAGAAGACGCACCAGAAGACGCACGAAGGTCAGCGGCTTTTCTCAGATACTCTGCGCGCGCTGCAGCAAAAAGGAAAAAAAAGTTTCCACGCAGCGAGGAGAGGAGTGCCGCTCGGTCTGAGCCAGAGAAGACAGACTTTGGCTCCCCGTTGAGATTATTTCTTCTTCATCATTTCATCTCTGAAATTCGTTTTTTTTTTTTTTTGCGTAACGCGCCCCGCTCCTGCTCCGCGAGGCTTTCTTTGTGCGCAAACTAAACTCCCCGGCTCTGTGTTGGTAAACAGTGAAGAGGAGCCAGAAGAAGGAGGAGAACGAGAGGAAGTGGATCCGGAACAGAGCGGACCGAAGGGGGCCAAACACTCAGCAGGTAAGCACCATTAGACCCGGGTTTGGTCGTGCGTGTGTCCGGCTGTTTCTGCTGTTTCTGCTGTTTTCTTCATCAACTTCTATCTGCTGCAAAGATCACGAGCCGGCGGCGCCGCGGACGCGCTTCCTCGTGGAAGAATATCATAGGAAATACGTGGAAATATCACTGGATGAGACGTGAAACTCGGCTCGTCCGCGCAGAAACTCCCCGAAGGAATAACGTAGCGAGGAAGAAATCATTTAGATGTCATTTCTCAGGCTACAGGCAGGGTTGGAAGTCCTCATTAAACGCTGTAAATATCGAATATTATCGTGAAATACGCAAAGCTGAGAGCGCTGTAGAAAAACTGCGCTTTAACCCACAGTTGGAGCTACTTTCTGTGCAGGATAAACGGTTTTTATCTGACTGTAACAGACGGTGAGACACCGGGGAGGCTCGCGGCTCCACTGGGAACCTTTCAGATGAATTACTGAAGGAATATTACAGCAATGATCAATTATCAAAGCATTTTATTCTTTGTGTCACTGTCAGCTGGGCTGCTGAGCTCACTTTGTGCTATTTTTAGCCCCATTTCAGCTGTATCTTCTCTGTGTTTGCTCTGAGGATGTTTCCAGGGTCACACACGCTCAGGATTCGCCTCTCAGGCTGTTTCCTCAATGAGAAAACTGTGAAATTCCTTCTTTATCACAGTCAAATCAAAGGATTCCTCCTCCAGATCACACGCCTGGCTCACCTCTGCAGGTGAGACCAGTCAAACTGGCTTTGAGAAGCCGGACACGCACTCATCTGCTGGTGTGCACATCAGTCAGGGAGCGTCTGAGCAGACAGATGAGGATCCATCAACAGGCTTTCTGATTCAAACTGTGGTGTTTGTGAAGCTGCCAGCGTGGTTTCACTCCATGCAACCTGCTGTAGTAACACTCAGTTATGTAGTTTACACACAGAAGGAGCAGAATGACACACATTTTTATTCTTTAGATAGAATTTTCTACATAACAATAGTTCAAATCCCCCAAAATATTCACTTTACTGTCTCACATGTGAATGCAAATGATCAAAAAGTCACATTTTAGACAGCAAAAGCAGAAGAAATTTGGTATTTTTGCTCAGATAAAAGAAATCAGATGTAACTGTGAAATCCAGCTTTGAGTTGTTGGACCTTCGACGAGAAGAAAATCTGCAGAACCGATTGTTACCTTTATTCATGAGAACACGGTTTATAAAATAAAATCAGAGTTAGTTCAGCTCTGAGCAGCTTTAAAGTGAACATCTGCTCTGAGCTCCTTCATCCTCCTGCACAGCCTGAACCCTCTCAGACAGCTTTCTGTCCTTTCTTTAAGGAGTCTTCAGGAACAGTTCTCCAGGCTTCTTGAAGGACATCCCAAAGCTCTTCTTTGGATGTGGGCTGCCTTTTGTTGCGTTCTCTGCCAACATGATCCCACACTGCTTCAGTAATGTTGAGCTCCGGGCTCTGGGGAGGATTCATCCCTCCATCAGACCTGCTGCCACTGATTTTCAGCCCACTTCTTGTGTCCTTTGGCACAGCTCAGCCTTTTCTCCCTGTTTCCCTTCCTTAAGAACGGCTTCCTGACAGCCACCCTTCCATGGAGCCCATTTCTGATGAGGCTTGGGCCAACAGCAGATGGATCAGCTGAAGGTCCAGATGCATCTCTCAGCTCCTGTGTCAGGTCTTTGCTGGATGTTTTCCTCTTTCTTAAGGACATCACTTTCAGATCCTGTTCATCTGCTGGAGATAGTTCTTTAGGCCTGACACTTCTTCTTCTGTCCTCCACTTGTCCAGTTTCCTCAAATGTTTTAAGGACACACTGCACACCATGCTGAGATATGCCAAGTTTTCAGCTAACAGCTCTTTGGGAATCACCTTGTTGCTGCAGAAATCCTGTTTTCTGTCTGTCACACTGTGTTATCTTTGCTGTTTTTCACACATGCAGCTAAAGAAATGGGAACAAATGATGTGTCTCTGTGACAGGCTGCTGGGAACAAAGTGCCTAAAGATCCAGTTTAAAACGGCTTCTTTGCTAAGTTGTCTGTTCTGTGTGGACACAGCTCTGGCTCATCCCTTGAGTTAGGAGCCTTTTTCCTGCCTGAATGGTTCACAGGTCAGAGTTAAGTGGCTTAACAAAGAAAAAACACATTAATCTGAACTGAAAATGGATGAAAAAGGCAGAAAATGTCCAAATAAAAGCTATCGATCGAGACCTCTGTAAAATATTACAGGAAAGTCTGACTGCTTGGAAGGAAAATATAAAGAAATGAGATCTGGATCAGGACTTCTGCTCCTTTAGAGTCATTTACTTTATCTGTTCCATCTAATAGATTTGACTCACTTCCTTAATTTTGTTGCAAAACAACGACTTTTAGTCATAATTTACCCTTTTTGTACAGTACAAAAGCATCATCCCTTGAGTTAGGAGCCTTTTTCCTGCCTGAACGGTTCACAGGTCAGAGTTAAGTGGCTTAAACAATGAAAAAATAACCCAAATATGACTGAAAATGAGTGAAAAAGCAGAAAATGACCAAATAAAAACTTTAAAAGATAAGAAAGTCCGGCTGCTTGGAAGCAAAATACTGACAGAAGTTAGAGGCTCGTGACTTTAGTGCAGCTCTGTACATTAAAAGCCTTCTTAGGCTTAAGAGATGTTTCCCATCAGAGCCGACGGTGGAGGAGGACGAGCGCCTTAAGACATGTTTTCATCATCAGCGCTAATGTTCTTTAAGTGACGCTTCATGTTATGTGAGCGATTATGTTCCTCCTCTACTCTTTCTGCTGCTCGAGTTGTTTGCAGCACGATTAAAAGCAGCAGCACAACAGGATATATCAGCAGCCTCTGAGTGATTCCCAGCACGAGACATTTACCTCGGGTTTAAAACACGTTCATGTCCTGCCACGTCTCAGCCAAACTAAATCTTACCAAGTGAATTTGTCTCATTTCTAGTCCAAATATCTCATTACACTTAATATAAGACACAACTGCCTAACAAGTACTATTTCAGCCAGATATAGGGACTTGTTTGAAGACAATACATCTGGAATATCTTGTTAAATGAAAAAGTCTTGAAAACAAATTGTTTTGAGTCATATTTCACATGAAACAAGCTTTTTTTTTTTTTTACATTTGAAGAGGTTTTTAAGCTAATTTCAAGATCACTTTTATCTCAAAAGTGCTAAATATCACATTTTATTTCAAGAAATCTGGACAAGCCGATTTTCACTAGTTCCATTGGCAGATTTTTTTGCTTATTTCAAGAAAAAACGTCTTTTATTTGTTGTTTTTTTTAACTTATTTTTGGAGGGGCATTTTTTCTGCCAATGGAACGAGTGAAAAAAAAGCTTGTTTCATATGAAATCTGACTCAAAACAATTTGTTTTCAAGACTTTTTCACTTAACAAGATATTCCAGTTGTATTGTATTAAAACAAGTCCCTATATCTGGCTGAAATGGTGCTTGTTAGGCAGTTGTGTCTTATATTAAGTGTAATGAGATACTCAATGAGGCAAATATACTTGGTAAGATTTAGATTTTTTCCAGTGAGAAGCTGCTTTTTGTGCTGTTTTAGGTTCCAACCGTGGCCCTCTGGCCCTCTGATAACTCAGGATGAGCGCAGCTTTTTATTCAGGCATCACAGCCGAGGTGCTGCAGCTGGTGAAGAAGCTTTGTCCTTCTGACTCCAACCTCTGAGCAAAGCGATTATTCCCCAACACCGTTTGTCCCGATCTCTGTTGAACTCGTCTGTTTTTGCTCGGAACAACACAAAGTCGCACGATTTACACTCAGAGAACCATTTTTTCCCCCGATTGAATACAAATTGGAGGTGAATGTTGCAGATTTTTCATTAAACTCCTAAAGATAACTAAAGATAAATGTTATATGGAGGCAGCATTTCTTTCATTGTACAGTAACTTGAGATAATATTTGTGCATTTATCATCCAACTAAATCTGGAAACCATCTGGACAGTTTTTGGGCTCGGCAGAATTGTAAAAATCACGATTTAAGGTGGAATTGTGTGGATCTTTGCCCTCTTTAGTCGTATAAGAGCTCGGAGCTGCTCTCAGGGAGTGATGAGCGGTTTTAATCCCTCGTTTTACCCAAATGTTTTATTTATTGTGTAAAAGTTGAACAGGACTCTGGGTGCGATCGCCTCGTGATGTTTCATTCTTAAGAAACTTCAGTGATTTCCACAGCGGATCCACAGAGATGCTGAAACTTTTGGAAAACGTTTGATTTGCTGCTTTCATCCACTTCAGTCTTGGATCAGCAGCTTGAATTTAGCTGCATTTGTGCCCGTTAGAGTGAAGTTATGTGAATAAACTGGATGGATCCGGTTGAGACATTAATTTATCTAAGAGCATAGATCATAAACTCGATTATATTCCCTTTTTTTTTCTCACAGCAAACTCCTCCTGGTGAGTCTGATCTTTTCAGCCCGTCTTCACCAGTTAAACCGACCGGTTTTCTTCTTCGTTTTTGTCTCAGGCAGCTTTTTGTCTTTGTCCTTCTCAGTCGGGCTCAGTCGACGCCTGCCTGACTCTCCGGGCCTATTCTGGGCGAGGCTAGCCCACCACCTACACATCCTGCAGGGGTGGAGAGAGGCATGTAGTCCTCCCAGCAACCCTGGCCTGCTGACTGCCACTCCTCTGTGAGCTGGGCCTCCGCAGGCCTCACAAGCAGAACAGAGGAAACAGAGGAAGAGTCCACAGCAAAGCCTGTGTTGGGGCTGAAGGCAGAGAGAAGGAGGACAGATACCAAAACCTTTTTTCTTTGGTTCAGTGTGCCGTTAAAGGGATAGTTCGCCTCTTTCGACATGAAGCTATATGACATCCCATATTACACTGGAAAAAATGCCCCTCCAAAAATAAGTTAAAAGAAAACAGCAAATAAAAGACGTTTTTGCTTGAAATAAGCAAAAAAATCTGCCAATGGAACGAGTGAAAATCGGCTTGTCAAGATTTCTTGAAATAAAATGTGATATTTAGGACTTTTGAGATAAAAGTGATCTTGAAATTAGCTTAAAAACTTCTTCAAATGTAAAAAAAAGAGCTTGTTTCATATGATATGTGATTCAAAACAAGATGTTTTCAAGACTTTTTCATTTAACAAGATATTCAAGATGTATTGTCTTCAAACAAGTCCCTATATCTGGCTGAAATGGTGCTTATTAGGCAGTTGTGTCTTATATTAAAGCTGCCGTCTGCAACTTTTTTTTAGTCATATTAGCTTGAACTGTCATGGGATTCTGGAAGTAGAATATTAAATAGGCTGTTTAGGAAAAATCCCGAATTCTGCAGCTCCCTCTGAAGCCTGTAATCGTGCTCGCAAAAATGGAGCGCTCCCGGCTGTTTTTAACCAATCACGTTAGGTTTATTATTAATCTATTATCTGAGCAGAACAGTCACCAACCACGTCTTCCATGCTGAGCGTGAGTCTGCCCCCAGCTTGTGTGCGCGCACACTGGTGTGAACTCACGTGCACAACCTCGTCCACAGAGGGGGAGGGACCTGAAAGTTGTATCGGTTCGAATTTTCCGACTTTAGACTCGGAATTTTGAAAACCTGCCGACGGCAGCTTTAAGTGTAATGAGATATTTGGACTAGAAATGAGACGAATATAAGAGACTTTGATTTTTTTCCAGTGCAGCAACATCATTTCTGAACATCTTCTTACCCCCTGCTGCGTCCTGTGAGCAGAGTTCCAGCCTCGTTTTGGTGTTGATGAAGGTAGTCCGGCTAGTTGGCTGGGGTTTAAAAAATAAAGCGTCTTGCTTCTCAAAACAATATGCGTTCAACAGAGTAATACATTTGCATCACAAAATGGTTCTCCAGGAAAAAGTCAGACCTCACAATCGCTTGGCGCTATTTTCTCTCCCTTCGTATCAATGCCTGCTGACAGCTGCGCCTGTTACGGTGTTTGCTGCTCGGTCTGCACTTCGGTCTGCACAGCAGGCAGTGATACGAAGGGAGAGAAAATAGCGCCAAGCGAGTGTGAGGTCTGACTTTTTTCTGGAGAGCGATTTTGTGATGCAAATGTATTACTCTGTTGAACGCACATTGTTTTGAGAAGCAAAACGCTTTATTTTTTAAACCCCAGCCAACTAGCCGGACTACCTTTATCAACACCAAAACGAGGCTGGAACTCTGCTCACAGGACGCAGCAGGGGGTAAGAAGATGTTCAGAAATGATGTTGCTGATATGGGATGTCACACAGCTTCATGTCAAAAGAGGCGAACTATCCCTTTAAAGCAGACGAGGAGAAGCTGCAGGTCGTCATTTCAGACGTTTAGCTCTGGGAAAGGCAGCTTTGTGGTGTTCACACAGCTAAATAAAGCGTTGTGGATAGGAACGTGTTTTAGAAGTTATTACAGCTCATACTGTACGACCTCGTGATTCCATCAGGGAGATTCGTTTAGAAAAATGTAGTTTATAGTCTCAAAAATGGGTTTAACCTGACATGGTCTGCCATACTTTTTATTTGTGTTTCTTTATGTTCACTTTGACCCTAAGAAGCAAAAATCAGACGGTCTGCTCTGCCGGAAACATCGCGGCCATTTTTAGTGTATGTACACTTCATTTTTTGATAGAAAATGTTGGAAAATTACAATTGACGCTTCATTGACAAATCCTCAGTGGGTTGGGTAAGCTGTCAATAAATGCATTCCAGATGCACAGAACACATGTGGAGACAACATCCAATTAAATTATAACTCTTAAAATACATTTCTACATGATTTTGGCTCAATTTAATGCAAAGAAATCAGTTTTTTTTTACCACTTTTTTCCAATGTTTTCATCTTTACTTCATTGGCAATAAATTATTTCCCCAAATTATGACATCAGTCAATATGCCATTCTGTTCACCAAACAGTATACTCATTCCACAGAAAAAATAAGAAAAATCCAACCAAAATCATTGGCTCTGTGATGATTTCACTGCTCGGCCTAGTTGGCGATCAACAGGCTCAAAAAAACGGATATCTGCTGCTAACAGGTATTAACTGCCTGTCCAACCTCAGGGTATTAACTGCCTGTCCTACCTCAGGGTATTAACTGCCTGTCCAACCTCAGGGTATTAACTGCCTGTCCAACCTCAGGGTATTAACTGCCTGTCCAACCTGAGGGTATTAACTGTCTGTCCTACCTCAGGGTATTAACTGCCTGTCCTACCTCAGGGTATTAACTGCCTGTCCTACCTCAGGGTATTAACTGGCTGTCCAACCTCAGGGTATTAACTGCCTGTCCAACCTCAGGGTATTAACTGCCTGTCCAACCTCAGGGTATTAACTGCCTGTCCAACCTCAGGGTATTAACTGCCTGTCCTACCTCAGGGTATTAACTGCCTGTCCTACCTCAGGGTATTAACTGCCTGTCCTACCTCAGGGTATTAACTGGCTGTCCAACCTCAGGGTATTAACTGCCTGTCCAACCTCAGGGTATTAACTGCCTGTCCAACCTCAGGGTATTAACTGCCTGTCCAACCTCAGGGTATTAACTGCCTGTCCAACCTCAGGGTATTAACTGCCTGTCCTACCTCAGGGTATTAACTGACTGTCCAACCTCAGGGTATTAACTGCCTGTCCAACCTCAGGGTATTAACTGCCTGTCCAACCTCAGGGTATTAACTGCCTGTAAAACCTCAGGGTATTAACTGCTTGTCCAACCTCAGGGTATTAACTGCCTGTCCAACCTCAGGGTATTAACTGCCTGTCCTACCTCAGGGTATTAACTGACTGTCCTACCTCAGGGTATTAACTGCCTGTCCAACCTCAGGGTATTAACTGCCTGTCCTACCTCAGGGTATTAACTGCCTGTCCTACCTCAGGGTATTAACTGCCTGTCCAACCTCAGGGTATTAACTGACTGTCCTACCTCAGGGTATTAACTGCCTGTCCTACCTCAGGGTATTAACTGCCTGTCCAACCTCAGGGTATTAACTGCCTGTCCTACCTCAGGGTATTAACTGCCTGTCCTACCTCAGGGTATTAACTGCCTGTCCAACCTCAGGGTATTAACTGCCTGTCCAACCTCAGGGTATTAACTGCCTGTCCTACCTCAGGGTATTAACTGACTGTCCTACCTCAGGGTATTAACTGCCTGTCCAACCTCAGGGTATTAACTGCCTGTCCTACCTCAGGGTATTAACTGACTGTCCAACCTCAGGGTATTAACTGACTGTCCTACCTCAGGGTATTAACTGCCTGTCCTACCTCAGGGTATTAACTGCCTGTCCAACCTCAGGGTATTAACTGCCTGTCCTACCTCAGGGTATTAACTGCCTGTCCAACCTGAGGGTATTAACTGCCTGTCCAACCTCAGGGTATTAACTGCCTGTCCTACCTCAGGGTATTAACTGCCTGTCCTACCTCAGGGTATTAACTGCCTGTCCTACCTCAGGGTATTAACTGCCTGTCCAACCTCAGGGTATTAACTGCCTGTCCAACCTCAGGGTATTAACTGCCTGTCCAACCTCAGGGTATTAACTGCCTGTCCAACCTCAGGGTATTAACTGCCTGTCCAACCTCAGGGTATTAACTGCCTGTCCTACCTCAGGGTATTAACTGCCTGTCCAACCTCAGGGTATTAACTGCCTGTCCAACCTCAGGGTATTAACTGCCTGTCCTACCTCAGGGTATTAACTGCCTGTCCTACCTCAGGGTATTAACTGCCTGTCCAACCTCAGGGTATTAACTGACTGTCCTACCTCAGGGTATTAACTGCCTGTCCAACCTGAGGGTATTAACTGCCTGTCCTACCTCAGGGTATTAACTGACTGTCCTACCTCAGGGTATTAACTGCCTGTCCTACCTCAGGGTATTAACTGCTTGTCCTACCTCAGGGTATTAACTGCCTGTCCTACCTCAGGGTATTAACTGACTGTCCTACCTCAGGGTATTAACTGCCTGTCCAACCTGAGGGTATTAACTGCCTGTCCTACCTCAGGGTATTAACTGCCTGTCCAACCTGAGGGTATTAACTGCCTGTCCTACCTCAGGGTATTAACTGCCTGTCCTACCTCAGGGGATTAACTGCCTGTCCAACCTCAGGGTATTAACTGTCTGTCCTACCTCAGGGTATTAACTGCCTGTCCAACCTCAGGGTATTAACTGCCTGTCCAACCTCAGGGTATTAACTGCCTGTCCTACCTCAGGGTATTAACTGCCTGTCCAACCTCAGGGTATTAACTGCCTGTCCTACCTCAGGGTATTAACTGCCTGTCCAACCTGAGGGTATTAACTGCCTGTCCAACCTGAGGGTATTAACTGCCTGTCCTACCTCAGGGTATTAACTGCCTGTCCAACCTGAGGGTATTAACTGCCTGTCCAACCTGAGGGTATTAACTGCCTGTCTTACCTCAGGGTATTAACTTACTGTCCAACCTCAGGGTATTAACTGCCTGTCCAACCTCAGGGTATTAACTGCCTGTAAAACCTCAGGGTATTAACTGCTTGTCCAACCTCAGGGTATTAACTGCCTGTCCAACCTCAGGGTATTAACTGCCTGTCCAACCTCAGGGTATTAACTGCCTGTCCTACCTCAGGGGATTAACTGCCTGTCCAACCTCAGGGTATTAACTGCCTGTCCTACCTCAGGGGATTAACTGCCTGTCCAACCTCAGGGTATTAACTGTCTGTCCTACCTCAGGGGATTAACTGCCTGTCCAACCTCAGGGTATTAACTGCCTGTCCAACCTCAGGGTATTAACTGCCTGTCCTACCTCAGGGTATTAACTGCCTGTCCAACCTGAGGGTATTAACTGCCTGTCCTACCTCAGGGTATTAACTGCCTGTCCAACCTGAGGGTATTAACTGCCTGTCCAACCTCAGGGTATTAACTGCCTGTCCAACCTCAGGGTATTAACTGCCTGTCCTACCTCAGGGTATTACCTGCCTGTCCAACCTCAGGGTATTAACTGCCTGTCCTACCTCAGGGTATTAACTGGTGTTTTGCCCTCAGTGGGTATTAACCAGTGTTTTGCCCTCTCTCAGGCATGGCGGCGGTGTTGCCCAGGACCCTGGGGGAGCTGCAGCTCTACAGGATCCTGCAGCGGGCCAACCTGCTCTACTACTACGAGGCGTTCATCCAGCAGGGCGGCGACGACGTGCAGCAGCTGTGCGAGGCCGGCGAGGAGGAGTTCCTGGAGATCATGGCGCTCGTTGGCATGGCGAGCAAGCCGCTGCACGTGCGGCGCCTCCAGAAGGCGCTGCGCGACTGGGTCACCAACCCGGCCATCTTCAACCAGCCGCTCACCTCGCTGCCCGTCTGCAGCATCCCCGTCTACAAGCTCCCCGAAGGCTCGCCCACGCTGCTCGGCGCTCAGGACCGCGCCAACACCGCCAGCGTCAAGATGCCCAAAGCGGTCGCCGCGGCGTGCTCCGACCCGGCGAAGCTGGACGTGGCGAGGGACAAAGTGTCGGCCGGGTCGCCCCTGCAGGGCGGCAGCGAGGCTCGGTTCTGGTCGGGCCACAGCAACGACAGCGAGCACAGCCTGTCGCCGTCGGACCTCGGCTCGCCGTCCTCCCCCAGAGACGCGCTGGAGGCTCTGGACGCCGCGGCCGTGCAGTCGGTCCTGGAGTGCGTGGACAGGATGGCGCCCGGACTCCCCAAGACGGACCTGGCCGAGGTCAAAGAGCAGCTGAAGAACAACAAGAAACTGGCCAAGATGATCGGGCACATCTTCGAAATGAGCGACGACGACCCCCGACGGGAGGAGGAGATCAGGAAGTACAGCGCCATATATGGGCGGTTCGACTCCAAGAGGAGGGACGGCAAACACCTGACGCTGCACGAGGTGAGCAGACAGTTAATGAGCCCACTAACTGTTCTGATTAGGTTCGGATCATAGACACCTGTATGGAAGTTTTTCTGTGCTATCAGAGTTTGAATACGAATTTCTAATATTGAATTTTTACAGCATCAAAATCTTTGACTTTGATTTTGAAAAACCAACAGTGTAAAAAAAAACTCTATTTCTAAATACAAAAATCAGTGTAAAAAAAAAATCTAAAAAAATTCAGTGGAAAAAAATTAAATTTTAAAAAATTTAGTGGAAAAAAAATTCAACTTCAAAAAATTCAGTGAAAAAAATTCAGTGGTAAAAAATTAAACTTAAAAAAAATTTACTTAATAAAATTCAGTGGTAAAAAATTAAACTTAAAAAAATTTACTTAAAAAAATTCAGTGATAAAAAATTAAACTTAAAAAAATTCTACTTCAAAAAAATTCTGTGGAAAAAAATTCAACTTAAAAAAATTCAGTGGTAAAAAATTCAACTTAAAAAAATTTTACTTAATAAAATTCAGTGGTAAAAAATTAAACTTAAAAAAATTTTACTTAAAAAAATTCAGTGGTAAAAATTCAACTTAAAAAAAATTTACTTAAAAAAATTCAGTGGAAAAAGAACCAGACTCAACATCCGGATAAAACAGGGAGAAGCAATCGATCCCCGTCTCAATTCATCCAACGGCAGCCAATCAAGTTACGCTCCATTGGACAGATCAGCTCAATAGATATTAAGTAATATCTATTACTCTATTTTATTAACACAAATGGCAAATAAAGTAAACTCACTCACTGAAGCACCATCACCTGCGTTGGTGGACACGGCTGATCTGTCCAATGGAGCGGAAATTGATTGGCTGCCGTTTTGAAGTTGAATTTTTTTCCACTAAATTTTTTTTTAGAAATAGATTTTTTTTTTTACACTGTTGGTTTTTCAAATTCAAAGTCTGATTTTGATGCTGTAAAAATTCCATATTAGAAATTCATATTCAAACTCTGATGGCGCAGAAAAACCTCCATACAGGTTTTTTTCTCTGTAAGCTGACTCGTCTGTGTGTGATGTGCAGCTGACGGTGAACGAGGCGGCGGCCCAGCTCTGTATGAGGGACATGGCTCTGCTGACACGCCGGGACGAGCTGTTCGGACTCGCCCGGCAGATTTCCAGGGAGGTCACCTACAAATACACCTACCGCACCAGCAAGTAAGAGCCGGCCTTCACAGCTCCATACATGGCGTCAGATACGCAGAGTAAAGAATTATTTAATTAATTCTGCAGCATGAAAGTGCTTAAAAGCGCGTTTCTTGATGTTTCTCTGCAGGTCTCGCTGTGGAGACAGAGACGAACCGTCCCCCAAAAGGATCAAAACGGAGGTAAAACCAGCTGGAAAAATGCCCCTCCAAAAATAAGTAAAAAAAAACAGCAAATACGAGACGTTTTTGCTTGAAATAAGCAAAAAAATCTGCCAATGGAACTAGTGAAAATCGGCTTGTCCAGATTTCTTGAAATAAGATGTGATATTTAGGACTTTTGAGATAAAAGTGATCTTGAAATTAGCTTAAAAACCTCTTCAAATGTCAAAAAAAGCTTGTTTCATATGAAATCCGACTCAAAACAATTTGTTTTCAAGACTTTTTCATTCAAACAAGTCTCTATATCTGGCTGAAATGGTGCTTGTTAGGCAGTTGTGTCTTATATTAAGTGTAATGAGATATTTTGACTAGAAATGAGACAAAAATACTTGGTAAGACTTTGATTTTTTCCGGTGTAATTGTAGCCATACTGCATCAAGATTTCCTTCCTGATGTTGATAATTACATTCTGACAGGATTAAATAAGTCTTTGACCCCTTTAATGATGTCGGAGCTCCTGACGGGTTCATTTGAAATGTAGAAAATGGCAGCTTTGGCAGCCGAGGCTGCTTTGTGTTCGGTGCTGAGGAGCTGAAAGCTCAGAGCAGCCAAAGCCTTGAACGGAGAACAAAGCGCTATCTCAGCGCTCCTTTGGCTGAGAGTCGTCTTTGAATGGCTCCTCTCAGCGCGAGAAGTGATGATGGGAAACATGTGGCGGCCGCGGGCTCCGCCGGGACCTTTAGAGGACCGCCGGTCCGCAGATAAGCCCACACCTGCGAGCTGCAGAGAGGGGGAATTCCTGCAGAGGTCTGGGCCGAAAACCTTCCAGAAACTGATAAAAAGGGGGATTATATCCACCTTTAACTGTAAAAACAACAGCTTTTATGTATGCACGCGCTCTAAAACTGGATGTGTTTTTCTGTGTTCTTCAGGAGAACTTCTTCGACATCCAGGAGGCGCTGCAGGCCATCCACATGAGGCAGGAGATGCTGAGGGAGCAGCTGGCCTGCGCCAAGTCCAAAGGAGAGGAAACCGTCGGGCGCAACCTGCAGGTAGGCGGGCGGAAAAGACGTAAACCGGCGCCTCAGAACACCAGCAGTGACAGAACACGGGAAACTTTTCATTTGTCCGCAGTCGAAAGCAAAGAAGCTGACAGACACACAAAGTGTCCCCCGAGCTCCGTCCTCACCACAGACTGTGATGTTTAATGCTTCAACCGCTTTTAGTATGACTCGTGGATCAATCCGCCACGTTAAGTAGTCCCTCACAGTTTTCCTGTTTAATGCTTCAACCGCTTTTAGTATGACTCGTGGATCAATCCGCCACGTTAAGTAGTCCCTCACACCGACTGATCCTGAAGAGAGGAGAACATGCAGATGTTCATTAGTCTGAATCCTCAGCTGCTGCAGATGTTCATTAGTCTGAATCCTCAGCTGCAGATGTTCATTAGTCTGAATCCTCAGCAGCTGCAGATGTTCATTAGTCTGAATCCTCAGCTGCAGATGTTCATTAGTCTGAATCCTCAGCTGACGATGTTCATTAGTCTGAATCCTCAGCTGCTGCAGATGTTCATTAGTCTGAATCCTCAGCAGCTGCAGATGTTCATTAGTCTGAATCCTCAGCAGCTGCAGATATTCATTAGTCTGAATCCTCAGCTGCAGATGTTCATTAGTCTGAATCCTCAGCAGCTGCAGATGTTCATTAGTCTGAATCCTCAGCTGCAGATGTTCATTAGTCTGAATCCTCAGCTGCAGATGTTCATTAGTCTGAATCCTCAGCTGCTGCAGATGTTCATTAGTCTGAATCCTCAGCTGCTGCAGATGTTCATTAGTCTGAATCCTCAGCTGCAGATGTTCATTAGTCTGAATCCTCAGCAGCAGATGTTCATTAGTCTGAATCCTCAGCTGCTGCAGATGTTCATTAGTCTGAATCCTCAGCTGCTGCAGATGTTCATTAGTCTGAATCCTCAGCTGCTGCAGATGTTCATTAGTCTGAATCCTCAGCAGCTGCAGATGTTCATTAGTCTGAATCCTCAGCTGCTGCAGATGTTCATTAGTCTGAATCCTCAGCTGCAGATGTTCATTAGTCTGAATCCTCAGCTGCTGCAGATGTTCATTAGTCTGAATCCTCAGCTGCTGCAGATGTTCATTAGTCTGAATCCTCAGCTGCTGCAGATGTTCATTAGTCTGAATCCTCAGCTGCTGCAGATGTTCATTAGTCTGAATCCTCAGCAGCTGCAGATGTTCATTAGTCTGAATCCTCAGCTGCAGATGTTCATTAGTCTGAATCCTCAGCTGCTGCAGATGTTCATTAGTCTGAATCCTCAGCTGCAGATGTTCATTAGTCTGAATCCTCAGCTGCAGATGTTCATTAGTCTGAATCCTCAGCTGCAGATGTTCATTAGTCTGAATCCTCAGCTGCTGCAGATGTTCATTAGTCTGAATCCTCAGCTGCAGATGTTCATTAGTCTGAATCCTCAGCTGCTGCAGATGTTCATTAGTCTGAATCCTCAGCTGCAGATGTTCATTAGTCTGAATCCTCAGCTGCAGATGTTCATTAGTCTGAATCCTCAGCTGCTGCAGATGTTCATTAGTCTGAATCCTCAGCTGCAGATGTTCATTAGTCTGAATCCTCAGCTGCAGATGTTCATTAGTCTGAATCCTCAGCTGCTGCAGATGTTCATTAGTCTGAATCCTCAGCTGCAGATGTTCATTAGTCTGAATCCTCAGCTGCTGCAGATGTTCATTAGTCTGAATCCTCAGCTGCTGCAGATGTTCATTAGTCTGAATCCTCAGCTGCAGATGTTCATTAGTCTGAATCCTCAGCTGCTGCAGATGTTCATTAGTCTGAATCCTCAGCTGCTGCAGATGTTCATTAGTCTGAATCCTCAGCAGCTGCAGATGTTCATTAGTCTGAATCCTCAGCTGCAGATGTTCATTAGTCTGAATCCTCAGCTGCTGCAGATTTTCATTAGTCTGAATCCTCAGCTGCTGCAGATGTTCATTAGTCTGAATCCTCAGCTGCAGATATTCATTAGTCTGAATCCTCAGCTGCTGCAGATGTTCATTAGTCTGAATCCTCAGCTGCAGATGTTCATTAGTCTGAATCCTCAGCTGCTGCAGATGTTCATTAGTCTGAATCCTCAGCTGCAGATGTTCATTAGTCTGAATCCTCAGCTGCTGCAGATGTTCATTAGTCTGAATCCTCAGCTGCAGATGTTCATTAGTCTGAATCCTCAGCTGCTGCAGATGTTCATTAGTCTGAATCCTCAGCTGCAGATGTTCATTAGTCTGAATCCTCAGCTGCAGATGTTCATTAGTCTGAATCCTCAGCTGCTGCAGATGTTCATTAGTCTGAATCCTCAGCTGCTGCAGATGTTCATTAGTCTGAATCCTCAGCTGCTGCAGATGTTCATTAGTCTGAATCCTCAGCAGCTGCAGATGTTCATTAGTCTGAATCCTCAGCTGCAGATGTTCATTAGTCTGAATCCTCAGCTGCAGATGTTCATTAGTCTGAATCCTCAGCAGCTGCAGATGTTCATTAGTCTGAATCCTCAGCTGCAGATGTTCATTAGTCTGAATCCTCAGCTGCTGCAGATGTTCATTAGTCTGAATCCTCAGCTGCTGCAGATGTTCATTAGTCTGAATCCTCAGCTGCTGCAGATGTTCATTAGTCTGAATCCTCAGCTGCTGCAGATGTTCATTAGTCTGAATCCTCAGCTGCTGCAGATGTTCATTAGTCTGAATCCTCAGCTGCTGCAGATGTTCATTAGTCTGAATCCTCAGCTGCAGATGTTCATTAGTCTGAATCCTCAGCTGCTGCAGATGTTCATTAGTCTGAATCCTCAGCTGCTGCAGATGTTCATTAGTCTGAATCCTCAGCAGCTGCAGATGTTCATTAGTCTGAATCCTCAGCTGCTGCAGATGTTCATTAGTCTGAATCCTCAGCTGCAGATGTTCATTAGTCTGAATCCTCAGCTGCAGATGTTCATTAGTCTGAATCCTCAGCAGCTGCAGATGTTCATTAGTATGAATCCTCAGCTGCTGCAGATGTTCATTAGTCTGAATCCTCAGCTGCTGCAGATGTTCATTAGTCTGAATCCTCAGCTGCTGCAGATGTTCATTAGTCTGAATCCTCAGCTGCTGCAGATGTTCATTAGTCTGAATCCTCAGCTGCTGCAGATGTTCATTAGTCTGAATCCTCAGCTGCAGATGTTCATTAGTCTGAATCCTCAGCTGCTGCAGATGTTCATTAGTCTGAATCCTCAGCTGCAGATGTTCATTAGTCTGAATCCTCAGCTGCAGATGTTCATTAGTCTGAATCCTCAGCTGCAGATGTTCATTAGTCTGAATCCTCAGCTGCAGATGTTCATTAGTCTGAATCCTCAGCTGCAGATGTTCATTAGTCTGAATCCTCAGCAGCTGCAGATGTTCATTAGTCTGAATCCTCAGCTGCAGATGTTCATTAGTCTGAATCCTCAGCTGCAGATGTTCATTAGTCTGAATCCTCAGCTGCTGCAGATGTTCATTAGTCTGAATCCTCAGCTGCTGCAGATGTTCATTAGTCTGAATCCTCAGCTGCTGCAGATGTTCATTAGTCTGAATCCTCAGCTGCTGCAGATGTTCATTAGTCTTAATCCTCAGCTGCTGCAGATGTTCATTAGTCTGAATCCTCAGCAGCTGCAGATGTTCATTAGTCTGAATCCTCAGCTGCTGCAGATGTTCATTAGTCTGAATCCTCAGCTGCAGATGTTCATTAGTCTGAATCCTCAGCTGCTGCAGATGTTCATTAGTCTGAATCCTCAGCTGCTGCAGATGTTCATTAGTCTGAATCCTCAGCTGCTGCAGATGTTCATTAGTCTGAATCCTCAGCTGCAGATGTTCATTAGTCTGAATCCTCAGCTGCTGCAGATGTTCATTAGTCGGAATCCTCAGCTGCTGCAGATGTTCATTAGTCTGAATCCTCAGCTGCTGCAGATGTTCATTAGTCTGAATCCTCAGCTGCTGCAGATCTTCATTAGTCTGAATCCTCAGCTGCAGATGTTCATTAGTCTGAATCCTCAGCAGCAGATGTTCATTAGTCTGAATCCTCAGCTGCTGCAGATGTTCATTAGTCTGAATCCTCAGCAGCAGATGTTCATTAGTCTGAATCCTCAGCTGCTGCAGATGTTCATTAGTCTGAATCCTCAGCTGCTGCAGATGTTCATTAGTCTGAATCCTCAGCTGCTGCAGATGTTCATTAGTCTGAATCCTCAGCTGCTGCAGATGTTCATTAGTCTGAATCCTCAGCTGCAGATGTTCATTAGTCTGAATCCTCAGCTGCAGATGTTCATTAGTCTGAATCCTCAGCTGCAGATGTTCATTAGTCTGAATCCTCAGCTGCAGATGTTCATTAGTCTGAATCCTCAGCTGCTGCAGATGTTCATTAGTCTGAATCCTCAGCTGCAGA
Source organism: Odontesthes bonariensis (assembly GCF_027942865.1). NCBI lineage: Eukaryota > Metazoa > Chordata > Actinopteri > Atheriniformes > Atherinopsidae > Odontesthes > Odontesthes bonariensis. The sequence goes on from NC_134516.1 coordinate 7,310,543, forward strand.
TGTTCATTAGTCTGAATCCTCAGCTGCAGATGTTCATTAGTCTGAATCCTCAGCTGCAGATGTTCATTAGTCTGAATCCTCAGCTGCTGCAGATGTTCATTAGTCTGAATCCTCAGCTGCAGATGTTCATTAGTCTGAATCCTCAGCTGCAGATGTTCATTAGTCTGAATCCTCAGCTGCTGCAGATGTTCATTAGTCTGAATCCTCAGCAGCTGCAGATGTTCATTAGTCTGAATCCTCAGCTGCTGCAGATGTTCATTAGTCTGAATCCTCAGCAGCAGATGTTCTCAGCAGCAGATGTTCTCAGCAGCAGATGTTCTCAGCAGCAGATTTTCTCAGCCGCAGATGTTTTCAGCAGCAGATGTTCTCAGCTGCAGATGTTCTCAGCAGCAGATGTTCTCAGCTGCAGATGTTCTCAGCTGCAGATGTTCTCAGCAGCAGATGTTCTCAGCTGCAGATGTTCTCAGCTTTAGATGTTCTCAGCTGTAGATGTTCTCAGCAGCAGATGTTTTCAGCTGCAGATGTTTTCAGCTGCAGATGTTTTCAGCTGCAGATGTTTTCAGCAGCAGATGTTTTCAGCTGCAGATGTTCTCAGCAGCAGATTTTCTCATCCGCAGATGTTTTCAGCAGCAGATGTTCTCAGCTGCAGATGTTCTCAGCAGCAGATGTTCTCAGCTGCAGATGTTCTCAGCTGCAGATGTTCTCAGCAGCAGATGTTCTCAGCTGCAGATGTTCTCAGCTTAAATGTTCTCAGCTGTAGATGTTCTCAGCAGCAGATGTTTTCAGCTGCAGATGTTTTCAGCTGCAGATGTTTTCAGCTGCAGATGTTTTCAGCAGCAGATGTTCTCAGCAGCAGATGTTTTCAGCTGCAGATGTTCTCAGCAGCAGATGTTCTCAGCCGCAGATGTTCTCAGCAGCAGATGTTCTCAGCAGCAGATGTTTTCAGCAGCAGATGTTCTCAGCAGCAGATGTTTTCAGCTGCAGATGTTTTCAGCTGCAGATGTTTTCAGCTGCAGATGTTCTCAGCAGCAGATGTTTTCAGCAGCAGATGTTTTCAGCTGCAGATGTTCTCAGCAGCAGATGTTCTAAGCTGTAGATGTTCTCAGCAGCAGATGTTTTCAGCAGCAGATGTTCTCAGCAGCAGATGTTCTCAGCAGCTGGATCCAGTGACGCTCTGCATTGTTTCCATCCTGTTTGTTCCTAATAAGAGTCGGGATGTCTCTGGTAACTCATTACCCAGAAGGCATGTGTGCTCCTTCACCTCCTCGGGTGTGTAACGCGCACACATCTGGCTTCATGCACATCTGGCTTCATGCACATCTGAGCGTGTGTTCGGCTCCATCAGTGTTTGTGTGGCAGCAGTTACAGTCGTCACACTGATGAGATTTCATGGCTGCGTCTGCTCGCCCTGTGAGGATGCAAAGAGCGTCCTGCGGTGATTTAAAGCGACAGCGACGTGCAAACAGACGATAAGCAGGCGCTGCGTTTCTTTCCTCAAACAGAAGAGTGTTTATGGATCAGCGGCTGTGATTACAAACTTTAAATATACATCAGTTCTGCAGTCAGTTTGAGACGTGCAGGTGCACAAAAGTTCTCCATTTCAAGTCGGTCCTACACAGATATGTTTAGACAGCCTCCAAAGAAAGAATCCAGAGCTTTTATGTGAATTCTGTCCACATATTCTACTCTTTCTGTGTTTTTATTCATGCAATCCATGTAAACTTTACAGCCTAAAGCACAGTTTAAAATAGATTATCTGCTATTTTTTATCATGGAAATAAGTACAATTTTTAAATAACTTCCTTTCTTTATCAGTTTTCCTTATTTAGAATTTGAAACCAGCTGTGCAGAGAGTTCCCTCAGAGCAGAGGAGCTCATTACGTCTAAAACCTGAAGTCAGGGAGGCCGACTCCCTAAAAGCTCAAAGCTGCTCTGATTGGTCGGCTTTACTGGCCTGAACAGACGCTACATCTCTGTCAGTTCAGCTGAAGTTTCATAAAGTTTTATCATTTCAAACAATTCATGTTAAAGGAACATTCAATAAAACATTTAATATACAATATTTGACAACTTTAATGTTTTATTAGTCTTCGAAGCATAAAATCTGATTTTCATAAGAGTTATTTAATCATTTAATTCCGCATTAAAGAGCTTTTATATTCAGAAATCGATTTATTTCTCTTGTATTATCTGTCTGAGACGCTTCGCTTTAGCTCCTGTCTCTTTAAGAGCCGCCCCCCACCCCCCCTTAAAATAAGTACAGGAAGACTTCAGATCACATCACAGGAAAAGCCTCCACGTTCCTGTTAAATCCTCAGTTTGGTTTCTCTGTCTGTCAGATGCAGCTGGAGCGTCTGTTGGCGAGGCAGATGGAGATCCTGCAGGACGCCGCCGTCCAGGAGCGACTCCAGGCTCTGGACTGGAGGATCCCCCCCGCCGCCTTAAAGTACCTCAACGACGCCCAGAATACCAACGGAGCCGCCGCCGACGCCAGCAGAGACAGCCAAGGTGTGGCGAGTCATCGCCGGTCGATTACTGGGGAATCTTTACTCAGAATCTGCCTTTGATTCGCAGTTTGTGCCCAAATTGTTGCATTTTTACATCCTTTATTCTTTAGAAAACTTAGATCGATAAACTTCTTTCAGTGAAAGCGTGTTTTTCTGCTCGGTGTTTCTGGAGTGTAATGTGCAGACTTATCCGATGCTGTGAGAGTGGAAACAGAGCTGATAGGTGCAGGTTTTCCACACCCGGCTGTGACAGTCGTCACCTCTTTTTCATCTTCGTTTGTTTCTGCTCCGACTCCTCAAACACCGACGGGGTGAGGGGGGGGCACATCATTATTCAGGCTCTTACTTCTCCTCCAGGCTTCATCTCATTTTTATCCTTTTCCTCCCTCACCCACTCCCGACAGCTCATTATACTGCTGTTCCCACAAATCCCACAATGCACCTGTAATTATGGCGCCCACGCCTGTTTACCTCGAGCCAGTTGCCTGGAGGGGGGCGTCTCTCTCCTCCCCTTCTCCTGCTCTGCTTTTCTTCCTTTCCCCCCCTTTGCATCTTTTGTTATTTCTTCTTCTCTCTCCACACTGCTGTTTGTTTTACTCTCTGATGGTTTCTTCTCCTTAATTTGTTCCTTTCTTCTTCTTCTTCTTCTTCTCTTTCTCCTGTCCTTCTTGTTTAAAGTAAACGTTCACACTGGAAAAAATGCCCCTCCAAAAATGAGTAAGAAAAACAACAAATAAAAGACGTTTTTGCTTGAAATAAGAAAATAAATCTGTCAATGGAACTAGTGAAAATCGGCTTGTCCAGATTTCTTGAAATAAGATGTGATATTTGGGACTGTTGAGATAAAAGTGATCTTGAAATTATCTTAAAAACCTCTTCAAATGTCAAAAAAAGCTTGTTTCATTTAACAAGATATTCCAGATGTATTGTCTTCAAACAAGTCCCTATATCTGGCTGAAATGGTGCTTGTTAGGCAGTTGTGTCTTATATTAAGTGTAATGAGATATTTTGACTAGAAATTAGACTTGGTATATACTTGGTAAGACTTTGATTTTTTCCAGTGCAAATTTAAAGAGAAGAGGTTAGATTTCCAGAAGAAGTCGTGATGATACGATGTGGAAAAGTCCTGATCCAGAAACCGTAAACTTGTCCTCCTCATTTTCCAGACGATCGACCAATCAACTTGCGGGTGGTCAGTCAGAGCATGCAGGAAGGTGACCTCCCTTTGGGCAAGCAGCTCGCCAACGAGCTGAAGCGCCATCACAATCACAACCACAACCACAACCACAACACAGATGAGACCAAAACACCAGCAACAGGTCAGTGACGTTGGTCATCTGGAGCCGTTGTGCTTTAAAGGTGCCTCATTGTAAACGCCTATGCTGATGATGCTGTCTTATCCGTGTCTTCAGAAAACGGGACATCACAGCGGGCGTCCAGCACCGCAGACAAGAAGACCATCAAATCAGAGCCAGAAGACTCCACATAGTGCCTCCCACCCACCCCTCCGCCCCCCACCAACCCTCCCCCCTCTTCATTCTACTCACACCTTACAGTATGCAGTTATTACCCGTCAATAGATACTAAGCAAGCACAGCCACAGTAGAGCCTTAACAACCAACGTTGCCTCATGAATAGCATTTATTTTTCTTCAATCTTGTCTTTTTGTTTCTTTGTTTTGAAAAGTATTTGCCAAAGCACCTGCGAGCGTGCCGCGGCGCCGCTCGGCGCTCCGCAGGTCTTTGTTGATTCGATGTTCGTGTAATTTAAAGAGCGATCCGTTGAAGACTTCTGTAAACTCTTTACCTCTGCCTGGGAGTTGCTTTTGTTGCTTTCTGTGGACGGCGAGCTGCCGGGCTGACTCTTAACTCTGGAAGTGGAAACTTTAAGGTCCCTGCCTGCTGATGTGACAGCGTTCACGTCCGCATTGATGCCTCCAAATTTATTTAGATGACTCTTAATCTTTAGTGTAACTTATTTGAAGTTTATAAATGAGAACAGCTTAGAGGAAAGTAACCTGGATCCACGCTATAACTGACCTGGTTCTGCCTTTGTCCTCACTCCACCTCTGCACCAAGTTTAGACTCCATTCCAGACTCGACACGCCGGATATCCTCAGTCACGCATCTCATGTTGTAACTGACATCACTGACATCGTGTACATGCAGTAACTATATATTCATCTTTAATCTCCAGAATACTCAGTTGATGGCTTAATATTACCCAAGAAAAGCAATTAAATATTTCAAAAATAGTTGAAAAGCTAGCTTCATTACAACTTCCCCCGAACAAATAGGTTTAAATATAGATCCTGTTAATATTTCAAAGACCTTTCACTTCATGGTTTAGAGGACTGAGAGTTATTATTACAGTGGACTGTTGGACTTTTTGTGGTTTTTAGAGATCTCCTTCATGAGAGGAAGGAGAAGGCTGATTATTATTGATTTGAGGACAGGCACTATATTTAATTTATTTAAAATCTTCTTTCCTAAAAACATGTCTGATATAATATCTGTGAGATGATAACAGTGTGATAAGAAAGCAGCGGCACTTTTTCTGTGATCTGCACTGAACATTTGTGGTGTCAGAGCAGCGGATTCACTCTTCAGTAGGGTCACACGGCACTGACAGGATCGGATTATTGGCTAAATTACAATCAGACTGAGTTATTAAGTGCACTATCAGAAATAGGCGAACAGTACGAGTCCTTTTTTGTCCCCTGAGGTACAATCTGTACTAATGTACCCCCTAGGGTTAATTATTGGACCTAAAGGGACCTATATGTACCTTTTTGAGGGTCCAAAAGGTACATATATGTACTCGAGTGGTAAAAGGTACATGTATGTACCTTTTTTTCTACATTCTGGGGTACAATAGACAGTCTGTGTTAGGCTACTTCAGTATAAGGGTACAAAATTGCCACCAGAGGTACAAGATTGGTCTCTGTAAGGTACAAACCACAAGGGTACAAAACTATACCTTCCGAGGGTACTGCCCCCGTGACAAGCCATCGTAGCCCTAAAGGTACAATTCTGTACTTTATTTTCTGAGAGTGTGCATGTAGACACCTTAATCTGACTAAGAATGGGATTCAGACCCCGAGATAACTGCGTTGAAAGTCACTCTAAACCTGCTTGTAGACGCTGAAGCACGTGGTGAATCAGACTTTGCGTTCTGCGCATGCTCCAGATGTTTTCCCGGGGTCGTGACCCGGAAGTCAAAGGAGACGATATTCCTGTTGTTGTCGCCGTCAGAAACAAACAAACAACGCGATGGAGAATGCTCCGTTGGGCATCGAGTTTGTGCAACAAGCAGCTCATAGGGACGTAGCTTCATCTGGCTCTGCGTTCTCCATCTTTCTCCAATGCCTGAGTTTGTTGTTGTTGTTGGTGGTGAAGAGGTCAACAGGAAGTGGCTCTATTAGCAACAGCTGGAACGGGTACAGCGCCACCTATCACACCGGGGTATGACACGCTTTGTGCCTCTGATCCCATTCATTCACCGCCATATATCCAAGGAGAATTACCCTTTCTCAACTCAGTCTGATTGTAATTTAGCCAATAATCCGATCCTTTTAGCGCCATGTGACCCCACTGAGCGAGTGTGGTCGAACCCTCATCGCACCTTCCTGTAACTCTATGACGTGTAGAAAAAGAATATGGCCCTTTACTTCCTGTGTGCTTCCACCTGGAAGACCAGCGACAGGGAGAGCTGAACGCTTCTTTAAAGGACATTTTCACACTAAATGTGCACCAACAAAAATCAGGAGAGACTTGTTTGTGTCTGATCTGGCAACCCTGACGTCTCTTAAAGAAAAAACACAGCCCAGAGGCATCTACACGTCAGCCCGTTTCATTTCATATCATTTGTGCTGCTTGCGGTGCATCGTCTCCTGGTGGAGGATCTTTGGTGCAGCCATGCCGACAAAGCTGCTAGAAACGGGCTTCAGGACTCGAGCGGTGTCGGAGCAGTTCAACACGATGCTCTGTTTGTGTTCGCTGGCCTTTGGAGAGCAGAAAAAAACAAACGTGTCCCATTCAAACATCCCCTCAACAGCCTGCGTGGTGTCGATTGACTAATTGTTAGCTCTCCTGAGGAGGAAGTGGGGGATTCAGCTCTGGAAATATCACCACAACTGGAGGATAAACGGGTACATTCTGACACAAACACTCGAGCTCTGAATGTGTATATATATCCAACCCTTCCCATCAGCTTCCTCTTTTCTGTGGTGTCTGTCAGGAAGTGTAATATATTCTCACTGTGAGCGTATCAGGACGCCACAGGTCAGTCTCCCCTTGATGCTGACAGTAAACATCCATAATGGATTTTTAATGCTGTTGTAATGTCTCATGACTTTCTTGATCAAAGTAATCAGCTCTGATTAAAGGTGGAGGGAGAAAGTGGCGGCGGCAGAGCGCTCCCATCCTCCAGGCGTCTGAGAACAAAGGTGGAGCCTCTGTAGGGAGCCTGAGTTAAGAGGCAGCCCCTGCAGCACGCTGGTATTTTTAAATGTTGCGTCCTTCACTTCAGAACGGGCCGACAGGAGAGGCGGGACTAATCGCTTCTTCCTCGCTCCTGTCTCGTGTATATTTATGGGAGGTAATTTACGAGGAGGATGTACAGGAGCTGTTGTGGAGTAGCAGCAGGGGACCGCCGTCGTTGGTCTTGGCAGAGCGGCCGGGCTGGCGTGCCCGGAGGCCCGGGCTAATTGTTCCATTTCACTTTGTAATTTAGCACAAAAAAAAACACTGCTGTTGAAGCTAAACCACTCATCTGCAAACAGGGAGTGTTTCAGGAATAAAGATGCCTGCGCGTTTCTGAGGAAAGATCCGACAAGCTGTGAGAGAACACACACACACACACACACAAAATAAAATATTAAAGCGGCAGGTTTGTGGTTTTTCTGCAACAGATGCAAAGAAAGAAAGAAGTAATTATTGCTGTTTGTGGAGCAGCAGCAGCCTGTAAATATAACAAACAGCCTAATCTGTCCACCAGGGTGTTCCTCGTCCGGTAACTTGCTGTATATTTTTGGTGTCAATGCAGTGTTTATGTGTGTGGAGCGAAAAAAAAAAAAAAAAAAAAAAAAAGGAGATCTTACGTGCAGCCACGTGAACATGTCTGGTGTATAGAAACATGCTTTTAGCCTTCGCTCTTTACAGTGTTTAACCCTCCTGTGATGGCCATCCGTGCAGATTTCAAACGTGTTCTTGTTGTTTAGCGGTAGAAACATGACGGATAAGTGTTTTTATGTGTTCCCCACATTGTGTAAATACATCTGTTTGGTCCAAGATGATGAGAAGTCCCCCCACACACCCCCCCTGCACATAATTTAGTCACTCAGAAAGACCAATGCAATATTTATGTAGGTAATAAGTCTATTTGCATACGTGTGCGTCGTCTCGTCATGTGACTCAGTGACTGTACGTCCGTCATCAGGGTGGGAATTCACCTGCAACTTTTTGGAAAATGTTCGTGTCGTCTCACTCTTAGTGCACACAGCACCACACAGTGTTTGTATTTAAAGACTCTTCATGAGATTCCAAACCGGTGAGGACTGGAGGTGGTGGTTAAAAAGAGCTCTGACCCTGCAGAGCAGCGCATGTCGTCTCACTGATCACCCTTCTCCTCACTGTTTATTGTAAAGTGATAGATTAGGCTTCACCTAGTTATGCACCTGTTTTTTAAACACTAATATATTTTTTTTTGTTATACAGCACATAAACATTAAACTTTATTTTTTGAACTCTACCGTGTGGTGCGTTCTGTTGTGTGACTCCACTTTGTTTTGCTGATATTATCCCGGGTGTGCACGGGTAGCGGCTTTCTGCTTTCTCGTGCGTTGTGTTGAAGAAGACGGTCACGGTTGGCAAACTTGCTGGGGAACTAAGACAGTCTGTCCCGGTTTCCTCACACACACACACACACACACACAGTACACACATCTGAAAAATGTGAAAGGAAAGTCCAGGTTAGCTAACAACATGCAGCACTTAGCCATTTTATAAACAAAAAAAGACAAAAAATACCGTCAACATTTATGAAAAAGAACGTGCTCAACCGTTTGGGAGCTATAGCTTTATAAAATACAACTTAAAACACACCTTGGTAATAAAATGAAAGTAATTAATATAAAACAATAGTTGAACTCATAACTCGTGCACCTACCAGGGAGACAGCGAGATCCGACTGCTGTTTACCCCCGGGGGGCACAACCATCATCTCCAGGGCATTTAAATACCATAGGACTTATTTTGTGTGTTGTGTGAAGAGTTGTTTTATGGCATGTGGAATCACACTACACCTTAACTCTGTTACACATGCAGTAAAATGTCCAAATTAGAGGGTTTTCTTCAAAATCAAATTTATTTGTAGCACATTTCATGTACAAAACAATTCAAAGTGCTTTACATAAAATAAAAGCATTGCAGCAGGGAGTGGAAGAAGCATTAAAAATACATAAAAGAATATAAAGAGAAACAAATACAATAATTTTAATGAATTTAAAAACAAGCAACAGTTCAGATTTCATGCATAGACACATGAGAACAGAAATGTTTTTAACCTGGATTTAAAAATGTCTCCATTTGGTGAAAGTTTAATCTCCACTGGCAGTTTGTTCCACTTGTTTGCAGCATAACAGCTAAATGCTGCTTCTCCATGTTTAGTCTGGACTCTGGACTGGACCAGCTGACCTGAGTCCTTGGATCTCAGAGCTCTGCTGGCTTTATATTCTCTGAACAGATCACAGATTGTAAACCATCAGCAGGCTTTTAAAATCTATTCTGTGACCGACTGGACTCTTGGTCAGAAACGGGTCTCCTGCCTGGGGGGGCAGCTGGGGGGGGTGGGGGGGGGTCCAGGCTCAAGGTGCCTCTGAGCAAACACCAACGCTGGAAGATTGCTGGGTCATCTCCCCCCAAACAGGCAGGCTGAGGAGCTTCTGTTTTCCTGTTTCCCTGCGCAGGCCCATTTGCATCAGCGTCACATCAACACATTGTGAAACCGGCTGATGACTCACTCTGACGCAGGTCCTTTTCACATACCTCCCCTCGTCCTCTGCCTCCACCCCCCCCCCCCCCCCCCCCCCCCCTCACACTCACACTCACACACACAAACGTAGACAGATTTTCTCTGGAGAATCGCTCGGCTCATGAACACCCACGCCAAAAAACGCTGCTCACAGTGGCAGCCCGGCTCCAAACAGGCCACCCCTCCCCTTCTCTGTCCTCCTCCTCCTTCTTCCAGCGCAAGTCACTGATGATGATGTGTTGCCACGGCAACGGCTGGAGGTAGGCGGCGGCTCCACGGGCGGTGGGCGGAAGCCAGCCGCTGAGCAGCGTGGGAGGGATCTGCTGAGCGCACCCATCACCCTCATTTTGAAAGGAGCAGGAAGCTGACTGCTTTTGAGAAGGTGTGGGCGCTGGTGAATTATCGCCTCTCCTCCCTGCAGCTTCGTTAAGGGATCGCCTCGTTTGTCTCCCCTCCTTCCTTCCCTCCTTTGTTTTCTGCTTCTACGGCTGAAAAATGCACAAAATCAAACTCTCAGAGCTGCTTTTAGTTTGGATAAGTGGCAGTTTGTTGCCACTTTTCATGAGTCCTGGGGTTCCTTTTTTTTTTTTTTGCATTTTACACAAGATAACAAACATCTGTGACGCGAGCCACAAGAGCGCCATAAAGCAGAGGGAAGCCAGGCTTTTGTGAGAGGGTGGATGTCTCCAACACGTTAAAAGGTCAAATGCATGTGCACCACCGCAGAGCTTTAGCTGATAAGACCGTCAACTTGTGATTTAACTAGATTTAACTCTTAAACTCTCTGTGTTACAGGTAATAAAAAGGTCACCTGTTGGCTCAAATCCAAACGCATTCTCAGGGCTTGTTTGGGCACATTTAACTTCAATCCTGCTGCTTTTATTTTTAGAAACCCACAACAGCTCAGCACGAGGTTTGCACCGCTGCAAATGAATGTGGACACCTTCCAAAAATTTAAACAAATGTTGAGATACTTGACGAATTTGAATTTCCCCCATTGGGGGATGAATAAAGTATTTTTCTATTTCTATTCTATTCTATTCTATTCTATTCTATTCTATTCTATTCTATATTCTATTCTTCCCTTCAGAGTTATTTAGGTTACATGTTTCCATTTCCACACTAAAAAAAAGGGATTTTTCTAAAAGAATAATATGTATATTTTGTTGGAAGTCCCCTTTGTTTTTTGTTTTCCAAGCCAAACTAATGAATGTTTCATGTCCAAGTTCAGAGGAGGCATTATTAGTCAGCACTAATCTGTTTGTTTTATCCCACTTGGAGCTCCGGGTGGGTGGAGTTTACATCAAGATTAAGATAAAAGTCTGATAAAAGCTGGGAGCCGAGAAAAAAAAAGCAAAGTGAAGCAACTCAGCAAATAGTTTCCAGTGAGTAATATCTTTAGTAGGTCATTATTTTATGTTAAACTCCTCCCACACGGGATCCCAGAGATCAAATCTCACAATAAAACATGCGCTCTGACTAAGTTAGACGAGTTATGTTGGTCTCCTTCAAAGGAAAGTGTTAAAATGTATGAATGCAGTTTTTGTGCTGTCATTGTCTCTGGGCTGCTTCCTCCGGCAGGTGGCGCTGTAACTGCTTACTGCAGCACAAAGTGTCTGCATGCAGGACCAAAATAATCCACAAAGTGGCACACTATGTCAATGCATCACTGTTAACAAGCAGTGACAGCCTCCGCAGGTCTGCTTTAACGCAGTGTCCATCACTTTAACATGATAAAGGCTGAAAGTGCGTCTGTGGAAATGCCCTAATTACAGCTGAACATGCTCACATGCACCTATTACACCACTAAAAACAGGGTTTTGTGCCCGGTAATGAGCCTACTTCCAGCAGTGGGTCAACATGAGCAACGAGAATGTTAATGCACCTTTCTCCAGTTTACACTATATTCAGTCAGAAAACGTGTAAAAAGTTATGACACAGGGGAAAATCCAAGAAAAACACTCATACTGACTGATTTTTTCAGTCACTAGTGTGTGTTTCACTGTATGCAAAAAGAAATAAATTGAAGACAGTGAACTCATTTATCATAAATACAGAATTTAGGACGAAAATTGTTATATAAATACAAAAAAAATCCACATCTTTCAACCATTTCTGGGGATTTTCTTTTTATTGTTATTATAATGATTTAAATATGCCAAGAAATCTCAGACTGAGCGAATGTGTTCCAAAAATATCAGCTATTTGGGAAATTATCAATTATAAATAAGAGTTTGAATCAAGTTTAATGGCTTTTATGAGGAATATCCTGAGAGCCATCACACATAAGCATCGCTGTAGTTTTTTTTAGTTAATTTCCATCATGTTTCCCTTTTTAAATCAAATTCAGAATGATTTTAGCTCTTCTATGTATTCTATGAAATATTACTGAGAGGGAAAATGTACCTAAAAACATGTAAACTGAGTTAAATGTCCTAATTGTTGGAGGTGATGGAGATAAGGAATCAAAACACGACACCAGATCCGTCAAAACATTGGACGGGACACTGTGAGTGATTGACAGCCCTCTCGGCCAATCAGATGCAGACATTTAATATGATAGTCCAATTAAAATCGGCGCCAGGATAAAGGTTGGTTGTATCCCGCATTTTTCAGCCGTTGAGTCACTGGGAAAAAAACCGTTGCTCGACGCTCTCATCCGGGAACGTTACTCCATCTCACAGTCGTTAACACCAACCAGGTAGTCTTCTCGACGGGGGTTGAAATGTTACATTTTCGGTCCACGGTAGCGCTCAAGGAGTTATTTCAACTGACAGGTAAAGCCGGTGTGAAAGCGACACCTGCCGCCGCCGCCCGCTTCAGCACCGCCCGGCCGTGCTGGAGGTCGCCGGCCGGGCTGAGAGCCCAGCACCACGGCTTCAGAAACCACAGAAACCACGGCTTCAGGGGCTTCTGCTCCACAGGAGACGGCCACAATGAAGTCTCCAAGGAGTCTTCAGCAGAGAAGTGAGTAGAAGCGAGATCCATAATCGGATATAATATAATATTTCTAGCTTTGTCCGATAATAGGAGCATGCTGGGAGTCAGATCGTGACCAGCAGCATCGGCAGGCAGCTGCACCTTTAATCTGCAGCTCCTGGGTGGCTCAGCGAGGCTTTAACACGGCTCTTAAGCTGCTGGATCTGAACATATTCACGTAACTGTGACAACCATCAACTTAATTCGGTGTGTTTTGATTTTCCATCACGCCACTGCTCCTGTCAATGTCTAATGAAGGTCAGTCGCATCTGCATCTGTGATGCAGCCAGGTCACTGTGTTTATATATCTATCATAAACAGTGTTGGTCAAGTTACTTTTAAAAAGTAATTAGTTACAGTTACTAGTTACTGCTCCCAAAAAGTAATTGAGTTAGTAACCCAGTTGGCACATTGTAAAAGTAATTAGTTACTCAGCAAAGTAACTGTGGCGTTATTTTTTTATGTTCTATAACATCTTTAACATCAAATATGTTTATATTAATTGATTGAAGAATAGAAACACTATATACAGTAATTTAGAACATTTGGTATTTATTTGAACTCAATAGATTGCAGCATAGAAATAAAAACATAAATAATGAATATAAAATGGTGATGGTGGTCACCCGTTTCTGACCCGAAAAATGGAGTGTTGTTTGTTTTCGAGTGGCTCCGCCTCCTCCGCTGGGGCTCACGCTAGCTGCCTTTGGGCCTGGGGTTGGGTTAGCTAGCTGCCTTTGGGCCTGGGGTTGGGTTAGCTAGCTGCCTTTGGGCCTGGGGTTGGGTTAGCTAGCTGCCTTTGGGCCTGGGGTTGGGTTAGCTAGCTGCCTTTGGGCCTGGGGTTGGGTTAGCTAGCTGCATTTGGGCCTGGGGTTGGGTTAGCTAGCTGCCTTTGGGCCTGGGGTTGGGTTAGCTAGCTGCCTTTGGGCCTGGGGTTGGGTTAGCTAGCTGCATTTGGGCCTGGGGTTGGGTTAGCTAGCTGCATTTGGGCCTGGGGTTGGGTTAGCTAGCTGCCTTTGGGCCTGGGGTTGGGTTAGCTAGCTGCATTTGGGCCTGGGGTTGGGTTAGCTACTTGCCTTTGGGCCTGGGGTTGGGTTAGCTAGCTGCATTTGGGTGTGCATGTGTTTTGAAGTTTGCAGCGCGTATGCTCTAGTCGTTTTTGTGATTGCCGCATTTTTCTCTTGCTGCGTTTTACTGTTGGATTTGTTTTTCCGTTTGCAGCGCGTTTGCACGTGTCCGCCACCGTATCCGATGTGTTGATGTGTAGCCTAAAGCCTACAACCAAAGTGTAGTAACGCGCCACTTTATATTCTCAGTAACGATAACGGCGTTGTAACGATGGGGAAAGTAATTAATTAGATTACTCCGTTACTGGAAAAATAACGCCGTTATACTTAAACGCCGTTACTCCCAACACTGATCATAAATAATACTGGTTATTTAAGATGTTAATGATGCAACACAGGGGCGAGGCTAGGGTATTACCGTGAGATAGCTCGGCACCCCCTGGCTCAGCACATTTTTAAAATATTATATTATGTTATATATATTATATTTTTTGCTCAAGGATGCATTATTTTAGTGACCATTTTATTTATTTTCTAGCATTTGTTTTTGTTTTAACTCTTTACTCCCAAAATAAATGTTGAGTTATCTTCAATATTTGTCTCAGGCTCTCTGTTATCCCCGTCCAAGCCACATGCAGTCTTATGAAGTCTTTTGAGGTCAAAATTGAATGTTGTAGGGGGAAATCACTACTCAAAGCAAAACTAATACGGCTCCAAATTTATAAATGTACTAGTTTGCCTCAATTGGTGAGAAATAATGTGCCTCTGTGGGCACTGGGGGCTGGGCCCCCCTAAAGACCAGATCCTAAAATCGCCCCTGATGCAACATATGGCTTCAATGATAAATATATAATATTATAATCGTGGAATAAAGCAGCGGTGGACTCACTTCAGCCCTGCTGGTGGCTTAGTGTGTATATCAGGCAGAGTTTACTGTTCAGAGTGCTCACACAAGTGAGGACAAGAGCACTTTTGGAAGTAGATGGGACCAATGTTAAAAGCGTCTAATGGCCAAAAACACCACCACAGGTTGATGAAGCCTGAGCACTTCCTCTTGAAAGCCATCGACTTCAATTAAGATGTCATCATTTCCAAAGTGACTCATCAGCAAAGTGTTGCGTCCTGTGAGCGGGGTCAGTGAAACGGACCCGGCCCTTACACAAGCCGACGGGCTCTCCTGCACGTCGGGGCTCTTTCAGGGACGGCCATCTTTGTGCAGCTATGGAACAGGCCAGGGATGTAAAAATAGCATCTTCATACGGATGCCTTTTTGCTCTTTTATTTATAGATACACGAAAACCTGTTTCAGATCACTTCTAGTCTCTGTTGGAGCATCTGGAAACAAACTTTGGCATTTTTATGGTGATTGTTTGGTCTTAAAAATGCTTCCGTCAGTAGGTAAAATGTGCTGTTGTTCTTTAGAGTCAGTTATTTAAATGGCTGAATTTAATGTAACACTTAAATCCACCATTATTATGAATTGGTTACCTTCTTTCTTCTTCTGCACATCTAAGAAAAAGAGTTGAATGAAGTTTGTACAGTTTTAAGGAGCTCTGAACTCAGCCTGAACCCTCTCAGACAGCTTTCTGTCCTTTCTTTAAGGAGTCTTCAGGAACAGTTCTCCAGGCTTCTTGAAGGACATCCCAAAGCTCTTCTTTGGATGTGGGCTGCCTTTTGTTGCGTTCTCTGCCAACATGATCCCACACTGCTTCAGTAATGTTGAGCTCCGGGCTCTGGGGAGGATTCATCCCTCCATCAGACCTGCTGCCGCTGATTTTCAGCCCACTTCTTGTGTCCTTTGGCACAGCTCAGCCTTTGCTCCCTGTTTCCCTTCCTTAAGAACGGCTTCCTGACAGCCACCCTTCCATGGAGCCCATTTCTGATGAGGCTTGGGCCAACAGCAGATGGATCAGCTGAAGGTCCAGATGCATCTCTCAGCTCCTGTGTCAGGGCTTTGCTGGATGTTTTCCTCTTTCTTAAGGACATCACTTTCAGATCCTGTTCATCTGCTGTAGATAGTTCTTTAGGCCTGACACTTCTTCTTCTGTCCTCCATGCGTCCAGTTTCCTCAAATGTTTTAAGGACACACTGCACACCATGCTGAGATATGCCAAGTTTTCAGCTAACAGCTCTTTGGGAATCACCTTGTTGCTGCAGAAATCCTGTTTTCTGTCTGTCACACTGTGTTATCTTTGCTGTTTTTCACACATGCAGCTAAAGAAATGGGAACAAATCTTAACTCCAGTCTGAAACCCACAAAGAGCTTCTAGATTATTCATTTCTGGTGGCATAAAACAGTTTAATCATTTAATTTATATTAATTGTTCCATAATTAGTCATTAGATTATATCTTATATTCCTTTTTTAAGCGTTTCTGTCATTAAATTGAATCTTATTTACTTTTTCTTGATGTTGAATAACATATAATTCTTATTATTGTCTGTTTTTTTTCCTACTTTTCTACTTTTAGACGAGTTGACATTCATTATTTTTGGATTAGTATTTTTCTTTTAAACTGAATTTCTTATATTAATTTGACTCTTTTGGTAACCGAAAGCAGTTTTAATGTAAATGTACAAAAAAGTTGAAACTATGAAGCTGTTTTTCACAGATGCAGCTAAAGAAATGGGAACAAATGATGCGTCTCTGTGACAGGCTGCTGGGAACAAAGTGCCTAAAGATCCAGTTTAAAACGGCTTCTTTGCTAAGTTGTCTGTTCTGTGTGGACACAACACTGGCTCATCCCTTGAGTTAGGAGCCTTTTTCCTGCCTGAATGGTTCACAGGTCAGAGTTAAGTGGCTTAACAAAGAAAAAAACTGGACTGAAAATGAGAGAAAAAGCAGAAAATGTCCAAATAAAAACTATAAAGACCTTCAGAAAGCCTGAAGAACTTTAAAACCACTTTAAAAATCTGGCTGCTTGGAGGGAAAATCTAAAGAAATGAGGGCTCTCGTTCACATCTGCGGGATAAACTCTCTATTTTATCCTTTATTTTAGTTAAAGCAGCTTGTTTTTGAGCCACAGTTCAAAAGCATGTGACAAAGAAAAGCATCAGACTACATATTTGACCTTTTCCTTCACAAGTTAACGACTCGCTGGCTTTTACTTTCACTGTCAGTGAAATATTAGTATAAACTGTGGTTTAACTGTGGGTATCACGGGTGTAAATGTTCAACAACTCCGTCACATCTGTCCTTAAACCATCAGAGCATGTCCTCTCTGATGGTTTCCGTGGTAATGAAACGCTTCAGTTGTCCCATTTGTTTCTGCTTATGGATAATTTATGGAGCTGTCGGCCATGTTTGGGCAGCCGCTGCTCAGCTGACTGGTTGTCACAGACATGCTGTTCCCCCTGAAGGCTAATTTCAGGCCTCGGCTCGCTCTGTGAATGATTGCCGATCAGAGATGAAACTGCGGGAGGACTCGCGGTTTGCTGAGCGGGTTCAGGATCTTCCTGTGGAACTCTGACTGCTGCGGGAAGAGATGAGCGCCCAGCCGTCCAACAGCTTTAATCCTGCGGTTTTTTTACAGAAAAATACATTACATTCCAACAAATAAAAAGGTCCTTTTGGACGTTAACCCTGCCTGATTGGCCGTTTGCAGTAGGAACTGAATTTATTGCTTTTCTGGAGCAAAATAAGACATTTGAAGCCTTTGGGAAACATTGACTAAATCAATAAACTATTTTGGCCTCTAATTAGTCTGTTTATGGAGCCAAAGTATACCTTTGCTTGCTTGCTTCTATAGGTTTTACGTCATTGCGTGACACAGCCAGGGGTGTGGTTATTTATGTTACCTATTGTGTGTGGTGGCGGGAGTTTTTGAGACACAAAGAAAGAGAGAAATAGAAGTACAGTACAAAATGTCAAATAAAACACGACAGAAGCAACTTTTCACAACGAAATTTGATATGGATTACCAGTGCACACCAGTAACCACTCCAGTGAGTTGATTATTTTGACAACGGATGTTTATGGTGCTTTTACGGACCTTTTTGGACATGCACATGACTTGCCGTTCTGAAGCAAGTTGAGAAGAATCTAAATTAGGCAAATACCGGAGACAGCAGTAAACATCAAAAAAGCGGTGAGGGGGGTTCTAAAACATTGCAGACGACTCAGAAAAGAGGCTTAATGTTGAAAATACCGGAGTTCCCCTTTAAGTTTCTCAGCGACTGAACATTGAAAAGACAGCCGCAACAGTCTGAATTAAGCAGTAACCTCCTATTTTCTCCTATTTTCTCCACTGTGCCGGTATAAATGATGAATATATACGACTCAAATAGAACAACAGAACCGATGGCACAACAATAAGCGGTGTTAAAAGTCAGTGAACGTCATGCATCCGGCAGGCAGGAGTGTGTTTGATGTAATATTGAAGGCGGGCTGTCGGCGGCCCCAGAGGCCCAGCCTGCCCCCTGTCTGCTTCCGGGGGTCCTGAGGCTGTGCTCCAGCTCGTACGGGGTTAGAAGTGTTTGTGATGCAGGGGAGCCTGTCCGCCCACATCCTTTCCACAGCGGCTGCTCCAGAGCCGGCGAGCTGGCGTGCTGCCCGGCAGTCATCAGGGCCTCCAGGTGCAGATGAATCAGGGGCACGGATTGATTCGTGCAGCGCCGCCTCTCAACACTCCACGCCGATTTGACATGACGCGCCAGACGGTGAAACCGGCATCGATCGCACCAGATAAGTTCAGCAGATTCGAAGCGTGCGCGCCGAAGGGAAACACGTAATCTGCGGGAGGCGGAAAATCCCAGAGAAGTCGCACATAAGCCACTTCACCCTGTTGTGCAGAAAAAGGAGCCGGACTCGTCGGGTCAGCCTCTTCTGGGGAATTTATTGATCAGACGTGTACATTTCAGCATGCACGGAAATTCCCTTTGACCTCAGTTTGGGACAATCTTTTATACACTTCTGTATCATTCAATGCGTACGTGGCCCAAACCCTACCTCTCCTCCGCACCTGCTGTCCGAGGCCGGCGCCTCATTTTCGCCATTATCCGGACACAGCTCATCCTAACCTCAAACAATATGCATGATTCGGCCACAACAAGGCAATTGGACAAAGTGTCATGGCTCTGCTCTCCCACATAATCCCCCCTGAAATCACTTATCAGTGATTTAATAAAGAAATAATCTAATAATCTAATCTAAAAAAAAAAAAATCATCACACCAAATTAACACTAAATTATTCAAATAATTCTAAAAAATATTCTAATAATTCTAAAAAATATTCTAATAATTCTAAAAAATATTCTAATAATTCTAAATAAAATGGAACATATTGAATAAATGAAAATACTGCAAGAAAAAGGAATATATATGTACCAAATCGCCTCAAATGATACTGGATCCAATGGAATCATTTAAACCTTTACCATTAAAACTGTCCGCTGTTCGCAGTGCAGAGGAGCGAAAAACCCGCTGGCTGCCACTTCTGTAACTCATGTTCTGTGTGTGCACATCCTTCTACCCGGGACGATGTTTGCATGTGATGGGAGCAGGTTGACACCAGCTAATTGGTGTTGTTTCTATTGACTTTAATCACAGCGACTGGATCCGAATGGAATTAACGTCACATTTTCTAACCAGTCGTCTTGTTTCCTGTTGTACCAGCTGTTTGTTGAACTGATTCCATGCTCCTGATGTGCAGATACAGACTGGATCTACTGCTCAGAACTGCGTTTTTCAGCTCCTGGACGGGCTGTGTTGAGTCACAGCCGACCTTTAAAAGCCCTCAGAGAGGGAGGGGGGGCACTAATGAGGCAGCTCCAGATGTTGTCCACCTCTGCCAGCACAGATTTAACTTAAACTGGAGCCACGTACTTCAGTATCATTGTCCCAGTGTGATATTATTATTATTATTATTATTATTATTATTATTATTATTCAAACTTTGTGGAGTTCTGTTTTCATGCTTTTCTTTCTGCTTCAGAATCATTTAAAGGGCTAATCCGGAGTAAAATGCACTTTAGATCAATTTACGGGATGTCGGGAGTACATACGTTGAGTTGACATCAAAATCATGTCATTCGGATGTGTTTTGAGAATTTCGATTTGACCGTTTTTAGCCAAAAGTCGTTAGCCTGGAAGTGACGGGGGCATATCATTTCGCCGCTACAAAACGCTGTTTTTATACCTCTTCTACAGCTCCAAACAACATAACACTTACGTGGTAGTGAGTAGAGGGTCCCTAAAGCCAAACCGAAGTGTCCCGAGGTCTTCATGTGGTCGGATATAGAGTCCAGAATGAATTTAATCAAGCCAGTACCTGCTCTCAATCAGAGCTCTTCCGTCAACAGGAGGCTATCTCACGCGAGACGTCACGTGAGTCCGTAGTTGATTGCCGAGTGTGGAGTAACTCGCTCTGGAAATTCACAATTTCGTTGCCGTTTTTTTTACAAACATAGTCCAGTATTTCTTTCGAAAGTGAAATGAAGTTGTATGCAACAGCAAAGCCTAGCTTACTAACAGGTTGGAATTTTGAAATGTCACGTGACGTGATGTCTCGCGTGAGGTAGCCTCCTGTTAACGGAAGAGGCTCTGATTGAGAGCAGGTACTGGCTTGATTAAATTCATTCTGGACTCTCTATCCGACCACATGAAGACCTCGGGACACTTCGGTTTGGCTTTAGGGACCCTCTACTCACTACCACGTAAGTGTTATGTTGTTTGGAGCTGTAGAAGAGGTGTAAAAATAGCGTTTTGTAGCGGCGATACGATATGCCCCCGTCACTTCCAGGCTAACGACTTTTGGCTAAAAACGGTCAAATCGAAATTCTCAAAACACATCCGAATGACATGATTTTGATGTCAACTCAACGTATGTACTCCCAACATCCCGTAAATTGATCTAAAGTGCATTTTACTCTAGATTATCCCTTTAATGTAATTTAAGTTGATTTTCTGACTGTGTGTGATTAATCCAGTATTATTCCCTCTGCACTCTCTCTCCCTGTTGTTGATCTGCTTGCTTTACATTTGTAAGTATGTTTCTCTTTTTTTTATTTTAGCCGTAGTTTTGATTTGAAGTCTGTTTTTCCAGTAGCAGTAGAGGTTTTCTGCAGAAAGCCGACAACCGCTTTTTACCTCTGAAACGACCCCACTTCCTCCCAGTGGCTGCGCTTCGATCCCCCTCCTCCCCCGTCCTCCCCCCCCACTCACCCCTCTCTCACCAGCAGCCGCCGTTAATGAGGTCAGAGGTGGACCGCGGCAGCAGCAACAAGTCAACTCGGATGGCGTGTGAACTGTTTCAGTGTACACGCTTCCTTCCACTCACGCTGGAGGCAGAATTTGAGATATTTGACCCTCTGATGCAGCGTTAAGACAAACCGCATCGTTTGAATTTGACAGTAAACGTGATCTACGGACTCTCTGACCTCCAGCTTTAGGTGGAACTTGGCGGTAAAAGACTGATTAACGCTGTCTGGCTCCAGCTTGGTGTGTTTCTTCTGTCTTCTGCAGCAGCGGGGGGGCAGCGGCGCCCTTCGGTCGGGTTCACTTTTACCTCTGGTCACACGTCGGCTTTTAGAAATCTATAATCCAGACAAATATTTATTAAAAAGAATATTTGCTCTTTTCTTTTGTGACCGAGCTTTTTCTGTAAACATGTCCGATCGCATTACTTTGAAACGTGTGTGTTCAGGTGTTCTGGTTGGTTGTTTATCTTCCTTTTGCACGGCCACATTGTCAGAATGAGAGTTTCCATCCTAATAAGATGGCTGCTGTGTCAGATTCCTGCAGCTTTACGCCCCTCGTTGGTTATTTCTTCCTTTTCTTACACCAGATTTGGCTCGTTAATGTTGCCACTGCTGCTCGGTAAATTGAGAGGAAACGCTGCTAAATGCTGATTTCTTCTGCTTTAATTTCTGCAGTGGAGCCAGCTGGCAACTCCAGTTTTGCCTCCAGACATCCTCTCCCAACGCGCAGTCCAGTCCCATGATGCACTGCAGGGCATTGTGAGCCTGGGCAGCCGGAGCTTTGCACAAATCCTATTTGGTGTTGACATGAATCATAGCAGAGAACCCGCCGTGAGCTGGTGAACCCGCCTGCCTCCCGACGCGCTACTAACGTTCCTCCCAGAGACTCTGTGGAAACGCCGCTTAGAATACCAGCCAGTTGGGATCCCCAGAAGCAGGCATTAAAGGGACAGTTCGCCTCTTTTGACATGAAGCTGTATGACATCCCATATCAGCAACATCATTTATGAACATCTTCTTACCCCCTGCTGCGTCCTGTGAGCAGAGTTCCAGCCTCGTTTTGGTGTTGATGAAGGTAGTCCGGCTAGTTGCTAGGGTCCCGAAAATAAAGCGTTTGGCTTCTCAAAACAATATGCGTTCAACAGAGTAATACATTTGCATCACAAAATGGTTCTCCAGGAAAAAGTCAGACCTCACAATCGCTTGGCCCTATTTTCTCTCCCTTCGTATCACTGCCTGCTGCCGACAGCCGCGCCTGTTACGCTGTTTGCTGCTCGGTCTGCACAGCAGGCAGTGATACGAAGGGAGAGAAAATAGGGCCAAGAGATTGTGAGGTCTGACTTTTTCCTGGAGAACCATTTTGTGATGCAAATGTATTACTCTGTTGAACGCATATTGTTTTGAGAAGCAAAACACTTTATTTTTTAAACCCCAGCCAACTAGCCGGACTACCTTCATCAACACCAAAACGAGGCTGGAACTCTGCTCACAGTGAGAAGATGAACTTATTTTTATGATTCTTTAATTAGCTCCAGACTGGCTGGTATTCAAGGAAGGTAGACAACAGTGAGCCCCACTCTGACCTGTGAATAAGAACCCCATGAAAACACTTTCAGGGTGTTTTCCACAGGTTTCAGTGCTGACTTAAGGCTCATTTTTCCAGTGCTGTGTTCATGTTTTGTTACTGACTGCTTCTCCTTGCAGTGCAGCAGCCTCTTTCCTCCTCCCTCTGCTGCAGCTCCCCCTCCATGTTTCCACCACAGCGGGTCACACCGAGGCCTCCTCTTTCTCACCTCTCTGTCCCTGTGTGTGTTTTTTCTTTCCCTCTGCGTTTCCTGCAGGAGAAGGAAGGCGGGAATCCTGCCCAGCCTGGAGGACCTGCTCTTCTACACCATCGCAGAGGGCCAGGAAAAAATCCCCGCGCACAAATTCACCACAGTGAGTACGCCGCAGGGAACTGCACTATCAGAAGGGAACATAATGACCTGAGGGAGAAAATAGCCAAGAAAATGAAGCCATGCTCACTGATTAAAGTGTCATTTAGTCTACATTTCACTGAGTGTAGAGAGGCTGGTTTCAGCATTTTAAAGACGATAAAAACACAGAGTAAAGCCATAAATCCAGCAGCGTTACTTATGGAACCGTCACTGTTGAATTACAGTCGCCGTTCACGGCTACTTACTTTATTGATTTCTTGTCGAGCCGTCTTAATCGCGGTGCCCCCCCCCCTCCCTCTCTGTGTGCAGGCTCTTAAAGCCACAGGGCTTCGCACAGGAGACCCCCGGCTGAAAGAATGCATGGAGATGCTGAAGGTGATTATGAAGACCACCTCGGACGGAGCGCTGGACCGACACCTCTTCAAAAAGTATGCTGTCCGTTAGGTTTGCTTTGTCCACATTGTCTGTAGCTGTAACTAAAGTCTTCTGCACTTTGGAAAGAGGCCGAAGGAGCAGAGGTTGGGCTTGTTGTGGAGTCGCAGGAGAGGACAGTTTACTGCAGAATGTGTGGCTCAGGTTGCTGCTTTTTGTTGTAGAGATGATCCTAAAGTTGCCGAGGTGAATTAATAATGCCGGTCAGAGGCGTTCATTATTCATCACTCTGCAGTTTGCACGTCAGCAGCAGATTGTTTTTAATCCAGCTGGAGCGAGGAAAGCCTCCGTCAGCTTTGCTTTTATATTGTATTTTTGAACACTTTTCACAAAAGAAAAAGTCATTCGTGCTCAGAGACGGAAGGAAGGAAAGACGAGAGCTCAAACAGAGAAATGGGTGGAAGACTCTCGTGTTTGTGCGTGTTAAACTGCAGCTGATAACGGCCCACATCTGGCCCACATCTGGCATCACAAACAGGCTTGTAGGTGTGGGCAGCAGGCGGGGGTTCTCACCAATGTTCCCTCTAATTTTTCACGTGTCTGGGCAAACACACCAGCTCCCTGAGCACACTGAGGACCACTGAGCAACATCAGATGTGCACGCTGTGGCCACACACCAGTATCACACCAGTATCACACCAGTATCACACCAGTATCACACCAGTATCACACCAGCATCACACCTGTTCAAAACCTTGGATCATAGCAAGTTACACGACTTATTAAAAGAATCAAATCACAGCACCAATTTTCATCAGTTTACTTTTAATATGAGCGATTTGGCCCACTTAAAATGAAAAAGACAAAAATCTTGTTGTTCATGAGATGTGTAGTATGTTATCTGTTATATGTGAGTCATGCTTGCAGCCTGCATGTTTTGCAGAGTAGACCTTTCTCACTCGAAACAGAAAAAATCTCCCCCAGTTTCACCGCTTGTTCCTCTGTTTGCACTCAGACAGCCATTCCATCCTAAAAGAACCGCATTTCTTTTTTACTTTGGCTTGGTGAGTGGGTGTGTCGCTGGCGCTGCCTGTTCGTTTCGCCATGATAAGTGGCGTCTCTTAGCTCCTAACTACCCCGCACTGTTGTTAGCTAGCTAACCTGCACGGCGCGTATGGGCACATATGCAAGCACCATCAATGCTCTGATTGGCTGCATAGCGTAAGCAAGCCGTATCATTGGCCGAACACTTGTCACTCACTGCGTTGCATTGAAAAATGGCACAGAAAAACACATTATTGGTCTAATTAATTAGATTAGGTCTAGTATTAGATGTGTGTATTGGCAAGAATCTGGAATCACGATACGTATCACGGTACTGGGGCAACGATACGATATATTGCGATACTGTAGGAACAACGATATATTGAGTTTCTTTGAAAGAATTTAATTGTAAGAAAACTGTAGCACATAGCACACACAATGCTGCTACATGCTTAACATCAGCTTGCTGAAGAAATACAAGCATTTTCAGGATTGAAGAAAAAAATATGTAAACAATGTTATACTAAAGGTGTAGACATTTTAAGATATCTGCTTAGAGGTTCACAACCAGTGAGAGGAGCTTTTGATTTCAAAGTAGTTATTATCAAAAGAAAATATGGTCTCTATACCTTCAAATGTCATAACACTTTTTCTGGCTGTTACCACATAGAAATTAGCATATACTCTCTCTATAATCAAATATGAAAGTGCTTGTAGGGTTCTTAAAATATGAACAAAAAATGTAAACTGTTATTGACGGTTAAAGACAAATAAAAGACGGTACTGACTGTGTTATCTTCGTTGCGCGAGTTGAGGTCGCTGGTAGTTTCGAAAAGTTCGTTGCGCAGGATCCACTCGTTTCACGTTAGCCTGTAATGCTACATTGTCGCGGTGTCTCGCCACACGTGCTCGCAAATTTGTAGTATTGCCCGAGTACTCGACTCTGGCGTTGCAGAGTTTGCACGCCGCGTGGCTCTTGTCGTAGTCGTGACTGCCTTCCTTTGTTTTGAAACCAAAATATGCCCAAACATCGGCTTTAAAAGCTGCTGGAGCTGGCTGTAGCCTCTCGTCCGCGGAGGACATAATGACTGCTGCCAACTAGCGGCCGGAGGTTTAATTGCAACACAAAAATGAACAAACACCGTGAATATTTGCATGGTACGGTATCGTCAAATAAAATATCGCGATATTTAAGTGTATCGATATTTTCTTACGTATTAGATGTTAATTAATACGTTTATTTAGATTTTCTTGTGCGCTGAGAACGTGCGAGCAGCTCAGAGGGAACGTTGGTTCCCACGTTGTGCCGCAGAGCGTATCCGACATATGCAGCGGAGCACGTTGAGGCCTGAGCAGACTGCGCATGTAAAAACATTTGTGCTGATGGGACGGTCTGAGGACGTCTGGATTGCTGTTAGAAATCATTTGATTTCATCCTTCAGAAACTCATTGAATATCTAAAGTGGTAGCTAAGGACATCTGAAAGCTGCACAAACTGCAGCAGAGCCACAACCGGTGGGGACTCGGTGGAAAAAGCTGAGCCCCTCCCTGCCGCTGTTTGACCCCTAACGGGGAAGCAGGCGACAGCTTGGAAGGCGACAGCGTGGCGAGTCGGCGCATATGACGGCTCACCAGGGAGCAGGCCGCGCTGGAGGCTGCTCCTGGCCCAGATCCATCCCTTCCGCTCCCCCGGCTTATTTACAGAGCCCCGCCTGTCGGAGGGCAGCACGTGAACAGGGGGTGGAGTGCAGCGTGTTGTCTCTGCAGGGATTTGATGCTCTGAGATGGCTGAAGCACAAATCTCCTGCCAGCAGAGAGGCGCAGCTCCCACCTCGGGCTTATTACGTGGATTAGTGGCGTTTCTGTAGGTCAGAATCACCCGTATCACAGGGACCGGGTGACATTGTGGAAGTCCTGGCAGTGTTTTACAGATCAGAGAATTAAATCCAGAACATGTTGGAGATGTTGTTTATTGAGTCCAACGGTCGGCTTCATTCTGCAGCTGCTGCTCAGCTCGCTGAAGCTCTCGCTGTCCTTTCCTTTAAAAAGCAGCTGAGCCTCACACACTTCTGCTGGTGTAAGCTTCCACATATCAGAGCTTTGGGTGGGAATTAAACCCTGAGTGGGTGGTGGGGGGTGGTGCCCTTCTCCTCCATCATGTATTACAGGCTTGTTTTGTCTTCCTCTGGGATTTTAGATGCGTCCAGAGCAACATTGTCCTGCTCACCCAGGCCTTCCGGAAGAAGTTTGTCATCCCAGACTTCCAGCCCTTCTGCGCCCACATCGACGAGCTCTACGACAAAGCCAAGAACCTGCCGGGGGGGCAGGTACGTGGGGGCTGCTGGTGGCAGTTCTCTAAGCAGAGCTGCAAGTTTCAAACATTTCATTTGGCTTAAAACTGTCCACGACGCAGAGCTTCTTTATTACAGTATAAAACAGAGAAAGAGCTTCTTTATTACAGTATAAAATAGGGGTGGGCGAAAAAATCGATTCATGAACATATCGCAATTTTTTTTTTTTTATGGGATGATTGTAAAAATCGATTTTTCTCCCCTGAATCGATTTGAAAAAAAAAATTTATTGAATTTTTATTAATATTATTTTTTTACCCTTGTCCTGTCCAGCATTATGGCAGCAGAATTGTAATCTGAATACCATTTATGCTAAACACATTTACATCATATCCGTGTCCAGATAAAATTCATCAAGTCATCACATTAAGTTATATTAAAACTAGCCCACATTTGTGCTGTGTGGACATTTCAATTCATTTTGTAACTGTAAACTTTAAAAAATGCCTCTGTTTGTCTCATTTGAAATAAATGTCAGCTGCTGGACTGACTGACACAGACTGATGTGCGTCGTTTACGGGAACGACTTTCATTCTAGAAGTGTATGATTCAACTTGTTTGTTTTTTTTTAAGGAGGAAGAAAATTGCAATTACTGATTATATCGAATCGCAATACTTGTAGAATCGCAATTATCAAGAATCGTGATGCAATCGAATCGTGACCAAAGCATATCGTCCCCCCCTAGTATAAAACAGAGAAAGACCTTCTTTATTACAGTATAAAACGGAGATAGACGTACTGAGACCTTCATTAAATCACTGAATTGTAATTCATGTACCCTGGTGTTGGGGGGGGGGGGGGGCAGACCACTGCTTGAGACTGGGCACATGCTTGTGATCTCCTGTCAGTCACTGTTTTAGAAGTATCTTTATCACCTAAAGAGGAGAGAAATCTGCTAAAAGGCGTTATTTTTATCTCCTGCTTCCCGCTGCAGGTGGCGGACTACATTCCCCAGCTGGCCCGCTTCAGCCCCGACCTGTGGGCTGTTGCTCTGTGTACGGTGGATGGACAGAGGTAGAGTTTCAGCTCGCTCCACTTTCTAATGTTCAGCTGCACAACGCAGGCCCAGTAAGACTCCGTCTCTTTCCCAGGCACACTGCGGGCGACACCAAAGTTCCTTTCTGCCTGCAGTCCTGTGTCAAGCCGCTGAAATACGCCATCGCCGTTCACGACCACGGCACCGAGTACGTGCACCGCTTCATTGCCAAAGAACCCAGCGGCCTGAGGTTCAACAAGCTCTTCCTGAACGAGGAAGGTGAGGAAACCTGTTTTTAATGTCTCAGCCAGCTGTGCTCATCTGCCTGTAAGAGGATCCATCTCGTGGCCCGGTTGCCATGGAGCTGAAACACGATAAGGTGAAACGGCAGAGCTGAGACGCTCTGTTGTGTTCGTGACCTCTGAGAAACAAAGCGCAAACGTTGGACTCTTCTCTGTTTGTGGGGCTGGAGGATATATGTTCCATGAAGTGATTATAATCAGTTTTTAGGAGTTGGAATGAGTTCAGTCCTTCTGTTGAGCTCAAACATGAAGATTTACGAGCTACGAACTGAACGGGTTCATCAATCAGATCGAATTCTCATAGAATAGAAATGCTTTCAGCAAAGGGAGCTGAAGGTTTTTAAGGAGGCCGTGACGGCTGAGCTGTTCATTTTCAGGCTCTGCACAGCTAAACATCTGATTTCTGATCAGAAAAACAACAAGTTTACACACTTTTAGATGCTTAAAGGGACAGTTTGCCTCTTTTGACATGAAGCTGGATGAAATCCCATATCAGCAACATCATTTATGAACATCTTCTTACCCCCTGCTGCGTCCTGTGAGCAGAGTTCCAGCCTCGTTTTGGTGTTGATGAAGGTAGTCCGGCTAGTTGGCTGGGGTTTAAAAAATAAAGCGTTCTGCTTCTCGAAACAATATGCGTTCAACAGAGTAATACATTTGCATCACAAAATCGTCCCTCCAGAAAAAGTCAGACCTCACATCACTTGGCCCTATTTTTGCCTCCCTTGATATCAATGCGTTCAGCCACCTAGCGATAGCTGCACCTGTTACGGTGTTTGCTGCTCGGTCTGCACTTCGGTCTGCACAGTTTACACAGCAGGCAGTGATACGAAGGGAGAGAAAATAGGGCAGAGCGATTGTGAGGTCTGACTTTTTCGTGGAGAACGATTTTGTGATGCAAATGTATTACTCTGTTGAACGCATATTGTTTTGAGAAGCAAAACGCTTTATTTTTTAAACCCCAGCCAACTAGCCGGACTACCTTCATCAACACCAAAACTCAGCTGGAACTCGGCTCACAGGACGCAGCAGGGGGTAAGAAGATGTTCATAAATGATGTTGCTGGTATGGGATGTCATACAGCTTCATGTCAAAAGAGGCGAACTGTCCCTTTAAACAACCCAGCCGGGCCGGTGATGGACCGGTGCAGGCTGTGGCCGCCTCCAGCCCCCAACCTGCAACCTTGAATTGGATTAAGCAGATATGGATAATGGAGGCTGTGTTAGTGTTAAAGTAATACTATGTAACATTTCTACCTTAAAATAACAGCTTGAAAAAAATTGTGTGGCTAGAATGAGTTTTAATATTACGATTGGCCTGTCTCCTATGCCCTTCGGGGGTCTGAGTTGGAAAAACTACGCTATGTAACTTTGCTGGAGCGGCCCGGGAGCTGAGCGGAAGTACTTCGACTTGCTTTCTGGCACACCTACCGCAAAAACAAATAGACCCCTCTCACGCTCACAGGTATAAGGCTAAGCTAGCGCAACATTGTCAGTACGATCATCATGGAAGAGGCACCGAAGAAACCGAAGAAGACGTTGACTGATGAAGCAATGAAGAGAAAGAGAGAGGCCGACAAAGCAAGAGACCGTAACCGTGCATTACCTCCAAGCCTGTAGGGGGAGCTCCATAATGGGCTTTTTGAGAAGTTACATTGTATTGCTTTAAGTCTCGTTGCTCATTAAGAATGATCAAACACACCTTTTGTACCTGTGTTACGTCTCTAAGATTATTCTGTTTTCTGCTAAATATTGAGTGGGATTAGAAACACTTTTGGTCCCCGTTGCCTTTATTTCAGTCCTCTGTGGAGAGGCTCTGTAAAACCCACAGGCCGAGTCGATCCGTCTGCGTGGGAGTAGCTGTCGGTGCATCGGGCGCCGCCGCCGCTGTCGGCAGACATCGCATCAAATCCAGAGCCGAAAGTCTGTAAAAATAGTTGTTTTTGAATAGAAGGCAGCGTGAGAACGTTTCCAGTTTCCTCTCTTTGTTGCCTTCTGACAGTCCGCTCCGTCAGAAGGTAGATTCCTGCAGTGCGTTTATGTTTTCTGAAGCATTGTTCAGGCCTGTTGCATAAGAGCATTTAAACACACAGAGCGCCTCATTACACCCATGTTCACTCAGCGGATTATTAGTCATGTTTTGACCTCTCATCCAGTCTGTCTCTCCTAACTTTCATGGGTCGATTTTAAAAAAAAAAAAAAAAGCAAACATCTGGTTTCTATCTTTCCTCCTACAGATAAACCGCACAACCCCATGGTTAACGCTGGTGCCATCGTGTGCACCTCCCTCATTAAGGTAAGCTGCGTTTACATCCCAACATGAACCATTTCATATGTTTGAATATAGAAAAACTCTTTTTTTTAAATGTAGATGACTGACCGTGAGACATTTCTGCGTTAATATCCAGGCGGTTTTTACTCGTTTGAATGTGTATCTGCAGCCAGAAGGGTAAAAAGTGAGGTAAAGTGAGGTAAAGTGAGGTAAAGTGATGGCAGATTACCGTATACAGGGAGATTACAGATAATCGTGCTGAAAGGGGATTTGGTGGGAAGCAGCATCAGTCAGGCATCAGTGAGTGGGCGGAGAAGGAAGCCAGTGTCTTCCTCTCAGGTCAGCTCCACCACACCAAGCAG
The DNA here is from genome assembly GCF_027942865.1 of Odontesthes bonariensis. Taxonomy (NCBI): domain Eukaryota; kingdom Metazoa; phylum Chordata; class Actinopteri; order Atheriniformes; family Atherinopsidae; genus Odontesthes; species Odontesthes bonariensis. The sequence continues at coordinate 7,340,941 of NC_134516.1, forward strand.
AGCTTTAATCACGGAAGTGTTTCATTTAATTTCCTCCTCTGACCTCCACACACACACCCGGGGAGCTGCTTTCTCCCCTCTGACTCAAACATTCAGACAGAGTGATCCTCCTTAATCACAGCATCATATTTAAGCAGCAGAGACCAACAGAGAATCATGTCTTTCTGCTCAGAGTCGTGCATGACAAGAGATTACTGAGAGTTAGAATAATACAGCAAACCAGTGGAGGTCAGATAAGGTCAGGGGACATCCACACTGATGTTTATGTGAAAATAAAGCAGAATTACTGCTAAATCTGCTGTAAAACTGGTGGTGTTTGAGTCCCGATGGGCAGAAACAACAACTCAAACGCTTTGTTTGTGGGTTTTCTAGGTTTTTACTGTCGTTCTGACCCTGTTCGTGTTGTCAGCGTGCACATTCTCACCGTGACACTGCTGCCTGCATATGCAGGCGAGAGGAAGTTATCAGGGGGATCAGTGGATGGTCCTGTGATAAAACATGTGGATGGAGCCTCAGGATGTAGAATAATAAACATTTTAGTCCCGTGATGTGTGTCTAAGGAGCCTCCAGCCTCATAGATCTATCAAACCCTAGTTAGCCCAACTAAAACTGGACCTAAAAATGAATGTAAACATGCTAATTGTATAAAATGGAGCATCTCAAAGCCGGACTAACACACCCAGATGATGTTTTTAGTTTGAATCGCTGCGTATATGCACTTATTTCCACTCACGTGAGCCTAGCTGCTGCTCCACACATGCTTTTAAGCTCCTTTTAGGAAAATCGGTAAAGTGTAAGTTTATATTAATGCAGCCGAACTCCCAAAAAAGCTGATCTGATTCACATTTTTCTGTTTGTTTGGTCACTTAAAGCGTCTCCAGCTCTAATATATTCAATTCAGTTTATTTATAAAGCGCCAAATTACAACAAATGTCATCTCAAGGCACTTAAATAATAAAGTCCAGTTCAAGCCAATTGGAGTTCAATTCATTGTAATCATAATTCATTTCAAAATTATCCAATTCATTCATATAGAGCCAATTCAAAAACAGTTTCCTAGCTAAGGAAACCAACAGATTGCACTGAAACTTGTCTTCAGTCCAATTTCCCGTCCTGAGCGTGCCTGAGGTGACTGTGGAGAGGAACGACTCCCTTTGAACAGGAAGAAACCTCTGGCAGAACCAGAACCAGGAAGGGTGGCCATCCGCCTCCATCAGCTGGGGTTTGAGAAGACAGAAAAGAGGGGAAAAAAACCACTGTAACACCATTCAAAGGATACCTGTTGGAACAGGGAAACGAGTTAATGACCACAATAATGTCACATGTACATAATATAGTTAGAGAAATTAAACGGGGGAAAAAGAGAGTAAAGTGAGGAAAGGTGTGACAGATGAGGCCCCCCAGCAGGCTGGGCCTATAGCAGCTTAACTATGGGATGTTTCAGGCTCACCTGAGCCATCCCTAACTATAAGCTTTATCAGAAAGGAAAGTTTTAAGCCTGCTTAAGTCTGCTTCCTAAAGCCAAACTGGCAGCAGGTTCCACAGAGAGGGGCCTGATAACTGAAGGCTCTGCCTCCCAAACTGGCAGCTGGTTCCACAGAGAGGGGCCTGATAACTGAAGGCTCTGCCTCCCAAACTGGCAGCTGGTCCCACAGAGAGGGGCCTGATAACTGAAGGCTCTACCTCCCAAACTGGCAGCTGGTTCCACAGAGAGGGGCCCGATAACTGAAGGCTCTGCCTCCCGAACTGGCAGCTGGTTCCACAGAGAGGGGTCTGATAACTGAAGGCTCTGCCTCCCAAACTGCCAGCTGGTTCCACAGAGAGGGGCCTGATAACTGAAGGCTCTGCCTCCCAAACTGGCAGCTGGTTCCACAGAGAGGGGCCTGATAACTGAAGGCTCTGCCTCCCAAACTGGCAGCTGGTTCCACAGAGGGGCCTGATAACTGAAGGCTCTGCCTCCCAAACTGGCAGCTGGTCCCACAGAGAGGGGCCTGATAACTGAAGGCTCTACCTCCCAAACTGGCAGCTGGTTCCACAGAGAGGGGCCTGATAACTGAAGGCTCTGCCTCCCAAACTGGCAGCTGATTCCACAGAGAGGGGCCTGATAACCGAAGGCTCTGCCTCCCAAACTGGCAGCTGGTTCCACAGAGAGGGGCCTGATAACTGAAGGCTCTGCCTCCCAAACTGGCAGCTGATTCCACAGAGAGGGGCCTGATAACCGAAGGCTCTGCCTCCCAAACTGGCAGCTGGTTCCACAGAGAGGGGCCTGATAACTGAAGGCTCTGCCTCCCAAACTGGCAGCTGGTCCCACAGAGAGGGGCCTGATAACTGAAGGCTCTGCCTCCCAAACTGGCAGCTGGTCCCACAGAGAGGGGCCTGATAACTGAAGGCTCTGCCTCCCAAACTGGCAGCTGGTCCCACAGAGAGGGGCCTGATAACTGAAGGCTCTGCCTCCCAAACTGGCAGCTGGTTCCACAGAGAGGGGCCTGATAACTGAAGGCTCTACCTCCCAAACTGGCAGCTGGTTCCACAGAGAGGGGCCTGATAACTGAAGGCTCTGCCTCCCAAACTGGCAGCTGGTTCCACAGAGAGGGGCCTGATAACTGAAGGCTCTACCTCCCAAACTGGCAGCTGGTTCCACAGAGAGGGGCCTGATAACTGAAGGCTCTGCCTCCCAAACTGGCAGCTGGTCCCACAGAGAGGGGCCTGATAACTGAAGGCTCTGCCTCCCAAACTGGCAGCTGGTTCCACAGAGAGGGGCCTGATAACTGAAGGCTCTGCCTCCCAAACTGGCAGCTGGTTCCACAAAGAGGGGCCTGATAACTGAAGGCTCTGCCTCCCAAACTGGCAGCTGGTTCCACAGAGAGGGGCCTGATAACTGAAGGCTCTGCCTCCCAAACTGGCAGCTGGTTCCACAGAGAGGGGCCTGATAACTGAAGGCTCTGCCTCCCAAACTGGCAGCTGGTCCCACAGAGAGGGGCCTGATAACTGAAGGCTCTGCCTCCCAAACTGGCAGCTGGTTCCACAGAGAGGGGCCTGATAACTGAAGGCTCTGCCATCACTCTGAGACAGGATGTTCCTGATTTTAACAATATTACGAAGGTGAAAGAAAGCAGTCCTGGAAACCTGTTTTATATGTGCGTCAGAGGACAGATTCTGGTTAAAAATAACTCCAAGGTTCCTCACTGTAGTATGAGAAGCCAAGGAAATACCATCTAGAGTTACTATATAGCTTGATAATCTCTCTCTGAAGCGCTCAGGGCCAAAGATAACGACTTCACTTTTTCTGAATTTAGAAGCAGACAGTTCTGACTCATGCAGGTCTTTATGTCTTTAGAGACAGAGAGATCATGTTTCAGAGAGATCAACTGGACAGAAGCCGTCTAAATACAAATCGGGTTCTAAAGATACTTCTAAAGCTGCTGCCCCTGATGATACATCACTGATAATAGTGGGAAGGACTCCATCAACCTTCTCTCTGATAGAAACAGTTTTACTGGTAAAGAAGCTCATAAAATCATCACTGCTGAGAGTTAAAGGAACACCTGGCTCAGCAGAGCTCGGACTCTTTGTCAGCCTGGCTACAGCGCTGAAGAGGAATCTGGGATTGTTCTTATTCTCTTCTATCACTGATGAGCAGTTCTAGCTTTACGAAGGGCTTTCTTATACGTTATTAAACTATCTTTCCAGACTAATTGAAACTCTTCTAAATTAGAGGAACGCCACTGTCTCTCCAGCTTTACTCTGCTTTAAAGCAGCTGTGAATTATACCAAGGAGCCAACCTCTTCTCACTGATTACCTTCCTTTTCAGAGGGGCAACATTGTCCAGTGCTGTACGCATTTAGGCAGCCGTCCTCTGTCACATCTGCACATGGCAGTGAAGAAAATGATGGAATTAACTCTTTAAATCCTGATTTTTATAGCCGCAGCCTCAGCTGATAAATCGTGTGACTTAAAGACGGTGAATTCGGGTCTTAACTCGACTCCATCCTCATGCATGTACACCAGAACAAGGGCAGTATCTGATTAACTCGGTACATTTTCTCCCTCGTACGGTCGTTAAATTCCTTCCCAGAATCGTCCTTTTTCATTTGTCAATAAAGCTACCTCAAGCGCAGCGTCTCCACCACTTGGGCTGTCTTCGAAACCGCATACTACATACTGCATACTACATACTACATACTGCATACTACATACTGCATACTACATACTGCATACTACATACTACATACTACATACTACATACTGCATACTACATACTGCATACTGCATACTACATACTACATACTACATACTGCATACTGCATACTACATACAACATACTACATACTGCATACTACATACTGCATACTGCATACTGCATACTACATACTGCATACTGCATACTACATACTGCATACTGCATACTGCATATAGAGCCAATTCAAAAACAATTTCCCAGCTAAGGAAACCAACAGATTGCATTGAAACTTGTCTTCAGTCCAATCTCCCGTCCTGAACGTGCCTGAGGCGACTGTGGAGAGAAAAAACTCCCTTTGAACAGGAAGAAACCTCCATCAGAACCAGAACCAGGAAGGGTGGCCATCCGCCTCCACCAGCTGGGGGCTGAGAGGACAGAAAAGAGGGGAAAAAAACCACTGTAACACCATTCAAAGGATACCTGCTGGAACAGGGAAACGAGTTAATGACCACAATAATGTCACATGTACATAATATCATTTGAGAGCCAAACTGGCAGCTGGTTCCACAGAGAGGGGCCTGATAACTGAAGGCTCTGCCTCCCAAACCGGCAGCTGGTTCCACAGAGAGGGGCCTGATAACCGAAGGCTCTGCCTCCCAAACTGGCAGCTGGTTCCACAGAGAGGGGCCTGATAACTGAAGGCTCTGCCTCCCAAACTGGCAGCTGGTTCCACAGAGAGGGGCCTGATAACTGAAGGCTCTGCCTCCCAAACTGGCAGCTGGTTCCACAGAGAGGAGCCTGATAACTGAAGGCTCTGCCTCCCAAACTGGCAGCTGGTTCCACAGAGAGGGGCCTGATAACTGAAGGCTCTGCCTCCCAAACTGGCAGCTGGGCCCACAGAGAGGGGCCTGATAACTGAAGGCTCTGCCTCCCAAACTGGCAGCTGGGCCCACAGAGAGGGGCCTGATAACTGAAGGCTCTGCCTCCCAAACTGGCAGCTGGTTCCACAGAGAGGGGCCTGATAACTGAAGGCTCTGCCTCCCAAACTGGCAGACTCGGTTCCACAGAGAGGGGCCTGATAACTGAAGGCTCTGCCTCCCAAACTGGCAGCTGGTTCCACAGAGAGGGGCCTGATAACTGAAGGCTCTGCCTCCCAAACTGGCAGACTCGGTTCCACAGAGAGGGGCCTGATAACTGAAGGCTCTGCCTCCCAAACTGGCAGCTGGTTCCACAGAGAGGGGCCTGATAACTGAAGGCTCTGCCTCCCAAACCGGCAGCTGGTTCCACAGAGAGGGGCCTGATAACTGAAGACTCTGCCTCCCAAACTGGCAGCTGGTTCCACAGAGAGGGGCCTGATAACTGAAGGCTCTGCCTCCCAAACTGGCAGCTGGTTCCACAGAGAGGGGCCTGATAACTGAAGGCTCTGCCTCCCAAACAGGCAGACTCGGTTCCACAGAGAGGGGCCTGATAACTGAAGGCTCTGCCTCCCAAACCGGCAGCTGGTTCCACAGAGAGGGGCCTGATAACTGAAGGCTCTGCCTCCCAAGCTGGCAGCTGGTTCCCACAGAGAGGGGCCTGATAACTGAAGGCTCTGCCTCCCAAACTGGCAGCTGGTTCCACAGAGAGGGGCCTGATAACTGAAGGCTCTGCCTCCCAAACTGGCAGCTGGTTCCACAGAGAGGGGCCTGATAACTGAAGGCTCTGCCTCCCAAACTGGCAGCTGGTTCCACAGAGAGGGGCCTGATAACGGAAGGCTCTGCCTCCCAAACTGGCAGCTGGGCCCACAAAGAGGGGCCTGATAACTGAAGGCTCTGCCATCACTCTGAGACAGGATGTTCCTGATTTTAACAATATTACGAAGATGAAAGAAAGCAGTCCTAGAAACCTGTTTTATACTACATACTGCATACTACATACTACATACTACATACAACATTCTACATACAACATACTGCATATTTGCAAACTGCAAACTTCCATTCTGCATACGGCATACTACATACTGTATACTCATCGATCAGACAGTATGCAGAGCGTTTACCCACAATGCATTTCGCTCCTGCTCGAGCCGAAATCAGCCGGCCTGAAGCTGATTTTGCTTAAGCTCTAAACTCTGTAAACTTTAGCAACATTTGAAACATTTTCAGGAGAGAAAGTAGTCGTTTAGATCCCCAACGTGTTGAAAACCTGACAAAATACCGGCTATTTACAATTTTGTCCCCACGAATCGGCGCTACTAAAGCTAGCCGCAGTGAGCTAACGCACTTCATGTTATTTTCACAAAATAAAATGCCCGTTGCCTTTTATCATAGGGAAAGCCATTACCATACAATTGGTGCTTTTGTTTTGAAAACAGGAAGTGAACCTACCCTCGTTGTAGCTAGCTTGAAACTGCCGTTTTGACAGGAAATGACGATCGGCGACGTCACGTTACGTTGCATCTTGGGTAGTTTGAGTATGAGCAGTAACCTCATGATGCATACCCAACATTTCGGAGAATCTAGTATGCATCCGGGAACTTCTCGCTTACTCAAACTCGCATACTAACTCAAAAAGTTAGTATGAGTAGTAGGAGAAGTATGCGGTTTTGAACACAGCCTTGGACTTTAGAGAAAGAAGCAGAACAAGGTTTTCAAAGAGCAGCTGTGGGGTGCGATGATGCGATTTAAACAGTTCAGGTGATAATTAGCAGCTGTGGCAGCAGAGACTTGTTCTGAATCCCGACCAATCACAGCTGAGCATGTTCAGTGAGGACTCTGTGCATGCCCCCCCCCCCCCCCACACACACACACACACACACACTTCATATGTGCAATGTACCCTGTAAAGGCTCGTTGTGTGGTTTTATGTGTTGTTGCATATTTTCCAGCATTAGGATCTTTGGGAAATTATGACCACATCAACAGGTCAATGACGTTGGTAATTTTCCCTTTTTTTAATAATTCTCCCCTCTTTGGTCTGGATTTGTGAAGCTTTAGCCTTTACGTGGCTGTTTCTGAATGTTTCTCACCTACATTCTCCACCACTGTTTATACACCTGGATTATAAACAGCGCCGCTCTGGTTTTCTTCATTTCTTCATTCCTCTGTAGAGAAGAGGCTCTTTTTGTTTTCTTTAGTTTCAGAGTAAAAAGCTAATTTTTGTTTTTGTTTTTTTAGCAGTCAATCTCCTTAAAATCCAGTAAAAAAAAAGAGAGTTTTTGTCTCAGAGATCCCACTTTGTGCGCTCACGCTGCCAGTCACATGACATCCATCCCTGTACTCTGGTTGGTCTGACCTGGGATCTACTTTCAGTGCAGCTATGATGTGGCTGAGCTAGGGCTGGGCAACGATTTAAAAATTTTTATCTAATTAATCACATGATTTCCCTGATTAATCGCATTTGTACGCAAAATCCAAAAATGAATCCAAAAGTAGTGTATAGCTTTTAGCATTTAGTTTTATTTTAAATGTGCTGCCATATGAATGAAAGTGCCATAACATTTGTTGTGCAAACACAGTTTTAACATCAGCATCTTTCTGTAGTTTTTATGTAGAAGCCTCGCTCCACTGTCTGTTTCCTTGAATGACTTGCTGCTATCAGTTGTGTGTTTTGTCTTTAAGTGATATTTTAGACTGGAACTACTACGGTGATAAGATAATTCAACTTGGCTGTAAATGCAGGAGTTTTTTTTTTTTTTTTAAATTTATTTTGAAATACGTGCTTTTATGTTGAAACAAGTAAAACAGGAAGTAGCGGCGGTTAGCTCCGTGAGCTACACACATAAAACCTGCGTTAATGTGCGATAAAATATTTATCGACGTTAAATAATTAACAAGTTAACGCGATAATAACGAGTCAACTCGCCCAGCCCTATGCTGAACATCTGGAGAACATCTGCGACCACGTGAATAGTTGTAGAATAAGGAAAGAGTGTTTATCTCAGCTTAATGTGCAACGTTGAAAACAAACAGACACAGTTTCCCTCTTTAGTTCTTCTTGAAAACAGGAAATCTGCTGTGGGAACATGGATTCAGCTCAGAGAAGCAGAATCTAAGTCAGAAAACTACATTTCCCATGATGCATGAGATAGGCTTGTGTTTTACTGGGCCTTCAGGTGGAGAACTGTTCCTTTAAGAGTTAGCTGGCGCTGATCATGTGACTCGCAGTGTGACGGCAGCAGGAAGTGGGTCTCTCACACACACACACACACACACACACACACACACACCTGTGTTAAAATGCTGCTCATCACAGCGGTCCGTTGCACCGACCTCGTTCTACTTTTCATGTTGGTTTTCCTTCGTTTCACACAAGCAGAACCCCTGAGTGGATTAACCGTTTTATTTCACCTCCTCCATCCTCCAGCTCGTCTCCACCTCTAATCTGAACCCATCTGATGTCATGACTGAATGACTTGTCACACCAGTAGTGATGTGAACTTGCACTGTTTTTCTGTGTTAGCTTAACATAGAGATGCGCCTCATCTGTGAACGTGCTGATGTCACAACGTGTCTTTTCTTTGTTCTGGGGCTGAGAGGTCGATCCGTAACCGCTGTGATTGCTTCTGTTTGTGTTTCAGCAAGGCGCCAGCAATGCTGAGAAGTTTGATTACGTGAGTATGAGAGTGTTGTTTGGTCCCAAACTGTGGAAGAGGCCCATCACTAGTGCAACCTTTTTCATCTGATTATCAATTAAAACACAAATATCTTTCATCTGCTGTTAGAAAAGCCAGAAAATCTTTATATAAGACACGTCTTTTATCTGAGTAGAAAGGCTTTGGATTCAGCAGGATCCTGTTCTCTGCTCTGCAGGTGATGAACTTCATGAACAAACTGGCAGGAAACGAGTACGTGGGCTTCAGCAACGCAACGTGAGTACAGAAACGCAGCACTCTGCGCCTCCTGGCGTCTTCTTCTGGGAGCCCAAACCGTTCGGTTTGGGTTTCTGTGACTGCAGCTGAGTCACGGTTCGCTCTGTTTGTCCCAGATTCCAGTCGGAGCGCGAGTCTGGGGACAGAAACTTTGCCATCGGCTACTACCTGAAGGAGAAGAAGGTGAGAGAGAAGCCGGCTGCTTTCACTCAAAACCATTTGGCCTATTTTTTTTTTTTTTTTAGTTTATTTGTGCACGATAAGTAGATTTTTCCTCCCACTCATCACATCAGGAGTCCTGTAAAGCTCTGAAGGTTTTTCTTTATTCCAAATCTGCTGTAAGGAAAGTAGCCGTGTGTGGTCTGACCGTGTTTTGGTCCTTTCAGTGTTTTCCGGATGGAACCGACATGACGTCCATCCTGGACTTCTACTTCCAGGTGAGGAAGATGAGTGTTGAGTGCTGCTTGATCGATGAGTCCAGTTATCATCGAAGGCTGTGTTCGAAACTGCATACTACATACTACATACTACATACTACATACTGCATACTGCATTCTACATACTGCATACTACATACTGCATACTGCATACTGCATACTGCATTCTACATACTGCATTCTACATACTGCATACTGCATACTGCATACTACATACTGCATACTACACACTGCATACTGCATTCTACATACTACATACTACATACTACATACTGCATACTGCATTCTACATACTGCATACTACATACTGCATACTGCATTCTACATACTGCATACTGCATACTGCATACTACATTCTACATACTGCATACTGCATACTACACACTGCATACTGCATTCTACATACTACATACTACATACTGCATACTACATACTGCATACTGCATTCTACATACTACATACTGCATACTGCATACTACATTCTACATACTGCATACTGCATACTACACACTGCATACTACATACCGCATACTACATACTGCATACTACATACTGCATACTGCATACTACACACTGCATACCACATACTGCATACTGCATACTACACACTGCATACTACATACCGCATACTACATACTGCATACTGCATACCGCATACTACATACTGCATACTACATACTGCATACTGCATACTGCATTCTACATACTGCATACTACATACTGCATACTGCATACTACACACTGCATACTACATACTGCATACTGCATACTACACACTGCATACTACATACCGCATACTACATACTGCATACTACATACCGCATACCGCATACTACATACCGCATACTACATACCGCATACTACATACCGCATACTACATACCGCATACTACATACCGCATACTACATACTGCATACTGCATACTGCATACTCATCGATCAGACAGTATGCAGAGCTTTTACCCACAATGCATTTCGCTCCTGCCCGAGCCGAAATCAGCCGGCCTGAAGCTGATTTCCCTTAAGCTCTAAACTCTGTAAACTTTAGCAACATTTGAAACATTTTCAGGTGAGAAAGTAGTCGTTTAGATCCCCAACGTGTTGAAAACCTGACAAAATACTGGCTTTGTTCCCACGAATTCGGCGCTGCTAAAGCTAGCCGCAGTGAGCAACGCACTTCCAACATTTCAGAGAATCTAGTGTGCATCCGGGAACTTAAAAAAAGTTAAAGTTAGTAGGAGAAATATGCGGTTTCGAACAGAGCCAAAGTCCCTCTCTTTGTTCCTCTCCCTCAGCTGTGCTCCATCGAGGTAACCTGTGAGAGCGCCAGCGTCATGGCGGCGACGCTGGCCAACGGCGGCTTTTGTCCAATCACCGGAGAGCGCGTGCTGAGCCCCGAGGCCGTGCGAGACACTCTGAGTCTCATGCACTCCTGCGGGATGTACGACTTCTCCGGACAGTTCGCTTTCCACGTCAGTAGCTGCGTCCCACAGCACATTCGATACTGTAACAGGTCATTGTGAAGAGCGGGCCGTCGTCCTCTGTCTGTTTCAGGTGGGTCTGCCGGCTAAATCTGGTGTCGCCGGAGGGATTCTCCTGGTTGTTCCCAACGTGATGGGCATCATGTGTTGGTCCCCTCCGCTGGACAAGCTGGGCAACAGCGTGAGAGGCATCCAGTTCTGCACGGTGAGCCCAGCTTCGGAGCTGTGACGCCCTGTTTGGGAACTCTGTGATCAGCCTGAAGCAGTGAAAGTGTTTTCTCCTTCCAGGACCTGGTCTCCCTTTTCAACTTCCACAACTACGACAACCTGAGGCATTTTGCCAAGAAACTGGATCCTCGCAGGGAGGGAGGAGATCAGAGGGTGAGTGCGGGGCACTGACGTCGTTATTATCCTTTGGGCTGAGCAATGTTATCGATACTGCGATTATATATTGATATTTTGTCTCCCGATAAAGTATCGATTTTTCAGCCGCGAGTGTCGGTTTTCTTTTTTAAAGCAAACTTTATTGAGAAGTCCAATCAGCGACGATTCATGTCAACTCACACTGTCCGAACCGTTGGCTGAATATCGTGCATCGAATCGTTGGCTTAATGTTGTGAATTGTATCGAATCGTTGGCTGAATATCGTACATCGAATCGTTGGCTGAATATCGTGAATCGAATCGTTGGCTGAATATCGTGTATTGAATCGTTGGCTGAATATCGTGTATTGAATCGTTGGCTGAATATCGTGTATTGAATCGTTGGCTGAATATCGTGCATCGAATCGTTGGCTGAATATCGTGTATTGAATCGTTGGCTGAATATCGTGCATCGAATCGTTGGCTGAATATTGTGTATTGAATCGTTGGCTGAATATCGTGAATCGAATCGTTGGCTGAATATTGTGAATCGAATCGTTGGCTGAATATCGTACATCGAATCGTTGGCTGAATATCGTGAATCGAATCGTTGGCTGAATATCGTGTATTGAATCGTTGGCTGAATATCGTGTATTGAATCGTTGGCTGAATATCGTGTATTGAATCGTTGGCTGAATATCGTGTATTGAATCGTTGGCTGAATATCGTGCATCGAATCGTTGGCTGAATATCGTGTATTGAATCGTTGGCTGAATATCGTGCATCGAATCGTTGGCTGAATATTGTGTATTGAATCGTTGGCTGAATATCGTGAATCGAATCGTTGGCTGAATATTGTGAATCGAAACGTTGGCTGAATATTGTGTATCGAATCGTTGGCTGAATATCGTGCATCGAATCGTTGGCTGAATATCGTGCATCGAATCGTTGGCTGAATATCGTGCATCGAATCGTTGGCTGAATATCGTGCATCGAATCGTTGGCTGAATATTGTGTATCGAATCGTTGGCTGAATATCGTGCATCGAATCGTTGGCTGAATATCGTGCATCGAATCGTTGGCTGAATATCGTGTATCGAATCGTTGGCTGAATATCGTGCATCGAATCGTTGGCTGAATATTGTGTATCGAATCGTTGGCTGAATATCGTGCATCGAATCGTTGGCTGAATATCGTGTATTGAATCGTTGGCTGAATATCGTGTATCGAATCGTTGGCTGAATATCGTGCATCGAATCGTTGGCTGAATATCGTGCATCGAATCGTTGGCTGAATATCGTGCATCGAATCGTTGGCTGAATATTGTGTATCGAATCGTTGGCTGAATATCGTGCATCGAATCGTTGGCTGAATATCGTGCATCGAATCGTTGGCTGAATATCGTGCATTGAATCGTTGGCTGAATATCGTACATCGAATCGTTGGCTGAATATCGTGCATCGAATCGTTGGCTGAATATTGTGTATCGAATCGTTGGCTGAATATCGTGCATCGAATCGTTGGCTGAATATCGTGCATCGAATCGTTGGCTGAATATCGTGTATCGAATCGTTGGCTGAATATCGTGCATCGAATCGTTGGCTGAATATCGTGCATCGAATCGTTGGCTGAATATTGTGTATCGAATCGTTGGCTGAATATCGTGCATCGAATCGTTGGCTGAATATCGTGCATCGAATCGTTGGCTGAATATCGTGCATCGAATCGTTGGCTGAATATCGTGCATTGTATGGTGAGATTCGTGCATGGCTACAGCCCTGAATATCTTTCCGTTTTCCTTTAAAAACGTTTTCCATCCCCACCTGCTGGGAAACGACCACCTCGCCCGTGTTTATATTCTGTCTTCATATATTCTGTCTTTATCCGTTCGGAATAGCTTGATTTCTGATTTCTTCTTCTGGTGGATGCTCGTCAGCTCTCCTCTTCCTGCTGTTTCAGGTGAAGTCTGTGATCAACCTTCTGTTTGCTGCCTACACCGGAGACGTGTCAGCGCTGAGGAGGTACGGAGGTGTTAGCCGCGATATTCTGCTGTTATACGAACGGTTCATTTCAGGAAGCGCTTTGTTTTGTGCGTCTCTGCAGGTTTGCGCTGTCCTCCATGGACATGGAGCAGCGGGACTACGACTCCAGGACGGCGCTGCACGTCGCGGCTGCTGAAGGTGAAGCTCCCCGTGAGTTAACGAATGTGTTCGGTGCGTTTGTATGTATGAAGCTAACGTTTTGTTTGCGTTTCAGGACACGCTGAGGTGGTCCGCTTCCTGCTGGACGCATGTAAAGTCAACACAGTCCCCAAAGACAGGTACGCGCCTCCTGTTGCTCTTTAAAAGTCTCAACACCTCCAGCTTGTTGCACCAGTCATGTGGGAAGGGCTCGTTTGTCAGCCATGAAACACGCTTAACTTTCCACACTATCTGCCTGCAGCACAAAGTGTTGCTACAGAAATATGGTCCAGGTTAATTCAGTTATAGAACGGATTTAATGCTCCCTCTCTGCTGCCCCCCGGTGTTCAGGCAGTGCACTCACACCTCTTTTAGTTCTGACTTTGGGTGAAATTCTGATTCTTCTGGTTCTTCTTCTGGTGTCTTCGGCTGTGTTCGAAAACTGCATACTACATGCTACATACTTCCATTCTGCATACTCATTGATCAGACCGTATGCAGAGCGTTTACCCACAATGCATTTCGCTCCTGCCCGAGCCGAAATCAGCCGGCCTGAACCTGATTTCCCTTAAGCTCTAAACTCTGTAAACTTTAGCAACATTTGAAACATTTTCAGGTGAGAAAGTAGTCGTTTAGATCCCCAACGTGTTGAAAACCTGACAAAATACCGTCTGTTTACAATTTTGTTTCCACAAATTCGGCGCTACTAAAGCTAGCCGCAGTGAGCTAACGCACTTCCGGTTATTTCCACAAAATAAAATACCCGTTGCCTTTTATCATAGGGAAAGCCATTACCATACAATTGGTGCTTTTGTTTTGAAAACAGGAAGTGAACCTACCCTCGTAGCTAACTTGAAACTGCCGTTTTGACAGGAAATGACGATCGGCGACGTTACGTTGCATCTTGGGTAGTTTGAGTATGAGTAGTAACCTCATGATGCATACCCAACATTTCAGAGAATCTAGTATGCATCCGGGAACTTCTGGCTTACTCAAACTCACATACTAACCCAAAAAGTTAGTAGGAGTAGGAGGAGAAGTATGCGGTTTCGAACACAGCCTTCTTCTGGTTCTTCTTCTGGTTCTTCTTCTGGTTCTTCTTCTTGGTTCTTCTGCTTCTTCTTCTGGTTCCTCTTCTGGTTCCTCTTCTGGTTCCTCTTCTGCTTCCTCTTCTGCTTCTTCTTCTGCTTCCTCTTCTGGTTCTTCTTCTGCTTCTTCTTCTGGTTCTTCTGGTTCCTCTTCTGCTTCCTCTTCTGCTTCTTCTTCTGCTTCCTCTTCTGGTTCTTCTTCTGGTTCTTCTTCTGGTTCCTCTTCTGCTTCTTCTTCTGGTTCCTCTTCTGCTTCTTCTTCTGCTTCCTCTTCTGGTTCTTCTTCTGGTTCCTCTTCTGGTTCTTCTTCTGGTTCCTGTTCTGCTTCCTCTTCTGGTTCTTCTTCTGGTTCCTGTTCTGGTTCCTGTTCTGCTTCTTCTTCTGGTTCCTCTTCTGGTTCCTGTTCTGCTTCCTCTTCTGGTTCTTCTTCTGGTTCCTCTTCTGGTTCTTCTTCTGGTTCCTGTTCTGCTTCTTCTTCTGGTTCCTGTTCTGGTTCCTCTTCTGCTTCTTCTTCTGGTTCCTCTTCTGGTTCCTCTTCTGGTTCCTCTTCTGCTTCCTCTTCTGGTTCTTCTTCTGGTTCCTCTTCTGGTTCTTCTTCTGGTTCTTCTTCTGGTTCTTCTTCTGGTTCTTCTTCTGGTTCCTGTTCTGCTTCTTCTTCTGCTTCTTCTTCTGGTTCTTCTTCTGGTTCCTCTTCTGGTTCTTCTTCTGCTTCTTCTTCTGGTTCCTCTTCTGGTTCTTCTTCTGGTTCCTCTTCTGGTTCTTCTTCTGCTTCTTCTTCTGGTTCCTCTTCTGGTTCTTCTTCTGGTTCCTCTTCTGCTTCCTCTTCTGGTTCTTCTTCTGGTTCCTCTTCTGGTTCTTCTTCTGCTTCTTCTTCTGGTTCTTCTTCTGGTTCCTCTTCTGGTTCTTCTTCTGTTTCTTCTTCTGGTTCTTCTTCTGGTTCCTCTTCTGGTTCCTCTTCTGCTTCTTCTTCTGCTTCTTCTTCTGGTTCCTCTTCTAGTTCCTCTTCTGCTTCTTCTTCTGCTTCTTCTTCTGGTTCCTCTTCTGGTTCCTCTTCTGCTTCTTCTTCTGGTTCCTCTTCTGGTTCCTCATCTGGTTCCTGTTCTGCTTCTTCTTCTGCTTCTTCTGGTTCTTCTTCTGGTTCTTCTTCTGGTTCCTCTTCTGGTTCTTCTTCTGCTTCTTCTTCTGGTTCTTCTTCTGGTTCCTCTTCTGGTTCTTCTTCTGCTTCTTCTTCTGGTTCCTCTTCTGGTTCTTCTTCTGGTTCCTCTTCTGCTTCTTCTTCTGGTTCGTTACAGTCGTCCATCCTGCAGGAAATAAGTGTTTGTGTGTCCGTGTATTGGCTGCAGGTGGGGGAACACGCCGATGGACGAGGCGGTGCACTTCGGCCACCACGACGTGGTGACCATCCTCCGCGACCACCACAACAAGTACAGCCCTCAGGACAGCGACGCCGACAAGCAGAAATCAGAGAAGAACCTGGACGGGATGCTGTGATGGCGAGGTGGCGCCCGGCCGGAGGGCGGCCCGCTCTGAGTGGAGAGAGGCGGCGGGGGAGGTCCAGCATGTAGAAGCAACACCAAACGACCCTTAGAGATGATCAGACGCCCCTCAGCTCCCAGCAGCCACCTCTGCGGGGTGAACGCTGCTCACCGTGTCCCTCATAGATGTTGTTGTAATATTTCACTGTGTTCACTCCGAGCGGGAAACTTTTCCTTTCCACCTCCTTCCTGAACCTTCCCCGAACGCTGGCAGAACGGATGGAAACAGGAAGTCCTGACGGGGGTGGCGTTCAACCTTCCTCACTTCTTCATCACAGCCCGGTGGAATGTACCCCCCCCCAACACGGCGAGTGTGACATCTGCTCACGGGTGTGAGACGAATGATTTCACTGAAGCTCTGGGAGCCGTCAGTGTTTTAACGTTCTTCCCTCTTTAATCTCAGCTCAGAGCTTCTTTTTCTCTCATTTTTCCCGTAAAACTGGACTTTAATCGTCTGGTTTACGGTTTAATGTTTTATTTCAAAGTGAGGGACTGAAGTTAAGCAGCAGCCAGAGTCGAGTTGGTTATCTGTCGACGGCGGGAGGAGTTTGCACATATCAGACGAGACACTGCCAGACTGCAAAGGCCCGACGGGAAGACATCTGAGCCCCATGGAGCTAAAAGGGCTCCTCCTCCTCCTCCTCCTCCTTCTTCTTCTTCTTCTTCTGTGAAACTACCGTAATCACCTGACTGTGTTTGATTTAAACAGCCCACCGTTTTTATTGTAAACTACAGACTATTCTACGTGTTTGTTGATTTTTTTTCTGTCTTGAAAAGGAGAGATTTATGGATCCGTTGGGTAGAGAAGTGGCACCAAAAGCTCCAACTCATGACACGAATGTTTTAAGGAAAACAATCAAAACAAGCCTTCGTTTCATGGAAACGTACCAATAAAGATCATTTAACCCCCAAATCTGAAGCCTGTGAGGATGAGCGTCACAGTCGGGTCGTCGCCACGGTTACCTGCACAATCAGCAGACGTTCACTTCAGCCCCATTTGATCCGTAGTTTCTGGACAGATGTTACACACATTTATACAGATAACCAGCAGGTTCCCGATTGGCTCGTCAAACTGTTTAAATTACGTTCCTTTACACAAAAACCCGGAATATTTCCTCCGTTCACGGAGCGCTAACGTGCAAAATAATCCGATGTTTCGTTTGTGGGTCGGCGGGTTTTAAAGCGTCCAGGTTGGAGTAAAAAAAAAAAAAAAAGAAGCACAAAGCTGTCGTTTGAGCCCCAGAAGGGAAACGATTGTAACCCGAGTGAACTGATGGTGTGACCAAGTGTTCTGAATGTAACGTGTTTCTTCTTCGTGTGTATTTATGCTGCTGCGGAGTGTCGCAGACGGGCCAGATATTCATTCACAAATAAAATATTCAATAAACGTTAGAAAAACCCACGACGTGTCTGAGGTTTATTGGGGGGGGGGGGACCCTTAAACTGATGATAAAGTGCTGAAATAAGACAAAAAACCACCCGTCAGTCTGAAACTATTCTGAAGGGAACTTAAATTGTTTTTTTTTTGTTGTTACACGGTGGAAAGATGCAACATTACAGCTGCACTGGAAAAATAAGTGAGAAAAACAACAAATAAAAGACGTTTTTGCTTGAAATAAGCAAAAAAATCTGCCAATGGAACTAGTGAAATTCGGCTTGTCCAGATTTCTTGAAATAAGATGTGATATTTAGGACTTTTGAGTTAAAAATGATCTTGAAATTAGCTTAAAAACCTCTTCAAATGTAAAAAAAAAAGCTTGTTTCATATGAAATCTGACTAAAAACAATTTGTTTTCAAGACTTTTTCATTTAACAAGATATTCCAGATGTATTGTCTTCAAACAAGTCCCTATATCTGGCTGAAATGGTACTTGTTAGGCAGTTGTGTCTGATATTAAGTGTAATGAGATACTCAATGAGACAATTATACTTGGTAAGACTTTGATTTTTTCCAGTGTGAGGCTGAACTCTGAACGTCTGCTGCCCTGAGCTGAAATGATCCATCCAGAGAGGTGGAGTTTGGGCAGGTGAGAAGAAGAAGAAGTGCCCTCAGACTCCTCCCGGGTGTCCGTCCTCTGATCTGAACGGAGGATGACGGCAGGTTCAGGAGTGCTTTGAAGGCAGAGCTTCAGGTTTCAGCCGGCTGACGCGTTTCTGAAGCAAAACGCCTGAAATTAAAAGACAAATCCTAAAAAAATACTTATTTATTCAGCTGAGTGTGTAGCTCAGAGGGTAAGAAGACAAACTAGAAGTTTGGAGGTTGTGGGTTCACCTCCTGCTCTGGCTCAGGAGGGTTTTATTGTCACTTTAACTGAGGCGTTAAAACTTTAACTGCAGTCTGCAGGACTCGAACCTGCAACCCGCAGCATCTGGAGTCCTTTCTTATTCCTCTGAGCCACCGCTCGACACACCAGAAAAACCCTTCGGGATGTATTTGTCTGGAACATTCTTCAGTTTTTCTTTGGAAACGTGGTCCCGAGGAGCTCCTCTTCTCCTCTGGATCAGGAGGCCTCAGCCCGGCTCTACATGCCTGTGTCCTTCTGATCCAGAACAGCCTGAGACCCAGGCCTTTGTCGGAGAGTCAGAAAATACGTCAGTTTGTTAAATAAAAAAAGCTTTTATTATGTTCCCCAGACAGACAAATTCATCTTTAAATACAGTTTTCTCTGGATTGTTGTTTTTCATGGTTTTCTTTGCTACACTTAATCAGCTGTGACAGAGGCCGACTTCCCAGAAGGTATGCAGGATCCCATTCAGTTGTAGTTTAACTAGGACGAGTTTATATTTCACATTTAATGTAGAACAGAAAATTAGAATATATATATATATATATCTATCATCACATCGAAGGCGACTTATGATGTTAAAATGCCTTCAGCAGGTTTAAAAGGTCTGAGCTGTTGTGTTTTCAGTGTGTGGAGGTCTCACAATAACACAATGTGTGTGTGTGTGTGTGTGTGTGTGTGCACGTGTGTGTTGAAGAAACAGCTGCAGCAGGATGGAGGCATCATCTTCAGTTTTGATCTAACTCTGCACTCATCTAAGGAAAAAAAAGAGGAAACTTTGGTTTTTAAGGAGAAACAACACCGACGCAAAGCATGCTGGGAAATGTAGTGTCAAAGCAAAGAGCAGCTGCTGTTAAAGCATGAATGAAACATCACATCTCGCTCATCTTCTGTGCTAGTCGTGGATTATTTTCCTGCTTTTTTTACGTGTTCGGTGGTCAGAAGGTCGTAGTTACGTATGGACGGATGGATTGGGGCGCCAACGTGCCGTGCATTTGTTTTGTGGAATCAAGGTTTTACGGCACTAAAGTTCTGTGTTTAATCTAAACTAATGAGCTGTGTTCTGAAATGGGAGGGCTCCTGTCTTCATGTCCTAAAGCAAAACAAAGTCTAAAACCAGTCCAAAAATCAAGCTGTAAACGGTCCAAAACCAGTCCTAAATCAAGCCGGAAACAGTCCAAAACCAGTCCTAAATCAAGCCGGAAACAGTCCAAAACCAGTCCTAAATCAAGCCGGAAACAGTCCAAAACCAGTCCTAAATCAAGCTGTAAACGGTCCAAAACCAGTCCTAAATCAAGCCAGAAACAGTCCAAAACCAGTCCTAAATCAAGCTGTAAACAGTCCAAAACCAGTCCTAAATCAAGCCGGAAACAGTCCAAAACCAGTCCTAAATCAAGCTGTAAACGGTCCAAAACCAGTCCTAAATCAAGCCGGAAACAGTCCAAAACCAGTCCTAAATCAAGCTGGAAACAGTCCAAAACCAGTCCTAAATCAAGCCGGAAACAGTCCAAAACCAGTCCTAAATCAAGCCGGAAACAGTCCAAAACCAGTCCTAAATCAAGCTGTAAACAGTCCAAAACCAGTCCTAAATCAAGCCGGAAACAGTCCAAAACCAGTCCTAAATCAAGCCGGAAACAGTCCAAAACCAGTCCTAAATCAAGCCGGAAACAGTCCAAAACCAGTCCTAAATCAAGCTGGAAACAGTCCAAAACCAGTCCTAAATCAAGCCGGAAACAGTCTAAAACCAGTCCTAATCAAGCTGTAAACGGTCCAAAACCAGTCCTAAATCAAGCCAGAAACAGTCCAAAACCAGTCCTAAATCAAGCCAGAAACGGTCCAAAACCAGTTCAGGCTGAACCCTGTTTTACTCCAGTCAGGATTCAAACTGAAAAAGAAGTCTGGAACCAGTCAGAAACCCAAACAGAACCAGTCTGAAAGCGAGACGGTGACGGTGCGTCATGCTGAACGTTACGAGTCTAAACTGAGGAACAGACGACACAAACACAGACTGAGAATTCCTCTGCTTCAGTGTTCAGAGGTCGGGGGTCAGAGGTCAGGTCGGCACACCGTGCAGGAAGCCCAACAGTTAGTGTTTCACACAGACTGAACTGCACGACACAGCAAACGTACCGTCGGGACAAACTCTCCAAAATCCATCAGATTGTTGGTCTGAAAGCAGAACGAGAGACAGACATGAGAAAAAACAGCTGCTGGAGCCACAGAGGGAAGCAGGTGGAAATCAGTCATTACAGCTGAAAGTTTTCAGTCAGATTACCAACATGCCAGCACCCGGCCCTGAACCTTCATCTGAACCTTCATCTGAACCTTCATCTGAACCTTCATCTGAACCTTCATCTGAACCTTCATGTGATCAAACATCTGAACCTTCATCTGAACCTTCATCTGAACCTTCATCTGAACCTTCATGTGATCAAACATCTGAACCTTCATCTGAACCTTCATCTGAACCTTCATCTGAACCTTCATCTGAACCTTCATCTGAACCTTCATCTGAACCTTCATGTGATCAAACATCTGAACCTTCATCTGAACCTTCATCTGAACCTTCATCTGAACCTTCATCTGAACCTTCATCTGAACCTTCATCTGAACCTTCATCTGAACCTTCATCTGAACCTTCATGTGATCAAACATCTGAACCTTCATCTGAACCTTCATCTGAACCTTCATCTGAACCTTCATCTGAACCTTCATCTGAACCTTCATCTGAACCTTCATGTGATCAAACATCTGAACCTTCATCTGAACCTTCATCTGAACCTTCATCTGAACCTTCATCTGAACCTTCATCTGAACCTTCATGTGATCAAACATCTGAACCTTCATCTGAACCTTCATCTGAACCTTCATCTGAACCTTCATCTGAACCTTCATCTGAACCTTCATCTGAACCTTCATCTGAACCTTCACCTGAACCTTCATCTGAACCTTTATCTGAACCTTCATCTGAACCTTCATCTGAACCTCCATCTGAACCTTCATCTGAACCTTCATCTGAACCTCCATCTGAACCTTCATCTGAACCTTCATCTGAACCTTCATCTGAACCTTCACCTGAACCTCCATCTGAACCTTCACCTGAACCTTCATCTGAACCTTCATCTGAACCTTCATCTGAACCTCCATCTGAACCTTCATCTGAACCTTCATCTGAACCTTCACCTGAACCTCCATCTGAACCTTCATCTGAACCTTCACCTGAACCTTCATCTGAACCTTCATCTGAACCTTCACCTGAACCTTCACCTGAACCTTCATCTGAACCTTCATCTGAACCTTCACCTGAACCTCCATCTGAACCTTTATCTGAACCTTCATCTGAACCTTCATCTGAACCTTCATCTGAACCTTCACCTGAACCTTCACCTGAACCTTCACCTGAACCTTCACCTGAACCTTCATCTGAACCTTCATCTGAACCTTCACCTGAACCTTCATCTGAACCTTCACCTGAACCTTCATCTGAACCTTCACCTGAACCTTCATCTGAACCTTCATCTGAACCTTCATCTGAACCTTCACCTGAACCTTCATCTGATCCTTCATCTGAACCTTCATCTGAACCTTCATCTGAACCTTCATCTGAACCTTCACCTGAACCTTCATCTGAACCTTCATCTGAACCTTCATCTGAACCTTCACCTGAACCTTCACCTGAACCTTCATCTGATCCTTCATCTGAACCTTCATCTGAACCTTCATCTGAACCTTCACCTGAACCTTCATCTGAACCTTCATCTGAACCTTCATCTGAACCTTCATCTGAACCTTCACCTGAACCTTCACCTGAACCTTCATCTGAACCTTCATCTGAACCTTTATCTGAACCTTCATCTGAACCTTCATCTGAACCTTCACCTGAACCTTCATCTGAACCTTCATCTGAACCTTCACCTGAACCTTCATCTGAACCTTCATCTGAACCTTTATCTGAACCTTCATCTGAACCTTCATGTGATCAAACATCGCACCGCCGGTGCTCTCAGGGAGCACAGAAGCATCCCAGACACACAGAGCAGCGACTCCACAGTTTATATTACACTTCTACAGGCTTTCTGAAGCTCTTTCAAAGATTTTCTTTGGATAATTTCTGCTTTTTTCCTCATTTTCAGTCCAGTTCTTTTGTTTAAGCCACTTAACTCTGAGCTGTGAACCATTCAGGCAGGAAAAAGGCTCCTAACTCAAGGGATGAACCAGAGTTGTGTCCACACAGAACAGACAACTTAGCAAAGAAGCCGTTTTAAACTGGATCTTTAGGCACTTTGTTCCCAGCAGCCTGTCACAGAGACACATCATTTGTTCCCATTTCTTTAGCTGCATGTGTGAAAAACAGCTTCATAGTTTCAACTTTTTTGTACATTTACATTAAAACTGCTTTCAGTTACCAAAAGAGTCAAATTAATATAAGAAATTCAGTTTAAAAGAAAAATCCTAATCCCAAGATAAAGAACGTTATCACGTCTAAAAGTAGAAAAGTAGGAAAAAACCAGACAATAATGAGAATTATATGTTATACAACATCAAGAAAAAGTAAATAAGATTCCATTTAAAGCTTAAAAAAGGAATATAAGATATAATCTAATGACTAATTATGGAACAATTAATACAAATTAAATGATTAAAATGTTTTATGCCACCAGAAATGAATAATCTAGAAGCTCTTTGTGGGTTTCAGACTGGAGTTAAGATTTGTTCCCATTTCTTTAGCTGCATGTGTGAAAAACAGCAAAGATAACACAGTGTGACAGACAGAAAACAGGATTTCTGCAGCAACAAGGTGATTCCCAAAGAGCTGTTAGCTGAAAACTTGGCATATCTCAGCATGGTGTGCAGTGTGTCCTTAAAACATTTGAGGAAACTGGACGCATGGAGGACAGAAGAAGAAGAGTCAGGCCTAAAGAACTATCTCCAGCAGATGAACAGGATCTGAAAGTGATGTCCTTAAGAAAGAGGAAAACATCCAGCAAAGACCTGACACAGGAGCTGAGAGATGCATCTGGACCTTCAGCTGATCCATCTGCTGTTGGCCCAAGCCTCATCAGAAATGGGCTCCATGGAAGGGTGGCTGTCAGGAAGCCGTTCTTAAGGAAGGGAAACAGGGAGAAAAGGCTGAGCTGTGCCAAAGGACACAAGAAGTGGGCTGAAAATCAGTGGCAGCAGGTCTGATGGAGGGATGAATCCTCCCCAGAGCCCGGAGCTCAACATTACTGAAGCAGTGTGGGATCATGTTGGCAGAGAACGCAACAAAAGGCAGCCCACATCCAAAGAAGAGCTTTGGGATGTCCTTCAAGAAGCCTGGAGAACTGTTCCTGAAGACTCCTTAAAGAAGCTCAGAGCAGATATTCACCTTAAAGCTGCTCAGAACTGAAATAACTCTGCTTCTCTGGGTTTATATTCATGTTTCACTCGTTTCCTGCTTTCCTGGAAATATTAAAAAACGACCCAAGACAACCAGGAGGCTGTTAGAGCTTCCTTCCTTTAACTGACTGCTTCTTCTTCTGCTTTCCTGTGTTACTCTTTTATCTTTCATCTGGAGTTTTACTCCTCATACTTTGCTGTAACACATCTCATTCTATTCTGGTTTTTGTTGAGTGCTAAATGTAAATCCCAGACATCTGAACCCAAACACAGCCATCAGAAATAACTGCTGCACCGTCTATTCTCCACCAGAGGGCGCTACAATAACTACATTTTTTTTTATACATACATATACTATTATTATCATAGACTGTATATATATATATATTTTATTTAGTCATTTGTTATTATTACACTGGAAAAATGCCCCTCCAAAAATAAGTAAGAAAAACAACAAATAAAAGACGTTTTTGCTTGAAATGAGCAAAAAAATCTGCCAATGGAACTAGTGAAAACCGGCTTGTCCAGATTTCTTGAAATAAGATGTGATATTTGGGACTTTTGAGTTAAAAGTGATCTTTCTTGTGCGGAGCAAACCACCAACCACCAGTGCAGAGACTGCCGACAACCCACCACCGAAAGAAAAGAGGAAAACAAAACTGTTGACAGTATCATGAAAGTTACCCGTCTTATGGCTTCAGTTGGACCGGGGGTGTCAGCAATCCTCAAGCCCGAGTGAGTCCTGTCGGGAGAAGTTAGCTAATGGTAACTTAACTGCTAGTTAGCTATGGTAACTTAACTGCTAGTTAGCTAATGGTAACTTAACTGCTATTTAGCTAATGCTAACTTAACTGCTAGTTAGCTAATGCTAACTTAACTGCTAGTTAGCTAATTCTTCTGCATCGAACTACCCAAGCATCTCCCACCACGCGATTGAGCACCTTCTTCCTTTCCCCGCTACCTGCCTGTGTGGGCTGGCGTTCTCTGCTCTGGTTAAACATGAAGAACAACAGGAGGTCGCGGCTCTCTGTTGAACAGGAGGTGCGAGTGGCCCTCTGCTCAGTACCACCGAGGATTAAAGAAACCTGCGCGCCCCGACTCACTAATTTGTAAGTAGGCAAAATATTTACAATAGCACATGTTTCACTGATTGCTGTTGCAATGATAAATTGTAGTTTAGGACCATGGACAGTTCTCTGGGCTGAATTTCTGCCGAGTTTCCTCACTTTTAATTTTGTGACCCGTCTGGTTTAAATGACTGTTGCTGCTTTGATGAAGCCTAATTTGATAAAGTTTCAAATTAATTCTTTAAATATTTCGTTAATAAATATTTCATAAGTAATAGTTCTCTTGTCACACTGTATTTGGCATTAGTAAATAATAATGCACATTTACAGATATTTTACATGATATGAGTGATAACACGTGTTATAAGGGCTATTTTGCACAATAGGTGTGCCTTGAGATTTTTTCTTGTCCTTTGGTGTGCCTTGGGCACAAAAAGTTTGGGAACCACTGGGCTAGTGAGACCAAAACCTGTCTTCCAATTCATTACATTTTTTTGTGGTAGAAGTATCGGCAAGTACTCAGATCCAAGTATCGTTATCGTATCGGTTTGAAAAAAAGTGGTATCGCTGCATCCCTATTAAAAACCTTTTCAAATGAAAAAAAAAAAAAGCTTGTTTCATGTTAAATATGACTCAAAACAATTTGTTTTCAAGACTTTTTCATTTAACAAGATATTCCAGATGTATTGTCTTCAAACAAGTCCCTATATCTGGCTGAAATAGTACTTGTTAGGCAGTTGTGTCTTATATTAAGTGTAATGAGATATTTTAACTAGAAATGAGACAAATATACTTGGTAAGATTTAGATTTTTTTCTAGTGTATTATTATTATTATTAGTTAGTAGTAGTATTTTTATTAGAATTTGTATTATTATTGTTGTTGTTAATATACAATAATTGTAAATATTTATCTTAAATTTTTGAGCTACTTGACTAATTTGAATTTCCCCCATTGGGGGACGAATAAAGTATTTTTCTACTCTGTTCTGCACACCTCTGGATCTCTGTGGGTGTTCTGGCGTGATTCGGTCCCGTGTCTCCGTGTGAGGAGGCGGCGGTTAGCGGCTCAGAGGCGGCGGTTAGCGGCTCAGAAGCGGCGGTTAGCGACAGTTAGCGGCTCCGAGGCGGCGGTTAGCGGCTCAGAAGCGGTGGTTAGCGGCTCAGAAGCGGTGGTTAGTGGTGGTTAGCGACAGTTAGCGGCTCAGAAGCGGCGGTTAGCGGCTCAGAGGCGGTGGTTAGCGGCTCAGAAGCGGTGGTTAGTGGTGGTTAGCGACAGTTAGCGGCTCAGAAGCGGCGGTTAGCGGCTCAGAGGCGGTGGTTAGCGGCTCAGAAGCGGTGGTTAGCGGCTCAGAAGCGGTGGTTAGCGACTGTTAGCGGCTCAGAAGCGGCGGTTAGCGGCTCAGAGGCGGTGGTTAGCGGCTCAGAAGCGGTGGTTAGTGGTGGTTAGCGACAGTTAGCGGCTCAGAAGCGGCGGTTAGCGGCTCAGAGGCGGTGGTTAGCGGCTCAGAAGCGGTGGTTAGCGGCTCAGAAGCGGTGGTTAGCGACAGTTAGCGGCTCAGAAGCGGCGGTTAGCGGCTCAGAGGCGGTGGTTAGCGGCTCAGAAGCGGTGGTTAGCGACAGTTAGCGGCTCAGAAGCGGCGGTTAGCGGCTCAGAGGCGGTGGTTAGCGGCTCAGAAGCGGTGGTTAGCAGCTCAGAAGCGGTGGTTAGCGACTGTTAGCGGCTCAGAAGCGGCGGTTAGCGGCTCAGAGGCGGTGGTTAGCGGCTCAGAAGCGGTGGTTAGTGGTGGTTAGCGACAGTTAGCGGCTCAGAAGCGGCGGTTAGCGGCTCCGAGGCGGCGGTTAGCGGCTCAGAAGCGGTGGTTAGCGGCTCAGAAGCGGTGGTTAGCGACAGTTAGCGGCTCAGAAGCGGCGGTTAGCGGCTCAGAGGCGGTGGTTAGCGGCTCAGAAGCGGTGGTTAGTGGTGGTTAGCGACAGTTAGCGGCTCAGAAGCGGCGGTTAGCGGCTCAGAGGCGGTGGTTAGCGGCTCAGAAGCGGTGGTTAGCGACAGTTAGCGGGTCAGAGGCGGCGGTTAGCGGCTCAGAAGCGGTGGTTAGTGGTAGTTAGCGACAGTTAGCAGCTCAGAAGCGGCGGTTAGCGGCTCAGAAGCGGCGGTTAGCGGCTCACAAGCGGCGGTTAGCGGCTCAGAAGCGGCGGTTAGCGGCTCAGAAGTGACGGTTAGCGGCTCAGAGGCGGCGGTAAGCAGCTCAGAAGCAGTGGTTAGCGGCGGTTAGCGGCTCAGAAGCGGCGGTTAGCGGCTCAGAGGCGGCAGAACTCACCACAGCTTCCATGTCTCTGGGGCTCATGTACTGCTCCAGGACCTTGTAGTCTTCAGGAGACATGGGCATCATGTTGTCATGCAGCCGGGAGGGAGGTCTGCGGCAGAGGAGCAGCGGTCAGCCTGTTATCTCATCCCAGGAAACACAGTTAGAGTGGCGGGCGCTTACACTTCGGACACGGAGATCAGCTCCGTCTTCATGTAGCCCCGGTCGTCCTTGGCGTTCTCCACGTCCATCGGCTCCTGAGCTGGAAGGTGAAAACGTTTGATGAGCTTCTGCTCAGGAATGTTTAACTGGCCGAAGGAAACGGCTGCGGCGGCGGGTCTTACCCTCTGAGGGTTTGGGGTAGTACTTCCCGAAGGCCTTGTCTTTGGGGATGTCGGGGTAGAGGAAGCGCAGCGGGTTCTCCGGGATGTTCTCGGCCGCCATCACCTTGTAGGTGCGGATGATGTCGGGCAGGGACACGGCGGTCAGCTCCTTTCTGGTGTAAGGCTCCACGGAGTGGTACACCGGCTTATCTGCAGAGTAAAACATCAGCAGCACTGAGCAGGGATGCATGTGGGTGAAAGAGGCTCGCAGGGAGCAGCTTTTAAATAAAGAGCAGTGGAGTTCAAAAGGAACGTGTTTGGATCACAAACAGAAGCCAAGAAATACAACAAAGATCCCAGAAAGAGCCTCAAAGTGAAGCCAATAAAGACGTGAGACATGACAGAGGGACGAAGCTGAAAGATGGGAAACCACATTAAAGGGACAGTTCGCCTCTTTTGACATGAAGCTGTATGACATCCCATATCAGCAACATCATTTCTGAACATCTTCTTCCCCCCTGCTGCGTCCTGTGAGCAGAGTTCCAGCCTCGTTTTGGTGCTGATGAAGGTAGTCCGGCTAGTTGGCTGGGGTTTAAAAAATAAAGCGTTTTGCTTCTCAAAACAATATGCGTTCAACAGAGTAATACATTTGCATCACAAAATGGTTCTCCAGGAAAAAGTCAGACCTCACTTCGCTTGGTGCTATTTTCTCTCCCTTCGTATCACTGCCTGCTGTGCAGACCGAGCAGCAAACAGCGTAACAGGCGCGGCTGTCGGCAGGCGGCAGTGATACGAAGGGAGAGAAAATAGGGCCAAGAGATTGTGAGGTCTGACTTTTTCCTGGAGAACGATTTTGTGATGCAAATGTATTACTCTGTTGAACGCATATTGTTTTGAGAAGCAAAACGCTTTATTTTTTAAATCCCAGCCAACTAGCCGGACTACCTTCATCAACACCAAAACGAGGCTGGAACTCTGCTCACAGGACGCAGCAGGGGGTAAGAAGATGTTCATAAATGATGTTGTTAATATGGGATGTCATACAGCTTGATGTCAAAAGAGGCGAACTGTCCCTTTAAATTGGAGCGGCGCTGTGTGGCAGCGATGAAACGCGGCGGGTTTCTGGGTTTTTTACCGTGGACGTCGAGCTCGATCCAGGTGAAGGTGATGGCTCCCTCTCTGCTGCTCTCGCTGAACCTGAGCAGGAAGGTTCCCGGGCACTTATCGCTCAGCAGAGCCCTTTCCCTCTCCTTGCTGAGGAAGCCCATGATGCACCTGTGACAGGCGGGACAGACACAGGGGGACAAACACAGGTGGGACAAACACAGGCGGGACAGACACAGGAGGGACAAACACAGGCGGGACAAACACAGGAGGGACAAACACAGGTGGGACAAACACAGGTGGGACAAACACAGGCGGGACAGACACAGGAGGGACAAACACAGGCGGGACAAACACAGGAGGGACAAACACAGGCAAACACAGGTGGGACAAACACAGGCAAACACATGCGGGACAGACACAGGAGGGACAAACACAGGCAAACACAGGTGGGACAAACACAGGCAAACACAGGCGGGACAAACACAGGAGGGACAAACACAGGCGGGACAAACACAGGCGGGACAGACACAGGAGGGACAAACACAGGTGGGACAAACACAGGCAGGACAGACACAGGAGGGACAAACACAGGCGGGACAAACACAGGAGGGACAAACACAGGCAAACACAGGTGGGACAAACACAGGCAAACACAGGCGGGACAGACACAGGAGGGACAAACACAGGCGGGACAAACACAGGAGGGACAAACACAGGCAAACACAGGAGGGACAAACACAGGCAAACACAGGCGGGACAAACACAGGAGGGACAAACACAGGCGGGACAAACACAGGAGGGACAAACACAGGCAAACACAGGTGGGACAAACACAGGCAAACACAGGCGGGACAAACACAGGAGGGACAAACACAGGCGGGACAAACACAGGCGGGACAAACACAGGAGGGACAAACACAGGCAAACACAGGAGGGACAAACACAGGCAAACACAGGCGGGACAAACACAGGAGGGACAAACACAGGCGGGACAAACACAGGAGGGACAAACACAGGCAAACACAGGTGGGACAAACACAGGTGGGACAAACACAGGCGGGACAAACACAGGCGGGACAAACACAGGCGGGACAAACACAGGCGGGACAAACACAGGCGGGACAAACACAGGCGGGACAAACACAGGTGGGACAAACACAGGCGGGACAAACACAGGCGGGACAAACACAGGCGGGACAAACACAGGCGGGACAAACACAGGCGGGACAAACACAGGGGGACAAAGACAGGCGGGACAAACACAGGTGGGACAAACACAGGAGGGACAAACACAGGCGGGACAAACACAGGAGGGACAAACACAGGCGGGACAAACACAGGAGGGACAAACACAGGAGGGACAAACACAGGAGGGACAAACACAGGCGGGACAAACACAGGCGGGACAGACACAGGGGGACAAAGACAGGCGGGACAAACACAGGAGGGACAAACACAGGCGGGACAAACACAGGTGGACAAACACAGGTCGTTAGTTTCAACCCTTCCAGCTGGAGACGCTCACACAGCGGCGGCGGCGGCAGCGCTCGCTCGGCGCTCGCACGGCGGCGGCGGCGGCTCTCACCCGTCGTTCCACAGCGACAGCAGGTGTCTCTTGATCACGTCCAGGATTCCTTCGATCCACAGCCAGAAAGGGAACGCCTTCTCGTTGGTGCTCTGCTGCTGGACACATTTCGAGGCGTTAAAAAGGACGAAACTCTCTCTTTAACGGTGACACGCGGAGCGGCTCGGCCTCACCTTGCAGAACTTGGTCCAGGGGATCAGTCCCTCTGGGTTCCTCTGAGCTTTGGCTCCTGCACAGAAAACACATGAAAAACATCTCAGAAACACAGACTCCAGGACACCGAATGTTGCTCTGAGGTCTGATCCGTGGCTCTGATCCGTGGGACTGACCCAGCAGCTTGTCGGCCAGCATGTTGAGCTGCTCCTGGTTCAGGCCTCGCTTGGTGACGGAGGAGAACTGCCAGCTCAGCACCTCGGACAGCTGAGACCACTTGGCCGCAGGAGGAGACAGGAAGAACTTGAGATTCTGGAGAACAGAGCGGGCTGTTAGCGGCGCAGCGGAGCAGAGACTCGGACATTAAAGGGACAGTTCGCCTCTTCTGACATGAAGCTGTATGACATCCCATATCAGCAACATCATTTATGAACATCTTCTTACCCCCTGCTGCGTCCTGTGAGCAGAGTTCCAGCCTCGTTTTGGCGTTGATAAAGGTAGTCCGGCTAGTTGGCTGGGGTTTAAAAAATAAAGCGTTTTGCTTCTCAGAACAATATGCGTTCAACAGAGTAATACATTTGCATCACAAAATGGTTCTCCAGGAAAAAGTCAGACCTCACAATCGCTTGGCCCTATTTTCTCTCCCTTCGTATCACTGCCTGCTGTGCAGACCGAGCAGCAAACACCGTAACAGGCGCGGCTGTCGGCAGGCGGCAGCAGGCAGTGATACGAAGGGAGAGAAAATAGGGCCAAGAGATTGTGAGGTCTGACTTTTTCCTGGAGAACCATTTTGTGATGCAAATGTACACTGGAAAAAAAAATGCCCCTCCAAAAATAAGTAAGAAAAACAAATAAAAGACGTTTTTGCTTGAAATAAGCAAAAAAATCTGCCAATGGAACTAGTGAAAATCGGCTTCTCAAGATTTCTTGAAATAAGATGTGATATTTAGGACTTTTGAGATAAAAGTGATCTTGAAATTAGCTTAAAAACCTCTTCAAATGAAAAAAAAAGCTTGTTTCATGTGAAATATGACTCAAAACAATTTGTTTTCAAGACTTTTTCATTTAACAAGATATTCCAGATGTATTGTCTTAAAACAAGTCCCTATATCTGGCTGAAATAGCACTTATTAGGCAGTTGTGTATTATATTAAGTGTAATGAGATACTCAATGAGACAAATATACTTGGTAAGATTTAGATTTTTTCCAGTGTATTACTCTGTTGAACGCATATTGTTTTGAGAAGCAAAACGCTTTATTTTTTAAACCCCAGCCAACTAGCCGGACTACCTTCATCAACACCAAAACGAGGCTGGAACTCTGCTCACAGGACGCAGCAGGGGGTAAGAAGATGTTCAGAAATGATGTTGCTGATATGGGATGTCATACAGCTTCATGTCAAAAGAGGCAAACTGTCCCTTTAAAGGAGGATGGAAGCGTTCGTACTTTGGGTTCTGTGGTGAGCATGTTGTACCAGAGGATGGAGGCCCAGCCGCTGGGCAGCTGGCAGACGTTAGAGATGACGACGACGGGCATAGACATGGCCTGAAACAACAAGCGCTCGGGTCAACGCGTCCAACTCTGGTGCCAAAGTAAAGGCTAAAGGGTAAAGGTTAAAGGTTAAAGGTTTGGGTCCCGCCTCACCTCCAGTTTGATGTCGAGTCCGGACTGGTTGAGCTGCAGCTCCGACTCAAAGGTGAGCGAGTGAAGCTCCTCGGTGACGATCAGAGGACCCTGTGACAGTAAAAACATCTGCATCACAGCTGGAGACACTGAGCAGATGTGACAGTAAAGACGTATAAAAACATCTGCATCACAGCTGGAGACACTGAGCAGATGTGACAGTAAAGACGTATAAAAACATCTGCATCACAGCTGGAGACACTGAGCAGATTCCACATTCAGATACGAATAATTCACTTTTTTTCCAACAAATGTTGGATTTTAATCCCCAAATTTGACCAAATAATGTCGACTCAGCAACATCTTTTCAGTATTTGATGCACATTAATGTTGGTTCCAGCTGCAGGAACACATGAAACATCTGGATCCTCAGACTGATGCTGTGCAACAAGCAGACTTTAACCTGAGGAGCAGAATCAGCTCCATCTTGTCCTGATTTACAGGAAGTCGGCTCTGTGCTGCTGCCGTTGGATCGAAAGCAGAGAAAGCTACTTCGGGAGAGAATATCCTGAATGACCAGTTATTCTCAGAGCTTAATGTGCTTCTGATCAAGTGAAATGTTTGTGCATCAGTCAGGATACAAACATCTGGACAACTAACAACGTTCTGGAAGCCTTTCTCTCCCTTTAACTGCATCAACTAGTGTCAGATAATCTGCAAGGCAGCAAATTATGTCTAAAACGCCCATTTTTTTTACAGAAGAAAGGTCCCAAGCACCATCTCTGAGTGGAGGTTTAGGTTTGATCCATCCAGCAACAACAAACCGAGCCTGGCTGCTTCCTCTGGCTGCAGCCGCTGGGATTCATTAAACAGGCTTCAGGAGCTCAATGCAACACAACTGCTGCCTGGAGCACTGAAAGAGGACGATATCTGAACATTAAAGATGCATTAGAGATGTTTTCCAACTGCTGCCTCTTCCCTTTTCATCCTTCCAGTCATAAACTGTGCAGCCCCCCCCCCCCCCCCCCCACACACACCTTTATAAACACCGGCAGGTGCGTAAATACGCCACCAGGTGGCACTAAAGCACAGCTTAACTCTACGCCGAGGAAGAAAAACTGTTCATCCAGCAGAAACGATGAGTTTTTAAATCACCTTTTCTCCTCTTTGAGCTCAAACTTTGTGGTCCTTTGTCCCACAGCCATAAGGCTCTTTAACAGTGACTGCTGAGTTCCTCTCAAATTGATTGATTGATTTTTTTTACATTTATTTAGTAATTTATTATTATTAGTTAGTAGTAATGTTTTTACTAGAATTGGTATTATTATTGTTGTTGTTAATATACAATCATTAGCCGCTTTCGGACAGAGTAGTTATAAGAACGCAGTTATCAGAACTGTCCTACTCGAATTTCGTTCTGATAACTGTCTTTCTGCTTCAGTCTGCATTCGCACATGAGTCGGGACCTGATAGGGACTGATGCGCCGCGCGCAGCCGTCTGCGTCAGTGACGTGTTAGCCGTTAGCCGTTTAGCGCTACATTCAAACACAAAACAAAACAAAACAAAACCCGTAAAAGTAAGGAGAGAAGAAAAAACACCACAAAGAAGCTAATATGGAGAGCGGGGAGGCCACCGTGTTTATGGTCTGCATGATGGTGATATTAATCATGGACAATCACATCGGGCGTCTAATATCGAGGCTGGAAAAGCTCACAGAGAGAGTCAGGAGACGATACTTTTTCATTTCATGAAGGAAGAAAGGAGAGCAGAGCGCTGCAGACAAAGGAGACCAGTGTAAGTTTAACTTATTAAACACCCGCCGGTTGTGTCTGTGTCTATGAGGAAACATTTCAGCCGTGATAGCATGACATGGGGCGTAGCTACCGACCACCACACACCTCCGTCAGATGCGTTCTATAGAACCATGAAAAGACCCGACCTCGGAGAAGGAGCTGAAATGGTTATAGGAACTGAGGGAGAAAGCCCCGAGTTCCTGTATGTCCGAACACGGGAGAAAACGGCCCCGCGGATTAAAAGGTTATTAGAACTGCCAAAGGTTCCTACAGTCCGAAAGCGGCTATTGTAAATATTAATAATTTTTTGAGCTACTTGACTCATTTGAATTTTTCGATTCTATTTCTATTTTATTCTATTCAAACACTCGAACCACGGTGTCTTCCTGACTCGTCTCCATAGCAACCACGTATCAGATGAAATAGAAGGCTCTCACCTCGTTGGTTCTGTTGCCGGCGACTTTCTGCTCCTTCAGTTGCTGTGAGGAGAAAAACAACGAGTTAGAGCTGCTCTGTGTGACCTCTGTGTGACCTCTGTGTGACCTCTGTGTGACCTCTGTGTGACCTCCTAATATCAGGAGATAGGAGGAAAGAAAAGGCCTCACCAGGTGCCTGAACTCTGCTGCCAGGCTGCCGTTGGACTCCTCCATGTTCATCACTTTGGTGTTTGTCCCCAAAATGTTGAACTTCCGGAACCTGATTTCAGACAGTCGAACATCATCATCATCACCACACGTGGATCTTTGGACCCGCAGAGGTCCGACTCTCACACAACACACCTGACCTCAACACACAGTTCATGCACGAGAAAGTCTGAGACGTACCCTTTCTTCTCCGTCACGTCCCTGAGGAAGAGGAACACGCATGTTAGCGGCTCAGAAACACCAGGGTGCGAGGACGTTTAAAACAACGTGAGATCGGCTTACTTATCGAACACGGCTTTGACTTTGAGCTGGTAGTTGAACTCCTGCAGCTTCACCAGAAACCTGAAGCAGAAGGAAGCGGAATACGTGACTGAGGCAGGAAACAGGCGCTCAGCTGCACATCAGCAACGCTTTCATTTCAGGGGAAGCCTTGAGTGCAATCTGTTGGTTTCCTTAGCTGGGAAAATCTTTTTGAATCGGCTCTATATGAACAAACTGGATTATTTTATGAATAATTATGATTACAATTAATTGAATTCCAATTGGCTTGAATTGGACTTTATTATCTAAGTGCCTTGAGATGACATTTGTTGTATTTGGCGCTTTATAAATAAAAATGAATTGAATTGAAGGCTGAAACGGGACGTTTTAATCAACATGTTCAATAAAAACGGGACGAGGTTCCTCAGATAATCTGCATTTTAAAGAAGCATGACATCATCTGAACACGGGACACAGATCAGTGATCATTTTCACTTCTTATTGTTCGTGCTGCAATCTGCAGACATCTGGGCCATTTGAATATTGCACAAAGCACAAAAGCCCAGCGTGAGTCTCGTGTGATTTCCTGTTTTTTTGTACATTACAGTAAAAAAAAAGTCCAGATCTCATGTCTTTAGATTTCTTTTTAAGCAGCCAGGCCTCCTGAAGGCCTTTCAGGCCCGTTTTTAACCTGCTTTAACATTCCTGA
This sequence comes from Odontesthes bonariensis, assembly GCF_027942865.1. NCBI lineage: Eukaryota > Metazoa > Chordata > Actinopteri > Atheriniformes > Atherinopsidae > Odontesthes > Odontesthes bonariensis. The sequence continues at coordinate 7,376,288 of NC_134516.1, forward strand.
TTGAACACGTTTGAATAAAACAACATTTTCATGGAAAAGTCTGAAGAAATGAGGGTAAAGTGCTGCATTTCATCCTGTTGACCTCAGTTTCAGGTGCAGTTTTATCCCCGTTTTTCTTACCGGAGTTTGACGGTGAACTGGACGCCGGTTTTCAACACCAGGGGTCTCTGTGGGTGGGTGGGCATGCAGGGCTGCCTCTCCACCACCAGGGAGCTGCACACACACACGATACACTCATGACAAACAGTCAACAGCAACACGAGCAGCGGCGTGTGAGAGGGAGGCTCCGTACTTAGAGAGGAGGTTCTTCAGGAGCTCCAAAGCTCGGTTCTCAAGAAAAGCTTTCTTCTGTGTGATGGGGTCGCTGTCGTAGGTGAACTTCTGCTCCAACTCCTGCAGCTTCTTCAGGTGCTGACGGACCTGCTGGAGACTCTCTGCAACTGCTGTGAACCTGGAGGAGGAGGAGGGGTGAGAGGAGCAACTTTAAAGGGGGAAACAGCAACTGCATGGAGGGAAACAGCAACTGCTGTGAACCTGGAGGAGGAGGAGGAGGGGTGAGAAGAGCAACTTTAAAGGGGGAAACAGCAACTGCTGTGAACCTGGAGGAGGAGGAGGGGTGAGAGGAGCAACTTTAAAGGGGGAAACAGCAACTGCATGGAGGGAAACAGCAACTGCAGGGAGGGAAACAGCAACAGATGGGGGGAAACAGCAACAGATGGAGGGAAACAGCAACAGATGGGGGGAAACAGCAACAGATGGAGGGAAACAGCAACAGATGGAGGGAAACAGCAACAGATGGGGGGAAACAGCAACAGATGGAGGGAAACAGCAACAGATGGAGGGAAACAGCAACTGCATGGAGGGAAACAGCAACAGATGGGGGGAAACAGCAACAGATGGAGGGAAACAGCAACTGCATGGAGGGAAACAGCAACAGATGGGGGGAAACAGCAACAGATGGAGGGAAACAGCAACTGCATGGAGGGAAACAGCAACAGATGGGGGGAAACAGCAACAGATGGAGGGAAACAGCAACAGATGGAGGGAAACAGCAACAGATGGAGGGAAACAGCAACAGATGGGGGGAAACAGCAACAGATGGAGGGAAACAGCAACAGATGGAGGGAAACAGCAACAGATGGAGGGAAACAGCAACAGATGGGGGGAAACAGCAACAGATGGAGGGAAACAGCAACAGATGGGGGGAAACAGCAACAGATGGGGGGAAACAGCAACAGATGGAGGGAAACAGCAACTGCATGGAGGGAAACAGCAACAGATGGGGGGAAACAGCAACAGATGGAGGGAAACAGCAACAGATGGAGGGAAACAGCAACAGATGGAGGGAAACAGCAACAGATGGGGGGAAACAGCAACAGATGGAGGGAAACAGCAACAGATGGAGGGAAACAGCAACAGATGGAGGGAAACAGCAACAGATGGGGGGAAACAGCAACAGATGGAGGGAAACAGCAACAGATGGGGGGAAACAGCAACAGATGGGGGGAAACAGCAACAGATGGAGGGAAACAGCAACAGATGGGGGGAAACAGCAACAGATGGGGGGAAACAGCAACAGATGGGGGGGAAACAGCAACAGATGGAGGGAAACAGCAACAGATGGAGGGAAACAGCAACTTTGCGGAGGGAAACAGCAACTTTACGGAGGGAAACAGCAACTTATGGAGGGAAACAGCAACTTATGGAGGGAAACAGCAACCTATTGAGCGGTCTCACCAGTTCTGCAGCTGGTCCACGCAGGCGTTGGGCGGACCCCCGATGCAGGCGGTCTGCTGCCGCTGCTTCCACTCTGGCAGCTCCTCGGAGATGAGGTCGGTCAGTAACGACTGAGTGACGTTCAGGAGCTCGCTGAGCTGCATCACCACGTCCTGGAACACACCACGCACACATGAGGCGCCTCACATCCACAGAGAGAAATGACATCACCAACATCTGTTCACGTGCTGCTAACAGTGACTCAGCAGATCAGCTCACCTGGCGTTTGGCTTTCAGCTCGAAGCCCATCCTCCCAATCATCATCTTCTCCTTCTCCAGCTCCTTTGCTGTCATGCCGTTCAATTCATTCTCTGCCAAAGAGAAATAAAAACAAACCTGTAACCAGAGCCGATTGGTTGGATAAAGAACCAGCTCAGAGCCGATTGGTTGGATAAAGAACCAGCTCAGAGCCGATTGGTTGGATAAAGAACCAGCTCAGAGCCGATTGGTTTAATAAAGAACCGGCTCAGAGCCGATTGGTTTAATAAAGAACCGGCTCAGAGCCGATTGGTTTAATAAAGAACCGGCTCAGAGCCGGTTGGTTGGATAAAGAACCGGCTCTGAGCCGGTTGGTTGGATAAAGAACCGGCTCTGAGCCGATTGGTTGGATAAAGAACCGGCTCTGAGCCGATTGGTTTGATAAAGAACCGGCTCTGAGCCGATTGGTTGGATAAAGAACCGGCCCAGAGCCGGTTGGTTGGATAAAGAACCGGCTCAGAGCCGATTGGTTGGATAAAGAACCGGCTCTGAGCCGATTGGTTGGATAAAGAACCGGCTCTGAGCCGATTGGTTGGATAAAGAACCGGCCCAGAGCCGGTTGGTTGGATAAAGAACCGGCTCTGAGCCGATTGGTTGGATAAAGAACCGGCTCTGAGCCGATTGGTTTGATAAAGAACCGGCTCTGAGCCGATTGGTTGGATAAAGAACCGGCCCAGAGCCGGTTGGTTGGATAAAGAACCGGCTCTGAGCCGATTGGTTGGATAAAGAACCGGCTCTGAGCCGATTGGTTGGATAAAGAACCGGCCCAGAGCCGGTTGGTTGGATAAAGAACCGGCTCTGAGCCGGTTGGTTGGATAAAGAACCAGCTCAGAGCCGATTGGTTTAATAAAGAACCAGCTCAGAGCCGGTTGGTTTGATAAAGAACCGGCTCAGAGCCGGTTGGTTGGATAAAGAACCGGCTCAGAGCCGGTTGGTTGGATAAAGAACCGGCTCAGAGCCGGTTGGTTGGATAAAGAACCGGCTCAGAGCCGGTTGGTTGGATAAAGAACCGGCTCAGAGCCGGTTGGTTGGATAAAGAACCGGCTCAGAGCCGGTTGGTTGGATAAAGAACCGGCTCAGAGCCGGTTGGTTGGATAAAGAACCGGCCCTGAGCCGGTTGGTTTGATAAAGAACCGGCCCTGAGCCGGTTGGTTTGATAAAGAACCGGCCCAGAGCCGGTTGGTTGGATAAAGAACCGGCTCAGAGCCGGTTGGTTGGATAAAGAACCGGCTCAGAGCCGGTTGGTTGGATAAAGAACCGGCTCAGAGCCGATTGGTTGGATAAAGAACCGGCTCAGAGCCGGTTGGTTGGATAAAGAACCGGCTCTGAGCCGGTTGGTTGGATAAAGAACCTGCTCAGAGCCGGTTGGTTGGATAAAGAACCGGCTCAGAGCCGGTTGGTTGGATAAAGAACCGGCTCAGAGCCGGTTGGTTGGATAAAGAACCGGCTCAGAGCCGGTTGGTTGGATAAAGAACCAGCTCAGAGCCGGTTGGTTGGATAAAGAACCAGCTCTGAGCCGATTGGTTGGATAAAGAACCTGCTCAGAGCCGGTTGGTTGGATAAAGAACCTGCTCAGAGCCGATTGGTTGGATAAAGAACCAGCTCTGAGCCGATTGGTTGGATAAAGAACCTGCTCAGAGCCGGTTGGTTGGATAAAGAACCAGCTCAGAGCCGGTTGGTTGGATAAAGAACCAGCTCTGAGCCGATTGGTTGGATAAAGAACCTGCTCAGAGCCGGTTGGTTGGATAAAGAACCTGCTCAGAGCCGGTTGGTTGGATAAAGAACCTGCTCAGAGCCGATTGGTTGGATAAAGAACCGGCTCAGAGCCGGTTGGTTGGATAAAGAACCAGCTCAGAGCCGATTGGTTGGATAAAGAACCTGCTCAGAGCCGATTGGTTTGATAAAGAACCGGCTCAGAGCCGATTGGTTGGATAAAGAACCGGCTCAGAGCCGGTTGGTTGGATAAAGAACCGGCTCAGAGCCGGTTGGTTGGATAAAGAACCAGCTCTGAGCCGGTTGGTTGGATGAAGAACCAGCTCTGAGCCGGTTGGTTGGTTGGATGAAGAACCGGCTCTGAGCCGGTTGGTTGGATGAAGAACCAGCTCAGAGCCGATTGGTTTGATAAAGAACCGGCTCAGAGCCGGTTGGTTGGATGAAGAACCAGCTCTGAGCCGGTTGGTTGGTTGGATGAAGAACCGGCTCTGAGCCGGTTGGTTGGATGAAGAACCGGCTCAGTGTTCTTCTTCTGCTGCTTCCGCTTCACGTCCACGTTGCAGCTCGGTTATCTATTGTTTGCTCGACCAGTTTCCCTGGCTAAGATACAGTAAAGCCGATAATATACTGCATTTACTGTAAGGAGTGTGGCAATACTGCATTTGTGACTGGTTCCAATACATTTCGAATTGAAACGCATCTATGAAACACTATACCTGCTCAGTGTCCTCTGTCCCCGCTGCCTTTCAGCGGCAGCCAGCAGCAAACACATCATCGGACGAGGCCCAGATGATAATCAAGTTTAACATTTAATTCTTCAGAAGAAAAATGGCTTGAAGATAAACCCGACGTACAGCAATGATGCCGCGTGCGCGCAATTTATAGGAGTCATAAAAAGAGACGTCTGTGCTAACTGCGAACAGCGAGTTCATGGCATTCCTGATCGTTCAGGAATGCGTCAGTGTGTACGGCCATATCTTGAGGAGAGGAAGACCGGTGAATATACTGATATATATATATATATATATATATATATATAAAAAACCCAACTACAGGAGTTGGCCATCCGAGGGGCATTTGACTGCAATGGAGGATAATCCATAAGACATTGAGATGTTCAGTTTGAAGCCCTTAAAACACTTGCCATTTTTATTTAGATTTTCTTTTTATTTCATTTATCTTGAGATGTTTTAAGTATAAATTTCAGGCCAGTGAAGCACTTTAAGCACCAACACTTTTTCAGTAAGTTTTCGTAAGTTTGTAGAATTGTGCTTCAAACAAAGAACTTTATATTGACCGGATTGCTAGTTAATCATTTAAAAAAAAAAAATAAATAAAAAAAAAAATCATTTACAAGTCAATACTGTCGATATGGAAAGCAATTTAAGGATAAATATTAAACTTTCACCAAATGTAGACATTTTTAAATCCAGGTTAAAGACATTTCTGTTCTCATGTGTCTATGCATGAAATATCTTTTAACTTATCTTGACTGTTGCTTGTTTTTAAATTCATTTAAATGATTTTATTTGTTTCTCTTTATATTCTTTTATGTATTTTATTGCTTCTTCCACTCCCTGCTGCAATGCTTTTATTTTATGTAAAGGACTTTGAATTGTTTGTACATGAAATGAGCTACAAATAAATTTGATTTGATTAGAAATAAATAATTAAATAATTAATTAATTTTAAAAAAAAATGAATCTGTAAAACTGGTCAGAGATCATGTGGTCATAATGTTATGGCTGATCAGCGTCTTTTTACTCGTGTTTCTCCGTTCCAACGCGCTCTCACCTCTGCTCTTCAGGGAGTTCACTCTGAAGTCGTACTCATCCTGCAGGTCTTCCACATTCTTAATGTTCTGATCCACCACCTGAAAGGACAGAGAAACCGAACCAATTAAGGATGTTTTTAGGAAACCAGCTGAGCACAAATCAGTTCCATGTTGTTCCTGTTTGACCTGGACTCTGTCTTTCATCTCCTTGACTTTGATGTCCAGCTTCTGCTTCTCCACCACCATGGCCGACACCGTCCCCTCGCCCTCCTGCTGCAGATAAGAGTTTTAAGGCAGATGCACAGACACTTCACGGGCTCCCAGGTGCACCGGACTGCAGGTTTTACCTCCACACTGCTCGCACTGGCCAAGATCTTCTGCTCCTCCTTCAGGTTCCTGGAGATGATCATGGCCATGTGCACGGGGTCCTCCTGGAAGCGATCCTGGAGAGACAATTGCTCTGCGTTTAGAATTCAGGTTTGTGTTGCAACAGAAGAAATTTGGGGCTTAAAACGATCTCCCTCAGATCGAATCATTGCCTCTGGGGTCCGACCTGCAGGTTCCTCTTGATCTTGCGGATGTTGTGCTGAAGCAGGAAGTTGTTCTCCAGAGCAAAGCGGCTGTGTTGGTCATCCAGCTGAGCCAAGAGGTCATGGAAACGAACAGTGGCCAACGAGTCCTGCATTGCCACTGTGTCCCTGAGGAGGCCCAGAGAGAAAATACAATAATCCTGCACGGCTCCAGCAAAAGAACACTATAACTCTAGGGCTGGGCAACGATTAAAATGTTTAATCTAATTAATCACATGATTTCCCTGATTAATCACGATTAATCGCATTTGTACGCAGAATCCAAAAATGAATCCAAAAGTAGCGTATAGCTTTTAGCATTTAGCTTTATTTTAAATGTGCTGCCATATGAATGAAAGTGCCATAACATTTGTTGTGCAAACACACTTTTAACATCAGCATCTTTCTGTAGTTTTTATGTAGAAGCCTCGCTCCACTGTCTGTTTCCTTGAATGACTTGCTGCTATCAGTTGTGTGTTTTGCCTTTAAGTGATATTTTAGACTGGAACTACTACGCTGAGAAGACAATTCAACTTGGCAGTGTTTACAGATGACTTTGGTTCTGTCGACTCCGCCGTCTGGAAGAACTTTAACATGAAAATGGCCGAGTAAAAGTTCCGTACCCTTCTCCATGTTTGGTGGATCCAAAGATTACTTTCTTTTCCTGTTCCACAGCAGACAGCAACAGACTTTTACAAAATAAAAGCCTGTGAGCAACAGACTTTTACAAAATAAAAGCTGTGAGCAACAGACTTTTACAAAATAAAAGCCTGTGAGGAAGACTTTCACTAAATAAAAGCTTGTGAGTAGTGCTGGGCGGTATGACCAAGAATACATATCACGGTATTTTTTCACGGTATCACGGTTTCACGGTATTTTTTTTTCATGCATAATTAGGTGTTCACAGCATTTTCTACAGATTGAGAACAGAATTACTGCAGTAGATTAACTTAGGATGGTCTATTTTACCGTCATAGAATAACGCCCCACAAAATGAAGTGCTACTCATGATTCTAACGAAGTGAGGAATCGGAATGCAAACACAATTGCAGTCAAAATACAGAACTTTTACTGTGCGTCTTGAAGTGACATTTGGCTCGACTTTTCTTTTGCTTTCCCCGTGTTACCTGCTGATGTGGCGGGTGCTGACGTTAACTTCATGCATTCTTGATATTCTAAGACATGCTTACGGCTAAGGTGATGGAGCAAATTGCTCGTGTTGCCACCTCCAGCGACAACTGTAGCCCGACAACACTTGCATAAAATGGTTGTTTGGTCGACGTCGGATTTTTTTAAACCAAAAAACTTCCAAACTACAGACACGGTGTTCTGTCGATTTGTGCTACTTCGTCGAGAAATGCTACCGCCGCAAAAACCGATAGGCTTGTCTATCGATTTGTGCTACCCTATCAAAAAGGCTACTTTATGGTTTTCTACCTCTGTATATCAAATAAAGTCATAAAGTGTTTTTTGTCTCTCATGTGTGTAATTATAAAAAGTGTAATGAAATTGATTTATTTAAGAGGGTAGCACATTTTGATAGTCCAATAACACGCTGTTAAATAATGCTCCCCCTGTTCTCAATGCATTCATGACAATGATGGAGCAGAGTCACCTAAATAAAGACAGAAGTGTCCCTCAGAAAGGTACTTGTGAACTGTAGTCCAGTTTTCCTCCATTCCTAAAAACAGCATCGCTGTTATCAATTAATGTTTTTATATAGAAGAGAAAAATTGTGTATTTATTGTGAGAGAGAAAAGCCGCTGTCTCATGGATAACGTAACTTTCATAGGCGCCTTCCACTTGTTCAACATGCTCAAATATGCGTCATATTTCAGACACCCCATTTGTGCATGTTAAGCTTAACTGCTTGTTAATACGATACGTGTTTTATTACTTTGCATGTCTTCCAAAAGAGAAAATAATCAGACGCAGGGTAGCAAAACAGTATGGGCGTGAAAACGAAAGTTAGAAAATCGGATCGGCGCATGCGCAAAGTAGCAATTCTCGAAAAGTAGGAGAAATCGACAGAACACGGCTCCTTTTTTTGGCACAAGTTCTTCTGTGTCAGCATGTTCTACTAGTTCTGCAGCTTCGATTTCGGAACTTTCCATGTCTATCCTATCCACCTTCACCTACGCGTAGCGCAAGTGCTTATTACCTCCTCGCACCCATAGACAGTAAACATGCGTGTTTAGAGGCGCAACACTGAAAAGGGTCCCATCTCAAACAATGTCGCGCGACGCAGCGTTCCCCCCGTTGTGTAATCAAATACACCGGTATGGCGGTATATTAAAAATTCATATCATAACTAAATTATAAACCGGTATTCGGTGTGAACCGGTATACCCCCCAGCACTACTTGTGAGCAACATACTTTAACAAAACTAAAATTAATAATAAAACCGGCGCTAATGCGCGATAAAATATTTATCGGCGTTAAATAATTAACAAGTTAACGCGATAATAACGAGTTAACTCGCCCAGCCCTACTTAATTCATCCATTCTTTAATCAATTGCATGAAATGACAACTTCCCAGAGCTAAAGATTCAGTGTTCAGACGCCATCTTAGTTAAATTATAGCGATAGAAAAGGGAGGAGGAGGAGGAGGGGAGGGGGGGCAGAGGTTTCCTTTTCCAACTCATCATTTAAAACTTTTGTCATGTTTACAATGAACAGACAGCGTTTCACTTCTTCAGCTTTCAGGATCCGTGCAGGAGAGAAAGAGTCCTGGAACAGGACGATGTTCACAGGTTTTTCCATTTTAATGGAAACTCTTCAAACTGGAGAAGTTTAACCTTAACACTACGTGCTTCTAACTCATTTTGAAGCCCTGAAATGACCCCGGAGCACCCGGGGGGCTGACATACTACAACTGGCTTTATGGTACTTTATGTTAAAAAAAGAGAAACTCATAGGCAGATGCATTAGACCCAAGACTGCTCTGTGTGGGCTGTAAATCACAGCTGATTCCTGGAATAAAGCTAACGAAACAGGTTTATATCCTCCAGATGTTTGCTTTGGATAAACAGGCTGCTGTGACGTTTCCTGTAATCAGAAACGGAAACACAAGTTCTAACCTTACGGTCATCTTCTGTGACGCCTCAGTTAGCTCCTCCGTTCTGTTTCAGAGCAAAATGAAGTAAAAATCTTTGCCAGATCTTAGCATGCGTGTTCATCCCATATATCATGGTATATCGTCTCATTCAGTACATTACAAGGTGTCTTGTGCCAGCCTCTAAAGCGTGACAGCAAACGTGCGCGTACAGCTGTGCACGCGCAGGGCTCAGACAGCGGTGCTACGTCCCACCGCTTTAAGATCTGGATCCTCGTTTGTAAAGGATGTTTGCAGCTGTGCGTCATTAAATTAAAGAAGATGATACAAATAAACGAGGTAGAGTGCAAAAAGAGCGCCACGTCAATCAGCTGCAGGGCTCGACTTCTTACCAGTCGATGCTTTCAATCCACTTGCTCAGATACTGTCGGATGTCCATGGGGAAGGAGTCATCGTAGAGCTGGTCCACTTGCTCCAGGTACTTACAGTCCAGCATCTGGAGCTGACCCCACTGCGCCATCTGTCGGAGGACAAAAAGCCGTCACTTTCAAGTGGTTTGGCCAGTTCAGGAAAACAGTTGGATCAGGTTCAACATTCAGTAAAATTAGACAAAAAAAAACAAAAAAACAACGTCTGCAAAGATTAAAGAGATTTAACATTGTTCCACAGCTTTAAATATAGGCTGAATGAAATGTTTGTCTATTTATATCTTATAATTCAAAATGTTTCCTCAGTTAAAGTGGCAGCAAACTGAGTCAGGATTACTCAAGAACACCAGAGAAGTGAGTTAATTTCCTTTCAAGGCTTTTCACAAGCTGTACACGTGGTTTAAGTTTCCTGAAGCTCAGTCTAATACATTCAGGGACGTAACTAAGAATCAGCACTCCGACCATTTTAACTCAAACGTCATCTTACAATCCAAATATCCAAAGAATACAACTATAACTTGAATAATATCTGCAGCCTTGTTCATCAGTGTGGTTGGGGGTAAGGATTACATGACACTGCATTCATTTGGCCGATAAGAGAGGAACAGCATCTTGCCCACGGATACATGGACATGTAGAGAAACCTTTAGCTTTACCTCCTGATACTTAGCCCAAGGAAGCAGCGTTCTACACAGCGACACGCTGACTCCATACCTACACCGATACCGCCCCGGCTTCCCCAAAATATCACATCAGTAACTAAATCTATACAAATATTACAAATGCATATTTAAAAGGGATAATCCGGAGTAAAATGCACTTTAGATCAAATTACGGGATGATTGGGAGTACAGGAGGCTATCTCATGCGAGACATCACGTCACGTGACATTTCAAAATTCCAACCTGTTAGTAAGCTAGGCTTTGCTGTTGCATACAACTTCATTTCACTTTCGAAAGAAATACTGGACTGTGTTTGTAAAAAAAACGGCAACGAAATTGTGAATTTCCAGAGCGAGTTACTCCACACTCGGCAATCAACTCCTACGGACTCACGTGACGTCTCACGTGAGGTAGCCTCCTGTTGACGGAAGAGGCTCTGATTGAGAGCAGGTACTGGCTTGATTAAATTCATTCTGGACTCTCTATCCGACCACATGAAGACCTCGGGACACTTCGGTTTGGCTTTAGGGACCCTCTACTCACTACCACGTAAGTGTTATGTTGTTTGGAGCTGTAGAAGAGGTGTAAAAACAGCGTTTTGTAGCGGCGAAATGATATGCCCCCGTCACTTCCAGGCTAACGACTTTTGGCTAAAAACGGTCAAATCGAAATTCTCAAAACACATCCGAATGACATGATTTTGATGTCAACTCAACGTATGTACTCCCGACATCCCGTAAATTGATCTAAAGTGCATTTTACTCCGGATTATCCCTTTAATCCCTGAGAATGATACTTTATTTGATCATTATATGTTCGTTTTTTTGGCTTTTAGACTCATTCTTACACAAATTAAATTGTAGGAGCTATTTGTAGAGTTAGTTTTTGTTTTTAGTTGTAAATTTAATTTGCTAATTATGAGTAACTTTATTTGATTCATTTCAGTGCTTTATTTAGATTAGATTTTTCTTGCTAATATTCTTTGTTAGTTATTTGTTTAGAATATTTTGCTAATTGGGTCACACTGGGCACCTGGAGTACCAGCATGCACCGGGGTGGGCCGATGGTTTTTACCAGGGAAAGGGAGAGAGCAGCAGGTTTTCTTTGTTCTTTTGTTTGTTTTATTGTTTGGAAATAAATCATCAGAAAAACGCAAGAATTCATTTTTGGACATTCATCTTCTTTTGCCTGCGTTAAACCACATCCCCATGGTGCATCAGGGGTCTTTTGATTTTGTTTGGTTTAAGTTTAATTTGTTTTTTTTTTTTAATGGACAAATGGCCACTACATAAATCCTGTTACTTAATATAGGCTATTATGATTCTTCAGCCAAAATTAGAACATTTAAGGATACTGCTGCAAACCTTTATATTTTTCTTAACGATTTCTATCCAACTGCATTCAGTCAAATATTACTATAGGAGGAGCAGTCAAGTCCTCATAGGTTTCCTTTTCCCCACATACGAGTCTGCACAAAGCATCAGTCTAAAAGTGCTCAACGGGACTATTCCCTGGATAACTCTTCAACAAACAAAGATATATCTTATTGAGTTGTTTCATATCAAACGTATGACAGTTTTACGACACATAATGTAATATAATTCTTTAATTAAACCCCAGAGGGCTGCTCAGGTTGCCTGCCACACAACCTTGACAGTTCTCGTTAAACAAAACTCTATTCAGATATTTGCCTTTTTAAGCCTTTCTAGCATCGCACCACACATTCGTATCAATAGAAATAAATTCGACCTCTTATCTTAATGTCGGTGCTTCACTTGAGGACTCGGCAAATGTATAATTCACCTGGTGTTACATATTAACACATAATCTTACATTTATCACCGCCTGTTTGTTTATCATTTAGTCTTACGGTGGGCGATGTGGGACAAACTTTAGCCTACAAGAGTTCAATTTTGTTGTAACTGACAACTGACTGACAGCTATTAGGAAACCAACACTGTATACACGTTTTATTTCTGTAGGCCTCGGTAGTTTTTCTATAAACTTTATCAACTAGCTTAGCCAAGTTCAAGCGCTGTGTTTACAATTTATAAACACTTGTGTGATAATATGACGCTGCGTTAAAATGACGCTGTAAACGTAGAGAATCAACTAACGGAACTCACCTTTTAGTTGGAGGAAACGTGGAGAGTCTCTCGAGGGAATTTAGGTGTGTCTCCTTCAAGTTTTTCTTTTCCTGGACAGGAGGATGCCCACTTCTGTCTGCTGTGTTCAGTGCTAGTGTGTAGTCAACCTGTACAGTAAGACCATCAGCCAATCATAACTTAGAATTCATGAAAAGCCCCGCCTTATTTCTTGTGATAGCCAATCAGAACAATAGAAAAGCGGCTGTTCTGCCAATTAGTTGACGTACCCAAAACCGAGACTAAACGCAAGGTATTTTTCCTCTCTTATGCTCTTATTTGAGGTCAAGGTCAAACTTAAACATTTGGTTTGAGTTCTTGTAAACCTAACGAGTGTAATACTGTGAGTAAAGTGCATACAAAAATATTAAAAAATAAAAATATTGCGTGCTTTCTGAGGGAGGGAATACACTAAACAGAACAGCTGAGTGTTACCACGTGTTTTCAGAGAAAAAGAAAGTATGTGAGCGCTTACGACTCTGAAACTGAAACTTAACTCACATTCAAAGATTTATGTGTACATTGTAACTGATTTGTCCAAAACTAAATAGGAAGATAATTACTCAAATTACTGAAGCCAAAATTAAATTTAGGATGATTCAATGGATTGTTAAAACAGGAACAAGCGTTGCACAATTTCCATTTTATGCACACTGTTGCGTCAGAATTTAACCAGCCTAATGAGAAAAACACACAAAAATGAGCCATTATAGCAGAGTGGGCATTTAATTTATTCAGGGGGCCGCATGAAAAATCTGAAATGTGTTGGAGGGCCGAACCAGCAGTGACTCAAATTTAATATTGACTTGTGTTTTCTCATTATATTTCTTTTTATAATGAAAAATTTTAATCAGATTATTTTGGTAATAAATAATAATATCTAAATATCTATAAACATGAACTAATTGTGGTTTAGGTTGAAGTGAGAATTAATACTAATTCTATCAAATTAATAGTTAATAATAAACAAACAAAGTCATCACATTTTAATTTTAACTTGTTAATATCTTCACAACTAAAATGTTTTGTATTATGTAGAACAACTGATCAACTGTATATGAACAATAAATGGTTTTTAGTATTGGAAAGGCATGAAGGACCTGAAGTGCTACTTGAATAAAAGGACTAAATAACACAAAAGTACCCCCAATCATATTAAAATGAATGGGGAAAAGTACCACAAAGTACTTTAAACGACAAAACCTTAAAAAGAGGTACACACACAAAAGTAACAGCACTTTGGGTAACAATACAAAAACTACAAAATGAAACTGGAAAGACTTAAAACCTGTAAGAACTGACAAAGGATCAAAGTATTCTGACTATTGCAAAATCCTCTACTACAAACAAAGTACTCCACAACTGAAGTACTAAAGGGAATATAAAGTGTCAAGTATCATGTTCAATAGTTTACTTCTTCAATGAGAAAAGTCCAGTCTGTCTTGGTGCATTGAAATCTGGCTGAATCTGGCTGAGCGCGTCCTGCGCGTCCTGCGTCCTGTTTCTATGGGAACGCATCCGCCGAGGCTGCCGTACTAGGGGAGTGGATCACTCTTGGTTTGGAAATACGATAGACGCCGGTGTTCAGTCGATTTCTCCTACTTGTCGAGAATTACTACTTTGTGCATGCGCCGAGCCGATTTTCTAAGTTTCGTTTTCACGCCCATAATGTTTTGCTACCCTGCGTCTGATTGTTTTCTCTTTTGGAAGACATGCAAAGTAATTTAACACTTATCGTATTAACAAGCAGTTAGCTTATGCACAAATGGGGTGTCATTCACCCTTTGAGTTTTGTATTTGGGACACTTCTGTCTTTATTTAGGTGACTCTGCTCCATCATTGTGAATGAATGCATTGAGAAGGGGGAGCATTATTTGACAGCGTGTTATTGGTACAAATACAGACGCAAACACTAACAAAATGTGGCGATGGTTGGGACAGCCGGCCGCGAAGAGAAAAGATATGCCTGCCAAAGGAGGGGAGGAGGAGGATTGAATATATTGAATCTGGCATGGTGACACTTTGTGAGAAAAGGGAAAAATGGAACTGATTTAGATGGATCCGAAGACAGTTCAGAGAGCTCGGACGATGTTTAAGCATTTCACAGTATCCCCCTTATAATTAGTCTCTGCACATAGTTTTGTGTTTAATTCTGTGCATTATCTGCACTAAAACATGGTTAGAAAGTTGTTAAATATTTCCATTTTTGTAGATTCAGGGTTCACATGAATATAAATCAGTTTTAAAGTAATTTTTTTATGTACAAAAAATGTGACCCTGAATAGTATGTGAGGGTTGAGGAGTAATGAAATGTTAGAATAAGTTTTGTATGTACATAAGTTTAATTATTGTAATTATTTTAATTGGATATACATTCCCAATTTCACTGTAAAATGAATTTAAAGCTTCAGTTAATAAATTGATCAAATGAATTCAGTGGCTCTCATCTGTCTTTTTTGCACGGAAAAATATGTGGCTAGTGGAAATTCTGATTGGCTGGTAACTTCAGAAACTTACTAGCCACATTGGCTGGTGATCAAAAAAGTTTATTTAGAGCCCTAATAATAATAATTTAGAGACTTAATAAGTCCTGTGTTGCACTTTTAAAGGGTAAATCGTATGCTTTTAGTCTGAAAACCACAGCAAACAGCAGCTAAACTGCCTGAAACACATTGTTTGCACTTCTTTTACTTAATAACACCATGAAATTCCTGCCTAATGGCCAGTTTGTCTCACCTAAACAGTGCTTTAACAAGCATTTAAACTCTTTCCAGCAGGCCCATGTTAGCTCGATTCTTTCATTGAAAGCTCAAGAACAAGCTGGAGAAATCTTAAGTTAGACAAAGTATTTATTGGTGGTCACATGTGAAGTTTAGCAGCGCTGGACTCGGAGGGACCGAGCGCTCGCAGGAAATCCGTCAGACCGAACCCCGATTTCCGGAAACATTTCATATTTATATGAGCCTTTATCTCACAGAGGTTGGACTTACACTCGACATGAGCAGGTTCAACACCGTCTTCGTCGTGTTCTTTGGATGAGCCAAACAATGTGTGTGTGTGTGAATGTTGAATTAAGTGTGCATCTGCTTTCCCAGGCTTATTGTTTTGTCTCGTAATGCTATCTCAGTGTCTTGGACCATTTAAGGTCATATATTGTGTGCAGAGTGGAAAAGTACAAACTAGGAACATGGACTATTTAATATGCATTCATAATGTCTAAGAACAAATGGCAGATGGCACAGGTGGAAACATTTCTAAAACGTTTACTAGAATATGTTAAGATGTAGTTCGGTTTAATAGGACAGAGGTTTTCTTTTTTTATAAAGTATTTTTTGGGGCTTTTTATGCCTTTCTTGGATAGGACAGTGGAGAGAGGGGGAACAACATGCAGAAAAGGGCCATCTGATGCGGGACTCTAACCGGGGCCAGCTGCAGCGAGGACTATAGCTCAACCCACTACGCCACGGCCCACCCCAAGGATGGAGGTTTTCTGACTGATTCTTTAATGCTTGCTTGAAGTTTGAGCTCTTTGTTAAAAGAAGCCACCTAAAAGCTCTGCTAAACACTTTTAATTGAGCTCAGTTCCACCAAACAAGCTCCCAGGAGATAATAAATATACAGACATACTGGCTGTGTTCAAAACCGCATACTGCATACTGCATACTGCATACTGCATACTGCATACTGCATACTGCATACTGCATACTGCATACTACTACATACTGCATACTACTACATACTGCATACTGCATACTGCATACTGCATACTACATACTGCATACTACTACATACTGCATACTGCATACTGCATACTACATACTGCATACTACATACTGCATACTACATACTGCATACTACATACTACATACTGCATACTGCATACTGCATACTACATACTGCATACTACATACTGCATACTGCATACTACATACTGCATACTGCATACTGCATACTACATACTGCATACTACATACTACATACTGCATACTGCATACTACATACTGCATACTGCATACTGCATACTACATACTGCATACTACATACTGCATACTACATACTGCATACTACTACATACTACATACTGCATACTACATACTACATACTGGATACTGCATACTGCATACTACATACTGCATACTGCATACTACATACTGCATACTGCATACTACATACTACATACTGCATACTGCATACTGCATACTCCATACTGCATACTACATACTGCATACTGCATACTGCATACTACATACTGCATACTACATACTACATACTGCATACTACATCATGCATACTACTACATACTGCATACTGCATGCTGCATACTGCATACTACATACTGCATACTGCATACTACATACTACATACTGCATACTGCATACTGCATACTACATACTGCATACTGCATTCTGCATACTACATACTGCATACTGCATACTACATACTACATACTGCATACTACATACTACATACTGCATACTACATACTGCATACTACTACATACTGCATACTGCATACTGCATACTACATACTGCATACTGCATACTACATACTACATACTGCATACTGCATACTACATACTGCATACTACATACTGCATACTGCATTCTGCATACTACATACTGCATACTGCATACTACATACTACATACTGCATACTACATACTGCATACTGCATACTACATACTGCATACTACATACTGCATACTGCATTCTGCATACTACATACTGCATACTGCATACTACATACTACATACTGCATACTACATACTGCATACTGCATACTGCATACTACATACTGCATACTACATACTGCATACTACATACTGCATACTACATACTGCATACTACATACTGCATACTGCATACTACATACTACATACTGCATACTACATACTGCATACTACATACTGCATACTACATACTGCATACTGCATTCTGCATACTACATACTGCATACTGCATACTACATACTACATACTGCATACTACATACTGCATACTGCATACTGCATACTACATACTGCATACTACATACTACATACTGCATACTACATACTGCATACTGCATACTACTACATACTGCATACTGCATACTGCATACTGCATACTGCATTCTGCATACTACATACTGCATACTGCATACTACATACTGCATACTACATACTGCATACTGCATACTACATACTGCATACTGCATACTACATACTACATACTGCATACTACTACATACTGCATACTACTACATACTGCATACTGCATACTACTACATACTGCATACTGCATACTACATACTGCATACTACATACTGCATACTCCATTCTGCATACTACATACTGCATACTGCATACTACATACTGCATACTGCATACTGCATACTACATACTGCATACTGCATACTGCATACTGCATACTGCATATTGCATACTACATACTGCATACTGTATACTGCATACTGCATACTACATACTACATACTACATACTACATACTGCATACTGCATACTACATACTGCATACTACATACTACATACTACATACTGCATACTGCATACTGCATACTACATACTACATACTGCATACTGCATACTACATACTACATACTACATACTGCATACTGCATACTATATACTGCATACTACATACTACATACTACATACTAAATACTGCATACTACATACTCATCGTTCAGACAGTATGCAGAGCGTTTACCCACAATGCATTTGGCTCCTGCCCGAGCCGAAATCAGCCGGCCTGAAGCTGATTTTGCTTAAGCTCTAAACTCTGTAAACTTTAGCAACATTTGAAACATTTTCAGGTGAGAAAGTAGTCGTTTAGATCCCCAACGTGTTGAAAACCTGACAAAATACCGGCTATTTACAATTTTGTTCCCACGAATTTGGCGCTACTAAAGCTAGCCGCAGTGAGCAACGCCCTTCCGGTTATTTTCACAAAATAAAATACCCGATGCCTTTTATCGTAGGGAAAGCCATTACGATACAATTGGTGCTTTTGTTTTGAAAACAGGAAGTGAACCTACCCTCGTTGTAGCTAGCTTGAAACTGCCATTTTGACAGGAAATGACGATCGGCAACGTCACGTTACGTTGCATCTTGGGTAGTTTGAGTATGAGTAGTAACCTCATGATGCATACCCAACATTTCAGAGAATCTAGTATGCATCCGGGAACTTCTCGCTTACTAAAACTCGCATACTAACTCAAAAGGTTAGTAGGAGTAGTGGGAGTAGTAGGAGAAGTATGCGGTTTAGAACACAGGTCTCAAAGCATCAAAGCCAGCAAGTTCAGGGATATATTCGGTTAATCTTTAATAATTAGCTCTTCATTAAATGTAAAACAAATTGTGAGAGGAACAAACTAAAGCTTTTGGGTAAATGTATAAAAGTTAAAAAAAGCTGAAAAAAGTACAAACGGCCACTTTAAATCTTTAAATCAACATGGCCTCGTGTTCAGGACATCAAAGCCCTGCATGGAAACATTTTTAAACTTTACTTAGTGAAATCATTTATGAACAGCAGGATTTTAAGGCTCTATACAGCAACAGGTAAGTGTGGTGTCCTTAAAGTAATCTAAAACAGATCCATCTATCAACCATTCTAATGCTTAGATGTGTAAAAACAGAACGTCTCAAAGTGTTAAAGATATTAAATCTGGAAGAAAGATATTCTGTAAGTTTATTCCAGTTCACAGCAGACTCGTGGATGTGACTCCGTCGTTCGGTTCCAACAGAACAACAAAGACTTGTGGGTCAGAAACCCCCCGCCAAGAGAACAACAGTCAGGACATCTGCATGCGGCTTCAAATTGAGCCGAAGCCTCCCTCTGAGATCAGCCTCTGCTTTTTCATTTCTACATCAACTGCTTTGTTTTTTTTTCAGTTTGCTTAAGATCTGTGCTCCATGGAAGGAGGGTTAGAGTTAAAAAAAGTCCTCTTGGCGGAGATTGTCTTATTGCTGCTGTCCAAATGAATGTTATTTTTACACAAACTGAACATGATTAAAAACAACCATAACCGCGTCGTGTGGCCTTCAGCTGCAGTTCGGCTGATGTCCATCAGGTGGCGCACCACCACAAGAATTAATCGAAGATCAATAAAACACTTGGATCCATACATTGGCCGTGTTCGAAGCAACATTTGAAACATTTTCAGGCGAGAAAGTAGTCGTTTAGATCCCCAACGTGTTGAAAACCTGACAAAATACCGGCTATTTACAATTTTGTTCCCACGAATTCGGCGCTACTAAAGCTAGCCGCAGTGAGCAACGCACTTCCGGTTATTTTCACAAAATAAAATACCCGTTGCCTTTTATCACAGGGAAAGCCGTTACGATACAATTGGTGCTTTTGTTTTGAAAACAGGAAGTGAACCTACCCTCGTTGTAGCTAGCTTGAAACTGCCATTTTGACAGGAAATGACGATCGGCGACGTCACGTTACGTTGCATCTTGGGTAGTTTGAGTATGAGTAGTAACCTCATGATGCATACCCAACATTTCGGAGAATCTAGTATGCATCCGGGAACTTCTTGCTTACTAAAACTTGCATAATAACTCAAAAAGTTAGTATGAGTAGTGGGAGAAGTGTGCGGTTTGGAATACAGCCAGAGATATTGGAACCAGAAGTGACCATATTTGGACATAAGGTGTAGGTTGAGAGTGATGCGACTCTTGCTCGATAGAATTGACACATATTAATGAATAAATTATGTGATTAACTTTTAAAATGACAAGCAGCACACCGACCAGAATCTCATTACTAACAGTTTAATGAGTTTAGGGAATAATTTATGGACTAAGTATTGCATGAGAGACGTCGACATATTGTGAATGGAGTTCTAAGGCACCCGAGTGGCCATCGGTGGTATTGCAGTTTAAGGCAGTTCCTCATTGGCTTCACATCTCAGACCTGGTGGCTACATCCATCTTTATACAGTCATTCACAAAAGAAGCAGAAGTTCGGTTTATTTTCTGCAGTAATTTAAATCATTTAAGAAAGCAACACATCATTTCCCTCTTTGGGGTCGATAAAGTATCATTTAACTGAATTTGTGCTTGTAGCCGTGTAGGAAAAAAATCAAGGTGCTGTTCCTTTAAACCTTGACAGGAAAAAAACAATTAAAAATATTAATCCCACGCTTACAGGACATGTTGATTAGACAGTCTTTAAATACTCACAGCACATATACAGAGTAAAAGGCCAACCCCTGCAGAGTTATTAAAAAAGTGCATCTCTGTCTCTTTGCTCCTGCGATGCTCTCCAGAGCTGATCACAGCGAGGAGTTTCCAAACAAGCGCTGCGACGGGGAAAGGTGACGTGTCATTCAGTTCATTCTTTTTTAAATAAAGGCACACATGGAAGATACTCTGCAGGGTTTGCTCCGGTCAAGGCTCAAATCAGGACAAGGTTTCAGAAAGCAGGCCAGGAAGCAGCTGGAATCTAATCGTCCATCTATGGCATTTTCTTGCAAAGATAGATTAGAAGTGTTGTTTCGTGTCGAGTTGCCTTGAATTCCTGACATTTCTGCATCCAGTTGATATTGTTTTATATTTCAGATCCACTCTAACTACACATGAGAAGCGCAAATCAAACTAAAATCATAAGATTTTGGTAAATCCATCTTTAAAAAAATCTAAATAACAATTTAACTATTGATTCAATTACAAGAATCTTAGACAAAGTAAGTATTGAAAGGTACATCCACTGGGAGGTGGACAAAAACAATCATTTATCCTTGAAAATGCCTGATTTTGCTCAGTGGTTCAGCAGAAAGCATCACCAGGACGAGCCAAACTGCCTCACCGATGCACCCTGAAACACTCCCCCACTGTTCCTCTGTACAACTGCATCTTTAAGTGATTATTTAGCATTTCTAAAACAGTATATCATACTTTACCACAAGAATACATCTCATGCTTGTAAGTTTAAAGAAAAAACATCTAGTAGAGACTATTTTGGGTTGCTCGCAGTCTGTATATTCAAAGAAAAATGAGTAAAACGATGCCATCATGCAGTCCTCAGCAGCAAACAGACACAAGTCAGTGAACACAGTAGAGTATTTAACAGTGCAGGTGCAAGCATGACACTATGCGTGATCATGCTCCCCCGTTTCAGCTGAATGTGGATGAAAGTTTGCATCCTGAGCAACAACGTGATGACGCTACTTTTACTAATTGTTCCTGCTGCGCCCAATTGGCCCAAGTCGGTACAACAGGTTAAAAAAAAAGCATTAACAGGTTTTATTATTGTAAAAGTCTGTTTCTCACAACCTTTTATTTTGTAAAAGTCTGTTGCTCACAGGCTTTTATTTTGTAAAAGTCTGTTTCTGTCTGCTGCGGAACCGGAAAAGAACATAATCGGCGGATCCACACAGTTACAGCAAACACCACAAAGCATGGAGTAATAAAATAAAGATAAACCAGCAGGTAACATCACCGCTACAGGTGCTCCTCGGTCTCTGTGTGAAGCTCACGGAGCTAACCGGCGCTACTTCCTGTTTTCCTTGTTTCAACATAAAAGCACGTATTTCAAAATAAATTTAAAAAAAACTCCTGCATTTGCAGCCAAGTTGAATTGTCTTCTCAGCGTAGTAGTTCCAGTCTAAAATATCACTTAAAGGCAAAACACACAACTGATAGCAGCAAGTCATTCAAGGAAACAGACAGTGGAGTGAGGCTTCTACATAAAAACTACAGAAAGATGCTGATGTTAAAAGTGTGTTTGCACAACAAATGTTATGGCACTTTCATTCATATGGCAGCACATTTAAAATAAAGCTAAATGCTAAAAGCTATACACTACTTTTGGATTCATTTTGGGATTCTGCGTACAAATGCGATTAATCGTGATTGATCAGGGAAATCATGTGATTAATTAGATTAAACATTTTAATCGTTGCCCAGACCTAGTTTGAATACATGAATACAAACATGTTTGGCCTTATTTACTGAGTTGGATACGCTAGCAGTCCACGACCTGAAAGACCTTTTTTTTTTTGCTGTAACTATCACATTTGCATTTTTAGAAGTAGGAATGTGTCTTCTGGCTTACAAACTGTTTGAAGACTAGAAGAAAATCCAAAGTGGTGAAAACGTCCTCCTCCATCAGGGTCCTCCGGCCCAGGAGCACACACTGACCTACGTTTGATGTTTGATGTAGACTACAGGCGCTGTTGCTTTGACCTTCCTCTGTGTCATTGTTTGGATCATTTTCTTTAATCTGAGCCTCTCCGATCAGGAGCAGCCGCAGTGGTCCACCACCATGGACGGGATCTTTCCGTAGATGATCTGCTCCTTGCGGTTGAAGTAGAGCATGTTGATGGGGGACATCTTGGTGGGCGTGCAGCAGGGTCCCGCGGTGCCCCGTGGATTGGCCTTGTTCACCAGGTGTGCGTGCGGATACTGCTGCAGGTGCATGAACTCGCACTCCCCAGAGCAGTAGTTGGCTCGGTAGCGCTTGGGCGCGATGATCCAGTCCCAGCCGAACTCCTCAAAGTCGACGGTGAGCGGATAGCGGCAGCAGCGCGTCTCCGCAGACTCCTCGTCGCAGTTGAGGCCGGAGTCACGACGGGATCTCTTGGAGCTGTCAAGGATCTTCACCTCGATGAACGGTTGCTGGAAAGATGAGATTTATCACCAAAGTGCAAGTTTGAATAATATGGAGCTCAACTCTCTTCTTTTTTTTTTTTTAAACATATATTTATTGGTTTTTCATGTTAATATAAAAACACCCAACAGTTTAAACATCCAAAACATGCACTGAAAAAAGTGACTTTTTGGTGAAGTAAACTCTATTAGAGTAACTGTCATAATCTCTACCTTGTATTTTTAAGATTCAGTAAGAACTAGAGCTTCTTCAGTAAAATTAAACATTTTATTAATGTAATACATGAATTATGGGGAAAGAGTAAGTTTTACTTAGGTTTCCTCATACAATTTAAATGTTTAATAGTTGTATGTACATAAACCTAGAAATACTACATAAACTTTACTCTGAATCGTTAAAATCTACTAAGTTACTTCATAACAGCAAATACTACAGATATATAACATTTACTTAAAATTTGGAGTAAAATGATGTTCCTGCCTATGAAAAACAAGTAGACTTTACTCAATTTGTTTAAATAAATATAACTTAAAACTGATGTAATTAAGTAAATGTTACTTAATATCTTCAAAACTGTAATGTTTTATGGTAAGTAAAATTTACTTGATACTGCAGCATTAAATATTACTTAAATCATTTGAGTGCAAATACTTACAAAGGGTTTTTTAAGTAAATCTTATGAGTTGTTTTTTCAGTGTATATGGCAGAAAAGAAAATAATAGTTAAACGATTAAAAAAGATCCAATAAACCACAGTAATTAGTCAGCAAATTACTGTGCAATGAATATGAAATAATGAAAATAATAAAAAATAAATAAACACATATAAATAAAAAAAATAACAATAATAATAAGTTCAACTCTCTTTATATTATATCTTTATATTTAGATAGAGAAAGCTGTGTGGTGAACATCAGCCCACCTCACAGTCCATTCATTACTCCTTTAAAATGTAACCCAAATGATTAGAACATGTTGGTATTAATAATCTCACCAGTCCTTCCTCTCCAGGCTCCGCTGAGGTGACGGCCATGTCTTCCCCTTTAGAGTTGTAGGCGTTTATTTCTATGCCGTAGTTGGTCTCTGGCTGACGCAGCCAAGCCTGCAGCAGAGACTTGATGTCGATGCTCTGCCAGGAGCCGGCGCCGGCGTCGGTGTCGACCTTCAGGGAGCGGACCCTGACGCGGGTGTTGTTGCCCTCCTTCCCTCGTTTAAGGCGAGAGATCTGCAGGAAGACGGTGGCGACCACGTCAGCGGGCCGCAGGTGAACCCACAGCTGGGCGCTCAGGATGTTTTTGGGCTGGATCTTTGAACTGAGGCTGAACAGACAACAGGAGGACAACTGGTCCCGAGCGACGGGGTTGGCTGGAAGAAATAGAGAAAGCTAAATTATCCAGTTGCATCCGCCCAACACTTTGTTGTTCATCTGAGGAAGAACTAAAATGATTTGACCCCTGACCTTTCCTTGCACCATCATGACAGCTTCACTTCTATTACGTTTTACTGTTGATATTTAATAATGTTCACCTGGCATAGTGAAAGAGTATACAGATAGAATGATAGGTAGTTTTAGGGAGGGGTCTGTGATGATTTTGAATGTCTAAAAATGTTACAACACTGCAAAAAGTGAAATCTAAGTAAAAAGAAATATCTCAGATCAAGGGGACATATGCTTATTTTTTGTCTGATAAGATAGTTCTTCTTAGTAAGCAGTTTCTATGTCAGACTGTTTCACTTGATTTAAGTGTTTCTGTCCTTAATTATCTAAATAAGATATTACAGCTTGTTACTGATGACCTGTTTGAGTAAGTACATGCTTGAAGATACAACAGTTTCCAAGCTGGTTTCAAGAAATATAAGGCCTAGTGCATGCCACTATGTCAAGATAATGGCTCTAGCATTTACTTAATTCAAGAATATTTTACAATATATTGAGAAAATAGGCCATGTGTATTTAATTAGAATCAAGAAAAATGTATTTGTTATTAGTTAAAATACACTAATTCTAAGGTATTTGTGGGTTAATTGAGATTAGATATTTTTACTTGTTTTGAAAAATCTTGACAAGCCACATTTTCTTGTTCCATTGGCAGATAATTTTGCTTTTTTTAAGTAAAATACACCTAATTTTTGTACTTTTTTTCCTTGTTTTTGAAAGCTGGCTTTTTGCAGCGAAAGCGTTTCATATTTGTATTTGTGTTTCCACGATCTGACAAAAATCCCCAATCAGTGTTAAAATGACACATTAAAAGGAAACACAACACGTCCTTTGTGTTTTTGTTGCCCAAGTTTCCCGCCAGCCTGCCAGAAGTCCACCTTTACGCACAGGATTTACGCACCGAGTTCAGAAAAGATCACCTATCAGAACACAATGCAAGAACATGCAGTTACGCTTGGTGGCCATGGTGATGATGGTCTCCGTCGTCGCGTGCTCTTCGTCCTCCACCATCGGGTCGTACTGGTCCAGTATCTGCGTCAAAGGAGGCGCTTTGGGGAGCAGCTGGCGGATCATGTCCCGGCTGATGTTGGGCGCCTGCTCCAGCCGCAGGATGCTGAGGATCTGCGACTTGATGCTGTGGAGCCTCATCAGCCTGCTGTGCTCCCGAAAGTCGCACGCCGAGCAGTGCTCTCCGCTGTCCGCCAGCAGCTTGGATGTCTGGTTCGTCCCCATGGCGAAACCCGAAGAGAGGACGGCGCTCAGGCAGAGGAAAAGGAGCATCCTGGAGAGAGGAAGGAGTCAGCGCGGTGACGCTGTCTGATATGAGTCTGTCCCCTGGCTTCAGGACTTTATGATTGGCTGCAAAAGGGATGTTTTTTTTTTCATTTTAGAAAATTTAAAGAGGCAGCAGGACTTTTAAATATTCAACTTTCATCAATAACACTCAGCAACATACCGTGGTGAAGTTGGTTTGATATTGGATATTCGGATATTCGACAGATATTCACAATAAGGAAATAAGGTGTATTTTTTTTCCAATACCTCCCAAGCCATGTGACCTAGTGACTCCAAACCAATGCAGAATAGTTCCCCTATGTAGTACCAACCACACACACCTTTTTTTTTTTACATCAATTGCATGCACACTCTATTTTATATGATTTTTTTGTATTGGTTTGGAGTCACTAGATCACAAGGCTTGGGAGGTATTGAAAAAAAGAGACCATTCCCTACAGGAAATAATGGCTTTTCCTTTAAAAAATCATATAAAATAGAGTGTTCATACAATTGATGTAAAAAAAAAAAGGTGTGCGTGTGGTTGGTGCTACATGGGAGAAATATTCTGCATTGGTTTGGAGTCACTAGGTCACATGGCTTGGGAGGTATTGGGAAAAAAAAAGACACCTTATTTCCTTATTGTGAATATCTGTCGAATATCCGAATATCCAATATCAAACCAACTTCACCACGGTCAGCAACATCCGCAGCAACTATTTTATTCTAAGCCAGGCGACTGCAAACGTTGTCTTGTAGTTTTTAAATATTATATTGATTTAAAAGAAATTAGCAATACACCTCAGGAGCAACCCACCGACCTTTGATATGAGTGAAAGACGTGAAAAATGATTAATTTCACCGTTCAATGTTTACAATTAGTTTCATAAATCCCCACCCTGACTCAGCGGTGACCCAGTTTGCTTTTAAAAGCAGCTTTACAACATAAAAGGTGAGCCACGTGCAGGATTGCAACCAGTTATCACTCACAGCTGTTCAGTCAAAGTGTTTCCTAGTCATTAATTCCACCCAGTTACTGTAATTAAAACCGGGGATCTTTGATGTGACTTCTTGAATATTAAAAACTGCATAAAAAACCTTTGAAAATGAACCAAGTTACTCTGATAGCACACGTTTAGCAGGTAAAGTGTTAACTGTACATGTGAATGAGTGATTTCATGGTGAAAAGCAAGGTACTGAGGGAAGAACGTGATGTGTTTTGGGTGTCATGAAGTCGTTTGCTCCTCCCACCCAGCAGCAGGAGGAGGAATCTGCCCATTTATTAGCTGCTCTGGAGGTTAGAAACTTTAAGTTAACAAGAGAGGAGCTGCAGCACAGAAGAAAAGGCAGAAAAGGCCAAACAATAACGACATATTCCCATTCCATGTGTAACTTTTTCTGCCTTTTTAGATCATTTTAGTTCAATTCATGAGGAGACATTTGCAGTTTTACAGCTGGCTGTTAATCAGTTGATTGGGCTCTTAGATAAATGAAAGTTCTGACAAAAAGTCCCACCTGCAGACTGAAACCTTCCAAATAACCCATGTAACCTTGACTTTTCTGTTGCTGGATAAACAGACGCTTGCAGGTGACGTTTCTCAGTCTGATAAACAGTCCCGGGGGCAGAGCAGTGGCACTGCTGGAACGGTTTAAAACAAAGGTTTTTCCTTTTCTACAGACATGGAAATCACCGGATTCTACTGAAGAAAGCCGAGTGCTCCTCCTGCATCTCATAGAATGGGATGCAATGAGTCCGGGTGCTCGTCTCCGGCCTGTTCTGACACACCGAAGGAGCCCGACACCAACAAGCACGGAGAGAGTGAAGCAGAGGAGTTTCTAAAGGATTTGAACGAGAGCGAATGTGGTACGTGGGATCCTCCACCTGCCGGCAGAGCCGTGCTGGACTTTGCCCAGAAGATGTCAGAAGAAATCGTGGCTCAGGCTCTGCAGCTCTGCTGGGAGGCGGACATTCAGTTCAGCGAGCTCCCCCTCATTGACAGCGAGTGTGACTACGTCGTGTGAACTCACGGTTTTCCAAAGGTCCGACTGAGGCTGGACCCCAAATGAGTTCACATGTTGTTTGAACTTCTCCAAACCGTCGGCACACATTATGCAATCCGAGGAATTTGTGTCATTTCACAACACAGTTTGTGTTGCAACTGAGACTGTTTTACAATAAGCACTTTATCCAAGGGAAGAAACGGAGGCTCGTGAACTTAAACTTTGTCCTGAGATCAAATGGATCAGTGCCTCTCAGTTGAGATCAGATGCACAACTTCTTGGAGTTTCTCTTTTATTCTATTTTCCTCAGGCTGAGATGCTTTTGTCCTATTGAATGAAAACAGAAACCAAATTTACCAGCTGAATGCTGCTTCATGGCATCCACTGATCATGTTGCATTTATGACGACCCAGAAATCAAGATTCCAGGAAAGCACAAAAAAAAGGTGGCAAACGAGGGTCCAAAAAGGCAAAAATCAAGACTAAGACTCATAATAAATGTAACTGGTGGTGGGACAGGTATCACCTTCCTTCCACCAGAGCTTTGAGCTTTGACCACAGCATTGGTCACATTCAACAAACATCATGGGGGAAACAGCTGCATCATCTAACTATCATTTTACTTCATATATGTCACATGAGCATAAAACTTAGTCAATGTCCTTTTTAGAATCAATGGCTGCAAAGGATTTATGACGTAACCTCCCCGGAAAAACTGAAACCAGAGCAGAGGTTTGGACTTTTAAACTCATTTTTTAAAAGAAGCATAGTCAGCAAAACCTCAACAATGGGCCTGAATAGGATGTAAGAAAGTTCACTGGGAGATTATTCCACAATCAGTTCAGTCAAACATCTTAAAAGTGGGATTTCTTGCCGTTATTGTCACCTGAAATGTATTGTTGCGACTAATCATTGGAAAGAATGTCCTTATAAAGTAAATGACTGAGCAGACACTGTTATGTTATCTTTGTTGTATTTAATATTACACGTTTAAACAGCTTTAACGGCAGATTTACATGTGAGAAATGAAAGAGAGAAATATCATACAGCCATTAAAAAAAGGACTTTATCTTTTAAAATGCACAGCACATTTACAGCAGTTTGTTTGGGGGACGTTTAGTAGCTGAAAGAAATATAAGAGGTGCACAAACATGAGTGTTTGTGCTGTTTTTCTGCCTGAAGCCAGGACAGATAATATTCCGTCAGCGTTGGTGAGAAGAAGACACGTGTTCAGGCTGCTGGTTGCACAGTTTGTGTGGACGTACACACAACCAGAGGTGAGGGGGGGGTAGGTTAATGTTTCCCCACCAGCAGCTTTAAACTCTTCACGCAGACTGAGAGATAAACGAGTCGCTCGTTCACATTTTATACTTCAAATGGATGTTATTGAACACATTTTTGCCTAAAGTGTGTGTTTGCTTCAGTCTCACATTCAAACGTGGGAACTTTTGGAAGACTTCAGCATGATTTCTGCTTCACAATCCTGCAAAAACACTCATCTTTAGGTCCCTTTTTTCTGCATTAAATCAGTGCACATGGACCTGACAGGTGACAGTTTAACTCACATGTTTGTTAGGATCTTGAGCATCAGCTGTTTTCTGTGGCGGTAAGAAGAGACGTCTGACATCTTTGAAGGTCTTTGGACCTTTGGAGGAAGGATCTGTATGAAAGTAGTTCCTCAAAAACCCTTCCAGTAAACATTCAGTGGGTCTACATGATGAGATTAATTGGATTATAGCTACAGTTGGGTTATGCTCCTTATTTGAGCAAGGGTAATTCTCCTTGGATATATGGCGGTGAATGAATCGGATGAGAGGCACTAAGTGTGTCATACAATATGATAGGTGGCGCTGTACCCATTCCAACTGTTGCTAAGTCTAATTCACCACGTGCTTCAGTGTCTACAAGCAGGTTTAGAGTGACTTTCAACCGAGTTATCTCGGGGTCTGAATCCGATCCGATCCAATTCTTAGTCAGATTAAGGTGTCTACATGCACTTAATAACTCAGTCTGATTGTAATTTAGCCCTTAAAGGGATAGTTGGACTCTTTTTTAAAATATTTTCATGCCTTTAATGATAGGACAGTTGGAGAGAGACAGGAAGCAGGGGGCAGAGATAGGGGGAAGACATGCAGCAAAGGGCCGCTCAGTGCTGGACTCGAACCGGGGCCAGCTGCAGCGAGGACTGTAGCCTCTGTATATGGGGCGGCTGCTTAACCCACTACGCCACCGCTCACCCCAGTTCGCCTCTTTCGACATGAAGCTGTATGACATCCCATACCAGCAACATCATTTCTGAACATCTTCTTACCCCCTGCTGCGTCCTGTGAGCAGAGTTCCAGCCTCGTTTTGATGTTGATGAAGGTAGTCCGGCTAGTTGGCTGGGGTTTAAAAAATAAAGCCTTTTGCTTCTCAAAACAATATGCGTTCAACAGACTAATACATTTGCATCACAAAATCGTTCTCCAGGAAAAAGTCAGACCTCACATCGCTTGGGCCTATTTTTGCCTTCCTTCATATCAATGCATTCAGCCACCTAGCAACAGCCGCGCCTGTTACGCTGTTTGCTGCTCGGTCTGCACAGCAGGCAGTGATACGAAGGGAGAGAAAATAGTGCCAAGCGATTGTTAGGTCTGACTTTTTCCTGGAGAACGATTTTGTGATGCAAATGTATTACTCTTTTGAACGCATATTGTTTTGAGAAGCAAAACGCTTTATTTTTTAAACCCCAGCCAACTAGCCGGACTACCTTCATCAACACCAAAACGAGGCTGGAACTCTGCTCACAGGACGCAGCAGGGGGTAAGAAGATGTTCAGAAATGATGTTGCTGATATGGGATGTCATACAGCTTGATGTCAAAAGAGGCGAACTATCCCTTTAATCTGATTTTTACAGCCATGTAACCTCAATGAGTGAAAGGTAAATTAAAAGCAGATCATTTAAGCCATTTGGGTTCTTTGTTGGTTTGTTTTGGTCCAGTTAAGATACTTGGGTGCAAACAAACTCTGGCCCTCACAAATAAACTCAAATAGATATTCAAAGATGAATAAAATCCCAGATAGAGGCCATATGTCATGGTCCATGTGTCAGGGCTGGAGGAGACTGGAACGTATCGGTAATAAATGCTCCTCCAAGCCTGGAACAAACCAGCCAGCTCACAGGGACCAATAGAAAGCCCCCGGGCAGAGGGTCGAGGAGAATGGAGAAAGGAGAATTCATTTCATTCACAAAAAGATGAAGAATACGTTTAACTAAAGAATATCTGGAGCCAGAAGACCTCAGTCACATCTAAAGAGAGCTGCATTTTATTTCATATCAGGGCAGGAAAAAAAGCTTCAGGCTTTTTCTTTGTGCCAGTAAACAACTTTAATTTGATTTTATGCAGTTAACAGGCTGACATGTTGATTTAATTTGCAAAAGCTAAACGATAGCATGGAAAGGCTCATTGATGGTACAGTACAAAGTGCTTTCAAACACTCGATCTTTGCTTCTTTACTTCTCTGCAGCCCGATTAATCGTCTCCCTGAAAGACAGAACAAACATTTATTTAGTTTTCAGGAAGACAACAAGTGAAATAATTACTGCAGATTTAACAAGGTCCAAAACTGGTCTCACTAGCCTGGTTGCATGTTAAGAAGGCAAGGCAATTTTATTTGTAGAGCACAATTCGTACACAAGGCAATTCAAAGTGCTTTGCAGCTACATAATTTAATGTAAACATTTAATTGAGCTACATCAACATTTAATTTCCCTCTGGGATAAATAAAGTATTTATTTATTTAAATCACAAGAAGGCAATAAAATCATTAAAAAAAAAAAAAAAAAAAAAAAATCAGACAGATTAAGAACACACCAGGGGCTCTTTTTTGTTTGTCAAATGATCATTTGACCAAATGAATGATTTTTTGACCACTTTTAGATCTTGTTAAATCAAAATAAGTTAACTTTCGTTTTTATCCAAATTTTAAGAATTTTTTCTAACAATCAACTGAAGTGCGTGCAAGAACACAACCACCTGCTGCCACCCACGGCCTTTGTTGGAAAATATCATTTGGAAAGTTAAAAGGTCGCGACACCTTCCAAAACCAAACAGCTAAGAGCATAACTAGTGCTAGAGTAAGTGCGGTAAGTTAGGTACTGAGACAAATGGGAAAAAAAGACAACTTAGGGGGTGGTACAAGAGGCTATAGTCCTCGCTGCAGCTGGCCCCAGTTTGAGCCGCATCGGACGGCCCTTTGCTGCATGTCGTTCCCACATCACTTTGGAAAGAACGTTTAAAAGCTGATCAGGCTGTTTCTGATCGGTGCTCCTACAGAGCATCACCCTTCAGGGTACGACCTGGACCCCCAGCCAAGAAACCAGGGGTCTCAGGGAAATGATGTCCTGACCAAAACCACCATGGCCACCATGGTGGCCATGACCATTAATTAATTAATTTAAAAGTGAAGAGTGCAGATAAAACTCTTTCAGGTGGCATATGCAGAGCTAAACAGAACAGTTTTCAGCCTGGATTTAAACATTGTCAGAGTTGAGGCCTGTCTCACATCTTCTGGAAAGCTGTTTCAGATTTTAAAACTGAAACGCAGCCTCGCCTTGTTTAGTCCTGCAATTAGTCTCACAAGAACCCACAATGTGCCTTCAGGGTCAAATGCTGCTAAAAGCTGATTGGCTGCAGTGGTATGACACGTTTGTTTATCTGAGTCCAACCCATGAAGAAGAAGAAGAAGAGGAAGAAGAAGAGCACAGAGGGAAATACAGGTTCTTCCAGCTTCCTGTTAGTGTTTCAGAGAAATGCCGAATCTTACCTAATTTTGCTTCTCTACTTGCGTCCACCTCCTCGTCCATGCCCACCGCCACGACCGTGCCCCCCGCCATGACCGTGCCCGTGTCCACCGCCATGGCCGTGCCCGTGTCCACCGCCATGGCCGTGCCCGTGCCCACCGCCACGGCCGTGCTTGTGCCCGTGTTTTCCACGGTGGCCATCGCCTTCACCCTCACTCCCACTGCTGCTCCCGCTGCTGCCACTGTGGCGTCTG
Source organism: Odontesthes bonariensis (assembly GCF_027942865.1). Classification (NCBI taxonomy): domain Eukaryota; kingdom Metazoa; phylum Chordata; class Actinopteri; order Atheriniformes; family Atherinopsidae; genus Odontesthes; species Odontesthes bonariensis. The sequence continues at coordinate 7,409,033 of NC_134516.1, forward strand.
CCAGGGCTGTGACCACGGTCACCATGGCGATCAGAGCTGCCCCCGTGCCGATCATGGTCACCACAGCGATCAGAGCTTCCCCCGTGCCGATCATGGTCTCGGTCACCATGGCGATCAGAGCTTCCCCCGTGCCGATCATGGTCTCGGTCACCATGGCGATCAGAGCTTCCCCCGTGCCGATCATGGTCACGGTCACCATGGCCACCATGGCCACCATGGTCACCATGGCCACCATGCTGGTCATGGTCAGGACTGCGCCTCCCTCGGTGTTCCTCATCTTTACGGCGGTCTCCCCCGTGCTGCTTCTCTCCACCATGATGGCCATCATTTCCCTGAGACCCCTGGTTTCTTGGCTGGGGGTCCAGGTTGTACCCTGAAGGGTGATGCTCTGTAGGAGCACCGATCAGAAACAGCCTGATCAGCTTTTAAACGTTCTTTCCAAAGTGATGTGGTAAAAGTGAGATCCGTGCATCTTACCTGAGCTGCCGCTGAACATTTCTACTCGTCTTTGTGACAGATGATCCCTGAATGATTCACTTCTAAACAAGACAAACACAAGTGGGCAGCGCCCACGACATTTTCAGTAAACCAGTTTGACGGGATACAACTTGGCTTCATGCAAACCTTAAAACGTCACTCTTTTGGAGCCAAAAAGTCTGCTTAACATGTCCAAATACTGAGAAAGAATAACAGAAAAGGCTTTCAGAGCTCAGAACATTTGCACTACCCAGATCCGCCTTCTTAGGACATCACCTGTTTCCTCCCTGCTTCCTACGCACTTATTTGTTTATCATTTTTCAATTATTTTTTGGGTTTTTATGCCTTTAATGGATAGGACAGTTAAGAGAGAGGGGGAACGACATGCAGCAAAGGGCCGTCCGATGTGGGACTCGAACCGGGGCCAGCGCAGCGAGGACTATAGCCTCTTGTACCACCCACTGAGTTGTCTTTTTTCCCATTTGTCTCGGTACCTGACTTACCGCACTTACTCTAGCACTAGTTATGCTCTTAGCTGTTTGGTTTTGGAAGGTGTCGCGGCCTTTTAACTTTCCAAATGATATTTTCCAACAAAGGCCGTGGGTGGCAGCAGTTCATTTTTTAACAAAAAAAAAAAAAATGAGCAAAACAATAACAAAACAATTCTTACAATTCGGATAAAAACGAAAGTTAACTTATTTGGATTTAACAAGATCTAAAAGTGGTCCAAAAATCATTCATTCGGTCAAATGATCATTTGACAAACAAAAAAGAGCCCCTGGTGTGTTCTCAATCTGTCTGATTTATGGGCGGGTCTAAAAGTCACCAAAATAATTTAACACTCTGGAGTTTAAAACCCGCCGGCGGGATTTTTGACACATCTCCAAAAACACATCTGTAAAGGGCGGTTTATGGTTGGAAACCAGGTCGTCTGCGTGTGTGTCGCAGTTAACGCAGACATGTCCCCCCCCCTTACGCAGACACTCTGGTGCACCTCCCCAAAATTGTAAATCACCGCAGACAGTGCCGCAGATATCGTCGCAGGGAGGAGAGAAAGGATGGTGACGCTAACCGTGCTAACCGTGCTAACCGTGACAATTCTTTCCCTCTCTGCCAGCTCCAGTAGTAGCAATATTTCTTCTATTTCTAGATCGATCAGCTGCATCTCAATCAAAGTGCGCATTCGTCCAGTCGCCATTGTTGTTGAATGACCTCCGTAACCGGAAGAGAAACACGCCACCCACCACACCAACAATCCTAGCTTGTTCGTGATTGTCCCTCTTGCGTTGTGGCGTGGAATTAACATAGCGCAGACCGCGCTTCAAAATTGGGCATAAATCAAAAATAACTGCGTGATGTCTGCGACAAGCTCACTGCGACACACTGCTGCGAGAGTATACACGGCCAGGCCCGCCGTTAGGGGGGGACAAACGGGTATTTTGTCCCGGGCCGAGGAATGGGGGGGGGGCCCAAAAAAATAAAAAAAGGAAAAGTAAAGTTCAGCAGACATACACGCGGGGCTGGCAATAAATAAAAGTACCCTTAACATGATTCCCTTGGTCAAGTGAAAAATGGTTGATGAAATGTGAAGTTTATGAGCTCTAAATGAATAAAATAGAATTTTATTGTGGTAGGATTTTGAAAGCCATAACTCCACTCAGTCCATATCCATATCCAGGCAAAATGGTAAATAATCCTTTTGGTTAATAAATGAGAGACTGGGAAAGTAGAGGTGGGTGTGGGTGGGTTGCTACCGGGGGGGGGGGGGGGGGGTTGGGGGGGGGGGGAGCCCATTCAGAGAATTTTGTCCCGGGCCCAGCCAAACCTGTCAGCGGCCCTGTACACTTCCTTAACTCTGTGAGTTTTTGTCATTCAAACATATAAGTGACACCATTAAAAACCTTGATACTTCTAGTTTTCAAATATATATATATATATATATATATATATATATATATATATATATATATATGTATACATATATATATATATTTAAATAAATTATATAGCTGGCCCTATTAAAGAGAGTGAACAGAAATCTTTGGATTTTCAGTAGTCTTAGGCTGCGGCTACACGGAAACGTTTTTCACTGTAAACGATACTTTTTCTTATCGTTTCGCTGTCGCGGCCACACGGAGCCGGCGTTCCCACTACCCCAAAACGATAGTTTTTGAAAACGGGTTCCAGAGTGGGAAAGTTTGAAAACGGCCTCGTTTCGTTTCCATTGTTACAGCTAAAACGTTTTTGCGTCAGTCACACGTTGACGCTGTGAGCCAATTTTAACACTTCTCTATTGTCTCACAGCGTGGCGTGACACAGTGGCGTGTGTACTGCATCGTTTCATCGTTTTCGTCTGGACCAGCAGCGCGTTTCCGTGTGGTCGCAAGAATTTTCGTACCCGTTTTCAAAAAAAACCTTGTTTCGTTTTCGTGTAGCCGTAGCCTCAGTCTGGAGCAGCTTCCTAGGCCACACCTATCGCTATTCACATGTAAAGTACCAGGTGATTGAGTGGCTATTCACAGGTGAGAACACGCCCCATTCAGCCAGCATGTGAGGGAAGGCAGCAATGCCCTGCCAGTGACAGACAATTATCACATGGAGAGTGACAGGGGGGTGGGGGGAATCAGGGGTGTTACACACCCATCTAATTAGTATTCAACTAACACAGACACTGCCTGGAGTTACAATGACTTTTTTACAGTTTGTGTGAAAACAAAAAAACATTTCTGACTGCACTTTTTACTTTTATGCAGCCAACACTTTTGTTTACAAGGTTCAACCTTCAAAAGTCTTGGCTAGATATATTTATAGTGCGTTTTCTTGCACTGTTTGAAGACCTCTAAAACTCGTTTTTTTTGTACTGTTGTGTCTACCCTCAATTTAAATAAAACTTGTTTGTATTACATTCACTTCACTCTCATATTGTTTTTTGTTAGGCTTTTCAGAATACAACTATATGTGTCACTTTTGCTGTTGCAGTTAGTTGAAATACTTGAAAATGTCAAGGTGGTGACAACTGCCTCAAAGTCTCTGAAAAGGCCTTAGACTCCAGAGGGTTAAACAATCTCAAATACAAAAATCAACCCCAGATCTTGACTCCAAATCAAACAAAGTATATTCCAATATCCCAAAGAAAACCAAACCGATAGAACCCATGACTTACAAAACATAGATGACCACAACAGAAGGAAATGCACTAACTGTGGAACACACTTATTGTAAGTCGCTTTGGACTCGGTGAGCGGCAGCAGAATGTTGCACTAAAACACAGTTTCAGATGGTTTCCCAACCACTACTGCAAAGATGTTCATCTCAAACTTGGCAAAGTAAATATCTTAGAAGTTCATCTAAAAATTTCAAGCAAATTCAAGAGCGTACTTACATGATCCGAGCAGCAGCGTCTGTGCCTTGTGTCAGTGTGGAGAGGATTCAGAGTTAAAATGCACCGTCCGGCTCGCCTGCATTCTTCTTCCTGTGACTCATCATTTGGGCTTCGTGCATTATTTCAGACATACCTACAGACAGCTTGTTTTGTTCCACTCAACTGTAAAAGAAAAATAACTTCTGTCTCATTTCTACACACTAAAGCATAAGGAAGAAAATTTAATAACACATAAAAGATTTCATTTCTAAGCAAATAAACACCGTTTGTCACTGTTGGTGATCTATTACTACAGTTCTTCATTTTTTTTTCTTGCTGGATGAATAAAGTCTTATTGATTATATTCAATATTCCCAACAAAGACTTCAGCTGCTTTACATCAGAGTAGGCTGTCACACTTAGAGAACGGAGGACGCAGATGCAGGAGATGTAATTCCAAGAGCTTTATTAAGGAGGGCAGCAGATACCAAGTTCCTCTGCAGAGAAACTAAACAGGCTATGAAATATTATTCCAATAATATACTTTTCCAAAAGTGGAAAAGTATATCTATATAAATGATCAAACTCACTCCTCTAGCGGAGGAAAAAAACAAAGAATTATGAAACGTTAATATTAAATAAGGATCACTCCTGCTGCGGAGGAAAAACAAAAACACCTCTCCTAAAAAAACGGAGGAATTATACTATAGAATATTACAAATCAAAATCACTCCAACCGGGAGGAAAAAAGAAGAGGGCTATAAACAAACTATCTCTGTAACTCTTACAGGATTAATTATCAAATGTTATCTGGAAAACAAAACTCTCTTACGAGGAAAATACCAACTGGTAGACTTGGCTTAGATCAGGCTTGGTACAAGGCGAGAGTGAGGTACGTCAGTCGGACAGATACAACACACTGGCACAAGACAGGGGGAGACGCAGGCCCCATCCACACGTAGCCGGGTATCTGGTAAAACGAATATATTTTTCTACGTTTGGACCTGTCATCCACATGAAAACGCATAAAAACGCACCGTAAACGAATGTTTTTAAAAACTCCGGGCAAAGTGAAGATTTTTGAAAACTCCGTTTATGCAGCTGCGTGTAGACAGAGATAACCGGAGATTTGCGTTTTCGAACGTCACAATATGCGCCAAAACAACAACAAATCTGCTTTAAAGTCTAAAGTGCGACCTTTGTTTACTGAAGAAGCATTGATGCCTTGAGAACTGTGGTGGTTATTATTGTGCAGGCGCCGTTTACTGCCTTGATTTTACACGCCCAAGTCGTACTCCTCACTCCTGTCGCTGTCGGAATTATTACGTCCTCATATCGAGGGGCAGTCCACTGTCATACGATCACCTGTCCGTGTGCTCAAAAAAGTGGCGAGCACACTTTATTATTTAGCTGACGAGGGCAGATTGCGCAAAACAGCAAATGCATTTGGGTTGTCAAGACAGGTGAAAACGCAGATGTTCGGTTATGTGTGGAAGGTGTTTTTTTCGAAAACGAGGTAATGTGGATACAGATTTTTTTATAAACGGAGGGGGGGAAACATTCGGTTTTAAAAATACCCGGCTACGTGTGGACAAGGCCGCAGAGTCTGAAGCACACCGGGGTAATGGGAAACAGGTGGAATCATTCATACCACAATCAGACTGGAGAAATGACGAAACAATACATGAAACGAGACAAAAACCCAACTTAACCTCACCGCGGTGTGACAACGACAGTGAAATATCCTTTTATATCAATGTGCAATGACCATTAATTACACCGCTTCCATTTTGGTAGGTTGTTCCTCCTCATTTGCTGCATAATATTGTTGATTTGTATATTTATTTTTGTCCTATACAAATAATGTTCCTTGTTATTACTTATTTCTGACTTTCATAATGTGTATCGGTCCATCCCTGTGCTGCGGCGTTCATCTCCATCACTGAGGAAATCCTCAAGTCCATGCCGGATCGCTGCACTAACTGCAGTAATGTGGTTCGGCTCTTTAACTTCTTTAACTTGGTCAAGTTTGTCTTTCTTCTGTATTAATCATTGTAGGTAAGTAAGTAAGTAATTTATTTGTACAGCGCCTTTCACAGACCAGGGTCACAAAGCGCTTTACAGGTACAATAGAAACACACAGTTAAGAAGTACATAAAAGTATAAGTTTAAAAAGGCCAAAGCAACTCAGTGGCAATCATAGCAGCCCAAGACATTTAAGAAGATTAAGACAATTAAGACAATCAAGAAAAAACCTGAACAAATAAAAAGGTCTTAAGTTGCCTTTTGAAGGCGTCAACAGAGTCCATCGAGCGCAGAGAGAGCGGAAGATGGTTCCAAAGCCTGGGAGCAACAGCCTGGAAGGATCGGTCTCCTCTGGTCCGGAAACGCGTGCGTGGCACCATCAGAAGATTCTGATCCACAGACCTCAGAACCCGAGCTGGGGTGTAAGACTGGATCAGATCTCTGATGTAGGGTGGAGCCTGACCATGCAACGCTCGGAAAGTTAAAACCAAAATTTAAAAATTTATCCTAGAGGAAACTGGTAGCCAATGAAGAGCTTTAAGAACAGGAGTTATGTGAGTCCTCCTATTTGAGCGGGTCAGAATTCTCGCAGCAGAGTTTTGCACCAACTGCAGGCGAGACAGCTCCTTCTTGTTCAGACAAGAAAACAGACTATTACAATAGTCCAAACGCGAAGACACAGATGCATGTATAATCAGCTCCAAATCATCCCGTGACACGGGATTGATTGAGATGTGCTACTGTTACAGCTAGATAACAAAATAAGATAGAAATTAGTTTAGTGCAGCAGAGAGGAAGGTGTGGTAGAAACCTTCAGACGTCACGTCTTCATTAGTGGGTTGGGCTGTTGTTTTTGTAGCTCGTCAACAACTTAGCTGATGATGTCACCCACGGCCTTCCTAATTTGGAATAAATTGGTTCTATTTAAAGGGATAATCCGGAGTAAAATGCACTTTAGATCAATTTACGGGATGTTGGGAGTACATACGTTGAGTTGACATCAAAATCATGTCATTCGGATGTGTTTTGAGAATTTCGATTTGACCGTTTTTAGCCAAAAGTCGTTAGCCTGGAAGTGATGAGGGCATATTATGTCACCGCTACAAAACGCTATTTTTATACCTCTTCTATAGCTCCAAACAACATAACACTTACGTGGTAGTGAGTAGAGCGTCCCTAAAGCCAAACCGAAGTGTCCCGAGGTCTTCATGTGGTCGGATATAGAGTCCAGAATGAATTTAATCAAGCCAGTACCTTTCCGGAAATGTTGCTGCTGCAGCTGCCGCTGCAGACCGTGGTGAAGTTGGTTTGATATTGGACATTCGACAGATATTCACAATAAGGAAATAAGGTGTCTTTTTTTTTAAACCGATATCAAACCAACTTCACCACGGTCTTTGGCGGGAGTTTGGCGGCATTTCCGGAAAGGTACTGGCAGCTGCTGCTGCGTTCAATTGTTTCCATTTAAACACAACACAGACTTTGCTTGCAACACTTTGATCAGTAGGGTTTTTTTTTTTTTTTTTAATTATTAAATTGAAAAATAAAAGTGCCCGAGCCCGGCCCGTATCCGAGGTAATTATACGGTCGTCAGCCCGAAGCCCGGCCCTCGGGCTGTCGGGCCTACGGCTCCAGTGCAGGACTCTACGTCACGTTACGTTGCAACTTGGGTAGTTTGAGTGTGACAAGTAACCTCATGATGAATACTCAACATTTCGGCGAATCTAGTATGCATCTAGTATACATCCGGGAACTTAAAAAAGTATGACTAGTAGGAGAAGTAGAAGAAGTAGGAGAAGTAGGAGAAGTAGGAGAAGTAGGAGAAGTAGAAGTAGGAGAAGTAGAAGAAGTAGGAGAAGTAGGAGAAGTAGGAGAAGTAGAAGAAGTAGGAGAAGTAGGAGAAGTAGGAGAAGTAGGAGAAGTAGAAGTAGGAGAAGTAGAAGAAGTAGGAGAAGTAGGAGAAGTAGGAGAAGTAGGAGAAGTAGAAGAAGTAGAAGAAGTAGAAGAAGTAGGAGAAGTAGGAGAAGTAGAAGAAGTAGAAGAAGTAGAAGAAGTAGGAGAAGTAGGAGAAGTAGAATAAGTAGGAGAAGTAGGAGAAGTAGGAGAAGTAGAAGAAGTAGGAGAAGTAGGAGAAGTAGAAGAAGTAGAAGAAGTAGAAGAAGTAGGAGAAGTAGGAGAAGTAGAATAAGTAGGAGAAGTAGAAGAAGTAGAAGAAGTAGAAGAAGTAGGAGAAGTAGGAGAAGTAGAATAAGTAGGAGAAGTAGGAGAAGTAGGAGAAGTAGGAGAAGTAGGAGAAGTAGAAGTAGGAGAAGTAGAAGAAGTAGGAGAAGTAGGAGAAGTAGGAGAAGTAGAAGAAGTAGGAGAAGTAGGAGAAGTAGGAGAAGTAGGAGAAGTAGAAGTAGGAGAAGTAGAAGAAGTAGGAGAAGTAGGAGAAGTAGGAGAAGTAGGAGAAGTAGAAGAAGTAGGAGAAGTAGGAGAAGTAGAAGAAGTAGAAGAAGTAGAAGAAGTAGGAGAAGTAGGAGAAGTAGAATAAGTAGGAGAAGTAGGAGAAGTAGGAGAAGTAGAAGAAGTAGGAGAAGTAGAAGAAGTAGGAGAAGTAGGAGAAGTAGGAGAAGTAGGAGAAGTAGGAGAAGTAGAAGAAGTAGGAGAAGTAGGAGAAGTAGGAGAAGTAGGAGAAGTAGGAGAAGTAGAAGAAGTAGGAGAAGTAGGAGAAGTAGGAGAAGTAGAAGAAGTAGGAGAAGTAGGAGAAGTAGGAGAAGTAGGAGAAGTAGAAGAAGTAGGAGAAGTAGGAGAAGTAGAAGAAGTAGGAGAAGTAGAAGAAGTAGGAGAAGTAGGAGAAGTAGGAGAAGTAGGCGGTTTCGAACACAGCCCGAGATTCGGGGAAGAAGATGGCGGCTCGCTCTTTCACTTACAGATTCAATGATTCTGTTTTCCAGGACACAACTTTTATCAATAACAGCATCCACAGCAACTATTTTATTCTAAGCCAGGCGACTGCAAACGTTGTTTTGCAGTTTAAAAATATTATATTGATTTAAAAATTTAATATTATATTGATTTAAAAAAAAAAATGTGTTGCAACTAAGACTGTTTTACAATAAGCACTTTATCCAAGGAAAGAAACGGAGGCTCGTGAACTTAAACTTTGTCCTGAAATCAAATGGATCAGTGCCTCTCAGTTCAGATCAGATGCACAACTTCTTGGAGTTTCTCTTTTATTCTACGGGGTGTGCTCAGAGGATAATCCCGTTTTCCTCAGGCTGAGATGCTTTTGTCCTATTGAATGAAAACAGAAACCAACAGCGTGCAGATGTTTTTAATTTACCAGCCGAATGCTGCTTCATGGCATCCACTGATCATGTTGCATTTATGACGACCCAGAAATTAAGATTCCAGGAAAGCACAAAAAAAAGGTGGCAAACGAGGGTCCAAAAAGGCAAAAATCAAGACTAAGACTCATAATAAATGTAACTGGTGGTGTGACAGGTATCACCTTCCTTCCACCAGAGCTTTGAGCTTTGACCACAGCATTGGTCACATTCAACAAACATCAAGGGGGAAACAGCTGCATCATCTAACTATCATTTTACTTAATATATGTCACATGAGCATAAAACTTAGTCAATGTCCTTTTTAGAATCATTGGCTGCAAAGGATTTATGACGTACCCTCCCCGGAAAAACTGAAACCAGAGCAGAGGTTTGGACTTTTAAACTCATTTTTTAAAAGAAGCATAGTCACACATAAATAAAAGAAAAACCACAATCACCGCACTATGGTCACTGATATTAACATTTCCCTGTTAGTCATTTTCATGTTTGTCTTGGTTTGTAACATTTTTAAGTTGGCTCTATTTCCTGATTTATGTTTGGAGGAGCACTTCTGCTCCCTTCCTGTCACCATCATGCTCTGTCTTCAGCTGCATTGTTTCCATTCACTGAGGATCACTGTATTGAAGGACTTGGGCTTGGTATTTTTGGGCAATTTATTTAGGCCTATTTACTTTGTAGTGTGTAGAAAGTAGTCCATCAGCGCCCCCTTTGGTTAGTAGTAGGTACTGCATGTTAGACTTGCCTAGTCATGTTCCTTGTTAATTTCCTTCATTCTCAAGATAGCAGCTCAGTGGAAGGATGTCTGCAGAGACAATGGCCCTCATTTATCAAGCCGTCGTAGAAAGCATCGTATATATGAGCGGAGAACTCGTCGTACGCAGAGGCTCAAGTGAGATTTACAAAACATGCGTGCCACATGCGACATGGAAAGACGAAAGGCGGCAAAGAAACGCTGTCAACAGCGTTGGCGATGTAAATCGCAGACCGGACGAGTTCTGTATTTTCCCCTACTGTGATGGTCAATAAAATGTGATAAACTCCAGATTAAATTACGCAATTTCCACATTGGAAACGGAAAATGCAAAGCTGATGACATGTCCTTCTACAAATCCCGTAGTTTTAAAATGGCGGAGCGACATGGAGACATTCATTGTCCGTGAAATATTACACATTATAGCTTTAAAGTGATAATTTTAACCAAGGGATTTGTTGCGACTCCTGAGGCACGTACTAGTGACGCTGCTGTGTTGCAGTCACCGCAAGTCAAAATGGAAAAGTGCGTACACCGGCCTCAGACCTGTCGTGGCGATTTCATCTTTCCTGCGCTCACGATGGATTTGATAAATGCCAACCTTTGCGCAGAAAAGAACGTACACACGACCTACGCACGTTTTTCGTCTTATGCAAGTTTGATAAATGAGGGCCAATGTGTTTGATATCTTGTGTTTAGTTCGCCATCCACTGGTTTTTGTGTTCTGTGTGCGTGCAAGGAGAAGTAAGTCGTCTACTAATATGATTATTTGTAAATATATTTTGGTATATTTGATGTTAGTTGGTAAGTGTAAATGTGATGTCCAGCCAACCACATGGTAATGTTAATTAGGTATATTTTCTGCTTTTTCTGTTTGTAGAACCACACAGTAACTGCAGTAAAACCCACGTAGATGTAAAGATTCCCTTTAATGGTTAATAAATCCTCAAGAAATTGATCTTGTGCATTTTGACTGATGCACCACAGCGGTCACAATTCTCCCAACCAGTTTTGAATATAAATATTGGAATCCCTCATTATAATCACTGTACCGCAAGCATCAGTTTTATTAAGTCAGATTAAAAGTAAGCTTCCAAATATTTTAAACGTCTCAGTGCGGCTGAAAAAGCAGCTTATCATCGACTTGCATTTCAGGAAATGTGGCAGAGATCCAGATGTTATGGTTGATCCATTCAGTTGAATGTCAGGATATCTCTGCTGAACCACACCCATCACCTGCTCCACCCAGAGGTGTGGCTGCAGCCCCCGGGCAGAGGGTGGAGGAGAATGGAATTCATTTCATTCACAAAAAGATGAAGAATACGTTTAACTAAAGAATATCTGGAGCCAGAAGAACTCATCACATCTAAAGAGAGCTGCATTTTATTTCATGTCAGGGCAGGAAACAAAGCTTCAGGCTTTTTCTTTGTGCCAGTAAACAACTTTAATTTGATTTTATGCAGTTAACAGGCTGACATGTTGATTTAATTTGCAAAAGCTAAACGATAGCATGGAAAGGCTCATTGATGGTACAGTACAAAGTGCTTTCAAACACTCGATCTTTGCTTCTTTACTTCTCTGCAGCCCGATGAATCATCTCCCTGAAAGACAGAACAAACATTTCTTTAGTTTTCAGGAAGACAACAAGTGAAATAATTACAGCAGATTTAACAAGGTCCAAAACTGGGCTCACTAGCCTGGTTGCATGTTAAGAACCCACAATGTGCCTTCAGGGTCAAATGCTGCTGAAAGCTGATTGGCTGCAGTGGTATGACACGTTTGTTTATCTGAGTCCAACCCATGAAGAAGAAGAAGAAGAAGAAGAAGAAGAGCACAGAGGGAAATACAGGTTCTTCCAGCTTCCAGTTAGTGTTTCAGAGAAATGCCGAATCTCACCTAATTTTGCTTCTCTACTTGTGTCCACCTCCTCGTCCTTGCCCACCTCCTCGTCCTTGCCCACCTCCTCGTCCTTGCCCACCGCCACGGCTGTCTCCACCGCCATGGCCGTGCTTGCCCCCATGTTTTCCACCATGGCCATCGCCCTCACTTCCATCTTTACGGTGGTCTCCTCCGTGCTGCTTCTCTCCACCATGATGGCCATCATTTCCCTGAGACCCCTGGTTCCCTGAAGGGTGATGCTCTGTAGGAGCACCGATCAGAAACAGCCTGATCAGCTTTTAAACGTTCTTTCCAAAGTGATGTGGTAAAAGTGAGATACGTGCATCTTACCTGAGCTGCCGCTGGACATTTCTACTCGTCTTTGTGACAGATGATCCCTGAATGATTCACTTCTAAACAAGACAAACACAAGTGGGCAGCGCCCACGACATTTTCAGTAAACCAGTTTGACGGGATACAACTTGGCTTCATGCAAACCTTAAAACGTCACTCTTTTGGAGCCAAAAAGTCTGCTTAACATGTCCAAATACTGAGAAAGAATAACAGAAAAGGCTTTCAGAGCTCAGAACAGTCAAAATCAGACCGATTTCCTCCGACTGGTCCATAAAAACGAAAGATAACTTATTTGGATTTAACAAGATCTAAAAGTGGTCAAAAAATCATTCAACAACCACCTCCCGTCCTCACACCGGACATTTGACAAACAAAAAAGAGCCCCTGGTGTGTTCTTAGGCTATGTACACACGTAGCCGGGTATTTTTAAAACCGAATGTTTCCCCCCCTCCGTTTATAAAATAATTTGTATCCACATTACCTCGTTTTCGAAAAAAAAACACCTTCCACACATAACCGAACATCTGCGTTTTCACCTGTCTTGACAACCCAAATGCATTTGCTGTTTTGCGTAATCTGCCCTCGTCAGCTAAATAATAAAGTGTGCACGCAACTTTTTTGAGCACACTGACAGGTGATCGCATGACTGCCCCTCGATATGAGGACGTAATAATTCCGACAGCGACAGGAGTGAGGAGTACGACTTGGGCGTGTAAAATCAAGGCAGTAAACAGCGCCTGCACAATAATAACCACCACAGTTCTCAAGGCATCCATGCTTCTTCAGTAAACAAAGGTCGCACTTTAGACTTTAAAGCAGATTTGTTGTTGTTTTGGCGCATATTGTGACGTTCGAAAATGCAAAAATCCGGTTATCTCTGTCTACACGCAGCTGCATAAACGGAGTTTTCAAAAATCTTCACTTTGCCTAGAGTTTTTAAAAACATTTGTTTTTTGATACGTTTTTATGCGTTTTCATGTGTATGACAGGTCCAAACGTAGGGCCACTCCCTTTGAGATTTGAAAAAGTTTCTTCAATTAATTTTTCTCCACATGTCTTAAGAGTAACCTGGCCAAGTTTGAAGCTTGTAGCATTAAATCTGTAGGAGGAGTTTGATAAAATGTGAAGTGTAGGAAAAAAAGACATTTCCGATCACCAGCAGGTGGCGCTGTAGGTGGATATCACTATTTTATATGTGCGCGTTCAGGCTGGGTCCAGCAATCACCGTATGAAGTTTGGGACAGATTGGATAATGTATGTGGAAGTTATAAGCGACTTAATTTTTTATGGCGCGTCATAAATTTGAGGCGTTGCCACAGCCACGCCCTTTGAGGTTTGAAAAAGTTTCCCCATGATTCCCCCCCCCATGTCTTAAGAGTAACCTGGCCAAGTTTGAAGGTTTTTGCATTAAATATGTAGGAGGAGTTCGATCAAATGCGAGGTGTGGAGAAAAAAAAGACGTTTCCAACCACCAGCAGGTGGCGCTATAGGTGGATGTCACTATTTTATAGGTGCGCGTTCAGGCTGGGTCCAGCAATCACCGGTTGAACTTTGGGAAAGATTGGATTATGTATGTGGAAGTTATAAGCGACTTAGTTTTTTATGGCACGTCATAAATTTGAGGCGTCGCCACGCCCTTTAAGTTTTGAAAAAGTTGGCCAATGAATTTTCCCCCCATGTCTTAAGAGTAACCTGGCCAAGTTTGAAGTCTGTAGCATTAAATCTGTAGGACAAGTTCGATCTTATGCAAGGCGTGGAATCGGTCAAAAATGGCACGAAAACGCACTTTCCATCCAAAATGGCCGCCTTCCTGTGGACGTGGCACATTGGCGGCATGAGACTTTTTTGTGCGTCTGGGCATGATGAATGAGTGTACCGAATTTCGTCGTCCCACGCGAAACTAATCCTATTAAGGGGACCATTTTTAAGCATCGTAGGGGGCGCTACAGAGTCAATGAGCGACTCCCAAAAATATAAAGTTTAGATTCTTTCATGTCGTCGACTGGCAGGTGGCGCTCGCAAAATTTCCTGAGTTTTCGCATACCTTTTGCAAAGAATAAGAATAACGGAGAAAAAAAAAAAATAAATAAATAAATAAATAAATAATAAACCTTACAGATACAATAGGGTCCTTGCAGTTTCACTGCTCGGTCCCTAAAAAAATAATAATAAACCTTACAGATACAATAGGGTCCTTGCAGTTTCACTGCTCGGTCCCTAAAAATGAACCCCAGATCTTGACTCCAAATCAACCAAAGTATATTCCAATATCCCAAAGAAAACCAAACCGATAGAACCCATGACTTACAAAACATAAATGGCCACAACAGAAGGAAATGCACCAACTGTGGAACACACTTATTGTAAGTCGCTTTGGATGAAAGCGTCTGCAGAATGACCGTAATATAATGTAATGTAATTTGGTTTATCGTTGTGAGCGGCAGCAGAATGTTGCACTAAAACACAGTTTCAGATGGTGTCCCAACCACTACTGCAAAGATGTTCATCTCAAACTTGGCAAAGTAAATATCTTAGAAGTTCATCTAAAAATTTCAAGCAAATTTAAGAGCGTACTTACATGATCCGAGCAGCAGCGTCTGTGCCTTGTGTCAGTGTGGAGAGGATTCAGAGTTATAAAGGCACCGTCTGGCTCGCCTACATTCTTCTTCCTGTGACTCATCATTTGGGCTTTGTGCATCCCTATTATTTCAGACACACCTTTTCAGACACACCTACAGACAGCTTGTTTTGTTTGGCTTCTGTGAAACTTTTCCACTCAAGAAAAAAAACTTCTGTCTCATTTCTAAACACTGAAGCATAAAGAAGAAAATTTAATAACACATAAAAGATTTCATTTCTAAGCAAATAAACACCGTTTGTCACTGTTGGTGATCTATTACTACAGTTCTTCATTTTTTTCTTGCTGGATGAATAAAGTCTTATTGATTATATTCAATATTCCCAACAAAGACTTCAGCTGCTTTACATCAGAGTACGACAGTGAAATATCCTTTTATATCAATGTGCAATGACCATTAATTACACCGCTTCCATTTTGGTAGGTTGTTCCGCCTCATTTGCTGCATAATACTGTCGATTTGTATATTTATTTTTGTCCTATACAAATAATGTTCTTTGTTATTACTTATTTCTGACTTTCATAATGTGTATCGGTCCATCCCTGTGCTGTGGCGTTCATCTCCATCACTGAGGAAATCCTCAAGTCCATGCCGGATCGCTGCACTAACTGCAGTAATGTGGTTCGGCTCTTTAACTTCTTTAACTTGGTCAAGTTTGTCTTTCTTCTGAATTAATCATTGAGATGTGCTATTGTTACAGATAGATAACAAAATAAGATAGAAATTGGTTTAGTGCAGCAGAGAGGAAGGTGTTATAAATTGGCTTTATTCTTAAACTTTATGTATTCATATTCTGTAGTTCACTATAATCTATGTTCCTAGTCTGTACGTCTACACTCTGCTCATACAAACGAAATGTATGTCAGATAGGTCTGGTACAGTAGATGCACGCCTGAAACAACACACACACACAGTTTATCACATCCAAAGAACATGACAAAGACGGTGGAAGGCCGGCTCATATCACTAGCAAATGTCCAATTATACTTTGTCGAGTGTAAGTCCAACCTCTGTGAGATAAAGGTGGACATAAATATGAAAGGTTTCCAGATATCGGGGCTCTCTGATGGAGGCCCTGCGAGGGCTCTGTCTCTCCGAGTTCAGCACGGCTAAAACTTCACATGTGACCATGAATAAATACTTTGTTTAGCTTAAGATTTCTCCAGCTTGTTCTTGGGCTTCCAATAAAAGAATCGGGCTAACAGCTGGTGCCGTGACCCCGTGAATTGGCTGACTCGAGCCGATCGAGGGGGATCCTTTGTTCAGACAATTCGAGGCGCCCGAAAAAAAAGGTGAGCAGAAAACCTCATATATGTGAAATTTCTGCACATTGGACAAGCTAAATTAAGTTGTCTGAATTAAGATGTCCTCTGATCAGTAAAAATCAAAGTATAAATTTACTGTCTGATGGTCACATTGAATGCTGATACGTAAAGTATAAACACATTTGAAAACATTTGAATATGTCACAAAAAATGATCACTGAGTGGAAAACATGTAAACCCGGCTCTCTGGGGTCGGCATTATTTGACACCTTGACTAGATGGCAGAAAAAAGCAGAAATATTTCTGGCAAAAGTTAAATTCTCTATTCAGAGACAGTCGTCTGCACAACTACCACATCAAATGCCAGTCAAGACGTTATCTTCTCCAGAGACACATCCTACTACACAAGAAGATAAGATGCCTCCGTCCAACATAACTGACACATTTGAATCACGGTCAAAAGAAACCCAATCAGGGGAAGCACCATCTGAACCTATCTACATGAATAGATCAGGGGCTGCAAATGGTGGTCCCTCAGTAAATGGCCTGACTTCTGTATTTGAGCGAAACAGACCGAGTGAGTGGACAAATCGTACTGAACATGTCCCTGCTCAGAAACCAGATAGTGGTAATGTTCACTCTCGCACAGACATCTGCCGCAGTCATCATCAGATGCCATTGGTAATGGCATCTACAGGTGATGGTCGCACTACCACCACGTATAATCCATTCTCCTTGCAGGACACTGTAATGATTAAATCCCAGTTACCAGACATAAATAAAGGGGGCGCACCATGGATTAAGGCATTTCTAGAAGCATGTGCTGGAATAGTCCCAGCCCTAGGTGATTTCAGGCGAGTATTTGCCTCATGCACGTCATTGGGCATGTTGAAAGAAATTGAGCAACGCTGCCAAACTGATACGGCCCTAGACAGTACGCCCCTACATCAGCTTGTGTACTTGTTATGGCCACTAATACGAGAAAAGTTCCCTGTACACATGAGGTCAGCTGAACTGTGTCGACTACCACCGAATGGAGATGAGAGAGGGGCAGCCTATTTACTCCGGGTAAGAGGGCTATGGCAGGATAGAACTGGTGAAGATCCGGCCGTAAGTGAAACCATCGAGATGCTGTTTAGAGGAGCTGTGGAAGCATCACTGTCTCCCTCTGTGCAATCTACGCTAAAATAAGTGGTTGGATTAACAAACTTGAGATATGCATTATGGGCAGCCCATGTCACTCAATACATTGATAATGAAATCGAAGTGGCAAAAACACAGTTGAAAGAAATAAGAGAAAAGGTCAATCATAACAAGGCTTATGTTAAACAAACATCTCAGCAGGCCCCTCCTCCTGCTATGCAATCACACCATCCACCTGCTTCTTATGGGCCATACCCATACCCACCTCCATTCAGAAATAGGGGAAGAGGAAACCACCACAACAGGGTCAAACTCTCCCGAAGAATTAATGATCGATGCTATCAATGCAGGGGCTACGGCTATGGGGCCACACAAGGTCGGGCTGGATTCCTCAGTATGATTACAATACTTACCCTCCTCCAAAACAGGATCCTCGTAAAGCCTCTCCACACTCAGACCCACACCAAAATTCTTGGAATCAGGCCTCTGGCTCCCATCGAATGCCACAATAGGGCGTCCCAGGACTTAATAAACTCTTGTGCTTAGAGGTGTGTTAATACTTCATTGGTTAGAATTTACAGAGCTGTGATGTGCATTGTTGGAAAGAGTTTCTGTTTCGAGAAAAATGGGAAAAGAGTCCTGAAAGAAAAGTTTTTGCTAACGCATTAGAATTGTTTTATTATATTTATTATTTCCACATGCCTGTGCAATGAAGACTTGCTTGCTGCTGATAAAAGGCAATGAAGAACAGCTTACACATTGATGCTTACATAATGATGACAAAAAATCTCCTCTCTGGTTGTGCTGCACCTTAAAGTGCCCGCAGACTTGCAGTTTGGGGCCCTGCTAGGTTGGCTGCCGCTAACAGGGGTGATACAATACAGAATATGACACTCCCACCTCATTTTAAGGTTGACATGATGAAATCATGCCAAAAGGGGGAATGCAGGTAATTGGGCCAACAAAGGTGTGGTAGAAACCTTCAGGCGTCAGCCCAACCGCCATTAGTGGGTTGGGCTTTTGTTTTTGTAGCTCGTCAACAACTTAGCTGAAGATGTCACCCACGCCCTTCCTAATTTGGAATAAACTGGTTCTATTTAACCAGCACGGGGAGCATTTTCCAGCCTGAACCAACAACTGGAGAAAGGAGGTGGTTTACTGTATTTGTTTTGGGTTTTATGAACTTTTTAAACAGAAATGCTGGTGGGACATGTGTTCTTTCTACAGATTTTCAAGTTTTTCCAGCAGAAAATCACATATTCCATCAGCAGATACTGTCTTTGCTGCATATTTCAATCCTTTATAATGAAATCCTGCATCATTGAGCTGTAAAAACTGTCTTTTTAAATGAATCTAAATGCAACCTGTTAGGAAATTAAACGTTTAATCAACTTAAATTTAGATGATTTCTTTTGAAAGAATACAGATGGATGGAAAACTCTTTTTCAATTAAATGCATACAACAGCTCAGATCTCAGAGCTGAACTATTCAATTTCTTTATCTAAATATCAAACTGTCAGGAGTTGATGGTAAAGTAGGACCCAAGTGCAGACAGACTACCTCCTCGTTTCTGGAAAACGTGCATTTAATAAGCAAAACACACAGGGACTAGACTCACTGGGAGACGAACACAGGAGTTGACAATACAAGACTCCAGCAGGGAGCCACAGACAGAACTGAACTGAAATACACTGAGGGTAATCAAGGGAACAAGAAACACCTGGGGGTAATTAACAAGGCTGAAACCAAAAACACAGGGGAGAACAGGGACAACGAACACAAATCATGACACAAACTATCAAATCAAATAGTGTTTCATTACAAAAAAGGGAGTTAGAGTTTCAACCAGTTCCAAACTCTTTATTTAAGTCTGAATTCAATTTATTTTATTTGAACAGAAACAGTTGGAAACAGGGAAACAGGAGAGGTGAGAATCTCGGGTAGGCCAAAAAGATGCAGCCTCTATGCTGATAAATCATGGTTAGAAATCAATTAATCAACCAAACAATCCAGAGAGTCTTCAGAGGTCCGTTTCACGTAGCAGGTTTAGTGAAAACTCTGAGTAGGTTAACCCTGAAATGAGGGAAACTCTGAGTTTTCCGTTTCACAAAGGGAGGTAACTCAACCCCGAGAAAGAGGGGTAACTCTAGCCTGTTTCACAAAGAGAGGTAACTTAACCTCTCGGTCAGTTACCGTAGTAACAGACTCTCTGAACCTAACCTGGTCGGGACCAGGTTTTATTCAAGAAACCTCGAGTTTCTTTCTGTCTCCGCCCTCTTTCAGCCATTTGATTTCCTCATTCATTCAGTCAGCAGAGCGAGTTCTTCTACTTCTAGAAGTCCATTAGGCACAGTAGGAGGCGACTTTTTCACGAACATGTCCTTTTGACAACGATCCCGTGGATGAAGGCGCAGCATTACTGCGCAGAGAAATAAATATTCGTCGGAGATGGTTATCAGACCGCGAATAGATTTTTGCATTTACAGACAATTATCTTTTTGAGCGGGACCATCAGAATGTGTTGGGACAAAAGAAAAAAAAGACATAAAAGACCAATAAATATTTGTATGAATAGGCTTAAAAAAGACATATATAGGCCTATTATATTTTATAAAGGCACTCGTGTCTTGGGGGTGGATTCCCTCAGCCACTGGCCTCCCGTTAGAGGTGGCGGTGCTGGGCACCACCCGTTTTACGGGCATCTGCCTTCTTTCTGTTGGCTCAGTAGAAGTCTGTGTTAGTTTAAATAGGCTTAATTATTTAACAGAACATGATATAGATGATGACTCTAAATTGTCCTTCGGAGTGACTGTGAGTGTGTATGGTTGTTTGTCTCGTTTGTCTCTATGTGGCCCTGTGATGGACTGGCGGCCTGTCCAGGGTGTACCCCGCCTCTTGCCCATTGACCGCTGGGATAGGCTCCAGCCCCCCCGCGACCCGACTGACGGATTCAGCGGTGTATAGATAATGGATGGATGGATGATATAGATGAGAAGACATAGTTTATGTGTGTGAAAACAGCATTATGTTGGGAATAAAATAACTGCACAGTCAAATAGCCACTTAATATTTATTTTACAGTGTAAAACATGATAAAAATGAGGTACCTCCATGCCGAGGTCTCACCTGTTTGAACAATGTTTTTATATTTCATCTTAAACTGCTTCCAAGAGCGCTTCTCCCCTGCGGGATTGCACCTAAATGAAATAAATGAATGGGTTACCATTCAAGCAGCTTCCCTGTAATATTATTGTGATTGCAAAGGACTACATTTAAACTTACACTTTTGCTGCAACGGTGTTGCACTTATTTCTAAAAACGTATTGAAACTCGCCGTATGAGCGCATTAAAGGTGGGGTAGGGGATCTTTTTCTGGAACATTTTTATACATATTGCTTGAAATACTCTTCACACCCTTATGGCAGTTTTGACACAAAAATGAAAAGTTTTAGTGGCCTCTAGAACGTACAATCTAGGAAAAACAGTATCCAATCATTGTGAACGGACCGTTCACAATGATTGGATACTGATGTCGTCTATCAAACTGCAATCTGCTCCTCCCTCCCCCTTCCCCCTCCTTCCCCCTGTGCGCGTACCCTGCTCCGTGAACGAAGCTTGGCAGGAAGCTAAACTAGAGCCAGCTTGGCTAGCACCTAGCATTATTAAACGTATAGTTATCATATACTAAATACTAAATACGGCAACGATCGATGCTTGCTGTCAGAACAGCGCTCGTGCACCTTCGTGCTCGTGCGCGTTCATGTACTCTAGAGGCGTGCCTTCGGGGGCAAAGTGAAGAAAAGGGTTGGGACTTTTTACCTGTGTATTTTCAAAATGCAGCTTCGCTGGACTCAAAATCCAGGATCTCCTACCCTACCTTTAAGATTTCCAATTCGAGGTTGGTGAAAAACGTAGCCCCTCCTCTTCCCCGTTGCCAAGGTGACTCGTCGAATCGGGGCTCCATTGATGCAGGCTTTTTAAAGTTGTGGTGCACGCGCTAAACTCAAGGTGAACTTACTCAGAGTTGATTAACCTCACTCAAATCAGCGTTTCTGGAACCGAAAACTCAGGGTTTTCTATCTCAGAGTAGATCAACTCAGAGGTCAGGAATAGACTCAGAGTTGGTTGAACCTGCTACGTGAAACGGACCCCAGGCTAAATAAGGGTCATCAGGATCACCTGCTCAAGCCCAGAGGCGTGCAACGGTTCGTCCAAGGTCCGATCAGTTCCTGCAGCTCGGTCTGGAACATTAGATGACTCCTCTCTGCAAAATGTCAAAGAGGGAAACACAAACTGCTCCAAAACAATGAACACAAAGTTTCACTTTGAGCCTTTTGGGCTGGAATACTACATACGTTTACAGAGAAAAGGGAACAAAAACGGCTGAATGAAAAAAGTTACATTCAAAAGAAAAAGTTGGATTCTAAACCAGCATTTCTTTTGTAGAGGGACCTCACATCTTGGTTGCTTCCACATCTGAGCTGTTTTCTTACGGAAGGAAAGATGTAAACATCACTGACTGTCATTTTCAAAGCATTGTTCATCCTGTTTTAGTTGTAATCTGGGTCTGAGGTGGAGGCCACAGACCTGAGGGCTGCTGGGTTCCCTCTTCCGGACAGATTACAGGTAACATTTATCCTGGCATGATGAGCGTGGGAGGATGATCAATACAATGGAATCATGGATACGTCATCTCATCATCTGATAAGATGTGCAAACTGAGACGTGGCTAACAAAGGTAATCATTCGTTTTGACTGACTGTAAGACCAAAATCTGTTGGTAAAGTCATCATGTTCAACCTCATTTCAAAGCTCTGAATGGAGGAATGAAGTCATCCTGTTAGACTGTCCAGTGGAAGACAATTTAGATACGAAAACAAAGAAAATTACTATTGTTGCATATTAAGCGTAATGTCAGACTGTGCAGACTGTCACAGCCCGGCTCTAAGGCTGCAACAAAAATGGGAGAAAGACAAAAGTTTCCAAAAATAACTTTTATTTACAAAATAATCTAAACTAAAGAAATGTGGAAGTCAGTTGTCAGTCGTGTATGCGTGCCTGAGTGTGTGAATGTGTAAGCGATCAAAACAACAAAACAGCAGCCGCCCTGCAAGTCAAAGGCAAGTCAGGAGGGGTCGAGACTCACTGGCAAGAGAGGAGCTTTTTAAGCACAAGCCCCAGGTGTGGCTTAATCAGTCTGACGAGCACTCCGCCTTCCTCTCTGCAGAAGGGAAGAAGCAATAAAGAGAACAGGGACAACTGGTGGAGCGGAGGGGTCGTCACAAGACTCCCTGCAGTGAGTCTGCAGGGAGTCTGCACTGAGGTGCTGTTTACACATACCCGGGTATTTTGATAAACGCATATTTTCTAACCTTCGTTTGCAAAAAAAACTAGGTGCACACAGCCCCGTTTAAAAAAAAAACACGTCTACATTGATACGCTATCAGGAGCTGTTAAATTACGCCAAGCCTGACGGTGGCAGTGTTAGAACAATGAGAAGTCCACACAAGCCAATCAGAAGCCTAATAGAGAACCGCTGACAGGAAGAACTTCCGGATCCTTTTCAAGAAGAAAATATGGCGCCAGGCTCATGTGTGTGGACTGACAGCGAGACTGAGCTACTTTTACACGTTGCGCTGGACTATAAAACTGCTAAAGCCGTGAAAAATGTCTTTGTTGTTCAATACATTGTATGACTGTAATTTTCAAAATCACACAAGCGAGTATAGCTCTCAACAACAGAAATGCTGCTAGCACCTCCATGCTTGCCAGATAAACAATGAATGGCGTTATCACGCTAGCATCCTGCCAATATGGCGGATGGGGCGGGGCTCTGTACTATGATGACAACTCCTCAAAAACTCAGTTTTTGTCTCTTTCAACCAGTTTACACACAAACGCTAAACGGAGTTTTTAAAAAATCTCCACTTTTGCCGGAGTTTTTTTTTTAGCTTCGTTTTCGGAGGAAAAAACTCCGTTTGTGTATAAATGAAAGGCAAAAACGAAGGGAAAGGTCTTCGTTTATCAAAATACCCGGGTATGTGTAAACAGCACCTCAGTCTGCAGTCCTCAGTGTTGTCAGTGCACGTGCACCCGTGGAGATTTTCAACATTCGGAGTAAATCTGATCTTCTTTGTTAGTTTTTCGGTTAGTGGTTTTCAAAACTTCACCAGGGCAGCTTTGAATTTCTTTCAATTAGACATTATCATACTTTGTACTTGTTACTAAGCGATGGAGTTTGTCAGAGAGATAATCATCTGTGTGAAGTTTGTGATTGTGAAGACATTTGCTTCTGCTTTGCATTCAAATAGTGTAACAGGATTCTGCCTGATTAACTCATGTTAAAGACAGCTGACTGGTGGGGAACCTCATATGTTGTCGCTCTCCGCTTTACACATAGTAAAAACTTAAAAAAGCACCTAGAAACATGTGGTACTGCACACAATAGAGTTCAAGTAGGCTCATTTCACACCAACTAAGCCAAATCAGTCCAAAATACAAAGCAGAAAACGCACAAAAATCAAATAAAACGAGGTTTATTTACTAACAGTGATGGCAATAATTATGTTGCTAATAAACAAAAGCTGTTTCTGATTGAATTTGCCATTCGCAAAACAATTCAATCTGCATTGTAAACAGTCAATATTTCAACATTCATTGTAATTTATCTGGAGAATCTGCTCTAAATCACTAGTGTGAAAAACAACAGCCTAAGAACCCTTTTAGCATGTTCAAATATGACCAACTAGTTAAGGTCATGGAGTTAGGTTGTCATCTGCTGGCTGCTTGATGAATTTGCAACTTCAGGCTGTCAGTTTCAGGGACAGTGTAGCCTAACATTAGATGAACTTCAGCTCCTGCCGTTGGTTTATAATCATCCTTTTTGACAAGCTAAGTAGGCAAGGCAAGGCAATTGTATTTGTAGAGCACAATTCGTACACAAGGTCATTCAAAGTGCTTCACAGCTACATAAAATCACAAGAAGGCAATAAAATAATAATAACAATAATAATAATAATAATAATTAAAAAAAAAATAAGAAAATAAGAAAAAGAAAAATAAATGAAAAAAAACATAAAAAATAATCATTAATTAATTAACAAGTGAAGAGTGCAGATAAAATACTTTCAGGTGTCATATGCAGAGCTAAACAGAACTGTTTTCAGCCTGGATTTAAACATTGTCAGAGTTGAGGCCTGTCTCACATCTTCTGGAAGACTGAAACGCAGCCTCACCTTGTTTAGGTCTGACTCTGGGCACCAGCAGGAGAGTATGGGTCAATATCGACGTTAGGCGGATTTACCTCTACTACTATACGGGAAATCAAGAGAGGGGCAGTGATCAGCACCTGAAATGTGCGAAATCAGAGCAGAAACTAAACATTAGCTGCTACAAAACCCAAAGAAGGAGAGGACAGAACATAGAAACCCAAATGAGATTAAAGCTCACAACACTTTAAATGATGCAGTGCGCCCGTATTACAGAATTTATGGCAAATGCAGGATGTCCATGATACTGAGCGTGCAAATATTTTACTCAGCTGCAAAATCCTTTTGATCAGTGGCTGTCCGACACTGATTTACGCCCCGGGCGAAACCCGGTGCTGGCGCCCCCCCTGGTTATTTGTTTTTTTTCCCCACCCCCGTGATGCCGCCCCGGGCGCCTGGACGGTCGGCCCGCCTCTAGGACCGCCCCTGCTTTTGATCTATAATTTCTGACAAAGGTTGATACACTTGAACTCAGGACCACCCTGACTGTTCACTCACTCAGTATCAAACATATTCACTGTATCGTTTTGGAGAAATTCAGCCTCAAAGTTCATTATTTTGATGTAAAAAAGGCATTATGCGCGATATTTACGCTACTGTAAAATCCCTTTCATCCATCATTTCTGACAAAGGCTGTACACAAAAAATGAACAGGCCAATGACTCCGAATGTCGCCGGTAGAGAGCGCGATGATACGACTGATGAGGTGAGAGGAACAACAAGGAGTGAGGAGGAGGAGGAGGAGGAGGAGGGGGGACTGTGAACCCATACCGAGGGCTTAGTTTTGCAGAACGGCGTGCTCGTGGGGCTGAAGAGGGTCTACATGTCCATTAGAAAATGCTCAGGGCAAGAGGAGGTAAAAGCCAGTTGATTAAAATGAAAAAGTCGGAGAAAGCCGAGCAGCGCCACCACCACCTGTTGGAGGTTCCCGCGGTGAAACGACGCGTCAGCTGTTTTGTTTGGAAGTTAGACAACTTTACTACAGAATTCATCATCTTAAAGTAAGTTGAATGTCTTTTAAAAACACTCAGACTGGATTAAACATAAAGCTTCCATGATGAAAGGGTGTATTTGGTAGCTGCTGCCGTCAATGAAAATAGAATTATTGTAGGTCAATTATGATGAGCTTCAGCTGTTATTATAATGAGCTTCAGCTGTTATTATAATGAGTTTCAGCTGTTATTATGATGAGTTTCAGCTGTTATTATGATGAGCTTCAGCTGTTATTATGATGAGCTTCAGCTGTTATTATGATGAGTTTCAGCTGTTATTATGATGAGCTTCAGCTGTTATTATGATGTTTCAGCTGTTATTATGATGAGCTTCAGCTGTTATTATGATGTTTCAGCTGTTATTATGATGAGCTTCAGCTGTTATTATGATGTTTCAGCTGTTATTATGATGAGTTTCAGCTGTTATTATGATGAGCTTCAGCTGTTATTATGATGAGCTTCAGCTGTTATTATGATGAGTTTCAGCTGTTATTATGATGAGCTTCAGCTGTTATTATGATGAGTTTCAGCTGTTATTATGATGAGTTTCAGCTGTTATTATGATGAGCTTCAGCTGTTATTATGATGAGCTTCAGCTGTTATTATGATGAGCTTCAGCTGTTATTATGATGAGCTTCAGCTGTTATTATGATGAGTTTCAGCTGTTATTATGATGCTTCAGCTGTTATAATGATGAGTTTCAGCTGTTATTATGATGAGTTTCAGCTGTTATTATGATGCTTCAGCTGTTATAATGATGAGTTTCAGCTGTTATTATGATGAGCTTCAGCTGTTATTATGATGCTTCAGCTGTTATAATGATGAGCTTCAGCTGTTATTATGATGCTTCAGCTGTTATAATGATGAGTTTCAGCTGTTATTATGATGAGTTTCAGCTGTTATTATGATGAGTTTCAGCTGTTATTATGATGAGTTTCAGCTGTTATTATGATGAGTTTCAGCTGTTATTATGATGAGTTTCAGCTGTTATTATGATGAGCTTCAGCTGTTATTATGATGAGTTTCAGCTGTTATTATGATGAGTTTCAGCTGTTATTATGATGAGTTTCAGCTGTTATTATGATGAGCTTCAGCTGTTATTATGATGAGCTTCAGCTGTTATTATGATGAGCTTCAGCTGTTGTTATGATGAGCTTCAGCTGTTATTATGATGTTTCAGCTGTTATTATGATGAGCTTCAGCTGTTGTTATGATGAGCTTCAGCTGTTATTATGATGCTTCAGCTGTTATTATGATGAGTTTCAGCTGTTATTATGATGAGTTTCAGCTGTTATTATGATGAGCTTCAGCTGTTATTATGATGAGCTTCAGCTGTTATTGTGATGAGCTTCAGCTGTTATTATGATGAGTTTCAGCTGTTATTATGATGAGCTTCAGCTGTTATTATGATGAGCTTCAGCTGTTATTATGATGAGTTTCAGCTGTTATTATGATGAGTTTCAGCTGTTATTATGATGAGCTTCAGCTGTTATTATGATGAGTTTCAGCTGTTATTGTGATGAGTTTCAGCTGTTATTATGATGAGCTTCAGCTGTTATTATGATGAGCTTCAGCTGTTATTATGATGAGTTTCAGCTGTTATTATGATGAGCTTCAGCTGTTATTATGATGAGTTTCAGCTGTTATTATGATGAGTTTCAGCTGTTATTATGATGAGTTTCAGCTGTTATTATGATGAGCTTCAGCTGTTATTATAATGAGCTTCAGCTGTTATTATGATGAGCTTCAGCTGTTATTATGATGAGCTTCAGCTGTTATTATGATGAGCTTCAGCTGTTATTATAATGAGCTTCAGCTGTTATTATGATGAGCTTCAGCTGTTAATATGATGAGTTTCAGCTGTTATTATAATGAGCTTCAGCTGTTATTATGATGAGTTTCAGCTGTTATTATGATGAGCTTCAGCTGTTATTATGATGAGCTTCAGCTGTTATTATAATGAGTTTCAGCTGTTATTATGATGAGCTTCAGCTGTTATTATGATGAGCTTCAGCTGTTATTATAATGAGTTTCAGCTGTTATTATGATGAGTTTCAGCTGTTATTATGATGAGCTTCAGCTGTTATTATGATGTTTCAGCTGTTATTATGATGAGCTTCAGCTGTTATTATTATGAGTTTCAGCTGTTATTATAATGAGCTTCAGCTGTTATTATGATGAGCTTCAGCTGTTATTATGATGAGCTTCAGCTGTTATTATGATGAGCTTCAGCTGTTATTATGATGAGCTTCAGCTGTTATTATGATGAGCTTCAGCTGTTATTATGATGAGTTTCAGCTGTTATTATGATGAGTTTCAGCTGTTATTATGATGAGCTTCAGCTGTTATTATGTTGAGCTTCAGCTGTTATTATGTTGAGCTTCAGCTGTTATTATGATGAGTTTCAGCTGTTATTATGATGAGCTTCAGCTGTTATTATGATGAGCTTCAGCTGTTATTATGATGAGCTTCAGCTGTTATTATGATGAGCTTCAGCTGTTATTATGATGAGTTTCAGCTGTTATTATGATGAGCTTCAGCTGTTATTATGATGAGTTTCAGCTGTTATTATGATGAGTTTCAGCTGTTATTATGATGAGTTTCAGCTGTTATTATGATGAGTTTCAGCTGTTATTATGATGAGTTTCAGCTGTTATTATGATGAGCTTCAGCTGTTATTATGATGAGCTTCAGCTGTTATTATGTTGAGCTTCAGCTGTTATTATGATGAGCTTCAGCTGTTATTATGATGAGCTTCAGCTGTTATTATGATGAGCTTCAGCTGTTATTATGATGAGTTTCAGCTGTTATTATGTTGAGCTTCAGCTGTTATTATGATGAGCTTCAGCTGTTATTATGATGAGTTTCAGCTGTTAATATGATGAGCTTCAGCTGTTATTATGATGAGTTTCAGCTGTTATTATGTTGAGCTTCAGCTATTATTATGATGAGTTTCAGCTGTTAATATGATGAGCTTCAGCTGTTATTATGATGAGTTTCAGCTGTTAATATGATGAGCTTCAGCTGTTATTATGATGAGTTTCAGCTGTTAATATGATGAGCTTCAGCTGTTATTATGATGAGCTTCAGCTGTTATTATGTTGAGCTTCAGCTGTTATTATGATGAGTTTCAGCTGTTATTATGATGAGCTTCAGCTGTTATTATGATGAGTTTCAGCTGTTATTATGATGAGCTTCAGCTGTTATTATGATGAGTTTCAGCTGTTATTATGATGAGTTTCAGCTGTTATTATGGTGAGCTTCAGCTGTTATTATGTTGAGCTTCAGCTGTTATTATGATGAGTTTCAGCTGTTATTATGGTGAGTTTCAGCTGTTATTATGATGAGCTTCAGCTGTTATTATAATGAGTTTCAGCTGTTATTATGATGAGTTTCAGCTGTTATTATGATGAGTTTCAGCTGTTATTATGGTGAGTTTCAGCTGTTATTATGGTGAGCTTCAGCTGTTATTATGTTGAGCTTCAGCTGTTATTATGATGAGCTTCAGCTGTTATTATGATGAGCTTCAGCTGTTATTATAATGAGTTTCAGCTGTTATTATGATGAGTTTCAGCTGTTATTATGATGAGTTTCAGCTGTTATTATGATGAGCTTCAGCTGTTATTATGATGAGCTTCAGCTGTTATTGTGATGAGTTTCAGCTGTTATTATGATGAGCTTCAGCTGTTATTATGTTGAGTTTCAGCTGTTATTATGATGAGTTTCAGCTGTTATTATGATGAGCTTCAGCTGTTATTATGATGAGCTTCAGCTGTTATTATGATGAGCTTCAGCTGTTATTATGATGAGTTTCAGCTGTTATTATGATGAGTTTCAGCTGTTATTATAATGAGCTTCAGCTGTTATTATGATGAGCTTCAGCTGTTATTATGATGAGTTTCAGCTGTTATTATGATGAGTTTCAGCTGTTACTATGATGAGCTTCAGCTGTTATTGTGATGAGCTTCAGCTGTTATTATGATGAGTTTCAGCTGTTATTATGATGAGCTTCAGCTGTTATTATGATGAGCTTCAGCTGTTATTATGATGAGCTTCAGCTGTTATTATGATGAGTTTCAGCTGTTATTATGATGAGCTTCAGCTGTTATTGTGATGAGTTTCAGCTGTTATTATGATGAGCTTCAGCTGTTATTGTGATGAGTTTCAGCTGTTATTGTGATGAGTTTCAGCTGTTATTATGATGAGCTTCAGCTGTTATTATGATGAGCTTCAGCTGTTATTGTGATGAGCTTCAGCTGTTATTATGATGAGCTTCAGCTGTTATTGTGATGAGTTTCAGCTGTTATTATGATGAGCTTCAGCTGTTATTGTGATGAGCTTCAGCTGTTATTATGATGAGTTTCAGCTGTTATTATGATGAGTTTCAGCTGTTATTGTGATGAGCTTCAGCTGTTATTATGATGAGCTTCAGCTGTTATTATGATGAGTTTCAGCTGTTATTATGATGAGCTTCAGCTGTTATTGTGATGAGCTTCAGCTGTTATTATGATGAGTTTCAGCTGTTATTATGATGAGCTTCAGCTGTTATTATGATGAGTTTCAGCTGTTATTATGATGAGTTTCAGCTGTTATTATGATGAGCTTCAGCTGTTATTATGATGAGTTTCAGCTGTTATTATGATGAGCTTCAGCTGTTATTATGATGAGCTTCAGCTGTTATTATGATGAGTTTCAGCTGTTATTATGATGAGTTTCAGCTGTTATTATGATGAGTTTCAGCTGTTATTATGATGAGTTTCAGCTGTTATTATGATGAGTTTCAGCTGTTATTATGATGAGCTTCAGCTGTTATTATGATGAGTTTCAGCTGTTATTATGATGAGTTTCAGCTGTTATTGTGATGAGCTTCAGCTGTTATTATGATGAGCTTCAGCTGTTATTATGATGAGCTTCAGCTGTTATTATGATGAGTTTCAGCTGTTATTATGATGTTTCAGCTGTTATTATGATGAGTTTCAGCTGTTATTATGATGAGCTTCAGCTATTATTATGATGAGCTTCAGCTGTTATTATGATGAGCTTCAGCTGTTATTATGATGAGTTTCAGCTGTTATTATGATGAGTTTCAGCTGTTATTATGATGAGCTTCAGCTGTTATTATGATGAGTTTCAGCTGTTATTATGATGAGCTTCAGCTGTTATTATGATGAGTTTCAGCTGTTATTATGATGAGTTTCAGCTGTTATTATGATGAGCTTCAGCTGTTATTATGATGAGTTTCAGCTGTTATTATGATGAGCTTCAGCTGTTATTATGATGAGCTTCAGCTGTTATTATGATGAGTTTCAGCTGTTATTATGATGAGCTTCAGCTGTTATTATGATGAGCTTCAGCTGTTATTATGATGAGTTTCAGCTGTTATTATGATGAGCTTCAGCTGTTATTGTGATGAGTTTCAGCTGTTATTATGATGAGCTTCAGCTGTTATTATGATGAGTTTCAGCTGTTATTATGATGAGCTTCAGCTGTTATTATGATGAGCTTCAGCTGTTATTATGATGAGCTTCAGCTGTTATTATGATGAGCTTCAGCTGTTATTATGATGAGTTTCAGCTGTTATTATGAGTTTCAGCTGTTATTATGATGAGCTTCAGCTGTTATTATGATGAGTTTCAGCTGTTATTATGATGAGCTTCAGCTGTTATTATGATGAGTTTCAGCTGTTATTATGATGAGTTTCAGCTGTAATTGTGATGAGCTTCAGCTGTTATTATGATGAGCTTCAGCTGTTATTATGATGAGTTTCAGCTGTTATTATGATGAGCTTCAGCTATTATTATGATGAGTTTCAGCTGTAATTGTGATGAGCTTCAGCTGTTATTATGATGAGCTTCAGCTGTTATTATGATGAGTTTCAGCTGTTATTATGATGAGCTTCAGCTGTTATTATGATGAGCTTCAGCTGTTATTATGATGAGTTTCAGCTGTTTTTATGTTGAGCTTCAGCTGTTATTATGATGAGCTTCAGCTGTTATTATGATGAGCTTCAGCTGTTATTATGATGAGTTTCAGCTGTTATTATGATGAGTTTCAGCTGTTATTATGATGAGTTTCAGCTGTTATTATGATGAGTTTCAGCTGTTATTGAGCTTCAGCTGTTATTATGATGAGTTTCAGCTGTTATTGTGATGAGCTTCAGCTGTTATTATGATGAGCTTCAGCTGTTATTATGATGAGTTTCAGCTGTTATTATGAGTTTCAGCTGTTATTATGATGAGCTTCAGCTGTTATTATGATGAGTTTCAGCTGTTATTATGATGAGCTTCAGCTGTTATTATGATGAGCTTCAGCTGTTATTATTATGAGTTTCAGCTGTTATTATGATGAGCTTCAGCTGTTATTATGATGCTTCAGCTGTTATTATGAGTTTCAGCTGTTATTATGATGAGTTTCAGTTGTTATTATGATGAGCTTCAGCTGTTATTATGATGAGCTTCAGCTGTTATTATGAGTTTCAGCTGTTATTATGATGAGTTTCAGTTGTTATTATGATGAGCTTCAGCTGTTATTATGATGAGCTTCAGCTGTTATTGTGATGAGCTTCAGCTGTTATTATGATGTTTCAGCTGTTATTATGATGAGCTTCAGCTGTTATTATGATGAGCTTCAGCTGTTATTATGATGCTTCAGCTGTTATTATGATGAGCTTCAGCTGTTATTATGATGAGCTTCAGCTGTTATTATGATGAGCTTCAGCTGTTATTATGATGAGCTTCAGCTGTTATTATGATGCTTCAGCTGTTATTATGATGAGCTTCAGCTGTTATTATGATGAGCTTCAGCTGTTATTATGATGAGTTTCAGCTGTTATTATGATGAGTTTCAGCTGTTATTATGATGAGTTTCAGCTGTTATTATGATGTTTCAGCTGTTATTATAATGAGCTTCAGCTGTTATTATGATGAGCTTCAGCTGTTATTATGATGAGTTTCAGCTGTTGTTATGATGAGTTTCAGCTGTTATTATGATGAGCTTCAGCTGTTATTATGATGAGCTTCAGCTGTTATAATGATGAGCTTCAGCTGTTATTATGATGAGCTTCAGCTGTTATTATGATGAGTTTCAGCTGTTATTATGATGAGCTTCAGCTGTTATTATGATGAGTTTCAGCTGTTATTATGATGAGTTTCAGCTGTTATTATGATGAGTTTCAGCTGTTATTATGATGAGTTTCAGCTGTTATTATGATGAGTTTCATCTGTTATTATGATGAGTTTCAGCTGTTATTATGATGAGCTTCAGCTGTTATTATGATGAGTTTCAGCTGTTATTATGATGAGTTTCAGCTGTTATTATGATGAGTTTCAGCTGTTATTATGATGAGTTTCAGCTGTTATTATGATGAGCTTCAGCTGTTATTATGATGAGTTTCAGCTGTTATTATGATGAGCTTCAGCTGTTATTATGATGAGTTTCAGCTGTTATTATGTTGAGTTTCAGCTGTTATTATGATGAGTTTCAGCTGTTATTATGATGTTTCAGCTGTTATTATGATGAGCTTCAGCTGTTATTATGATGAGTTTCAGCTGTTATTATGATGAGTTTCAGCTGTTATTATGATGTTTCAGCTGTTATTATAATGAGCTTCAGCTGTTATTATGATGAGCTTCAGCTGTTATTATGATGAGTTTCAGCTGTTGTTATGATGAGTTTCAGCTGTTATTATGATGAGCTTCAGCTGTTATTATGATGAGCTTCAGCTGTTATTATGATGAGTTTCATCTGTTATTATGATGAGTTTCAGCTGTTATTATGATGAGCTTCAGCTGTTATTATGATGAGCTTCAGCTGTTATTATGATGAGCTTCAGCTGTTATTATGATGAGCTTCAGCTGTTATTATGATGAGTTTCATCTGTTATTATGATGAGTTTCAGCTGTTATTATGATGAGCTTCAGCTGTTATTATGATGAGTTTCAGCTGTTATTATGATGAGTTTCAGCTGTTATTATGATGAGTTTCAGCTGTTATTATGATGAGTTTCAGCTGTTATTATGATGAGCTTCAGCTGTTATTATGATGAGTTTCAGCTGTTATTATGATGAGTTTCAGCTGTTATTATGATGTTTCAGCTGTTATTATAATGAGCTTCAGCTGTTATTATGATGAGCTTCAGCTGTTATTATGATGAGTTTCAGCTGTTGTTATGATGAGTTTCAGCTGTTATTATGATGAGCTTCAGCTGTTATTATGATGAGCTTCAGCTGTTATTATGATGAGTTTCATCTGTTATTATGATGAGTTTCAGCTGTTATTATGATGAGCTTCAGCTGTTATTATGATGAGTTTCAGCTGTTATTATGATGAGTTTCAGCTGTTATTATGATGAGTTTCAGCTGTTATTATGATGAGTTTCAGCTGTTATTATGATGAGCTTCAGCTGTTATTATGATGAGTTTCAGCTGTTATTATGATGAGCTTCAGCTGTTATTATGATGAGTTTCAGCTGTTATTATGTTGAGTTTCAGCTGTTATTGTGATGTTTCAGCTGTTATTATGATGAGCTTCAGCTGTTATTATGATGAGTTTCAGCTGTTATTATGATGAGCTTCAGCTGTTATTATGATGAGCTTCAGCTGTTATTATGATTAGTTTCAGCTGTTATTATGATGAGTTTCAGCTGTTATTATGATGTTTCAGCTGTTATTATGATGAGCTTCAGCTGTTATTATGATGAGCTTCAGCTGTTATTATGATGAGTTTCAGCTGTTATTATGATGAGCTTCAGCTGTTATTATGATGAGCTTCAGCTGTTATTATGATGAGCTTCAGCTGTTATTATGATGAGCTTCAGCTGTTATTATGATGAGTTTCAGCTGTTATTATAATGAGCTTCAGCTGTTATTATGATGAGCTTCAGCTGTTATTATGATGAGCTTCAGCTGTTATTATGATGAGCTTCAGCTGTTATTGTGATGAGTTTCAGCTGTTATTATGATGAGCTTCAGCTGTTATTATGATGAGTTTCAGCTGTTATTATAATGAGTTTCAGCTGTTATTATGATGAGCTTCAGCTGTTATTATGATGAGCTTCAGCTGTTATTATGATGAGCTTCAGCTGTTATTGTGATGAGTTTCAGCTGTTATTATGATGAGCTTCAGCTGTTATTATGATGAGCTTCAGCTGTTATTATGATGAGTTTCAGCTGTTATTATGATGAGCTTCAGCTGTTATTATGATGAGCTTCAGCTGTTATTATGATGAGCTTCAGCTGTTATTATGATGAGCTTCAGCTGTTATTATGATGAGTTTCAGCTGTTATTATGATGAGCTTCAGCTGTTATTATGATGAGTTTCAGCTGTTACTATGTTGAGCTTCAGCTGTTATTATGATGAGCTTCAGCTGTTATTATGATGAGTTTCAGCTGTTATTATGATGAGCTTCAGCTGTTATTATGATGAGTTTCAGCTGTTATTATGATGAGCTTCAGCTGTTATTATGATGAGCTTCAGCTGTTATAATGATGAGCTTCAGCTGTTATTATGATGAGCTTCAGCTGTTATTATGATGAGCTTCAGTTGTTATTATGATGAGCTTCAGCTGTTATTATGATGAGCTTCAGCTGTTATAATGATGAGCTTCAGCTGTTATTATGATGAGTTTCAGCTGTTACTATGTTGAGCTTCAGCTGTTATTATGATGAGCTTCAGCTGTTATTATGATGAGTTTCAGCTGTTATTATGATGAGCTTCAGCTGTTATTATGATGAGTTTCAGCTGTTATTATGATGTTTCAGCTGTTATTATGATGAGCTTCAGCTGTTATTATGATGAGCTTCAGCTGTTATTGTGATGAGCTTCAGCTGTTATTATGATGAGCTTCAGCTGTTATTATGATGTTTCAGCTGTTATTATGATGAGCTTCAGCTGTTATTATGATGAGCTTCAGCTGTTATTATGATGAGCTTCAGCTGTTATTATGATGTTTCAGCTGTTATTATGATGAGCTTCAGCTGTTATTATGATGAGCTTCAGCTGTTATTATGATGAGCTTCAGCTGTTATTATGATGTTTCAGCTGTTATTATGATGAGCTTCAGCTGTTATTATGATGTTTCAGCTGTTATTATAATGAATTTCAGCTGTTATTGTGATGAGTTTCAGCTGTTATTATGATGTTTCAGCTGTTATTATGATGTTTCAGCTGTTATTATAATGAATTTCAGCTGTTATTGTGATGAGCTTCAGCTGTTATTATGATGAGCTTCAGCTGTTATTATGATGAGCTTCAGCTGTTATTATGATGAGTTTCAGCTGTTATTATGATGAGTTTCAGCTGTTATAATGATGAGCTTCAGCTGTTATTGTGATGAGCTTCAGCTGTTATTATGATGAGCTTCAGCTGTTATTATGATGAGCTTCAGCTGTTATTATGATGAGTTTCAGCTGTTATTATGATGAGCTTCAGCTGTTATTATGATGAGTTTCAGCTGTTATAATGATGAGCTTCAGCTGTTATTTTGATGAGCTTCAGCTGTTATTATGATGAGTTTCAGCTGTTATTATGATGAGTTTCAGCTGTTATAATGATGAGCTTCAGCTGTTATTATGATGAGCTTCAGCTGTTATTATGTTGAGCTTCAGCTGTTATTATAATGAGCTTCAGCTGTTATTATGATGAGTTTCAGCTGTTATTATGATGAGCTTCAGCTGTTATTATGTTGAGCTTCAGCTGTTATTGTGATGAGCTTCAGCTGTTATTATGATGAGTTTCAGCTGTTATTATGATGAGCTTCAGCTGTTATTATGATGAGCTTCAGCTGTTATTATGTTGAGCTTCAGCTGTTATTGTGATGAGCTTCAGCTGTTATTATGATGAGCTTCAGCTGTTATTATGAT
The DNA here is from genome assembly GCF_027942865.1 of Odontesthes bonariensis. NCBI lineage: Eukaryota > Metazoa > Chordata > Actinopteri > Atheriniformes > Atherinopsidae > Odontesthes > Odontesthes bonariensis. The sequence goes on from NC_134516.1 coordinate 7,445,379, forward strand.
GAGTTTCAGCTGTTATTATGATGAGCTTCAGCTGTTATTATAATGAGCTTCAGCTGTTATTATGATGAGCTTCAGCTGTTATTATGATGAGCTTCAGCTGTTATTATGTTGAGCTTCAGCTGTTATTATGATGAGTTTCAGCTGTTATTATGATGAGTTTCAGCTGTTATTATGATGAGCTTCAGCTGTTATTGTGTTGAGCTTCAGCTGTTATTATGATGTTTCAGCTGTTATTATGATGAGCTTCAGCTGTTATTGTGATGAGCTTCAGCTTTTATTATGATGAGCTTCAGCTGTTATTGTGATGTTTCAGCTGTTATTATGATGAGCTTCAGCTGTTATTATGTTGAGCTTCAGCTGTTATTATGATGTTTCAGCTGTTATTATGATGAGCTTCAGCTGTTATTGTGATGAGCTTCAGCTTTTATTATGATGAGCTTCAGCTGTTATTGTGATGATTTTCAGCTGTTATTATGATGAGCTTCAGCTGTTATTATGATGAGTTTCAGTTGTTATTATGATGAGCTTCAGCTGTTATTATGATGAGTTTCAGTTGTTATTATGATGAGCTTCAGCTGTTATTATGATGAGTTTCAGTTGTTATTATGATGAGCTTCAGCTGTTATTATGATGAGTTTCAGCTGTTATTATGATGAGCTTCAGCTGTTATTGTGATGAGCTTCAGCTTTTATTATGATGAGCTTCAGCTGTTATTATGATGAGCTTCAGTTGTTATTATGATGAGTTTCAGCTGTTATTATGATGAGCTTCAGCTGTTATTATGATGAGCTTCAGCTGTTATTATGATGAGTTTCAGCTGTTATTATGATGAGTTTCAGCTATTATTATGATGAGCTTCAGCTGTTATTATGATGAGCTTCAGCTGTTATTATGATGAGCTTCAGCTGTTATTATGATGAGCTTCAGCTGTTATTATGTTGAGTTTCAGCTGTTATTATGATGAGCTTCAGCTGTTATTATGATGAGTTTCAGCTGTTATTATGATGAGCTTCAGCTGTTATTATGATGAGCTTCAGCTGTTATTATGATGAGCTTCAGCTGTTATTATGATGAGTTTCAGCTGTTATTATGATGAGCTTCAGCTGTTATTATGATGAGCTTCAGCTGTTATTGTGATGAGCTTCAGCTGTTATTATGATGAGTTTCAGTTGTTATTATGATGAGCTTCAGCTGTTATTATGATGAGTTTCAGCTGTTATTATGATGAGCTTCAGCTGTTATTATGATGAGCTTCAGCTGTTATTATGATGAGCTTCAGCTGTTATTATGATGAGCTTCAGCTGTTATTATGATGAGCTTCAGCTGTTATTATGATGAGTTTCAGCTGTTATTATGATGCTTCAGCTGTTATTATGATGAGTTTCAGCTGTTATTATGATGAGTTTCAGCTGTTATTATGATGAGTTTCAGCTGTTATTATGATGAGTTTCAGCTGTTATTATGATGCTTCAGCTGTTATTATGATGAGTTTCAGCTGTTATTATGATGAGTTTCAGCTGTTATTATGATGAGTTTCAGCTGTTATTATGATGAGTTTCAGCTGTTATTATGATGCTTCAGCTGTTATTATGATGAGTTTCAGCTGTTATTATGATGAGTTTCAGCTGTTATTATGATGAGTTTCAGCTGTTATTATGATGAGTTTCAGCTGTTATTATGATGAGTTTCAGCTGTTATTATGATGAGTTTCAGCTGTTATTATGATGAGTTTCAGCTGTTATTATGATGCTTCAGCTGTTATTATGATGAGTTTCAGCTGTTATTATGATGAGTTTCAGCTGTTATTATGATGAGTTTCAGCTGTTATTATGATGAGCTTCAGCTGTTATTGTGATGAGTTTCAGCTGTTATTATGATGAGTTTCAGCTGTTATTATGATGAGTTTCAGCTGTTATTATGATGAGTTTCAGCTGTTATTATGATGAGTTTCAGCTGTTATTATGATGAGTTTCAGATGTTATTATGATGAGTTTCAGCTGTTATTATGATGAGTTTCAGCTGTTATTATGATGAGTTTCAGCTGTTATTATGATGAGCTTCAGCTGTTATTGTGATGAGTTTCAGCTGTTATTATGATGAGTTTCAGCTGTTATTATGATGAGTTTCAGCTGTTATTATGATGAGTTTCAGCTGTTATTATGATGAGCTTCAGCTGTTATTATGATGAGTTTCAGCTGTTATTATGATGAGCTTCAGCTGTTATTATGATGAGTTTCAGCTGTTATTATGATGAGTTTCAGCTGTTATTATGATGAGCTTCAGCTTTTATTATGATGAGTTTCAGCTGTTATTATGATGAGTTTCAGCTGTTATTATGATGAGCTTCAGCTGTTATTATGATGAGTTTCAGCTGTTATTATGATGAGTTTCAGCTGTTATTGTGATGAGCTTCAGCTGTTATTATTATGAGCTTCAGCTGTTATTATAATGAGTTTCAGCTGTTATTATGATGAGCTTCAGCTGTTATTATGATGAGCTTCAGCTGTTATTATGATGAGCTTCAGCTGTTATTATGATGAGTTTCAGCTGTTATTATGATGAGTTTCAGCTGTTATTATGATGAGTTTCAGCTGTTATTATGATGAGTTTCAGCTGTTATTATGATGAGTTTCAGCTGTTATTATGATGAGTTTCAGCTGTTATTATGATGAGTTTCAGCTGTTATTATGATGAGTTTCAGCTGTTATTATGATGAGTTTCAGCTGTTATTATGATGAGCTTCAGCTGTTATTATGATGAGTTTCAGCTGTTATTATGATGAGTTTCAGCTGTTATTATGATGAGTTTCAGCTGTTATTATGATGAGTTTCAGCTGTTATTATGATGAGTTTCAGCTGTTATTATGATGAGTTTCAGCTGTTATTATGATGAGTTTCAGCTGTTATTATGATGAGTTTCAGCTGTTATTATGATGAGTTTCAGCTGTTATTATGATGAGCTTCAGCTGTTATTATGATGAGTTTCAGCTGTTATTATGATGAGTTTCAGCTGTTATTATGATGAGTTTCAGCTGTTATTATGATGAGTTTCAGCTGTTATTATGATGAGCTTCAGCTGTTATTATAATGAGTTTCAGCTGTTATTATGATGAGCTTCAGCTGTTATTATAATGAGTTTCAGCTGTTATTATGATGAGCTTCAGCTGTTATTATGATGAGCTTCAGCTGTTATTATGATGAGCTTCAGCTGTTATTATGATGAGCTTCAGCTGTTATTATGATGAGCTTCAGCTGTTATTATGATGAGTTTCAGCTGTTATTAAGATGAGCTTCAGCTGTTATTATGATGAGTTTCAGCTGTTATAATGATGAGCTTCAGCTGTTATTATGATGAGCTTCAGCTGTTATTATGATGAGCTTCAGCTGTTATTATGATGAGCTTCAGCTGTTATTATGATGAGCTTCAGCTGTTATAATGATGAGCTTCAGCTGTTATTATGATGAGCTTCAGCTGTTATTGAGGCAATTTTATATAAAGGAGAGAAAATTAAACCTGCACAACCTGCCTTTTTGGTTCACTTATTCATATTAAAAGACATGACCAACAACAAGAAACGTATGTTTGTAGCGCCTCTCTTTGACTTGAAGAGAAGAAAAAGTAATCCACCGTTCTGTCTCCATCATTTTATTTGTTAGTGTTCAGTGTGGACTGACATTGATGGAGGCCGCTGAACCTGAGGCATCATGGATGCCACGTCGTACGCAGACGGCCTGAGAGTCTCAGCAGGAAGGATGCGGTGGTGGAGAGAGGTGGATGTGTTGAGAGGGACAGGGAAGCAGAAGAAAGAGGAGGGCGAAGAGCTGGTGGAGGTTCTGCTCCGGGGTAAAGCGCCGTGGGGCTTCACCTTGAGAGGAGGCACAGAGCACCGGGAGCCCTTGCTCATCACTAAGGTACTTTAAGGTGTTGGGTGAAGCGTCCCAAGCCTCCATCAGCAGCGTGTGTTTACCTTCGTTTAGACGTCTGGTGCACAACATGAAGTCTGAAGTATTGAACACCACCACAGTGTGAAATGTTACACCGGAGGTTAACATTCTGCATTCTAACATAGGGCCCCAGTTCAGCTTTAATACGACCTTTTAGAACCCTAACTGTGCTTATCCTTATCTCTACTGTTTGATATTCTTTAGAGGAATTCATCTTTATGAGCCGTGCGCCTCCAGCAGTGGCGGCTGCTGACTTTTAAAACAGGGGAAGCCCAAATTACGCGTTCAGGGTTGTAGTGGCTCGTGCCATCCCAAAGCAGAAGATAGCAAAGTTAAAAAGAATTAGTTATAACATAGCTGTGTCTAGTATGACAAGTATGCCCAGCAAATACACAGAAAGAATCTAAGGCCTGTAAATGGCTGGATCTGTGGAGCATTTTTTCTCTCTCATGATGGACAAACACTCATGGAAGCCTGGCTGTTAGTGGTGGCTTCATAACATGATTTCCTCAGTGAATGATTTCAGAACAAATCACTTCGTTAAGCTACAGGAAAACATGTTGTAGTTATGAAAGTAAATGCAGTATTGGGCATATCTTGTGTTTTGTGAATAACTGTTTTATCGTCAATTTAACATTGAAGATGTAGCAATTTCGCCAGAGAATGGGAGAGGCAGCCCGGCTTCCCGTGTTGTCTCTGAATAGCCGCGGCTGGCCTCCAGCTACCTCAGATTACAGGCAGTTAAATATTAATCAGAGTATAAGGTGGCTGTAACCACAGGTTCCTCTGGCTGCTGAGGACATGACGGATCCGCATGCAACATTTTCCGTTGTTTTGTTTTCCCTTTCAGCTTGTTTTAACCTCACCACCTGACATAAAATCATACAGCTCTCTGTTTCTGGCAAATAAGTAATAACAATGAGTCTTGCCACGTTAGCACCCCCTGTGGCCGGAGGTGTCATTACACAGCCAAAACAAAAAGACTGGATAACTGGTGCCAGCAGCGAGGCAACAACGGTACATTTAACCTTGTTGCACCCACAGTTGCAGATATGCAATAAGCTTTTTCTTTATTTACATTATTTATTTACATTATATTTTCATTTACTTTACATTATTTGATTTTTTTAAATTTACATACATTATTTACATTCATGTGTAATATTTTTTTACATTACATTTGATGTGCCGACAGTTGTCACAGCAATCATTTCCTTGGGTCAGTGCATTACACTCTGCTTTGCGGTGGTCTGTTCTAGTTCGTTCTGGTCTCGTTTGGTGTGGTCTGCTTTGTCCACCTTTCACAGCGGTAATGGGAGGTCAGGTCTCCATATTGTATCATTACAAAATGAATCAGGAAAGCCCACAGGTGCAAATATGCAACATTGCCTAAAATGATCAAAAATAGCCCAATTCCAAAAAAATCCCAAAATATTGGTTTATTCCCACCCAAAAAGATGCAAGAAGAGCCAAAATGATTTTTTTCAATGATTATTCATATGCTTGGGTGCTACAAGGTTAATCCAGATGATGGAGCCCGAGGTGCTGCCACCTTAAATGAGAGGTGAACTCACTTTATGGTGGCTGTTTATAATCGTTCAAACATGTCTGGATCATTATCACGAGCTCTTCTCGAGTTCAGGGGTGCTTTGAGCTGTTTTTATCTTTAAAATGTTTGTTGAGGCTGTTGTTGATGCCATTGGTGACGTGTGTGCCCGTTAATGTTCTGCCACGGCTGTTGTGTCCAGGTGGAGGAGGGAAGCGTGGCTGCTGCCGTCCGTCTCCAGGCCGGCGATGAGATGGTGAGCGTGAACTCTGTCGCCCTGAGCGGCTCTCGACAGGAGGCCATCTGCCTGGTGAAGAGCTCCCACAGGACTCTTACCCTGCTTGTTCGAAGGTACCAAAACAGCCAAACCCAGAGTTTGTGCAGCAGTGCGCATCCACTTTTATTTTTCTTTGAATGTAAGTTTTCAAATGTTAAAGGTTCTCTTAAGTCCCCAAACCAGGTCAGACATTTTGTTTCTTTATCGACTCTGTTCTTCAGCCGTGTGTTGTGTGTTTGGCATCTTTCTGGTGAGAAAACGTCCAAAGAAAACTCACCTTGCTTCAGTGTTTCTGCCACAGATCTGTACATACCTAATTAAGAACAGGGTCAGCTGAAGCAGAGCCAGTCTGGGTCTCTGGCTGCCTGTTGGCTCCTGCACTGGAAAAAATGCCCCTCCAAAAATAAGTAAGAAAAACAACAAATACAATACGTTTTTGCTTGAAATCAGCAAATAAATCTGCCAATGGAACTAGTGAAAATCGGCTTGTCCAGATTTCTTGAAATAAGATGTGATATTTGGGACTTTTGAGATAAAAGTGATCTTGAAATTAGCTTAAAAACCTCTTCAAATGTCAAAAAACAAAGCTTTTTTCATATGATATGTGACTCAAAACAATTTGTTTTCAAGACTTTTTCATTTAACAAGATATTCCAGATGTATTGTCTTCAAACAAGTCCCTATATCTGGCTGAAATAGTGCTTGTTAGCTAGTTGTGTCTTATATTAAGTGTAATGAGATATTTGGACTAGAAATAAGACAAATATACTTGGTAAGACTTTGATTTTTTTTCCAGTGTGAGAGCCAAACAAAAGCCAGTATTGTGGAGGCAGCTGAGCTCAAGCCAGCTCCCTTATTTCAGAGCTCAGATAATGACTCGTAAATTAGACCGAGAGGAGTCCCAGTCTTTGTCCGACCTCGACCCGCCTCCAACCGGAACAGTCGAACAGGTGGACCTAAAGGGGACGGCAGTGTCGACTTTCAGCCCATTTCAACCTTCACAGGCGGAGGTGCAGAACAAAAGTAAAGAACAAGGCTGATAAGGTGGCGTTTTCTCTCTCATTTCGTACCTTAAATTGTTCTTTACTGTTTGCCATTTGGACTTAAGTTAAAGTTTGTGCTCTAATAAGTCACTTATCAGGTGAAGAAATGCTTCAGAAATGTTGTTGCAGCATTTGTTGCTGGTTTTATTCCACACAACCAATAAGTAACGCTACATTAAAGATGGAGAATTGTATGTTGTACTGAAAATCAGGTCACGTTAAACACCATTTAGGAATCTTTGATATTGTTTCCTACATTCTGTTTCATCTGTTTTATGCACGTTCATATTAGATCAAGTCAAACACAATAACCACAGCTAAAACAAGTTGCTCCACACCTGTTGCTAATGGTCTAAATGTTATCCTGGTGGCTTCCCTATAAGAATAATCTCTTTAATTGCCTCCTTAAACCTTTTCACCACATGTGCCACTGGTGTCCTGTCCTGTCAGAATTACACACACATCTCCCCACCAGCAAATGGCAACAGAGTCTTAAAGCTTGAATCCAATTACTAGTTGCAAAGCCGCAGGCGTGAGCTGGGCTTTGCAGAGTGGGCTGAGTCAACACGAGGGAGAGGTGGGCTGCTGCTGTGTTGCAGCAACCTGTTGATGTGGGAACAGTTGATCTGAGCAGGTTTAGGGAGCACACAGCGGGCTTGGGGTAGAAAAGCAAATGTTCAAACTGGCTTTGAGAGATGGTTGAGTCTCTGTCGGGGCTGCCTTGGTCTTGTGGGCCTCCCCTGTTTGCAGCAGGAGTGGTATAGTCCATGTTGCCTAGGTGAGTTGACACTGCTTAGTGGGATAGGCCATATCAGCAAAGCCCATTGTTTTCAGGGGCTTTGGCTACTCCAGAGAGCCTAGAGTGGGCGCTCATATCTGTTTCTTTCCCTCTGGATATGTCGGCCTTTTAGAAGATAAAGAGACGATTTTCACTCGCAGGTATTTCCTCTTTTCCTTCACCCTCTTTTCTGTCTTTTTGTGTCATCTCTGATTCAGTCACTGGGTTTCCTGACGACTCACATTAAATCAGGAAGCAGCGAATGAGTTTAAGATATAACTGCATGTTTTCCCTGTTGTTACGACACGAAAGAGTTGAGAAAAAGTACCAGCTCTAAATTTAAAAAAGAATTTAAAAGGTTATTTTTCTCTTCATCTGTTTCCTCTGATTTTTTTAAAATGTATTTATCATGTTATGTCATGTGACGTTAGCACGGGTAAACTGATGTGAGTAAATCTAAATCTGCGTACGCGTGTAACTAATTCTTTAGCTTCAGCAGAGATGCTTAACAGGACAAATCGAGTGTGTGTGTGTTGCAGCTCTTAAACCTGTTGTTCAATTACACACGGGCAGAAAAAGCAGCTGAGCGTTGCCTCACAGTTAGCAAATCTCCTTTGGCAGCAGTTTACAGGGGACGTTTCGGCTTTTAAAAGAGAGAAATGTGCATTTTAAAACTCAAAATTTAGAGAATTATTATTTAAATTTAGCAGAAAATGTTTCCTGGAAAATAGCTGCTTATAAAAACGCACCTGATTACATATTAACTGTCCTCCGAGTTTCATTAACAGTTGGTTATGCATTTTTCTTACTTTTTTACTTTTATTTTATTGCATCATAACTGACAGCAGACCATTCATCGTGGTAATATTGTGAAAATGCATACTTTCTCCGCTATTCTTTGATAAATTTGCTCTGTATTCTGGCTTTACTCTTGCTTTACTGTGCATAAATTGAGTTTCTTGGAGGCGAATACATTATAAAGCTGTAAAGTAGTGAACTTAAAGCCTGATAAACTTAACAAACATCAGGTTCAAAGTGCTGTTTATCTAATTCTTCCACACGTTCCAGATGTTGCTCATCTTCAGAGTTTGTACTCCCTACAACACATTTGATCCCTCTCCTTTTTTGTGATGCCGGTTCGGGCAGTGACACGCCGATAAGCCCAGCTGTGATGACGCTGGCGCTTTCTATTGTATGGCTGCGTTCAGAGCTCAGCGGGGCGAGATCGGCCCCCCAGGCTGCTGTGTTTTCCAGTGCCAGCAAGCTGGCGAATCAGCAAGATGTGTCATCAGTGAGCTGGCTGATAGGAGCTGCAGATAAAACGGCGAGGAAGCGATTCATGAACTGTTCAGAGGAGGATAAGGCTGGTGATTTAATCAGTGAGGCATTAGAAAATGAGCATTGTTTCTCTTTTAAATGATGGAGTCTAACTGGAGGCTTTTCTTCTGCTGTATAAGTAGAGAAGTGATGAACTCCTGATCTTTATATAACAGTAACATGGGGATAAAGGCCTTAGGCGTCCGTTTCTTGTCGGTTTCCTTTACCCTGTGCTGTAATTGAAATTTGGAACAGTAAATTGCTTTATTTGTGTCCTCTCTGATTGGTTTTCTTGAAGCTAGACGATGGAACTTCAGGGAAACGGGTGCCAGTGGTTCCAGCCGTAGGTTGCATGCAGATGGGTTTCTGTCATTTCTGTGGGGCACAAAGCAGTTCTGAGGGCTCTAGCTCCGAAACAGAGATGACGAGCTGGTAAACTTTACCAATTACCTAAAAAGACAGCAAGACGATGACGACGTCTATGCGCTACACCGAAGCGTGTAGCGCATAGACCATCTGGTATAAGTGATACAATTGGCTATGAATCGCACGCAAAGCAGCATGGGAAGAACCAGACGCCATTTGATAGACATTCGTAGCGCCCAATAAACGGCTCTAGGCATTCGTAAACCACGCCTCAAATACGAGAAAATGCACACCTAGTTCCCAGACCACCATCTCATCCAGATGTGGACGCGTCAGCCAGGCTAGAGGATCGCAGCCCTTTGATAAGAGCAGGAGAGGATCGTGGCTGCAGGCCAGAGAAAGAGCAAACCGAGGTCCTGGAAGGCGTATCAGAGCGTAGAATTACTCTCCTAAAAATGTCCCCGTTAGCTCCACGTAGGACAGCTTTGACCGTGTTGTTTAGATCAATAAACCCATCATGATGACACTGTACTTTGTACGGTATGCTCATGTCATGTCTGTTAAAGGTGGAAATGATAAAGTAGAGTCGAGCCCTGTGAAACGAATGTTTCCACCATGTCGCTGAGAGCAGAAACACATTTTCCACGAGACGAGATTCAAACTCTGAGCCATGAAATGTTGGGATTCATCCTACGACTGTAAAGCACATGCATGCAGGCATGTTTACCTGTCTGTAAAAACATGACAACATCTCTGTGATCAACTGTTGGGTGGTGGACTGAAAGTGACCATATTTGAACAAGGGGGTGGAGCTAGAAAAGTGATCCTTGAATTGATTTGACAAAAATGCCTGAAGAGGCTTCCTGTCTGGTTAACCCTCCGGTTGTCTTGCGGGTCAAAAGTGACCCACGACCATGTTTAGCTGTAGAAAAAATGCCTTAAACTATCTTTTTCCAACTTGAAATTTTATGACTTTTCCTAAAGGGACCCCATCATTAGAAAAAGTCATACTTTATACTTTATGTTTATGTTTCCATGTGGGCTGTTCACCACTAGCGTACAAAGATTGTCTTATGGGTCATTTTTGACCCGTGAATTATAAAAACATTTAAACACCAGAAAAGAGTTCACTGTTTTTTCCCCTTTCAATATAATTAATTCAGAAGTAATTACTTCTTACTTGATAGCAATAATAAAGCTTTATTATGTAAAAGAAAACTGAGAAAACAAGAAAACTGTTGGTCCAACTGACAGTTGGTTTGTGGTTAAAAAAAAAAAAAAAGTGTAATCCTGAAAACTGGTGATTGTCTTTTTGTATTGTGTAACAAAAAATACATGATAAAAAATTTATTAAATTGAGTTGAATAGATAAATAACAGGTGGTTTCATCATACAAAATAGACTATGGATTTAAAATTCAATTAAGTTGCTTTATTTTGGGGCTTTGGTAGGGCGGGTCGTTTTTGACCTGTAGGACAAGGGGAGTAAACACAATGTTAAGACCACACAAGGGTTAATTAAAGATTATTCTTTTAAAAACGACCCACCGGAACACAGAATAAAGTCGGGCACAGTGAAAAAAGATGGTTGCTTACTGCATGTAATTACCTGGATGTAACTCAGAGTTGGCTATAATCCGTGGGTTACCTCGTTTATAAAGCCAGCAGGAAACAGTTTGGTGATGTTAACCCGGCAAATGTTTTTTTGTGCTTTAATCTCTGCAGACAAACGTTTCAGTGCTGCTTCTCTCAGTCCTTAAAATTCTTCTTCACCTGATTACATTTTCAGCTGAAGTCGAGGAGAAGTTTGAAGGGTTTGAGGGTCCTTTTTTTTAACAGTTGAACTACTTTGGCCCCCTGAGGGGCAAACCCTCCAACATGGCTGCTGGTTTAACAAGCGAACACCAACTTGAATGAAAGGTTCTTGGGGTTAACTGGAAATCTGTGGACCAGGGATAGTAACATCTGGCCAAAAATCCGGCTTCCTGGTGTTTCTATGTGCCAGAAATACACACAAATCAGCTCTTTGAAAGCATTTAAAAGTCTGGATGTGTGGTTTAAGTTTTAACTAATCCGCTTTTTACCGTTGCTCCTCTGATTCAGACATCTTTTCCTCGTCCACAGTGCAGAACAAAAGGAATGCTGTTGCACGTGGGCGCACTTTGCAGTTAGATGGGTTATAAAAAGAAGTTGCACGTCTATGCAGGGCCGGCCCAAGCCTTTATGGGGCCTTAAGCAGAATTTCATTTGGGGCCCCCCTACCATCACCTCAGCTCCAGATGCCTCATTATTCCATAGGCTACACTGTTATGTGTGTAACGGACCCACAATCATTAGCATTATTTGTAATCCTCTTATACAGGTGTCATTCTTGTTTTTAACCTTAAAGGGTAGCAAACTCATAAATATGGTTTAATTAACTTCTACATAAAGAGTGATGTATAAGTATGGCTCATTAATTTAGCTATTTGAAAGTAACATCAGCAGGCTGGAGACTGCATTTATAGTAAACACGTTAAATAGTTTAATTTCTTTCAGATGTCCAATGGTGTGCAAAATGTTCAAAATCCAAATACAAAATAGAATCAAATGACATTCACATTATCTTACAGAAAAATAAAGTTGTAATCAAAATTAAATTCAAAATTGCTCTCTGGGCCCCCTGGTGGCGTGGGGGCGCCAAGCGACCGCATAGTTGGCATATGCCTTGGGCCGGCTCTGCGTCTATGGTTTGTCACCCTAACATGTACAAAGATATAAAGTATTCTTTTGAAAAACGTCTCTTCTCCATCTGAGAGGTGTTTACTGTATTTATTTCCTGCTGGTCGGACGGTCTGTGGCCCTGAAGCTCGCTCTGAGCATCACCAAGTTTATCTGAGTACTGACAAGATGAATATTCCTTCTTTACCTTTTCACTCCTTTTGAAGAGGAGCCAGAAGTGTTTGGAATCCAGCCCCTAAAAGCTGTCTGCGGTGACTGCTGCTGCATTTTTTTAAATTTAACCTTTCTTTAACCAGGAAATGGTCCCATTGAGTTACAATAACTCTTCTGCCAGGGAGTCCTGGCCAAGAAGGCGGCTTAAAAAAGTTACAAGACAAGACAAAACCACTACTACATCACATCTAAACAGAAGTAAACATATTAAAAACTGAGTATACACAGACACTAAAAAACAGACAGCGAACAAGGAATGAAATTAAAAACAATTGCAGTGGTCAGTTAATGATCATCTTAAAAGGTCTTTAAAAGAATTTATGGATGGAAGAACTTCAAGATTTAGAGTAGCTTGAAGTTCATTCCAAGCTTTTGGTGCATATGATTTGTTTTATTTACAGAGCAGGTTGGAACTATAGTTTCTGCTTTAATATGAGTGGAGATGCAGCATCGGTCTGACTGGTCACTCACACTCATTCACAGCCTGTTGATTGTAGAGAAGTGTGGCTGCCTCACTGCAAAGTAACCAGATTTCACTTATATTTAGGGATCGTTTCCGACAGCTTGACACACAGTTGTTTAATGTGAGGTTTGAATGCCGATCTGTGGAGGTAACGTAAGCAGCCTCCCACCCTCCAGCTGTCATGGTTTGTGTATTAAACTGGCAGCCTCGCCTCTCCTCGGTGGAGGAGCTGCTGTGCACCCCCCCACTCTGACATCGAGCGGTATCTCTGAACCCAGACGTGGGCCAAACATTCCTTTCTGTGTTGTTTCCTGACAAGGACGCTAAAGTCGGAGTTCACCGGAGAAAAGAAAAGGTTGTGAAATTCAGAAACGTGCTGGAATGTGAGAGAGTTATCAGGCTGATAAGAGGGCGGAATATAAAGCTGACCCCCGGTCGAACGATGAGTCAAAGCTTGGTGTAAAATGAAAACTTTCTCTTAATGTTTTCACATGGAAGACGTTTGACTTTGGAGCATTTTAAGGTGAAAACAAAGACTTTGAGTTTTATAAAGTGAAGTTGTATTCCCCTAAATTTTAATCTCCCTCTGGTTACTTCGTTTACAATGATTTCCTTTCCCAGCAGCCTCAGTGGCTCTCTGCAGCTCAGCCACTTACAACACAAACACCAGATTACAACAAGGACGCCGGACGGGACAGTAACTCCTCCCCCTTTATAATCCCCAAGGAAATCTGTGCGGCACAAGGTGCAGAGTGTTCATCGTGGGCTGCCAGATTCCTCAGAACACTCGTTTCTGTCGGGCTGGTGGGGCTAGTGTTGTCAGAGCAGGTTTTTGAAGGACTTGAGGAGAATTGGAGTGGGAGTGTTGTGCAGCCAGACGGATTACACACAAACCGAGAACATAGTTGGTAAGTTACCATGTTTCTTCAGGCACTTGCACCCGTCTTTAGCTCTAAAAACACAGTGTTTCCCTCTTTGATACACTGGAAAAAATGCCCCTCCAAAAATAAGTAAGAAAAACAACAAATAAAAGACGTTTTTGCTTGAAAAAAGCAAAAAAATCTGCCAATGGAACTAGTGAAAACCAGCTTGTCCAGATTTCTTGAAATAAGATGTGATATTTAGGACTTTTGAGTTAAAAGTGATCTTGAAATTAGCTTAAAAACCTCTTCAAATGTCAAAATAAGCTTGTTTCATATGAAATCCGACTTTTTCATTTAACAAGATATTTAACAAGATGTATTGTCTTCAAGCAAGTCCCTATATCTGGCTGAAATGGTACTTGTTAGGCAGTTGTAAAACTTTGATTTTTTCCAGTGTTTTTCCAATCGCTTCTGCAGAATTAATGGAAACTTATTGATTTGTATGCATCTTAAAATGTTTGCGCCTTATTTAAATGCTATTTTTTTTAAACTGTGTTGACTCAAAGTTTAATATCTACTTGATATAGTTTAAATGCAGCTCATGCAGTAGTGAGATATGACTGAAAAGACTTCATGTCCCACATCTGCCGCGTGTATCTCAACACAGGCTGTTCACACGTCTTTATTTTATCATTTGTTTTGGTGCATTAAAAAAGACCCAATAAGTGCGGTTTGGCTGGACACTCACGTTTTAATCAACTTATTTACACAACTAACTGATGATTCCATCCATGTATCTTTCTTGGGATTCTTCCTCACATTCCAAAGCAGGAATGAAGGTTTAGTCGGGAGCTGCCGTGTGGGGAAACAAAGCAAAGATGAGATCACAGTGAAATCAAGTTAATAAGTGACCAATTAAACCAAACTTTAAGCTTCGGTGTGAATGAGGTGGAACAGAAAGACAGACGTGCTGCTGATATTAGAGTCAGAAAGAAAGATGTTCATAACCTGCACCTTGTGTCTGATTCATTTGAGGCTTTGGTGGGCCGCTCCACATCCAGAGGGAATGATCTCTTGAGTAAAATTTACCAGCCGAGATAATCTCCAAAACAAAGTAAGGTCTGCACTGGAAAAAAATCAAAGTCTTACCAAGTGTATTTATCTAATTTCTAGTCAAAATATCTCATTACACTTAATATAAGACACAACTGCCTAACAAGTACCATTTCAGCCAGATATAGGGACTTGTTTTAATACAATACATCTGGAATATCTTGTTAAATGAAAAAGTCTTGAAAAAAAATTGTTTTGAGTCGGATTTCATATGAAACAAGCTTTTTTTAACATTTGAAGAGGTTTTTAAGCCAATTTCAGGATCACTTTTAACTCAAAAGTCCCAAATATCACATTTTATTTCAAGAAATCGTGACAAGCCGATTTTCACTAGTTCCATTGGCAGATTTATTTGCTTATTTCAAGCAAAAACGTCTTTTATTTGTTGTTTTTCTTACTTATTTTTGGAGGGGCATTTTTTTCCAGTGTGGTCTGGCAGATAACCACTCGGACACCTCGCACCGGTATCCGCTGATGCTCAACGTTCCCATTGCAGTGGCTGAAACTTTATTTATGATGCATATTTAGTTGTTGCCATGGCATTAATCAGAAAATAAAGAACAGAAACAGTCTGTTTTTTGCTGTTATCATTCTTAAAGGAAATGTGCTTTTTTTCCCCTCTTACATGAATCACTCTCTTTGTGAAAGATCTAATCTCCCTGAGATATAAGACAGAACCAGTGGCTCAAAAGTCATGACAAAATCAGAGATAAATATGTTTATTCTTATCAAAGAACGAGACTCTAAGATCTGCATAGAAATGGATTAAATAACTGTTCATACAGCACCAGGCAGTCACACTGAGTGGTGGGTAAACTTGGTGTTTTCCTCATGTGCTTTCTGGCATCTCAGCGGCTCACACTACTTCTCTCTCTGAATGTGAAGGTTTGCGTCGCTCTCTTTGACTTCATCCAGGTGGTCATAAACTATTTATTTGAGTCCATGTGAACACAGCTCCTGATTCGAGGGCTTTTGCTGGTTTTTGTGCATCATCCTCAGCAACGAGCAGCCATCTGGGGCAGCTGGGTTTCAGTGTCAGAGTCTGTTCTCCAGTGAGCCGTCGGACTCATATTTCCTGGGAGTGGACGGTGGCGTCTCCCCCCCTGCTGAATATCTGTAACGGGCCAGCTGTATCCCCTGACAATAGACCCTGGGCGCTTTGGAAAGGGGACATTTGCATGTCCATTGTCCCTGAGCTGGTTCGGAGGCGACACGGCTCTCACTTTTATGTGTCAGAGCGAGCGGAGGGAAAGGCTTTAAGTAACAGTTTGTGGTTAAACATGAACACTGAATAATAGATGCCCTTCACATTTCTGCTCCATGCGTAAAAGAAAAGGACTCGTCCTGATATTGTGATCTGGTTTATGACGGAGTCCTAAAAACAAAGAACATTCAGGCTCTAAAGAGGGGAAAACATGATGTCTGCTGAGCAACACTTGCTGTTCTTCTATTTTAGTGTCTGAAATGGATTCAGTTTGTCGTTATATCCAGCAGGTGATGTTAATCAATGCTGACGTTTGACTTTATTTGAGTTTTTCATGAAGAAAACCTTGATTAAGCCAAGATGACAACAAAAAAATGATCTCC
This sequence comes from Odontesthes bonariensis, assembly GCF_027942865.1. Classification (NCBI taxonomy): domain Eukaryota; kingdom Metazoa; phylum Chordata; class Actinopteri; order Atheriniformes; family Atherinopsidae; genus Odontesthes; species Odontesthes bonariensis. The sequence goes on from NC_134516.1 coordinate 7,461,609, forward strand.
TTTTTCATAATTAAAGGCCTTAGTTTACTTAAATTCAGTTTTTATTGTATTTTATGTTCTAAAAACACTTATGAGGTCATGAGCCACCAAGCAGGGCTATCAGGAAATGAAGGCTAGCTGAAATAATGTGAGAAGTGGGATAGAAGGCATCACGCTTTCTTTATTAAATCGCTCCGGCTGAGCGGCTCCTGGTCGATGGCCAACATAGATGTCTCTCCCTGGTTGTGAGAGAAAATACCTCCCTGCATTCCTTCGCTGAAAGAATGCAGCGTGTCCTTCGCTGCCCGGCAGGGTTAAAGTTTAAATCGGGGCAGGTAAAGTTTCATGGGATCGAGGTATTTCGCTTCAGTTTGACATCTGAACTTCATCACAAGTATTTCATGTCTTTGACCCGAGTTTGTGACACATTAAAGCTTCCTTCCTCATACGTAAAGAATAAATAGTCGAGAGTCGGCTGTGCAGATCTCGCTCTGCTCTGGATATCCAACTCAAATCCATCTAATTTCTCTAAAAGCTAAGCAGCTAAGCTCCCATTAGAGCCATATGGCTGCCACAGATCCAGCTCTTATTTTGAAAGCTCTTCACAATAAGAGCATCGGGTAGAAAAAAATGTTCTGAAGCAAGCCAATGGGCACTTTCCTGTTTGCTAGAAACTCCACGATTTGGTCGAGGATGCTCCCACATTTATTCTCTTTAGAAATATGAACCTAAACTTAGTCATACAAATATTCTGATGACGGGTTCATTAGTTTTACAACAGAATTGATTCCACAGGATCATCTCTTCGCACTGGCCTGATTCTCCTTCCTTTCCCTCAGCATCTTTGTTCTCTAATTGATCCATTAATGCCTCTGAAGCTGAACTTTGATGTGTGTGATTTTATGAACTTGTCCTCTCCTTTTGCCACGCCATCATATCCTCCTTCTCCTTTCTCTCTGTTCGTCACTCGCTGCCCATCAGAGCTAAAATGGTCGATGTTGTATCGCCACGAACAATGCCGTCAGAGACTGAGGTTCACGTGGCGAGGAGCTTTCTCACCAAGATTTTGCGAAGCTCTATGAGGTACCACCTTGTTAGCCTGCTCACTGGTAGCTTTTGGTGTCCCCGAGCGATTTTATTTTTCATTTTTTGTTTTTGGCCCATTGTTGGTGCTTTGTGTTCCTGTGTCGTATTTTAGTGTGTGGTGCTAGTTGTTTGAGTCAAATATTCATTAGTGGTTTGCTTATTTGTGTTTAACTTGCGTTTCTCCAAAGCCTGAAATGTTTGCAGTTCATTCCTCTTGGAAACGATGTTTGAACATGTACAACCGCACAGGTGGCAGGACTGCAGGTTTCACTCTGAATTTCCGGATCTTTCACCCCATCCTTCTGCTTGTTGTTGTTCTGTGACGCTCAGCCTCCTTGTGTGCTATTTGTTTCATTTGAAACATTGTTTACATGAAGTTACACTCACTTCTGGTTTGAAATGTTGTGTAAAATGAATATTTCTGATCTATTGAACATGTGTATATTTTCTTTTTCAACATGCTTTCCAGGAAGAACCGCTTCAGGGGGTATGTTCACGATGATGTAGTCATATTATTAATATCAGTGTACCTTTTTGTGGTTTTCTCACCCATAGATGATAACTGAGGCCCTTCTAGTAAAGTATTTGATATATTAAACATTCATGACTGCATCTGAAGTCAGGTTTGTCAAATCCTGTTGAAATGAAACAGGTCAGGATCTGTGTATTTTTCTGTTTAGTCTCTGTTAGCCCCCAGTTAGTTGAGTCCTGCCGTTTCCTCGGTTCCCTCCTTCCAAATCGCAGGAATGCCACAAAAAGATAAACTTGAACAACCAAAAATAACTAAACCAGATCGTAAGATACAGCAGCAGGAACAAGACTGACGGGGGAAACCCTACCTTTGCTACGAAAGGTGAGGAAATGGCCGGACTAGAGTAACTGGGGACTAATGGAGACTAAACAGAAAAGTACAGATCGTGACCTAACAGGAAAAAGGTTGTCGCTTGTTAGGCGACTCTTATTGTGAAGAATACTGACATCAGCATTGAATATCAAGGTAATCGGTGTCATAAAGCTTTGTTATATTGATTGTTTGGAGATTAGGACTCCTCCACAAAAAAGGAAAACGCTTGCATTTAAAAGTATCTTCTGTGGACTGAAAATGCATCGTGATCCAACTCTGCAAAAATCAAATCAAATTTATTTATAGCACATTTCATGTACAAACCAGTTCAAAGTGCCTTACATAAAATAAAAGCATTGCAGCAGGGAGTGGAAGAAGCATTAAAAATACATAAAAGAACAAAAAGAGAAACAAATAAAATCATTTAAATGAATTTAAAAACCAGCAACAGTCCAGATAAGTTCAAAGATATCGTGCAGATTTCATGCATAGACACATGAGAACAGAAATGTTTTTAACCTGGATTTAAAAATGTCTCCATTTGGTGAAAGTTTAATCTCCACTGGCAGTTTGTTCCACTTGTTTTTGTTCCAAAAATGCTGCCATCTGCAGTATGATCTCATGAGAAAGTCCCCCCTATTTGTGTAAAGTGCTCCGTTTCCCCTTTGCTGTGCAGGAAAAATGATCCAGAGTCGCGGCCTCATTCCTGGCACTCCTCCAAGCTGACAGAAGAGGAGTCGGAGCGAGCCGGTTGTGGGGCCACACCAGCGCCGGTCTGGCAGCCAAAAGATGAAGCAAGGTGAGGCTGAGCTTCTCTCTTCCCAACGTTTAACACGGCAGACCGCTTTTCATTATTTATTAACTGACTGATTGATGATGATAGGCCCAAAGACTCATCCACTCCAGGGGACCAGAAGACTCAGCAGCAGCAAAGTGATCAGCTCGGCTCGGTGAGCAGCATGGAGAGAGTGGAGTGTCCCTCCCATCCCTACCCACCGGGTCGTCTCTCCCCGCCTAAATACATCAGCAGCGCCGAGCCGCTGTGTGGATCAGGAAATAAGCGAGACTCGGGGTTTAGCTGCTTCTCCAGTGGCTCCAGCCCACCTGTTCATGACTCCAGCGTGTCCAGTAGGAAGGGCACCAGCACTGAAAACATTTTCTTCAAGGGGCTGCAGAGCGAAGGCCCTCAGCAGAGTGAGCGGCACAGGTACCTGCAGCCGTCTCCTGGAGGCTGGGAGGGGTCGTGGCCCGAGGACCAGCCTGCATCTCGGGTTTCCGTTGCTGGGCGACCCGGCGTCGGCCCGGTGTGGCAGGTACCGGAGAGGAAGAAGTCCCAGTCTCCCCCTCCTCCGCCCCCTCCCCTGCGCAGTGATAGCTTCACTGCCACTAAGGTGTTCCCTTACCCCGAGGGGGCTTCTGCTCCAGCAAAGAGCCAGGGCAGGTCCTTTGAAAAGCTGACGGAAAATGACCAGAGCTGCTTCAGATCTCAGAAACAAAACCAGCTGCAGCCCAGCAAACTCTTCTCCTTGTCCAGCAGTGATGTCAGGCAGCCCCACTGCACCCAAACACCGGCCCACCAGAGGCAATACAGTGACGAAAGCCCCTTCTACCTGCAGACCAGGACAGCTCCTCCCACAAAGACTCAAAGTGTTGGAAATTATTACCGCAGCCTCCAGGATCTGCCCACCAACGCTTTCAACCGCAAGCAGTTACGGCACTCGACGGCATTCATGGCCAGTTCTGCTGCGAACCCAAGCCTGGAGAGTGGGGGCCACAGCAGATACTATGGCCTGGCAGGAAAACATCTGGTCCAGACCGCTGAGCACAAGACCAGACTGGGGAAAGCAGAGGGCTGGAGGGGGGAGATGGAGAAACCCCACTGGGTAAACAGCAGCGAAGCCGTCTACCCGAGCTCCCTGAAGACAAACATTAAGGTGATGTACTCTATACCTCAGTCCCAGATGCCTTACGCTGAAAATAAGGAGCGCAACAGCAGTCCCCACCTTGGGAACGGCCTGCAGTACGACCCAAAGACCTACGAACTCTCCGTTCGAAGCCCGGAGGATCCTGCAAAGAGGGCTGAAGGACATGACACCAAAAGACTCTTTCCGACACATCAGAGTAACGATCATAAGGTTCTTTCAAGACACCAAGACCCTTGGGTTCCGCAGGAAGATCACAGAATATCCCCTCTGAAAACCCCACTTCTCCACTCCCTGGCCCAGGAGACCAGGACTCTGACTGAGAGGCAACCGGCGGCCGCTGTGACATCCCTCATGTCCACCCACGACGCCAGCGAGCTCGCGGCTAACGGAAAAGCTAACCGCCGCAGCGACCGTTACGCCACCACGCTGCGCAAAGAGATCCAGCAGAAGAGAGCGCAGCTGCAGAAGAGCCGCAGCGCTGCGACCCTGAGCTGCGAGGCCGAGGACGAGGAGGCGGAAGAGTGGCGATCCACGGAGGCGTCCGCATCTTCAGGCGCCTCCTTTTCCAGCACCTACAAGGACCATTTAAAAGAGGCCCAGGCCAGGGTGCTCCAGGCCACATCCTTCCAGAGACGAGACCTGGAGCCCCTGGGACCAGAGGCTCCGGCTCTGAAAACCCCCAACGGACGCATCAGAGGTCGTAAGCGGTTCCACCCCGCAAAGAGGATGCACTCCTTCTCAGAGCCTGACAAGATGGACAAAGTGGGCATGGAGGGAGAATCCCAAACGGGTTCGCATGAGCGGAGGAAGTTCTTCGAGACCAAACCGGCCTTTTCCAGGCCTGTGCCGAGATCGGGTCACGGCACAAACCTGAGCACAGACATGGATGAGACGAGCAAACCCAAAGACAGACCTCCATCTCCCCCAGATCCCAAACACCTGAGCCCTAAATGTAAGCAGGCCTTACTGGAGCAGCAGAGACTCGGGACCTTTGCTGAGTACCAGGCCACCTGGAACAAGCAGAAGAAGTCGTCCGAAACCAAGACGCAAGGGAGGTATCACTCAGCGGAAAACATCTTGGATGCAGGTGCTGAGGAGAAGGCCGCCTGCGTCCACGAGAGATCCAGATCCTCTCCCTCTGCAGACTTCTACGCACAGGTGACCCAGATTCTGTTTGATTTTCAGATTTCAGAGTGATTAGAGAGGTCAGGAACAGTGGGCAGCCCGACGGATTCTTGACTCTTTTGAGATGTTCTGCGTTTAGAATCTAAACTTTAGATTAAGGTTTGGGTAACTCATCACAGCTATCTTTAGTCTTGGCAGCTCGTATTAATGCGCACGAACAGAACACTGGAAAAAATCTAAATCTTACCAAGTATATTTGTCTCATTGAGTATCTCATTACACTTGATATAAGACACAACTGCCTAACAAGCACCATTTCAGCCAGATATAGGGACTTGTTTTTAATACAATACATCTTGAATATCTTGTTAAGTGAAAGAGTCTTGAAAACAAATTGTTTTGAGTCATATTTCACATGAAACAAGCTTTTTTTTTTTCATTTGAAGAGGTTTTTAAGCTAATTTCAAGATCACTTTTATCTCAAAAGTCCCAATTATCACATCTTATTTCAAGAGATCTTGACAAGCCGATTTTCACTAGTTCCATTGGCAGATTTTATTGCTTATTTCAAGCAAAAACGTCTTGTATTTGTTGTTTTTTTTACTTATATTTGGAGGGGCTTTTTTTCCAGTGAAGGACAAAGAACGTGTCATTAGTGTAAAGTGTTTTAACAAGCAGCAGATTTAGCAAAGACCTTCTAAATGATCCCCTTTTCTTGCAGAATATTTCTTCTCCGTGGACAGATTCTGAAGCCCAACAGAGCAGCTTAAACAGCAGGTGAGATCAACATTTCTTTGACTTATAAATGAGAAAGCACTTTGGGTTTTACCAAAAGTACAAACATTATTATTATTATTATTTGAGTTGATGCTCCAAATCAAATAAACCAAAAGTTATCAGGTCAAAGAAAAGTCACCTGATTGGCTGAAGAAGTGTCTGTGTTCATCAGCACCTATGTGAGTTGTGCAGAGTTGCTTCTACTCTGGGACATCCGGCAAAAAGAAACGCATGTGAAGTTTCATGCAAAAATGTGGAATGTCGTTGGTCTGTGAGATTTCTGTGCAGACGGAGAACAGTTTTCTCCTTCAGCTGGAAGGAAACGATCGTTCTTTCTGACTTAAACGCCTGCTGCTGACGCTCAGGTTGAGGTGAACGGCGTCATCAAAAACGGTTTAATTACTCAAAGTTAGCGGGACAAACGGAAACAACGGTGGCTGTAGCTGACGGCTGAGGGCTGCTGGAGAAGTGCCAACTTCATCTGTTAGAAGCAAAATGCATCTAACAGCGTGCATGTAAAACTGCAGTGATCCCAGCTCCTCCTTTGTGATGCTAAAGACACCATAGTATTACCCCGCCGGGCGACATGTTTTCCCTGCAGCACCGCAGATGTCGGGGTCGGCTCTGATGACATGGAGTGACGGGTCGTCCCACAACATGCATTCATCGCTGATTTGTTTTCATATTTCATTTAAAGTAAAGGTCATGATTATCCTCCGCCTTTAGAAAGAGGAGCAGCTGTCCCAGCACATTTAGCAACGCCGGTGCACACGCACGCTCTAAATGATGTTTGTTTTTAATGTTAAAGGGATAGTTCGCCTCTTTTGACATCAAGCTGTATGACATCCCATATCAGCAACATCATTTCTGAACATCTTCTTACCCCCTGCTGCGTCCTGTGAGCCGAGTTCCAGCCGAGTTTTGGTGTTGACGAAAGTAGTCCGGCTAGTTGGCTGGAATTTAAAAAATAAAGCGTCTTGTTTTTCAAAACAATATGCGTTCAACAGAGTAATACATTTGCATCACAAAATGCTTCTCCAGGAAAAAGTCAGACCTCACAATGGCTTGGCCCTATTTTCTCTCCCTTCGTATCACTGCCTGCTGTGTAGACCGAGCAGCAAACACTAGCCCCTTTCACACTGCCGAATAACCCGCGTTTAATTCGCGAATTTAGCGTGTCCGCTGTTGTGTTCACACTGCCGACCCGGGCTGCCGCGTCAACTCGACTCGCCTTTCGACCCGCGTCGGACCCTAGTCTTTTTGCCGAGCCGAGTTTGATGTGAACGCAATCGACGCGGGTCGGACGTGGGCGTGGCGTGAGGAGTTTTAAAGACAGAATGTACAGCTGATTCAGAACAACAGCGACAGGTGAGGACAAGTTTTACTCTGTTTTAGCCTACATCAAGTTCGAGACATTTTTTAATATGGCCAACTGGGGAGACAAGGAGGTCCGCGAGCTCCTCAGCCTCCGAGCAGAGGACGTTATTTACCGCCACATTTCGGGGACGGTGAAAGATGGACCTCTGCTGGAAGGGCTGGCGAGAAAGATGGGAGAGCGCGGTTTCCCACGCAGCAAGACGCACCGTAAAGTAACATCTCCATGAACTGCATTGCAAAAATGAGTTCTCAAGGTGTCCCGCCATCGTTTGTTTGAAAAATTTGATGCAGACAGGTGTATTTAACCCTACCTCCGACGCATGGCTTGTGCCTACGTCATTGTACACGCCCAGCATTTTATGTGTTTCGTGTGACGCTCTGCCACTAGGCAACTCCCCCTGAACTCGGCTTCAGGCGACACGGGTCACCCTGACACGCCAAGCGTTCACATTGCTCGACGCGGGTCGAAGGTGCAATTTGGACCCGTTAAGGTAGCGGGTCGCAGTGTGAAAGGGGCTACTGTAACAGGCGCGGCTGTCGGCAGCAGGCAGCAGGCAGTGATACGAAGGGAGAGAAAATAGGGCCAAGAGATTGTGAGGTCTGACTTTTTCCTGGAGAACGATTTTGTGATGCAAATGTATTACTCTGTTGAACGCATATTGTTCTGAGAAGCAAGACGCTTTATTTTTTAAACCCCAGCCAACTAGCCGGACTACCTTCATCAACACCAAAACGAGGCTGGAACTCTGCTCACAGGACGCAGCAGGGGGTAAGAAGATGTTCAGAAATGATGTTGCTGATATGGGATGTCATACAGCTTTAAACAGTTGAAGTATTCCTAAAAATGAAAAAGCCGAGGCAGTTTGGGGGGGGGGTGCACCTGCTTCGAACAGCATGCACCTCAGACCCTTTTGTAGCAGCTTAGATGCTGTTTTGCTAAACTACGTAAAACAACAAATACTCCCAAAGATTTTTCTCCTTCAGTGGTTAAAACATTTATTTACGCAGAGTTCCCGTCCCGTCTCGGCTCACATGTAATCCATCCTCAGTGTTTGGTTTTCACATCCATGGATCGGGTTTCCTGAGCTACAACACACTCACTCTGACAACACAACACGCCTCTAAACCCTCCTCATATCCAGTAAAGTCAACACCTTTTCCAGCTAAACATCTTGTGAGCTTTGCACATCGGTGGTTTTTAAGACTTAATCATGACTTTGCAAACTCAAACTATTTAGCATTATTTCAGCCAACTACTACATCCTGATTAAAAGGAACAACACAGGCTTGTTTTCTGCACAGAAGTGTGGTTCAGCCATCAGAAATGTCTTATTTTTGACGTCCAAATGTTCCCACGACCAACACAAAAATTGGGCTTTACTATTATAATAAAAGGAGCATTTTGTTCACATGCAGTCCCATAACACGTCTGCTTGCTCCTTCAATCCACCAAGTTTAATCCAATTCTCTAATTAGCTTCACTCTTCACAAGATTAATTAATTTAATAATGACTTCTTGTCTCATAATTCTTCTGCAGCCCAAGTTCTGCATATTCTGACATCAGTAGTTCACACGCTATATGTGAAATGCACAATTAGATGGCTTATTAGGCCCGACTGGGGCCAACGTCTTTTAGAAGGCGTATTTGGTTGTCTTTAACATCTATTCCACTATCTTTAATATCTATTCCACTGTCTTTAATATCTATTCCACTGTGTTTAATATCTATTCCACTGTGTTTAATATCTGTTCCACTGTCTTTAATATCTATTCCACTGTGTTTAATATCTATTCCACTGTGTTTAATATCTATTCCACTGAGTTTAATGTCTATTCCACTGTGTTTAATATCTATTCCACTGAGTTTAATGTCTACTCCACTGTGTTTAATATCTATTCCACTGTCTTTAATATCTATTCCACTGTGTTTAATATCTGTTCCACTGTCTTTAATATCTATTCCACTGTGTTTAATATCTATTCCACTGTGTTTAATATCTATTCCACTGAGTTTAATATCTATTCCACTGTGTTTAAAGGGGAACTCCGGGGCATTTGAAGCGCATTTCCATTGCTAGAGGTTGTCAAATACTGATAGTAGGACACAGAGAGGTGCAAATCTGCGCTCCCTGTGTGGAGATCGCGCTGTTCGCTCAGCATGTCATGCGAGGCTAATACGTGGTGGCTAAGGGGCAACTGCTAACCCTTCCACGTAAAACAGCAACTTGCACACAGCAGAAACGTCACACCACTTTATAAACCATCCGACAATAAAGTCACAAGCCTTACCATCAAAACCATATGCATGGTTCTCACATTACTGGCATGGGGACGTTACAAAACAACTTTATAAACAGCATGTCACTCACCGGTTAGTTGTACGCTCGCGCATGTGAAAGCCCAAAAGAGTCGATGGACGATAATCCCATATACAAAACAATTAATCTTCTCTAGAAAAACTGCGTTCAAGTATTTAAAACATTACAACAATACATGCCCAGTAATATTCTTGTAATGTTTTAAATACTCGAACGCAGTTTTTCTAGAGAAGATAATTGTTTTGTATATGGGATTATCGTCCATCGACTCTTTTGGGCTTTCACATGCGCGAGCCTACAACTAACCGGTGAGTGACATGCTGTTTATAAAGTTGTTTTGTAACGTCCCCATGCCAGTAATGTGAGAACCATGCATATGGTTTTGATGGTAAGGCTTGTGACTTTATTGTCGGATGGTTTATAAAGTGGTGTGACGTTTCTGCTGTGTGCAAGTTGTTGTTTTACGTGGAAGGGTTAGCGCTTGCCCCTTAGCCACCACGTATTAGCCTCGCATGACAGGCTGAGCGAACAGCGCGATCTCCACACAGGGAGCGCAGATTTGCACCTGTCTGTGTCCTACTGTCATTATTTGACAACCTCTAGCAATGGAAACACGCTTCAAATGCCCCGGAGTTCCCCTTTAATATCTATTCCACTGTGTTTAATATCTATTCCACTGTGTTTAATATCTATTCCACTGTGTTTAATATCTATTCCACTGTGTTTAATATCTATTCCACTGTGTTTAATATCTACTCCACTGTGTCATGGAGGTCTGACTTCAGACCAGCCCTTTATATCCTGCCAAGAAAAGTGAAAAGCAGTCTTTTACATGTTTTAAGCAACTTCTTTGGGTGTAAATCCTTTTTTTCGGGCTGTAAGAAAGCTGCAGAAAGCTGGTTTCATGCACGGGGAAAGATCTTTTTCTCTAAAACAATGTTAACATCGTTCTAAGGGACAAAGTTGACATAATCTTTTGGACAACTTGCAACAATTTGAAATCTTGCCACTAAAATTGAATTATAATTTCACATAGCTTTAAGTTATTGAACCAAGGGCTGTCAGGAAGTTATTTCTGCTCCACAGACTTCTTTTGTAATGTTCATTGTCAGTTTTTTTTAATCATTTAAAGAGTTCTAAAGACATCTTTTTCAGGTACTGATGAGGTTTGTTCTTATTTTGACTTTAGAGACGATGCTGAGAGCAGGTTGCCCGACCACAGCACAAAGCTGGTGGTGTCAGTCCCCAGAAATGAGGGCCTTGTCCCCGGCCGCCGTGACCACAGGCCCAGCACAGACGCTGCCCCTCCCACCCACACCACAGCGTCCTCTGACCGTCGCAGTGTCAGCCCCAGCTCTGACTCCAAGCAGAATGCCCAGTCTCCACAGACCAAGAGCCTGCTGCCACCACCCAGGCCCCATTTAGGTCCAGAAACCACATTCTCCTCCCAGGAATTCCCGGCTGGCGCCCAGTCGGACCCGGCAGGCTTCCAGCCTCTGTCCAGCTTAGGTTGTGACACCCAGCGCAGTCCTGCTGCCCAGGCCTGCACCTCTGGCCCCGGCGCCACATCTGGACCAGACATGAGGAAGGTGGGTGCAGAGAACCAGAAGGAGCAGCCGGAACCACCACCTCCTTCCTCTTCCCCGTCATCTTCCCTCACAGCCGCTCTGTCTCTCCCCGGGGCGGATCGAGCGCGCTCCCCTTCGCCGCAGTTTTCCCCGCTGAGGCTGACCGACGAACCGCCCGCCGTGTCTGTGCGGGATGCCTCGCGGCTCAGGTAAGCGGCTTAGCTCTCCTCCCTGCCCTGCCTTACCTAAAGCTTTTCCTTCTGTTCCAGCAGAATTGGATTTGACTAACAGCTTTGAGTAAACAAGTCCGAGGAGGGAAAAGATCAGATGCTCAGAGTTTGATTGAGTTTGACTTTCCTCTGCAGCATGAGGCGGATGGAACTGTAGTTTAGTTAAAACGCCGTGTGTGCAGTTTAACTGTGCCATTCATCCTGTGATTTAAGACTTTTCTGATAGATATTAAAAAGCACCTTTTAGTATTCATGCCTGGGCTGGAGTTATCAATCATTTCACTCATAACTGACTTCATTAGACCTACTTAGAGCCATGTATGTAAAGCACTTAATAAAGCTGCATTTTAACTCCATGTTGCTGCTCTTTCAGTAACTTTCATGTCGGTGCAGACTGCCGTCCTTTCAGGTCCAGTTTTGGGGATTTTGACACATTTAAAATAATAGATATCACCATGAAACTTCCTCAGTTGTTTACTTATACAAGTATGAAAAAAAATGTATTACAATTTTTAGAAATTGGTGTGTTTAATTATGCAAATTAGGCATAATCTCATTAAATATGCGCACATTTGCATATATTTCCGGAAGATAGATCTGAACACATGATAAAGCCAGGCGCAAAATTCTTTTTTTTTTCATTTTGTTTACAGACAAAATGAAAAGAAAATTACAGAGGGATTTCAGGACATCTGCTTTCCTTTCCTAGGAAATCAATATATACTGTGAATAGCCTAAAAAACGTTTCGCCATATTTTTGGACATTTAAGTAGCATACATTTAAGCCTTTGCAAAGCAGGAAGGGTTTAAACTAATGACTGACCTTCCTAAATATGTAAGAAAGTATATCCATCAGCACTGTACAAATCCTTCCAGCTGACAGCACTTTCATGTTGAAATCATGTGAAAAAACCCTGAAAATTGTCAAGTTGCAGGTGCTGATGACATCGAAACAGCCTTCATATCCAGAAATACAACACGCTCTGTAGGAGTCTTTATTCTGGTGTCAGGATGTTTCCTTATGAAGCCATAATTGTACATTTAAGGCGAGACACTACAGGTGAATAGGGTAATATTTTAACTGTCTTTGATCCTGACACTTGCTTCTCTTCCAGCTGTGAAAAAGAACCGCAGCCCCCGGCGGGGATGGATGTGGGCAGCCCGGTGAGGAAGGTCCCCGTGAGGATTGTTCACTCTGAGAGCAGCTCGGAGCGGGGGGGCCGAGCCTATCTGCCTCAGAGCTGCGAGACCCGCGGCGTAACCGAGCCGCCGCCCCCCATCCCGTCTCTGGCCGCGGCCGAGCGCCAGTCCTCGTCCCTGTTCAGCGCCTTCACCCGCCAGGGCGCACAGGACCCGGAGCAGACTTTGGGTCAGGAGTCCAGGACGGCTGGGGCTCAGCACATGGAGGACGATGCCAAGAGAGAGGAACTGGCAAGGGACATCATGGGTAAAGACAAGTCTCTGGTTGACATTCTGGACCAGAGCGGCAGGAAGACCACCATGGACTTGATGGAGGGACTCTTCTCGCCAGAGGAGAAGATCCTGGAGGGGTCCCAGCAGCGCAGAAAGGCCCCGGCGGGGTCCAGGCTGCCCACCTCATCCCCCAGAAGCGCAGACAGGTAGGACACATCAGAACAGATTTCACACAGACGGCTGGTGCTGGGACGTAGAAGTCTCCGGATGTGTGGAAATGTTCTCTTTCAACTCTTTTTTTTTTTTTGTTGTTTAATATTTTTATTGGGAGGTAAGGCACATTGGAATAGAAATCAATGTCACGTTTACATTGAGCATTGTATCACCACAGTGTCAGTTTGGGCAAACATATTGATACAGTCAAAATTACGGAAGCGTATTGCATTCACTGAAAAAAAAAAATCTGTTTTTTCTTTCTAATTTAATTTTGGGTTTGTTTTTCGGGGTAATTTTTTTCTGTTTTTCTGTTTTTCGTGGTAATTTTTTTCTGTTTTTCTGGGTATTTTTCCACACTGTTTTTCTGGCTATTTTTTTCTGTTGTTTGGGGTAATTTTTCTGTTTTTTGGGGGGGTAATTTTTTCTTTTTTTCTGTTTTTCGGGTTAATTTTTTTCTGTTTTTCTGGCTCTTTTTTCTGTTTTTTGGGGGGGTAATTTTTTCTGTTTTTCGGGGTAAATTTTTCTGTTTTTCTGGCTATTTTTTTCTGTTTTTCGGGGTAAATTTTTCTGTTTTTCTGGCTATTTTTTTCTGTTTTTCGGGGTAATTTTTTCTGTTTTTCTGGCTATTTTTTTCTGTTTTTCTAGCTATTTTTTTCTGTTTTTCGGGGTAATTTTTTCTGTTTTTCTGGCTATTTTTTTCTGTTTTTCGGGATAATTTTTTTCGGAAATATCGAGATACTTTGAAATCCCGCGAGATTATCCAGCCTGAAAGTGACTCCGGTGGACCTAAGGTGACTATCGACAAACTAATAGTTAAACCATCTACATGACTTAAAGACAGGACTATCTCCCAGTGTCTTAAACCCAGGTCAAAGTAAAACTTGATTAAACTAAACAAACCTTCCATTAAATCGAGCCCTCATAAAGGAATGAATGCGTTGATTGTTGCTTTCTAAACTAAAAAAAAATAAATTACCATCAAAAACAGAGGGAGAAAGAATTACCCCGAAAAACAAACCAAAAAATAAATTAGACAGAAAAACCGGAGTTTTTTTTTTTTTTTTTTTTAAATGAATGCAATATGCTTCTGTACAAAATAATGTGCATCTGGATGAGTTAGAAAAAAAAGCATACAGTCTACCTCCTCTAGTGTTTTTGGCTTGTTTTTTTCACAACAATTCCAGAACAATACACTATTTAGGGGGGGCTACTGAACTAACAGTTAAGGACATCTATATATAGCAAGTGAATAAGTATAATAAGTGTAATATGTACATGTGTGTGTATGCTGCTCAGTATAAATAAAAAAGACAGAAAAGGAAAAAGAGAGGAAAGAGAAGGAGAGAGAGAGTGAGTGGGGGGGTCCATCAATCAGGGGGCAGAGACTGAAGAAAATGGGAAAAAAAGTTAAAAAAGGATTCTTTGAACTCTTTTTAGCTGCTCTACTCTCTCATGAATCAATGAACTAACAGTCCGTGACAATCATAGAAAAGTGGACATTTCTAGAGCCCAACCAGAGATGAGGGAACAAAGGTTTGAGTCCGTCATCCTGCCCTCTGGTGGAGAAATGTTGCAGTTATCTCTCCAGCAGCTTTCATTTACTTTTCTTTAACAGATGTTTAAATTATTCAGCTTTTGCTGGCAATTTTTCCTTGAATATTCCCACATTTTACTAACATGGAAGGCATGTAAAACATTTTAGGCTTTGAGTCAGAAGTTAAACAGTGTTGAGACATCAAAAGAGTTTCTCTTTAGGATTGTAATGATTATGTGAACAAATATGAAGTTAATTTGTTCTATTTCCTCCTGAATTTGTCCAGTAAGGCGCCTCAGAGCCTTCAGTGAGCCTTCAGTGAGCCTTCAGTGAGCCTGTGTTTGCCTTTGTGTGTGTCAGGCGGGAGGAGGAGGACGTGTCTGCAGCTGCAGCAGCCTCCCTGGTCCCCAGCTCCTCCTACTACAACACATCAGCCCCCAAAGCCGAGCTCCTCATCAAGATGAAGGACATGCAGGGCCAGCTGGAGGAGCAGGACTCGGAGGATGAGCTGGACGTTGACCTGGCCAGTAAAAAGGTAGAACACTCACACGTTTACTGCAAAATAAATCAAATGGAGCATGTTCTGAATGAGGAAAATGGTGCGTTCTTGGTCCCCTCCAGCAGGAGCTGATCGACAGCTTGGCGAGGAAGCTGGAGGTTCTGCGGGAGGCCCGGCAGAGCCTGCAGGAGGACGTGGAGGACAACGAGGCGCTCGGCCGCGAGGTGGAGGCCACCGTGCAGCGCCTCTGCCAGCCCAACCAGCTCGACAAATTCTGCATGTTTGTGGGCGACCTGGACAAAGTGGTGAGCCTGCTGCTGTCGCTGTCAGGGCGGCTCGCCCGGGTGGAGAACGCCCTCAACAGCCTGGAGGATGAAGCCCCGCCGGAGGAGAAGGTAGCTGCTCTAAACACGTGACATCAGCTCCTTTCAGAGGCTATAACTCATGTTTTACATTAAGGATCCACCGACTCACCTCACAGAAACATTTCTACGATGTTAAAACTAGGGCTGGGCAACGATTAAAATCTTTAATCTAATTAATCACATGATTAATCACATGATTAATTGCGATTAATCGCATTTGTACGCAGAATCCAAAACTTAATTCAAAAGTAGTGTATAGCTTTTAGCATTTAGCTTTATTTTAAATGTGCTGCCATATGAATGAAAGTGCCATAACATTTGTTGTGCAAACACACTTTTAACATCAGCATCTTTCTGTAGTTTTTATGTAGAAGCCTCGCTCCACTGTCTGTTTCCTTGAATGACTTGCTGCTATCAGTTGTGTGTTTTGCCTTTAAGTGATATTTTAGACTGGAACTACTACGCTGAGAAGACAATTCAACTTGGCAGTGTTTACAGATGACTTTGGTTCTGTCGACTCCGCCGTCTGGAAGAACTTTAAAATGAAAATGGCCGAGTAAAAGTTCTGTACCCTTCTCCATGTTTGGTGGATCCGCCGATTACTTTCTTTTCCTGTTCCACAGCAGACAGCAGCAGACTTTTACAAAATAAAAGCCTGTGAGCAACAGACTTTTACAAAATAAAAGCCTGTGAGCGACAGACTTTTACAAAATAAAAGCCTGTGAGCGACAGACTTTTACAAAATAAAAGCCTGTGAGCAACAGACTTTTACAAAATAAAAGCCTGTGAGCAACAGACTTTTACAAAATAAAAGCCTGTGCGCAACAGACTTTTACAAAATAAAAGCCTGTGAGCAGCAGACTTTTACAAAATAAAAGCCCGTGAGCGACAGACTTTTACAAAATAAAAGCCTGTGAGCAACAGACTTTTACAATAATAAAATAAATAATAAAACACGGGTGGTTTGTGGCGTAGTGGGCTGAGCAGGCGCCCCATGTACAGAGGCTACAGTCCTCGCTGCAGCTGGCCCCGTTTCGAGTCCCGCATCGGACGGCCCTGTGCTGCGTGTCGTTCCCCCTCTCTCTGCCCCCTGCTTCCTGTCTCTCTGAACTTTCCTATCCATTAAAGGCACAAAAGCCCTAAAAAATGTTTTTCTGTTTTTAATTTTTAAAATGTTTTAATTTTTTTTTATAAAAACATGCGTTAATGCGCGATAAAATATTAATCGGCGTTAAAAAATTGATGCGTTAATGCGATAATAACGAGTTAACTCGCACAGCCCTAGTTCAAAGTGTTTAGTTGTGGGTTTGGTTTCATTTTCTTTTTGAAGCATGTGGCCAAAGACTCAGGTGTTTCCCCCCAGATGTGAATGTCCCTTTTAATGTGAATGTCCCTTTAATGTGCTCCGCTGAATGCTAACTGAACTCCGTCCTTCCTCAGCGAACCCTCACAGAGAAGCGCAAGCTGCTGATGAGGCAGCACGAAGATGCCAAGGAGCTGAAGGAAAATCTGGACCGCAGGGAGCGGCTGGTGTTCGGCATCATGGAGGCCCACCTCGACGCAGAGAGCCTGGACGACTATCGGCACTTCGTCAAGATGAAGTCCGCCCTCATCATCGAGCAACGCAAGCTGGAAGACAAAATCAAGCTGGGCGAGGAGCAGCTGAAGTGCCTGGTGGACAGCCTGCCGCTGGAGCAGAGGCCGCTGCTCTGACACGCTTCAGCTCCACCAGGAAGCGGCGGAGGAATCCTATTTAAACCTGCGGTTGTGTTTCAGTTCATAGCTCAGATGAAGCAAGCGGTTTGGCTGTTATAGGTCCAAGTTAATTCCTTACCCATCTGGATGAGGAGCCTCGGGAAATGATCAGTTGGAGCAGAAAAGATTTGTAAAAAAACTCAAAACAATGGCTTTTTTTCAGCCTGCGTGTTACATCGACTGTAATTAACTCGTCTGCAGCTCGTGCTTAAAGAAACTGGAATGAAAGAAGAAGGTGTTTTCTTTCTGAATGAATTCTAATGAACCTGAATCGGATAGACGTGCAGGTTCCTGAGGTGTAACTGGGCTCATAAAGCCGCACACGAACCCCGGGACCATCAGCATTCAGACATGTTAAAGGAGAATTCCGGCTATTTTACAAACATATCCCATCTGTTGGAGACCCAGGGAAGTTGGCCAAAGGGAAAAACGCGAGAAATTTTCATGCCCGCTGCGCAAAGTTGTCCGATTGCGTTGATTTCCATGAAAGCGGGCTCTATCAGGCAAGCTTTTAACCTTTCCTGAGGCTCTTAACGTGTATCAAATTACTTTTACCGAATTGGCCGCGGTGTCAGTAGCAATACAATTCAACCCAGGGGCTAACCATACCGTTAGCTAGCACAGACATGATACATTTTGAGATTTCAAAAACAGCGCACCTACCTCTCTCAGCTTCCGTGTTCCACAGGCGTGCGATCGCCGAAGTCATTCACTATAGTATTCCAAAATTGTCTTTTTGTCCACCAAAAACGACCCTCGGGAACCGAACTACACATTGCCATGTTTGTTATTGTGTCCTATCGAACAGCTGACTCGTTTCAACACCCATTTTCGCCGTGATGTCATGACGTGTCACATGACTGAAGCTGAGAAAGGTAAGTGCGCTGTTTTTGAAATCTCAAAATGTATAATGTCTGTGCTAGCTAACGGTATGGTTAGCCTCTGGGTTGAATTGTATTGCTACTGACACCGCGGCCAATTCGGTCAAAAGTATTTTGATACACGTTAAGAGCCTCAGGAAAGGTTAAAAGCTTTCCCGATAGAGCCCGCTTTCATGGAAATCTGTAAAATTGGACAACTTTGCGCAGCGGGCATGAAAATTTCTCGCGGTTTTCCCTTTGGCCAACTTCCCTGGGTCTCCAACAGATGGGATATGTTTGTAAAATAGCCGGAATTCTCCTTTAAGATGTAACGGTATTTTATAAACGATGACGTTTTAAAACATGAACATATGTGTATTAAGTATTCCACTCATAGTGCTAATAGGTGTGTGGATTTTATTTTTGTTGAACTAATAACTGAGCCTGGGCGTCCTGGTGAACCTCCTGAAGAGGACGACGGCAGAACGAAGCACAGAAACCAAACCTGCTCCCAACTTTCTGCATCTCGCAGTGCTTCCGGTCCCACTTTTATTTATGTTGTATCATAAGCTTGCTATCCTGCTGAATGTGTATTTAATTATCGTGCGTTTTCAGATTTTAATGATGTTCGGTAGTAATTTATTGTAGCCTTTTTTGAAGAAAGACAAAGACTTTCCCCGGTCTTTTAATTTGATTCATGCTTCGTGCTGTTTTTGGGATTCATCTGGTTTTAAGTGTCGTGTCCGACCAGGTATCTGCGGTCTCCTGATTGTGTGCGTTCAACGAGCTTTTTCACACGTCATTTTGAAGTCAAACTCTTTTGGTTTATGCTAGAATAAGACTTTACTGCTCCTTCTTCTCTATATACCTCATAGGTTTACATTCACGCTGCTTTTAGCTTGAGCTCCAATCCAAAAATCCTGACTGGTGTACTTAAAAAGCCTGAGGCACGGCAGGTGTTTCTCTGGAAGCTGAAAGGAAAGTTTGCACTTTACACTCTTTGTTTTGCTCGACATATACGAAATATCTACTCAAAGATGTGCCTACTGTAGCCTCCCATCACTGTGATCCCAGCGGACTGATGTGGGCATGCTGGGTACTGTGGTTTCATGCATGAAGTGTGCTCTTTCACCATCTTGAAGTCATTAAAATAATAACACAGAATAAAGTAGCAGAGTTGGGTTTTTTTCATTGGATTTTTAGCTTCAAAGCAAAAACATCAGATTTATCTTCAGATTGAACTTGTTTTCAGACACAAGTGCAAAATTAGCATGTTTTATGAGGACAACTCACCTAAATCTGCACTTTGGGACTCTAATATGATATGCAAAGCTGTGTTTTTTATTTAATTAGAGCATTTATGATGCTGCACCATTATGTTACTGCAGTAGAAATAATAAATGACACATTTGCTCTAGAGATAAGACTTAAGTGGCCTCCATAGTTTTCCTTTGAGACTCCAAAGAGGAGTCGAAGTGCAGTTTATGCCTGATTAGAATCACTACATCCCACAAATTGGACCAAATTTGCTGGTGTGATTTCAGCGACACAAGGTCTGCACTACAGCCAGGGTATGGTCGTTATAAAGTGGTCTGTCGTTGTTTCCTAAACTCCTTTAAGCTGGTTGGAAACTCTGTGAAGTTGATTTAAGATGGAAGGAGAGACATTTAAGGACTTAGGAAAAGATGATCATGCTTTAATGAGAGTCTGACCTCATTTGCACGGAGCGAATGTGTGTAAAACACTGAAAATGCAGCTGTTCAATGAATATTTATCTGATACTATCTTAACACAGAATCTATATCATATATAGGGATGGGAATTGATAAGATTTTTACGATTCCAATTCCATTTTCGATTCTGCTTAACGATTCGGTTCTTTGTCGGTTCCCTTATCGATTCTCATTTGGAGAAAAAGGACATCAAACCGGTCGATTAGCATCAACTTTGTTTAGTTTAGAAGTAACACGAGTCATGACCTCACAAACCCAACAACGGTGAGGTCCACATTGGTCTATCCTGGCCTGGGTAATTTAACTCTTCCTGCTCTGGTGAAAGGAGAAGCTGGAGGTAGATGTGAACTGGGGGTAGTACCACCAGCCTCTGGCTCTGAGCCAGTCAGGCTCTGTCTCTCATGATTTCATCTAAATGTAATGCCTGAGAAGGCATTCATTTAACCTTAACCGTTACTAACAGCAGCTTTTACAATGAGGCAAATGGCGCTAACATGATAGGCAGTGTTTGTTAGTTAGTTACCTGCAGTGTTAGCACATGGTTAGGACATGCTAACGTTGCTAACGTTGCTGGGTTCAGATTCACTGACGTTAATCATTCATTCATAGTTATTGCATGTTGGTAGTATTTCCTCCCTTTGGTGAAATATTCACTTTACAAGTTGCCCTGTTTTAGGGATGTGTAATCAAACTTTCGAGCGTTTGTACCGCTTGGGCGCCATGTTTACTGCTGGCTGCTGGCTGCGCTGGACTCGCCACGCAACGCTGCGTGGTGACGTCATTCGCGCCCACTGGAATCGATAAGGGAATCGTTTGCAAAATCGCCAAACGATTCCAAGGAATTGAAACACAGGGAACCGGTTCTCAACAAGAAGCGGTTTTCGAATTCCCATCCCTAATCATATATATCATATTAGTATAATAATACATGAGATAATGCTGTATTATCAGGTTTTGTAATCGATAAAGAACAGAAAAAGGCACAAAGGTGTATATATAAAAACAAACTTTTAGGAAGGTTCCAAAGCTAAAGATAGAACCCAACCCGGAGCCCGGTATTTGGTTTGACCCCAACGTGCTGCAGGGATGAGGAGGGACCCCTGGTGTCATGGTAACGGAAACGCAGCTCTTCTTATGACCTGGTGATTCTGCTCACAGAAAAACAGAGTAAATAAACATAAATATGGATTTTCTCCCAGTTGCAGCCACAGGATTATTTATGTAAACCAGAAGGAGAAACTCAACTCCAAAACCAACATAATCTGTCACCGATTTTGAGAAATCCAATTTAGAACAGTTTCAATCAGACAAAGGTGTTTTCATGTGTTTTAAGTCTGGTTTTAGTCTGACTAACACAGTAACTCAGCTCTGGATTTCACTGACATCATTCAGAGACTCTCCTTGGCTCTGATCTCTCTGATTCTTGTAAATCAGAAACACCAGAAGAAGCTTTGTAGAATTCAACTGAAGGGGTGTTTATTTCTAAGGAACCAGCGATCTGCTGTACAGGTTTTTATGTCCCGTCTGTGCCACATCTTTAAGTATGAATGAATAAGTGAAGTCGTTAGTTTAAAACGTTCATATTTAAGCAACATATCCCGATGATCTGTTTCCTTCAGATGGAGCAGAAAGGGAACGAGGTGGTTAATGGTGATCCAACGATGCGCCTCAGTTATTAACGAGCTGCGAGTGATTCACATATCAAACATTATCTCACTTTTACAGTTCTGTGCTGAAATATTTTACAGCTTCTCCCGACTCTTATTGCCCTCTTAGATGAAGGGTGTGTGTGCTTTGATCTTCTAGTCTCTGGTCTTTTCTAAGGTTGAATTATTTCTTAGTTCTTTGATTTACTCTCAGGCGGTCGTTTCTGTGAACTCTGTGTTTTTGGGTTTCCATGGTTTATTTACTTCTTGGTTTGTTCTCTGTTCCATGTCCTTAGTTTGAGCTGATACCTTTTATTGTGTTTTAGAGGCTGTGTTCGAAACCGCATACTACATACTACATACTGCATACTACATACTGCATACTACATACTACATACTGCATACTGCATACTACATACTGCATACTACATACTGCATACTGCATACTACATACTGCATACTACATACTGCATACTACATACTGCATACTGCATACTACATACTGCATACTGCATACTACATACTGCATACTGCATACTACATACTGCATACTACATACTACATACTGCATACTACATACTACATACTGCATACTACATACTACATACTACATACTGCATACTACATACTGCATACTACATACTACATACTGCATACTACATACTACATACTGCATACTGCATACTACATACTACATACTGCATACTACATACTGCATACTACATACTGCATACTGCATACTACATACTGCATACTACATACTACATACTGCATACTGCATACTGCATACTACATACTGCATACTACATACTGCATACTACATACTGCATACTGCATACTGCATACTACATACTGCATACTACATACTGCATACTGCATACTGCATACTACATACTACATACTGCATACTACATACTGCATACTACATACTGCATACTGCATACTACATACTGCATACTACATACTGCATACTGCATACTACATACTGCATACTACATACTACATACTGCATACTACATACTGCATACTACATACTGCATACTGCACACTACATACTGCATACTACATACTGCATACTGCATACTACATACTGCATACTACATACTGCATACTGCATACTACATACTGCATACTGCATACTACATACTGCATACTACATACTGCATACTACATACTACATACTACATACTTCCATTCTGCATACGGCATACTCATCGATCAGGCAGTATGCAGAGTGTTTACCCACAATGCATTTCGCTCCTGCCTGAGCCGAAATCAGCCGGCCTGAAGCTGATTTTGCTTAAGCTCTAAACTCTGTAAACTTTAGCAACATTTGAAACATTTTCAGGTGAGAAAGTAGTCGTTTAGATCCCCAACGTGTTGAAAACCTGACAAAATACCGGCTGTTTACAATTTTGTTCCCACGAACTCGGCGCTACTAAAGCTAGCCACAGTGAGCAACGCACTTCCGGTTATTTTCACAAAATAAAATACCCGTTGCCTTTTATCATAGGGAAAGCCATTAGGATACAATTGGTGCTTTTGTTTTGAAAACAGGAAGTGAACCTACCCTCGTCGTAGCTAGCTTGAAACTGCCGTTTTGACAGGAAATGACGATCGGCGACGTCACGTTACGTTGCATCTTGGGTAGTTTGAGTATGAGTAGTAACCTCATGATGCATATCCAACATTTCAGAGAATCTACTATGCATCCGGGAAAAAAGTCAATATGAGTAGTGGGAGTAGTAGGAGAAGTATGCGGTTTCGAACACAGCCCTGGCCTTACTCCCAGGTACCCTCGGGTCCCCTGTTTGGCCCTCAGCTCCACTTTCACACCTGTTTCCACTCAATCAGCCACAGCTGGAATCACTTCCTCATATGTCCCCCTCAGTATATAACCCCCTTGGTTTCTGTCCATCCTCATCAGATCTTTGACAGTCGTAGTTATTCCCTGTTGGCCTTTTGTGTTGTGTTGTGTTGTTTAGTGTCATCTGTTCCTTCATGAAATGCTAAATGTAATGTTTAAAAAATTATCTTTAAAAGCAAATGAAACATTTGTCGTAAAGCCGTTACGTTGTCAGATTTTAAAGATTCTTTTAAGAACTCTTTTAAAACTCAGCCGTCCTGAAACTCGATTATCATTTATTTAAATGTTCCTGAGGAAGAAGAACTATTGTGAAAAAAGCCCTGAAACTGTTTCCTCCCCTCGGGACCTGAAAGAAAGATAAGAGCTCACACACAGAAACTCAGTGACTGCAGCAGAGCTCGTATCCTGTCAATCATTCACCGTGACGCTGTGTTAAGGTCACTGCAGGATGAGGAAGTGTTGAGGTGTCTGGGAGAATAAAACAGCTCTGAACTTCTTGTTGAACACGGAGGAGAAGCTGCTCAGAAGAAAGGCTGTCAGGTACGTGACAAAGGTTTGACTTCCTCTGTAAAACCCACTGCTGTGTCATTAATAATGTTCATCACTCCAGTTCTTTCACAGCCAACAGGCTCTGTTTGCTAAATCTTCACATGAATCATTGTATTTCGCTGTATCTGAATTGATGAAAAAGAGAAGAAATCGTCTTTTTTTCCTTGTATCATCGAAGCTAAAGGAGGAGTGAGACCAATAAGTTTAACTTCCTTTTGTTTTTGTCATGTTTGTTCCATAAAAGTCCATGAAAGAGCCACAGCAGTGAGCACAAGGGAAGGCATTGTTTCATGCTTCCTCTTACGCTGCTCAGACGAGCTGAAGAATAATATTATAAGAATAAATAATGATTATTGTACTTTTTTAACATATGTGATGAAGCAGAAAGACACAGGAACAATCTGACTGCTTAAAAAGGATTAATCCTATTATACCTCTACTCTTTGTTTATGAGAATCTGATTACAAAAGGTCATGAACTGACGCATCATTTCGTAATAAAACCACACCTGAAGGACGTTAACGAGGCTGATCGCTCGATATCTCAGTTTATTTATGTCAGAATTTACATTTTTCAGGTTGTTGTTTTTCAACTTTTGTTCCAGTTGACTTCTTGATCAGTTCGTCAGAGTCTGATATTTTCTCCAGCTCGACTCTTTTTTGAGGTCGTTTGGTTCAGTTTGTGGTAATTTTGGTTGGTTTTCACGGGTTTGTGGAGATATCTTTGTTGTTGGTGATTTAATTGCATCACATCGTATTAGGGCTGGGCGAGTTAACTCGTTAATTATTTAACGCCGATAAATATTTTATTGCGCATTAACGCAGTTTTTTTCCTTTTTTGGGGGGCTTTTGTGCCTTTTAATGGATAGGAAAGTTCAGAGAGACAGGAAGCAGGGGGCAGAGAGAGGGGGAACGACACGCAGCACAGGGCCGTCCGATACGGGACTCGAACCGGGGTCAGCTGCAGCGAGGACTATAGCCTCTGTACATGGGGCGCCTGCTCAACCCACTACGCCATGGACCAGCCCTGTTTTACTATTTATTTTATTTTGTAAAAGTCTGTTGCTGTCTGCTGTGGAACAGGAAAAGAAAGTAATCAGCAGATCCACCAAACATGGAGAAGGGTACGGAACTTTTACTCGGCCATTTTCATTTTAAAGTTCTTCCAGACGGCGGAGTTGACAGAACCAAAGTCATCTGTAAACACTGCCAAGTTGAATTGTCTTCTCAGCGTAGTAGTTCCAGTCTAAAATATCACTTAAAGGCAAAACACACAACTGATAGCAGCAAGTCATTCAAGGAAACAGACAGTGGAGCGAGGCTTCTACATAAAAACTACAGAAAGATGCTGATGTTAAAAGTGTGTTTGCACAACAAATGTTATGGCACTTTCATTCATATGGCAGCACATTTAAAATAAAGCTAAATGCTAAAAGCTATACACTACTTTTGGATTCATTTTTGGATTCTGCGTACAAATGCGATTAATCGTGATTAATCAGGGAAATCTTGCGATTAATTAGATTAAACATTTTAATCGTTGCCCAGCCCTACATCATATATAATGTCATGTCCCGGTTACTTTACCAAGCTGTGAGGAATGTGATGATCGTTGCCGTGGGAACACTCTAACTCAGTTCTCCCTACAGTGAAATACTGCTGATTGTGTCTCTTTAATGCTAATCTAAGTCACTATGTAGTTGGTTTGCCACATCTGTGCAGGTTTAAGCTTTATGTTGCATTTTCTTCTATATTTGATGTTGTTTCTTCGTGTCATTTTATTGATCTTATGCACGTTTTTGTGGACATTTTGTGTCTTTGTACCCAAATTCCGTCAGCGACTATCATTGTGTGATTGTTTTTCATCCTTTTCTTTGATATTTGCTCCTTTTTGTTCAGTTTTTGTCTCTTTTTCGTGGTTTTCTCAATCAGTTTTTGTCATTTTGGGTCCTTTTGTCCTTTTTGATAATTTGGTTTGGATATTTGACACGTTTGCTTCTGTAAGTCTTCGTAGACTTTTTTCTTTTGTACTCTGTGTTTGCTTTGTGATCACCTGGATCTGTTTACACCCGTTGAAACTGTGACTCTGACAGGTGTGCCTGGAGCTATATGGCTTCCTGGCCCAGTGTCCGGTACACCCACGATGCCCATTTATGTTAACACATCCCCAGCTGTGAGCTTTGGCCTGTTTGGTTGTGTAAACATTAAGTATTAACTATGATTTATGAAAACCAAACGATTAAAGATGATCCCATATCTTTGTTGCCATGGTGCTGACTCGGGGAGGAGGTGTTTTTCTCTGCTAATGAATACCTGTGTCTGTATCCTCTCACAGGGAGCTGCAGGGTGCTTGTTTGCCAGGTAACCCAGGTGACCAAAGAGCATGAGAAAAGAAGGCGACCTGCCCGGACAAGAGAAGGTAAACAAGATCTCTGCTGCTGGATGCGAAGTCTGACTCTTATTCGGCTGTGATCTCCTGATGTCAGCCAGTGTGATCAGGACTTCCTGGGTGGCTTGAGGCCCCGCTGAGGCCCCGCCGGGGCCCCCTTTGCCATGGCTTACTTGGCTCACACGGCCCACGCACAGTTTGGCGGCCTGTGGCTGGCCTGCATCGGCTGGACGCTCACTGCTATGGCTCTGGGGCTCATCCAGTGGAGGGTGTGGCAGGTGTCGAACACGGAGGTCATCACCTCCGGCGAGGCCTGGATAGGAATCTGGAGGGCCTGCTTCAACAGCCACACCGCAGTGACGGACGGGCTCAGAACCATGCACTGCAGCTCCATCAGCCTGACGGAGGAAAACACGCCGCCTGAGATCGCAGCGGCTCAGCTGCTCATGCTGCCGGCCCTGCTGCTGGGGCTTTGTGGCTACGCCTGGGGCATTTACACCATGAGGAACGCCTACTTCGGGGTGAAGAAGAGTTCCCTGGTCCGCGTGGGTTTCATCAGCACCGGGGCGCTGTTTCTGACGGCCGCTGGGATGTCACTCATTCCTCTCCTGTGGAATCTGAGCTCAGTGGTGACCAATCGGACCGTCGTGTTCCCACCTGAGTTCAAGCTGCCCGAGTCGCCCGAGTCGCAGCGCGTGGGCTGTGGCATCTGGGTCGGGATGCTGGGGGCAGTCCTGATGGTTTCCTCCGGGATCATTTTCTGTTCTTACAGGTTACCTGTGAAGTCTCTGGCCAGCATCCAGGCGTCTCTGGAACAGCTGGAGCAGGACCTCAGGGGGGTGATAACCCCCGCTGGGAAGGATAACCCTGCGTTCGAGTGTGATGAACACTTTTAATCCGTGTTGTGCTGATGTTCGGCTCAAGCTCTTTCATAAGAAGCAGAGACTTTGGAAACACAAGTTACACATTTATACTAAATCTTACCAAGTATATTTGTCTCATTGAGTATCTCATTACATGTAATATCAGACACAACTGCCTAACAAGTACTATTTCAGCCAGATATAGGGACTTGTTTGAAGACAATACATCTGGAATATCTTGTTAAATGAAAAAGTCTTGAAAACATCTTGTTCTGAG
This sequence comes from Odontesthes bonariensis, assembly GCF_027942865.1. Classification (NCBI taxonomy): domain Eukaryota; kingdom Metazoa; phylum Chordata; class Actinopteri; order Atheriniformes; family Atherinopsidae; genus Odontesthes; species Odontesthes bonariensis. The sequence continues at coordinate 7,488,804 of NC_134516.1, forward strand.
TCGGATCTCATATGAAACAAGCTTTTTTTTTTTTACATTTGAAGAGGTTTTTAAGCTAATTTCAAGATCACTTTTATCTAAAAAGTCTTAAATATCACATCTTATTTCAAGAAATCTGGACAAGCCGATTTTCACTAGTTCCATTGGCAGATTTTTTTTGCTTATCTTGAAATTGGCTTAAAAACCTCTTCAAATGTAAAAAAAAGCTTGTTTCATATGATATGTGACTCAAAACAATTTGTTTTCAAGACTTTTTCATTTAACAAGATATTCCAGATGTATCGTCTTCAAACAAGTCCCTATATCTGGCTGAAATAGTACTTGTTAGGCAGTTGTGTCTGATATTAAGTGTAATAAGATACTCAATGAGAAAAATATACTTGGTAAGATTTAGATTTTTTCCAGTGAGGCTGAGATAAACGTTTTAGCTCAGATCTGAAGTAGAAGAGGCCATCATGTGATGAGGTTGCAGCTATAAGAGATGAATGGAACGATGTTACTGAGGTCGTAGTTTTAGCTGTTTTCATGCTGTGTCACCCATGTGTTAAATCTAGTTCAAACGGAGTGATCTGACTCAACATCTGAATGATTAACTGATGCATGTAATGCAGAGTCATAGCTATCTATTTCCTCTTTTCTCAAACAGGTTTTGGTCTGACAAACACGTGGTCTCGGGACTCGGTGTAATTACAAAGACTTCTTCCTGTTCCGTTTCTCCAAAATGAATAAATTCTCTTATTTCCACGTCTGTAAAGTTTGAAGCAATTTCTCAGTCAACATTTGGGGATTTCAGGTATATTGTGTTTCAATTTAAGCATAAATGTTAATATAGCATGTAATTTGTTCCGATGCTACCTTTTGTTCCGATGACCCCACACTGCTTCAGTGATGTTGAGGTCCGGGCAACTAGGCTTTGCTCTCAGAAATCTGTTACATTAAAGCATCTTTCTGACATTACTCACATTTTCTAGCTCTTTTGTTATTCAGGGGAGGTCCATCAGACCTGCTGCCACTGATTTTCAGCCCACTTCTTGTGTCCTTTGGCACAGCTCAGCCTTTTCTCCCTGTTTCCCTTCCTTAAGAACGGCTTCCTGACAGCCACCCTTCCATGGAGCCCATTTCTGATGAGGCTTGGGCCAACAGCAGATGGATCAGCTGAAGCTCCAGATGCATCTCTCAGCTCCTGTGTCAGGTCTTTGCTGGATGTTTTCCTCTTTCTTAAGGACATCACTTTCAGATCTTGTTCATCTGCTGTGGATAGTTCTTTAGGCCTGACACTTCTTCTTCTGTCCTCCACTTGTCCAGTTTCCTCAAATGTTTTAAGGACACACTGCACACCATGCTGAGATATGCCATGTTTTCAGCTAACAGCTCTTTGGGAATCACCTTGTTGCTGCAGAAATCCTGTTTTCTGTCTGTCACACTGTGTTATCTTTGCTGTTTTATTACTCATGCAGCTAAAGAAATGGGAACAAATGATGTGTCTCTGTGACAGGCTGCTGGGAACAAAGTGCCTAAAGATCCAGTTTAAAACGGCTTCTTTGCTAAGTTGTCTGTTCTGTGTGGACACAACACTGGTTCATCCCTTGAGTTAGGAGCCTTTTTCCTGCCTGAATGGTTCACAGGTCAGAGTTAAGTGGCTTAACAAAGAAAAAACACATAAATCTGAACTGAAAACGGCTGAAAAAGGCAGAAAATGTCCAAATAAAAGCTATCGATCGAGACCTCTGTAAAATATTACAGGAAAGTCTGACTGCTTGGAAGGAAAATGTAAAGAAATGAGATCTGGATCAGGACTTCTGCTCCTTTAGATTCATTTACTTTATCTGTTCCATCTAATAGATTTGACTCACTTCCTTAATTTTGTTGCAAAACGACGACTTTTAGTCATAATTTACTCTTTTTTTCAGTATAAAAGCATTAACTTTCCTCACTTTTGTCCTGTGGGATCGTTTGAATCTTAACTAACTGAACATCAGTGTTTTAATCTTGAACTTTTCTGCAAAAAGAACAGTTTTATTACTCATGCAGCTAAAGAAATGGGAACAAATGATGTGTCTCTGTGACAGGCTGCTGGGAACAAAGTGCCTAAAGATCCAGTTTAAAACGGCTTCTTTGCTGAGTTGTCTGTTCTGTGTGGACACAACACTGGTTCATCCCTTGAGTTAGGAGCCTTTTTCCTGCCTGAATGGTTCACAGGTCAGAGTTAAGTGGCTTAACAAAGAAAAAACACATTAATCTTAAAATGCTCAGGTACAAGGACTGGACTGAAAATCAGAAAATGTCCAAAGAAACACTTTGAAAGCTGGAGAACTAGTTATCAATAAAAAAATGAAAAAAAAATGAGTGGAATCTTTTTCTTAAATATTTTATTCAAAAAAAGCAAAAAGCTCATCTCCAGAATTTCAAACCATCTGTATCAACGTTCCTCTGGTGATGGACAGTCCCATCGCCGCACCCGTCCTGCCTGAACCCCCCACCTAAAGGAAGGATTCTAACAGCCAGTCGGGTTAAGGAAATCCAATTGAGGTAACATTTTATTTCACTGCGCACACCTCAGGGGGGTGAAAACCACTGGTGTTGCTTTAACGTCTCCACATCTTTTACAGATGCTGGGAGAACCCTGGTGTGGCGGTAGGATCAGCTGATCCCGGGACTGTGTCCCACAGGTTTACTGCAGCTGCATTATTTAATCCATCAGACAAATATCCGTGATTCTCACCCAACGATTGTGAAACATCTCTTTTGAGGAACTTCTTACAGAACACAGATTTAAGAAAACGGCTTTAAAAGGAAGCGCTGACACCACATTATATCAGGTTCGACTTTTCTTTGCACAAACTGCTGCAGGACAAAAATGATCCGTGTTTAAAGGACTGTTTGACTGTCGGCCAGAAAAGTAATCCTCTAGATTTTGATATATTTGATTACAGAATGAAACCCTCAAACATAAATTAAGGACGACACTGGAGATATTACACATAGCATACCGTTCAAACACACTAATACTGAACAACATATACAAGTAAAGCACATATATCAGTTTTTTTTTTAAAAAATGTTTAAATTGTCAAATGTGATGGTTTTTATGTCAATTTCAGTTTTTTTTAATATCACAATCTTATATTGGTGCAGTTGTTCAAATATGGCACACAGAGGCCATAAATGCAAATGATTCAAATGAACAGAAACAAATGTTTACACACTTTTTTTAACTGTACAGTTTACAAAAAGAGACTGTCCAGTAATCCAGCGATCTGAGCACACACACCGTGTCCAACTCGACTCCGTCTGCTAAATGCCCTGAATGTGATGCAAAGAGGACGCCAACAGCTGAGTGGAATGAACGGCCTCGTGTACAAAAAGACTGCAGCTTCCATGTCATTTAGGAAAAACACCGAGAGGGCACAAAACGACGCTCTATACAAAGAAAATAGGAGGGAAATTAGGAGTATCAAAAGAGGGTTTTTGCAGAAGAAAAACAACTTGATGCATTTGTTGAACTGGTCAAGAATTTTTTTTAAAAACCTGTAAAAACAAATAATAAAGAAGAAGAAATAGAAGAGTTCCTGTGGTTCGTCCTGTGGCTAATAGCTAAAGCACAGCTGGGAGGGAAAAAAATTCTATTTCTTTTAAAGTCCACCTTCTTCTCAAGATTACCAGGCTCTGCTTTAGATGATGTTGCCTTCAGAAATCCAGCCGGCAGTCGGACCTCAGCGGGTCTGCTTCCTGAAATCTGTGACCACGCCCCCTTTCCTCTCTAAGGAAAGGCGCCCAACTCAGACAGGCTGCAGGCCACGGCCGTTCGATTCGCTCAGCAGTGGGATAAGTTAATGAAACAGCCACCGCTGCGTCATTCTGAGATCATTTTGGACTTTGTGGGGAGAAAAAGAACACATTTCAACAGCAGTGTGTAAATGTGAGACATGTGGATGGGACGCTCAGACGTGGGCGGTGGAAGCAGCTCACACCTGCTTCCGCTGGTAAGTGGAAACATGCTCCCTGGTAACCTCCATTTAAAAATAACGACATTAAAAGCTGCTTCTGACAGGCCTAAGAGTGGAAATGGCAACACAAATGAAATGCTTACTTTCTCTGTGGGAACAAATTTGAATCTTGCTGCTCGAAACATGAGCAACTGCTAAAAATCTAAAAGAACGTGTAAACATTCAACTTTTCAGATCTTGAGTGGAACGTTTGGGCTTTGGGACACCAAAATATTCTGGTTTTGTATTTAAAAGAAAATCACGTTGGCTGCCACTTTACTTCCTAAAGAGAAAGCCGACTTAAAGCCGTTTCACTCGTCAATACCGACGACATTTTCCGTTTTGGGTGACCGGTTTAGTTCAGTTTGGAACAGCATTAAAAGCAAAAAGCTCGTCTTTGTAAATGTGGGTCTAAGACTGACGTGGAAGGGTGTTGCTCCAACAAAACGAGCAGCTCGCACTCAGAGAGCCGGAGACCCGCCGCCGTCTGTAGCTCAGCCTCAGCCCCGCCCTCACACATGGAAGCCCGAGTCCAGTCTGTTTTTGATCCAGATGGTTTGAAACGGAACGAAAACACATACATACAAAATAAAAATTTAAAAAAAGATAAGAAAAGGAAAACAAAAGATTCAGAAATGTCGGGGGGGTTTAATCATTCCAAAGTCCGCCGGTCTGTTCTTGATACACCTCGATGACGTCCTCGTCTTCCATTCCCAGCTGACGGAGACAGACAGCACAGACACGGGTTTCAGTTAGAGTTCGGCTCCCCTTAATGTCCTTATTTCAGTTACACTGCTCAAAATCCCATCTGCAGCACAAACATCACAAAGACTATTTACAGAAAACAGTGTCGAGGCACAGCGACGCTCCTTCGCTCTGACGATAAATCCAGAACCGCCAGCTTTAAAAACACCGAATCAAAACGGGAATCTTTCCGTTTCCGGAACCTCCAAAAGCATAAAGTTGTAAGACTTTTGAATGCAAATAAAAATGGGCTCCTCCTTTGGAAGTAAAAACTAAAGGACTTGATGAGACCTTGATTATGATAGAATTCACAGTGTGTCTGTTCTGATTTTTTTTTAACTTCTTCTTCTCTTGTGGCAAACTTAGCGTACGCTGATGAGAAAGGTGCTGAAGACATAAAATGCATCTGGACTAATTCAGTTTGTTGATCCAATAATAAACTGGCAGCCAACTGGGGAATGGGGAACACTCATTTCAAGATGTTTCATCAAATATGAACATAAACTGAAATAATTGATGCACTGAAGGATCCTAAAAACAAAAGAAGCTCCCTCAAACCAACTCATGATGCTGTGGGAAATCCTAACAAGCATTTCCACTATTTTTCTGACGTTACACAAACAAAACCTCTTCAAATTAAACAGCAATGAAAACAACGATAGGCTACAGCCTTCGCTTTAACTACATGGGGTCTTCATACAAGATTCCCAAGAACTTCTGAGCCTGAGTGTAAGACACGGCCCAGTAAACCTGGATCAACAGGCACGTTTATAGTTTAATGAAAGCTGGAGGAGTAGAGGAACATAACACAAGAAGCTCTGCATCAACACGGGTGTCAGCGAAAGGGAAACGTGGCGAGAGGATGAAGCTGTAAGAGACATGTTTACCTCTTTTGGAGTTTGGTTGTCTGCGATTCTCTGCCCTTCGAACAGAAACCTTAGTGTGCTTGCTGGGACGCCCTGAAAACGAACACACAAAGAGACCCCGAACGCTGCTGAGACTGTACGGCAAAGCGTTTCCTCATGATCTAAAGGTTTTAAAAACGGAGGCATTTCTATGTGCTTTACGTACACTACGCCCGTGATAAATCCCCTCCACCCTCTTACCTGTCTCTGGCTGTAAGACTCTTTCAGCTTCTTTAGATGTGTCGTCATTTTCACTTTAAAGTGGATTTCACTGCTGTCCTGTGGCCAGAAAGACAAAGTGATGAGCAGTAGTCCTGTATTTATGCTGGTTGCAAAGTAACACAATTATTTCTGTAAGATGTTGAGGAAAAGGCAGAAACAAGATGGCAGATTGTGAATAAAAATCAAGAAACATTCTGGAAAATATACCACAGAAGAAGAAATATTCTGTTAAAGGATGGTGGACTCATTCCTGACCTTTCTTTCTATTTAACAAGTAAGCTATTAACCATCAAATGCATGACTAAACATAGACATGATGGCAAGTGGAACTGATGTTTCAATTAATTTAATCAAGAAATAAGTTGTTTATTCATTTTGTTAAAGTGAAACAACATAATAAAGTACATCAACACAATTTAAGAGCTTTAAAGCACAGTTACTGTGCATATAAACAGCCACAGTATACAGTGCTTTCTGGCTATATGAAACCTTTTTGCATTTGTACTTTGGTTACAGTAGTGCAGATGGGCTTTTAAAAAAAAATAAGAATAAACGAACCGTTTCCACATAACTTCAAACATAAACTTACACAAGACTCAATGGACCATTCAACTCAATAAATTATTTCATAAAAACGGTCATATTTGCTAATATCACGCGACATGTTAAAACCTACCTGTCCAATCACTTTTAATTTTATGTACTCGCCATCCTTCTTATCCCCTCCATCTTGACTGGATGGTTTTGTCTCCTAAAAATACAAATAAAACAAAGTAAATGCATTTTTTAAAAAAAGAGCAAGAAACGAACAAAAATCTTCTTGAGCAAAACATACACACGAGCACAAACATCTGCAAGGCCTGAGACTTTCACGTTGCTAATTTCCCCCAACTCTTTCTCTCCTGGATCTGGATGCTCCAGAATCTAAATTTAACCAACACCAGCAGTTTCACAGCAATGCTTTAAACCAGATGAAAGGGAAGCTTACTGCTAACAGGTAAATAAAGTGTGAGTTTGAGGCCCGAGGCTACATAGGCTAACAGTTAGCATGTTAAATAACCAGATAACGAGGAAACGGCTACAAAAAATACTAATTAGACATTTTCCGTGTCACACCAGCAGAAAAACAGTTAGGACTCTTAAAAGCTCCCATCTTACCGTGTCTGACATGTTTCTCCTCTCTGTGTGCTGTAGAAAATTCCCTGACAATGGATGTAGCGTTAGCTTTGAGTCGCAGCTGAGACTGGATGTTATGAGGGGTCTACATTTACCGGAAGTGAGGCAACGAGGTGTCTTCAAAATAAGAGCGTGGCTTTAAGTTTGTTTTCGTGAGAATACTACAAAAAATATAAAGAACAAAGTCAACATTAAATGTCTGAAATTACGTTTTACTCTTGGGAAACTGCGGCTTCAAGAATATCACTTTGTATATTCAACAATGAATACCTTCTGCAACACCAGCATTATCATCATAGTTGTAGGAGCTATTTCTTTGTTTTTAGCCATATAAATTAATTTATTTTATATTATTTGCTTAGTTTTTGGTTGATAATTAGCATTTTTGTTTAATTTGAGTTGTTTAGGATAAATTGGTTTGTAATTTATTTAATTATTTTTTTTGTTTGGGAAGTGGGCGTTTCACATAAATACTTGAGTTTTAGGGAGCTCTGGGCGCACTTGGGAAGCAAGCCACGGAAATCAGAGCCAGGAGAGGCAAGAAGGGATCTCATAAAGCTTGTCATGTTCTGTTTTGGCTGCAAAGTCGGAATAAAACCCACGATGAACTGCATTTTTGACGTTTTTGGACCTTATTGCGTAAACCAGAAACCCACAGTGCGTCAAGTCACTATTTGAGTTCTGTTTTAATTTTAGTTTGATAACCTTAAAGACAAAAGTTTTTTCTTTTCGTTTATTATTATTTTCACAGACAAATAGTCACTACAATAGTTTTTGTATTTTTGTGGCCAGCTTTGAATCATATAATAATCTCATTGGGGTTTACTTACAATCTAGTTACTACTAGATGTTAAACATCTTAAGTAAATACTGTTACACGTTGAAGTTATATACAGATAAAACGCAGCTATCGCATATATTAATTTGTGAGGTTTTCTCTGACATCAGGCGGTGTTGTTGTTGGACTCGGGGTGGCTCCATCAAGTGTACACAAATAAATAAAATCGCTTCCGGCCAATTCATATCGATATAAAATACCGAAGGTGTCTTTTCCTTAAACAGTGGCGACTCGTACTTTTATTTTTTATCAGAAAATTTAAAACACTTCCGGTAATAATTTACACTTTACTCGTTAGCTTGATGCAAACTGAGGGCGATCTGCGAGTGAAGCTACCGTTAACCAGAGTGTAAAGTGTCACAAAATGAAAGCGGTCGAATAATTTAGCCTTTTAACCGCCACACAGACGCGGGCAGGCCGTGCTGGACCATCGGTTACCCTGGTGATTTTTTTCATTGGACACACTGTGTGGGCTAAACCGACAACCGTCGGGCCTCGTCGTCGTGGCCCAGCAGGACTCGGAGTGAAGTTGGGAGCGGACTGCCAAACTTCTGCTTCCTCCGGCGGCTCTCCGCGGGGCCCGGGGCTCCTGTCACCGGCCCTGTGGATGAGGAAGTGAATACAGATCCAGTCAACCGACAGGTGATGTTATACACGCGATAGAGATTGCTTCACAACGTCCATTTGTCTGTTGAACGGTTGCTTTTTACGGTCCTGCTGAGCAGACGAGCTTTAGCATTAGCTGTGCGGCTAGCAGCTAACTTTAGCATTAGCTGTGCGGGTAGCAGTTAACTTTAGCATTAGCTTAGCCGGACAACTTCCCTGGCCTGACAGTTAGCTGTGCAACCAGCCCTCGGTTGACGTTGACCACTTAGCTTCCCGTATCTGCTTCATGTTTTGTTAAATGTGTTTCTGGCTTACATGTCAAGATAGCGAATAAATCTTGATGCATATTTTGGCATAAATGTAAAACTGGCTAGCAACAGTTGTTAGCTTCCGCGGGGCTGTTGTACTAGCAAGTTATATTAAAGCTTAGCTAATTATCTACTAAAGGTGGCCATAGTGTTGTTAACTTTGCTCGGACGAGTGACTGGATCTCGTTAGCCAGCACAGAGGAGAACGTTATCAGTAAGAAATGTTAAAGCTAATGTTAATTTAGTTGGTTTTCTTATCAACGTGATGGAGTTGTCGGATTTTGCGTCACTCGCATTAATCAATTAGTGATGATCACAGACTCCCATCATCAACATCCAACACGCTCCTCATCATCAGAAGCCACGCTGACTTGCATCTCCAGCCTCACTGTGTTTAGTCTGTTGGTGCTGATGCTGTGCCACAGAAACATTTCGACTTCTAATAACTAACATATAACAAAAACCTTATGACAACTTGTGATGCTTCTGTCAAACTGCATACAGGGTTTTTAACTCATGGATGACTATTAAACAGCTTTTATTATGTACCCAGGTTTATACTCATATGTACTCTTTCATATCTGCCCCATTTGAGTCTATAGCTAAACATGCCTTTGTAGAGGACATGGAAAATACGTAATGTGATGTTTATCTGTTGCTGTGTTGGTCAAATTTGTATTTATAATAATTGAGCTTTTATTAACTCAACCAGCATCATTGCTACATCATTGTAACTGTAAAAACACCCAACACATCATAACAATAATGCAGAAGTCATATGAAAACCTCACCGATAAAGAGCTGCAACACCTTTAAAAAGGAGAACATCCAGCAACTGGTATTATTTTATGACATCTAATTTTTATAAATGCAATCATTTTTTAAACGAGTCACCGTGACATTTAGACATTTACTGTGAACAGTTATGCAACAACATAAGCTTTCATTGCTCTTTAACTTGTGACATGTCATTAGCTGGTTCTCTGTAATGAACCGTGACAAAACGCTTCAGCAAAACAAACCGAGTCAGTCACAAAATAATTAGAAGCAGAGGAACCCAGCGCCAAACTGCACTTGACCCGATTCCCTGAGGTCTTAATGACATGTCTGGGACAAAATGCCACCGAACGACCGCACGACAGCTTCTCTCTCAACCATGAATGTGTCCCTTTTGAGATGGGTCGTCCTCAATGACACTTGAAGCCTGCTATTAAAATGTGATGGAGCATTGGTAAACGGCCAGAGAGCTCTCACAAGTAGGATCCATAAAGCAAACCACTCCAAATACTCAGCTGGCCGTTTTATTTCTTGGATGGGAAGGTAAAGGATGGGAAGGTAAAGGATAGGAAGGTAAAGGATGGGAAGGTAAAGGATGGGAAGGTAAAGGATGGGAAGGTAAAGGATGGGAAGCTAAAGGATGGGAAGCTAAAGATGGGAAGGTAAAGATGGGAAGCTAAAGGATGGGAAGCTAAAGATGGGAAGGTAAAGATGGGAAGGTAAAGATGGGAAGCTAAAGGATGGGAAACTAAAGATGGGAAGGTAAAGGATGGGAAGGTAAAGGATGGGAAGGTAAAGGATGGGAAGCTAAAGATGGGAAGCTAAAGGATGGGAAACTAAAGATGGGAAGCTAAAGATGGGAAGGTAAAGATGGGAAGCTAAAGGATGGGAAGCTAAAGGATGGGAAACTAAGGATGGGAAGGTAAAGGATGGGAAGGTAAAGGATGGGAAGCTAAAGATGGGAAGCTAAAGGATGGGAAACTAAAGATGGGAAGGTAAAGATGGGAAGCTAAAGATGGGAAACTAAAGATTGGAAGCTAAAGGATGGGAAGGTAAAGATGGGAAGCTAAAGGATGGGAAGCTAAAGATGGGAAGGTAAAGATGGGAAGGTAAAGATGGGAAGCTAAAGGATGGGAAACTAAAGATGGGAAGCTAAAGATGGGAAGGTAAAGATGGGAAGGTAAAGATGGGAAGCTAAAGGATGGGAAACTAAAGATGGGAAGCTAAAGATGGGAAACTAAAGATTGGAAGGTAAAGATGGGAAGCTAAAGGATGGGAAGCTAAAGGATGGGAAGCTAAAGATGGGAAGGTAAAGATTGGAAGGTAAAGATGGGAAGCTAAAGGATGGGAAGCTAAAGGATGGGAAGCTAAAGGATGGGAAGGTAAAGATGGGAAGGTAAAGATGGGAAGCTAAAGATGGGAAACTAAAGATTCGAAGCTAAAGGATGGGAAGCTAAAGGATGGGAAGCTAAAGGATGGGAAGGTAAAGATGGGAAGCTAAAGGATGGGAAGCTAAAGATGGGAAGCTAAAGATGGGAAACTAAAGATGGGAAACTAAAGATGGGAAGCTAAAGGATGGGAAGCTAAAGGATGGGAAGCTAAAGGATGGGAAGCTAAAGATGGGAAGCTAAAGGATGGGAAGCTAAAGGATGGGAAGCTAAAGATGGGAAGCTAAAGATGGGAAGGTAAAGATGGGAAGCTAAAGGATGGGAAGCTAAAGGATGGGAAGGTAAAGATGGGAAGCTAAAGGATGGGAAACTAAAGATGGGAAGCTAAAGATGGGAAACTAAAGATGGGAAACTAAAGATGGGAAGCTAAAGGATGGGAAGCTAAAGGATGGGAAGCTAAAGGATGGGAAGCTAAAGATGGGAAGCTAAAGGATGGGAAGCTAAAGGATGGGAAGCTAAAGATGGGAAGCTAAAGATGGGAAGGTAAAGATGGGAAGCTAAAGATGGGAAGCTAAAGATGGGAAGCTAAAGATGGGAAGCTAAAGAATGGGAAGCTAAAGATGGGAAGCTAAAGATGGGAAGCTAAAGATGGGAAGCTAAAGGATGGGAAGCTAAAGATGGGAAGGTAAAGATGGGAAGGTAAAGATGGGAAGCTAAAGATGGGAAGCTAAAGATGGGAAACTAAAGATGGGAAGCTAAAGGATGGGAAGCTAAAGGATGGGAAGCTAAAGGATGGGAAGCTAAAGATGGGAAGGTAAAGGATGGGAAACTAAACATGGGAAGCTAAAGGATGGGAAGCTAAAGATGGGAAGCTAAAGATGGGAAGGTAAAGGATGGGAAGGTAAAGATGGGAAGGTAAAGATGGGAAGCTAAAGGATGGGAAGCTAAAGATGGGAAGCTAAAGATGGGAAGGTAAAGGATGGGAAACTAAACATGGGAAGCTAAAGGATGGGAAGCTAAAGATGGGACGCTTCATGCTCTTTAACTTGTGTCTCCATCAGCTGCTTGCTGGGATTGATCTCATCCTTTTGCTGTTGCAGGAGGAAGGAATCCCTTTGATGGGAGAATCCTCTTTCCTGGCCTCCTGGGTCAATCGCCGTGCCATGATGATGGGTATGTGTGCGTGTTGCTGTTGGCAACCAGCGAACTTAGTCCTTTGTCAGGCCTACAACTCAAGGAATGCTTCTTTTTCCTCTTTCGCTCTCTGAACAATGGCTCATTGATATCTTTGCCACATAGTAATTCCTTGTGTGAGGCGCTCCAGTGTAAGTGACATGTAATGCGTAGCAACGGCTGATCTCGTGCTTTTCCCCTTATTTTTCCACGTCTTTAAGTTTGAACATTTCCAAGATAAGTGCATTAAAAACTAAGGCAGCGTCTTGTTACTGTGAATATTTTTTCTGTGCAGCTTCATTGAAGTATTTCTTTTTCCAAAAAGTTGAATCGATTTTAAGTGTGAAACCTTTAAAATGTCGTCATCTCAAAGATGAGCAGGAGGCCCTGAACTCAATCATGCAGGACTTGGCCGAACTGCATCGCTCCAGCCGTCCTGCCACGTTCCTGTCGGACCTGAACAAACCCAAAGCCTCCTCACCCAAGAACCAGGTAACCGCGGCAACGCTCTGGTTTCAGAGAGCGCGCGCGCTCGTTGGGATTGAATCGGTTCTTCAGTGCAGTAACCTGGCTGTTTCCTCCCAACAGAATGATGTGAGAGTGAAGTTCGAGTTCAAAGGGGAGAAGAGGTGAGCTTTTATTCCGGTGCATCACTGGAATACGATGTCGGTGCAGAGCAGCTGCGCCCTTCTCATCCTCCCTCTCCTCTGCAGGATCTTGCAGTTTCCTCGACCCGTCAAGCTTGAAGACCTGAGGGCGAAAGCCAAAGTGGCTTTTGGTCAGACGATGGACCTTCACTACACAAACAACGAGGTGCAGAGCTGAAGGACCCTGGGAAAGACGTGTAAAAAGGGGCGATCTCTAAACTGTAGTTGTGTTTTCCTCTGGCAGCTGGTGATCCCTCTGACCACCCAGGACGACCTGGACAAGGCTGTGGAGCTGCTGGATCGTAGCGTTCACATGAAGAGCCTGAAGATCCTCCTGGTGCTCCAGAGCTCCTCTCAGGTCAGGACTTCCCACAGTTACAGTTTCCCCAGAGACTACGGACCTTTAAAAGAGTCCCGGCGTCCCACCACTCAGGCTGTACCTGGATGTTTAATCTGCTGAAATCCTGCTTCAGATTAGACCAACGTGCAATGATTCACCTGTGATGTAACAATCGGTATTTTAAGGCGAGACACAGCAGACAAAAACAGGGATCAATTTTGAGATTTTGGGCCAGTCTACTCCTTCAATATGTGTTCTTTCAACCTGCTATAAAGAAAACGTTGAAAACATAAATTAAAATGTTTATTTTATTACATTTTGTTTACCCGCGGCAGTGCGTTTCGCCCGAATCTACCAAGAAGTTAGTGTAGTGGCTATTCGTCCTCTTGTGTCAATAATCAAAACTAAAAAAAATGTCAAAACCATAATAAACTAAATGAAATCAAACGGCCACTGAGACACCTAAGGAGTGAATTTACGCAGGTAAATTGAGTCCATTGTCCAGGCAAAAAATTAGGTTTCTTTAAGTTTATTTCTCCAACTACAAGCAAACAAACAAAGAACAATGGGCCTTTGGCGCCTCTCTTGCCCTGATAAAAAACTATTAGCCCTCCCAGGTGCCTGCTCATCTAAATAAACTCTCCCAGTGCGCCCGTGCTTTCAAAATAAAAGCAAAAGTAAATACCCAAATTTACTCAAACAATACTAAATATCAAAAACAACCAAAAAGGGTGTATTCCCCAAACTAAACCCCCAAAAGATAACCAAATAATAAGTGAGCCAAATATACAAAATAACAAATAGCTCCTACAGTTAGCATTCCAACGTGCCATGCCGAGCGTCGTCTGTTTACTGAAGTCTGTCATGACCGGTATCGTTGGAAAGCTCCGAGTCTCCTGCACAATGATATATCACCCAAATAACGGCACTTCCTTTCTATCAGTAACCAATCGTGAATGTCTAAAGGCGGATTTATGTTTGATGTTTGTTGTTTGTTTTGTTTATTTTATTAAACTGTGTCATACACCAAAAAGGTGCCCAGCCAGCATGGGCTTACAAGACACACCACAAGCAACAAAAACCAATAGTCAAAAGAACATCTTCATAATTGCTAATCCAACATATGCGATCCTCAGTAAACAACAACCCCACTCAAACAAAAAGCGCGCTCCTGCGCTGTTGGTAAGCTTCCAACACATATTGGGCTAAATAAAACACCTTCTCGCTAAACAAATATGCAAGTCTGCACTCATCGGACATAGAAAATAAATCGTGACATTCCAAGGTCAATTTAAGGAAGAGCTTAAGTCTAACTTCATGGTAAAAAGGACAGTAAAACACAAAATGCATCTCATTTTTCACCTCATTTAAGTCACACAGGTGACACTTTCTGTTCTCCTCTGGGATTGCATGGAAACGTCCAGTTTCAACCGCCAGAGGCAAGATGCCACTTCACTTCTCAATTGGGCACAAACAGACCTCTGCGCTCTGCTAAGGTTCAGGGTGACATAGTGCTCTGGTTGGTCGACAGATTTTATCAAACAATACATTCTAAGTTTAGATTTGTACAGAATTTCTTCTGCCTAATTTTGTTTATAGTTTTCAAATAATATTATCTTAATTTGTTTGACACTACAGGATAATTTATTTCTATATATGTACTCGAGACCTACTTCATGAAATATTCTGGAAAGTTCATTTGTCCAACGACTATTTTTTGAGAGGTTCCACAAAAAAATTAGTTTGACAAGTCTGTTGTCAGCCATGTTGATGAGTCTATTCCACAGTCGCACCACGTCACCCTTAATCCGCACTTCGCATGGCTCCCATCCCATATCACCACATGCTGCGAGTTTAGGGGCCATTTTGTTTACACCAAGGAAGCAGCGCATCGCTCTGTTCTGAACTGCATCACAGTTTGTTTTCTTACAATAACCCCAAACTCCTGCACCATAATCTAAAATTGGACAGACGCAGGAATTATATTTATAGCTAAAGACAAAATCTCATTGGCTGCTGATCGTTTCTGCTAACGTGATTCGCTCAGACGCATCACGTGTTTAGCTTTCGCGAAATCTCCGAAAATGCCCCATAAAACCGCAACTTTCAAAGAAAAGAAAGCAACAATTGCGCTTTGCAAGATGCAATAAAATAAAATCTATTAGATCAGCTGATGAAGCATCGGGAAGCAGCACAGCTGACCGTAAACTGTCGCTAGGAAACCGAGTTAATGACAGCGGCTGGTCACTTTTATTGTATTGTATTGAGCTTGTGTTCTTTATTAATAAGATGCATTTATTCAATATTAGTATTACCAAGGGCCTGAGCATTTATTCTGTTTTTGAGCTATTGTTTCTAATACAAATGTATTGAATTCCCCTTTTTAAATCTTTAAATGCCGTTTTCTCAAAATAAGTTTTTTGTATTTTTCCAGTATCAATATCTCAGCCTATGGAGCACCAACTAACACCAAACCTTCCAGTTATACACTCAGCAGTATTCTGAAGATATTTACACAATGATTTGTTTATAAATCATTCCTGACCTGATTTATGTGACATTATAATAAAAAAAACATGTTGAAAATTGATGTTTTATAGGCTATGGACAGTATATATTGATTTCCTAGGAAATGAAAGCAGATATCCTGAAATCCCTCTGTAATTTTCTTTTCATTTTGTGTGTAAACCAAATGAAAAAAGAATTTTGCACCTGGCTTTATCATATGTTCAGATCTAGCTTCCGTAGATATATATATGCAAATTAGCGCATATTTAATGAGATACTGCCCAATTTGCATAATGAAACATACAAATTTCTAAAACTTGTATCTATTATTTTAAAATATGACCCTATTCGCCTGTAGTGTCTCGCCTTAAATAAGCTGCCCGTTTTGTTTCTCCAGAACTCTTCTTCCAACATGGACCTCCTGCCGTCCCACGAAGAGCTGGACAACACGGGCTTCAGGGTCGCGGACAAGAAGAGCATGTTGGCTTTGATAGGTGAGAAGTAGCTCCTGCTCAGACTTCTCAAAAACGTTTAAAACCCAACCCAATGCACCCAAAATAATCAATTGGATTGATTTAATCCTCTTCTGTGCTGCTCCCCGACTGACCTCAGGTTCCCATTCCACGGACCGCAGCTCTCCTCCTCCGGGATACATTCCTGACGCTCTCCAGCAGGTGGCGAGGAACGGCTCCTTCACCAGCATCAACAGCGAGGGCGAGTTCATCCCTGAGAGCATGGACCAGGTACCAGCACCTTGGAGTGTTTGTCTGCAGTGTTCGGAACGCTAAAACACTCAAATCTCACGTGTAAAATACGCTTTAAGAAAGACTTTGTGGAATGTTTGGCTTCCCACCTGCTTCATGGTTGGAACACCACCAGGTGGAAGTAGCTTTGGGAGTAAGTGGCGGCTAACGTTAGCCGCGGGTTGGCGAGTTTCGCTGCGGCCTTTAACCGTTAAAACTAAGGCTGGGCAACGATGAAAATATTTTGTCTAATTAATCACATGATTTCCCTGATTAATCGCATTTGTACGCAAAATTCAAAAGTAGTGTATAGCTTTTAGCATTGAGTTTTATTTTAAATTCAGCTCCTTTCAGAGGCTATAACTCATGTTTTACATTAAGGATCCACCGACTCACCTCACAGAAACATTTTTATGATGTTAAAACTAAGGCTGGGCAACGATTAAAATGTTTAATCTAATTAATCACATGATTTCCCTGATTTATCACGATTAATCGCATTTGTACGCAGAATCCAAAACTGAATTCAAAAGTAGCGTATAGCTTTTAGCATTTAGTTTTATTTTAAATGTGCTGCCATATGAATGAAAGTGCCATAACATTTGTTGTGCAAACACACTTTTAACATCAGCATCTTTCTGTAGTTTTTATGTAGAAGCCTCGCTCCACTGTCTGTGTCCTTGAATGACTTGCTGCTATCAGTTGTGTGTTTTGCCTTTAAGTGATATTTTAGACTGGAACTACTACGCTGAGAAGACAATTCAACTTGGCAGAGTTTACAGATGACTTTGGTTCTGTCGACTCCGCCGTCTGGAAGAACTTTAAAATGAAAATGGCCGAGTAAAAGTTCCGTACCCTTCTCCATGTTTGGTGGATCCGCCGATTACTTTCTTTTCCTGTTCCACAGCAGACAGCAACAGACTTTTACAAAATAAAAGCCTGTGAGCAACAGACTTTTACAAAATAAAAGCCTGTGAGCAACAGACTTTTACAAAATAAAAGCCTGGGAGCAACAGACTTTTACAAAATAAAAGCCTGTGAGCAACAGACTTTTACAAAATTGAAGCCTGGGAGCAACAGACTTTTACAATAATAAAATAAATAATAAAACAGGGCTGGTCCGGTTCGAGTCCCGCATCAGACGGCCCTGTGCTGCGTGTCGTTCCCCCTCTCTCTGCCCCCTGCTTCCTGTCTCTCTGAACTTTCCTATCCATTAAAGGCACAAAAGCCCTCGAAAAAATTTTTTGTTTTAATTTAAATTATAATTATTTTTTTTTAAATTAAAAAAATAAAACATGCGTTAATGTGCGATAAAATATTTATCGCCGTTAAATAATTGATGCATTAACGCGATTAAAAACGAGTTGACTCGCCCAGCCCTAGTCAAAACCTGAACGTTTTAGCTTTTAGTATTTTATGAAAGCTGGTTCTCCCTGTTGTTCCTGCCAGAGATGTTACGTCCATGCAGGCACGTGAGGTCATAAAGACGTAAAAAAGCAGGCTTGGGCTGATTCTTTAATATCAAAAAGTCTCCTGACGTTATGTGCTAATCCATATTGTAATGAATTAATTAACTACAGCAGGTGTGAGCGATGGATCCAGGTTAGTTTGATTTGTAAGCTTTGAAAAGTTTAAGATAAACTCGATATTGATCAGTCCTTCCACGTAAAGGAAAAGAGCAGTTTGGACTCCTGCTGCTCACATTAATAATTTGAGTTCCGTCCCTCCTCCAGATGTTGGACCCGCTGTCCATGAGCAGTCCGGAGAACTCGGCGTCTGGAAGCTGTCCCTCCTTAGACAGCCCGCTGGACAGGTGAGCACGTGGACACGAGAGCTGAAACGGGACGTCCAGTTGACGTGCAGCTCGGATGTAAACTGAAGCTGCTCTTATTTTTACAGCGACTACCCAAAGTCCAGGATGCCCCGAGCACAGAGTTACCCTGACAACCACCAGGACTTTCCAGGTCAGTTCCCGGCTGTGTGTCTATGGCAGCATCTTTGCTGAGACACTCGTTCCTGTGCTGCTTCAAGGCCGGTTCAGCAAAGAACCGGTTTGATTTGCCGTCATTATGTAACGCGACACTTCCCCTCAGAGACTTGCAAATATTCAGAGCAGCAGCAGGTCAGACTGATGCCTCAGTCTCTAAAGGCTGTTTTAGGCACCATGATCAGGATGTCTGATCTCCAGCTGAAATTAAAACACAGCTGGAACCCTCACTGCAGTTAAACTAACCCAACGCTGCTCTGGATGTTTCAGCCTCTGACCGAAGCTGTTGCTTTGACCCGGCCGTGCAAAGCGTTGCTGTAGCAACAGTTTTTGGTTCTGAAGCAGCAGTGGAAACGTCCTTATTTATGTAAAGCAGAATCTAACCTGTAGAGCAGTGATACTCACTATTTTTTTCACCAGAGCCACATTGGCAGCAAAATCAAGGGCAAAGCCACTTTTACACCAACATACTAAAGTTCCCTTTTTGCAAATATGCATTTCTACATATAAAACATCCCACAAAAAAAGAAACAACACAGCCAACACATTTTCAATCAAGACCACATTTACCTTAATACTGGGCTGAGCGGAAGCTGGCATGCATGTGCTTGACTTTCTTCATGTTGTATTTGTAGTTTGTTGTTGTAATCATAGTGAGACATTCAAGATGAGCATGGTTTTTGTGCTGGTTTTTGCCCTTTTTTAATTAAAAACCAATCCATTGTGCCTGCATCTGGCGCTGGCTAAACGAGCTAGCGTGCACTGTGGTTTAAGCGGGCTGCGTTGCCAGGTTTAACAGATCCCCCTTTAGGAAACACCATTAAGCCTTAATTAATACTTAATAAAAATACTTAATACTACAAAAAACGCAAACCTAATAAAAATACATAATACTGTGCAGTATTTGCTGTATGTTATTTGAAAAAAAAATATTGTTTTTGTTACCATATTGTTATAAGCTACTATGCGAGTGCGAGCCGCCAATTAAAGCTTGAGGAGCCGCAGTGAGTATCTCTGCTGTAGAGTAAAGTATCCTGGCAGCATTCCTTCTGTGTGCTGCACCAGGAAACCAGTTAAAAAGCCGTTCTGGATGTCTCCTCCATCTTTTCTTCCGCAGAGTACGACATCCCCGTGTTCGAAAAGTCGGGGAAAGGGGGGACGTACCCCCGCAGATACGGAATTCCCTTCGGCCTTCAGGATTATAGTGACGGTGGGTGTTTTTCTTTTCTTACTGACCCAAACATTTTGGCTGTGAGTAAGGGGGGTGTCACAGGTCCTGATTTTTCGCGCAGGAAGGAAGACCTTCCCCCGAGCTCGGAGAACGCAGGTCCACGGCTTCCGCTCGCCGGTCAGCTTCAGCCCGACGGAGCAGTCGCCCAGCACCAGCAGCGGCAGCAGCGTCTTTACCCCCGACCTGGAGGAGGCCCCCGGGCCCGCCAGGCGGCGGCGGGGCAGCGACATTGAGCCCAACCTCAACCCCCCGACGGCTCCCACCCTCTCAGTCATGGACATCAGCCCGCCCAGCCGCTGTGAGCCCAGTTCACCAGTGAATACGGCCGCTGTAGAACCCGATGATCCGCTTTTATCTGATGCGTTCTGTCCGCTCTGTGTGTGCAGCTCCGCGGGCGCCGACCAACTGGCGGCTGGGGAAACTTCTGGGTCAGGGGGCGTTCGGACGGGTCTTCCTCTGCTATGACGCAGATACCGGCCGGGAGCTGGCGGTCAAACAGGTCCAGTTTGACCCGGAGAGCCCAGAGACCAGCAAGGTGCGTGCCGGCTTCACGCGCTGAGGGTGAGCGGCGGCTGGGGGCGGGGCCGGTCCCGTTGTGATGCTGTCTTTCTTTTCCCGCCCCTTTAGGAGGTCAGCGCCCTGGAGTGTGAAATCCAGCTCCTGAAGAACCTGTGTCACGAGCGGATCGTGCAGTACTACGGCTGCCTGCGGGACACCATGGAGCGCACGCTCTCCATCTTCATGGAGCACATGCCCGGAGTCGGTGTCGCTTTATACCAGTGTTAACGCTCCGCTTTGCATGCTTAAAGACTCTGTGATTCTCACCATGCTGCTCGTCTCTCAGGGCTCCATTAAGGACCAGCTGAAGTCGTACGGAGCGCTGACGGAAAACGTGACGCGCCGCTACACCCGGCAGATCCTGGAGGGGGTTTCCTACCTGCACAGCAACATGATCGTCCACAGGGACATCAAAGGTGAGCTGACCCGGAAACGATTTCCCACTGCGGTGCAGGATGAAGCTGAGTGACTGTTCTCCGCTCAGGAGCCAACATCCTGCGCGACTCGGTGGGAAACGTGAAGCTGGGAGACTTCGGGGCCAGCAGGCGGCTGCAGACCATCTGCCTGTCAGGAACAGGCATCAAGTCGGTGACCGGCACCCCCTACTGGATGAGCCCGGAGGTGATCAGCGGCGAGGGCTACGGCAGGAAGGCCGACATCTGGTGAGATCACAGCAGTGTTAATTTCGTCAGTTTTTTTTAATTTAGTCTTAGTCTTAGTCACAATGTCGAAAATCAATTTTAGTCTTAGTCAAATTTTAATCATTTTAGTCATTTTAGTCAACACTGTGCAGAATAGAACTTCTCCACACACTGCTTCTCTTTTTTACATATATCACACCACCACCATGATCAATCATTATCATGCAGGTTGTTTTGTTGTCCTTCGCGTTGTAAACGAAATGGCTCCATACATCCAGGCGTTGTTTTCGCCCAGCTCCAACAAACCGTATACCGGTATCCGAGCCCGACGCCATGACTGGACTGCAAAGGTGAACTAGCTACGGTTAAGTTATAGCTAGCTACCGGCTACGTTACTTGACATGGGAAGGGCCTAAACTCAACTGAACTAGCCGCGCGAGGCACTGTGGGACCGTGCAGGGACAAACAGGGCAACAGCGCGTAATCTTCTATGAAGTTAAAGAAACACTTATATTAACAATTACAAATGAATTATAAACAATTACATTTTTTAATGTCCATTCGTGCATGGCTTGTAAATTTCGTCTTGTCTTAAGCCCTATTCGGACGGGACTAGTTTAATGGGGGGACCTGGGGTAAAGTAATAATAACCGGGAAATCTAGTCCCGTCCGAACGCGCCATGTCAGTAAAGATAGCGGAGTATGTCGGTAAACTTTGCCGAGAATTCTACCTCCTGTGAAACGGTCCGGAGTATCTACCATAGGTAATACTAATCCCGTGCGAATGCGACCTTCGGTAATAAGTACGGAATATGTCGTCACATCCTTTTAAAGAGAGAAACAATTAGGTGTGTCTGTTTGCAAACATGGAGGTTCTGGATGAAGCGCTGCTTGCAAGCACGCATGTACGGAAGTGAAATGAAGACGTGCATAGCATCCAGGATGTGACGGTTGTGCGTAACCAACAACTCCTCCCATGTTAGATGAATATTACAGGGATTTCTTGTCCCGTCCGAATTGGTCATTTCTTCTCCCTGGTGTCGTCTGGTTAACCAACATTACCATACGTCCCCCCATTGAACTAGTCCCGTCCGAATAGGGCTTAAAGGGATGGTTCGGGATATTTGACATGAATCTGTATGGCATCACCATAACCAGTGTCGTGCATTCAAACTGACTTACCCCCGACAGTGTCCTGTGAGCCGAGTTCTTGTCCAGTGTTGGTCAAGGCGAAAGTAGTCCGGCTTGTTTGCTGGGGTCAAGAAATTAGCGCGTTTTTCTTCCCAAAACAGTACATGTGCTAAAGAGTGATTTATTTCATCACAAAAACCGAAGCCGGCAAAAGTCACTCCTCGTTATCACTTGGGCCCTACTGTCTCTCGTTGTGTATCAGTGCGCACGTCATTCTGACCGCGAGCTGTGCGCACGAGTCGATTCACTTTGTTTACTGCTCGGGAAGATGTCTGACTACGAGAGCGACGAGGAACATATTGACTTCCGTTCAGAGCCAAGGGGGTATCTTTATGAACCCGTTTATACTGAGGAGGAAGTTCGCCAAATGGACTTAGATCGGGCAGAAAGAGAGAGGGTGGACAGAGAAGTGATGGAAACAGAAGCTGGAGCCACTGCTGGAGCTGCGATACCCAGGGTGGCCAACAAATCCTGGTGCACTTGTTTGAAGTGCGAAGTAATGCAGACAGAGGTGGAATGTTACTGCTGCCACGAGTGGGATTTAGTTATGCCCCAGATACAAAACCTTTCCATAGATGAGGATGTCGGCGGCCGCGGGACAGCTGCTGCCTGCATCACAAATAACGGTGACTTCCCTGCACTCCTGAATGCAGGCGTCTGAGAACTTTTTTCCATGTTCCCAAGATCAACTAGAAGAGGCGTCCCAGACCAGCTGGACCCGATGGCCAGTTGTCTGCAGAGTAAGTGTTGAGCACTGCCAAAGAACAGAAAGACTCGTGCGCACAGCTTGCGGTCAGAATGACGTGCGCACTGATACACAATGAGACAGTATAGGGCCCAAGTGATAACGAGGAGTGACTTTTGCCGGCTTCGGTTTTTGTGATGAAATAAATCACTCTTTAGCACACGTACTGTTTTGGGAAGAAAAACGCGCTAATTTCTTGACCCCAGCAAACAAGCCGGACTACTTTCGCCTTGACCAACACTGGACAAGAACTCGGCTCACAGGACACTGTCGGGGGTAAGTCAGTTTGAATGCACGACACTGGTTATGGTGATGCCATACTGATTCATGTCAAATATCCCGAACTATCCCTTTAAGTCTCGTTAACAAAAATAATTTTTTATTCTCGTCATATTTTTATTTTCTGGAAGCAGTTTTGTGCGTCATCGTCACGGGAAAAAGGGGCGTTAACGAAATATTTTCGTCATCGTCCTGGTTAACGAAATTAACACTGGATCACAGGTGACCTTATTATAGTGCTCGTGTTGATCTGTGACCTCGGCTGGTTTTCCTGACGCAGCCTTTAGAAAAGCACCGAAACGCTCAGCTGAACTTGCGGTGCTGCCGGCGGTGCTGCCGGCGGTGCTGCCGGCGGCCGTGTTTCAGTGAAGCGGGAGTCGTCCTCCCCGCTCGCACAGCTGGAGCGGCGGCGGCGGCTGAGTGGCTGAGTTTGATGGTGAAATCTTGCCAGAAACTTTGGAGAAATCCTAAACTGGACATGAAATGTGGTTTCAGTGCATTTATTCATGTTTCATAGAAGTGGGATTTAGCTCCATTTAGACTTCAGAAGGTACTAGTGTTGTTCCAATACCAAAATTTTGACTTCGATACGATACCTGCCATAAATAACTCGATACTGAACCGAGCGAGTATGAGCACAATCACTTCTGTTAGCATATTGGCTTTTGCTTAACAAGCTACTTTTCTGTCCAATATCGACGTTTGAACAATGAACACATTAATGACATTACACTTACACATTTAAAATACTTTTCTATTTTATTTTAAACAAAACATGCCACTACATGGTGTATGCCATTACACTATGGTGGACAAACGTACGTCAGAGAATTGCAGTGAAGTATTTCAACCGTTACA
This sequence comes from Odontesthes bonariensis, assembly GCF_027942865.1. Classification (NCBI taxonomy): domain Eukaryota; kingdom Metazoa; phylum Chordata; class Actinopteri; order Atheriniformes; family Atherinopsidae; genus Odontesthes; species Odontesthes bonariensis. The sequence continues at coordinate 7,512,655 of NC_134516.1, forward strand.
CTCAGAATAAATCATTTAGAAAATATAATTGCTAGTGCTGGGCAACGATTAAAATGTTTAATCTGATTAATCACATGATTTCCCTGATTAATCACGATTAATCGTATTTGTACGCAGAATCCAAAAATGAATCCAAAAGTAGTGTATAGCTTTTAGCATTTAGCTTTATTTTAAATGTGCTGCCATATGAATGAAAGTGCCATAACATTTGTTGTGCAAACACACTTTTAACATCAGCATCTTTCTGTAGTTTTTATGTAGAAGCCTCGCTCCACTGTCTGTTTCCTTGAATGACTTGCTGCTATCAGTTGTGTGTTTTGCCTTTAAGTGATATTTTAGACTGGAACTACTACGCTGAGAAGACAATTCAACTTGGCTGTGAACCCAGGAGTTTTTTTTTTTTTTTTTAATTTATTTTTAAATACGTGCTTTTATGTTGAAACAAGTAAAACAGGAAGTAGCGCCGGTTAGCTCCGTGAGCTTCACACAGAGACCAAGGAGCACCTGTAGCGGTCTTTCTTTTCCGGTTCCGCAGCAGAGAGCAACAGACTTTTACAATAATAAAATAAATAATAAAACCTGCGTTAATGTGCGATAAAATGATTAACAAGTTAACGCGATAATAACGAGTTTACTCGCCCAGCCCTAATAATTGCCAAAATAAATAGCTGAATAGCTTTCTTCATGAACAATGAAATCCCAAATACACTCTCTCTCAACCTCTGAACTTCTGCAATATGTCAGCAGAAGGTGGGCAGGAGCTTCCGAACTTGTCGCCATCTCTAGCGTTACTCTCGGCTCGCTGCACAGACACAGAACGTTATTTTAAGAGAAGTGTCGATATAAAAAAAGAACGTATCGAATCGTTTTTTTGCGTCGGGGTATCATGGTACCTTCTCCAACACCAGAAGGTAGGAATGTCTGTTTCAGGTGGTTCAGGGTCAAAGGTCAAGGGTCAGCTGCTTCTGTTGTGAGCCGGGTCCAGATGGGGGAGTCTCCCCTCTAAAATGCTGTTGTTCTGTCCTCAGGAGCGTCGGCTGCACCGTGGTGGAGATGCTGACGCAGCGGCCTCCCTGGGCGGAGTTCGAGGCCATGGCGGCCATTTTTAAAATCGCCACGCAGCCGACGAACCCGGTCCTCCCCGCCCACGTGTCAGACCACGGCCGAGAGTTTCTCAAACGGATCTTCGTGGAGACCAAGCAGCGTCCGTCTGCAGATGAGCTACTGAGGCACATCTTTGTACATTAACCCCGAGAACCGCCAAACACGGCCTTACCTGAGGGGGCGGTCCTGCCTCTGACTCCGCCCCCTCTCTGCAGAGACCGCTGGAAGAGGGCGGGGCTTCAGGCCGCCTGCTCTTCTGTCTCTGTTTGTATGAGACTCACAGAGGACCTGAACCTTATTTTATTTTCCTCCACAACGTGCACCTTAATTTCTGATGGAGGGGTGGAGCTCTTCTCCTGACGCCACCCAACGACTCTTTGGAAACGTCCCTTTTTTATGTTTGTACGATTTCTCTCTTCAACCCTTTTGGAGCGGGATGTGTTGGTGTGGACCTGCCCCCCATCTCGCTGACCCCAGAATGTAGTCAAAACCCAGAGCGGCGGCGATGGCGGGGCCTCCAGAGAGAGCCGAGTCCCTGGCGCCGAGTCCCAGCTGCCGAGTCCCTGCTGCGGAGTCCCAGCCGTGAAGTCCCAGCCGTGAAGTCCCTGCTGCGGAGTCCCTGCTGCGGAGTCCCAGCCGTGAAGTCCCTGCTGCGGAGTCCCTGCTGCGGAGTCCCTGCCGCCGAGTCTCTGCCGCCGAGTCCTTGCTGCCGAGTCTCTGCCGCCGAGTCCCAGCTGCCGAGTCTCTGCTGCGGAGTCCCTGCTGCGGAGTCCCAACCGCTGAGTCCCTGCTGCCGAGTCCCTGCTGCCGAGTCTCTGCCGCCGAGTCCCAGCTGCCGAGTCTCTGCTGCCGAGTCCCAACCGCGGAGTCCCTGCCGCGGAGTCCCTGCCGCCGAGTCCCTGCTGCCGAGTCCCAGCCGCCGAGTCCCAACCGCGGAGTCCCTGCCGCCGAGTCCCAGCCGCCGAGTCCCTGCTGCCGAGTCCCTGCTGCCGAGTCCCAGCCGCCGAGTCCCTGCTGCCGAGTCCCAGCCGCCGAGTCCCTGCTGCCGAGTCCCAGCTGCCGAGTCCCTGCTGCCGAGTCCCAGCCGCCGAGTCCCTGCTGCCGAGTCTTTGGATAAACTGCCCCCCCTCCTCTCGGTTGCCCTCCTCCTGGATAAACTGCCCCCCCTCCGTCAGCAGCTGATCTGGTTCTTGCCTTTCTGAGCAGAGACGGTTCTGATCCACTCAGCTCCCTCAGCCTCGGTGCTTCTCTTCAGCTCTTCTTCTCTCTTCTTCTCTCTTCTTCTCTTCTCTGCTTCTCTTCTTCTTCTCTCATCTTCTCTTCTCTGCTTCTTGCTGACTCGGTTCTGCTGAGCAGCTCCAGCTCTGCAGACACTCGGCGTGTAAGGAACCAGTTAGCGGGACCAGACTTTAACATCCGAACCGTCAGAGTGAACGGCTCCAGCTCTGCAGAGTTCAGCTGCAGACTCGGACTGTTTCCACTTAAAGCAGCAGGGGTACGACCCGCAGCATCCCACCCGCTGCCGCGGTGCTTTGTGCTCGTTGTCCCGCCTCGTGCACTCCTCGTGCACTCCTCGTGCACTCCTGCAGGAGAAGATGTTTACAGGATCTCATTTAACCATCATCAGTTAAACTCGTCACTTTATCCGACTCCCTGCTGGGGGGGGGGGGCAGGTTCTGCTTTTTAAAGGGGCAACCTGCAAGTTGCTCTGCTTTTTAAAGGGGCAACCTGCAAGTTGCTCTGCTTTTTAAAGGGGCAACCTGCAAGTAGCTCTGCTTTTTAAAGGGGCAACCAGCAGGTAGCTCTGCTTTTTAAAGGGGCAACCAGCAGGTTCTGCTTTTTAAAGGGGCAACCAGCAGGTTCTGCTTTTTAAAGGGGCAACCAGCAGGTTGCTCTGCTTTTTAAAGGGGCAACCAGCAGGTTGCTCTGCTTGTTGGTTACGGTGCGTAAAATGATCAAAACGACAGGTTTTTGGTACGACCCGTTTGTTGGCGTTCTCCTGACGGTTCTCCGGGTAAAGAGTCCACAGATGGCAGCTTGAGGGACGGCAGGAGGAACCCTTCTGAAGGCACTTAAACTGGTGTGAAAGCTTCATATCTCTGTTGCTCTGTGGTACGTGTGTCCCATCAGCTGCTGATTCCACACAGGCTGTGGAAGCTGAAGCTCCTCTTTTTTCTTTTTTCTACATTTTAACAAAGACGTGTCCAAACAAAAAGTCCTGTAGACTGAACGTGCGTGGGCCTCTGGTCGGAGAAACTGTCTGGTACAGGTGGAGGTGAGACGTCAGCCCCCCAGCACTGCTAAACTTTGATTATGCACTATTGATGATCCACTGATGCTTTCTCACGGTCCCTCGTCGGCTGTCGCTGGAGCAGCTCGGTTCAGCCACCTTTTCTTTGCACATTTTAAAGACTGTTTTTATTTTTACTGTGTGTGTGTGTGTGTGTGCGTGTGTGTGTGTGTGTGTGTGTGTGTGTGTTGAAGGTCCGGTTAACTTCTACTGAATGTATTGATGTGTCATTTTTACCATCAGGTGGCCTCCTTCACCACAGTGGTTTAACTCTTGGGTTCTTGTATTTGTCACCTGCAGATACACCTGTAGTTCTGTCTTTAGCCACTGCTGCCACACCTGGACGTGTGTGTGTGTGTGTGTGTGTGTGTGTGTGTGTGTGTGTGTGTGTGTGTGTGTGTGTGTGTGTGTGTGTGTGTGTGTGTGTGTGTGTGTGTGTGTGTGTGTGTGTGTGTTCATGTGCATTTACTGCAGATTTTGCTCACTGGACACTGCGCCCAAAATGCCTCGAGCATTCTGACTGTAGGGGGTGAGAACATTGAAGCGATGATGACGAACCTGTACAGATGTGTGAAATAAATTGTCCCCTCCTTCTTCTTCTTCATTTTTAAAAAAAGGTACTCTTATATCCCACATGTTCGGTCTCTGTGTATTGTAAAAGAAGCCATGTTTATAATTCTGATTGGTTTGTGACCAATACGCCTGTTTATATCAGATCTGTATATCAGTGGTACGCATAATTTTTTAATATATATTTTTTATTTTCCTTTTTCTTTTTTTAACGGGAGATTTTATGCATGGTTGGGTCCTGAGAGACGCAGCGGTGCCGTCGAACGGTTGCTGTTTTTTGGCAAAATTCTGGAGTATTGCGACAGCTCGGTGTTCATAATTACAACAATTATGACTATGATGAAAACAATAAAAGATATTTATTTCACCTCATGTTTCCCTGTCTGTTGACTTCAGGAAGTGTCTCAACAAATAAGATTCCCACTGATTTGAGCTATTTAAAACGTGCTTTATAACAGTTCTGTGCTTGGTGTCTCGCTGCATATAAATAGCAACTGCACCCTGAAGGAGTAATCCGTGTAGAAACAAAATAAATGTGAATAAAAATAGGTAACATCAGTCTAACATTTGACCGAACCAGATTACCTGTTTGCTCTAATTATTTTCGGTGTTATAAAGACAACATTTAAATGGAAAAGGATCAACAAACAGCTTTAGTTTTCCTGAAAATGAGTGTACCATGGTGTTTAAAGTTGTGACTTAATAGACTGGCAGAGCTATCAAGAGTCCGTCTAAATCCCTCATAAAACTGTGAGATAATGTTGCCCATTAAGTTTTAAAGAGCCAGTTCAGCTAGCTACTCTGGCTACATCACAAACAGCCGAAGTGTTGTATTTATATTCAGGCGGGCATTTTTCTGCCCTCAAGTGGCCATAAATGGTAACTACAACAAGAGTAAAGCTGGCTACACTAAGCTACACTTCCTGTGACTCTATCAAAATAAAAGTAATCGACTAAACATAAGAATTATCAGTGATTGTGTCCAAGTTAATGGAAGTTTATATTTACTGTCTCACGAGCGCAGGAAACAAAACCTAGGCAGAAATGCAGTCTATACAAAACCGGCCCCTAATTATAAGGCAGGGGGGCTTATGATTAACTTTAACATAGCTTATTAACTCATATCTATGGCACATTAATTACACATTCATAACATTGTAATACAGAATACAGAATCTTCTTGGTCCTTGGTCCTTGCTGAAAAGAAAAAAGGTCGTTCGGGGCAGCGATCCGCCTACACCCCTATAGTCATTAGTCGTTTTGGGGCAGCGATCCGCCTACACCATAATAGTCATTAGTCGTTTTTGGGGCAGCTGTCTGCCTACACCCCTATAGTCATTAGTCGTTTTGGGGCAGCTGTCTGCCTACACCCCTATAGTCATTAGTCGTTTTTGGGGCAGCTGTCTGCCTACACCCCTATAGTCATTAGTCGTTTTGGGGCAGCGATCCGCCTACACCCCTATAGTCATTAGTCGTTTTTGGGGCAGCGATCCGCCTACACCCCTATAGTCATTAGTCGTTTTGGGGCAGCGGTCCGCCTACACCCCTATAGTCATTAGTCGTTTTGGGGCATCGGTCCGCCTACACCCCTATAGTCATTAGTCGTTTTTGGGGCAGCGGTCCGCCTACACCCCTATAGTCATTAGTCGTTTTTGGGGCAGCGATCCGCCTACACCCCTATAGTCATTAGTCGTTTTGGGGCAGCGGTCCGCCTACACCCCTATAGTCAGTCGTTTTTGGGGCAGCGATCCGCCTACACCCCTATAGTCATTAGTCGTTTTGGGGCAGCGGTCCGCCTACACCCCTATAGTCATTAGTCGTTTTTGGGGCAGCGATCCGCCTACACCCCCTATAGTCATTAGTCGTTTTTGGGGCAGCGATCCGCCTACACCCCTATAGTCATTAGTCGTTTTTGGGGCAGCGATCCGCCTACACCCCTATAGTCATTAGTCGTTTTTGGGGCAGCGATCCGCCTACACCCCTATAGTCATTAGTCGTTTTGGGGCAGCGATCCGCCTACACCCCTATAGTCATTAGTCGTTTTGGGGCAGCGGTCCGCCTACACCCCTATAGTCATTAGTCGTTTTGGGGCAGCGGTCCGCCTACACCCCTATAGTCATTAGTCGTTTTTGGGGCAGCGGTCCGCCTACACCCCTATAGTCATTAGTCGTTTTTGGGGCAGCGATCCGCCTACACCCCTATAGTCATTAGTCGTTTTTGGGGCAGCGATCCGCCTACACCCCTATAGTCATTAGTCGTTTTGGGGCAGCGATCCGCCTACACCCCTATAGTCATTAGTCGTTTTGGGGCAGCGGTCCGCCTACACCCCTATAGTCATTAGTCGTTTTGGGGCAGCGGTCCGCCTACACCCCTATAGTCATTAGTCGTTTTTGGGGCAGCGATCCGCCTACACCCCTATAGTCATTAGTCGTTTTTGGGGCAGCCGTCCGCCTACACCCCTATAGTCATTAGTCGTTTTTGGGGCAGCCGTCCGCCTACACCATAATAGTCGTTAGTCGTTTTTGGGGCAGCCGTCCGCCTACACCCCTATAGTCGTTAGTCGTTTTTGGGGCAGCCGTCCGTCTACACCCCTATAGTCATTAGTCGTTTTGGGGCAGCGGTCCGCCTACACCCCTATAGTCGTTAGTCGTTTTTGGGGCATCGGTCCGCCTACACCCCTATAGTCGTTAGTCGTTTTTGGGGCAGCGGTCCGCCTACACCCCTATAGTCATTAGTCGTTTTTGAGGCAGCCGTCCGTCTACACCCCTATAGTCATTAGTCGTTTTTGGGGCATCGGTCCGCCTACACCCCTATAGTCATTAGTCGTTTTTGGGGCATCGGTCCGCCTACACCCCTATAGTCATTAGTCGTTTTTTAAGCAGCGGTCCGCCTACACCCCTATAGTCATTAGTCGTTTTTGGGGCAGCGGTCCGCCTACACCCCTATAGTCATTAGTCGTTTTTGGGGCAGCCGTCCGCCTACACCATAATAGTCATTAGTCGTTTTTGGGGCAGCCATCCGCCTACACCCCTATAGTCAGTCGTTTTTGGGGCAGCCGTCCGCCTACACCCCTATAGTCGTTAGTCGTTTTTGGGGCAGCGATCCGCCTACACCCCTATAGTCATTAGTCGTTTTTGGGGCAGCGGTCCGCCTACACCCCTATAGTCATTAGTCGTTTTTGGGGCAGCGGTCCGCCTACACCCCTATAGTCATTAGTCGTTTTTGGGGCAGCGATCCGCCTACACCCCTATAGTCATTAGTCGTTTTTGGGGCAGCCGTCCGCCTACACCCCTATAGTAGTTAGTCGTTTTTGGGGCAGCGATCCGTCTAGACCCCTATAGTCGTTAGTCGTTTTTGGGGCAGCGATCCGTCTACACCCCTATAGTCGTTAGTCGTTTTTGGGGCAGCCGTCCGCCTACACCCCTATAGTCGTTAGTCGTTTTTGGGGCAGCCGTCCGCCTACACCCCTATAGTCGTTAGTCGTTTTTGGGGCAGCCGTCCGCCTACACCCCTATAGTCGTTAGTCGTTTTTGGGGCAGCCGTCCGCCTACACCCCTATAGTCGTTAGTCGTTTTTGGGGCAGCGGTCCGCCAACACCCCTATAGTCATTAGTCGTTTTTGGGGCAGCCGTCCGCCTACACCCCTATAGTCATTAGTCGTTTTTGGGGCAGCTGTCTGCCTACACCCCTATAGTCATTAGTCGTTTTTGGGGCAGCCGTCCGCCTACACCCCTATAGTCGTTAGTCGTTTTTGGGGCAGCGTTCCGCCTACACCCCTATAGTCGTTAGTCGTTTTTGGGGCAGCCGTCCGCCTACACCCCTATAGTCGTTAGTCGTTTTTGGGGCAGCCGTCCGCCTACACCCCTATAGTCATTAGTCGTTTTTGGGGCAGCGGTCCGCCAACACCCCTATAGTCATTAGTCGTTTTTGGGGCAGCCGTCCGCCTACACCCCTATAGTCATTAGTCATTTTTGGGGCAGCGGTCCGCCAACACCCCTATAGTCGTTAGTCGTTTTTGGGGCAGCCGTCCGCCTACACCCCTATAGTCGTTAGTTGTTTTTGGGGCAGCCGTCCGCCTACACCCCTATAGTCGTTAGTCGTTTTTGGGGCAGCCGTCCGCCTACACCCCTATAGTCGTTAGTCGTTTTTGGGGCAGCGGTCCGCCAACACCCCTATAGTCATTAGTCGTTTTTGGGGCAGCTGTCCGCCTACACCCCTATAGTCGTTAGTCGTTTTTGGGGCAGCCGTCCGCCTACACCCCTATAGTCGTTAGTCGTTTTTGGGGCAGCGGTCCGCCAACACCCCTATAGTCATTAGTCGTTTTTGGGGCAGCCGTCCGCCTACACCCCTATAGTCATTAGTCGTTTTTGGGGCAGCCGTCCGCCTACACCCCTATAGTCATTAGTCGTTTTTGGGGCAGCCGTCCGCCTACACCCCTATAGTCGTTAGTCGTTTTTGGGGCAGCGGTCCGCCAACACCCCTATAGTCATTAGTCGTTTTTGGGGCAGCGGTCCGCCAACACCCCTATAGTCATTAGTCGTTTTTGGGGCAGCCGTCCGCCTACACCCCTATAGTCATTAGTCGTTTTTGGGGCAGCTGTCTGCCTACACCCCTATAGTCGTTAGTCGTTTTTGGGGCAGCCGTCCGCCTACACCCCTATAGTCGTTAGTCGTTTTTGGGGCAGCCGTCCGCCTACACCCCTATAGTCGTTAGTCGTTTTTGGGGCAGCCGTCCGCCTACACCCCTATAGTCATTAGTCGTTTTTGGGGCAGCCGTCCGCCTACACCCCTATAGTCATTAGTCGTTTTTGGGGCAGCGGTCCGCCTACACCCCTATAGTCATTAGTCGTTTTTGGGGCAGCCGTCCGCCTACACCCCTATAGTCGTTAGTCGTTTTTGGGGCAGCCGTCCGCCTACACCCCTATAGTCGTTAGTCGTTTTTGGGGCAGCCGTCCGCCTACACCCCTATAGTCGTTAGTCGTTTTTGGGGCAGCCGTCCGCCTACACCCCTATAGTCGTTAGTCGTTTTTGGGGCAGCCGTCCGCCTACACCCCTATAGTCGTTAGTCGTTTTTGGGGCAGCCGTCCGCCTACACCCCTATAGTCGTTTTTGGGGCAGCGATCCGCCTACACCCCTATAGTCGTTAGTCGTTTTTGGGGCAGCCGTCCGCCTACACCCCTATAGTCGTTAGTCGTTTTTGGGGCAGCCGTCCGCCTACACCCCTATAGTCGTTTTTGGGGCAGCCGTCCGCCTACACCCCTATAGTCGTTTTTGGGGCAGCGATCCGCCTACACCCCTATAGTCATTAGTCGTTTTTGGGGCAGCGGTCCTATAGTCATTAGTCGTTTTTGGGGCAGCGGTCCGCCAACACCCCTATAGTCATTAGTTGTCAGTTCATGAGTTATGGTCTAGTCGTCAGCCTCACAAATAAGGCATAATTTGTCAACTGGTCTTTCGAAGATGTTGCTCCTGGTCTTGACCAGCGTCCGACGAACAAGACCTCTGGCGTCCAGCTTAGTCTGCTCCACTCTGGCAAGTAACCATGAACTTCTTGGTGAATTTTCATCCAGGATCATGACGACATTTCCAACCTTGAGGTTTCTTTTTATTCTGTTCCATTTCTGGCGCTCCTGTAAGCTTGGGAGATATTATTTTGCCCATCTCCTCAGATGTTGTGGTTATAGGCCTATCATTTATTATTGCCTCCACCTCGCATAACACAGTTTGTAGGCACTCGTCGTCCATCGTTTGTTCACCAAGCACTGACTTTAAAATCCTCTTCACCAATCTCACTTTCCTCTCCCATATTCCACCAAAATGTGGTCCAGCAGGTGGATTAAAGATCCAACGTATCCCTCTTTCTGCCAAGGTTTCTGTGATCTTTGTCTGATCCATTTCTCTTATGGCAGCTCTGAGCTCTCTCTCGGCCCCTACTAGGTTCGTGCCGTTGTCAGATCTGATGAGATCCACCCGTCCTCTTCTGCACATGAAGCGTCGAATAGCGTTGATGCACGAACTTGTGTCGAGAGTGTGAGAGGCTTCAATGTGCAGGGCACGCGTTGTCATACAAGTAAACAGTGCTCCATATCTTTTAACGATGGTGCGACCTCTTTTGACCTCTATGGGCCCAAAATAGTCCATTCCTACGTGTGTGAAGGGGGGTTTATCAGGTGTCAGCCGATCCACAGGTAGGTCTGCCATTTTTTGTTCTTGAGCTCTTGAATGATATTTTCTGTAAACAACACAACTTTTCTCACTGCTGCGTTCGCTGCAGGCATCCAGTACCGCTGACGAAGGTGAGAAAGCATGAAGTTCCTGCCAGAGTGTCCAGTTTTGTCATGAATGTCCTGTAACAACAGGTTGGTAGCATGGAGACCTTTTGGCATTATTATGGGATGCTTTGAACTTTCAGGCATAGCTGATTTGTTTAACCGTCCCCCAACTCTGAGCAGGCCATCCTGAAGACGAGGATCCAATCTATAGATGGAGCTGTTTCTTTTTGGCACTTGCCTTCCTTTCTCCAAAGCTGAGATTTCATGGAATGGATGGAAGCTGCGACGTTGACTGAACGATTGCCGTTCCGGCTCTGTTCAGCTCATCTACAGTCAGCGGTCCTTGAAGGTTTTTTTTTTACTGTATTTCTTCCTTTGTATGCTTTTGAAACCAGAAAACCTTTAATTCTCAGCAACCAGGCAACGGCTCGTTTCAAGCGCCACCAGCTGGAGTAATAGTTTATTAACTTCTCCACTGTACACACGTCCACAGTGACTGCTGAGAACACCAAAACGGTTTTTCTCACCTCTGGATCATCCTCACCAAGGCCCAAATCTTCATGCTTGTCTGTCTTTTTCACATTGGCATCTTGTAAGAAGACTGGCCCTAGTGTCCATGTTTGATTGGCCAAGAGCTGTTCCACTGCGAGTCCCCGTGAGGCACAATCAGCTGGGTTTTCAGAGGTGTTTACAAAGTTCCACTTGTTAAAATTGGCTTTGTTCTTAGACATTATAAATGAAATAGTCTCTGTACTCTGTACTTTTCCATGCAGGAATGGGAAGACAAAACAATTGGGAAAGCCAGAATTGGACAGCTTATCTGCTGCACAGGATTTCAAACCATAACGCATCCGCAGTGACAGAGGAATGCTCTGGAAGCTCATAAAATACTCATATAATGCTCATATGATTGTGGCGAACCGAGCTCAACGGGTATATAAGATGACAGTTAAAACCCGACAACGCCACCCTGGGAATTTCACACAGGGAACTAATTAAAAATAAATTAAACAAAAATGTGATATGATGCTGCAGTTGCAACCCCAAAATCAAAGACACTCAGGTCCGTTTTTACCCAAAGCAGTAGACGTGTTCCAATACGAAAAATATTTTATTAAAACAGATATGCTTTAAAAACAAGTTTAAAAACTGGTAGGTCTTATCCAAGCTTTAGTTTCTTTTTGCTTGGGTTGTTCTTGTGTTTGTTGTTGTTGTTTTTTGTCCAGGCAGGATTTCGGTTAAAAAACAGATCCAAACTAATTGGTAAGATACAGAAGACTATGCAGCATGATATAATTTTATATTATTTTCAATATTAAGTTTTGTACATGGAATATTAAGGGCTCCAATAATGTTGTCAAAAGGAAAGCTGTTCTAAACCATCTTAAAAAGGAAAGTGTACACGTCGCATTTCTCCAAGAAACCCATTTGAATGAAGAGGAGCACAAGAAATATCTCAGGGAATGGGTAGGACAGGTATATTTCACATCTTATTCTACCAATAAAAGGGGTGCAATTATATTAGTTCATAGATTGTTGCCATTTACAGCCAAAGATAGTTACAAAGACACAGAGGGAAGGATAGTTCTAGTAAAAGGAGAATTATACGGAGAATCAGTACTGCTAGGGAATGTATATGCTCCTAATGTCTATGACAAGGACTTTTTTGCCTTACTACTCAGTAAAATCGCTGAAATGGACTGTGCAAATATGATAATTGGAGGCGATTTTAATTGCCATCTTTCCCCCTGTTTAGATAGAGACCCTCCTCACAAAGATCAGTCAAGAGCTGGCAGAGCACTACAAAATTTTCTTGAGATGTTTAACTTGTTAGATGGATGGAGATACATGAATCCTAATAATAAAAGTTACACATTTTATTCTCCACCTCACTGGTCATTCTCACGAATAGACTATATATTTATATCTGAACACCTAGCCCACTTAACAGAACAATCTGATATTGGATCTATTGCCCTTTCAGACCATGCTCCTGTCACTCTGAAAATGCAGCCTCTTAGGCCAGCAGAGCGATCATTCTCTTGGAAAATTAATGCATCACTGTTTCACGATGATAATTTCATCAAATTCCTGGAAATGCAAACAGACCTGTATCTGGAGGTAAATGACTGCAATGATTCTGACCCAAGACTGGTGTGGGAAGCTTATAAAGCTTACATGCGAGGCATGATTATATCATACTCTAGTAAGAAGAAAAAAGAGCGCATTCAAGAACAATCACAAATTGAAAAGACAATCAAAAAATTAGAGGAAGATTTTCAAAGATCCAAATCGGATGGGGTGCTTAAAGAATTAAAGGAGGCAAGACTACTGCTGACTAACTTACTAACAAAGAAGGCTGAGTCTGATATTTTGTTTGCTAGACAAAGACTGTTTGAATTTGGAAATAAGGCAAACAAGTTCTTAGCTCATCTTGCAAGAAATTCTCCTCAAAAAACTTTTATTTCTGCAATATCTGATGAGGATCAAATCCGTCAAACTAATAATACTAAGATCAACGACTGCTTTCAGAAATTTTATGTAAAGCTGTATACCTCAGAGTTAGACAACAGTACATCTACCAGTAGTAATTTTTTTGACGGTTTACAGATGCCTCAGCTAACAGAAGAACGAGCTAAACTGTTGGAAGGATCTATTACAGAATTAGAAATCGATAAAGTAATCTCCTCACTCCAGTCAGGTAAAAGCCCAGGGGCTGATGGGTTCTGTGTACAGTTCTATAAAAAGATGAAACACAAAATTAACAAATTACTACAACGTGTGTTCAACAAATCTTTTGAAGAGAAGGAACTTCCTAAATCTATGTACTTAGCTCATATCATAGTCATCCCCAAAAAAGGGAAAGACCCAGAGCTGTGCACCTCCTATCGCCCGATAAGTCTACTTGGAGTGGATGTTAAAATCCTTTCAAAAATAGTGGCTAATCGACTAGAAAGAGTGGTGACCGATATAGTTAATGCAGACCAAACAGGATTTATGAGAGGCCGTACCTCATCAAATAACACAAGACGGTTAATTAATATTATTCACTATCTTAATTTCCACCAAACTCCAAGCGCTATAGTAACGATGGATGCCGAGAAAGCATTCGATCGTGTTGAGCGAAAATATATGCTTGAGGTGTTGAAAAGATTCGGTTTCCATTCAGATTTTGTTCGATGGGTACAGCTTTTATATAAAATGCCTACTGCCTCAGTTTCAACAAATGGTCTAATTTCTGCCCAATTTCAGCTTAACAGAGGTACAGCTCAAGGGTCACCACTATCACCTCTGCTGTTCTCTTTAGCTATAGAGCCACTAGCAATTGCTGTCCGGCAAAACTCTGATATCAAAGGAACGGTGATAGGAACAACACAGCACAAAATTCTATTGTACGCGGACGATATACTCATGACATTAACAGATCCATCAAACTCAATACCTGCACTATCCAAGTGTGTGAAAGAGTTCGGCCAAATTTCTGGATACAAGGTTAATTTTACAAAATCTGAAATTATGACCCTCGGTTTTTCATATGAATGTGAACCTGACTTTGTAAAACCCTTTCGCTGGGCACCGGATGGATTCACATATCTGGGGGTTAAAATAACACCTAAAATTAGTCAACTTTATGCTGAAAATGTTAACCCCATGATAGAACACATTAAAGACAAGATGTTGGGCTGGAAAAAGCTTCCCGTATCCTTTCTTGGCAGAATCAATCTTATTAAGATGATAATCCTCCCAAAAATAACTTATCCTTTATCTATGCTCTTTATATCTCTGAAGAGAAACAACATTAAAGACATAAATAAAGCTCTTTCTGACTTTATATGGGCTGGCAGAAAGCCTAAAATTAAATTAGATATTCTACAACTACCAAAAGAACAAGGAGGATGGGGCCTCCCCAATATTACAAACTATACAATCTCAATGCAAGCCAGAATTATCTCAATATGGGCAACTGCTCAATTAAAGCCGCCATGGTTTGAGATTGAAGCAGCATTCTCCAAACCGTTCTCTCCCATCAACTTACTAGATAAACGCAGGAGTGAACTACCAATTATGGCGAGAGACAATTTTCTTATCACTAATGTGGGTAGTACTTGGAATACTTTACGGAAATTATTTGGTACTAAACATAAATTAAGTTGTTTAACAACAATAACTGATAATCCTGATTTAACCAGAGGGGGCACTGGTTCTAACTTTCAGAATTGGTATGAAGCAGGAATTCACAATATTTATAATCTCTGGGATAAGGGGAGTTTTAAAACATTTGAGTCCTTAAAGGATACATATAATCTACAAACTAAAGAATTTTACAAATACCTTCAGGTCAGACACTATGTACATTCCAAAATGGATACTCTCAATCTTCCAGATGAATTTAACATGTTAGAAAAGACTCTTTTAGATAGTCTTAAACAAGGTCATTTTGTCTCCAAATTTTATTCCAAGCTACAACATTTGAATACAGATCGACTAGCATTTCTACGGAAGTTATGGGAAACTCAGTTGAAAACAACATTGGACATTGCAGTATGGGAGGAGATCTTACTTCTACCTATGAAAATATCCATATGTAATAGATTCAGAGAAATGCAATATAATATTGTACAGAATGTCTATATATCTCCTTATATGTACAGTAAATATACAGCTGGGGCCTCTCCAAACTGCCCAAAGTGCAAGACTACTTTAGGGACAAGATTTCACTGCCTATGGGAATGTGAAAACATTCAACGGTTCTGGCAAACTGTATGTGCTGAGATTAGTGTGATAATCAAGCAGCAATTACAGCCTAACCCATTACTATGCCTACTGGGCTGTGTCCCTGAATCATTAAGACCACACAAAAACACTGTACATTTTCTGCTTATGTTGGGCCGAAAGGTTGTTATGACGAAATGGGTGGGAGACGAATCTCCCTCAATACATCAGTGGAAATCATCGATATCGGACTATATCTCTCTGGAAGGACTGAGATTTAGTATCAACGGACGGAAGGATCTTCTCACGGCAAAATTTGGCAAAGTGTTGGAGTACCTGAGAACTCAGAGGAATACTGCCTGAACGCTGGACTTATAAGGACTTTTGAGTTCATTGCTGTGGCTGTATTCTGGATTTGCTACATTTCTCAAATAATCTGTACATGCACTGTGCTGGACTGTTATAATCTTGAAAATGTTCAATAAAAAGAATGTTAAAAAAAAAAAAAAAAAAAAACAAGTTTAAAAACAATGAGGAAATGACTGTAAAAATAATGCTAAGGCTTACCAGTGGGGGAGGCAGGTTAGGAGGAAGACATCTCAAGCACACATGTCACATTCTCAATCACAATCACACGGTGGTGCAGCCCAAACCCAAAAGTGCGACACATGCAACCTGCCACCAGAAGGACCCTGATCCCCACCACTGGAAGCTCTTCAGCGCCTGAAATAAGAATTAATTAAAAAGAAGTTTATGTAAAAAAAGGGAAATTTAAACTAAATTTTTTTCAGTTTTAACACAAAACCTAAAATAAACAATCAATCCATTAAGCATCAGCGGCGTCATCTGTTACCAAACAATGATACGAATCGATCGGCACCATATCTGCGTAAAATCCAGGTCATAGAAATGAAGCGTATAGGCAAAGCAGCAGCGTTCCTGCAGTTTAGGCCACAGCGGCAGTCAGGCAAGCGGTAGTATGTCCCAATTACTCCGGATTTGGAGCCAGCCTAGAATCCCGGGCATAAATAAAACGCGTTACTAAGCGATTGCAGTAGTTGGACATTCTCGGATGCGGATGTTACATACCGATCAGGCAGGTGATCCAAGCAAGCGGCAGCGTGAAGCTTATCCACTTATTGGAAACGAGCGCATAAACCTAAGGCAAAACCACCTGCTTAATATGCATCCAACCAACACTGATGACAGGTGAGAATCAAACTTACTGGGAACGTTCCAGACACACGGGAGGTCACAGAGGGGGACGATCTGTACGAGTGACGAGAGTATGTGGGCACTCAACACCCGAGTACAATCATGAAACATGAATCACCATCTAGCGTTTATAACTAGGATGGTGAGACCTGATTGGCCAATAATCCCAACAAGCCGGAAACTCCATGGGTATTTCCTGCCACATAATGCTCATATAATACCTGAGATAGAGACGTCCTGAGAGCACGCTCGTGAAAAAGACAAACTACATCTGACTCTAGAACACTTTGGTATCCAGAGGAGTTCATGGTGGACTCAGTGGCTGCAAGGTGCCCAGGTCCTGTGGCTGCAGAACCAGCCCAGATCATGTAATGTTGTTGGTTGCCTTGGAGACCATCCTTGACCATCAGGCAGGGCACACCAGATCAGGCTGCCAGTGCATCGCAGCGCCAACAAAGAGAAAGATGAGACAAAGAACCGGCTCACCCACACTCACGCCTGAGACCGTTTTAGAAAGCCCAGCTCATCAGAGAGGCATGTTTTTGAACTGTGGGGGGAATCTGGAGCACCTGGAGAGAAGCCCTGCACGCT
This sequence comes from Odontesthes bonariensis, assembly GCF_027942865.1. Lineage (NCBI taxonomy): Eukaryota > Metazoa > Chordata > Actinopteri > Atheriniformes > Atherinopsidae > Odontesthes > Odontesthes bonariensis. The sequence goes on from NC_134516.1 coordinate 7,529,408, forward strand.
CAAAGGGAACATGCAGACGCCACAGAGAAAGGCCTAATCTGAAAATACGCCTTGCTGCGAGGTGACGGTGCTGACCGCCACACCGCCGAGCAGCCCCACACCGCCGAGCAGCCCCACAGCACCGAGCAGCCCCACAGCGCCGAGCAGCCCCACCGCCGAGCAGCCCCACACCAACGAGCAGCACCGAGCAGCCCCACACCAACGAGCAGCACCGAGCAGCCCCACACCAATGAGCAGCACCGAGCAGCCCCACACCAACGAGCACCACCGAGCAGCCCCACACCAACGAGCACCACCGAGCAGCCCCACACCAACGAGCAGCACCGAGCAGCCCCACACCACCGAGCAGCCTCACACCACCGAGCAGCCTCACACCACCGAGCAGCCCCACACCACCGAGCAGCCCCACACCATCGAGCAGCTCCACACCGCCGAGCAGCCCCACAGCACCGAGCAGCCCCACACCGCCGAGCAGCCCCACACCGCCGAGCAGCCCCACACCACACCACCGAGCAGCCCCACACCACCGAGCAGCCTCACACCACCGAGCAACCTCACAGCACCGAGCAGCCCCACACCGCCGAGCAGCCCCACACCGCCAAGCAGCCCCACACCGCCGAGCAGCCCCACACCATCGAGCAGCCCCACACCACCGAGCAGCCCCACACCATCGAGCAGCTCCACACCGCCGAGCAGCCCCACAGCACCGAGCAGCCCCACACCGCCGAGCAGCCCCACACCGCCGAGCAGCCCCACACCACACCACCGAGCAGCCCCACACCACCGAGCAGCCTCACACCACCGAGCAACCTCACAGCACCGAGCAGCCCCACACCACCGAGCAGCCCCACACCATCGAGCAGCTCCACACCGCCGAGCAGCCCCACAGCACCGAGCAGCCCCACACCGCCGAGCAGCCCCACACCACACCACCGAGCAGCCCCACACCACCGAGCAGCCTCACACCACCGAGCAACCTCACAGCACCGAGCAGCCCCACACCGCCGAGCAGCCCCACACCGCCGAGCAGCCCCACACCGCCGAGCAGCCCCACACCATCGAGCAGCCCCACACCACCGAGCAGCCCCACACCACTGAGCAGCCTCACACCACCGAGCAGCCCCACAGCGTTCATTTCACAGCTCGGCTGAATGAGATGGAAATGGAACACAAACACTGAGCAAGTTATCAAAGCTGGATCCTTTTCATTTATTTCAGATTAATGAGATCTCATTACACTGGAAAAGAATCTAATTACACTTAATATCAGACACAACTGCCTAACAAGTACTATTTCAGCCAGATATAGGGACTTGTTTTAAGACAATACATCTTGAATATCTTGTTAAGTGAAAAAGTCTTTAAAACATCTTGTTAAGCTAATTTCAAGATCAAGATTTTCACTGGTTCTATTGGCAGATTTTTTTGCTTATTTCAAGCAAAAACATCTTGTATTTGTTGCTTTTTTACTTATTTTTGGAGGGGCATTTTTCCAGTGTAGAGAAATATGTGACTGTGTGTTTCAAAAATGCTAAAGTCTCAACAACACTGGGAAGATCTCCATTTCAATTTCATGCCTGAAAACATGAACATGCAAATTCAGATGGATATCTGTGGAGTTATGAACAGATGAATAAAGCACAAAGGTGATCCTCTTCCCACATCTGTGTCTTTGAGTCAACATTCCCACACAGGAACGCTAACTGGGCATCTCAAAGATTAAGTTCCACCTTAACTTCACACACGAGTTCACTTCAGATGAAAGAAGTAATACTGACTGGTGAAGAAGAAGTTAGAAGCACGGAGTCACTGTCCCGAGATTCTCTGAGGAAAAGGTTGTGGCTTTTCCTCTTTGTGGCGGATTGAGCTGATGATTGGTAAGTCTGTTTCCAGTTTAACTGTGAAGGAAACAGTAAGAGTCTTAGAAGGTTTTCCATAAACAATGTGACATAAACCATTAAAACATCAAGAGGCTGGAGCTGTTACCTGCAGGATCAGCCACAGGTGGAGGAAATAAGCGTAATCAGGACTCTGCCTCTGGTTTTCTGCCTTATTTTAGGAGCTCATGATCAAAATCATGTCTAATTAGTCGCCAGATATTTTATTATATTCACACCAGCATGCCCAGTATTGTGTGGTCCATATGCCAGGTTTACTTAAACTGCCTCAGATGGTTGCAGTCGGCCACTGTGATCAATGATGAATGGAAGAATCTCTGACAGTCAACAGATAAAAGCTGCCAGAGTGGACAGACACACAGTCAAAGAGGGCTTTGTGCACTTTGTATTCAGAAAATCAAGTAAAACCTAAAATTGCTCAATAAAACATGGAAGTGCATCTCAAACAGTGATTATCCTTATTTAAGCAATAAGTATCGTGCTCAAATGAGTGCTTATCATGCAGACTTTATTCACACAGACTGAAAGTACACACATTGTCTTTTAATAGATTTATACAGGAGTTTTATGACTGTTTATAAATTACATTTATTTTCCGTCTAAGCCTTCTGACATTTATAAAATACAAGCAGGAAAAACTACAAATGTGATTGCATAATGAAGACATATCACTAGGGATGGGAATCGAAAACCGGTTCTTGTTGAGAACCGGTTCCCAGTGTTTCAATTCCTTGGAATCGTTTGGCGATTTTGCAAACGATTCCCTTATCGATTCCAGTGGGCGCGAATGACGTCACCACGCAGCGTTGCGTGGCGAGTCCAGCGCAGCCAGCAGCCAGCAGTAAACATGGCGCCCAAGCGGTACAAACGCTCGAAAGTTTGATTACACATCCCTAAAATAGACGACAACTGGGCAACTTGTAAAGTGAATATTTCACCAAAGAGAGGAAATACTACCAACATGCAATAACTATGAATGAATGATTAACGTCGGTGAATCTGAACCCAGCAACGTTAGCAACGTTAGCATGTCCTCGGCTAACACTGCAGGTCACTAACTAACTAACTAACTAACTAACACTGCCTATCATGTTAGCGCCATTTGGCTCATTGTAAAACCTGCTGTTAGTAACGGTTAAGGTTAAATGAATGCCTTCTCAGGCATTACATTTAGATGAAATCATGAGAGACAGAGCCTGACTGGCTCAGAGCCAGAGGCTGGTGGTACCACCCCCAGTTCACCTCTACCTCCAGCTTCTCCTTTCACCAGAGCAGGAAGAGTTAAATTACCCAGGCCATGATAGGCCAATGTGGACCTCACCGTTGTTGGGTTTGTGAGGTCATGACTCGTGTTACTTCTAAACTAGACAAAGTTGATGCTAATCGACCGGTTTGTTGTCCTTTTTCTCCAAATGAGAATCGATAAGGGAACCGATAAAGAACCGAATCGTTAAATAGAATCAAAAATGGAATTGGAATCATAAAAATCTTATCAATTCCCATCCCTACATATCACGCAATATAGCTCTTAATGATTTAAATGCATTACAATAGCATTTGTGCTACTATCTCCGTACTTTTACACAAGTACATTATTCACCACTTTGCTGATTTGGATTTCTCTGCCAGAAGGTGACGACATGGGGGGGGCATTTGAGAACTCTGTCCGCGAGCTCATTTTCTGGAGTCACCACTTCAACACAGAACAATCTTTCAGTATCCGGGGTGCTGAAGTGTGCCGTTACTTCGTAAAGGAGGCCGCAACTCTCTGCAATCGTGGTCGGGCCGCTGTGCACGTGCAGCACGCTGGCGGTCGGGGAGGTGGACTTCACTTCCAGCTGCTCGTGTCCCACCGCAGACACATCCACAGGCAGCACCACGTAGGCCTGCAAAAAGCTCTCTCCAGTGGTGCACTTGAGCTCCGTAGACCAGCAGTATTCCCCAAGGTCTCCTGGGAAAATAAACCCGTCTATAAAGGCCAAATCATGGCAGATCATATAAGAATATCTTTGAAATGCGTCTTATTGTAGATTTATACCCCCCCTCTTACAGGAGACTGTAAGCTGCAGTCATCTGCCATCACCAAATTCAGTATAAAGCTCATGAAGTTATGCATTTTTTATAGTTTAATCTAATTTAAGGTACAATCAGATATCCACGACCACATAAAGTTCTATGGCCACAGTTGGGTGTTTGATTGTATGAATAAAAAGCTCCCTTTGTATTCTTCACAGATCACAGTGCAGGTCTATGGCAGTCAGGCATGTTAGAACGTCTTCCCCACTGATGATGGCTCCGCTTTTAGCTTTGGTGCTATTTTTAATACAAAAAAACTGACATTTAGTCTGGCAGCAAATCTGGCTAAAGTTGTGGATTCTTACCTTCTGTGGAGTCCATCATCCGTATGTTGTGTCTGTCCTGAAGCTGCAATTTTCTTATGTACGTCATCGAAGTGCACTCCAGCAAACATTCTGTCAGTTGATTCGCAGAGCTGGGCCTCGGCTTCATTTTCAGCAGGGTTTCTTTCTCTAAGCATTCGATTGCTCCTACAGCCAGAAACAGCGGGGACAGCAAACCAAAAAACACTCCTACACTGATGTATCTCGACATTCTGTCCAGGACTGACTGAAGAACTAGAAGAACAAGAAGAAAAGATAACTGCCTGCAATATTCAGTGATATCCAAACCTTTACAGAGCTTAAAATGTCAACCTAAAATTCAGAATCTGAGCACAAATCAATGCACAGCCGGTGAGAACAAAGAGGGCGGCTCAGGATAATGCAGCCTGTCACTCCTCCTCTCAGCAGCACCTGGTTTTCAGAGAACAGTGCCAAAGTTCCTTCGTCTCCAGTTTCCCTCCCTCATCACGAGCTTCTGCCTACATGGCAGCTGATCAAAAAAAACAAAGAAAACCTTTAAAGAATAATAACTGAGAGCGAATATTCAGTCGATTTGAATAATCTTTATTTAAAAAAAATGAGAGCAAGAAATGATTGAATTGGTATAAATGATTAAGATTACAAAGCAGAGTCATAAGAATTCAAAATAAATGCATCGATTAAACTGGACATTAGTAGACCATTAAGTAACTTTGTAAAGTGAGTGTACAACAAACTGATGACAGAAAATCTGTCAAAGACACTGAAAATGAACAACTGAGAATCATCACCAGCAACAGAAGCTATCAAAGAAAAAGCATACGTCTATAAACAAAGTCGGATTATTAAACGTTTTCTATTCACGCACAACCTTAGAAAATGTAGAGCTTTACGATATCAAATCAGAATCTTTTATCTTTAATTAGACTCTTAATCCAAGCTTTAAACAGACAGTATTACTCAAACAAACAGTTGAATTGTGCACTGTTAAAGTTGCGGCCTCTTGTATTTGCATGGCAGCTGAAAAAAAAAAAAAAAGATTGGCCAGTGAGCATTCAGGAGGAGTCCCAGCAGGAAGAGGCACACAGTTATCCAGGAAACATTTCTGTTCTGAAAACACAACCGGTGCAAAACTCTGAAGGCTGAGCGAGAACTGCTAGAATTAAAACAGAAGTCAAATGTCTTCTGCTTCCATGTGTTGCATCTGAAGCAATGGCTGAGCATCTCTGGAACAGGCTGAAAAGCATCACTGCCAATAACTCATCTGTAAGACTGTTATATAATCAACATAAATAATTGTTTTGGTAAGGTGGAAATGAAAATATCAGTTGTTATGAGGATTTTCTAAACATTTCTGGCAGATTACTGTTGATAAGGAGACTGTCGGCGTATTTCCCAGTTCTCTCACGTGTCTCTTACCCATAAACCCAGTGGGTTTAACCCCTTAACACCTGAATTTATATAGCTGTATCTAAAAAAATGTTTTGTGTGTGTTTTAGCCTTTAAGTAGATGGTAAATAATGCTGAGATTATTAATTTCACTTTTGCACAAAAAATAAATAGAAATTTTGGTATGTTGCAAATTTGCGACAACAGGCATCCTGGTCAGTTTGGAGTCAATTTGGTATGTTTGGTATGTAATTTGGCATGTTGCTTATTTGCAACACCAGGCATAATGGTCAATAATAAGATAACAACAACACAGTAATATAACAGTGAAAAAACAATGTTTTTTTATTCACCTTTTTTTTTTTTTACATATTTATTTATATAAATCTGCAACAGGAAATAAGTCCGTCACTTTGCGGTCGTAGTGAATATGTACTAACCGGCATTGGGGGAATAAAGATGCTATCTCAGCTGGTTGATTGAGTCAAACGGTTTGCAGCATATATGAGACAATAGGCTTTAAGGGGTTAAATTAATACCGACTAAATATAGGACGTTTTTGCACATCGGAACTTTTAAATGAAGGATTTAAGCTTCATAACAACAAGCCTCTGCATAACTTGCACCCTCATTTGACGGATCCTTGCTTATCTACGAAGATTAAATGGAAATATTTCACATTGGAGGCCAATTCACACATCAGAGAACTGGCTTCTGAGAGTGCTAGCCTCAAGGAAGTCTCACATTTTGGGAGGAAACGCTCATGCAACATGCTTTATTGGTCTGAGCTTGTTTGTTGGTCACTTTTAACACGCAGATGTGTCTTACAAAAGAAGTGGACTTGTGTTTCGTGTGTGGTAGGCTCAACAAATCTGTTTTTGGTACAGCTGGAATGCAAATGCTTTGCTTTGGTTCCCCAGATTAGAGCTGAAAACATGGAGTATCACAGATAGAGAAACAATCAACAGTGTGAGGGTTTGTAAGAGAAGATAGCCATGTGCATAACCACACTTTGGATTCACCAGGTGGCTCATGTCAAACACTCAGGGCCGTTGGACAAATCTCATCCTACTCTTTGTCGCCACGTCCACAGCCACAGCTGCGAGTCAGCTGCACGTCAGAAAGCACCACGGTGCTGGTTTCATCCATGTAGACGACGGGCACCGATTCCTGCGAGGTGGGCCGACAGCATGGCACCTGGTCCTGGAGAGAGTCGGGGAAAGGGACTCAGATGATGCTCTGACAGCAGGAAATCATTAACTGAATTAAACACAAGATTGAAATGAATCAAAGTTATTTAACCCCTTAACGCCTATTGTCGCATATATGCTGCAAACCGTTTGACTCAATCAACCAGCTGAGATAGCATCTTTATTCCCCCAGTGCCGGTTAGTACATATTCACTACGACTGCAAAGGGACGGACTTATTTCCTGTTACAGATTTATATAAATAAATATGTAAAAAAAAGAAAGGGTGAATAAAAAAACATTGTTTTTTCACTGTTATATTACTGTGTTGTTGTTATCTTATTATTGACCATTATGCCTTGTGTTGCAAATAAGCAACATACCAAATTACATACCAAACATACCAAATTGACTCCAAATTGACCAGGATGCCTACCAAAATTTCTATTTATTTTTTGTGCAAAAGTGAAATTAATAATCTCAGCATTATTTACCATCTACTTAAAGGCTAAAACACACACCAAACATTTTTTTAGATACAGCTATATAAATTCAGGTGTTAAGGGGTTAATTTCTGAAAATTAAGAAAATTATAATGGGTTTATTTCTGAAACACACTAAGGGTAAGTGATGCTACACGCTGGCTGTAGCTCCAATACACTGAAACCCAGGGGAAAAGGGAAATACTGTCCTAATAATGCCCTAAAACTGCAGATACTGCACTGAATCACACAGATCTGCAGCACAGGAGGCGGATTCTCTACGTCACCAAAGCAAGATCTACTTGTTACTGAAATGAAGGATAATTCTTATGTAAATGAAGGAAGATTGGAAATGTCTTTAAGATTCGTACCTGCGAGTTTGCATCCTGAACACCGGAGGCGGATGGCGAACACGGCACGGTGTCTTCTGCGGGATCGCACAGTGCACACTGAACCACGGTCAGGCTCAAAGGATGGATCACCCAGCTGTCCCAGCCCAGATCTGGCCACAGAAAGAATTCATATAAACGAATAAACAGAAGATGGTGTCAACACGCAGCCAACACACACACGCCGGGGCAGACCTTTCATGGAGATGTCGGAGGCCACGGAGCAGCACCTCAGGCTGGTGCTGTTTCCACCGTCGGGTGGCACAGAGCAGTCAGAGGCAGCTGGAGAAAGATGGACACCGGAAACTTTAGCTGCAGTTGACTAAGCATTTGATTGATAAAATTGATAAAATTGCCTTGCCTTGCCTTGGATCACACTTACGTCTTGTGTGCGGTGCACTTTGAGAGATGGTGCTAAAGGTTCTCTGCCATTGCTCTCGGACTCTGTCCAGCCCGCCAGCAGGCAGCTGAGGCTCAGTCTGCATGTTGAGGGCCCTGAGGAGACTCTTCCTGATGGACTGCAGTGACTCGTCCTGGCATCTGAAACAATGAAATATGATTAAAATAATAAAATCTGAGTTAAAAAAAAAAAAAAAAACATAATAGAACTCTGTCATGTTCAGCTCATCCAGAACGCTGCTGCTGGAGTTTTAACCCGGACTAAGAGATCTGAACACATCACAGCAGCTTTAAAATCTTTACTCTGGCTTCCAGTCAGTCACAGAATAGATTTTAAAAGCCTGCTGATGGTTTACAATCTGTGATCTGTTCAGAGAATATAAAGCCAGCAGAGCTCTTAGATCCAAGGACTCAGGTCAGCTGGTCCAGTCCAGAGTCCAGACTAAACATGGAGAAGCAGCATTTAGCTGTTATGCTGCAAACAAGTGGAACAAACTGCCAGTGGAGATTAAACTTTCACCAAATATAGACATTTTTAAATCCAGGTTAAAGACATTTCTGTTCTCATGTGTCTATGCATGAAATCTGCACGATATCTTTGAACTTATCTGGACTGTTGCTGCGTTTTTAAATTCATTTAAATGATTTTATTTGTTTCTCTTTATATTCTTTTATGTATTTTAATGCTTCTTCCACTCCCTGCTGCAATGCTTTTATTTTATGTGAAGCACTTTGGATTGTTTTGTACATGAAATGTGCTATATAAATAAATTTGATTTGATTTGATTTGATGTTTACACTCTGATCAGGACAAAAAACGAGACGGATGTGGTTGTGAAACAATAACAATGCTTTTGAGATCCTGGACGACCTGTAGAAGCACTTATTTAAGAAATGAAATAAGTAATGTGACATACAGCGATGTGTTCCTCTGATGACCCTTCACAGATTGTTCTCACAAAGCTGAAATATGACTATGAATCCCACAGAATCCACAATGGGCTCACCGGTCACGCCTCAGCAGAAATCTCTCAGTAATTTAACCTGCCTGCTTTTGATTGATTACGAATGGGTGACGGTAAATGTTCCCTGCACTCTACAAACAAAACACGGCATAAGCACATGAAAAATGCCGCTTTGTTGCATAAACACGTAAAAACTGACCTGTGATGAGAAATGGGAGGATTAGCAGAAGCCACAAGCTCTTCCTTGGATGGATGCAACACGAATGGAGTCACTACTGAAGAGCCAAAAAGCATCGTCATGACGATGAATGCAAAGGACATGATGGGTGAGCAGCGCCGTCGGTCTACAGAAGAAACGAGTTGGACTCAGGCAGGCGGCAAACAAAGACAGCGAGCGGTCGGACCTCTTGTAGGAGGAGGAGACAGGAGTGCTGAGACTAAGGATGCAGCTCCGGGTACTATTATCCAGCGGCTGGGAGCTCTTATCATCCTGTACCCAAACATGGCCTTGAGATACTTCACATTGTTGTTTTGTTCCAGAGGTGTGACCAGAATGGCATGTGTGGGTGGGCAGTTAGCTCATCTGGGGGGGCAGAAAACAATACCTGAAAAAAAAAACACTACTACAACTTCAAGCATAATAATAATAATAATAATAATTCAATTCGGTAATGAAAATATGGTCACACTAGCATGGACGTCGCACCCATGGGGGATGGGGGTGTTTCGACACCCCCACTTTTACAGCAAGATGATTACACCTTTTTGAATTTTCAATGACCAAAAAAAGTTTTAACAAATCATAATGTATGTTTTAAAGACTCTGTACCCTCTTTAGAATAATTCCATCCAGATTTGAGCAGTGTAACTATTGTAGTTTCCATACAGGACCTAGTTTAGGGTGATCAAAATGCAAAAAATGCAGTAAAATGGCCCTGTTCTGCATTTTCACAATCAGAAAAAGGTTTCACAAATCCCAAACAAGGTTTTAATGAATCTACAGCCTCTTTAGAATAATTCCACCCAGATTTGAGCACTGTAACTATTGTAGTTTCCATACAGGACCTAGTTTAGGGCGATCAAAATGCAAAAAATGCAGTAAAATGGCCCTTTATGCCCATCCATTTTAATAGCAAATCGGATGCCAACTTCAGCGTTGTGTCTATGGGCTTGACGTGGCGCTCATGTGCCCCCCTGCAACACCCCCACATTTAAAATCACTGCTCCACCCCTGCACACTAGCATAAATCATGACCGTCAATTTCGTTAACAGTGTGGAATTTTTTTATCAAGTTTTTTTTTTTTTGGTAAAGAAATGTAGAACTTGGATGATGCATGCAAACGCACCATTACAACGCCATCAGGGTCACAAGAAATGTGTTCACCAAGTAACTGCTAAAGAGAAGAAATAAAGCTGAGAGTACCAGAACACTATTACCCTGCAGTCCTGTTGTATACCAGAACTGAAATCTGCATCCATTGTCCAGCAGAAGAACAAAGTGTTCAACACTCAGAGGCATGGTTAAGGTAAGAGAGGATGAAACCCAACAACACTCTATCTGGAATACTTTTAAATTGTTTATAAACTATTCAGAGTGGGCCTATGTCAGATCTCGTTTGTGGCTCAGTGGAATTTTTTTTATGAATTTTGTTTTTGTTTGTTTGTTTTTTTGTAAAGAAATGTAGAACTTGTATGATGCATGCAACCAACAGCAAGCTATCAATAAAATTAAAGGAACAGGAATCGAAGTTGTCAGGTATTTAAATTTGGTTGACGAAAGCTCAAGCTGCCCACACGTGCACTGTATGTGCTTAAAGTAAACTCCCGCACAACGTTGTGCTGTTTGCATAGGACGAGGACTGACAGACAGTCAGTCCTCGTCCTATTCAAACAAACCAACTGGAAAGCAGTTTTGACGATTGTTCTGCCCCTTAACCCCTTCGCCATGTTGCAAATATGTCCTATTTTGGAGAGGTTTTTAGACCAGGACTTTAGGATGCATTAGCTTTTGTTTAACATGCGCCACGTTCTCCATTGAGGGTTTACATTCAAGTAGATGGGGCAAGACATCCAGCCAACTCCAGCTTTTTATTACCTTCATTAAGTCTACATTTCAGATCATTATATACAACAAAAACATCCGAAAATTTGAAAATCGCCTTTTTTTTTCAGCAGCAAGGGGTTAAGGTTACGGAGGGGGGGAAACACGGTAACAAAAAAATAACTAAAGCTATAAACTTTGCAGATATATGCTTTTTTAAAATCACCACCTGCATTTATTCTATCAATACAAGACACACACAGAGATAATAAATCGTGGCCTTTTTTCTGGCCAGTTTTCTTTGGATGGACAGGGCATTTCTCAGGGGGGGCAGGACTTGTTGCGCCCCTGTAGCCACGCCCCTGTTTTGTTCTCTGTTCTGTGGAAAAGAGTACAAGCAGAGGCAGAGTCAGGCATGAAGGTTTGGAGGGAGAGCGACTGAAAATGCAGCCATTCATGTTACAATATGTGTGTGTGAACAGGTCAAAGTTTCCTGAGGATTGTTAGAGAAATCATATTTAAAGACGTCATTGTACAAGAGTGTTTCCAGTTATGTGCCCTTGGCACTGAGGGCTAATTCAGAGCAGCATCGTATGAAAGATGAAACCGATCACCAAGTAGGTCACAAATGTAGACCCACTGGCAGAGTTTGGGCTCCAGGTTACATTAGTGGAGAGGCCCAAAGATGGAAAACACATCAGAATGATGCAGAGAAAACGCATGAAATTAGAGAGAAAATAACAGAGATCTGGCTTTCTGTACACCCTCTCACAAAAGGTGAGGCAATGACATCACACAAGATATAAATCTAAAAGGTTTCCATCAGTCATGAATACTGGTGATGATAATAATAATAATATAATAATTTATTTATATAGCACCTTTCAGTCACAAAATGTAGCTCAAAGTGCTTTACAAATAAGATCAATATACAAAGTAAATAAAGTAAAACAACCACAAGAACAACAAAATAGAGCACAATAGAGGGGGGGGGGGGACAGAGCGAGGAGGAAACAGACACAAACCAAAGACAAAGCACTAAAAATAGAAAAATGAATTTACCAATAAAATAGAGAAACAACAAATGCAATATACAAATAGTAATAATAATAATAATAGAATCCATAAAACTAGTAGAAGGCGAGGGTGTATAGATGTGTTTTTAGCTGCTTTTTAAAGTTTGTAATATCTGTTGACTGACGAATATACACTGGTAGAGAGTTCCAGATTTTTGGTGCATAAAAACAGAAAGCAGCTTCACCCGTCTTTTTATATTTCATCCTAGGAATATTTAATAAAGTAGCACCTGATGGTCTTAGAGCTCGATTTGGAACATATTCTGTGAGTAGTTCTGAAATGTACGGAGGTGCTAATCTATTCAGAGATTTAAAAACCAGTAAGAGAATCTTAAAATCTATTCTAAAAGACACAAGGAGCCAGTGTAGTGAAGCTAGAACAGGTGTGATGTGTTCTCTCTTTTTAGTGCGGGTTAGGATTCTAGCAGCAGCATTCTGAACCAGCTGTAATCTGTCAGTAGTAGATTTTGGGAGCCCAGTAAATAGCGCATTACAGTAGTAAAGTCGTGAGAAAACAAAAGCATGGATCAGTTTCTCAGCATCCTTCTGTTTGAGGAATGGTCTAACCCGTGTAATATTTCGTAAGTGATGGAATGCTGTTCTTGTAACATTTCCAATGTGAGGTTTAAAAGTTAATTTATTTATTTCATTTTATTAAAGGATCCCCATTAGCTTATGCCATAGCAGTTCGCTAGTCTTCCTGGGGTCCTAATTAAAAAAACATCACATAATTTCAATTAAAAACCATACAGATATACATGCATTAAAAGTTCAAAAAGTCCTAGTAAAGTGAAATACATTCACAAAACAATTATAGCAAATAGTTCTAACATGCAGTGCTGCCACATTGCTTAAGTCCAGCTTTGAACACTTAATAAAACAATATAAAAATACAGACTATACAACTTGAGCCAACACCTATATTAACCATTCAAAAGATGCGCTCTTAATCTCTTTTTAAAGGATTTTTTGCATTTGTCTTGACGGTCATCAAGTGGCAATTCATTCCATGTCTTAATAGCTCTATAAAGCACAGTTCGTTTCAGTGAGTTAGTTTTTGGATTTGGTTGTACAATGTCACCCTTGCCCGCTTTCCTGGTGTCATATTTGTGAGCTGTATTACAAAATACTACTTGATGTATCAAAAACTCAGGTCTATGTGTTTTCATTATTTCATTAAGAAATGTTGCTGTGCTTAGGGCCAGCCTCTTCTCAACGCTGAGCCATGACAGTGTAGTGTGCATCTCATGAATTCTGGTTCTAGCAGAACATCCTAGGACAAGCCTAGCAGCTCTGTGTTGAACAACTTGTAGTTTTGCCAGATCCTTTTTTGAGGCTGAGGCCCACACCACTGAGCAGTAATCCAGATGAGATAAAATTAAAGATTTGCAGACTTGCTCCAGGATTTTAAATGGCACATATGGTGCACAATGTCTTGTGAAGTGAATACAGTAAATTGATGACAGTAAAAATGGCAACCGACTGGTTTTCTCTACGCTGAAGTATTTTTCTAAGGTTTGATCCTCACCAAAACAGAAAGAGATTGAAACAGGAAAGGAAAAAGATTATTTTGATTATATTATATGGAATCGCACTGAGTGGATGAACTTTGCACAAGAGGAAAATGTACAAATCCCCAGAAACGCAGCGACAGTTCTGCAGTGGCTGGGTGCAACAACCACTGATTTACAAGCCAAAGCTTAGTAAAAAATCTGAGCCTTTATTCAGGCTCTGGCTTCCCCTACAGGTGTGAGATGTGATACCACTGTGATCAAAACAAATCTCCATGTGAGCCCTGCAAATATACAGCAGGCACACACATATTAGTCACGTCTAAGAGGCCGTAAAAAAGCTTCGTCTTTGTATAATAAAATCCTTTACAGTTAATCTTATACGGTGGCCTTGATGTCCAAATCCCAATTAAAAAAAACAGCATCATAAATAAGGATTTTCGTAAGTAAAACATTACAAAAAAAAACAGCAAACAAGCGTGTTTTTGATGGGTTTTATCTTTTTATCTGAGTTTGATTAAGCAGGTGTAGAAAATGAATGGATGCTTTGTTTTGGAGCACCTTATGTGTGTCCTTACTAATTCACCCTGACATTTTTTGCATCTCTGATCACGTTGGAATCCAACCAAGAATGCAAAACAATGTTGGCCGCAGTCTGCATTCAGAGAAGATAAGCCACCATAACATGAGGGGAACACACAGGGTGCACATCATGCTGCTACACAATAAAAGACAGAGTAATCTTTGATTGCAACATCCATTTTTTGGCTTAACGTCAAAGACAGAAATCTTTCCCTGATAAACACAATAACAACATTATTCCACTGCAGGTGCTTTTCAAGGACAGGATCTGGAGGGAGAAAATGTAACAAAACCCAGAGGAGTGGAGCAGCTGATGTGACTGTCTGACAGCCCGTTCAGAGCTGTGTGGGCCAGCAAAGGTCAGAGGCGTGCACGGAAGCTTCGTGCTCTTTCCTCAGGCCTAAACTTACTCCCAGTTTGGGTTCCATTTCCATCCCATTCAGCCGAGCTGTGAAATGAACGCTGTGGGGCCATGGGCGTCGCACCCGTGGGGGGTGGGGGGGTTTCGACACCCCCACTTTTACAGCAAGATGATTACACCTTTTTCAATTTTCAATGACCAAATAAAGTTTTAACAAATCATAAAAATGTTTTAAAGACTCTGTACCCTCTTTAGAATAATTCCATCCAGATTTGAGCAGTCTAACTATTGTAGTTTCCATGCAGGACCTAGTTTAGGGTGATGAGAATACAAAAAAAAAGCAGTAAAATGGCCCTGTTCTGCATTTTCACAAATCAGAAAAAGGTTTCACAAATCCCAAACAAGGTTTAAGCCTCTTTAGAATAATTCTATCCAAATTTGAGCAGTGTAACAATTGTAGTTTCCATACAGGAATTCGCGAAACGGATGCCAACTTCAGCGTCGTGTCTATGGGCTTGATGTGGCGCTCATGTGCCCCCCCTGGAACACCCCCACATTTAAAATCACAGCTCCACCCCTGTGTGGGGCTGCTCGGCGGTGTGGGGCTGCTCGTTGGTGTGGGGCTGCACGGCGGTGTGGGGCTGCTCGGCGCTGTGGGGCTGCTCGTTGGTGTGGGGCTGCACGGCGGTGTGGGGCTGCACGGCGGTGTGGGGCTGCTCGGTGGTGTGGGGCTTCTCGGTGGTGTGGGGCTTCTCGGTGGTGTGGGGCTGCTCGGTGCTGTGGGGCTGCTCGGCGCTGTGGGGCTGCTCGGTGGTGTGGCAGTCAGCAAGGCGTATTTTCAGATTAGGCCTTTCTCTGTGGCGTCTGCATGTTCCCTTTGTGCGTGCAGGGCTTCTCTCCAGGTGCTCCAGATTCCCCCCACAGTCCAAAAACATGCCTCTCTGATGAGCTGGGCTTTCTAAATCGGTCTCAGGCGTGAGTGTGAGTGAGCCGGTTCTTTGTCTCATCTTTCTCTTTGTTGGCGCTGCGATGCACTGGCAGCCTGATCCGGTGTGCCCTGCCTGATGGTCAAGGATGGTCTCCAAGGCAACCAACAACATTGGTCAACATTGTCGAATATATTTCGACATATATGTGATACACATGTCCTTACATTGCTGTAATGTTTCAGATTGGTAACACAGTCACTTGTTTGGTTCATCTCTCACCATCCGGAGTCGTAACAAGCAGTGAAGTTAATCACACCGCACAACCTGACTCAGCTCAGGCTTTCAAAGTGTGGTCGGATTTCTTATTGGAAATGTGGGAACAGCACAAACCTTCATTATATTTGCTGTTAGGCTGCAACAGCCTGATATTCAACATTTCATTTTTTTTTTTTTTTGCACATTCTCTCGCTCACACCCGCACATGCACAAATCTGCGGTTTTGCACACACGGCGTACATATCTCGGACTTTAACTTGTGCACATACATATATTTACTTATTTTGTACTCTATTTTATTCTATATGTATATATTTTTAATCTTATTTTGTATTTTAATCTTGCTTATATATTTTATATATTTTATTTGATATTCTACTATTCTAATTTAGGAATATTTAATTTTACTTTAACTTTCTATTCATGTTACTTTGCTACCTAGTTTATATTTTATAGTTTATAGTTTGTATTTTGTGGACGGCGGTCAAAAGTCATTTCACTGCATGTTGTACCGTGTATAACTATGTGACAAATAAAACTTTGAATCTTGAATCTTGAATCTATCTTCGGATATCTTTCATATTCAGATTATGGGCTTTCTCTGCCATCTTGTGGCCACGGATGGGTACTACAAGCAGTATAAGCCCAGACAAAAACTTTAAGGGACTTTCCAGTCTTAAATAAAAACAGCAAATCAGCATTCATAATGAGCAATAGTCTTTCTATACGTGACATTTCTCAACTTACCAACGTTTCTGTCCGAAAAGACTTTCAGAAAGAGCCAGTTAGACTCTGAATTCTGTCTGAATTTATTTGTAGTAAGCTCAAATAAATAAATATATATATATATATAAAATATATATACATATAAACACAGATAGAGCAGCACTACTCTATCTGTGTTTTGTGTCATGATAAACTTACAGATATAACAATTAACATGACAAATACTTTTCTAAAGGGACTGAAATTGAATTCCAATTGACTTGAATTGGACTTTATTATCTAAGTGCCTTGAGATGACATTTGTTGTATTTGGCGCTATATAAATAAAAATTAATTGAATTGAAAAATGCGGATACAACAGATATATGTGAAATAGTAGTTTGTGGATTGGCGTGAATTTATTTAATTTAATTAATTAATTTATTTATAGTGTCTTAACCTAGAATATAGAAGATACTCTTGACATCTTCATGTTTGAAATGTTGAATCCAGTATATTTTCAAAACCTGGCAGTTTTAATGTTTTCCACAACAATGTGGAAAAGAAAGAAAAATGAGATCTTGTGAAACCTTCTCCAGCCCTTTGAGCCTTTCTGCCCTTACTCTGCACTCTGGCAGGATCCTTACCAGCCAGCCTGTGTAAATCTGGGGCCAGCATCTTAAAATAAAAGCAAAATAAAAATAGGCGCATCACTGATGTTAGGGAGCTACTACAACAACCTACAAGTTGATGAGGAAGCAATATTTGTGGTCATGGTTCAGTCCATGGATGGGACGATCTCCTTAAAGTAAACTACATCAGAAGAACAGAGATTACATTTAGATTCTGATGGAAAACATCAGGTAGTTTGAATGTTTTTACATTCAACACAAACTTGTTTTAGTGCTTTAAACAGTGTCCCTGTAGATGATAGATTTAACCTGCTCTCTGACCCCAGACTGCAGGAGTTTTACTGCTTTATAGTCAGATTAAAGTACAGGTGGAGCAGAGCAGCATTTATACCAACAGGAGCGTCACAGAGATGCATGTGAACTGCGGAGCAGACAAATGACATCCGAGGGAAAAACTTAAGTAAGAAAATTATCGAAATCTCCTTGTTTCAGTCTCCAATGTTTAATTTCTTTGAGAATAACTCGTTTGAATTTTTTGATTAAGTCAGATTTAATCATAGACGTTTCTTCTCTTTGAAAACCTGCTCATCTCGTCTCTGTTGTTTTATTACTTTTGTGTCACGCACGATTTTTACTGCTTGTACTGATCAGGATCTTTGACTTTTTGAGTTGATAAACAGAAATCAAAGCTTCTTTCTGCCCTACTTTAGCTAATTCAGGACCAAATGTTGCACATTTAATTTGCAGTAATGTGTTAACACAGTTCTGATGTTGTGTGTGCAGCCTCACAGCGCCGGTGCACTGCAAAAAGTGAAATCTAAGTAAAAAGAAATATCTCAGATCAAAGGGACATGCTTATTTTTTGTCTGATAAGATAGTTCTTCTTAGTAAGTTTTTATGTTAGACTGTTTCACTTGTTTTAGGTGTTTCTGTCCTTAATTATCTAAATAAGATATTACAGCTTGTCACTGAGATTTTATGACCTGTTTTGAGTAAGTACATGCTTGAAGATAGAATATCAACAGTTTCCAAGCTGGTTTCAAGAAATATAAGGCCTAGTGCATACCACTATGTCAAGATAATGGCTCTAGCATTTACTTAATTCAAGAATATTTTACAATATATTGAGAAAATAGGCCACGTGTATTTAATTAGAATCAAGAAAAATGTACTTGTTATTAGTTAAAATACACTAATTCTAAGGTATTTGTGGGTTAATTGAGATTAGATATTTGTACTTGTTTTGAAAAATCTTGACAAGCCACATTTTCTTGTTCCATTGGCAGATAATTTTGCTATTTTTAAGCAAAATACACCTAATTTTTGTACTTTTTTTTCTTGTTTTTGAAAGCTGGCTTTTTGCAGTGTGACACTGCTACAGACTCTCGGTTTATCGTGTTTCTGATTCTTTCTCTCTCTCAGGCTGTGGTCTGATCAGTGTGGCTCCAAGTTGTTTTCAACATGAAAAGGTAAAGCAGTCAACAATACGGCCCGTCGTTTATTTCTGCCTGTAAACAGTTGAACTTTAGATAATGCTGGAGTTTACCCTCTGACGCTGATGTTTTGAACTGAATTACTTCAGGAGACCTGGAGAAACATCTTTCTGACTTCAGACCTGGGGTCCGTTTCACGTAGCAGGTTCAACCAACTCTGAGTCTATTCCTGATCTCTGAGTTGATCTACTCTGAGATAGAAAACCCTGAGTTTTCGGTTCCAGAAACGCTGATTTGAGTGAGGTTAATCAACTCTGAGTAAGTTCACCTTGAGTTTAGCGCGTGCACCACAACTTTAAAAAGCCAGCATCAATGGAGCCCCGATTCGACGAGTCACCTTGGCAACGGGGAAGAGGAGGGGCTACGTTTTTCACCAACCTCGAATTGGAAATCTTAATGCGCTCATACGGCGAGTTTCAATACGTTTTTAGAAATAAGTGCAACACCGCTGCAGCAGCAAAAGTGTAAGTTTAAATGTAGTCCTTTGCAATCCCAATAATATTACAGGGAAACTGCTTGAATGGTAGCCCATTCATTTATTTAATTTAGGTGCAATCCCACAGGGGAGAAGCGCTCTTGGTAGCTTAAGATGAAATATAAAAACATTGTTCAAACAGGTGAGACCTCGGCATGGAGGTACCTCATTTTGATCATGTTTTACACTGTAAAATAAATATTAAGTGGCTATTTGACTGTGCAGTTATTTTATTCCCAACATAATGCTGTTTTCACACATAAACTATGTCTTCTCATCTATATCATCCATCCATCCATTATCTATACCGCTGAATCCGTCAGTCGGGTCGCGGGGGGGCTGGAGCCTATCCCAGCGGTCAATGGGCGAGAGGCGGGGTACACCCTGGACAGGCCGCCAGTCCATCACAGGGCCACATAGAGACAAACGAGACAAACAACCATACACACTCACAGTCACTCAGAAGGACAATTTAGAGTCATCATCTATATCATGTTCTGTTAAATAATTAAGCCTATTTAAACTAACACAGACTTCTACTGAGCCAACAGAAAGAAGGCAGATGCCCGTAAAACGGGTGGTGGCCAGCACCGCCACCTCTAACGGGAGGCCAGTGGCTGAGGGAATCCACCCCCAAGACACGAGTGCCTTTATAAAATATAATAGGCCTATATATGTCTTTTTTAAGCCTATTCATACAAATATTTATTGGTCTTTTATGTCTTTTTTTTCTTTTGTCCCAACACATTCTGATGGTGCCGCTCAAAAAGATAATTGTCTGTAAATGCAAAAATCTCTGCGCGGTCTGAAAACCATCTCCGACGAATATTTATTTCTCTGCGCAGTAATGCTGCACCTTCATCCACGGGATCATTGTCAAAAGGACATGTTCGTGAAAAAAGTCGCCTCCTATTGTGCCTAATGGACTTCTAGAAGTAGAAGAACTGAGATGGAAGAACTCGCTCTGCTGACTGAATGAATGAGGAAATCAAATGGCGTGCGTGGCTGAAAGAGGGCGGAGACAGAAAGAAACTCAAGGTTTCTTGAATAAAACCTGGTCCCGACCAGGTTAGGTTCAGAGAGTCTGTTACTCCGGTAACTGACCGAGAGGTTAAGTTACCTCTCTTTGTGAAACAGGCTAGAGTTACCCCTCTTTCTCGGGGTTGAGTTACCTCCCTTTGTGAAACGGAAAACTCAGGGTTTCCCTCATTTCAGGGTTAACCTACTCAGAGTTTTCACTAAACCTGCTACGTGAAACGGACCTCTGGTCAAGTACTGTTTAATCACATATACTTGTCAGAACCTATATTTTCTATCACTTGAAGCAATGAATATATTGATAAATAGCATAGAAATGTGGCCTTTCTGTCACTGACAAAGACAAGTTTCAAACTTAGAGCATTTTGGCTGCACGTATTTTTGTATTTTCACTTTGAATTAAATGAAAACATGTTGATAAGTGAATATTTTCAAAGAGAAGCACTGTTACTTTTGGTAAAATATAGGGTCTAAATGCATCTAACAGCACACAAGTTATTCACACTACAGATCCTGCCAGGGCCAGTTCAGTTATATTTTAAACTTTGTGACAAAACAAAAGGAAGTTTTATGAAAAATTATATTGAGCTACGCCCATAATTTAGCTGTTTATCTACAGAGGTGAACTCTGCCTTCATTGTTTTAGAGCTCAGTTACGAGAACAGCTTCTTCCTCATACAAGCTAATCAGTGACCATGAACTCTTTTTATGTCAGAGAAGAATTTCATACAGTGAAACAAGTCAGATTCAGTTTGATCTTTAAAATGATCAAAGAACTTCTTGATCATTGATGAATGGATCTAAATGAATGTTGAGAATGATGCAGAATACTTTCCATACACCCAGACAGCTTGTATGGTTGGAACAAGGTGAACAAAAGTAATCTGTGACTCACATTAAAAAGTTCTTTAATTGTTGAGGTTGTAACATATGTTGTGTTTATATCAGGTCTTCACAAAAAGAAGCAGAGCCCCCTGAACCCAGCAGTATGTCCCTGAAGAGTGATCACTCTGCAGCCCATCCTCGAAACTCTGATGATGGACCCAACTCACATGATAAAAGGTTATGGTTTATTTGTCTGTTGATCCGATTATACATTAAACAGTCGGGGCAAATTCGCTGCTATAAAGTTTTTTATAATGGTGCAGATTTCAGTTGTCCTGATCATGGTGCTCATCGTCTCTGTTCTTCATCCTTTGTGCTTGTTCCAGGATATATCCTGAGAGGAAAGACCCCTCAGTAATGAGCAGTGTCTCCATGAAGAGTGACAACTCCATGGGTCAACCCCTCAACATCAAAGATGGGTGTGTTTTTAATAAAGAACGGTCCCATGTGCATAATTATTTTCTAGGATGAATCACAAAAGACTTTAAGAGGTTTTATACCTTTATGTGTATTTCGTTCAGAATATCAGACTTATTTTCTTCCCTCTTGAAAACCAAGTAAAGAAGTTCAGTTGCCCTCGATCTAATGACTTAAAGGGATAGTTCGCCTCTTTTGACATGAAGCTGTATGACATCCCATATTAGCAACATCATTTATGAACATCTTCTTACCCCCTGCTGCGTCCTGTGAGCAGAGTTCCAGCCTCGTTTTGGTGTTGATGAAGGTAGTCCGGCTAGTTGGCTGGGGTTTAAAAAATAAAGCGTTTTGCTTCTCAAAACAATATGCGTTCAACAGAGTAATACATTTGCATCACAAAATCGTTCTCCAGGAAAAAGTCAGACCTCACAATCGCTTGGTCCTATTTTCTCTCCCTTCGTATCACTGCCTGCTGTGTAGACCGTGCAGTCCCCTGCTTCAGAGCAGCAAACACTGTAACAGGCGCGGCTGTCGGCAGGCGGCAGCAGGCAGTGATACGAAGGGAGAGAAAATAGGGCCAAGCGATTGTGAGGTCTGACTTTTTCCTGGAGAATGATTTTGTGATGCAAATGTATTACTCTGTTGAACGCATATTGTTTTGAGAAGCAAAACGCTTTATTTTTTAAACCCCAGCCAACTAGCCGGACTACCTTCATCAACACCAAAACGAGGCTGGAACTCTGCTCACAGGACGCAGCAGGGGGTAAGAAGATGTTCAGAAATGATGTTGCTGATATGGGATGTCATACAGCTTCATGTTAAAAGAGGCGAACTATCCCTTTAAATTACACAAGTTCACCGTTCTTATATTTGTCACTCAGAATGGGACACTTGTCCATCCTAAGTGCTCATCGTCTCTGTTCTTTGTCCTTTGTGCTTGTTCCAGGATATATCCTAAGAGGAAAGACCCCTCAGTAATGAGCAGCGTCTCCATGAAGAGTGACAACTCCATGGGTCAACCCCTCAACTTCAAAGATTGGTGTGTGTTTTTATAAAGAACTGTCCAAGTTAAAACAATTTTTGAGAGCCGACTACAAAACATGGCCACAAAGTGATTTTGTGGTTACCACCAATGCCTTACAGCAACAAGCCTCCTGGTTTAAAACTTGATTGTGGCCTTTCTGTGTGGAGTTTGCATGTTCTCCCTGTTCCAACATGGGTTCTCATGAGGTTCTCTGGCTGTCTCCCACAGTCCAACAACATCCATATTTAGTCAAAATAATAACGTACCCCATGAGCTGTCACCTTATCGTGGTGGGGGGGTTTGCGTGCCCCAATGAGTCTGGGAGCTATGTTGCCTGGGGCTTTAAGCCCCTGGTAGGGTCACCCAAGGCAGACAGATCCAAGAAGAGGGACCAGACAAAGAACATCTTACAAGACCCTCTATGACGGAAGTGAAATGTGGACAACGTCTTCCTTTGCCCTGATGCGGGTCACCGGGACCTCCCCCTGGAGCCAGGCCCAGGGGCGGGGCCCGGCAGCGAGCGCCTAGTGGCCGGGCTTGTGCCAAGGGGGTCGGGTGCAGTGTGAGCTGGGTAGTAGCCAAAGGCGGAGACCTTGGCGGTCTGATCCTCGGTTACTGAAGCTGGCTCTTGGGGCGTGGAATGTCACCTCTCTGCTGGGGAAGGAGCCTGAGCTGGTGCGCGAGGCTGAGCGGTTCCGGCTAAATATAGTCGGACTCACCTCGACGCACGGCTTGGGCTCCGGAACCAGTCTCCTCGAGAGGGGTTGGACTCTTTCACTCTGGAGTTGCCCGTGGTGAGAGGCGCAGAGCAGGTGTGGGTATACTTATTGCCCCCCCGGCTGTGTTCCTGTACATTGGGGTTTACCCCGGTGGACTGATCACCACATGGTGGTGAGTTGGCTCCGCTGGTGGGGGAGGAAGCCGGTGAGACCTGGCAGGCCCAAACGTATTGTGAGGGTCTGCTGGGAACGCCTGGCGGAAGCCCCTGTCAGAAGAAGCTTTAACTCCCACCTCCAGCAGCGCTTCAACCATGTGCCGGGGGAGGTGGGGGACATTGAGTCCGAATGGGCCATGTTCTGTGCCTCCATTGTTGAGGTGGCTGACCGGAGCTGTGGCCGTAAGGTGGTCGGTGCCTGTTGTGGCGGCAACCCCCTGAACCCAGCAGTATGTCCATGAAGAGTGATCACTCTGCAGCCCATCCTCGTAACTCTGATCACAGACCCAACTCACATGATAGAAGATTATGGTTTAATTGTCTGTTGATCCGATTATACATTTTGACACTGAATTAAACAGTCGGGGCAAATTCGCTGCTATAAAGTTCTTTATAATGGTGCAGATTTCCAGTTGTCCTGATCATGGTGCTCATCGTCTCTGTTCTTTGTCCTTTGTGCTTATTCCAGGATATATCCTGAGAGGAAAGACCCCTCAGTAATGAGCAGCGTCTCCATGAAGAGTGACAACTCCATGGGTCAACCCCTCAACATGAAAGATAGGTGTGTGTTTTTATAAAGAACTGTCCAAGTTAAAACAAATTTTGAGAGCCGACGACAAAACATGGCCACAAAGTGATTTTGTGGTTACCACCAATGCCTTACAGCAGGGGTGTCAAACTGATCCATGAAAGGGCCGTGTGGGTGCAAGGTTTTGTTCCAACCCTGCAACAGCACAGCTGACTTGTTTCCTTCAATCAGCTGAACTGTCTGCACTGAAGGTCTTACCAGCCCTCCCAGGCTTGGGAGGAGTTCGGTGAGGCCATGGAGAACGACTTCCAGATGGCCTCGAAGAGATTCTGGTCCACCGTCCGGCGGCTCAGGGGGGTGGGAGCGGTGCATCGTCAACACCGTTTATGGTGGGGCTCTGCTGACCTCAACTGGGGACGTTGTGAGTCCGTGGGGAGAATACTTCAAGGACCTTCTCAATCCTACTGACATGCTTCCAATGCGGAAGCAGAGTCGGGGAGCTCGGATGTGGGGTCTGTGAGGTCCGTCCCGAGTCCCTCAAGACTCTGGATGTTGTAGGGCTGTCTTGGTTGACACGCCTCTGCAGCATCGCGTGGACATCGGGGACAGTGTCTCTAGAAGGGCAGATCGGGGTGGTGGTCCCCCTCTTTAAAAAGGGGGGTGTGCTCCAACTACAGGGGAAAAAAAAAATCACACTCCTCAGCCTCCCTGGTAAGGTCTTTTCGGGGGTACTGGAGAGGAGGATCTCGAATTCAGGAGGTGCAGTGTGGTTTTCGTCCTGGCCATGGAACAGTGGACCAGCTCTATACCCTCGGAAGGATCCTGGAGGGTGCATGGGAGTTCGCCCAAACGGTCTACATGTGTTTTGTGGACTTGGAGAAGGCGTTCGACCGTGTCCCTCGGGGACTATTGTGGGGGGTGCTCTGGCAGTATGGAGCGCCGGACTCCTTGATACAGGCTGTTCGGTCCCTGTATGACCGGTGTCAGAGTTTGGTCCGTATTGCCGGCAGTAAGTCGGACATGTTTCCTGTGAGGGTTGGACTCCGTCAGGGCTGCCCTTTGTCACCGATTCTGTTCATAATTTTTATGGACAGGATTTCTAGGCGCAGCCAGGGCGTTGAGGGGGTCCGTTTTGGCGACCTCAGAATCGGGTCTCTGCTTTTTGCGGACGATGTGGTTCTGTTGGCGTCGTCAGACCGTGACCTTCAGCTCTCACTGGAGCGGTTCGCAGCCGAGTGTGAAGCGGCTGGGATGAGAATCAGCACCTCCAAATCTGAGACCATGGTCCTCAGCCGGAAAAGGGTGGAATGCTCTCTCCGGGTCGGGAATGAGATCCTTCCCCAAGTGGAGGAGTTCAAATATCTCGGGGTCTTGTTCACGAGTGAGGGACGAATGGAGCAGGAGATTGACAGACGGATCGGTGTGGCGTCTGCAGTGATGCGGGCTCTGCACCGGCCCGTCGTGGTGAAGAAGGAGCTGAGCCAGAAGGCCAAGCTCTCGATTTACCGGTCAATCTATGTTCCTACCCTCACCTAGGGTCACGAGCTGTGGGTAGTGACCGAAAGAACGAGATCGCGAATACATGCGGCCGAAATGAGTTTCCTCCGCAGGGTATCTGGGCTCTCCCTTAGAGATAAGGTGAGAAGCTCGGTCATCCGGGAGGGGCTCGGAGTAGAACCGCTGCTCCTCCGCATCGAGAGGAGTCAGATGAGGTGGCTCGGGCATCTGGTTAGGATGCCTCCTGGACGCCTCCCTGGTGAGGTGTTCCGGGCCCGTCCCACTGGGAGGAGGCCACAGGGAAGTCCCAGGACACGTTGGAGAGACTATGTCTCTTGGCTGGCCTGGGAACGCCTCGGGGTCCCCCCAGAAGAGCTGGAGGAAGTGGCCGGGGACAGGGACGTCTGGGTCTCTTTGCTCAAGCTGCTGCCCCCGCGACCCGATCCCCGGAGAAGCGGAAGATGATGGATGGATTATTCAAAATTGGCAACTGGACTTATTTTCTTGGTTTTCAAGAAACAAGTAAATGACTCCAGATTCTCTTTATTTAAGTCCTTAGGATACAGAATGTGTCTGTTCTAAGATTTGTCACTCAGAACATGGCACCTATATTACCTCCACGTACTCATCGTCTCTGTTCTTCATCCTTTGTGCTTGTTCCAGGATATATCCTGAGAGGAAAGACCCCTCAGTAATGAGCAGTGTCTCCATGAAGAGTGACAACTCCATGGGTCAACCCCTCAACTTCAAAGATGGGTGTGTTTTTAATAAAGAACTGTCTTATGTGCCTAATTATTTTCTAGGATGGATCACAAAAGACTTCAAGATGTTTTATACCTGTATGTGTATTTTGTTCAGAATATCAGACTTATTTTCTTCCCTCTTGAAAACCAAGTAAAGAAGTTCACTTGCCCTCGATCAAATTACTTAAATTACACAAGTTAACTGTTCTTAGATTGGTCACTCAGAATGTGACACTTGTCCATCCTAAGTGCTCATCGTCTCTGTTCTTTGTCCTTTGTGCTTGTTCCAGGATATATCCTAAGAGGAAAGACCCCTCAGTAATGACCAGCGTCTCCATGAAGAGTGACAACTCCATGGGTCAACCCCTTAACATCAAAGATGGGTGTGTTTTTATAACGAACTAAGGGGCACAACCATTTTTTAGAACTGATTTTCAAAAGAGAAAAAAAAAGCACTAACCACTTGTGTGTCTTTGTACTTACTTCAGAGTTGACCAGGAGAGGCCAGAGATGCTCAGTGACCAGTCTGCAACAGATCTGGAGCTCACCTTCAAGGTTTCTGCATACAGGGCAGCTTTCACTGCTGATAACACTGAGTGAAAAGGAAGCAGTCTGATCCACACAGTTCTGACATAATCTCAGTAAAGCAGTGCAATGACTGCGTTTTAGTTCAGCATTGTCACTATTATTTTTACTAGGAGATGAAACTAAGTGATAAAGAAATCCCAAATCTTACAGGAGTGCTGAAATTATTCATAAAAGTTAAAGCTACTTTTACAGAAAAGTGGGTCAGAATCACTATTTGGTCTAATTATTGAGCAACTTCATGACTTTTTCTAAAAGATTATTGTCAGTTTCACACATTTTAATCAGGATTTCTGTCAGATCAAAGAATTCAGACATGGGCAAAAGACAGTGAGAAATTAAAAAAGTCAAATCTGTTATATTTTCTATGTGCTGTAAAACAATCTTGTATTGTGGTCATTGAATTTGTGGTGATTCGTCCTTTTTTTAAACGTTTGCCACAAATGTTGTAATTATTATTTGACTCTCCTCTGAAATATAATAAGAGTACATGCAAAACTACATGAGTTACGGTTATATTAATGTGCATTCAAACATTTAAATATCATATCAATATCAAAGCATTTAAATATTTCAATTCTGTCAGGATAAAAGGTTCTGCTCAACTGATTTGACACAGAATGTCCCAGTGGGTTATGGGTCATCATGTAACAGCTGGATTTCTTTGTGCATTATGATTCTTTTAGCTTCTTGAGGAGAACATTGTTGCTTTTGTGAAAACTGAGCTGAAGAGGTTCCTGGTGGTTCTAAAGCCGGGTTGTGCCAGTCAGATGAAAGAAGAGGAGTTGGAGGGTGCAGATGAGAAGCAAAAGACGAGCAGCAGAGAGGCGTTTCTGAAGATCACGCTGCATTTCCTGAAGACAATGAGGCATCAGCGGCTGGCTGACTTGTTGTACAGCAGTAAGACAACTTACTAAATTGTTGTGGCTTCACGGATTCTTTTTACATCTTAACATATCATCTTTGTTGCTCATCTTTTCAGAGACTGTTGCTCCACTGTGCCAACAAAAACTGAAATCCAACCTCAAAAATAAGTTCCAGTGTGTGTTTGAGGGGATTCCTAAAGCAGGAAAGCCAACCCTTCTGAATCAGATCTACACAGAGCTCTACATCACAGAGGGAGGGAGCGGAGAGGTCAATGATGAACATGAGGTCAGACAGATTGAAGCAGCATCCAGGAAAGCAGGCAGAGCAGAAACATCCATCAGACAAGAAGACATCTTTAAAGGCCCACCTGGAAGAGATGAACCAATCAGAACAGTGATGACAAAGGGAGTGGCTGGCATTGGGAAAACAGTCTTAACACAGAAGTTCACTCTGGACTGGGCTGAAGGCAAAGCCAACCAGGACATCCACTTCATGTTTCCATTCACTTTCAGAGAGCTGAATGTGCTGAAAGAGAGAAAGTTCAGCTTGGTGGAACTTGTTCATCACTTCTTTACTGAGACCAAAGCAGCAGGAATCTGCAGCTTTGAACAGTTCCAGGTTGTGTTCATCTTTGACGGTCTGGATGAGTGTCGACTTCCTCTGGACTTCCACAGCAAGGAGCCCCTGACTGATGCTACAGAGCCCACCTCAGTGGATGTGCTGCTGACAAACCTCATCAGGGGGGAGCTGCTTCCCTCTGCTCGCCTCTGGATAACCACACGACCCGCAGCAGCCAATCAGATCCCTGCTGGCTATGTTGGCATGGTGACAGAGGTCAGAGGGTTCACTGACCCACAGAAGGAGGAGTACTTCAGGAAGAGATTCAGAAAAAGGAAGCAGGCCAGCAGGATCATCTCCCTCATTGAGACATCACGAAGCCTCCACATCATGTGCCACATCCCAGTCTTCTGCTGGATCACTGCTACAGTTCTGGAGGATGTGTTGGAAACCAGAGAGGGAGCAGAGCTGCCCAGCACCCTGACTGAGATGTACATCCACTTCCTGGTGGTTCAGGCCAAAGTGAAGAAGCTCAAGTATGAAGGAGGAGCTGCGACAGATCCACACTGGAGTCCAGAGAGCAGGAAGATGATCGAGTCTCTGGGAAAACTGGCTTTTGAGCAGCTGCAGAAAGGAAACCTGATCTTCTATGAATCAGACCTGACAGAGTGTGGCATCGATATCTCAGCAGCCTCAGTGTACTCAGGAGTGTTCACACAGATCTTTAGAGAAGAGAGAGGGCTGTACCAGGAGAAGGTGTTCTGCTTCATCCATCTGAGTGTTCAGGAGTTTCTGGCTGCTCTTCATGTCCGTCTGACCTTCATCAACTCTGGACTCAACCTGATGGAAGAACCATCAAAGTCTAAGAAGTCTGAAACACTGAGAGAGACTCTCTTCTACCAGAGTGCTGTGGACAAGGCCTTAGAGAGTCCAAATGGACACCTGGACCTGTTCCTCCGCTTCCTCCTGGGTCTTTCCCTGCAGACCAATCAGAGGCTCCTACGAGGCCTGCTGACACAGACAGGAAATAGCTCACAGACCAATCAGAAAACAGTTGATTACATCAAGAAGAAGATCAGAAAGAAACTGTCTGCAGAGAGAAGCATCAATCTGTTCCACTGTCTGAATGAACTGAATGATCGTTCTCTGGTGGAGGAGATCCAACAGGCCCTGAGTTCAGGAAGTCTCTCCACAGATGAACTGTCTCCTGCTCATTGGTCAGCTCTGGTCTTCATCTTACTGTCATCAGGAAAACATCTGGATGTGTTTGACCTGAAGAAGTACTCTGCTTCAGAGGAGGCTCTTCTGAGGCTGCTGCCAGTGGTCAAAGCCTCCAACAAAGCTCTGTAAGTTCACATATCTCAGACTTTGTTATACATTTATAATTGGAGAAGATAATCTTTTCTGTTTTTTCATTGTTCCTTCAGGCTGAGTGGCTGTAACCTCTCAAAGAGAAGCTGTAAAGCCCTGTCCTCGATTCTCTCCCAGTCCTCCAGTCTGACAGAGCTGGACCTCAGTAACAACGACCTGAAGGATTCAGGAGTGAAGCAGCTTTCTGATGGACTGCAGAGTCCACAATGTAGACTGGAATCTCTCAGGTTTTACATTTTTAAAAATAGTTACTTGTTTATTCTACGGTAAAGAGTGAATTGTACACTCTCAGAAATAGAGGGACAGTACGAGTCCTTTTTTGTACCATGAGTAGGGTTGCCAACCGTCCCTTGAAAAACGGAATCGTCCCGTATTTAGAAACAAAAGCATCCGTCCCGTATTGAACTGAAAAGGGACGCACTTTGTCCCGTATTACTGTGAGAATCCAAAAATAGGCAGTATCATGCCAATGGAAATGAAAAACGGGGCTTTATATGAAAATATACGGTAAATTTTTCCCAGGCCCTGTCCTGCTCTGTGACCAATGAGCTGACAGCATATTCACACACGAGAATACACTCATCCCATTGGTCGAGGAGTTACTGAGAAGATAGCGGAAGACAACAAAGCAGCATATATGGCAGTTACGCAGACGCCAACACTACTTTAAGCAGTGGGAGACAAAGTACTCAACTCCAATAATTGAGTCAAAGTATTGATACTCATGGTCAAATCTTACTCAACTACAAGTAAAAGTCGCTAAAAATTTTACTCAAGTTAAAGTACTGAAGAACTTACTTTTAAAAGTACAAACTACATTTTCTAATATCAGTACTGTTAGGTCCAATTTTTTCCAAAGTTCCAAGGAATGGAGAAACACTGGGACTCGGCTGGGATCAAACGCGCACTCCTTTTGTTGTAGAAAATAATTTATTGCGTCCAGGATGATAACAAGTGATGAATGAAAGTGCAGTCAAAATAAGCTAACAGTCCAAACTAAACGAAAAGATGATGAAAATGTAACAACATTAAGTAAGTACGGTCGAAAATAGTATGACAGCCCGGTCTGCATTTCCCATCCACCAAACCAACTCAAAAAAACCCTGATATAATGACTTTTGACCCAATGACGTCACCCAATGGTGATCGTCATACTTAAAGCAATTAACCTAATAACAAAACTAAATCATAATCCAGGCATAAGCATTCCACATTTTCCATAACAACTAAATATTTCATACCACATATGTCATACATAACCCAAATGTTACCTTAGTAGGCCAAAACATAAAAACCATCCAAATGGCTGTAACATACCGGCCCCTAATTTTGAACAAACAAAATTACCAACTCATTCACGGAGCAGCCATCTACAAAAAGTCAAAGCACATTAACCACACATTGCTCAGAATTCACATAGCATCAGCAATAGCATCACATACCCATCAGCCCATTCCCAAAGTCCACTTCAATAGTGTATATCAATGTCCATTTCTTTTCTTTTCTTGCGTGCGTGTGTGTGTTTTCAAAGTCCATGAGAAAAAAAGGTCTTCAGACAAAAGAGGTCCAAAAAATGCAAAAAGCAAAAGTTTCTCAACACAGAATGTCCATCAATTGTCCATCATAAATCATGTTCATTACCTAGGAATTCACATATGTTATTTTTTATGCACCAATGCTTTCAGCAAACCTTATACTTCAATAACATGTAATAACACTGTAGCAAACCAGTCATAAGACCTTTAAGTATACTCAGAAAAGGTAAATTCATTCCATTTCAATATTACATACTTTTCATTAAGTAAATAACCCATTTCCAGGAAAACAAAGAAACGAAAAAAGAGAGAGAGAGAGAAGCTTCTTGGTTCAGTCAGATTCCAGTAAAAGGCACAACTTAGTTATGGGCCTTTCCAATTCATTGCTTTGGGTTCTAACCCGTACTTTGCGCACAAAGCCTTTGGCATCCTTTATTGTTTCAGTGATGCGCCCTAGGGGCCATGTATTTCTTGGGGCACACTCTTCTACCAAGAGAACTAAATCTCCCACAGAGAAGTTTCTACGGGGCCTGTTCCATTTCTGGCGCTTTTGCAAGTGGGGGAGATATTCTTTTATCCATCTCTTCCAAAAGAGGTCACTGAGATACTGAACTTGTTTCCAGCGTCTTTTTCCATAGGAGTCATGTTTGCTAAACAAACCAGGAGGGATGATGGGTTTTCCTTTTAAAAGTAAGAGGTGATTGGGTGTGAGTGCTTCAAGATCATTTGCATCATCGCTAGAGGGTGTAATTGGCCTGTCATTTAGCATTGCTTCAACCTCACAGAATACTGTTTGGAGGGTTTCATCATCAATCATTTGCTGCTTGGTGATGGAACAAAGGATCCTTTTAGCTTGCTGCACCAAACGCTCCCATACTCCGCCATGGTGTGCTCCATGAGGCGGGTTAAAGCTCCACTGTATTCCTTCGTGTGCGAGTGTGGTATGGATTTTATCTTGATTCAAGTTTTTTATTGCTTGTCTCAATTCACGCTGCGCACTTATGAAGTTAGTTCCATTGTCAGATCTAATGGCTTTGACTTGCCCCCTCCTACAAATGAGCCTTCTTATGGCATTAATGCAGGAATCAGTATCAAGTGTGTGGGCCACTTCAAGATGAACAGCACGGGATGTTAAACATGTGAAGATCGCTCCATATCTTTTTACAGTGCTCCTTCCTCTTTTGACCTCAATAGGTCCGAAGTAATCCATGCCTACATGAGTGAATGGAGGGAGGTCCATGACTAGGCGATCGGGTGGTAGGTCGGCCATTTTTTGTTGCCCGGGACTTTGGCGTGAGCGGCGGCATGTCACACATTCTCCAATGATCTTCCTTGCCAATGCATTGGCGTGAGGGATCCAAAACTGCCTGCGCAGAGTGGAGAGCATATGGTTCTTCCCACTGTGCCCCACCCTCTCATGAATGCAGCGAAGAATGAGCTTAGAGATGTAACTGTTCTTAGGCAAGATGGCAGGATGTTTTGCCTCTTCAGGTAGCGCAGACTTGCTCAGTCTACCACCAACTCTAAGGATGCCGTCCTCCATCACAGGATCCAGTTTGTACAAAGTGCTTGCCTTTTTGATAGCTTTTCCATCGCTCAAGAGTGACATCTCCTCAGAGAAGTGTTGCCTTTGTACATAACTGACTATGGCTTGCTCAGCCTTTTCAAAGTCATCCACTGTTAGCAGGTAAGTTGTTTTTTCCATTTTCCTTTTGTGACCAGCTGGTTTGTTTTCATTGGCCTTTTTCTTTTCATCACACCTTTGCTTAAGTGTGTCTTTAATCTTCAAAATCCATGCAACTGCACGTTTTAGGTCAGACCACCTCGAGAAATACGAAAGCAGTTTAGTAGTTGGGCATGATTCCATGGATGAGACTGCTGTGGCGTAAACAGAAGCTTCCTCCTTTACTTCAGGATCGTTCTCTGAGATGGTATGTATGTTTCCAATCATTTCAGGCCATTGTGTGGGGGTTCGAAGAAAGCGTGGTCCAGTCAACCACATTTGGCACTGGAGAAAGGCTTTGGCTGACAAGCCACGTGAAGCTACATCAGCCGGATTCTCCTTTGAAGAGATGTGCCTCCATTGTTCCACTTTTGTCAGAGAGTGAATTTGAGATACGCGATTTGCCACGTATGTCTTGAACCGTTTTGTACTATTGGCAATGTACTGCAAAACAGTCATACTGTCTGTCCAAAGGACTGAATCTGATAGTGACAAGTGCAGCTCAGTTCTCAGCATACGGTCCAGACGTGCAGCCAGGACTGCTGCCGCCAGCTCCATTCTGGGGATAGTTGTGGGCTTCATAGGTGCCACTCTAGCTTTCCCGAAGGCAAAGGACACATGGACGTTACCAGCATCATTTGTGACCTTAAGGTAGGATACGGCGCCATATCCCACCTCACTAGCATCACAAAAGTGGTGTAGCTGTGCTGATGTAATTTTGCCAAAGCCTAAAGGAATAAAGCTTCTGCCAACACCCAGATTGCCTAAAAGGTGAAGTGCACTATGCCAACTTTCCCATTCAAGTGCAGTTTCTTTTGGGATTCTCTCATCCCAGCTCAGCTTCAGTTTGGATAAGCTTTGAAGGATCTGCTTTGCCACGAGTGTAACGGGAGCTAGGAAGCCGAGGGGGTCATAGATGGAGCAGACAACAGAAAGAAGTCCCCTTCTGGTCAGCTGATGCGATTTGATGGCTATGCTAAATGTAAATTGATCGCTTTCCACGTTCCATTGGGTTCCGAGTGCTCTTTCCATTGGGAGTTGTTCCTTGCTGCTCAGATCCAATGTCTGCACTTCTTTTGCTCGGTCCCTTTCAGGGATTGCAGCCAGAACTTTTCGGTCATTACTAACCCACTTGTTGAGGTAGAAGCCTCCTTTTGCGCATAATTCACGCAGCTGGTGCAGGAGAGACAGTGCTTGCTCTGTGCCGATGACTGCTTTGAGGCAGTCGTCCACATAAAAGTTGTGCATTACTGTGCCTGTGACTTCCTCTGCATATTCAAGCTGGTGGTCATTAGCAGTTTTCTGCAGGGCGTATGTTGCACAGCTAGGTGATGACACAGCACCAAAAATATGCACCAACATCCTATGCTCCACAAGATCTTTGGATAAGTCTCCATCAGGCCACCAGAGGAAACGTAGGAAGTTGACATGCTCCTTTGCTACACGCACCTGGTGGAACATTCCCTCAATGTCCGTCATGAAGGCTACAGGGCCTAGGCGAAAGCGGAGCAACGCACCTAGGAGGGTGTTGGTCAGATCGGGGCCTTGTAGGAGCTCCTTATTCAAAGAGGTTCCACTATAGGATGCTGCACAGTCAAAAACTACACGCAGTTTGTGTTTGCGTGGGTGATATACGCCATGGTGTGGCAGGTACCACACCTTGCCAGTTGCAGTCTGCAGCTCACTTGCAGGGACAATTTCACCCTGTCCTTTTGCTAGCACCTCACTCATAAAGGCCTTATACTCGTTAAAGAATTCGGCATTCTTTTCAAATTTTTTTGCCAAATACTGAGCCCTTTGATGTGCTATCTGCCTGTTGTTGGGCATGTTCACACTTGTGTTGCGAAATGGCAGCTTGAGATGGTAGTGACCACTTTTGAGTTCAGCAGACTCATTAGCAATTTCCAAAAACTGCTTATCCTCTCTTGACAGCTCATTCTTTTCATATTGATGTTCTATGAAATCTTCGTTGTAATGCTTCATCAAAAGATTTTCCAGGCCTTCCACAGATATCCTATTGGTTGTGTAGGAACTGTTTGGGCTACCATCAGAACCGAGTGGGCCATTCATAACCCAGCCTAGTTGTGTTCTTACAGCGTAGGGGCCACTGCCAACGCTGTTGATAATTTTCCATGGTTCTAATGCTTTTGGAGCATTGACACCTATGAGCAGCCCAATGCTGGCGTCAATAGACTTGATGTCAACCTCCTCCAGATACGACCATTTCCTTATGTCGTTTTGTTTTGGAATATCATCATGTGTTACAGGGATTTGATTTTGTGTAAAAACATCAGAGAGTCTCAGGTAAGTGTTGCTGTCCAGTGCTGCTACTTCCATGCCAGTGATTTTGAATGTAGACAATGTTTTTTCTTGGCCCATTGTTCTTAAAATAATTTCTGTTCTTTTCCCAGGGGCAGCAAGTTGTTTGGCAAGGTCCTCTGTGCAAAAGGTTGCAGAGCTCCCTGGATCCAAAAAAGCATATGTCTCCACACACTTTGTTCCATGTTCCATCTTAACTTTAACAGGCACAATTGCAAGAGCACACTTTCTGGCCCCAGTATTGCTCCCTGTTGCCATTGACAAGACATTTTCTTCATTTTGAGGTTCACTTTGATTTCCTTTGATTGGTATGTGCAAGATGGTTGGGTGCATTCGGTTACAAGTTTCACATTGCAGGCGATGCTGACAATCCTTACTTAGATGTCCCTTTTGCGCACATCCAAAGCATAATCCATTATCTTTCATGAACTGTACTTTTTCGTTATTTGGTTTTGTTTTGAAACTT
Organism: Odontesthes bonariensis; assembly: GCF_027942865.1. Taxonomy (NCBI): domain Eukaryota; kingdom Metazoa; phylum Chordata; class Actinopteri; order Atheriniformes; family Atherinopsidae; genus Odontesthes; species Odontesthes bonariensis. The sequence goes on from NC_134516.1 coordinate 7,565,070, forward strand.
TCGCACATAGTCATGAGGTGGGCTTTGTTACAGAACAGACATGGTTTTGTGAGTGCATTTGGGTTTTTTTGTTTACTTGGTGGATGCCCTCTTGTTTGTCCAGGTGTTGGTGTAGCAGCTGTAGCAAAACTGCTTGTTTTGTTTGTTTTTGCGGGCACTTTCCTTTGTTTTGAGTCAGGTGTGGTTTGTAGCTCTCCGAAAACTGGATGCAGCATAATGCGTGCCTGTTTGTCAATATATGCCAGTAAATCTTTGAAGGATACTCTTTGTTTATGTCTGTCGTAAATACTGCTGACAACAGTGCGCCATCTCTCTCTGAGCTTGAATGGTAGCTTGGAGACAATAATTTTTAAATTGGATGGTGTTTCCAGGTCCATGGTGAAATTCATTTCTTGCATGGTATTGTGGCACGTTTTGAGGAAGATTGCATATGACTTCAGAGCTGATGCATCCTCTGCCTTGATGTTAGGCCAGGCCAATGCCTTATCCAGGAAAGCAGATGAAATTTTTATTTCATTTCCGAAATGCCATTGCAGTTGTTCTTTGGCCTCCTGATAGCCTTGGTCCGGTGGTAAGTGGTAGCAGCTCCTTACCAGGTTCCTTGCCTCTCCAGATGTGTACTGTTCCAAGTAGTAAAGCCTTTGTTGCATATTGTCAGTTTTGGTTTCAATGGTTTGCTCAAATGATCTTATAAATGTTTTGTACTGAAGTGGGTCGCCACGGAAGACAGGAATTTCTTGTTGTGGTAACTGTGCTAACATGTTTTGTTTTGCAAGCATTTCTGTTATTTCATTTTGTTTTTCCATCACCTCGAGAAAGTTGGTGTCCCTTGGTGATTTATTTTGCGCCTTTTGGGCAGGCATTTGTTTTGTGGCATTTAACGATGTTGAGCTTTGTCCTGCTTTACCTGTTGGACTGAAACTGAGTTTGACTTTGCTTGTGGTGCCGTGAAAGGGAAATTGTTGTGCTTTAACTTTTCCTTTGATTGTGGGAATTATGTATTCGGATGAGGTACCAGACGGAGTTATGAAATGAGCAGCGGGCATTTCATATTCCTGAAGGACTTGTATTTTTGCGTCGGCCTGTGCCATTTTAGTTTCTAGCTGGTGCTTCTTTTTTGCAGATTTTATTTTTAGTTCTTGCATTTCCAGCTCAAGCTCTTTGTCAAGTGCATCAGTCTGAGCCCTTAATTGAGCGCGTTCTACGCGAGTGTCAGAGAGCGCTTTGGAAACGTTACTGCCCCGACTAGAGGCTACGCTTGGCGACTTTTTTATTGCCACTTGAGAGACGCTGTCATGTGGGGAGACCGAGGTGTCGTGTTCATGAGCTACGCCAGATTGCTGTTCTGATTCACCAACATTCATTTTTTCCCCCACATCATCAGTTTCTTTCACTTCGTCGTTGTTCAACCACATTTCCACTCCTTTAACAAAATCTGAGAAGCTCGCCACTTTGGGTTGATACCAGTCATTGTGATCATCGTCTCTTTCATCTTCACTCAATAAAGATTGCACTTGTTTATGCACTTGACCAAAATCATCCAAAAAAGCAACAAAACTGGAAAGTACTTGGTTAACCTCCTCTGTGGTATCACCGGCTTCAATTAGTGCATTTATTTCGTTGCGCTTCCTGGTTAACACGCTCAACTTTCCACGCCGACTTTTAATCAACTGGTATAATTGCTTTTCTTGCTCAACAGTTTCTTGTACATCGTCCACATTTTGTTCATCCATTTTTGCACTTTACAAGCTCAGTGCCAAGCGCTACAAGCATCCAGCATCACTTTACGCACCATCCAACACTTTGTTTGTTTGCTTCCGCGTAAACAATTGGCACGGCGGCCGAAGTTGCTTTAAAAGCGCACTACTCACGGTTGATGAGCTTCATCGGGTTTCAGGTGTCGAAGTAGTTTAATCCACAGTTCCAGTTTTCCAGATCCTTAATTATTTTCGACTTTGTTAGGTCCAATTTTTTCCAAAGTTCCAAGGAATGGAGAAACACTGGGACTCGGCTGGGATCAAACGCGCACTCCTTTTGTTGTAGAAAATAATTTATTGCGTCCAGGATGATAACAAGTGATGAATGAAAGTGCAGTCAAAATAAGCTAACAGTCCAAACTAAACGAAAAGATGATGAAAATGTAACAACATTAAGTAAGTACGGTCGAAAATAGTATGACAGCCCGGTCTGCATTTCCCATCCACCAAACCAACTCAAAAAAACCCTGATATAATGACTTTTGACCCAATGACGTCACCCAATGGTGATCGTCATACTTAAAGCAATTAACCTAATAACAAAACTAAATCATAATCCAGGCATAAGCATTCCACATTTTCCATAACAACTAAATATTTCATACCACATATGTCATACATAACCCAAATGTTACCTTAGTAGGCCAAAACATAAAAACCATCCAAATGGCTGTAACAAGTACATTGCTGTATTGTTTTCTGAATGCTTTTACAGAACCATGTAACTCTGAAACCACTTAATGATGAACAGAGATGTAGACTTTTTGCACCACTCTGCTACAAAATAACAACAACACGGCAACTATGAGCTAACAGTGCAATAGTACTTTACTCAAACAGGGGGAAAAACATTTTTTCATTCATTCGTCTTAAAGTATTGGTGAAATAAAGACACAGGTAAAAAAAAACAAATAACTTCTCCTTTAAGAAAGATACTTATTTTATTCAGTTAATTTTTTATTTTATATTAAAGTGAATTGCTGGATAATAATTTGTTTTCCATGTGTTCATGTCACTCAAAAATATGCATCTAATTCAATTCAGGTTCGAGTCAAATAGTTAAAAAAAAATTTCCAGGCCAGGAAGGGTGAAGGCAATCGGTTTCGGCCGACCCTTCTAATGAGGTGTCCCTTATTTATTTTTCGGGGAGTTGGCAACCCTAACCATGAGGTACAATCTATACTAATGTACCCCCTAGGGTTAATTATTGGACCTAAAGGTACCTATATGTACTCAAGTGGTAAAAGGTACATATATGTACTTGTGGCAGTTCTGGTTGCCACCGTGGGTTCTCCCAACACACACACAGAGACCACTTCTTAAGTGTTAATCTTTTATTGACGATGACCGAGGCTACAAGGCAGAATGCAGCAGACGATCGCCGGCTTCTCCGTGTCTCTGGTTTGGAGTGGAGAAGGCCGTTTTTTCCTTAGACTCTGGAGATAGGGGAATTTGCCAGTAGCCTTTGGTCAAATCCAGCGTCGTAAAAAATCGAGCTGTGCCAAGGCGGTCCAGGAGTTCGTGGACCCGGGGCATAGGATAGGCATCAACTGTGAAACATCCTTCACCTTGCGATAGTCCACACAGAACCGAATAGTCCCATCCTTCTTGACTACAAGAAGGATGGGACTACACCAGGCACTGTTGGACTCTTCTATTACGCCCATTGAGGTGGTAAATCTGTGTCGCACCTCCTCTGTCAGATCGCACAAGCTCACAGTCAACATCACCCACTGGCCGTGTGACCACAAAGGGCCCTTGCCACTTGGCGAGTAATTTGGAGTTACAAGTTGGGAGTAACACAAGCACTTTATCTCCCGGTGCAAATTGTCTCAGCCTCGATCCTATGTTGTACAGCCACTGCTGACGTTCCTGGGCCCGTGATAACTGACCCAGTGTGTGGAGTTTTGCTCTCAGGTCCAGGACGTACTGAACTTCGTTTTTGCTGGGGCTCGGACCTTCCTCCCAGCTTTCTTTTACCAGGTCCAAAACCCCACGTGGTTTCCTGCCAAACAGCAGTTCAAAGGGAGAAAATCCCGTGGAGGCCTGGGGAACCTCGTGCACTGCAAACAGCAGAGGATCTAGCCACCTATCCCAATTTGGCTTATCATCGTGCATAAACTTACGGACCATGGACTTCAAAGTCTTATTTAGGCGCTCGACGAGGCCGTCAGTTTGCGGGTGGTAAACACTGGTTTGAATAGACTTGATGCCCAATAATCCGTAAAGTTCCCTCAGTGTTCGTGACCATAAACTGGGTGCCTTGGTCAGTTAGGATCTCTTTGGGGATCCCGACTCGGGAGATAACCTGAAACAGCGCTTGCGCCACGCTCTTTGCGTAGATGGTGCGCAGCGGCACTGCCTCTGGATGTCGGGTTGCGTAATCCACGAGGACTAACACAAATCGGTATCCACGTGTGCTCCGGTGAAATGGCCCGATGAGGTCCATCCCGATCCGTTCAAACGGGACCTCAATCAGTGGTAACGGGCGCAACGGCGCTCTCGGGATGGCCGGTTGGTTAACCAACTGGCATTCAGCGCAGGACGCACACCAGCGGCGAACGTGCGCTCTAATGCCTGGCCAATAGAATCGGGCCATTACACGGTTCAGTGTCTTTTCATACCCCATATGCCCAGCCATCGGGTTGTAGTGAGCCGCCTGGAAAACCATTTCCCGCTGGCTTTTCGGTACCAGCAACTGGGTAATTATCTCCTCAGTCTGAGTGTCACGACTCACTCTGTACAACCTGTCGCTCCGTAATGAAAAGTGTGGGTACGTTAACGCCGCGTCAGGGCGAACCTCCGGCGCTTGGTCATGGGAGTGGCCGGCAGGCAGAGCTTCGCCGTCTGTGCCTCCCCCGACAACACTGGCAGCAAGCGTACCGCCCACTCCGCCGCGGGCCAGCCACACGCCGTCGCTGTCGCCTCGGAACATCTCCAGGAATGACTGTGGATCATCCTCTGCTGTCATTTTGCGGACAGTCATTCCTGAGAGCGAGGGGCCCGTTGCGCTTGCCCCCGCCTGGGACAACATCGCCTCCAGCAGTCGTGTCTACTTTTCCGCCTGTGTAGGCAGCGCTGCCAGGTGCTGCCTGGTCGCGGCGGCCTGGTCGTGGCTCATCTTGGCTATTTCGGTTAGCATTTCTGCCAACGTGTTCACTGGTTGTTGCGGTTCTGTCATCCTGTGTGTTGGGTTAAGTTGGGCGCCAGTGTGGCAGTTCTGGTTGCCACCGTGGGTTCTCCCAACACACACACAGAGACCACTTCTTAAGTGTTAATCTTTTATTGACGATGACCGAGGCTACAAGGCAGAATGCAGGAGACGATCGCCGGCTTCTCCGTGTCTCTGGCTTTCGTCTGTTCTGCCGTCTCTGGTTCTGGTCATCTCATGGTCCTGCCCTGCCTGGACCAGTACGCTACTGATAAAGGGGAGAATGATTAGCGGACGATGTGCAGGTGTGCCAATCATCTCCCCTCCCACTGTCCTCTGAGCCCTTCCCACCTCTCCTCTGCACCTGATGCACCACGCCCCCTCCACAGTACTCAAGTGGTAAAAGGTACATATATGTACCTTTTTTTTCTACATGCTGGGGTACAATAGACAGTCTGTGTTAGGCTACTTCAGTATAAGGGTACAAAATTGCCACCAGAGGTACAAGATTGGTCTCTGTAAGCTACAAACCACAAGGGTACAAAACTATACCTTCTGAGGGTACTGCCCCCGTGACAATCCATCGTATCCCTAAAGGTACAATTCTGTACTTTATTTTCTGAGAGTGTGTGACGTGTTTAAAGACTCTATGCAGATTATCTAACATTCCTCATGCTGGTGTGCAGCCTGTCAGGCTGTCTGATCACAGAGGAAGGCTGCGTTTCTCTAAACTCAGCTGTGACCTCCAACCCCTCCCATCTGAGAGAGCTGGACCTGAGCTACAACCATCCAGGAGACGCAGGAGTGAAGCTGCTGAGGGCTGCACTGAAGGACCCAAACCGCAGACTGGACTCTGTCAGGTCTGAGTTTTAGAGTTTTTACATCACATTTAAAGAGAGTTGCATCATCAGTCAGAATTCAAGGGGAGCAGAAACAGAGGATCACAGTGGCTAACTTTTGAATAGCCGAATTAGATTGGAAACATATTTTTGTCCCAGAAACACAGCTTCCCATCAGTTGTATTTACTTTGATTCTCTGACACTGTTGAGGTTCAGGCATCAGAATTTCACGGTTAGGACAAGATTACCATTTACTTTCAAATTCAACCATTGAAAGCCCTTCCTTTCCACACAAAGCAATATTATAAGGTGTGCTGACTCTTTAATTCTGGATTTTTTTGGCTGCAAATGTGCATAATCTGAGTGGATTTTTCTCTCTGAGATTGGGTTTTCTCCACAGAGTGGAATGTGGTGGAGCCTGGACTCTGCAAGCAGGACTGAGGAAGTGTAAGTGTGGCTTTCACCTATGTCATAAAAAAAAAAAAAGAACGACGTTCCAGCATTATGATTCCACTGCTTTTGTCTTGTTACTGCAGACGCTTGTGACATCACTCTGGATTCGAACACAGCACACAGACACCTGAAACTGTCTGAGGACAACAGTAAGGTGTCAGAGATACAAGAGCAGCAGCCACATCCTGACCATCCAGAGAGGTTCGACTTCTGCCAGCAGCTGCTCTGTGAAGACGCTCTGACTGGGCGTTGTTACTGGGAGGTTGAATGGGAGGGGATGGTGTGTATTGGAGTGACTTACAAAGGAATCGACAGGAAAAAAGACAGTGCTAGCTCCCTGCTTGGAGGGGAAAATCAGTCCTGGACTCTGTACTGCAACGGAAAGACTTACTCTGCTTTTCACAACAAAGAGAGAAGAGACATCCGTCCTGCTCCTCCCACCTCCAACAGAGTCGGGGTGTTTCTGGACTGGCCCTCTGGCACTCTGTCCTTTTACAGAGTCTCCTCAAAGACACTGATCCACCTCCACACCTTCAGCACCACATTCACTGAACCCGTTTACCCTGCTTTCAGGATCGGGCTTCAGCACAGCCTCTTTGATTCTTCAGTGTCTCTGTGTAAGCTGAAGGAGGAAAAGTCCATTCTCTAGAGTCTAGACTCTCACATTAAGATGGATTTTAACTGTACCAGACTGTGTAAAGGGCCTCTATGACATGGTGTGCCATGGTTGACTTATAATTCTTTCAGCTTCTTTGTAAGTTTTGTGAAGAGTGAACTGGTCCTGAGGGTTCAAAACCCAGATCACACAATTGAATATCTATTGCATTATATTGCAGGATATACGAGGGGTTTTGTTGCCTACTTAATTCAAACAGATTTACTCTTTTTGTTTCAACCTGCCTGCTCTTACACTCACACACTAAATGGATCCTCATCTTCCCATTTGATCGTTTTTGGTCTTTTACCTGCAGCTTTTCAAACAGATGGGAGAACCTGCAGCGAACATTTGGCTCTACCGCACTTCAATGAATGAATGATCAATGAAAATGACTTTGCATGTAGTGCTCATATGAAGAAGAAAAGTTTAGATTTCCATTGAGTTGACGTGGAGTAAAAGCAACACAGTTTGCAATCAAAGTGTGAAAATGAAATGCAGCTGATTTGAACAGTGTTTTTTTTTTTACTTAAATATAACTTGAGTTGGTGCTATCATTTATCATTAGGACTTTCCTTTTAACATTGTTTTTTTTTTTAAATTTGTTTGTGAACAACCTGCAGAAATCTCTACCTGAATGACAGACCATGTAGAATACACCCCAGTTCCAAATAAAGTTGGGACTCTGTGTTAAATCTAAATAAAACATAATTAAATACTTTGGAAATCTTTTAAATCTTTTTTTAAATTTTTTTTTTTACCAAGCCAGTCAATCTGAAAAATATGGAAGCCCGTTTCCGCCACTTAACAAAAGTAAATTTAGTAATACTATCTAATAATTATGAGATACTAAGTCGAAATTATGAGATGGAATTTCGACTTAGTATCTCATTATTATTAAAATCTAAATTTACTTTTATTAAGTGGTGGAAACGGGCTTCCATACCTATTGCATTCACTTAAAAAAAAAAAACTCAGTTTTTTCTGTCTAATTTATTTTTTGGTTTGTTTTTTGGGGTAATTTTTTTCTGTTTTTCGTGGTAATTTTTTCTTAATTTTTTTTTGTTCAGAAAGCAACAATCAACGCATTCATTCCTTTATGAGGGCTCGATTTAATGGAAGGTTTGTTTAGTTTAATCAAGTTTTACTTTGACCTGGGTTTAAGACACTGGGAGATAGTCCTGTCTTTAAGTCATGTAGATGGTTTAACTATTAGTTTGTCGACTTTACGCAGGCACCTGTCGACATGTATGGGCGGGGGCAGGAGTCACCTTAGGTCCACCGGAGTCACTTTCAGGCTGGATAATCTCGCGGGATTTCAAAGTATCTCGTACGGTGGCCAACACGTGCAAACGCGCTGCAAACGCGCTGCAAACGCGCTGCAAACGCGCTGCAAACGCGCTGCAAACGCGCTGCAAACGGGGAAACAAATCCAACAGTAAAAACGCTGCAAGAGAAAAATGCGGCAATCACAAAAACGAGCGGAGCACACGCGCTGCAAACTTCAAAACACAACGGGGGTCTCGACCTGTGGGATAGGGGATCGACTATGGGAGATCTACCATATTAATGAAAGAGAAGAAAGTCAAAAGGTAGTTGTCATTTATGTCTTTTTTAAACACTTGGCCGTAATATTTTACTTTATTATAGAAGAGCAGCGCAGTCGCTATAATAAGGTAAAAGATTACGGCCAAGTGTTTAAAAAAGACATAAATGACAACTACCTTTTGACTTTCTTCTCTTTCATTAATATGGTAGATCTCCCATAGTCGATCCCCTATCCCACAGGTCGAGACCCCCGTTGTGTTTTGAATTTTGCTGCGCATTTTTCTCTTGCATGTGTTTTGATGTTTGCAGCATTTTTCTCTTGCATGTGTTTTGAAGTTTGCAGCGTTTCTCTCTTGCATGTGTTTTGAAGTTTGCAGCGTTTCTCTCTTGCATGTGTTTTGATGTTTGCAGCGTTTCTCTCTTGCATGTGTTTTGAAGTTTGCAGCATTTCTCTCTTGCATATGTTTTGAAGTTTGCAGCGTTTCTCTCTTGCATGTGTTTTGAAGTTTGCAGCGTTTCTCTCTTGCATGTGTTTTGATGTTTGCAGCATTTTTCTCTTGCATGTGTTTTGAAGTTTGCATCATTTCTCTCTTGCATGTGTTTTGAACATTGCATCGTTTCTTTCTTGTATGTGTTTTGAAGTTTGCAGCGTTTTTTTCTTGCATATGTTTTGAACATTGCATCGTTTCTCTCTTGCATGTGTTTTGGGGGTTGCATCGTTTCTCTCTTGCATGTGTTTTGAAGTTTGCAGCGTTTCTCTCTTGCATGTGTTTTGAAGTTTGCAGCGTTTCTCTCTTGCATGTGTTTTGGGGGTTGCAGCGCGTGTGCTCCGCTCGTTTTTGTGATTGCCGCATTTTTCTCTTGCAGCGTTTCACTGTTGGATTTGTTTCCCCGTTTGCAGCGCGTTTGCACGTGTCGGCCACCTTATCTCGATATTTCCGAAAAAAATTACCCCGAAAAACAGAAAAAAAATTACCCCGAAAAACAAACCAAAAGATAAATTAGAAAGAATTTTTTTTTTTATATATGTTTTTTTAAAGTGAATGCAATACTCTTCCTTACTTACCTGACTAAAGGCTCGTGTATACTTCGCAGCAGTGTGTCGCAGTGAGCTTGTCGCAGACACGACGCAGTTATTTTTGATTTATGCCTTGAAGCGCTGTCTGCGCTATGTTAATCCCACGCCACAACGCAAGAGGGACAATCACGAACAAGCTAGGATAGTGGGTGTTACGGTTACGGAGGTATGTGTTTTTTTTCGTTTGTTTGTTTGTTTGTTTGTTTGTTTGTTTTCTATTTTTTACAAATCTGCAAAGGTTTCAAACAAACTTGTTTCACTTTGTCATTATGGGGTATTGGTTGTAGAATTTAGAGGTAAAAGATTCATCTATTTTGGGAATAAGGCTGTAAGAGAGGATGCTGTGAGAAAGGTGGAGCCTGTGAATACTTCCCGGATGCACTGTGTGTGTGAAAGTTCTTTTTTTCTTTTTTTTTTTAAACTTCCTTTTATTTAAGTTTTTTTTTTTTTTTACATTGCACATGAAACATTTCAATATTATACACCAGGGGATAAAAGAGGTCACAATAAAATATTCAAGTGTTCACAGATATCAACAGTCTTAATTGCTTTCTGGTTGTTTGAGTATTTAATGGGGTCATGACTGAGCCTGAGCTCACCCAGAAAGGCAAGAAAATATGTTGTTTTTTCATAAATTTACAATTATGGACTTGAAATTTTGCCATTAAAATGATGAGGTTGATAATAAAAAGTTATGTCGGCTTTTTTTTTGGTTTAGTTAATGTCAGGGAGCCCAAACAATACACTCCTCCAAGATAAATTAAACTCATTATCAATGTTGTTAGCGATGAAGTTATTACTAAAGATATCACTCCACAGTCTTTGGACCATAGGGCAGTGTGCCAAAATAAATGGGTAACAGTTCTGTGTGTGAAAGGTAAAACTGCGTTTTATTCTGGGTCACACGTGCTATTGCATAATAAGTGGGCGGACCTTCTGGGTGAGTTTATACTGGAGGGAGACCGACCGCCTGCACTGAGCAGCAGAGACAATCCAGACTGTTGTCAGGGGAAAAACATTGAGATAGTGTGTCAGGGTCGGAGAGGATGGCGGAGAAAAAGGCCGTTTTGTTCAACTTCTGGGGAGTTGTTGTCCCTACAAGACTTAATGCCGTTTCCCACAAGCTGGAGGAGCTGCACAAGCTGCCGGGGTGAGAGGCAACTGTTGGCCAGCCCGTCTGTAACACATGCGCTGTTTGGTGAGCAGCGTTACGCGTGGGACGCACGGAAAAAAAATGCATGTAAAGATGTGAAAAGTTATCATTTTTTACACTATTTGAATATCAGGGCTTCGTGCGAAGCATGAACATGTAACTCGTGTTTTGATTCATTTCCACGGCTTAAACTTTTGGGGTTTAATAATAAGTAGGCCTGCAGCTACATGACAAAATGTGTGGACATTATTTTATACATATTGTACTTTTGAATGTGTTGAATAATAAGCTTGTATTTAAATGGCAAACTCAACGCTGGACTTTATCAACCACGTTTCGTTATATAAGCAATTGTTGACCGTGTTTTGTGTTCTTGTGGATGTGGTAAACTCTTGAGGTCAAAGTTAAAGGTTTACATGTGTAGTTATTTAACATTGGACTTATTTTTAGGAAGAATAAATTGGGCTGGTTCTGCTCTGTGGTTAAAGTTTGTCGCGTTTCTTTATCACGCATTTAATTCATTTTAGAGTGCAGTCAAACACTGTGGATACTATAGAAAGTTACCATTAAGAAAGAAGGCTTTCTGTAATCATGGCTTGAAGTTAAATTTTGCTATATGTTGGAAACCATTCTGTCTGCAGCTGGGAATTTAGAACCAAAACCAAACATGGGAGCAAAAAGTCAAATGATGAATGTGGCGCCGTTTTATTAAAGGAAGTGAAATATTGAAATATTGTTTAGAAATAGATAAAGATCACTCCCTGCCAATCCCTCCCTTGTTTTAGATGTTCACCCAATATTTTCATAGAGAATACAGTGATGAATAGAACTGTTGCTAGTGATAACGTGCAAGAAAAAAACTGAACGCACGTTGTGTGTCAGAAAACCTGGGCTGAATTACTAGGCTGATAATCCGCTCTATCTCACCATTAAGCCAGGTTTTCACTGTTGGGGGGTTTGATGAGCCAGATAACCCAAATAACCTGCTTTATGATACAGGTTCCTGGCGGGAAGAGATGACTAATGCAGGTGTGTAACAGTTTATAACAGAAACCTGGGGTGAAACGAGGACACAGGCCTTACAAAATAAAAGGCATAGCAAGGCCAGGGATCTTTATTTATACAGCGCATTTCATACCACAGGCAACTCCAAACAGTACATAAAGACAAGGCGTTTAAAAGAACAGCATTAAGCAGCATAAAACAAGCAATTTAAAGAGAATAAAAAAAATCGAAAAAAAATTAAAACACAGTTAAAATTACTGGGGCTGGGGGAGACTCCTCTTCTTGGGGTGAGGATGATGACGTTGCAGGTTCTTTCTGGATCCGCTGTCCTCCATGGTCAGTCCTTGTCCCAGCGCCCTCACCAGAGCATTGTCCTATCTGTTGTTTTGGATCATTTTGTCCTGTCTCGTCCTTGATAGAGGCTGCTCGTGTGTGACGCAGAGAGTAAAAAATGTTGGAGCTTAGCAACTGAACTCCTGACTTGTTAAGGTGAAATCCATCTGCCTTAAAGAGGGGCCTGCGTCCAGGCGCGTCATTTCCGCCGGGGACGGTGGGGACGTGTCCCCGGCACTTTGTCTGATGAGCAGATTTGTCCCCACCACTTTAAAAAAGTAGAGAAAGTGCAAACGCCGCTTTTGGTGCAGAAGCTGAATTGGTGAGCTGTGCATCATGCATGTAACAGACTACTCTGCTTTCCTAAAAACTATAATTTTATATCATGGCATTCTCCTAACCAAAGACTATTTGATCCGCCCTGCTTTCGCTCTCCTTGTATGAATGCGCTTGCGATCAGCCCCCATTGCTGAATAGCAACTATGTTGAATCCGCTGCGCTCCCACACACTGCGCTGGCGGTCTGCAGTCTGTTACAGGGTAACGAGCGATGAAAGACGTCGCTGGTGTTGCAGGTGAAGATTCGTCAGTGTTTATGATGCATATCAGGCGAGATAGACAATGAATGAAAACTTATTTCACAGAGGGGTTGCTGCTCGTTCACTCTTGCCCGTTGTTTCATAGCCTGGCAATGTTTGAAAACTTTGTCAGGGCAAGGGCTGTTTGTAGCCAGGCTACGTCTCCTGATGCGCTCTTGCTTGGTCGAGGTTTGTCTGAGATTTGTGTCAAGGGCTGTGCAATAACCAAAATCGTGCCTTGTACTAAAATGCGGATTTTGAAATACGAATAGGGCCTACTCTTAAGTTTGTCCCAACCCAGGATGTTTCTGACGGCCTAAACAAGACCGCGCAGATGGCTTTTAACTTTTAATATGGGGACAATATTGCGTCAATACGCATCATCTAATGCAATGCCTATTATTTATCATGAAACCTCAATTCGGAAGTAATGGGCCTAGCTTGTACCCAGCACTTTTCAAACCTTACTCAGGTTTATGGTCATTGTCCCCAGCACCTCTGAAATCAAACTGACGCCCATGGACGCAGTCGAAGAAGACGTTTAGCTGTCATGGCTCTGAACACACATGTGTCTGCAAGAAGAGTGTGGAAGATGGCTCACGTCATGCCACGCCCACCCCGCGTCAATTGCTTTCACATCAAACTCGGCTCGGCAAAAAGACTAGGGTCCGACGTGGGTCGAATGGCGAATCGAGTTGACACGCCAGCCCGGATCGTCAGTGTGAAAGGAACAGCAGACACGCTAAATTCGCGAATTAAACGCGGGTTCTTCCTCAGTGTGAAATGGGCTACATTCTAAACTAATGTACCCCCTAGGGTTAATTATTGGACCTAAAGGTACATATATGTACTCAAGTGGTAAAAGGTACCTATATGTACCTTTTTTTTTGTACATGCTGGGGTACAATAGACAGTCTGTGTTAGGCTACTTCAGTGTAAGGGTACAAAATTGCCACCAGAGGTCTCCTGATGCGCTCTTGCTTGGTCGAGGTTTGTCTGAGATTTGTTGGTGTGTCAAGGGCTGTGCAATAACCGAAATCGTGCCTTGTACTAAAATGCGGATTTTGAAATACGAATAGGGCCTACTCTTAAGTTTGTCCCAACCCAGGATGTTTCCGACGGCCTAAACAAGACCGCGCAGATGGCTTTTAACTTTTAATATGGGGACAATATCGCGTCAATACGCATCATTGAATGCAATGCCTATTATTTATCATGAAACCTCAATTCGGAAGTAAGGGGCCTAGCTTGTACCCAGCACTTTTCAAACCTTACTCAGGTTTATGGTAATTGTCCCCAAGCACCTCTGAAATCAAACTGACGCCCATGGACGCAATTGAAGAAGACGTTTAGCTGTCATGGCTCTGAACACTCATGTGTCTGCAAGAAGAGTGTGGAAGATGGCAAGAGCACAAGTCCATTCTGTCTTTTAAACTCCTCACGTCACGCCACGCCCACGTCCATCCCGCGCCAATTGCTTTCACATCAAATTCGGCTCGGCAAAAAGATTAGGGTCCGACGTGGGTCGAATGGCGAATCGAGTTGACACCCCAGCCCGGATCGTCAGTGTGAAAGGAACAGCAGACACGCTAAATTCGCAAATTAAACGTGGGTTCTTCCTCAGTGTGAATTGGGCTACAATCTAAACTAATGTACCCCCTAGGGTTAATTATTGGACCTAAAGGTACATATATGTACTCAAGTGGTAAAAGGTACATATATGTACCTTTTTTTTTGTACATGCTGGGGTACAATAGACAGTCTGTGTTAGGCTACTTCAGTGTAAGGGTACAAAATTGCCACCAGAGTTCTCCTGATGCGCTCTTGCTTGGTCGAGGTTTGTCTGAGATTTGTGTCAAGGGCTGTGCAATAACCAAAATCGTGCCTTGTACTAAAATGCGGATTTTGAAATACGAATAGGGCCTACTCTTAAGTTTGTCCCAACCCAGGATGTTTCCGACGGCCTAAACAAGACCGCGCAGATGGCTTTTAACTTTTAATATGGGGACAACATCGCGTCAATACGCATCATCTAATGCAATGCCTATTATTTATCATGAAACCTCAATTCGGAAGTAATGGGCCTAGCTTGTACCCAGCACTTTTCAAACCTTACTCAGGTTTATGGTAATTGTCCCCAGCACTTCTGAAATCAAACTGACGCCCATGCCTGCGTCCCCAAAAGATGTTGAAATTGTCAATAAAGTTCGTTGAATGAGCAGCACACACGTCTTTGAGCCATCTGTTTAGCATCATCAGTCTGCTGAATCTCTCGTCTCCTTTCCAAACTGTTGGTAGAGGTCCACTGAAAAACACCTCTGTACTGGTGCATCGAACTTTGTTTACCAGGTCCATAAAGTCTTGTTTTAATACCTCCGATTGTTGCTTCACAACATCAAGGGCTCCTGTGTGTATGATGAGAGATTTCAGTGTCGGATGCTCAGCAACAATGTCCAGGATCTTCTTTGAGATATCAGACACCATGTCGTTACTAAAACAGAGTATTTTGGTCTTTTTCTTGCTGCAAAAACGTTTTATCTCATTCACAGCTCCGTCACCCACTATCAGAGTTTGAGGCCCAGTGGTTAGCTCTTTCTGTGGCCTTTTAGCATATAATTTAGCCTCATACCTTTCTCCGGTTTTGGGAGATGAGCGTTCTTTTGGAGAGTCAGGATTTTGAGAAAGTGGAGCAAATCTGTTCTCTAGCAGAATTCCTGTGTCTTGTGGCCATTTGCTCCTGGTTTTGGTGGTGGTCTCGGTCCATCGTTGCTTTTTCTTCGGTATCGGGGTAGAGACATTCCTGTGTGATAGTGCAGGCCGCTCGGAGTCATTGTGGGTCTCCAGGTGTTGGGTTCTGCCTGATAACCGTCTTGCCACATCTGAGGGAGGCGATTTGTAGTGTTTTGGCTTAGCACCAAGGGAGTTCCAGGGAGGACTGATTGAATATTTTTCATTTACACCAGGCTCCTGCCGTGTCTCGGTGGTGCCGGTTAGCTTCCTGTTAGCCTGCTCCCTTTCAGTGTTTTGGGATACTGGCAGAGTAGTTTCATTCCCATATTTTCCATTTATCTCCACGTTCACTTCAAGCCGATTAATTTTTGTTTCCAGTATTGCTATCTTCTGGAGTAGCTTGTGGTAATCGTCAGTGGAAAAGGGAGGCATCTTGCTGCTAATTAGCTTCAGTTAGCTGAGCTCCTCCAAAAGCAGGAAGCTGCAACGGAATTTCCAGATGACTTTCTGATTAAAAAAAAAAATTATATATTTAAAAAAAAGGGGAAGTGAAGCTAACTAAGGCACAAAACAGATGATACACAATGTGGAAGTTTCTCAAGAACAAGCCAGAGAAATCTCAAGTTAACAAAGCCAGTTTTAACATGGCTTTATCCTGTTGGTGTCACATATTGTTTGTCCCGCTGAAGTTTATTCTCTGCTCTGGTTGTCAGGGGTTTTCTGTCCAGTTTGGTGACCCAAAAGGACGGTGCCATGATGCAGGCGGAGAGGGGAGTCATCACTTTTACTCAGGTGGGTTCAGCCTCCTGCTGTTTCGTCTCATTTCTGTGCGTGCTGTTATTAAAGGAGCGGAGGTGTTTGTGTGTGCAGATGCTCCCAGCGTTGGAGGCCGAGTGCGTGAAGGAGGCCAAGGCCAGAGGTGTGACTCTTCCATCTGACTGGTCAGTCAGAGGCTTGGTGGAGGAGCTCAGAAAGGCTATGATGGAGGCTCAAGACACAGTACTAAAGACAACAGCCAGTCTGCGTTGCAGTGGTATACTATAATACTATATCTACAGAAATGCTTTAAGATTTCCAGACCTTTCATGTTGTCCTTCCACAGCCGTTAAACTGCTGATTATTGCTGAGCTGTTTCCTTTCCTTCAGTGTGTTGTTGCCCTTTGAGTGAACCAAAGTTACAGTCCAGATGAAAGGGCGTTTACACTCCTTACAAACTGCCTCATTTGTATTCCAGCCTTTAGTCGAGTTACTTAAAGACGTCACCAGTAAACACATCTTTGTAGGTTTCCTGCACAGTGACTGCAGAGATGAGAAAAGTGATGTTTTTGGAACATTCAAGCATACGAAGCTCTTGTTGTAACTGCCTCTCCACAAGATAAATATTCATTTTATAAAAATGCACAACATCAGTTCTTTAAAATGCAATTTTACTGACAGGCGAGGGGACTGATCCATGGCTGTGCTTTTACGGTAAACTCTGTAGGAGTGCTGACAGCCGTGCTGGCCAACCACTGGCTGGATGACAGCGCAGAAGGAGACGGCGCAGCCCATCTTCTCTGTCTGCTCGGTGGCCATTTTAACCTGGTCCTCCAGTCCTGCCATTCAGGTCACAGCGTCCCCGATCCCGCCATGTTCACGTCTGCTCTGCGGCAGCTGGGAGTGACATCAAAACAGGTGGAGGACACTCCTGTGTGAGAGAAAAATCAGTTTTTCGGTGGGAAACCTGACTTAATCTTGGTCGTCTCTCAGGCTCTGTGGATGGATGTGGATGAGGAGAGTGTGAAGGCGGCAGAGGGAGCAGGAATGAGGGCCATCCTGGTGGAAAATCTGGACGTCGCTCTGGAGAAACTGTCCAGTTTCACTGGAGTTCCGGTACAAACCAGTCTGCCGTAGAGCAAATAGTCCCAATTATTCCTTAGTTTGCTTTTCTTGTGCAGCAAGTTTTTTTTCTTTTTCCTGCAGTTTGACTGTAAAACAAAAAGGGGACGAAGGCTTAATTTAAGTGATGTCTGTAAATAATGAGGCTAATGTACACTGGAAAAAATGCCCCTCCAAAAATAAGTAAAAAAACAACAAATACAAGAAGTTTTTGCTTGAAATAAGCAAAAAATCTGCCAATGGAACTAGTGAAAATCGGCTTGTCAAGATTTCTTGAAATAAAATGTGATATTTAGGACTTTTGAGTTAAAAGTGATCTGGAAATCAGCTTAAAAACCTCTTCAAATGTCAAAAAAAGCTTGTTTCATGTGAAATATGACTCAAAACAAGATGTTTTCAAGACTTTTTCATTTAACAAGATATTCCAGATGTATTTTCTTCAAACAAGTCCCTATATCTGGCTGAAATAGTACCTGTTAGGCAGTTGTGTCTGATATTAAGTGTAATGAGATACTCAATGAGACAAATATACTTGGTAAAATTTAGATTTTTTCCAGTGCACTGGAAAAAATGCCCCTCCAAAAATAAGTAAAAAAACAACAAATACAAGACGTTTTTGCTTGAAATAAGTCAAGATTCAAGATTTCTTGAAATAAGATGTGATATTTAGGACTTTTGAGTTAAAAGTGATCTTCAAATTAGCTTAAAAACCTCTTCAAATGAAAAACAAAAGCTTGTTTCATGTGAAATATGACTCAAAACAATTTGTTTTCAAGACTTTTTCACTCAACAAGATATTCAAGATGTATTGCATTAAAACAAGTCCCTATATCTGGCTGAAATAGTACTTGTTAGGCAGTTGTGTCTTATATTAAGTGTAATGAGATACTCAATGAGACAAATATACTTGGTAAGATTTAGATTTTTGCCAGTGTGGAAACGGCTGCTAACGTTCACCTTTTTATTTCTCAGTCTGTTGGAGCAGAGAGTCCTCCGGCATCCTGCCGCCCCGACCAAGTGTCTCACGGATACGTCACCATCAGAGTAATGATCTGCATCAGTGTCGGCGGCTCATTTTAACATGAGAATACAGGTGAAATAATGTTATCTTTGTGTCTCAGCCCGGAGTGAGGACTCACTATGTTGAAATGGGCTGCGGCCCACCAGTCTTGATGTGCCACGGCTTCCCAGAGAGCTGGTACTCCTGGAGGTACCAGGTGAGCCGTCTGCTTTGGCTGAAGCCTCAGAACTTGAACAAAAGAAGCATGTTGTTGAGTGTTTTCTTACCTCCCTGATCTCTGAAAGATCCCAGCCTTGGCTGCAGCAGGGTTCAGGGTGTTGGCTTTAGACATGAAGGGATACGGAGAGTCCACGGCGCCGCCCGGTTAGTGATGACCAGTTGCTGTTTTTGCTTTGCATCTCTGAACTGTGTTCTCACCGTATTGTCTCAAACACATGTGATCTGTCCCCTCACAGACATAGAAGAATATTCTCAGGAGCAGCTTTGCAAGGTTTGAACTCGCCATCGCATTATAATATTTTTTTATAGCGTCTTATTTCAATATGTTGACATAGATTTGATTATATTTTCTCTACTTGCAGGATTTAATGACATTCTTGGACAAAATGGTGAGAACTCGACACACGTTATTCCGCAGTGTTCATCTTACCCGACTGGTCTGCATCCTCTTCCCAGGGGATACCACAGGTCACCCTGGTGGGTCACGACTGGGGCGGCGCTCTGGTGTGGACCATGGCCCAGTATTATCCCGAGAGAGTCCGGTGAATACGCACACACACATTAAGCCGGACTCTGTGACCTGTCCTGGGTGCTTTATGCCAAAGTAAATCGTGTTTTTTTTTCATTGGTGCGAAGTGCCGTAGCATCTCTGAACACTCCCCTGTTCCCAGTGGATCCTTCAGCTTCTCCCGGAAAGAAAATGAAGGATATTCCCATCTTTGACTACCAGATCTACTTCCAAAAACCAGTAAGTTGCAGCTTCATTTATCACTCTGAATATGAGGATGATGCCTCATCCAGGCCATCACAGGCAGCTGCTGCAGGCTGTTGGGTATTTCCTAGAATAGGCAAAGGTATAAGAAACTCTGACTGAAAGTGTACAGATCTGGGCTTCCTAAAACTGGAAAAAGACGTCTGAAAAGAGTTTGAATAACGTGTTAACTCGCCGTCACTTAAAGTATTTCCCGGCTCTAATAAAATCCCCAAAGTCTCACCTGATAACATAACCATTGGAGTCATTTAAAGAAGAAGAATTTAAAGTTTTTCAACCACATCTTACCCGGGTTAGGGTTACTGAACTTACCCGCCTGAACACACTTTTGGTGCTTTTTTTTTTTTCTTGGATCCTGTAAGTGTTTATTATGTTAAACTTTGGAACTCCAGATAGCTGCTTGGGTTAGAAGAATTCATGCCAAAGTTATACAGTCGTGCTGCTGACTGGGTGAAAGAATTATCAGTCTCATCATGATAAGATGCTTGACTTTTGGACTGAACACTGCAACATAATAACGCTTTTCCTCCTTTGGATGTTGGGTCAAAACAGTCATTCAACTGGTTAAGGGATTGTACGGAAGCCCAGAGCGGACGTGGTGCGTATAAACTTTTTTTTGATGGTTTTCTCGAGATAACGAGTTAATTTACAGATGGTTTTCGAGGCCACTTTTTCTCCCCCGTCCGCCCCTGTTTATATGTGTTTTATGTGTTTGCAATTTGTTTGTCTTGTAGAGAAAACTTTCATATCAGCCCGCGTCATTTAAGGAGACGGCTTAAATAATCTAAGTCAGTGTTTCCCAACCGGGGGTACGCGGCGCGGGGAGATTTTTTTTATTTATTTTAATGTTTAAAAAAACATTTAAATATTTTTTAAAATATTTAAAAAAAAAAGAGAAAGGTTACATGTTTAAGTTGGATCACAAAGGAAGATTATTTTGATTTAGTATGTATACTATTTTGGTTAATTATTTATATTTCAAGAAAATGTTTTTTATTCTTATGTTGAATTCAACTGAGGTTAAAAAAAAAGAGAGAAAGCCTGAGAATTTTATGTTCAAGTTAAGGATATTAAATAAAATGATTTTCATGTAATAACCACTGTGTTGCTCTACTTTTGGAGAATCATCGCACGCGTTGTATGTGTGAGGGGTACTCAGGCCAAAAAAGTTGGGGACCCCTGATCTAAGTGACCTCAGTGATCCTGCTGATACAGTCGACTTCATCAGTGACCAGCTGAGGGGACCAGGCCGTCTCTATGGTTACCGAATGACGCACGAGAGGTGCCGTTATCGTTATCTCGAGAAAACGAGACAAATAACTCGTTATCTCGAGAAAACGAAATGCTCGTCACACCAGCGGGATTTGCTTTGTGCTTTTTCACAAACGTGTTTGATTCATAGGCGACTTTATTCAGTTTTCAATGAAAGGGAGTAAAAATGGGTAAAAACCTTTGCCAGAAATACATATAAACACATATAAACAGGGGCGGACTGGGGAGAAAAAGTGGCCTCGAAAACCTTCGGTAAATTAACTCGTTATCTGGAGAAAACCATCAAAAAAAGAGGGTTTCCGTATGATTGAGCTGTTAATCTCTCAACTCCCCTGCCTTTCTCCAGCACTTTGGGATCTTTATCACATTTTTAATTCGTGCATTTACACGGTCTTCCCTTGTTTGTGTGTTGCAGGGTGTAGCAGAGGCCGAGCTGGAGAAGGATTTAGAGAGATCATTCAAGATTTTCTTTTCCAGCAGCAGTGAAGCAGTGAGTTAGACGCACAAACATGGCATGCAGTACTGGGTCTGTGCTGATGGATACATTCAGGTGATAAAAATATCTTTTCTTCAGGAAAGTCGTCCTGCACTCAGCACTAAGGGAGTCTGCGCTCGAGGTGAGATTTCCAGCTTCCTGATGTAAGCTCTCCTTGTTTTGTCAGCTCTGTAATCCACTTTATGGATGTGCTGCATCACAGGCGGCCTGTTTGTGGGTCTGCCGGACCAGATCCCCCGGAGCTCCATGCTGACGGAGGCCGACCTGAAATACTACGTGAACCAGTTCAAAGAGAGCGGTTTCAGGTACAGCAGATTTATTGATTTAATCACCGATATTTAAAGAAGCAGAAAACATGACATAAGTTGGCCTACAGCTTTATAAAAGCAGAAGTTCTGCTGGTCTGGAGCTTTCAGGTGTGTGTCAACAATGCCAAGGAGGAAAGACATCAGCAATGATCTTAGAGAAGGGTTCAAGTTCACCCCAAGAGCTACATCTCAGACTCTCTGGGCCTCAGTTAGCATGTTAAAGGTTAAAGGTCACCCCAAGGTCAGAAACCCAAGAGCTACATCTCAGACTCTGCAGGCCTCAGTTAGCATGTTAAAGGTTAAAGGTCACCCCAAGGTCAGAAACCCAAGAGCTACATCTCAGACTCTGCAGGCCTCAGTCAGCATGTTAAAGGTTAAAGGTCACCCCAAGGTCAGAAACCCAAGAGCTACATCTCAGACTCTGCAGGCCTCAGTCAGCATGTTAAAGGTTAAAGGTCACCCCAAGGTCAGAAACCCAAGAGCTACATCTCAGACTCTGCAGGCCTCACTTAGCATGTTAAAGGTTAAAGGTCACCCCAAGGTCAGAAACCAAAGAGCTACATCTCAGACTCTGCAGGCCTCAGTCAGCATGTTAAAGGTTAAAGGTCACCCCAAGGTCAGAAACCCAAGAGCTACATCTCAGACTCTGCAGGCCTCAGTCAGCATGTTAAAGGTTAAAGGTCATGGCAGCACAGTTAGAAACAGACTGAACAGGTATGGCTTGTGTGGAAGGGCTGCAGGAGAAAGCCTCTTCTCTCTAAAAAGAACATGGCAGCACAGCTTAGATTTGCAAAGCTGCATCTGAACAAACCACAAGACTTCTGGAACAATGTCCTTTGGACAGACCAGACCAAAGTGGAGATGTTTGCTCAGAATGCACAGCAGCACGTTTGGAGGAAACCAAACACAGCATATCAGTACAAACACCTCACACCAGCTGTCAAGCACGGTGGTGGAGGGCTGATGATCTGGGCTGGTTCTGCAGCCACAGGACCTGGGCACCTCGCAGTCATTGAGTCCACCATGAACTCCTCTGGATACCAAAGTGTTCTAGAGTCAGATGTGAGGCCGTCTGTCCGACAGCTGAAGCTGGGCTGAAACTGGCTCATCAACAGGACAAAGATCCCAAACACAGCAGCAGATCTGCAGCAGAATGTGTGAAGAAGAGAAGAATCAAGGTGTTCAACGGTCCAGTCAGAGTCCAGACCTCAGCCTGCCTGAGATGCTGTGGTGGGACCTTCAGAGAGCTGTGCAGAAACCAGAGCTGCAAACTAAAAACTATCATTTTATATCATGGTATTCTCCTAACCAAAGACTATTTGATCCGCTCTGCTTTCGCTCTCCTTGTATGAATGTGCTTGCGATCAGCCCCCATTGCTGAATAGCAACTATGTTGAATCCGCTGCGCTCCCACACACTGCGCTGGCGGTCTGCAGTCTGTTACAGGGTAACGAGCGATGAAAGACGTCGCTGGTGTTGCAGGTGAAGATTCGTCAGTGTTTATGATGCATATCAGGCGAGATAGACAATGAATGAAAACTTATTTCACAGAGGGGTTGCTGCTCGTTCACTCTTGCCCGTTGTTTCATAGCCTGGCAATGTTTGAAAACTTTGTCAGGGCAAGGGCTGTTTGTAGCCAGGCTACGTCTCCTGATGCGCTCTTGCTTGGTCGAGGTTTGTCTGAGATTTGTTGGTGTGTCAAGGGCTGTGCAATAACCGAAATCGTGCCTTGTACTAATATACGGATTTTGAAATGCGAATAGGGCCTACTCTTAAGTTTGTCCCAACCCAGGATGTTTCCGACGGCCTAAACAAGACCGCGCAGATGGCTTTTAACTTTTAATATGGGGACAATATCGCGTCAATACGCATCATTGAATGCAATGCCTATTATTTATCATGAAACCTCAATTCGGAAGTAATGGGCCTAGCTTGTACCCAGCACTTTTCAAACCTTACTCAGGTTTATGGTCATTGTCCCCAGCACCTCTGAAATCAAACTGACGCCCATGTGCAAACCTCAGTGAGCTGAAGCAGCGCTGGAGAGAAGAGTGGGCCTCCTTTAACCAGAGAGAGACTGAGAACGTCCCACAGGAAACCAGCTGCTGGATCAGGGGTTCACTTAGTTTCTCACTGCTGCTACCAGCTGCTGGATCAGGGGTTCACTTAGTTTCTCACTGCTGCTACCAGCTGCTGGATCAGGGGTTCACTTAGTTTCTCACTCACTGTTGCTACCAGCTGCTGGATCAGGGGTTCACTTAGTTTCTCACTCACTGCTGCTACCAGCTGCTGGATCAGGGGTTCACTTAGTTTCTCACACACTGCTGCTACCAGCTGCTGGATCAGGGGTTCACTTAGTTTCTCACACACTGCTGCTACCAGCTGCTGGATCAGGGGTTCACTTAGTTTCTGACTCACTGCTGCTACCAGCTGCTGGATCAGGGGTTCACTTAGTTTCTCACTGCTGCTACCAGCTGCTTGATCAGGGGTTCACTTAGTTTCTCACTCACTGCTGCTACCAGCTGCTGGATCAGGGGTTCACTTAGTTTCTCACTCACTGCTGCTACCAGCTGCTGGATCAGGGGTTCACTTAGTTTCTCACTGCTGCTACCAGCTGCTGGATCAGGGGTTCACTTAGTTTTTCACACACTGCTGCTACCAGCTGCTGGATCAGGGGTTCACTTAGTTTCTCACTGCTGCTACCAGCTGCTGGATCAGGGGTTCACTTAGTTTCTCACTGCTGCTACCAGCTGCTGGATCAGGGGTTCACTTAGTTTTTCACACACTGCTGCTACCAGCTGCTGGATCAGGGGTTCACTTAGTTTCTCACTGCTGCTACCAGCTGCTGGATCAGGGGTTCACTTAGTTTCTCACTCACTGCACCATTAGAAATGTAAAAGGTTGCACTTATGACTGTTTGCCCAGCAACCAATCAGTTTCTAGATTTATTAAACTCACTTACGGTAGTAAACATGATGTTTAAGGTCTAGAAACATTTTAAGATGACTTAAATTGCAGTGATACCAAGGAAATATGATTTTTAACAATTTCAACTTTTTCATCTTTTCAGTTATAGAGTTGTTGTTGTTTTGTTTTTTTGTTTTTTGTTATGATGTCAAATTTTCTATTTTTAGAAATTGAATTCTGGTCAGACAAGCAGGGGAGTTAAAATTCATCCTCAGAAGCTTTAAGAAATCTATTCCTGACTTATCGAATACCATAGACATATATATCTATGGTACAATCAATGCTGGGTCATAAAACAGCATTTAATAAATTGGTCAATCCATTTTTTTCCGTTTTGTGTCTGGTTCCATAGGGGACCGTTGAACTGGTATCGGAATACTGATGAGAACTGGAAGTGGATGTGTTCCCGACCCAAGGGGAAGGTTCGTACGAGTGCTTTTAGTTCACTGTAAAAAGACAAAAGCACTGAAACCATGAGTCATTCTCCACTCACATTAATATCTTTGCAAACTAATTTGACTCAAACTTTCGGGAAAACAGAGCTGGTCTAAAGGCTCCGCCCTCTAAAGATTGTAAAGAAAAAGCAGTTTTATGAGCATTGATTGATTGAACCTTTTTGTTCTTGCTGAAAACAGTTTTAACTAAAAATTACCATCAGCATATTGTAATATCCATCAAATATGAGAAAATAAGGATGTACCACTTTAATGTTTTTATCTCGTTCTAAAAATACATTTGTTAATAACTGTTCACCAGCGGTTTTTGGTTTAAGTACAAAACATGTGGATGTCTGTAGCAAAGAAGGTCATGCCCAAATATGGAACATGTCGGCCATTTTGTTTGGCCCGCATTAGTTGTTGACTCAGGCTGCCTAAACTCAGCCAAGTATAATTAATGCATAAAATGGAAGAGAGAAGGGCTATTAATTATGAGTCATTATTTATATCCCATGTATAACTGTTACTGTAACGGACTCAGCTGGTTGAAACTCTTTGCTGCTGCTGCTGCTTACATCCTGAACTTTTTTTTCCAAAATTTCCAACCAAATAACACTTTTAAACTGTCAGCAAACTGACTTTGATGGATGATGCACATCTTTAAACACGCCTCAGACATATAGGCTGTGTTCGAAACCGCCTACTGCATACTGCATATTACATACTACATACTACATACTGCATATTACATACTACATACTGCATACTGCATATTACATACTACATACTGCATACTGCATACTGCATACAACATACTGCATACTGCATACAACATACTGCATACTACATACTGCATACTACATACTACATACTGCATACTGCATACAACATACTGCATACTACATACTGCATACTACATACTACATACTGCATACTACATACTACATACTGCATACTACATACTGCATACTACATACTGCATACTACATACTACATACTGCATACTACATACTGCATACTGCATACTACATACTACATACTACATACTGCATACTACATACTGCATACTACTGTATTATGCAGTATGTAGTATTACTACATACTGCATACTACATTCTGCATACTACATACTTCATACTCATCGATCAGACAGTATGCAGAGTGTTTACCCACAATGCATTTCGCTCCTGCCCGAGCCGAAATCAGCCGGCCTGAAGCTGATTTCCCTTAAACTCCAAACTCTGTAAACTTTAGCAACATTTGAAACATTTTCAGGAGAGAAAGTAGTCGTTTAGATCCCCAACGTGTTGAAAACCTGACAAAATACCGGCTATTTACAATTTTGTTCCCACGAATTCGGTGCTACTAAAGCTAGCCGCAGTGAGCAACGCAGTTCCTGTTATTTTCACAAAATAAAATACCCGTTGCCTTTTATCATAGGGAAAGCCATTACCATACAATTGGTGCTTTTGTTTTGAAAACAGGAAGTGAAGCTACCCTCGTTGTAGCTAGCTTGAAACTGCCGTTTTGACAGGAAATGACGATCGGCGACGTCACGTTACGTTGCATCTTGGGTAGTTTGAGTATGAGTAGTAACCTCATGATGCATACCCAACATTTCGGAGAATCTAGTATGCATCCGGGAACTTAAAAACAGTTAAAGTTAGTAGGAGTAGTAGGCGGTTTCGAACACAGCCATAGCTTCACTTAAAAACAAAACGATCTGCCCACCCTGGGTTAAAGACTTTGTCTCTCTTCAGGTTCTGATGCCGGCGCTGATGGTGACGGCAGGCAAAGACCCCGTGCTGCTGCCGGTCATGTCCCGCGGTATGGAGGACTTGGTAAGAAAATCGGCAGCAAGGGAAACACGAGAGTCGTGACAGGTTATTTAAATTGATCGAATATCCGTTACTTGTCAACTGCAGATTCCAAACCTGAGCAGAGGGCACATCGAGGAGTGTGGACACTGGACTCAGATGGACAAGCCGGCGGAAGCTAACAAAATCCTGATATCCTGGCTTAAAGAGACACACGGGAAGGCTGGGGGTGCTGCTGTGGCACCAAAGCTGTGAAGATGCAGCCAGGAAATGGAGGAAGTTGGAGGGCGGGATAGATGGTGGGAGAAAGGAGGAATATCACAAAGAAAGGGGAAGGAATCGAGAAAGATGGGAATTAGGAGATGAGAATCTAAGAAGTAAGGAGGGAGGGAATTAAAGAATCATGGGAGATTGAAAGGAAGAAGGGGGACAGGGAGTATGTTTGGAAAGAAGTGAAGGAATAAAGTAAGGAAGGGAACAAAAGCAGATGCAAATGATGAAAAAAAGAAAGGTTGGAGGGAAGTGCAGTGAAAGAAAGGAGGAGATCAAGGCAGAAAGATGAGAAAACTAACCGATAAAAGGATGGATGGATGGGGAGAGGAAAGGAAGAAAGGAAGGAGGAGCAAGGAGACTTAAGGGGGCAACAAGTATGAGAAAAAAAACATTTCTAAATCTTTTTGTTTTAACATAAAGTAAATCTGTCAGTCTTAATGCAAGTAACTGAATAATGTAACTGTTGAACTAAAATGACTGTCCTGTTACTCGACTGTAAAATGTTTGTGTGACGATACATTTACAAGGACCATAATGTGCAGGTCGAGAGTGAAGCTTTAATCATTGAGAGGAAACTGTGACGCTTATCTTTAATCAACACTCGTCTTATCATGAGATTAAACCCATTTATCCTGAAAGAAGAGAAGATAAACAGCTCCAGATCACTTCTCTGTAACATTCTGTCTGTCTCCTTTTTAATAACATTAACTGGGGAGCATTTTAATGATTGTGATGTTTTAACACTGGAATAAATCTATAATTACTAGTTTTTATCTTTTTATTTTATATTGATATCAAATAAAATGGGAATCTCTGAAATGATGGGTAAATGATTTTTATACCAAAGGTGGAAAAAACAATGAAAAACAACAGAAATAACACCACAAGCGTAAGTTTATAAGAAAAACATCTCATGACAATTATTCATCACATTACAGAATTATCATGATCACATTTTTCACTGGAAAAAAAAACAATCTCCTTAAACAGGAACTTTTCAGCTGTTCCTGCTACAAGGTGACTTTACTCTCAAATATTTCAATTTCTTCTCATTTATATGTAAAAGTACAACAATTACAATAAGAATCAAGAGAGATGAGGACTGATGAGTGGAAAGCAGGAAAGGTTGAACAGGGAATAATCTGGGGAAAAAAGGGCAAAGATTATTAAGGAAGGATGGAAAGGAGAAGAATTAAAGATGGAAGAATAAAGCATGGATGTAAGAAAAGGAGGGAGAAACAAATAGATGAGAAGAAAGCAAGGAAAGAAATTGAAGATGGAAAAAGTCAAAAGGAGAGATGGGCCGATGGAGGGAAGGATTCAAGGAGGGATGGAAGAGTAAAAAAAGGGGAAGAGGAAGCTATACACGAAGAAAGATGGAAGGAAGGAAAATATATCAATGGAAGGCATGACAGGGACCGAGGGAAAGGAAGGGAAGGATAGGAAGAAAAGAAGGGAGGGGGAGGGATAGGGAAATGGAAGGAAGGACTAATTGGTTAAATTAAAGGAGGGATGAGAGGAAATAAGGTGAAAAGAGGGAAATGATGCAAAAGATAAAGAGGTAGAATGGAAGAAAAGAAAAAGAAGGAGAGAATTGTAAACAGAGAGAAAGGATAAATGATTTAAAGTCAATCACTTCAGGATTTACAGCGAAACTCTGGAGTCGTTGTTCAGCAGGACGGTGGCGCCCTCTGGTGGTGGAAACCGAACACGGCCCTCACAGCTTCTTCTCCTTGAACAGCTTCTTCCAGGCCGGCATGATGTGCTCGTAGACTCGGTCTATCTGCAAGGCACAGACACACCGGCTTCAGACACGTGTCGCCTGAGGTGAGGCGAGTGTTCGGGCTTCGCTCAGGTCACCTGCTCGGACTTCTTCACTCCGTATCTGAACAGCGTCGCCTGGTGCTCGCTGTTGTGAAACAGGATGTCAAAGGTGACCTCGCGGCCCATCATGTCATCGATGCCCGGTTTCACCACCGTGTGGAAGTCTCTGGGTGAGTGCGTGTCGTCCAGCATGTTATTGACCTGGTGTGACACAGAGTGGTTTTAAAGGATTAGTGGGACTCGTTACCCGGTGAATGTTGCAGGAAGACCGCCTGCGTTACCTTGTATTTGGATCCCAGCAGCTCCAGGGGATCCAGTTTGATCTCTGACCTCAGAGCTCGGCCAAACAGCGGGATCTTGGTGTCAGAATCTGGACGATCAAGACATTTTATGTTACAGAAAATTAAAGTCAGCCAGTGCAGGATAAACACAACACAGCTAACTTAAGTCAGACAGAAAGAGGACATTAAATAAAGTAATTATTTGTGTTGTGTTTTTTTTGTTCCTTTGCTAGAAGTTCATGTCAAGCAGCTCCATCAGGATAATTAGGATAGATTCAATAGAAAAACAGGACTAGATTTAGAAATCTGATTTTCTGACACATTAAAGGAACAAAACCTTCATTTTCCTTTTCTAAAAATCAGTTTAAGTGTTAAAGTTTCTCTTTAAATGAAAGTATCTGAGGCTTAAAACCTTTCCAACACGTAAAAACAATCCACCCCGTCAGTGTTACTATTGAACCCGTTTCTATAAAGTCTTAAATCTGTTGGCTGTTCTGCTCTCTGCACTTTGAGGTCTGAGTCAGAGACCAGCTCGTTGCCTCTCAGGCAGGAAATCACCGACCTCGGCAGGTCAGGTGAGCGACGTAGGGGACGCCATCCCTCTCTCCGTAGAACACCCCAAAGTGGGAGAAGTATTTGTTCCTGGGATATTCCACGATGTCTCCCGGGTACAACTTGGGATGGGAATTTTTCTGCAAGAAAAACAATCAAATGACATCTGAGGGCCCAGCCACACTCTGGAGCTGAGGAATCCGACCTGAAGCTGCACAAAGCAGCAGGTTGCTGGCAAACAACAGCGTGACCGCCGTCTAAAATATCCAGTCACTCATGCACTCATGCAAGATGGCAGTTTTTCATCCAACCACAAAAAACCTGAATAGTTTGAAACGTGGAAGCCGTAAAATGAGAAGCAGCGCCATCAATATACAGATTATTTTTGCCTTTTCCCCCCAATTATAAACCTTTTTCATGTAGTTTTGATCTGTTTTAATGAGTAACAAGTCAAATACAATGCTTAATTGTTTCTTATATGATACACATCACCTTACTGGCAAAGTAGTAGTTTTCTACGTATAAAAAAAATAAAAATTAATCGCAATTTAAATAAAATTATGAAATAAACTGAGCTGATAGAGAATGTTTGCTCAGGCCTGTTTTACTGACCAATCAGAGCGAAGTGGGATCTGTCCAGAAAACCCGTAAATATGTAAAAGCAGAGCTCAAAAAAACATTTAGTTTCAGTAACATTTAGCACGAAAAGACATAGAAAATAGAGTTACTTTGTGCTTATTAGAGTAAAACTGTAAATCAAGAATAGTGTTTTTTTTCTTACTTATGAACAAGCAATTTCCAGCTAAAATTTGAATAAAGCTCCAAATATGAAGCTTGAGTTTCAAAACTTAATCACATTTTAACTACTGATTTCATCTTTTGTTCTTATTTCTTTCATTTTTGTTTAAAATTTAAAATCATGCTTTTTATTTCCACTGTTTTAATGCATCTGTAAAGCACTTTGAATCGCCTTGTTGTTGAATTGTGCTGCACAAATAAACCTGCCTCGCCTAAAATGAATCCCCTTTGTTGGCTGTTAGCCCAGAGGAAGCAAACCAGAAGTTATTCTACGTCTTTAAGACTTTACAGGTGGAACAGATTCAAATTGAACCAGACAGAGACGTTATTTTCCAGGTAAGCCATCCAATAGGTGTGAGGCTACATGACAGTGTTTTTCATGCATCATGTAAATATGCAGATATTTAGTCACTCTGTGCCTGTACATGTGGTTACCATGGTCACAAATCCATACGTGGTATTCAGGACTTTACAGCTTGAATGAAGGTAGGAGACACATTTCATGTCCTTCCAGTGGCCACATTTGAACTTTGTGATACGGAAATTTAATTTAGTTTAAAGTTTAAAGTTTCTCACTTACTTCAATGGAATCTGAAGCTGCATCGTGTCTACATAGAGCTGCAGTTTGAATGATCCCTTCTGGTTCAACATTGTGAATCTATTCAAAATGGAATGAAGCATGAAGAAAACAAACATCGAGGCAGTTTCTGCGAAAGTGTGACGTGAAAGCCTCAAAAGAGTCATTTTCAGGAAATTTGAGAGAAAAAGTCTGAGTTGAACTTTAGGTCCGATTTTACACTGAAAAACGGTGACGCCGCCTTTTCTTTTCAATGCTTTTTGTGAAGAGTCGAGCACAAAATGCTGTCCATGAGAACATTTTGCTCATAGTGGCTCACATGGAGCCCCCGATGTTTGTTTTTTTCTGATGAACTCAAAGCAAAAAGACTCATTTAACTGTTAACATCGTTGTTTTTGACCTATAAAAAGGTTAGATGAAGACATTAGTGTAAAATTTGAGCTGTACTCACCAGGCCCATGAGTGACTGTATTCACTGAAGCTTTCTTCTCCTGCTTCTGAGAGCAAATCCCCGACGCTCACACAGGAACCCCATCTGCTTTACATACAGGCGGGACCCCTGAGATACGACAGCTTATCGGTCTGTCACAGTCCACCGGCCTCGCTCACATCACCCCACATCCCACCTGCACGGACTCCACTTTAAATTTAACCCACCTTTTCTTCTTTTAACTTCGCTTCTGGGTCAAAAGTTGCGGCTCACGGTGTCTTTGGAGAAAGTTCTGTGGTTGTAAAGGAATGGTTTCAGAGTAAAAGGCCATGAGTTCACCGTCCCACCGCCTCAGGGTGTGTGAGCAGGTGTTTCCTAAACAGAGAGGCTGAAAGAGGAAGTGGGGTTCGATGAAAAGATGCAGAAGAAAGAAGGCAGTGAAAGCTGAGAAGGTTTTATTCTAGGCAACCATCGGCTCCCACTGTTGTTTTGACGGATTAATTAATGACTTTTTAAATGTGTACAAAGACAAAGTCTGCTTTGGTTTCAATATTAACACAAAGATAATTCAGCTAAATGACTTTATCATATTCTATGCTGATGACTTTACATTATATTAACATCACAAGACAGAGAGGAATCTTACAAAAACAACCTTAATTAAGATTTAATCTGAAAGGAAAATGTGGAGGGTCTGATTTTTCTTCATCATTTACCACTTACCAACCATTTATCTTTGCATCTCTCACTTTGATCTTCAAAACAGGGAGTTTTCCTTCATGCACACCTAAACAACACAAATCAGTGACAGCTCTGTGAAATCAGCCTTCCAGTCAGGAAGCAGCACTGACTGTGAAGCAGTTCCACCTGCTGCTGTGCAGATGGAACAGGCAGCAGGTGGAACCCAGAGGCAGTTAGCAGAACCACCACTATGAAGGAGTGGTTCTGCAGGTGGGGACCACAGAGCATTTATCTGTTCTCATCCTCTCCGGCTGATGTTTTGGTCACGTTTGCTTTTTGTCAGCGCTCTCACCCCTAAAGGTAGCATGAGGCGGTGTCTGCAACCCACAGAAGGAGACTCCAGGAGACAGGCCGGTGCTCTTCACGGATGAGAGATTCACACTGAGCACCTGTTGGTTTCAGTTAGTTTCATCCCTTCATCTTCTTTAGTTCGGTCCGTTTGTTTGAGTAGGTTTAGCTACTTTGACCTCTTTTATGGGCCGAATTCTTTCCTTTTTTTCTACTGATTGGATTTAATTTATTTTTGGGTTAAATAAAAAAAAAAAAAAAACTTTTGTTGACTTTAACCTGCACCTGATTATCCTTTTGCTGCTCGGTCCGTCACAAGTTGCATCTAAGCTGTTGTAAAACTGTTGTAAAAAGGCATCTTTGAAAATATGTTGCATTATTGTCCTGAAGAGTCTCCAGTTTAAGGCTGCATGACTACAGCAGGAGCACAAAGGCTCTGCATGCTGGGTTAGGTGTTGCTTTAAAGCATCACAGCAGTGACACTAAGTCAATCATGTCAGCTCGTCAAACACCAGCCAGTAAGCGAACAGTCATACAGTTAACAGTTAACTCTCCGTATCCCACTGTGTGAACGTTCACACGGGCTGATAAATGGGACAGTTTAGGCCTGGATAGCTCATAAAACACACAGTAATAACAGATCATCTTTAAATCACCTTCAGATATGTGAACGTGTCTCTCTGTCCGTGATGGAAACTTGATAAAAATCATAGTTCTTGACTAAACTCTTCCCTGATTCGACTTTCAGGCAGTAACAACCTCCAAAATAACGACAGAAATCAGGAGTTACTCCCTTTTCCTGCACATTTAATACCCAGACCGGTCCGTCCCAAAGTCCCTGAACAAGATCATCAGCATTTCCATTTCAAAGACTCACCTTTTAGTTTTAGAGAAACTACTTTTCAGTTCGAGTAAACGTTCTCATGTTGAACTGTTTGATATATCCAAGGACTCAGGTCAGCTGGTCCAGTCCAGAGTCCAGACTAAACATGGAGAAGCAGCATTTAGCTGTTATGCTGCAAACAAGTGGAACAAACTGCCAGTGGAGATTAAACTTTCACCAAATGGAGACATTTTTAAATCCAGGTTAAAGACATTTCTGTTCTCATGTGTCTATGCATGAAATCTGCACGATATCTTTGAACTTTTCTGGACTGTTGCTGGTTTTTAAATTCATTTAAATTATTTTATTTGTTTCTCTTTATATTATATGTATTTTAATGCTTCTTCCACTCCCTGCTGCAATGCTTTTATTTTATGTGAAGCACTTTGAATTGTTTGTACATGAAATGTGCTATAAATAAATTTGATTTAATTTGATATTCACAGGAGTCAGAGGTCAAGACAATAAGAGAATATAACTGTAATACCAAGCTAATTTACCTTCTGGGAGAAAAAAGGTGTAATGTTACCAGAACAGAGAGTTTTTGGAAGATATAAAACAGCAGAATGAGAAAAAGGAGCATGTTTTTAAGTGTGTGCATGCTGGTTAAAGCTCGGGTGCTTGACTTCCCAAACCTGACAGTAAGCGGCTAAAACAGCCCATTTACTTCCTCTAGTTATGACTAACGTTACATATCTTTGGTTTTTGTACCTTTAAATAAGAGTCTCTCGGCTTCGTTTGACATTAAAACTAACACGTAAACAAAGAAATAAAGAAAACAACTGGTGTATTTGTTGTTTTTCCACTTTTATTCAGGCTTTCAACACGAGGTAGCCACAAGATTTTCAAGCAAAGAAACCTGTCACCAAAAAAAAAAAACTTTCTCAGCTTCACAACCAAAATTAAACACCCAATTTAACCGCTATAATTTTGCATTTATCTGCACGTGATGCTGCAAAAACATCCCCTCTTATTGATTCCTTCTTTTTTTTTTTTTTGGTCCACAGTCCCTAGAATTAAGAGCCCAAATGCTGAAAACCCAGTCCAAGATTACAAAAACCCGCCCCGTCATCACGATGATCCACTCACACTTAGAAAATATAGATCGTCTGCTTCATGATATGTCGTGAGATCAGAGGAAAGTGGGGGAGACGGCCTCAGTCTGTATGCAACACACACACACCCACACACACACACACATTAATGCCCCGTTCGAAATTCAGTGCAGTCTGTCAAAGGCACCTGAGTTTAACTCCAGCCTGAGCTGGAGGTTCACCAGTGTATTCATAACACACACACACACACACACACACACACACACACACACACACACACACACACACACACACACACACACACACACACACACACACACACACACACACACACACACACACACACACACACACACGCTGTGTTCACATCAGTAACAGTCTCTTAATAGTAATGATATGTAGATCAGGGGCCGGTTTTCTCTGCGTCGGCAACACAACAGCTACAATCATTCCCTTCGGTAATAAAACTAATAAATACAACCACGCTGCTCTGAATAGAAGACGAGTTTCTTATCATTTTCCTGGAAAATATGTTTGGAAAAAAACTTTGGGAGGTCTCATATTCTTAGATTTTAAGACTAAAAGATCCTGAAAGCTCCAGTTAATAATTCAACATCCTGACATATTTACTGCTGCTGCTGCAAAGAGGAAGAAAGAAAACTGCAGAACAGAGGAGAATTACACCAGAGAAAGACTTTCCGAGGAAGAAAAGGCTTAGGTGATGAAGGCTCAGATCTTACTGGGGGAAAAAAAAAAGCGGCTCTTAGGTCGTCCAGCAACCGGGCGAAAAACAGCAAGTGTGGTGCTGAAATAGCAGCTTCAGCCATTTGCAAAGTTTTCATCCTAGTTAACGCTGCAATGATTTGTCAAATAACCCCTTCAGCTCTACGGCTTTCAGTTAAAATGATTTGCAGAGGACTAACAGAACGTGTCCTCTGGCTGGCAGAAGAGTTCCCAGAGACCTGCTGGACCAATCGGAAACAGAAACGACTCCTGATGATGATCTGAAGCTTTCTGTGTTATCGTCTCAAACCTGTTTTTACCTCCGAATCTGTCACATCGCATCTGTGGCTTTGGATTTATCAAATGAATCTGCAACAATAAACCAGATCAATCCATTTTTTTTCCAGTTAATAAAATGTCAATCAAAAGGCCCCGAAGCCCAAACCGATGTTTGTTTGGTTTCTAATCATCTGAGAACATCGCACAGTAAGTTCTTTCTCAGTTAAATTAAATTTACCAACGCATTCCTCCAGCACAAACGTCCTAAAAGTATAAAAACTAAAATGTAGGATGAGAGCCGTCTCGTTTTAACTGATCTATGCTTTAAATATGAAATAAAGTAACGAGCGGTTTTGGTTTCCGGTCAGTCGGCTGATTGCTGCAGCTTTGTTCCTCTCACATGCTTCTAACTGAGCTCCTGTCCCTGACTCTGAATCTCCTGAGTGGTTTTGCCCCAGCCGAGGCCGTCCATGGGGGCGTGTTTGTCCCAGCTGTCCGTGTTGTGTCCGTGTTTCCTCTGGTGGCGCTTGTAGTTGTCCCAGTGGCCCGTGGTGTAGCCGCACTCGGCGCAGGCGTACGGCTTCTCGCCCGTGTGCCGCAGCATGTGCCTCTTCAGGTTCATGCTCTGGTTGCAGGAGTAGCCGCAGATGCTGCAGTGGAACGGCTTGGCGCCCGAGTGGATGCGCTCGTGGCGCCGCAGGTTGGCGAGGTTCCCGCAGGCGTAGCTGCACGAGTGGCACTGGTAGGGCTTCTCGCCCGTGTGCACGCGCATGTGGCGCTTGAGGTTGTCGAGATGCGAGGAGGTGTAGGCGCAGTGCGGACAGCTGTGGGGCTTCTCCTCCGAGTGGATGTGGGAGTGGCGGGCCAAGTGGTTGGGGTAGTGGGACAGGAAGGGGCAGTGAGGGCAGCGGTACAGCTTGGTGCCACGCTGGCCCCGCCGGGGTCCCCGAGGAGCACCGGGGCTGCAGGGGGACCCCGAGCCGTCTTTGGACAGCAGGTCCAGCGAGCAGCGGCGGCACGCCTGGAAATAAAACAAAGACACGGTCAGAGGAGCCGCCGCCTCTCATTCAGGCAACAAGTCTGCAACCGATCCCAAGGATCCGATTCTGAAGTCTGAAAACAGCCGACAAAGTCCAGCCGACAGCAGAAATAATCTGTAAACGCGTGATTTAGCCTCTCAGAATGAGAGTTTAACCCCCAGGGCTGATCAGATAAAGACTGGAAACCTTTCTAATTAAACTCTCAGTTTAAATCTTACAAGTTTCCTGTTTCAACTCTTAATTATCTGTCTCATTAGCTGTGGCATTGTGCAAACTTACAGTCCTTATATCCCTTCCCTCAGCAGTAAGAGTAATTTTACATGATGTACACCGCACCTATCCTAATGTCCTGAAACCTTTCAATGGCTGAACCATTTATACGGTCTGATCCTAAAGATCACCAGAGAAAGTAGTTTTATGGAGACGTTTTCACTCATTTGGAAAGCTTTACGGTGCTTTTCCCTCAGGTGGTGAGAACAGTGTGTAATCAATATAAACATCATCATCACTTGTTTTTCTGAGGTAATCAGACAGCTGCACAGTCCAGTGGGTCACACGGCACATCCAGCTGGATACGCGACTTTTGTTTAAGCTTCTGAAAAGTCTGGCCCACCACAGCTTTCACATATCTAATTTTATACGATGCTATCAAACTGCGACAAAACGCTGTTTAGAACTCCTACAGTTAGTCTGTAAAACCTAAATAACTGGTGAGGATTGTGGCACAATGATGATCCAACATCTGGATTTGATATCCTGTGCAGTTCAGGGATTTTGGTTAAGGTTAGGCGCTCTGTGGAGCCAAACCAGCAGCTCAAAAGTCTTTCCAAACCTCGTCTGCACGTGAATAGAATAAATTCTTGGCTCCTGATAAAACGCAG
This sequence comes from Odontesthes bonariensis, assembly GCF_027942865.1. Taxonomy (NCBI): domain Eukaryota; kingdom Metazoa; phylum Chordata; class Actinopteri; order Atheriniformes; family Atherinopsidae; genus Odontesthes; species Odontesthes bonariensis. The sequence goes on from NC_134516.1 coordinate 7,602,162, forward strand.
ACAAGGGCTGTGTTCGAAACCGCATACTACATACTACATACTCATCGATCAGACAGTATGCAAAGCGTTTACCCACAATGCATTTCGCTCCTGCCCGAGCCGAAATCAGCCGGCCTGAAGCTGATTTCTCTTAAGCTCTAAACTCTGTAAACTTTAGCAACATTTGAAACATTTTCAGGTGAGAAAGTAGTCGTTTAGATCCCCAACGTGTTGAAAACCTGACAAAATACCGGCTATTTACAATTTTGTTCCCACGAATTCGGCGCTACTAAAGCTAGCCGCAGTGAGCCAACGCACTTCCTGTTATTTTCACAAAATAAAATACCTGTTGCCTTTTATCATAGGGAAAGCCATTACCATACAATTGGTGCTTTTGTTTTGAAAACAGGAAGTGAACCTACCCTCGTTGTAGCTAGCTTGAAACTGCCGTTTTGACAGGAAATGACGATCGGCGACGTCACGTTACGTTGCATCTTGGGTAGTTTGAGTATGAGTAGTAACCTCATGATGCATACCCAACATTTCAGAGAATCTAGTATGCATCCGGGAACTTCTCGCTTACTCAAACTCGCATACTAGCTCAAAAAGTTAGTATGAGTAGTAGGAGAAGTATGCGGTTTGGAACACAGCCTTTAAATTTGATATTGTTGTAAAAAAAAAAGAAGAAGAAGAAGAAGAAAAAAAGGATCTTAAAAACAAAAAAAATACAGATTTTATGTTTAAAATATGTTGTAAAAACAAGTTTCAGTGGCTTTACTTGTCTGGAAAACTCTGGATATGTGAGTAGAACTGTTTAAACGGTCCGTCTGACAAACCTTAAACTCAAACCGATGATGGAGACCGTTGTGAAGAAGGCGCAGAAGAAGTGTGACGTTTCCAAGGAGACAAACAAAAACACCAATCCGAGTTCACGTACCTGTCCTCCGTCGCCCTCCACCTCCCCCTCGGCCTTGTTGCCCTCCAGGTCGGCCTCCTCCAGGGTGAGGCCGCACACGCGGCAGCACAGGGGGAAGAGGAGGACCGGGAGGGGGCCGGAGGGAGAGCCGAGGCCCCCCAGCGTCTGGAGGTAAGCGGAGTCCTGGGACACTCGCAGGGTCAGATCTGAAACCACTGCAGGACACAGAGAAGCATTATTAAAATGGTCTCTCTTCTACACTTACACACAGAAAATTGTGTTTCTTCTTCATTTCTTTTCTCAGAAAAAACCTCCTGAAAGCCTAACTTTGAGCAGCCTGATAAGAAACAGGTTTTACTGATAATGAAACCCTCCCTCGCTTTCACACACCGATGCTTTTTCATTTCTACACGTGCACAAAGACTTCTTCACAGACGTCCCATTACCGTTTTTCTGGTTAAATAAGAGCTGAACGGGGTAAAAATCTTCTCCTGATGCAGTTCAGTTCGTTTTTGGTCAAAGAGCATCCAACCAGAAAGAATTTCTCTTCCTCATTTTCAGCTTCCTCTTTTCTGCTCGGTTTTAAAAAAGTTCCCCCCTGAAGTTGAAGCTTTGCATAACATTAAGGTGCATCACAGCACGAGCTCCGACTGACACCGAGCTTTGCTGTAGAACCTCGGTGCTGTAACGCAAAGCTCCGACTTTCTGCTGGAACCACCGTGGGAGAAACGTAAACAGGCCGCCCAGCTGCATGCTGGGTAGTGTAGGACTCAGGCTTTATGTGACGCTCGACTCAAACTACAGACCAACAGTCTAATCTGTTCTTAAACTTCATTGAAGTCAGAGAGATTTTAAAGGAAAAGTTAATCATTATTTTCATAAAGAAGCTTTAAAAAAAAAAAAAAAAAAAACTCACTAAATTAAAAAAATACACGCTTTACCTTCACCTTTAGTTTAGAAGAGAAGTGAAACCTCACAGAGTCAGGAGAACTCCCCCTTTGTTTATGAGAGTTCTCATCTTTTAAGTCTTTCCTAAACCATCGAATAGCTCAAACGCACACAAGGTGCTGATAGAACGAGACATTAATGAAGCACCAGATCGAGCTTCTGTGTGTCCTTACTACAGAAATGTATGAAAAATGCTCAGAAAACAGCACCAGAGAGATGGATTTCTTTATGTTTCATAGTTTAATCAACAATAACAACAATTTTGTTGTTATTGTTGTGATGTGGACTCATCCCCCTGAACTGAAACCATCTTACCGCCATCTTTTTATATTGTTCTTAGTGTGGATGTCAGGAAGGATGTTATTATTTACTCTGTACTGCATGTCATCCCTCTCTCTCTCTCTGCCAGTTTTCCCATCTCTCCCACCACCAAATAAAGTGCCCGAACCAGCACAACTCCGGTCTTTTATAAATACTTTAACACGTCATATATCACATGGAGCAACTGATCGCTAGTGATGAAAATAATCTTATTATAGTCTGATAATGAGAGATTTACAGCCCATCCCAGCTTCCGTATTTGTGCTATAATGACGAAGGCCATGATGAGGTTATTTGTACTTCCAGCCATGACTGTGCTGTTTATATACTGCAGTGTAACGATATGACAGGAACAGCTTGATGCAGGTTGGTCGGAAGTAAAAACAGAAGTTACGCCATCATCTTATGACCAAAACAAGTCAATTCAGGGTCAACAAGAAATCTTTTCTGAGGCTGCTCAGTGAGGAAGTTAAAATGTGAAACAAGAAGTTGAATCATAGCACCAATGGACGAAGCTGAGCGTAACATCGGTGGGTTTCTGTTTTATGATTATTCTCCGACAGTTTCCGCCTGTAGCTCAGCAACCTTCCTCTCCATTTCCAACCTTCCTCTCCATTTCCAACCTTCCTTTCCGTAGTTAAAGGTAGGGTAGGAGATCCTGGATTTTGAGTCGAGCGAAGCTGCATTTTGAAAATACACAGGTAAAAAGTCCCAACCCTTTTCTTCACTTTCCCCCCCGAAGGCACGCCTCTAGAGTACATGAACGCGCACGAGCACGAAGGTGCACGAGCGCTGTTCTGACAGCAAGCATCGATCGTTGCCGTATTTAGTATTTAGTATATGATAACTATACGTTTAATAATGCTAGGTGCTAGCCAAGCTGGCTCTAGTTTAGCTTCCTGCCAAGCTTCTGGACGCGTAATTCGTTCACGGAGCAGGGTACGCGCACAGGGGGAAGGAGGGGGAGGGAGGAGCAGATTCCAGTTTGATAGACGGCATCAGAATCCAATCATTGTGAACGGTCCGTTCAGTATGATTGGATACTGTTTTTCATAGGTTGTATGTTCTAGAAGCCACTAAAACTTTTCATATTTGTGTCAAAACTTTTAATTAACTGGTTGCAATGGGGGTGTGAAGAGTATTTCAAGCAATATGTAAAAAAATGCTCCAGAAAAAGATCCCCTACCCCACCTTTAATCAATAAATCCTGCTTCTGATAAACAGCCAGGAAAAGCAGTTAAATGGTGCTTTTTAAATCCGATCTAATAACTGGTGATCTGACAGCGCCCTGGGATCAGGTTCAGTTAAATAAAGTCTTGCGTGTGTGCGTTTGTTACCTTCATCGGTTCCAGTTTTGGTCTTTTTCCGCCTCCCCCGCCTCTTCTCCTTCTCCCTCCTCTGCGGACGCTCCTGCGTGTGCATGCGCTGGTGCCTCCGCAGGTTGCCGAGAGAGCTGCAGGCGTAGCTGCACTGCACGCAGCGGTACGGCTTCTCGCCGGTGTGCGTGCGGGCGTGGCGCTGCAGGTTGACGAGCTGAGCGGAGGCATACGGGCAGACGGGGCAGCGGTACGGCTTCTGGCCATCGTGGATCCTCATGTGGCGTTTGAGGTGGTTGGAGTAGCGCGAGGTGAAGGTGCAGAGCGAGCACGAGTACAGTTTGGAGGGGATGTTGGCGGCGGCCTCCGTCTTAGCTTCCCCTCTCCTCCTCCTGTCGGAGCCTCCGTTGATGGTTCTGTCGGACGGGCTGGAGCCATCCACCTGAGATGAGTCGACGGAGGCGGAGTGCTGAAGGCCCTCCTCACAGCTTAGGCAATAAAGCTCCGCCCCCAGATCAAGCCCCACACCTGGAACCAAAACCAAGAACACTCAGGCTTCAGAGTAAATGGACAACTTGAAGGAAAAGATCACAGTCAGATGCACGAGGGGATGTGGAGGCGATCCGATGAAAACAAAACATAAAGCACGGCAACAGTTACCGAGGTCCAGGCCTGCTCCCAGAGGCGTGTCCCCCAACAGCTGACCACACCCTTTGCAGGACAGGAACGCTGGGAAGGTGGAGTCCGACGGTGCTGACGGGTCATCCTCCACGCTCAGAGAAAAAACCGTCACACCTGAGGAGGAGCGGACGAACAGAAACACCAGTTCCACTGAATAGATGAAATGATTTGTAACTGTGTAGGGGTTACATGGCACTGAAAGGATCGGATTATTGGCTAAATTACAATCAGACTGAGTTTTAAGTGCATGTAGACACCTTAATCTGACTAAGAATTGGATCGGATTCAGACCCCGAGATAACTGGGTTGAAAGTCACTCTAAACCTGCTTGTAGACGCTGAAGCACGTGGTGAATCAGACTTTGCGTTCTGCGCATGCTCCAGATGTTTTCCCGGGGTCGTGACCCGGAAGTCAAAGGAGACGATATTCCTGTTGTTGTCGCCGTCAGAAACAAACAAACAACGCGATGGAGAATGCTCCGTTGGGCATCGAGTTTGTGCAACAAGCAGCTCATCACAGACCAAATGTAGAGGGACGTAGCTTCATCTGGCTCTGCGTTCTCCATCTTTCTCCAACGCCTGAGTTTGTTGTTGTTGTTGGTGGTGAAGAGGTCAACAGGAAGTGGCTCTATTAGCAACAGTTGGAATGGGTACAGCGCCACCTATCACACCGGGGTATGACACGCTTTGTGCCTCTGATCCCATTCATTCACCGCCACATATCCAAGGAGAATTACCCTTGCTCAAATAATAGCTATAATCTAATTAATCTCACCATGTAGACCCACTGAGTGAAAAACAGGTTGATCATTTAAAGCCTTTAACTTCACATTCTTATTCATAATTCTGACAATTCAAGTAAAAAAATTAACTAATATTCTATTATTTTTAGTCTTTAACTCATACATTTAACTTTAAAAATTAAACCAAAACAAGAAAACTCTGGACTTAAAAGTAATATTCTGACTTTCTAATTAACATTGAGAAAATTCTAGTTTTTAAATCTCACAACTTTATATTTTGTATTCCTTGATTAAGATGTTAGGAGCAGAAAATCTTGAATTCATTTAAAAATGATGTATAATTTTTAGTCTGAGTCAAAATGCTGTCAAACCTTCACTGATAATTTACACTTTTTGAACCAGTAACTTGGATCTTTTGATGAATATTTCATAACTTTCTTTTCTTTGCTCCCTTATATCTCAACTTTAAATCAAATAAACACAACTGCTCATCTCTCAGCCATTCAAACTGATCAGAAACAGTCAAACTCTGAGCTTTTACAGCCCCACGTCCGTGTGTCACTGACCCGCCTCTCTGTCCAGTCCCATGATCTCGGAGTCTCCAAACTCCAGCTCCCCGCTCAGCAGGAAGTCGCTCTCCAACACTAGGCAGCCGGGCTCGCACACCACCGCCCCATCCTCCGACTCCACTGAACACACAGACACAAACTTTTCTCAGGACTTCTTCTTTAAAAAGTTTCAAACACTTGGGTGATACAGGTCCTGTTCGACATAAGTTATATTTCCCTCTGAGAGGTTTGATTTTCTCTCTTTTTCCCTAAAAACATGTAATCTAAACTCCTGAAAAAGGAAAATGCATAAACTTAAAGATTAATAACTTACAAACACATTTAAAAAATGACTTCTTTCTTAAGATATGTGTGTGTGAACAGTGTTTGGATGCAGAAAAATAGAACAAAATGAGAAGAAAGCTGAAAAAAAGACATATAAGAAGTAAAGAGAAGAAGAATGGTGGGACAGGCAGGATAGCAGAGGAAGCCAGTGAGGATGAGATAAGTGAACAGGAGGAAGAGTTTGAGGGTGAGGAGTGAGTCAGGAAAAGGAAGAGGAGTCACTGATGATCTGTACGCTCACAGGTCTGCGTGGACGCTTTCATGTGTAAAGAAATGAAAGCTTAAAGAATCTCTGATCAACACAGCGAACATCTTCTGTTTCGCTTTGCATTCTTAGTTAGAAACCAAATATTTGGGGCTTCTGGGATGATGTCGGTACAAAATAAGCTATTCGAGAAAATCAGCTTTAACACGGCAAACATGAATTCTTTAAACAAAAACAATAAATCTGCAGATCAGAGCTGCACCAACATATATATATATATATATATATATATATATATATTTAATTTAACATAGAAACAACAGCTGGGAAATGCCTGAACTGAACACATATCTGCAATAATGTCTTCCAACCATCAGAAAAACATTCCAGGCTGCTGATGAGAACTTTAACAGTTATAACCAGAACTGAAAAACCCGTCACTCTTTTCTGCCATCGAATAAGAACATTTAAAAATGTTTAATACTGTATTTATTGCAATGCACCTGTCAGAGGCAGGAAAATGATCTCTAACTTCTAAAGGGCAGCAGTAGCAAAGGTTTACAAGTGGATACAGTTGAACTCGCCATCCGCCAGCTCAGAGCGATTAAACTAGTTTCTACTTTTGTGATGATTCTTTTGCATGTTTACTGTCTAGAAAAAGAAACAGCTGGATGTGTGTGCGAAATTTAGGATGTTTTCCCAAATCCTGCAGTTTTGAACAATCATTTCTTCTGCAAAAGATAAGAAAGAAACCCGACTGCTGACGATTATTTAAAAGAGCATCCAAGCAGTCTTTCTAAAGTAAGAACTGAGTGGTCTTTGCCCCCCTGAACAGAGGTGCAACAACAGTCAGGGCAGGAGATAATAAAAGCCGAAAAGGAATATACAGTATACATATAATAGTTATAAAAAATTTACTAATCACACAAATAAAAAGGTGAAAAATACTCCAGAGCAGATGTCATTTTCTACATAACTGACCTCATCCCTCCTCACACTGATGTGAGGAGGATACAATAACTCTAATTCTAATTAAGTCAATTCAGAAGCTGGCTGAAACGGTTGTAAGTGAGCAGAGATAGTGCAGAGATGATCAGGGGGGGAAAAGAAAAGGGAATGAGGGAGAAATCCAACAGGAAGCTGTGAACAAATGAAAGCACAGACGATGGGAAGCAGAGGAGGCAGCACCGGGAGGTCAGGTAAGGGGCCCGTGAAGAGGAAGTGGAGACAGGAAGCGGAGAGGAGGAAGAGGAGGTGGAGAGTCCAACATTCAGGATGAGATAACGCATAAACACATCTACTTGAAGGACAACAGTCTTCCTCTCTGACAGATAATAAGGAAAGGGCTGAGCCTGCAGTGTGTCAGACCAGTTGGGCAACTTTTCATGTGGCTGTTTCCCGAAAGAAACTTCAATATGTGTTCTTAAAAAGAAGTCTAAACTTAAACAGAAAAGTGGACAGAGCATACGCGGAGCCTCTTCCTTATTCCGTGACACTGATTTAAAGTGTTGTGGTGTGAAGACAGAACAGAGGACAGCAGACAGAATCTCAAACTAGTGGAAAACATGCAGGAAAACTCACATTTCACCGGCTGAGGGTTGGATTGCTTCCTCCGCGGCATTTTCGCCTCTCTTTGACCCAGATGCTGCACTGATTTCGGGGAGACACCTCTCACGGGGCTCTAGTCCGTCCGTCAGCCAGCCAGGCAGCCAGCTAACTGCATGTCATCATCATCATCATCATCATCATCATCACCTCCTTCCTCTTCCTCTTCCTCCAACGGACACAAACATTGGTGGTGTCATAGCTACCAACTACTGCCTGAAACAGACGCAAAAACAATTAAAAACCCTTCTTTAAGATCAACACATACACATTTAAACCATTTCTAATTGCAGTGCGAAGCTAAAAAAACATCTCTCACACACACACTTCTACCACTTTAAGGTTAACACCGTGGCTCGGTCTGTGTTATTGTTTCGCAGGAAATAGTCGGCGCCACCTCGCTAGCCAGCAAGCTAACTTCAACGTTCAAATGTAGCTGCCGTTGAAGCTTGAAGCTAAAAAATAAGTCTAAAACTGACAGGCAGCACGTCGCTGATAAACATACCTGTGATAAAGTCCAGGATTATACTGTGGTTGACCTCTGACGTGAGCTACTCCAGAAGCAGTCTTTTGTTGCCACGGACACACACTGACAGAGCTGCGCCGGGTCCGGGCTCTATGTGACGTCACTGACAGCCGCAGGGGATTCTGGGACATGAAGTTCCCACAAAGGCTCTCGTCCCTTGGCATGACCCGTACATTTGATTAGCTATATAATCCATCACCTTTTGCGATTTTAAGAATATTGTAATCTTTTACATTTTCTTTAAATTATATGATTTAATTTATTAATCTAATCATTTTTAATCTTAAATATATTTTCATTGATACAGTTATATTAAACAATAAAATTGTTAATATAATCATTTCAAGACAGAGGTGTGACCAGAATGGCATGTGTGGGTGGGCAGTTAGCTCATCTGGGGGGGCAGAAAACAATACTTGAAATAATCGGTGGAAAACCACTACTACAACTTCAAGCATAATGATAATAATAATAATAACAATAATAATAATAATAATAATAATAATAATAAAAATGATAATCGTAATAATAGTAATAATTCAATTCGGTAATGAAAATATGGTCACACTAGCATAAATCATGACCGTCAAATTTGTTAACAGTGTGGAATTTTTTTATGAAGTGTTTTTTTTTTTTTTTTTTGTAAAGAAATGTAGAACAGCCAACTCCAGCTTTTTATTACCTTAATTAATTCTATATTTCAGATCATTATATACAACAAAAACATCCGAAAATGTGAAAACCGCCTTTTTTTTTCAGCAGCAAGGGGTTAAGGTTACGGAGGGGGGGAAACACGGTAACCAAAAAATAAATAAAGCTATAAACTTTGCAGATATATGCTTTTTTTAAATCACCACCTGCATTTATTCTATCAATAAATCGTGGCCTTTTTTCTGGCCAGTTTTCTTTGGATGGACAGGGCATTTCTCAGGGGGGCAGGACTTGTTCCTATGGGGGCAGTGCCCCCCACAGCCCCCCCGTAGCCACGCCCCTGTTTCAAGACGATAAAAATGGCAGAAGTGAGTGAAACTGAGTGTGCATGGCTATTTGTCTTATTTGTCTCTGACATGGCCCAGCAGACAAAGAAAATTATGAGATAAATCAATAAATAAATGGAACAAATTGAGTTTGAACAGTCTGGGACTTCATGGTTTTGTTAGTAGCAACAGTAACAGTCGATATATATCTAATAAGGAACACAAACGCACAAAGCAACAATTCTGCATATTGCTTTATAAGCTCTTTTATATGATTAAATTGAATCATAAACATTACACAGACAGAGGAGTCTACGTTAACCAGAACATCTGCTTCTTGTTATGAGTATCATAACAAAGACTTTTCACACAGATTTTAGGTGAACATTTATCGTTAAACAACTAAATCATAACATTTTGATGATTATTATTCTGAGTATATTCTGATGTAGGTGAGGTATCCATGTGGTCTACTGTTCTGAATAAGAAATCCTAAAGAACCCAAAATGAAACCTAAGTAAAAATAAAACAAAAGAAAGGAGAGAAACTGAATGGATTATGACTAATAATCACTATTATTTTGATTTCTGTTGACTCACATCAAGCATATTCCCACTGAAGTTGTCAGTACTGAATGGCTTGGACTTTGCTCTCATGGTCTGTAGAAATGTTTGACTTTTTTTTTTATCAAAGACTTGTGTAAATCAGAGGTTATAATCTACAATATGTTGATTAAAATATAAAAATAGGATCTGTGTACATAACTGCCTGTAAGGTGGAACTCAGGAAAATGAAAGAAAGAAAGTAAGAAAGCTCCTCAGATTTCTGAATAAGTGACAGGTAGAGTGACTGAAACTGACTTCCAGGCAGATGGAGTTCCCCATGGCTCTATCCTGGGCCTTCTATCTGTTTTCTACATATATTATTATATATATATTGAAGTACAGGATGACGAACAGCTGCGGTATCATAAACCTGTGATCACGAGTTAGTCATGGCTTCAAACTCATCGATTCTTTGTTTGGTGTTTCCTTTGCGGATCTTCCTGTACGACACAGTTTTGTACTTCAATGACTGACCGCTGCCTTTCTTCTTGTCATCATCTGTTTCAGATTCGTCGTCCATCTCAGGAGAGTTTGGACCTTCCTCATCTTTGCTTCCTTCGCCCTCTGTCGCTGGGTTTCCTGTGTCGGAGGGAGTCTGCGTCTCGCTGAGCTCTTCGCTCTCTCGTCCGTTCTCCATGGAGGACTGAGCAGCGGCGTCCATCAGCGTCACTCTCTCCTCTCGCCTGCGGCCTGACGTCTGCAGCTCTGGAGACAGAAATATTATCTCTGACTTTATGTTTATCCGAAATACTCATAAAACAAGACGTGAGGGCATTTCATTTGCTGCCCGAAGGTTTGTTTCATAACAACATCTTTGTGGAATTTTAATTGGATTTCAATGAATGCACTCAGTCATAGCTGCTGTTGTGTAACCACACAGTGAAGCAGAGTTCCACTTCCAGTTTGGATTTCAGACACTAACAGGACAAAAAAAAACAAAATAATTAGAGGGGAGACTCTCCCACTTATTTATGCTTCATAATAGGGCTGGGCAACGATTAAAATTTTTAATCTAATTAATCACATGATTGCCCTGATTAATTGCGATTAATCGCATTTGTACGCAGAATCCAAAAATGAATCCAAAAGTAGCGTATAGCTTTTAGCATTTAGCTTTATTTTAAATGTGCTGCCATATGAATGAAAGTGCCATAACATTTGTTGTGCAAACACACTTTTAACATCAGCATCTTTCTGTAGTTTTTATGTAGAAGCCTCGCTCCACTGTCTGTTTCCTTGAATGACTTGCTGCTATCAGTTGTGTGTTTTGCCTTTAAGTGATATTTTAGACTGGAACTACTACGCTGAGAAGACAATTCAACTTGGCAGTGTTTACAGATGACTTTGGTTCTGTCGACTCCGCCGTCTGGAAGAACTTTAAAATGAAAATGGCCGAGTAAAAGTTCCGTACCCTTCTCCATGTTTGGTGGATCTGCAGATTACTTTCTTTTCCAGTTCCGCAGCAGACGGCAAAATCTTCCACGCAGAACACTTGAGCAGCTTTATAAGTGCAGCAGGAGTTACACAGTGTTTCCAACAGTGGCGGCTGCTGACTTTTAAAACAGGGGAAGCCCATATTACGCGTTCAGGGTTGTAGTGGCTCGTGCCATCCCAAAGCAGAAGATAGCGAAGTTTTAGTTTATAACATAGCTGTGTCTAGTATGACAAGTATGCCCAGCAAATAGACAGAAAGAAGGTATAGACTTTGAAAATTCACACAGCAAGGCCAAAATCAAGTATGGTGGAATCTAAGGCCTGTAAATGGCTGGATCAGAATCTGTGGAGCATTTTTCCCTGTCATAATGAATACTTAGAGTTTGATGGTGGTGGTAAGTATTCTTAAAAAAGGTAACATTTGTGAATGGGCAGCAAGAATTCTGGAAAGAAACAACTAAAAGTATTACAGCACTTTCACAGACAACCAGTCTCTTTCGTATCCGCTTTGGGACTGAAGTCCCAGCGTGCTTCTCCCCGCTTAAAAATTCGGCTGCCACAACATCTCTCATGATGGACAAACACTAACTCCAATCATCACGACACAGCCCCTCATAATGACACGCCCACGTCTAATCTACCCCCAGAGACGCCGAGCAGCCTCGGAAGGGATGAGTTTTTGTCGATTTAGCCAATGATGACCTAGAATTGTAGAAAAAAACTTGACTCTCCCGTCCCCTCCTGAAGCCTGGCTGTTAGTGGCGGCTTCATAACATGATTTCCTCAGTGCACGGCGGCGATTTCAGAACAAATCACTTCATTAAGCTACAGGACAACATGTTGTAGTTATGAAAGTAAATGCAGTATTGGGCATATCTTGTGTTTTGTGAATAACTGTTTTATCGTCAATTTAACATTGAAGATGTAGCAATTTCGCCAGAGAATGGGAGAGGCTGCCCGGCTTCCCGTGTTGTCTCTGAATAGTCGCGGCTGGTTTACCTTTTGGTGCCTCAGGTGCAGAGCCTCTGCTGCCTCCTGCTGATTCACCTGGATGTCCCGGCTCAGGGGGAGATGTCTGGAGCTGCTCCTGCTCAGATGTGCCCGGCTCAGGGGGAGATGTCTGCAGCTGCTCCTGCTCAGATGTGCCCGGCTCAGGGGGAGATGTCTGCAGCTGCTCCTGTTCAGATGTGCCCGGCTCAGGGGGAGATGTCTGCAGCTGCTCCTGCTCAGATGTGCCCGGCTCAGGGGGAGATGTCTGCAGCTGCTCCTGCTCAGATGTGCCCGGCTCAGGGGGAGATGTCTGCAGCTGCTCCTGCTCAGATGTGCCCGGCTCAGGGGGAGATGTCTGCAGCTGCTCCTGCTCAGATGTGCCCGGCTCAGGGGGAGATGTCTGCAGCTGCTCCTGCTCAGATGCGCCCGGCTCAGGGGGAGATGTCTGCAGCTGCTCCTGTTCAGATGTGCCCGGCTCAGGGGGAGATGTCTGAAGCTGCTCCTGCTCAGATGTGCCCGGCTCAGGGGGAGATGTCTGCAGCTGCTCCTGTTCAGATGTGCCCGGCTCAGGGGGAGATGTCTGCAGCTGCTCCTGCTCAGATGTGCCCGGCTCAGGGGGAGATGTCTGAAGCTGCTCCTGTTCAGATGTGCCCGGCTCAGGGGGAGATGTCTGAAGCTGCTCCTGTTCAGATGCGCCCGGCTCAGGGGGAGATGTCTGAAGCTGCTCCTGCTCAGATGTGCCCGGCTCAGGGGGAGATGTCTGCAGCTGCTCCTGTTCAGATGTGCCCGGCTCAGGGGGAGATGTCTGCAGCTGCTCCTGTTCAGATGCGCCCGGCTCAGGGGGAGATGTCTGCAGCTGCTCCTGCTCAGATGCGCCCGGCTCAGGGGGAGATGTCTGAAGCTGCTCCTGCTCAGATGCGCCCGGCTCAGGGGGAGATGTCTGAAGCTGCTCCTGTTCAGATGCGCCCGGCTCAGGGGGAGATGTCTGCAGCTGCTCCTGCTCAGATGTGCCCGGCTCAGGGGGAGATGTCTGCAGCTGCTCCTGTTCAGATGCGCCCGGCTCAGGGGGAGATGTCTGCAGCTGCTCCTGTTCAGATGCGCCCGGCTCAGGGGGAGATGTCTGCAGCTGCTCCTGCTCAGATGCGCCCGGCTCAGGGGGAGATGTCTGAAGCTGCTCCTGTTCAGATGCGCCCGGCTCAGGGGGAGATGTCTGCAGCTGCTCCTGCTCAGATGTGCCCGGCTCAGGGGGAGATGTCTGAAGCTGCTCCTGTTCAGATGCGCCCGGCTCACCCTCTGCAGCAGCAGTTTGGTTTGAAGGGTCGATGCTGCTCAGAGAGGCGTCCTCACACTCTTTGTCGCTGCTCGGCGATGTGGGATAAGTGTCCCCGCTGTGGGTTTTGGCATCGACTGAGTCTTTCTCTGCATCAGCGACTGTGGGAGCCGCTTTCTCTGTTTCATGATGCAGCATTTCAGCAGAATCGGGGTCTGATGGAGGCGGGAGTCTTTGGGAACGAGGTTGATCAGACGGGGTTTCCTCTTCTTCGTGTTCTGCTCTGATTTGTTTTTGGTATTTAAAGGCCTCTACTTCTTCTTCATCAGGCTGTTGTTCTTTGTTTTGTGTTTTTTCAACTTGGTATTCTTCATATCTTTTCATCTCTGTTTCTGCATCCATTTCCTTTTCCTTGTTTTTTTGTACTTCTTCTCTCTTTGTCTCTCTATCTTCTTCTACTGTTTCTTCATCTTTCTCTCCATTTTCCTCTTCTTCAGCCTCCTCGTCAGCCTGAGTCTCTTTTTCCTTTTCTGCCTCTTCTTTGTTGTCTTTACATCCATCCTCTATATCATCCTCTACTTCTCTTCCAACTTTGTCCTGACTTTCCTCCTTTTTGTCATCCTTTTTCTCTTCTTCGCCTTCTGTTTCTATCTCTTTCTCCACCTCTGCTGTCCTTATCTTTCCATCTTCCCCACTCACTCCATTTATTTCTTCTTCCTCTGTCTCAATTTCAGTCTCCACAACTTTTTCCTTAGTTACTTGCTCTCCTTTTTCATCTCTTCCCCCCTTCTTCTCTTCTTCCTTTTCTTCATTGTTTCCTTTCTCCTCTTTTACGTCCTTATGTGCAGCTTCTTCTTTCATCCATTTTTCCATCTCTGCTTCATTTTTCTCTTCTTCTTTCTCAAACTCTTCTTCAGCCTTCTTGTCTTTTGTATTTTCTGTTCCATCTTCTTCTGCCCCCAGCTGCCATTTCTCTTCTTTTCTATCTACACAGTCATTTTCTTCATCATCTTCTTCTGGGGCATAATTTCCTGCCTCTGCCTCACCTTCAGACAGCTCAGTTTTGTCCTCTAAAGACAGAATATCTCCAAACAGGCCGACCACCTGAATGACTCGAGACACTATCGAGTCCCCATCCAAGTCCAGACTGTCCAGCATGTCTGCAGCCGTCCACCAGCTTGCCATCCTTCAGAAATCTTTACTTTTCAGCTCAGGGATGTGAAAGCATCTCACACACAATCAGAGAATGTCATTGCGCTGATTGGCAGCAATGCAGCACGCGTAATGTCACAATCCAAAGTCCAAAGGGCCACGTTTTCAGCTTCATGTGAACAGACTCTGTTTGTAATGCTTTAATCTCTCAGGCATGAAAGTTTTACTGTGGAACAGAGATTCAGCTTGTCCTGCATTCCACTTTCTACCTAAAGCACATGTGTACTTTTGGTAAAACAGACGGTGAAGTACAGAGCTGTACGATGGCTGTGATATCTCACTTCACTGCAGTCTGTTAAATGATACAGAGGCCAAATAATCTGTTGCATTTAAGGAAAATAAATACCACAAAGAGAGTGAATGCAGTTGAAAAGATAAAGAAACATTCTGCAAATACCAAAAACACACTTTTTTATTACTTATTATTTATTGCAGGGTGGCTTAAACTCTCAAAAATGTTTATTTTCAGTAACAACTAACATGAAAAAATGTTAAATTCAAATAGAATTGGCCTAAAAGGCTGCAATACTTGCAAAAAATGTAAGCCATCTTTGAGATTTTGAGATTATGTTTGCAAAATGATAAAGAAAATCAAGAATAAAGACAGAATCTCAGCATAAACAAGCCACAGCGTGAACATTAACCCAGGTCTGCGGTGTGAATAAAAGCTGGTCTTTATCTTGCTGATTATTGCCATTTCTACTTGATGAAGTCAACACACAGTCTTCCTTGTGTTGTATCACATTACACATAAAGAATCTGCTTCATTTTTGTGGGGCTTTGAAAACCCAAAATACTCCACGACAGGCAGGAAATCAAATTCAACGAATTTCCAAACAGCTTTGAACACTGTGAAATAATCAACTAAATAAGCGAAACACATCTTAAACAACCAGAATGATAATGGGTTGAACATTTCTCAGTTGAGGCCTTTCTTTGACCTTGGCTTTACACAACAGGGTTAAGATCAACATTCCCACCGTGGCTGATCTCTCTGTGGCATGCAAAGCTTCACCATAAGCTATACCGTGTACTACGCTCTCACATGCGCTGACATTATGTCACTTCCACTACCGCACACCCTGAGGGAAATATACACTGATGTGCAAAAGATGGACAAACATCTACTGTTTTGCTTTATATGATAATAGAAAAACACTTCCTACAATGTCCACCAGGTGGCAGTGTAGCATGGGAAATACAGTCAACTGTGCAGAGTTCAGAGCCACATCTAACTTTTCATTCATTAAATGAGTAAAAGAGAAAGAAGCTCACTGAGCTGATGCTGATTCAGCTGCTAAACTGTGATAAAAAGCTGTTTTCCCCTCAGGGCTTTGTCAAGAAAGGGAGAGATGCAAAATGTTACTTTAAAACAACAATTTAATGTTTCATTATTGTAAAATAAACTTCAGTGTGAAGAGACTCTTATGCTTTAAATACAAGGCAGCAAAGAAGTCCCTCAGAGACAATTTTTTCAATCACTTCAAGGATCCATCATGAACTAATTCAGTGAGCTAACTATTTCCATATAAAACACTGAGAAAAAGTCTTGAGCCTCCCCTCGTTCCTTCATATTTTTCTTTTAAGGAGACTTTCTTGGTATCTTTTAAGGTGGTCTTGAGTGATAGTTCTCCAGACAAATGCCTCAAGGGATGAACCAGTGTTGTGTCCACACATAAAAGAGAACGTAGCAAAGAAGCCATTTTAAACTGGATCTTTAGGCACTTTGTTCCCAGCAGCCTGTCACAGAGACACATCATTTGTTCCCATTTCTTTAGTTGCATCTGTGAAAAATGCAGAAAAACAAATCCCTGCACTCTGTGATGTCATTTTCCAGCAGAGCTCAGGTCAGACTGATTTTATCTGTCTGAATTCTTCTGGAAAACAAACACACACACACACATATTATTTCCACACAGTAGTTTGCAGACAGTCCGTAAAAATATGTTGTTTCTGCTGTACGACATCATGCAGCTCATCTTTCCACCACAAGAGGGCGACAAATCACCATCAATGCAGAGTCCCCTTCCTTCAGTTCCAGCAGATATTAGTTATATTGGAGCCGAACTGAACATGGATCAATAACATTTATCCAGCCCTGATCATCAGTGTTTGTCCAGTTAAGATAACAAAGACTTAACCGGTCACATGTGGCACCATTAAAGACGATTGACAGCCCTTAAATAATCCTGTAAACTGCTCTCAGTCTCCTCTTTAACTGATGACTTCAACACGCTGAAGAGTTGCTTAAACCAAAACTGTCACACTTTGAGACGATATGAATGTCATACAAAGAGAAGTGATAATTCATTTCTTTAGATATAATATAATCAGTGTTAAAAATCTGATGATCTTTTGTACAAATCTAACATGTTTTCACGTTTGTTTTTATTCCTATAAATGATGCGATCATGTGACCGTCACTAAAGCCACTAAATCATCTGTCTTCAGATCAGAAGTTAGGATTTAATTTCAATAAAACACTTTGTAAAGAATAGTTTCAAATGTAGAATATATACACGTTACAAAAGGAGCAGAGAGACCTCGATAAAATGACAAATTGACTTTTCAACAACATTTCTTCTTCTTTTGTGGAGACTCAGGATGTGTCCAAAGTTTTGGTCGACTCTGACAGACATTTCTTTAAAAAGTGATATATTAAAAAGCTATATTCCTGGGGAGCCCTCCACAAACCACACGTTTGGAAATGAGCACAGAAATGAGTGGATCTGAAGCGGAGGCCAGAGGCAGCAGGGAACAGAGACAACAAGACGCTCCCGGATACAACTCATGCATGTTAAGGAAACAAGAGTTAAAAAGAATGAGAAGAATGCACAGTGAGAGCAGCCAGGCGGCATGTTTTCATAGAGAAGAGATAAAGAGATAAAGGTGTGTCTGCACACACACTGATGAAGGCAAGAAGCTGCTTCACTGAAATCATCCTGATGAAGATGAAGCTGGAGCTAAAGTCTGTCTT
Organism: Odontesthes bonariensis; assembly: GCF_027942865.1. NCBI lineage: Eukaryota > Metazoa > Chordata > Actinopteri > Atheriniformes > Atherinopsidae > Odontesthes > Odontesthes bonariensis. The sequence continues at coordinate 7,619,759 of NC_134516.1, forward strand.
TACTCATTAGAAAGATGCAGAATGAAGAAGGTTAAAGAAAAAGTTGTTAGAGGAGATGTTGATAGATTTTCTTTCTGATCAAACCTTTACTCTGAATGTTTTAGACTCTGGAGGGGTTGGTAGATTTCTTCATGAGCTGGTTGAAATCAGCTGTTTCAAACAGGAATCTCAGCTTGCAAAGATGGCCGATGCTCATCACCTTCACAGCTCAGACGCTCCTGCTTTAAGGAGCAGGAAAAGAAAGTCTGAAGTGTCAGATTAGTGAAGATGTCAAAGTCCAGAAGAAGCTCTGTGATGGACGTTCGGACTCAGGAGACACTCATCCAGAACCGCTTCCACCAGGCCGCCTCCTGGATTGCAGAAAACGTCTAGGTCGCTGACGTAGAGATAGCAGCGTCCATAGCAACCACCTTAACAATGGTACAAAACGTTTTATTATTACGTTTTTTTCAAGGAGATACTAAAATCTTCGGCGAAACTAATAAGTGGAAGATCGTCTACATTCTCTGAATGAATATTATGAAAATATTATGCACAGTTCTAGAAATGCCATCGAAATCCATACAAACGCAGATGCTTTCTTAAAATGTTTTGTTTTTCACAGAAAAAGGGCCGACAGTCGGCCATTTTTCTTTTTTTTCGCTGAGGGAAACTTGATAGTCACGTGACCTGGTTGCAAAGCAATATGAATGGGCCAAATAAAACGTGCTATTGTCACGATTTTTGGGGGCCAAATTGTGACAATACCACGTTTTCCATTGTGGACCAACGCAGCTATCAGGGGCGAGGCTAGGGTGAGATAGCTCGGCACCCCCTGGCTCAGCACATTTTTAAAATATCATATTATGCAAAAAACTTGCTCTGCCCCTGCGCAATACTTTGGTGCGACTGGCCAATCTGGCAACCTTGTGTGTCTGGCAACCCTGCTTCAAAACGAGGCTTGTGACCAGTCCACTTATCAACTATGTTTTTCAACCGTATGTTTTTGTGTGAAGTGAATGGGATGTGAGTGGACAGATCTTTATTCCCCTCCTGTCAGGTGTTAAAATCTTTCAGTTTGTCCTCCTGACCACTAGAGACCCCCTGTCCTAGTTCTGTTTTGCTCAAGGATGCATTATTTTAGTGACCATTTTATTTATTTTCTAGCATTTGTTTTTGTTTTAACTCTTTACTCCCAAAATAAATGTTGAGTTATCTTCAATATTTGTCTCAGGCTCTCTGTTATCCCTGTCAAGCCACAGTCTTTTGAAATGAAGAGGTCAAAATTGAATGTTGTAGGGGAAAAAACTACTCAAAGCAAAACTAATACGGCTCCAAAATTTATAAATGTACTAGTTCGCCTCAATTAGTGAGAAATAATGTGCCTCTGTGAGCACTGGGGGCTGGGCCCCCCTAAAGACCAGATCCTAAAATCGCCCCTGGTCACATGACCTGGTTGCAAAGCAATATGAATAGGCCAAATAAAACGTACTATTGTCACAATTTTGGGGGCCAAATTGTGACAATATTACGTTTTCCCTTGTGGACCAACGCAGCTATTACACGTTTTTCTGTGAGACTGGGTTGGCAACAATGCCAGGAAGCCTCATTGTTCAGGTGGGAGTCGCACAGACTCTCACAGACACTGATGTGTTTGTTCAAAGCTTCCACCTGATGAAGTGACCCACAGTCAAAGCTGACAGGACTGCTGCAGAACAGATGTTCACACATCACCGAGTCTCTCTGTCTGTTTCTGTGTGTGACGTCAGCTGTTTTAACTTCCCTCCATCATTAAATGAAACGTTCCAGAGAACTGAACCTTCAGGTTTTACAGGTGAGGTGGAACAGAGAAGAGGCATTTTAAAGGAGGGCCGGGTGTGAGTCCGTCAGTGTTTCCAGCTCAGCTCGGTGGAAGTCTTCCGTCTGTCAGCGCTCTGCAGCTCCGACCACCCAACTCCTCCATCTGTGAGGAAAACTGCTGTGAGTCTCTTTCATGTTTCAGCTTCTTTAGTCTGTCAAAGTGTTGATCAGCTGATCAGAATGACTGCAGAAACTTTACTGATCCTGCAGGGAAACAGCTCTGTTGCCACACGTAGTTAAGAAAGAAGGAAACGGAATAAATCAGAATGTGAGGAAGGCTGAATGTGTGAAAACATGATGTGTTCAGATGTTAGTTTATGGGCTGGATATGTGCTTATAAATGTGAGAACATGGAGCGTCCCGGCCTTCCCAGGAGTGAAGTTACAGACTCATCCCACCCGTTTACTGTGTTTGTTGTTTGTTCAGAAGCAGCTGGAGACAAACGGAGGAAGTTTTTAGACAAACAGCTGACAGCTCTTCATCTGTCTGTCATAATGATAATGGGTTGAACATTTCTCAGCTGAGCCCGTTCTTTGACCTTGGCTGTACACAACAGGGTTAAGATCAACATTCCCACCGTGGCTGATGTCAGCAGCTGTTTGCACATGCTCAGATCTGTTGTTGTGGCTGCTCAGACAGGGTGTGGAGTGCAGGAGGAGCACAGTGTTCACAACGTGTTAGTTTCTGAATCACATGACCACGCCTCCTCATTTCAAAAGAAGAAATCCACGTGACTTTAGAAAATATAAAGAAGTCTCCCACTGAAGATGGTCAGTTCTATTGTAGAATCATTTTTATTGTACTTTACCAGTTCTGTATATACATTTCCATTTTTTTATATATCACTTTCAGGATTTAATTTATCATTTTAAATATGACTTTATTTAATATTGATTGAAACAACATCCCATAAATCTCCACCCGCTGCTTATTGAATGTTTGTCAGACTCACTGAAAGTCTGCACTCACACATTATCATTAAATACTTTACTGTTTTATTTATTTATTTATTTATTTATTTCACATGTTACATGTTACATGTATGACTGTGTCTAAAGTATCTAAAGAAATGATCGTTGGACTGCTTTCAGTGTACTTCTGCTGTGTTTGTTGGGGATGAAGCCAGCCGACAGAATATAAGTGTTTCCATCAGCTCAGCCTTAAACTGAAGCAGCAGCAGGACGACAAACATGTTTGTGATGCAGAATTACAGCTTTTCCTCTGATGATTTGACAATATGTTTATCTGATTAGATCTGATCACGAGAACCTCTGCTGCCTTCTTCAGGAATGTTACAGTAACAGCAGGCAGAAACACTCCTCTTCAGTTATAGATCGTCTGAGTGAATAAAGAACTTAATAACAGCTGAGTGCATACTTGGGACCTTGTCTGGTGTCGGTCTGAACCCACCAACACTGTTACAAACAAAAAGAGTAAACATCAGTAAAATATCAGACCTATAAACAACAATTAAAGTGAGGCTCTAAGAGCTGAAACATCACAGAGCAACGGACCAACAGAGTAACACAGCAGTTACTGATCCAATGTGCATCTGAGGAACTCTGATATGATTTTATTTATATAGCACCAAATTACAACACATCGTCTCAGGGCACTTCAATGATTCAGTCCAGTTCAAGCCAATTAGAGTCCAATTCATCATAATCTTAATCCAATCAAATCCAATTTATTTAATTCAAAATTCATCCAATTAATTCATATAGAGCCACTTCAAAAACAATTTTCTAGCGAAGGAAACCAACAGATTGCACTGAAACTTCTCTTCAGTCCAATCTCCCGTCCTGAGCGTGAAGGCTCTGCATCCCAAACTGGCAGCTGGTTCCACAGAGAGGGGCCTGATAACTGAAGGCTCTGCCTCCCAAACTGGCAGCTGGGCCCACAGAGAGGAGCCTGATAACTGAAGGCGCTGCCTCCCAAACTGGCAGCTGGTTCCACAGAGAGGGGCCTGATAACTGAAGGCTCTGCCTCCCAAACTGGCAGCTGGGCCCACAGAGAGGAGCCTGATAACTGAAGGCTCTGCCTCCCAAACTGGCAGCTGGTTCCACAGAGAGGAGCCTGGTAACTGAAGGCTCTGCCTCCCAAACTGGCAGCTGGTTCCACAGAGAGGAGCCTGGTAACTGAAGGCTCTGCCTCCCAAACTGGCAGCTGGTTCCACAGAGAGGAGCCTGGTAACTGAAGGCTCTGCCTCCCAAACTGGCAGCTGGTTCCACAGAGAGGAGCCTGGTAACTGAAGGCTCTGCCTCCCAAACTGGCAGCTGGTTCCACAGAGAGGAGCCTGATAACTGAAGGCTCTGCCTCCCAAACTGGCAGCTGGTTCCACAGAGAGGGGCCTGATAACTGAAGGCGCTGCCTCCCAAACTGGCAGCTAGTTCCACAGATTTATAAGCAGACAGTTCTGAGTAGTTCAGGTCTTTATGTCTTTAAGACATACCTGTAGTCTGACCAACTCATTGGTTTCATCTGGTTTCATAGATAAATACAGCTGAGTATCATCTGCATAGTGATGGAAATTTATGCCATGCTGTCTAATAATGATACCGAATGGAGGCAGGTATAAATTGAAGAGAAAAAGGAGGATGTGAGTTGATGTGCAGATGAATGATCTGTGTTTCCTCTGCAGAAGAAGGTAGAAAGTGTGTGTGAGCTGATGTGAGTTCAGCAGCATGGATCAGAGTGAGGACACTAAAACCTCTCTGTGTGGGGAACATGAGAGCCAGAGCAAAGCTCAGAGGTGAGGTGACCATCTCTAACTGTCCATGACTCTTCTCCATGTCCCAGCTCAGCGCTCACATCACCAAACCACCTTTATTCACAGGAAGGGACAGAGACCTGGATCCAGGAGGGGGTCCTCACAGAGCGAACTGCAGAAGGATCTCCCACTTTTCAGCTTACAGGCCTCGAAAGCTGAGTAAGTTAACATCTGGTCATTGATTTAGAGGTTGTTAAGTATATCATGCATGCAGGCTGAAAAGCATTTTTTTCCCCATCAGGATCCACCAGACACCAGAACCTGAACCTGAACCTGAACCAGAACCTGAACCTGAACCTGAACCCGAACCAGAACCCAGCTGTGTGTCCTTTAAGAGCGACTGGTCAATGGGTAAACCTATTGACTTCAAATCAGCCCAACATCCGTCCCCTCAGAGGTGAGCTGAGTGTAAATGCTGTAACAGAGTAAAATGCAGCAGCTGAGGGTCTCTGGTGATTGGTCTAAATCTGAGGGTTAAAAGCTTCAGAGTGTGTTTATCAGCATTGAGCTCTGTAAGATCACAGAGCTGCCAGCAGGGGGAGCTGTAACATTGTTCCACAGCAGCCACACTGACTCTCTGACAGGCCGTCTCACTGCAGACTCAAACACTATCACTGATACTTTAGTTTGAAGAAAACAAGTGTTTCTCTGTCAGGATCCTTCAGAGACTCAGACCCAGACCCAGACCTGGACCTGGACCTGGACCCAGCTGTGTGTCCATGAAGAGTGACTGGTCAATGAGTCGTTATGATGAATTCAAATCAACCCAACATCCATCCCCTCAGAGGTGAGCTGAGTGTAAATGCTGTAACAGAGTAAAATACAGCATCTGAGGGTCTCTGGTGATTGGTCTGAATCTGAGGGTTAAAAGCTTCAGAGTGTGTGTTTCTCAGCACTGAACTCTGTAAGATCACAGAGCTGCCACCAGGGGGAGCTGTAACATTGTTCCACGGCAGCCACACTGACTCTCTGACAGGCCGTCTCACTGCAGACTCAAACACTATCACTGATACTTTAGTTTGAAGAAAACAAGTGTTTTTCTGTCAGGATCCATCAGAGACTCAGACCTGAACCTGGAGCTGATCCTGAACCCAGCTGTGTGTCCATGAAGAGCGACCGGTCGATGAGTCGTTATTATGAATTCAAATCAGACCAACATCCATCCCCAAAGAGGTGAGCTGAGTGTAAATGCTGTAACAGAGTAAAATGAGTCAGTTTGAAGAGTTTTTACCCCAACATGTGTTTAATGTGAGCTCAGCTCTGTTTCACATCCATTTCTATGTTCATATGTGAAGCGGTGTGTGTTGGATGTTTTCCACCATCACAGCAGAATGATGTTGGAGGAGGTGTTTCTGAGTGTCTGTAGGACAGCAGCTGATCCAGCAGGGGGCACCTTTGTGCTTTGGCTCTAACACAGTCCATGCATCCATCCATCCATCCATCCATCCATCCATCCATCCATCCATCCATCCATCCATCCATCCATCCATCCATCCATCCATCCATCCATTATCTTCCGCTGGTCCGGGGATCGGGTCGCGGGGGCAGCAGCTTGAGCAAAGAGACCCAGACGTCCCTGTCCCCGGCCACTTCCTTCAGCTCTTCTGGGGGGACCCCGAGGCGTTCCTAGTGCCAACCGAGAGACATAGTCTCTCCAACGTGTCCTGGGTCTTCCCCGGTGCCTCCTCCCAGTGGGACGGGCCCGGAACACCTCACCAGGGAGGCATCCAGGAGGCATCCTAACCAGATGCCCGAGCCACCTCATCTGACTCCTCTCGATGCGGAGGAGCAGCGGTTCTACTCCGAGCCCCTCCCGGATGACCGAGCTTCTCACCCTATCTCTAAGGGAGAGCCCAGCCAACCTGCGGAGGAAACTCATTTTGGCCGCTTGTATTCGCGATCTCGTTCTTTCGGTCACTACCCACAGCTCGTGACCATAGGTGAGGGTAGGAACATAGATTGACCGGTAAATCGAGAGCTTCGCCTTCTGGCTCAGCTCCTTCTTCACCACGACGGGCCGGTGCAGAGCCCGCATCACTGCAGACGCCGCACCGATCCGTCTGTCAATCTCTCGCTCCATTCGTCCCTCACTCGTGAACAAGACCCCGAGATACTTGAACTCCTCCACTTGGGGAAGGATCTCATTCCCGACCCGGAAAGAGCATTCCACCCTTTTCCGGCTGAGGACCATGGTCTCGGATTTGGAGGTGCTGATTCTCATCCCAGCCGCTTCACACTCAGCTGCGAACCGCTCCAGTGAGAGCTGAAGGTCACGGCCCGACGACGCCAACAGAACCGCATCGTCCGCAAAAAGCAGAGACCCGATTCTGAGGTCTCCAAAACGGACCCCCTCCACTTCCTGGCTGCGCCTAGAAATTCTGTCCATAAAAATTCTGAACAGAATCGGTGACCAAGGGCAGCCCTGACGGAGTCCAACTCTCACAGGAAACATGTCCGACTAACTGCCGGCAATGCGGACCAAACTCTGACACCGGTCATACAGAGACCGAACAGCCCATATCAAGGAGTCCGGCACTCCATACTCCCGGAGCACCCCCCACAAGAGTCCCCGAGGATCACGGTCGAACGCCTTCTCCAAGTCCACAAAACACATTTAGACCGGTTGGGCGAACTCCCATGCTCCCTCCAGGATCCTGCGGAGGGTATAGAGCTGGTCCACTGTTCCATGGCCAGGACGAAATCCTGAATCCGAGATTCGACTATCCGGCGGATCCTCCTCTCCAGTACCCCCGAATAGACCTTACCAGGGAGGCTGAGGCGTGTGATCCCCCTATAGTTGGAACACACACTCTGGTCCCCCTTTCTAAAGAGGGGGACCACCACTCTGATCTGCCAGTTCAGAGGCACTGTCAGTTCAGAGGCATTGTCCACGCGATGCTGCAGAGGCGTGTCAACCAAGACAGCCCTACAACATCCAGAGCCTTGAGGAACTCAGTACGGACCTAATCCACCCCCGGGGTCTTGCCACCGAGGAGTATTTTGACCACCTCGGCAACCTCAGCCCCAGAAATGGGAGGCCCCACGTCCGAGCTCCCCAACTCTGCTTCCTCATCGGAAGGCATGTCGGTAGGATTGAGGAGGCCCTCGAAGTATTCCCCCCACCGACTCACCACGTCCCTAGTTGAAGTCAGCAGAGCCCCGCCCTCACCATACACGGTGTTGACGGTGCACCGCTTCCCCCCCCTGAGCCGCCAGATGGTGGACCAGAAGCTCCTCGAGGCTGTCCTGAAATCATTCTCCATGGCCTCCCTGAACTCCTCCCAAGCCCGAGTTTTTGCCTCTGCAACTGCCGAGGCCGCGTTCCGCTTGGCCTGTCGGTACCCATCAGCTGCTTACAGAGTCCCACTGGCCAAAAAGGCCCGAAAGGACTTCTTCTTAGGCTTGACGGCTTCCCTCACCATTGGTGTCCACCGGCGGGTTCGGGGATTGCCGCCACGACAGGCACCGACCACCTTACGGCCACAGCTCCGGTCGGCCGCCTCAACAATGGAGGCACGGAACATGGCCCATTCGGGCTCAATGTCGGAGGTGGGAGTTGAAACTTCTCCTTACAGGGGATTCCACCAGCCGTTCCCAACAGACCCTCACAATACGTTTGGGCCTGCCAGGTCTGACTAGGGTGTCCTGGTGCCACGTGCACATATGGACACCCTTATGCCTGAACATGGTGTTCGTTATGGACAGTCCGTGACGAGCACAGAAGTCCAACAACAAAGCACCACTCTGATTCAGATCGGGGGGCCGTTCCTCCCAATCACGCCCCTCCAGGTCTCACTGTCATTGCCCACGTGAGCATTGAAGTCCCCCAGCAGGACGAGGGAGTCTCCCGGAGGAGCAATCTCTAGTGCCTCCTCCATGGACTCCAAAAAGTACTCTGAACTGCTGTTTGGTGCATAAGCACAAACAACAGTCAGGACCCGTCCCCCCACCCTAAGGCGGAGGGAGGCTACCCTCTCGCTCACCGGGGTAAACCCCAATGTACAGGCGCACAGCCGGGGGGCAATAAGTGCTCTACGCCTCTCACCACGGGCAACTCCAGAGTGGAAGAGAGTCCACCCCCTCTCGAGGAGGCTGGTTCCGGAGCCCAAGCCATGCGTCGAGGTGAGTCCGACTATATCTAGCCGGAACCGCTTAGCCTCGCGCACCAGCTCAGGCTCCTTCCCCAGCAGAGAGGTGACGTTCCACGTCCCGAGAGCCAGCTTCAGTAGCTGAGGATCAGACCGCCAAGGTCTCCGCCTTCAGCTGCCACCCAGCTCACAACATGCACCCGTGTAGGAATGAACTTACACTCAGGGGGCCGGTGCTGCTGGATGGAGGAGGACAGACAGATTTATTTAGAATTAAAAAGCTGAACGTCTGAACCACATGGAGCTGATGGAGGTGTGATGTCTTCCAGGTTCAGCAGAGGAACAGTCAGCAGGGTGCTGACTGGGAAACAATCATCAGATGATGTTGAACAGTCATCGTCTGAGGCCTTCCCACTGGGAGCTGCCCAGTACAACAACAGTCTGATCCCAGCACACACTGGCTCTGGCTGCCTTGCTCCAGGGCACTTCAGCAGGGAGGGAAAGCTTTCTGAAGGGGTTGGTGAGAGCTGCTGGGACCCAAGCAAAGTGAGCTGAAAGCTCCAAGCAGCTGCAGACTGAGCTGTTGGTTCTCAGTGGGATCAGCAGGACCAGTAAAGCTTTCCCACTACAGGGAGTCCTCTGACCCACTGCTCACATCCACACATCCCTTCATGGACCTTCACCTTGTGTTGCTCCCTGTGTGGACAGACACAATGTGAGCTCATTCTTCATGATTCCTCCACAGAGTGGACCAGCAGAGCTCAGAGGGTCCCAGTGGTCCGTCTGCCCAGCAGCATCAAACACAGCTGGACTCCATATTTATGGTCTGTACATGTACAACAACTACTTTCCCATCTGTTCTGCTCACAGCCATCTCCATGCTGCACTCTGTAGACCAGTGGGTTGTCAGTGTGTCCAACATGGATCTGATGTTTGGCTCCATGGTTTCAGTCTGATCGGCTCATTCATATAGTTTTCTGTTCCAGCTGCTGGAGGACAACATGCTCACTTTTGTGAAGGAGGAGCTGAAGAAGATGCAGAAGGCTCTGAGTCCAGATTACCCAGAATGCTTAGAAAGTCAGAGGGAGGGTGAGGATGAAGAGCAGAGGAGCAGCAGAGAGGCATTAGTGAAGATCACAGTTCACTTCCTGAGGAGAATGAAGCAGGAGGAGCTGGCTGACCGTCTGCAGAGCAGTAAGAGGATTTCTCTAAAGGTTTAACCTGCTGGATAAATGACACATTTACTGATGTCTCAGCACACAGAACAGCAGATGTTCAGATACTCATTCTTTACAGGGTTGAAATGTCTGTTTACTGATGTTATTTCTTGTCTTCATTCAGAACTTGTTGCTGCAGTTTGTAGTCGTAAAGTTAAATGTGCTCTGAAGGAGAAGTTCCAGTGTGTGTTTGAGGGGATTCCTAAAGCAGGAAAGCCAACCCTTCTGAATCAGATCTACACAGAGCTCTACATCACAGAGGGAGGGAGCGGAGAGGTCAATGATGAACATGAGGTCAGACAGATTGAAGCAGCATCCAGGAAAGCAGGCAGAGCAGAAACATCCATCAGACAAGAAGACATCTTTAAAGGCCCACCTGGAAGAGATGAACCAATCAGCACAGTGATGACAAAGGGAGTGGCTGGCATTGGGAAAACAGTCTTAACACAGAAGTTCACTCTGGACTGGGCTGAAGGCAAAGCCAACCAGGACATCCACTTCATGTTTCCATTCACTTTCAGAGAGCTGAATGTGCTGAAAGAGAGAAAGTTCAGCTTGGTGGAACTTGTTCATCACTTCTTTACTGAGACCAAAGCAGCAGGAATCTGCAGCTTTGAACAGTTCCAGGTCGTGTTCATCTTTGACGGTCTGGATGAGTGTCGACTTCCTCTGGACTTCCACAGCAAGGAGCCCCTGACTGATGCTACAGAGCCCACCTCAGTGGATGTGCTGCTGACAAACCTCATCAGGGGGAAGCTGCTTCCCTCTGCTCGCCTCTGGATAACCACACGACCCGCAGCAGCCAATCAGATCCCTGCTGGCTGTGTCGGCATGGTGACAGAGGTCAGAGGGTTCACTGACCCACAGAAGGAGGAGTACTTCAGGAAGAGATTCAGAGATGAGGAGCAGGCCAGCAGGATCATCTCCCACATCCAGACATCCCGAAGCCTCCACATCATGTGCCACATCCCAGTCTTCTGCTGGATCACTGCTACAGTTCTGGAGGATGTGTTGGAAACCAGAGAGGGAGCAGAGCTGCCCAGCACCCTGACTGAGATGTACATCCACCTCCTGGTGGTTCAGGCCAAAGTGAAGAAGCTCAAGTATGATGGAGGAGCTGAGACAGATCCACACTGGAGTCCAGAGAGCAGGAAGATGATTGAGTCTCTGGGAAAACTGGCTTTTGAGCAGCTGCAGAAAGGAAACCTGATCTTCTATGAATCAGACCTGACAGAGTGTGGCATCGATATCTCAGCAGCCTCAGTGTACTCAGGAGTGTTCACACAGATCTTTAGAGAGGAGAGAGGGCTGTACCAGGAGAAGGTGTTCTGCTTCATCCATCTGAGTGTTCAGGAGTTTCTGGCTGCTCTTCATGTGCATCTGACCTTCATCAACTCTGGACTCAACCTGATGGGAGAAGAAGAACGACCCAAGAAGCCTTCATTTTTTAAGAAACCAAAACTAAAACATCTGCATCAGAGTGCTGTGAACAAGGCCTTAAAGAGTCCAAATGGACACCTGGACCTGTTCCTCCGCTTCCTCCTGGGTCTTTCCCTGCAGACCAATCAGAGGCTCCTACGAGGCCTGCTGACACAGACAGGAAGTAGCTCACAGACCAATCAGGAAACAGTCGATTACATCAAGTATAAGATCAGTGAGGATCTGTCTGCAGAGAGAAGCATCAATCTGTTCCACTGTCTGAATGAACTGAATGATCGTTCTCTGGTGGAGGAGATCCAACAGGCCCTGAGTTCAGGAAGTCTCTCCACAGATAAACTGTCTCCTGATCAGTGGTCAGCTCTGGTCTTCATCTTACTGTCATCAGGAAAACATCTGGATGTGTTTGACCTGAAGAAGTACTCTGCTTCAGAGGAGGCTCTTCTGAGGCTGCTGCCAGTGGTCAAAGCCTCCAACAAAGCTCTGTGAGTACAAACACAGATATATTTCTTTATAAATACATTGTTTACTTATTAACTGGAGAAAAACAGCAGAATCAGCGTTAAACTCAGTTTCAAATGAACTTCATTTTATTTATGAAGTGTCAGTTCACAACAAAATATCATCTTACAAATGATGTGAGATGATACTTTGTTGGAAATAGAAACTCAGCAGTTCCTCTGAGGAAGAACTTGGTGGCAGTTATTTATCAATTTTATAATTAATTTGTTTAATGGATTAATTCATCATTTTATTTGCTCCCATCTTATTAGTTACATTAGTTATCTGGCTTAACTAACTCTAACAATAAGTCAATAAAGCTTCTCTGACTCTGGATATGTTTTTTTTATCTGATGTTTCCTCCCCAGACTCGTCAGACTCACACTGACTGCATGTGTTCAGTACGTCCTGAAGTGTAGATTTAGTTTTACTGTCTGTTTTCAACACGAGAAACTTTAACAAAGTAACCAAAATTCAGTTTGTGCTTTTTAACTTACTCTTCTGTGGAAACGTTTTAAGTCTTGAGTCTAAGAAAGAGAAAAACATGTTGTCATTCATGTATTAATTTGTTGGTAGAAAGGTCCGTCAGTCCTACAGAAAGCATGTCAGTCTGCAGAGTGACAGACAAAGGCTGCAGCTAGAGCCACAGCTGAGCTGGGCCAGATAACACTTTGGTGCTGGAGAAACAGCTGACTGTTAGTGTGAGAAGATGCTTTGCTCACATGGTGTTCTTTGCTGAGCTGATCTGATCACAGGATGAGCCAATAACAGCAGCAGATACATCTTTTAGTTTCTCCATCTACTGAGCTAAGACGGCACATGTAGACATCTTCCATCACACTTTAATGTCTTTAACAAATAAACAGAAACAAACAGGGAAACAGAATTCTTCCACTTATCAAATATGAATGTAGTTTGATTGATTAATAGATCAAGTTATTTCCTTCCATCTCATTCCCTCCTCAGCCTGAGTGGCTGTAACCTCTCAGAGAGAAGCTGTGCAGCTCTGTCCTCAGCTCTCAGCTCCCAGTCCTCCAGCCTGACAGAACTGGGCCTGAGTAACAACAACCTGCAGGATTCAGGAGTGAAGCAGCTTTCTGATGGACTGAAGAGTCCAAACTGCAGACTGGAAACTCTCAGGTAAGGATTCATGAACTTTCCAGGTGAGAGCTGATATAATTCTGGGTTATTAGATTAAAAAGCAGCTTCCAGGTACTTTGATCAATGAAACAGGTTGATCTGTTCTGCCCTTTGATTATCTGGCTTAAATAACTGATAATGAAATATAACACACACAGTTTAAAGAAAAATACTTAAGTGCTCTTTTACTTTAACTCCTTTCCATTCCTGTAGATTTGTCCTAAAACACAGATCCATCACATACCCAAAGTAAACTGAGAGCTGTTCTACAACCATGTGTAGCAGTAGCAGTAGTGTTGTGTCTGGCATTATGATGCTTTCATCCTGCAACAGTCACTGCTACCATGATAAATGGGAAGTCTGACCGTGCAGAAACATAGATTTTAAATGTCCTGCAACTACCACCAACTCTGAGGAGATGTTAGACATTTAATTTAAACTGTGTGTGGCAAACAGAGCTGATCTTTGAGAACTGGATGCCACAGCACTGACTTACATCAATTCTAGCTGTTTCTTTCCTTACATCTTGTACATAAAACCTTCTTTAAATGTAGACATACTGCACAGGAACAGTGATATTTGGTTGGTTGATTGATTTGAGCTAAATTTGACCCTTTGTAAATTAGACAGATGTGCAGTCGTAAAACCCACGTTATCTTTTTTTGAGTTAAGGCCAAAATGTATTTCTCCACACAGTCCACTGGAATGTTGTTGTTTTTATCTGATGTTTCCTCCCCAGACTCGTCAGACTCACACTGACTGCATGTGTTCAGTACGTCCTGAAGTGTAGATTTAGTTTTACTGTCTGTTTTAAACATGAGAAACTTTAACAAAGTAACCAAAATTCAGTTTGTGCTTTTTAACTTACTCTTCTGTGGAAACGTTTTAAGTCTTGAGTCTAAGAAAGAGAAAAACATGTTGTCATTCATGTATTAATTTCTTGGTAGAAAGGTCCGTCAGTCCTACAGAAAGCATGTCAGTCTGCAGTGACAGACAAAGGCTGCAGCTAGAGCCACAGCTGAGCTGGGCCAGATAACACTTTGGTGCTGGAGAAACAGCTGACTGTTAGTGTGAGAAGATGCTTTGCTCACATGGTGTTCTTCTTTGCTGAGCTGATCTGATCACAGGATGAGCCAATAACAGCAGCAGATACATCTTTTAGTTTCTCCATCTGCTGAGCTAAGACGGCACATGTAGACATCTTCCATCACACTTTAATGTCTTTAACAAATAAACAGAAACAAACAGGGAAACAGAATTCTTCCACTTATCAAATATGAATGTAGTTTGATTGATTAATGGATCAAGTTATTTCCTTCCATCTCATTCCCTCCTCAGCCTGAGTGGCTGTAACCTCTCAGAGAGAAGCTGTGCAGCTCTGTCCTCAGCTCTCAGCTCCCAGTCCTCCAGCCTGACAGAACTGGGCCTGAGTAACAACAACCTGCAGGATTCAGGAGTGAAGCAGCTTTCTGATGGACTGAAGAGTCCAAACTGCAAACTGGAAACTCTCAGGTAAGGATTCATGAACTTTCCAGGTGAGAGCTGATATAATTCTGGGTTATTGCATTAAAAAGCAGCTTCCAGGTACTTTGATCAATGAAACAGGTTGATCTGTTCTGCCCTTTGATTATCTGGCTTAAATACCTGATAATGAAACATAACACACACAATTTAAAGAAAAATATTTAAGTGCTCTTTTACTTTAACTCCTTTCCATTCCTGTAGATTTGTCCTGAAACACAGATCCATCACATACCCAAAGTAAACTGAGAGCTGTTCTACAACCATGTGTAGCAGTAGCAGTAGTGTTGTGTCTGGCATTATGATGCTTTCATCCTGCAACAGTCACTGCTACCATGATAAATGGGAAGTCTGACCGTGCAGAAACATAGATTTTAAATGTCCTGCAACTACCACCAACTCTGAGGAGATGTTAGACATTTAATTTAAACTGTGTGTGGCAAACAGAGCTGATCCTTGAGAACTGGATGCCACAGCACTGACTTACATCAATTCTAGCTGTTTTTTTCCATACATCTTGTACATAAAACCTTCTTTAAATGTAGACATACTGCACAGGAACAGTGATATTTGGTTGGTTGATTGGTTTGAGCTAAATTTGACCCTTTGTAAATTAGACAGATGTGCGGTCGAGAAACCCACGTTATCTTTTTTTGAGTTAAGCCCAAAATGTATTTCTCCACACAGTCCACTGGAATGTTGTTGTTTTTTAACTTAATCTTCTGATTCATCAATCAAGTTATATCCTTCCATCTCATTCCCTCCTCAGCCTGAGTGGCTGTAACCTCTCAGAGAGAAGCTGTGCAGCTCTGTCCTCAGCTCTCAGCTCCCAGTCCTCCAGCCTGACAGAACTGGGCCTGAGTAACAACAACCTGCAGGATTCAGGAGTGAAGCAGCTTTCTGATGGACTGAAGAGTCCAAACTGCAGACTGGAAACTCTCAGGTAAGGATTCATGAACTTTCCAGGTGAGAGCTGATATAATTCTGGGTTATTAGATTAAAAAGCAGCTTCCAGGTACTTTGATCAATGAAACAGGTTGATCTGTTCTGCCCTTTGATTATCTGGCTTAAATAACTCTGATAACTCTGATAATGAAATATAACACACACAGTTTAAAGAAAAATGCTAAAGTGCTCTTTTACTTTAACTCCTTTCCATTCCTGTAGATTTGTCCTAAAACACAGATCCATCACATACCCAAAGTAAACTACTTTACAGAAATATGAGCAGTTTTTTCCTTTAAAATAGTGCATAAAACCTTTAAATGTGGACACACTGCACTGGGGCAAAGGGATGATATTTGGTTGGTTATTTGGTTTGAGGTGAACCTCCTTTGTGAAGGCGACTGTGAATTAGACAGATGTGTGGCGACAAAGCCACATCATCCTTTAGTGAATCAGAAGCTGAATTTATTTCCCAAACAGACACAATCCTTCTAAGTGTTACTGGAAGTAAATAAGACATGTTTGAACTCATTGGAAAGTGTGATTTTTATAAATAGATGCCTTTAGGATCTCCAAGTCCCAGCTCCTCACCAAGTCTGACTAACTTTTAACATGGCACAAAAAATATTTTACAGCTAGAAGCTCTTGATAAACAGCTCCACACAGACAGCTGCATGTCTTCACTCTGAACTGAAGTGTGGATTTATTTGAATGTCTGTTTTGTCATGTTGGAGGATGAGAAACTCTAAAAAACTGTTTAACTTCTTTTATTCTATATTTTTTTACTTTATTTCCACGGACAAATAAACAAAACCAAATGGGAAAGAATTCTATAAAGGTTATTTGATTGATTGATTAATGTATTTTCTCCCTCCTCAGCCTGAGTGGCTGTAACCTCTCAGAGAGAAGCTGTGCAGCTCTGTCCTCAGCTCTCAGCTCCCAGTCCTCCAGCCTGACAGAACTGGGCCTGAGTAACAACAACCTGCAGGATTCAGGAGTGAAGCAGCTTTCTGATGGACTGAAGAGTCCAAACTGCAGACTGGAAACTCTCAGGTAAGGACTGTATGAAAACAAGCTTCTCCAAACTACACTAACACTCCAGATAATGTAGATGAGGATGAAATCACGTGTACGCTCAGCTGGGCTCAGATGGACCGAGGTGCTCTGTGGATGTTCCTTCTTGTTGTTTCTTTTAGTAAAAACAGTAAAGTGTAGGTGTATATTAATCCAGCTGAATTCCCAATAAAGCTGCTCTCATTCAAGGATTTTTCTGGGGTTTTTGTCACAGTTTGAAAGTGTGACTGAAAATCAGCCCATTAAGACTACATGTCAGCTGGTGGTCACTTAAAGCATGTAATAAAATCACCATTCAAGTAACTTAAAGACAACAGGTGTACAGTGAGTTCAGCTGTACTTACATGTACCCTGAAGCCAAACTGGCAGCTGGTTCCACAGAGAGGGGCCTGATAACTGAAGGCTCTGCCTCCCATTCTGCTTTTAGAAACTCTGGGAACCACAAGTAAACCTGCAGCCTGAGAGCAAAGTGCTCTGTTGGGAACATATCCAACAATGAGATGTTCTCACTCAGGCCGCAGAGTTGCAGCGTCAGACAGACTTCAGTCAGTAACTGGATTCTGCTCCTCTGCATGTGAACAGTTATAAGGAAGGTGTTCCAGTTAATGCTCCAGTCAGGCTGTGAGCAAAGCTCAACTCAAATGTGGAGGAACTGTGCATGATACAGCCAACAGCTGCAGAGTCATCAGAATATTTGAGGAGATGACAGGACTCTGGGGTGTGCTGGAAGTCTGAGGTGTGCAGAGTTCAGTGAAGAGTGAAATGTTGAAATATTCACAATAATCTAAAGTTTTTATTCTCAGAGGTTTTCTTTTCATCCAGGTTTTTCATTCACTGCTGCCATGTTTCCTCTTTGTTTGTCACAGAAGATTGTTCATATGTTCTTCTCATTTTATCTGAAACTGTTACTGGAGCAAAATGATGAAAAGAATCTTTCTCTAAGAATAATGTTACCATTGGATGACCTTCAGCTTGAGTTTCAGAGCAGTTCTCTCAGAGTTTCTGTTGTTGTGTGTGTCTGCAGCCTGTCAGGCTGTCTGATCACAGAGGAAGGCTGTGCTTCTCTGGCTGAAGCTGTGACCTCCAACCCCTCCCATCTGAGAGAGCTGGACCTGAGCTACAACCATCCAGGAGCCTCAGGAGAGAAGCTGCTGAGGGCTGCACTGAAGGATCCACACACACTCAGGTATGAGAGGCCTGCTGCAGCCTCACAATGTCTGTGGGAGGAAAAAAAAAGAGTATGTTGGTTGGTCGATCCAGTTTGGACAGATCGTTGCATATTAAAGGAACAGTTTTTCAACTTCAACTTCAACAATCCTCTGAGCTCCACATGACTCGATATAAGACTTACAGACAGAGCACACAGATCCCCTGTGTTTCTGACAGTCATTTAGCTTCATGTGCACGGAAAAGAAGTCACTTTAACATTTCCCAGCTGAGTCAGAAAAAAGAGCAACAGTGAAAACAATGTGAAGAATCTGAGGCAGGCTGCTGTGCAGAGGATGTTCCTGTCAGAAGCAGATCAGTCAGACTTTAGGGCAGATAGAAGGTTGCAGCTCTGGGTCAGATCAGGAGTTTTTACAGTGTTATTCATATGTGAAGAGATGAAAAGGAGGAGACGGCTGAAAGAAGAAATTGTGACTTCCACAAAGCAGTTTTGTACGCGTCAGTGTTGATTCTGCTCATTGTAGTTTCCAGATGCTCCACTGCAGTGGATGTGTCCAGATGTTGGACTGTTCCTTTCTCAGTGTAGAACAATGTGTGTGAGAGCCATGTAATGTCCACGTTTGATGCTGAAAGAGACGGTGCTGCTCTGACCCCCCTCCTCCTTTCAGGGTGGAGCCTGCTGGAGAACGATGGCTGACACCAGGGCTGAGGAAGTGTGAGTGTGTTCTTCATCTGATTCATGACATCCAGCCATCGTCACACTGTCACATCACTCATTGATCAAAGTGAACAGATGATAGATCAATAACTGCAGCTGGACTGTGTTTGTTCTCTCCTTCAGATTCCTGTCAACTCACAATCGACACAAACACAGTGAACAGGAGACTGAAACTGTCTGACAACAACAGGAAGGTGACATGTGTGGAGCAGGTTCAGTCATATCCTGATCATCCAGACAGGTTTGGTGGCTGGCCTCAGCTGCTGTGTAGAAATGTTCTGACTGGTCGCTGTTACTGGGAGGTCGAGTGGAGAGGAGGAGTTAATATATCAGTGAGTTACAGAGGAATCAGGAGGAGAGGAGGAGGAGACTGTGAGTTTGGATGGACTGATCAGTCCTGGAGTCTGATCTGCTCTGATGGAGGTAAATACTCTGTCTGTCACAATAAGAGAGAAACACCCACCTCCACCTCCTCCTCCTCCTCCTCTGTCTCTGACAGAGCAGCAGTGTATGTGGACCGTCCTGCTGGCACTCTGTCCTTCTACAGAGTCTCCTCTGACACACTGATCCACCTCCACACCTTCAGCACCACATTCACTGAAGAACCTCTGCATCCTGGATTTGGGTTCTGGTCCTGGTCACCTGGTTCCTCAGTGTCTCTGTGCTGAGTATACAGAGTGTCCTCCTGTCAGAGAATCCCTGCTGAACAGATAGTTCAGTCTGTTCATGTCTGTCTCTTTCACTCAGAAACACCTTTTCAGATTCATGGACTCAGTCAGTTTCTGTTTGAAACTCTTCTGAATGATTCCTTGGAAACTTCTTCCTCTTCCAGTCCTTTAAAGATGGAAGCTGCCATTCTTCCAGGATGTTGTTTTTCTGTGTGTTTCCAGTCAAAGCTTCACACTGAGTATCAGCAGGTTGTGTTGAGACCTTTCAGCTGAAGTCAGCTGCAGTTAGTTTGCTGCACATGTGACAAACTGTGACATCAGAGAGGAATCACTGAGCTGCCATCAGCCCAGATGGATTCCAACCTGCTGACAGATGTTCACTGATTCTGCTCCAATGAGCAGAGGTCTGGTGAGCAGCCGCGGTTCATCCTGATGTGTCTTCCCATTCATTTCCTGTTAGATGATGAAAGGACACCTGAGCCCTCATTCATCATTAGTGCGTAGAATCCCTTCTAAATCCTGTCATATGAGTGAAATTTAGAATGTGCCCAAGTACAAAAAAATCGGCATTCATCAAATGTTCTTAGACAGGTTGTACGCACACTGGTAGGTAATCTGCAAAGATAAATACCACACTCCCAGTTCACCTTGCGCGGGCACGAGCAGACTAATTTGTATCATGGAACGCCCCCAAGTAACCATATGTGGCACCAACATTCCCTTTAAAAGCCACCGGAACTTTCTTGC
Source organism: Odontesthes bonariensis (assembly GCF_027942865.1). Taxonomy (NCBI): domain Eukaryota; kingdom Metazoa; phylum Chordata; class Actinopteri; order Atheriniformes; family Atherinopsidae; genus Odontesthes; species Odontesthes bonariensis. The sequence goes on from NC_134516.1 coordinate 7,639,591, forward strand.
TTGCGCTTGACTCAGAGCGCGGATCTCGAAAACACATGAGAAGCAATACAGAATCATACGCGGCGGACAGCACAGCTTTATGCCAATTACGCACACAGGCTCCACACCTCCACACACGCATCGCGTCTGCAATCATAACTCATTAGGGGAAATCACATTTTGCCAATATTTTAGAGACCCCCCAACATTTCCCAAATCATGTTTTCGGGGGGGTCTCGTGTCAGTTTCAGGGGGTCTCGGGTCCCCCCGTGGTTCGAACACTGACCATACATATAACCAATGTTGCAAACATGCTGCGCAACACTCACCAATAAGCCATCCATCTTCAACAGCTCCTTCTTGTAAACGAAGGCCCACGGAGCTGTTCTGCAAAATAAAGGAATCGTGCGTCCCCCCTGGCCATCGGGCAACGACATTGAGAAGCAGCATATCACTGTCGTATATAAGTTGTACATTAATGGAGTGCTTCCCTTTCCAATTCACGAGGTTGTATTCGTGCTGTGATGGTGCTTTTAGTGCGACGTGAGTGCAGTCTATTGCTCCTATGACGTTGGGGAACTGCGCGATACCATAAAACCCTCGCTTAATGTCTGCCTGGCGCGGACCCCCATAAGGGAATCAAATGTAAGTCGGGGCCAAAGAAATAATCGCATCCAACACTGTGGGCAGAATTCGGCTCATGGACGGCTGAGAAATGCCGCATCGATGGCCCCAATTCACGGCAGAGGTCGATCAATTTATGTTTTGGAAATCTGAACCTGCTTAGAAGCCACTCACTACTTTCTGCCAATAAATCTGCACGCTCCCTAAACACGCGCTCCCTCCGTAGCGCACGGTTTTCCAGATCCTCAAGCAATGCAAGATGGGCCATGTTGCGTTCTGAATGGCATGTCCTACATGTGCCTTTTATACCCATATCAATTAAACTAGGCTGATTATTGTCAGGTCTTCTGTTGAAACGATTATTGTTACACTCTGAATGAAATGCAATGAACGCCAGGTAGGTCTAATGCACCGTGCTTTGGAATTGCATAGGCTACACGGACCCAAATGCCGTCAGACATACTGTAATGTAACAATCTAATGAACATTGTAATATTCCCCTGTGCAGCGATCAACACCATTTGAAGTTTCGTAATTCTACCACTAGGCAATGTGCGTAAGCATGGTCAAAGCTGTGCGTAGATTTACGCACATTTCTAAGTTCAAGTACATGTTCATAAATCCCACACTTTGCTCAGGAATGATCGCACGCACGCTTTACGCACAGATCTGTTCCTAAGAACGCTTCATAAATGAGGGCCCTGGACTGGAGCTGGTTCCTGATGGCAGAATGTTGCTGAATGTTGCTGTTGAACGCTCACAAAGAAGACTGAAATGATTCTTTACAAACAATATTTAGACTTTAACAACATCTGCTTTGGAAGTTCCTGATGTTCAACATGAAAATCCTCCCAGTATATCACTGTTAGTTTGTTTGGTTCATTCTGTCTTTATTTGGACTTTCTGACATTTTCACATGTTGAATTATTGATTTTTCATCATTGTTCACCACAATGTTCATTTTTTTTTAAATTCTGTCTCAAAGACTTTACATGTGAAATGTAGACTTTTAATCAACATTCAGATTTTTTTTGATGAAAATTTCTCTTCTATATCAAATTTGTTCTTCAAGTCTGAACATTTAGATTTTTAAATGGTTCCACACTTTCTGTATATATGTATATATGTGTATATATTGTTTTATCTGATTACTTTCACTTTGATTAAAATATATACAAAATCTCAGATTTTATTTCTCAGATTCTTTTTTAAATGTTTTTTTTTTCTGAATATATTTAGCCGCCAGGGGTCAATTCTTGGACCTCTTCTGTTTAACTTGTATATGCTCCCTTTGGGTCAGATATTGCAGAATTTTAACATCAATTATCACAGTTATGCCAACGATACACAACTTTATGTGTCTCTGTCACCGGACGACTGCAGCCCAGCAGACGTACTGTGTCAGTGTCTGGAGGAAGTAAACACCTGGATGAGAGAGAATTTTCTACAATTAAATGAAGACAAAACTGAGATCATTCTGTTTGGTAGCAAAGAGAAGAGGGTCAGCGTTGGTAAATATCTTGAGACTCGGGACCTTACAATCACTGACCGAGCCGGTAACCTCGGAGTGTTGATAGACTCAGATCTGACTTTCAGCAGCCACATCAAAGCTGTCACCAAGGCAGCTTTTTACCATCTCAGAAACATCAACAGAATTAAAGGTTTCCTCTCCCAAACAGACCAGGAGAAACTCATCCATGCATTCATCTCCAGTAGACTCGATTACTGTAATGCTCTTTTAACTGGACTTCCCAAAAAGAGCATTAAACATCTGCAGCTCATCCAGAACGCTGCTGCTAGAGTTTTAACCCGGACTAAGAGATCTGAACACATCACACCAGTTTTAAAATCTTTACACTGGCTTCCAGTCAGTCACAGAATAGATTTTAAAAGCCTGCTGATGGTTTACAAATCCCAGAATGGTTTAGGCCCAAAATACATCTGTGATATATTCAGAGAATATAAACCCAGCAGAGCTCTTAGATCCAAGGACTCAGGTCAGCTGGTCCAGTCCAGAGTCCAGACTAAACATGGAGAAGCAGCATTTAGCTGTTATGCTGCAAACAAGTGGAACAAACTGCCAGTGGAGATTAAACTTTCACCAAATGGAGACATTTTTAAATCCAGGTTAAAAACATTTCTTTTCTCATGTGTCTATGCATGAAATATCTTTTAACTTATCTAGACTGTTGCCTGATTTTAAATTCATTAAAATGATTTTATTTGTTTCTTTGTATATTCTTTTATGTATTTTTAATGCTTCTTGCACTCCCTGCTGCAATGCTTTTATTTTATGTAAAGCACTTTGAACTTTTTGTACATGAAATGTGCTATACAAATAAATTTGATTTGATTTGATTTGATTTGATTCAAAGCAGGTCTGTTTAAGAGTTGTTCTTCATTCAGATAGCTTTCATAAGGTGTGTGCACATTAAGAATGATGAACACGTGATCACATCATGACCTCACAAGGCCACACGATCCATGTTGGATTATTGGAGCGGCTGCCACTGCATGCTCTGACTGGATATAGAAGAGTGGAAGCTGACGCCTGAACGCCTCCATGACATCAACATCTGAGTGTGAGCAGCAGAAACTTCCAGATTCCACTTAAAGAAACTGTTGGTGCTGCCAGAGAGGAGGAAAATAAAGCTGTTTGTTCTCAGCTTTTCTCAGAGTGGCAGCAGGAAGCTGCTGCGGGTTAATTATTGATGAATTAAAGTCATATGAAGCTGCTAAAGCAGCTGACCTTTGATCACTTTAAGACTCTTTCAGGGTTTGAAGACTTTCAGAGTGACGGCAGCCTGCAGACAGAGCACTGATGTCGGAGAAGAAGCAGAGGATTTCCTCTTCTTCTACACAGACCTGGTCCACACAGCAGAGAGCTGCAGAGGGAAGAAGTTCGTGGAAGAAGCTGAGTAAGTGACACTTTGATTCATTTAAGGCGAGACACGGCGGGCAAAAACAGTGATTTTTCATGCAGTGGTCAATTTTGGGCCAGTCTACTCCTTCAATATGTGTTATTTAAAAACATAAATTAAAATGTTTATTTCATCACATTTTGTTTAATCGCGGCGGTACATTTTGCCCAAATATACCAAAATGAATTCCCCTATTTAAATCTTTCAATGCCGTTTTCTCAAAATCAGTATTTTTTTAATATCAATATCTCAGCCTATGGAGCACCTACTAACACCAAACTTTCCAGTTATACACTTAGCAGTATTCTGAAGATATTTACAGAAGGATTTGTTGATAAATCATTCCTGACCTGATTTACGTGACATTATAATAAAAAAATATTGCGAAAATCGATGTTTTTTAGGCTATGGACAGTATATTTTGATTTCCTAGGAAATGAAAGCAGATATCCTGAAATCCCTCTGTAATTTTCTTTTCATTTGTGTGTAAACCAAATGAAAAAAGAATTTTGCACCTGGTTTTATCATATGTTCAGATCTATCTTCCGGAAATATATGTAAATGTGCGCATTTTTAATGAGATGATGCCTCATTTGCAAAATTAAACATACAAATTTCTAAAATTTGTAATACATATTTTTTTCATACTTGTATAAGTAATCAACTGAGGAAGTTTCATGGTGATATCTATTATTTTAAAATATTACCCTATTCACCTGTAGTGTCTCGCCTTAACAAAGCCTCAGAACAGAGAGAGATTTCCTCTGCTGATGAGACACAAGTCATGTGAGCTGAGAGTAAACAGCAACGATCAGTGTGTTGATGAGGAGCTGCAGCTTGTTAGCAACATGAAATGTTTCCCACTCAGTCTGCTGCTGTTTTCTCCTCCAACAGAGGAACTTTACTTTACTTTACTTACTTTACTTTACTTTTATTTTTCAGGACATTGCACATTAATGAACATATACATAGTGTACATACATGTAAATGTGCCAGATTTTAGCACAAATGCTCATTTCCATCTGGTGTCCAAATAGGCAGGCTAGGTGGGGCAAAGAAATTAAAATCAAAGACAAGCATTACAAACAAGAACACTGTTAGTAACAAAAGAAATGGTACAAATACAAAAGCAATAAGCATGTTAATAGAAACAAAGAGACCCCAAAATAGAGCTATGTATTAGTGATGTGCGTGTGTGCGGGTTCAAACTAGTGGTGTGTACATGTTTGTTGAGCTCGAAGCCACGTTTTAATCTGGCTCTTGAAGGTGGCTAAAGAGGGACATTCCCTTATGTGCAGTGGAATTGAGTTCCATAATGCACTGCCTTTAAGAGATAGTGCATTATGGCTAAAAGCGGTTTTCCTAAAAGGAACCTCCACATCTTTGTTAGCCACTGCTCGGGTAACCCATGTCTGACGATATTTAAAAAAATCCTGTAAACAGGGTGGCGCCAGGCCATGCAAAGTTTTATAAAATAAGCAGCTGTAAGAAAATTTACAGAAATTGTCAAAGCTCAGTAGATTGAACTTATCTAAAATGTTACAATGGTGGTAAGAAAGAGGTTTTTTATCTAAGATTTTGAGTGCTTTTTTAAATACAATCTCCACTGGCTTGAGTGTGGTAGACCCCACCATAGTCCAGCTTGTGATGCAATAACTTAGGTGAGAAAAAATCATTGCATGTAAATATGTCAGGGCAGCACTATCTGACATAGCACCTCTAATGTGCTTAAAATTATGAAGGTGAAATTTAATTTTATTAGTTGTCATTTTTATATGTTTTTTAAAAGAAAGATTGGAGTCTGGAATGACTCCTAGATATTTAAAATCCGTGACCACTTCTAGTTTTTCCTTCCCAAAAGTGACACCAGGCAGAGCCATAAGAGGGGAAGGTTGCTTGGACAGATACATGCAGACAGTTTTTTTTGCATTCAATATGAGACATGATCTGTTTAGCCATGTTTGTATATGTGTAAGAGATGTAGAAAGTACACGTGCTGCTTCTGCAGGGTCTTTGGCTTGAGCGAAAATGACTGTGTCATCAACATGTGGCAACAATGACTGGAATGTGCTGTTCACTCACACTCTGTTCATCACTGCTCTCTGAACACACTCACAGTAAAACTGATAGAGTCCTGATATGAGATCCAGATTAGTCCTGGACCCTGATCCTGTTGGTTACTCAACCTGTTTTATAAAGGATCATAATTCATGAGGATCAAAGTGTGATCATGTAGACTCATCAGCAGGTGAATAATATTTAACAGAGAGCAGTGAGCGCCCCCTGGTGGTTCCTGTCAGTCTGCAGTGATCCTGCAGGATGGTTTTATGGAGTCCTGCTGCTACTTAGCTACAGTGTAGCTGTTTATGTGCACTTCATTCATTTATTACTGTTCCTTGGGAGGAATTAATAGCAGAAGCATATGAAAGGAAAAAGCTTAGGTAAGTGGAGTTGGGGGCAGAAGCAGAGCAGCGAGAATGGAAAGTTAGGATCTTACCAGTGGAAGTAGGATGCAGAGGATTTGTTGCAAAGTCTGTTGTCTCATTGTTGAGGGAGCTGGGTGTAAGTGGACAGAGTGTGAGGAAAATAGTGAAGGAAGTGTCAGATGAGGCAGTAAAGTCCAGTCAGTGGATTTGGATTAAAAGAAGCAATAGTAGCTGGGGGCCCAGCAGGGGGAGCACTTAGGGAAAACAGACTCTTTGAAGAAGCAAAGAAGAAATCCAGGATTTTTAAGTGGAGGGTGTGGCCCATGTGAGCCTTTTGAAACCAGGCGGCCATTTTGGGTGAGTTGGCCTATATGGCCTTGTTTTTGATGGCATTTTTAGTGATTGTAGGACTGTTTAGGTGAGTTTGTCTGCTGAATCTGTATGGAGTAAAATAGCTGTCAAAAATGTTCGTGTGCATAAACTAGAAATGCATGCATATGTTTTGATGTTCGTGTGCATAAACTAGAAATGCATGCATAAATGAGTCCAAAAGTTTTGACATCAAGAATTACGAGTTACGAATTACGAGTTACGAATTACGAGTTACGCATGCAAGTTCTCTTTTTTTTATTTTTTTTTTAACTTTATTAGTAATTCAACAAAATAACAGTTTACAAATGTGAGCATAACGCCAAAAAGAAGATAGCCAGGGGGAGCATAGGAATAATAATAAAAAGAAGAAGATGACCTTCATGATGCACTTACAACAAGAAAGCTAATGAACACAAAGACATGTGTGCCAAGAAATCTCTTGTATCAAAAAATAAAAAATAAAAATAAAATAAAAAATAAAAAAAATTTGGAATTATGACAACAGTTCGTCCAAAATCCCAAGTTGGGAACAGGCCCATATAGTTGTTTTTGCTTTTTTATTACGCATGCAAGTTCTCTGCCGTGACTTTACTGTCAAAAATACGTCATCACTTGTTGTCATACAAACTGTTGTCATAATTCCTAATTTTTTTTTATTTTTTATTTTATTTTTATTTTTTTGTTACAAGAGATTCCTTGGCACACATGTCTTTGTGTTCATTAGCTTTCTTGTTGTAAGTGCATCATGAAGGTCATCTTCTTCTTTTTATTATTATTCCTATGCTCCCCCTGGCTATCTTCTTTTTGGCGTTATGCTCACATTTGTAAACTGTTATTTTGTTGAATTACTAATAAAGTTTAAAAAAAAAAAAAAAAAGAGAACTTGCATGCGTAACTCGTAATTCGTAACTCGTAATTCGTAACTCGTAATTCTTGATGTCAAAACTTTTGGACTCATTTATGCATGCATTTCTAGTTTATGCACACGAACATCAAAACATATGCATGCATTTCTAGTTTATGCACACGAACATTTTGACAGCTATTTTACTCCATAAATCTGCTAATGTGTCTTGTCCTGCCTCCACCTTTGGCACCCTCTAAACTTTCATTACCCCCTACGCAAACCAGGGTTTTATTCCCCACCCCGCTGTGACTGGTGTGCAGTTGGTGAGAGGCTGGGGTAGCTTGTGATGGAGGAGCAGTGATGGCTGGCAATAGTGGAGTGACTCTGGGACACCAGTGATCACTGTCTAGCCTCCTGCAGGTGTCGTGGGCCCAACTAGACAAAACACTGATGCAGTGACGTCGAGCGGTGCCTACACCACGCTTAAGACCATCCGGACTCTTTTCATGTGTCATTCCATGATGGTGGAATGACCTACCAAGCACTACCAGAACAGGGGCATCCCTGAATATCTTCAAGAAACTCTTGAAGACCCAGCTCTTCAGAGAGCATCTCCTATCCTAGCACTTAGCCTGTACTTCCCTCTATGCCTGCTCTCTATCGCTACACTGTCCCCTCTGACAGGGTCTGACTGGTGGTTTCCTTCTCGGTAGCTTATTGTTAGCTTTGATGTTAGCTGTAATGTTATATATTTTTTCAATTGTAAGTCGCTTTGGATAAACGCGTCTGCTAAATGCATAAACATAAACATAAAGCAGGTTCCCACCTGATGGCCCCAATGACATGTCAGCACTGCTCACTGATCTATATTATAGGGATTATAGGGAATTATTCACTGAGTCTGGTCCATTTCTTTCTTTAGGACAAGTTTCTTGTGTTTGCCTTAAATTAAATTCAGCTGATACTTTGAATCCTGTCACCTGACAGCAGCTGAGATCTAACATCTGTCACTGTTTGTATTTCATGTTAAAAAGTCCTCTGGAAACTAAACAGTAAGATTCCTTCTGAGACTTTTATCACTGATGAACCTCTGCTGCATCATCTATCAGCTGAAATGGTTCAAATGTTCAGCTGACTGAAGCTTCCAGCTGGACTCAATCAGGAAATGTTGCTCCATCATCAGGATCATGATGTGTGCTGGGCTGCAGCTCCGTGCCTCCATCTAGTGGACTGATAGTAGAAGTACAGCAGCTGATGGCAGCTTCCTCTGCCTCACTCTGCTGTCTGACTGCGTGAAACCGACACTGATATGAAACGGAGAATAACAGCCAATCAGTGGAGGAGCAGCTGGTCTTTTTACATAAATGATAGAGAGGAGGATGTGAGTTGATGTGCAGATGAATGATCTTTGTTTCCTCTGCAGAAGAAGGTAGAAAGTGTGTGTGAGCTGATGTGAGTTCAGCAGCATGGATCAGAATGAGGACACTGAAACCTCTCTGTGTGGGGAACATGAGAGCCAGAGCAAAGCTCAGAGGTGAGGTGACCATCTCTAACTGTCCATGACTCTTTTCCATGTCCCAGCTCAGCGCTCACATCACCAAACCACCTTTATTCACAGGAAGGGACAGAGACCTGGATCCAGGAATGGGTCCTCACAGAGGCACTTGCTAAAGGATCACCCACTTTTCAAATTACAGGCCTCGAAAGCAGAGTAAGTTAACATCAGGTCATTGATTTAGAGGTTATTAAGTATATCATGCATGCAGGCTGAAAAGCATTTTTTTCCCATCAGGATCCACCAGAGACCTGAACCAGAACCTGGACCCAGCTGTGTGTCCTTTAAGAGCGACCGGTCGAAGGATATTATTACTGAATTCCATCATGATGTTCCATCAGCCCATCAGTGAGTAGCTGTCAGTATTCAGTGGAGGCTGCATCATGTTTCAGATGATAACCAGTTTCCAGCTGAATTACTTGAGACTTGTTGATGTCTCTGATGAACTAATGAGCTGCATCATGTGTGTGATGTGATGTTTTAGTTCAGTCCTGCAGCTCTTTATTAAAACAAAGGGAGAATATTACTGAATATCTGCCACTGATGTGGCTTTTTTACAAGATGCTGATTATGTAGTGAACAGGGCGGCTGATGCAGAAATATTATGTTCTCACACGTTGTGTTTAATGACGTCAGTTTAAAATGAGCTCCTGAAGCAACACGCCAATAATGCAGGTAATTGATCTGTTATTAATTATCTCCAAAGAAACCTTGTTAAAACTAACATTGTTCCACAGCAGCCACACTGACTCTCTGACAGGCCGTCTCACTGCAGACTCAAACACTATCACTGATACTTTAGTTTGAATGAAACAAGTGTTTCTCTGTCAGGATCCATCAGAGACTCGGACCTGGACCTGAACCTGTAGCTGAGCCTGAACCCAGCTGTGTGTCCATGAAGAGCGACCGGTCGATGGGTCGTCCTGTTAACTTCAAATCAGCCCAACATCCATCCCCTCAGAGGTGAGCCGAGTGTAAATGCTGTAACAGAGTAAAATGCAGCAGAGTCAGTTTGAACAGTTTTTACTCCAACATGTGTTTAATGTGAGCTCAGCTCTGCTTCATCCATTTCTATGTTCATATGTGAAGCGGTGTGTGTTGGATGTTTTCCATCAACGCAGCAGTCGTCCAATAACCAGAAGGTTGGTGGTTCGGTTCCCACTCAAAAAAAGTTTGGTGAACTAACAGCTGGAGGGGTGTCCACCTCCTTGCCACAGCTGAGGTGCTCTTGAGCAAGGCACTGTACCCCCATGCTCCCCAGGTGCTGTGATTCCAGTGTATATGGCATCTGTCTCAATGAATGTGTGACCCTGTGTGTGTTCAACAGGTGCCAACCTGGATGGGTTAAAAGCGGAGGAGAAATTCTGTGTATGTTCCCTGTAATGTAGATGACAATAAATCTAATCTTAATCTTCATGATTCCTCCACAGAGTGGACCAGCAGAGCTCAGAGGGTCCCAGTGGTCCGTCTGCCCAGCAGCATCAAACACAGCTGGACTCCATATTTATGGTCTGTACATGCACAACAACTACTTCCCCATCTGTTCTGCTCACAGCCATCTCCATGCTGCACTCTGTAGACCAGTGGGTTGTCAGTGTGTCCAACATGGATCTGATGTTTGGCTCCATGGTTTCAGTCTGATTGGCTCATTCATATAGTTTTCTGTTCCAGCTGCTGGAGGACAACATGCTCACTTTTGTGAAGGAGGAGCTGAAGAAGATGCAGAAGGTTCTGAGTCCAGATTACCCAGAATGCTTAGAGAGTCAGAGGGAGGGTGAGGATGAAGAGCAGAGGAGCAGCAGAGAGGCATTAGTGAAGATCACAGCTCACTTCCTGAGGAGAATGAAGCAGGAGGAGCTGGCTGACCGTCTGCAGAGCAGTAAGAGGATTTCTCTAAAGGTTTAACCTGCTGGATAAATGACACATTTACTGATGTCTCAGCACACAGAACAGCAGATGTTCAGATACTCATTCTGTACAGGGTTGGAATGTCTGTTTACTGATGTTATTTCTTGTCTTCATTCAGAACTTGTTGCTGTAGTTTGTGGACGTAAAGTTAAATGTGCTCTGAAGAAGAAGTTCCAGTGTGTGTTTGAGGGGATTCCTAAAGCAGGAAAGCCAACCCTTCTGAATCAGATCTACACAGAGCTCTACATCACAGAGGGAGGGAGCGGAGAGGTCAATGATGAACATGAGGTCAGACAGATTGAAGCAGCATCCAGGAAAGCAGGCAGAGCAGAAACATCCATCAGACAAGAAGACATCTTTAAAGGCCCACCTGGAAGAGATGAACCAATCAGAACAGTGATGACAAAGGGAGTGGCTGGCATTGGGAAAACAGTCTTAACACAGAAGTTCACTCTGGACTGGGCTGAAGGCAAAGCCAACCAGGACATCCACTTCATGTTTCCATTCACTTTCAGAGAGCTGAATGTGCTGAAAGAGAGAAAGTTCAGCTTGGTGGAGCTTGTTCATCACTTCTTTACTGAGACCAAAGCAGCAGGAATCTGCAGCTTTGAACAGTTCCAGGTTGTGTTCATCTTTGACGGTCTGGATGAGTGTCGACTTCCTCTGGACTTCCACAGCAAGGAGCCCCTGACTGATGCTACAGAGCCCACCTCAGTGGATGTGCTGCTGACAAACCTCATCAGGGGGGAGCTGCTTCCCTCTGCTCGCCTCTGGATAACCACACGACCTGCAGCGGCCAATCAGATCCCTGCTGGCTGTGTTGGCATGGTGACAGAGGTCAGAGGGTTCACTGACCCACAGAAGGAGGAGTACTTCAGGAAGAGATTCAGAGATGAGGAGCAGGCCAGCAGGATCATCTCCCACATCCAGACATCCCGAAGCCTCCACATCATGTGCCACATCCCGGTCTTCTGCTGGATCACTGCTACAGTTCTGGAGGATGTGTTGGACACCAGAGAGGGAGCAGAGCTGCCCAGCACCCTGACTGAGATGTACATCCACTTCCTGGTGGTTCAGGCCAAAGTGAAGAAGCTCAAGTATGATGGAGGAGCTGAGACAGATCCACACTGGAGTCCAGAGAGCAGGAAGATGATTGAGTCTCTGGGAAAACTGGCTTTTGAGCAGCTGCAGAAAGGAAACCTGATCTTCTATGAATCAGACCTGACAGAGTGTGGCATCGATGTCTCAGTAGCCTCAGTGTACTCAGGAGTGTTCACACAGATCTTTAGAGAGGAGAGAGGGCTGTACCAGGAGAAGGTGTTCTGCTTCATCCATCTGAGTGTTCAGGAGTTTCTGGCTGCTCTTCATGTGCATCTGACCTTCATCAACTCTGGACTCAACCTGATGGGAGAAGATGAACGACCCAAGAGGCCTTCATTTTTTAATAAACCAAAACTAAAACATCTCCATCAGAGTGCTGTGAACAAGGCCTTAGAGAGTCCAAATGGACACCTGGACCTGTTCCTCCGCTTCCTCCTGGGTCTTTCCCTGCAGACCAATCAGAGGCTCCTACGAGGCCTGCTGACACAGACAGGAAGTAGCTCACAGACCAATCAGGAAACAGTCGATTACATCAAGAAGAAGATCAGTGAGAATCTGTCTGCAGAGAGAAGCATCAATCTGTTCCACTGTCTGAATGAACTGAATGATCGTTCTCTGGTGGAGGAGATCCAACAGGCCCTGAGTTCAGGAAGTCTCTCCACAGATAAACTGTCTCCTGCTCAGTGGTCAGCTCTGGTCTTCATCTTACTGTCATCAGGAAAAGATCTGGATGAGTTTGACCTGAAGAAGTACTCTGCTTCAGAGGAGGCTCTTCTGAGGCTGCTGCCAGTGGTCAAAGCCTCCAACAAAGCTCTGTGAGTACAAACACAGATATATTTCTTTATAAATACATTGTTTACTTATTAACTGGAGAAAAACAGCAGAATCAGCGTTAAACTCAGTTTCAAATGAACTTCAGTTTATTTATGAAGTGTCAGTTCACAACAAAATATCATCTTACAAGTGATGTGAGATGATACTTTGTTGGAAATAGAAACTCAGCACTTCCTCTGAGGAAGAACTTGGTGGCAGTTATTTATCAATTTTATAATTAATTTGTTTAATGGATTAATTCATCATTTTATTTGCTCCCATCTTATTAGTTACAGTAGTTATCTGGCTTAACTAACTCTAACAATAAGTCAATAAAGCTTCTCTGACTCTGGATATGTTTTTTTTATCTGATGTTTCCTCCCCAGACTCGTCAGACTCACACTGACTGCATGTGTTCAGTACGTCCTGAAGTGTAGATTTAGTTTTACTGTCTGTTTTAAACATGAGAAACTTTAACAAAGTAACCAAAATTCAGTTTGTGCTTTTTAACTTACTCTTCTGTGGAAACGTTTTAAGTCTTGAGTCTAAGAAAGAGAAAAACATGTTGTCATTCATGTATTAATTTCTTGGTAGAAAGGTCCGTCAGTCCTACAGAAAGCATGTCAGTCTGCAGAGTGACAGACAAAGGCTGCAGCTACAGAGCCACAGCTGAGCTGGGCCAGATAACACTTTGGTGCTGGAGAAACAGCTGACTGTTAGTGTGAGAAGATGCTTTGCTCACATGGTGTTCTTTGCTGAGCTGATCTGATCACAGGATGAGCCAATAACAGCAGCAGATACATCTTTTAGTTTCTCCATCTATTGAGCTAAGACGGCACATGTAGACATCTTCCATCACACTTTAATGTCTTTAACAAATAAACAGAAACAAACAGGGAAACAGAATTCTTCCACTTATCAAATATGAATGTAGTTTGATTGATTAATCGATCAAGTTATTTCCTTCCATCTCATTCCCTCCTCAGCCTGAGTGGCTGTAACCTCTCAGAGAGAAGCTGTGCAGCTCTGTCCTCAGCTCTCAGCTCCCAGTCCTCCAGCCTGACAGAACTGGGCCTGAGTAACAACAACCTGCAGGATTCAGGAGTGAAGCAGCTTTCTGATGGACTGAAGAGTCCAAACTGCAGACTGGAAACTCTCAGGTAAGGATTCATGAACTTTCCAGGTGAGAGCTGATATAATTCTGGGTTATTGGATTAAAAAGCAGCTTCCAGGTACTTTGATCAATGAAACAGGTTGATCTGTTCTGTCTTTTGATTATCTGGCTTAAATAACTGATAATGAAATTGTAGCGTTACCGGGTATTTATATACCTATTAAATATAAGGATTTATGAGATGTTCTTACAGTCTCAAATAAACCTTACCTCGAATTCAGGGCACCACCTACCTAGGTTTTGACTTAATTTAAGTCACAGTCAGGTAGGAAAACTGTTCGAAATCTTACGATCCTGGTATGTTAAATTAATCTTTCAATTAATATTCAGTCTCATATCTCGCTACTTTCGTGAAGTTCTCCTTTGGTTGGACAGACATTACGTAAAGAAAGCATACGACACAATCTGTGATTATAACATATATATAGATATATGAACTGTTTATTACAATGATATGATCTTAGACATGAACCTTTAAACAAACAGGAGATGCATGGAATATGGGTGATTATATAAAACACTTAGTGAATATAAAATAAAATATGGGAATGGAGAGATACTGGATGTATTCAAATAGTTTGGGTTGGCTGACTATTTGACGCTAAATACTGACATTTCGGATTAATTTATCATTCTGTGAAAACCTCGAGACATCCATCAAACCCACTTTAAGGTGAAAACGGGTCGGTCTTACTGTGCTGAAGTTCTGTTCAGTCGGTTCGGAACACGGCAGCGGCCACGCGGGGTCCGAGGGGATTTCTCTTCCGCTCTCTGGGCCTTCCTGGCTGTGGTGGCTGACTTTAGCGGACTTCTCAGTTGCTTCTTTCACCGGGAAACCGAAACGATGGTGCCGAGGACTGTGGTTAGATGGTCGAATCTTCTGATGTCAGTGGGTCCGTTGCTTCTCTGATGAAGTGAACTTAAGTTCACAGAAGATTAATAAAAGGTTGCTTGGAGTTGGCTTTCTTGGTAGGGAAAGGTGATGATGGCGTGAAACAGCGGAGGTTAGGACGTGCGACGTAGAAGGACAGGGATGGCGAGGGACGAACAAAAACACGTAAAACGTGCATCTTCAGAGTATTTCAATCTGTTTCTTCGTTCGGGTCTTCCTCGTCTTTCTTTGGGTCCTGCTCCGTCCTTCTCCTTCCTCCCCTCCGTCGTCTTCTCCACGGCTCATACTCTCATCTTTCCGCGCTCTTCAAATCTCTCTGAGCAACTCATCTGATCAATTCTCCATTGTTCTCCCTCTGAAAACAAGAGCGTGCTTCTGGAAAACAACAAAGAAGAGACAAGACGCCTGAAGCGAGCCAGCAAACGAGAGAACTAGAGAGAGTGTGTTTTCCGCGGGTTCCGGGTTTTGACTCTCGGAGGCGGGGCTTACACTACTTTTTCAGCCAATGACATGCTTGAACTGTGTGCATGTCTGTGTAAGGTGATCTGTGCTATATGGGGATTTCTGGATTTAGACAAAGAAAACTCTTATTTCTCCATTACTCCCATCTCATAGAACATTTGTCTCGGTGATTCTGAAAACACCACATCTTGTTAAGATATGCAGATTAAAGATATAACATAGACTTGTAATATAAAGACATCAAAATAACACACATGATAAAGACAATTATGACTTTCAAAATTCAGATGAATATCTATGAAATCGTGACATATGAATAGTGAACCACACAATGCTAATTTTCTGTGTTAACAATGGGGACACCAAACAAATACCAAATAGATACCGAAGGGACATCGTTAGAAGTTAATAGCTGCATATATCTTGCCCATTTTACTGAGTCCTCTGGGATTTAAATGTTCAACTAATCAACACTGCAGACCACTAGGGGGCAATGTGGTTCCATCAGGCAGGTTGGGCATTTTCCAACAAGTTTGTTTCTTCGTCAATATTTAAGCCAGAATCGTACAAATTGTCTCTATATGCGTCTTGTGATCAAGCTGGAAACCTGAAAGAAATTGTACACGGTTATCAAACACATTTAATATAGTTTTAAGATTCGACTAAAAGTGAGTCTTATGAAGTCTTCTCAGTTCGTATGTAGCCATCTGGTCTCTTTCTCTGGGGGAGAGGGTGTTAACATGTCAATTCGATTCATGGTGAAGATAAGATAGTGAGGTCTCCAACATTTCCAACAGAAAGGTTCTTTGTTCATTCGAGTTTTCCAATTTTTATGGCAAGTGTCTGTTGCTTATTTTTCACTCCCAAAAAGCTTTTAAGAGAGTAGAAGGTTGTCGTAAATTAGGCAGTTTCTGTCTCTTTTTCCTTTGTGGAAAGAAAATGAAGATCTGGTTTATATCCACATACGTAAACATCCCCCACAGGAATGTTGGTTTTGTCAAAGTTTGAAAAACTCTTAATCCACACGGCACTGTGACTGCTACATTCCCCCATTCGAATCGGATCTGAACTCGTGGCTGATCCGAATCGCAGGTGAAGAAGTCCAGTGTGTCC
Source organism: Odontesthes bonariensis (assembly GCF_027942865.1). Lineage (NCBI taxonomy): Eukaryota > Metazoa > Chordata > Actinopteri > Atheriniformes > Atherinopsidae > Odontesthes > Odontesthes bonariensis. Next base: position 7,655,778 of record NC_134516.1, read on the forward strand.
GAGTCTGGTGGTTGCTAGGACTCTCAAGAGGGTTATGGTGGGTGTCTCGAGACAGCCTAATACAATTCTGACACAACAATGGCTATAAACGTAATTTTGTTAAGCTTACTTAACCTACGTAGTAAATGTCTAATAGCTAAAGATAATGTTCATAAGTAAAGGTTTCTAAGCCTATATAATTTCAAATGGAAAACCCTAGTAAAAGCATGCAGATTTCTTTTGGAAAAAGATCAATGTTAGGGGAGAATTTTACTCATTGTTAGAGTCATGATCTAGGATGTGGTATTTCTTAATAGTTAGGAAATGAGCACGTTTACTACCTGAGTGTGAGCATATTCGCAGGACTTTATACGAACAGTGATGTGTAACATATGGCGGTCCTGGACAGGGCTTCACTGTACAGTAGCAACGAGTGATATTCTAACTAAAAGGATCCATGGTGAAAGCTGTTGTCAGTGTTTCACTGCTAATTTTGCTTTTAATTCAGTTATAGACCAGTTTCCCCCATTTGTAGATGTCACATGGGTGAAATAAGGTAAGTTGAGTGTGTCACCAGATGATGATAGACTTGAAAATTGAAGTTTTGAACACTGAGGTGTCCTGGATTCAATCTTGAGGCATCATGATACTACGGAGTAGTTTTATCGTGATTGGGTAAGTGATATTTTGAGGGTAAGCTTCTTTGCTTCCTTTAAGAGTTAGCTATGGTTAAACGTTTGGTATTCGGGGTTACTAGAATGTTTGTTGGAGTGTATGGTCCTACCTCCAGGAACAGGTTAGCATTTCTACGTCTCTGTTAGCACGGTTGGGTTCTGAACTTTTTCTTTTCTTTTAGTAGCGGACTTTTCAGGCTATCAATATCATCTTGACTGATGGCACTTATTTCACTAGACCATTGCTGAGATTTGATGTGGTCCTTGTCGATGACTCTGCTCATCTCAGTTGTTTTCTGATCTGGTGATGGTTGTGACCATGCAGTGTGTGATGGTTTATAGCGAGACCGAAGTCTATAATTGCAGTTGCGGCTTTGAGCGGATTGCTGGTCATGTCGATTTTGAAAAGACATGTCTTTTTGCGGGTTTGAATGGACACTGTGGTTTTCACTGTGGCAGTGAGTTGGTTCATGGCTGGGCCATGAGGATTTGGAATAGTTGTGTTTGGAGCCTTTCTTAGGCCGTTGAGAATGTGGCCAGTGGGGGACCTCTGCTGGAGGTCTGCCACTTTGTCCCACTTCTAACTCTGGAGACCAAGAACCAGGGTTCTGGGTCTGTGTGGTGATGGGTTCTGGCTGTTTAGCTTGTCTATGTTTTTGGAAACCTAGACTGGCCCGTTCACGTAGCTGCTGAATGGTAGCAGTGTGAGGGTTAGCTATAACTCCTAAGTGATAGCTGGTAGTTGGATGGAGGTTTTGAAGGAAAAGAGTTTTGAAACTCATGTCTTCTTCCATTCCTACCTTGTTGCTGAAACCAAAATAAGCTTTTAGGAGGCGGTAATAATACTGCTGAGGCAGCTCATTCCGTCCCTGTTTAACCATCATGGCAGCGGTTAAGCCAGATGGGGTCAGCTCGTCTGAAAACTCGCGTTCGAGTGTTTGGCAGAGGAGTGTATAGTCGTTCCGGATGTAATCGGGTTGACGTTCAATGAATCTACTGACTTCGCGGCTAGATGTAACCTTAATCAAGTAGAATTTGTTGTTAACTGATGCGTTTGGAAACCTTAGCAGGAAGAAATCAATGTCGTCCAAATATGCTCGGGTGTCATGTGGCGTCCCGAGAGTCGGCTCGAATCTGGGCACATGGCGAGCAATTTTGTCAAGCTCTTCGTCAGAGGGAGCTTGTGGAACGTGGGGTCCTAGAGTAGGAAATGATTGATCCGGTTTACCTGGATCATAAACGATCTTTTCAGATCTGAAAGAATTTGTTGTCGTTGAAGACGGGGGTGAAATAATTGAGCTCTTGTAGGCTGGTTTCACTTCAGGAAAAGGGTTCCCTCTGTCTTCCTGGGGGAAACCATGTGTTTCCTGTTCATGTCCAGTCTCCAAAGACTGACGTAGGTCTATCTCAACACCTTCTGGTTTATCTGATAGGTGTTCCTGCTGTGGATGAGCGGCGTTTTGCTCATCCTTAGCTTTGCTTAGCTGTTCCGTCAACAGCTGCATTTGTTCCTTTTCAACATTAAGATGCTTGTCATCAGTTGGCACTTTGGCTGTTAAATCCTGCATTTTCTGCAGAACCACGTGTAGAGATTGCTGGGACTGTTTTTGTGCTTGGTCCACCTTCTTCAGTTGGACTTGGGTTGAAATCAACTCTTGTTGGCAGTTTTGAAGTAGCTGTTCAAGCTTTTTGTTGTTTTCATTGAGTTGAATAATTTGTTGGTTTGAGTTCTCAACCTGTGTTGTTAACTCTGTTACTTGGGCATTAGCTTGGCTGGATGCCCTCTCAGTGGCTTTAAGTTGGTGTTGGAGGAATTTGGTTTCCTCCTGAAACTGTGGCTTTTTCTGTGACCGAGTTTTAAGTTTGTCAGCGGCTTGTTCCATCACTTGGTGTGCATGTTTAACGAACACCACAGCTAGACTACTTAACATTTTGGTCAGAGATTCTTCTTTGGGCTTTTTAGCTTTTGTCTCAGCCGATGGCTTTAAACTGATTTGCTCTGTTTCAGGTGTTTTAATGCATCTTTTCTTTAAGGCATAACCCAGTATCAACTGTTTTGTTAAGTCCATCATCTTGGTTTTTCACTTGTCTCAGAAAGGGTTTTTTCTGAAAATAAGTTTGAGTTTGGAACTAGGGAAAATAGTTGGGTTAATGTGAAGGTAGTTGGGAATAAGGATTGTTCACCTGAAATTAATTTCTTCCTTTTGAATTTGTTTACTTGAGAAACAAATAAGGAAGGATGTTAAAATAAACACGACTGTGTTATTTTACTCAAAAATGGAAGAAATGCATTTAATTTAGAAGCTTATCATTAACCGTTATGGTACAAAGAGGGAAAACATTAATGCTAACACAAAAGGGAACATACAAGCTCTTGGCTGTTGTTTTCTTTAAGCCTTAGTGTCTTATAATCAGTTCCTGTTAAGGTAATCTGATTTGGTGAAAGACACACATTTGAGATAAATTAGCTTCAATTAATGTTTCCAAATAACAAAGTTGGTATTGTTTATGTCAAACAATTAATTCAAATGCATTAAAGAATATTCAAATAAAGCTGGTATTCGTTAGTACCAAGCAAAATGATCAGCTTTCTTTGTGATCCTATTTACTGTGATCCGAAGCGCTCACATGTCAAAAGCTTCAAGTGGGCGGGTTTGAGAGAAGGGAGTGAGGAGTTGACGTCACTGGTGACGATTTCTAGCACCGCCCACCAATAGTCCTTCAAGGATTCAGTGAATTCGCCTCATTTCCCCTGGGGAATGAGAGGGTTAAGCGTCTCTCACAGACAGTGCACAAGCGATGTTCCAGTTTGCTCACAAATTTTTAAACACAGCTTTGCGAAACTCACAATGCTTGAGACACGGCGGTCTCAGTTCAGAATTCTTCTAAAAGTCACCAACTTTGATAATAACAACAAATAGAGTCACCAACTCAATTTTTCTGCAGCAAAATTGGTCTGTCCACTACTGCCGTTTATTATTTTAGTTAGGGCTTGTAAGCATTTTAAAAATAAACACACCCTCAGTTTTTTCTTTCAACTGGGTTCAACAGACACGGCGTTCCGGTCGTTTATTTAATAATACAAAAACAATTGATTGTTTAAGTCATTCATGCGATCACGTTTTGTGACCGTGTGTATTTTATTTATTTATTTTATTCATTTATTTTATCAGGAGCGACGGCTCTGACTCATTCAGTTAAGCTCAGCAGCTTTAACTTTCAATAAGTAATCTGTATTACTTTATTTTAGGCGTCACAACGCTCCGTTAAACAACGTTTAAACTCGCTCCCCCACTTCATGGGGTTTCAATATAGCACCTTGATGCTTTTTTTATGTCCGGCTGCAAGATTACAGCGGATCAAAACTCCTGTGTTTGAGGAGGCTCTGAGTTGACTAAATTCGCCGGGACTCGCGGCTGAATTTGTGATACTCATAAAAATCAAAACAACCGTGTTGGAAACTCGCAACTACGGCCAGGCCTTTAAATTCAGCGTTCTTGCGCTGTGCATGCAATCTTTATTCTGGGAGTAGACAGAGACAGCGGGACAGCTGGCTGCTCTTCTGCGGTGTGCAATTAATATTGCGCACCCACGGATTTGGAGAGTTATCATGCGTCCACGATTACTCTGATAAAGTGCTTTTAGTCATTCTAAGTTTATAAAGACAGACACAGCCACTGCTTGCATTGCTCACACACAGATAATGAACCAGCCAATATCATGTTTATGCTTTCCTTCACGTAAGTCAGTCTATCGTAAAACGCCTCGCACGGCGCACCAAAAATATGTAGCGTTACCGGGTATTTATATACCTATTAAATATAAGGATTTATGAGATGTTCTTACAGTCTCAAATAAACCTTACCTCGAATTCAGGGCACCACCTACCTAGGTTTTGACTTAATTTAAGTCACAGTCAGGTAGGAAAACTGTTCGAAATCTTACGATCCTGGTATGTTAAATTAATCTTTCAATTAATATTCAGTCTCATATCTCGCTACTTTCGTGAAGTTCTCCTTTGGTTGGACAGACATTACGTAAAGAAAGCATACGACACAATCTGTGATTATAACATATATATAGATATATGAACTGTTTATTACAATGATATGATCTTAGACATGAACCTTTAAACAAACAGGAGATGCATGGAATATGGGTGATTATATAAAACACTTAGTGAATATAAAATAAAATATGGGAATGGAGAGATACTGGATGTATTCAAATAGTTTGGGTTGGCTGACTATTTGAAGCTAAATACTGACATTCCGGATTAATTTATCATTCTGTGAAAGCCTCGAGACATCCATCAAACCCACTTTAAGGTGAAAACGGGTCGGTCTTACTGTGCTGAAGTTCTGTTCAGTCGGTTCGGAACACGGCAGCGGCCACGCGGGGTCCGAGGGGATTTCTCTTCCGCTCTCTGGGCCTTCCTGGCTGTGGTGGCTGACTTTAGCGGACTTCTCAGTTGCTTCTTTCACCGGGAAACCGAAACGATGGTGCCGAGGACTGTGGTTAGATGGTCGAATCTTCTGATGTCAGTGGGTCCGTTGCTTCTCTGATGAAGTGAACTTAAGTTCACAGAAGATTAATAAAAGGTTGCTTGGAGTTGGCTTTCTTGGTAGGGAAAGGTGATGATGGCGTGAAACAGCGGAGGTTAGGACGTGCGACGTAGAAGGACAGGGATGGCGAGGGACGAACAAAAACACGTAAAACGTGCATCTTCAGAGTATTTCAATCTGTTTCTTCGTTCGGGTCTTCCTCGTCTTTCTTTGGGTCCTGCTCCGTCCTTCTCCTTCCTCCCCTCCGTCGTCTTCTCCACGGCTCATACTCTCATCTTTCCGCACTCTTCAAATCTCTCTGAGCAACTCATCTGATCAATTCTCCATTGTTCTCCCTCTGAAAACAAGAGCGTGCTTCTGGAAAACAACGAAGAAGAGACAAGACGCCTGAAGCGAGCCAGCAAACGAGAGAACTAGAGAGAGTGTGTTTTCCGCGGGTTCCGGGTTTTGACTCTCGGAGGCGGGGCTTACACTACTTTTTCAGCCAATGACATGCTTGAACTGTGTGCATGTCTGTGTAAGGTGATCTGTGCTATATGGGGATTTCTGGATTTAGACAAAGAAAACTCTTATTTCTCCATTACTCCCATCTCATAGAACATTTGTCTCGGTGATTCTGAAAACACCACATCTTGTTAAGATATGCAGATTAAAGATATAACATAGACTTGTAATATAAAGACATCAAAATAACACACATGATAAAGACAATTATGACTTTCAAAATTCAGATGAATATCTATGAAATCGTGACATATGAATAGTGAACCACACAATGCTAATTTTCTGTGTTAACAATGGGGACACCAAACAAATACCAAATAGATACCGAAGGGACATCGTTAGAAGTTAATAGCTGCATATATCTTGCCCATTTTACTGAGTCCTCTGGGATTTAAATGTTCAACTAATCAACACTGCAGACCACTAGGGGGCAATGTGGTTCCATCAGGCAGGTTGGGCATTTTCCAACAAGTTTGTTTCTTCGTCAATATTTAAGCCAGAATCGTACAAATTGTCTCTATATGCGTCTTGTGATCAAGCTGGAAACCTGAAAGAAATTGTACACGGTTATCAAACACATTTAATATAGTTTTAAGATTCGACTAAAAGTGAGTCTTATGAAGTCTTCTCAGTTCGTATGTAGCCATCTGGTCTCTTTCTCTGGGGGAGAGGGTGTTAACATGTCAATTCGATTCATGGTGAAGATAAGATAGTGAGGTCTCCAACATCTCCAACAGAAAGGTTCTTTGTCCATTCGAGTTTTCCAATTTTTATGGCAAGTGTCTGTTGCTTATTTTTCACTCCCAAAAAGCTTTTAAGAGAGTAGAAGGTTGTCGTAAATTAGGCAGTTTCTGTCTCTTTTTCCTTTGTGGAAAGAAAATGAAGATCTGGTTTATATCCACATACGTAAACATCCCCCACAGGAATGTTGGTTTTGTCAAAGTTTGAAAAACTCTTAATCCACACGGCACTGTGACTGCTACAAAATATAACACACACAGTTTAAAGAAAAATGCTAAAGTGCTCTTTTACTTTAACTCCTTTCCATTCCTGTAGATTTGTCCTAAAACACAGATCCATCACATACCCAAAGTAAACTACTTTACAGAAATATGAGCAGTTTTTTCCTTTAAAATAGTGCATAAAACCTTTAAATGTGGACACACTGCACTGGGGCAAAGGGATGATATTTGGTTGGTTATTTGGTTTGAGGTGAACCTCCTTTGTGAAGGCGGCTGTGAATTAGACAGATGTGTGGCGACAAAGCCACATCATCCTTTAGTGAATCAGAAGCTGAATTTATTTCCCAAACAGACAGAATCCTTCTAAGTGTTACTGGAAGTAAATAAGACATGTTTGAACTCATTGGAAAGTGTGATTTTTATAAATAGATGCCTTTAGGTGACTACAATCTGGATCTCCAAGTCCCAGCTCCTCACCAAGTCTGACTCTAACTTTTAATATGTCTCAAAAAATAATATTTTACAGCTAGAAGCTCTTGAAAAACAGCTCCACGCAGACAGCTGCATGTCTTCACTCTGAACTGAAGTGTGGATTTATTTTAATGTCTGTTTTGTCATGTTGGAGGATGAGAAACTCTAAAAAACTGTTTAACTTCTTTCATTCTGTCATTTTTTACTTTATTTCCACGGACAAATAAACAAAACCAAATGGGAAAGAATTCTATAAAGGTTATTTGATTGATTAATTAATGTATTTTCTCCCTCCTCAGCCTGAGTGGCTGTAACCTCTCAGAGAGAAGCTGTGCAGCTCTGTCCTCAGCTCTCAGCTCCCAGTCCTCCAGCCTGACAGAACTGGGCCTGAGTAACAACAACCTGCAGGATTCAGGAGTGAAGCAGCTTTCTGATGGACTGAAGAGTCCAAACTGCAGACTGGAAACTCTCAGGTAAGGATTCATGAACTTTCCAGGTGAGAGCTGATATAATTCTGGGTTATTAGATGAAAAAGCAGCTTCCAGGTACTTTGATCAATGAAACAGGTTGATCTGTTCTGCCCTTTGATTATCTGGCTTAAATAACTCTGATAATGAAATATAATACACACAATTTAAAGAAAAATACTTGATGTTGTTACATCTTGTTCTAGAATGCGCCGCTGAGGGTGGCAGCACGTTGGAGTAGCTCTGTATCTCACATTGAGATTTTCTTTTTTTCTAAATTTCATTCCTGTTATTTCTTGGAAGAAATTGCATTTTTTGGACAACTGTTCCTTCCTGCCTTGGATGCTGTGCAGCTGGATTGATTTTTCCCAATACTTTTGTATATTTTGCTCTTTTGTTATGATGCATAACCATAGCAACAGGGTGGTTTACAACAGGGAGCAGCTGATTAACATTGGAAAAGCAGAAATAATTCGACAACTGAAGCCAGAAATCCCACTGGAATTGAAAAGGAGGCGTCGTGGATGCAGAGCAGGAGCAAAGAGGAGAGAAAGAAAGAAGAAGTTCAAACCATCTCTGCCATCCGTCATCATGGGCAATGTAAGATCGTTAGCTAACAAGTTGGATGAACTTCTAGCCTTGACAAGGACTCAGCAAGAATATCGGGAATGTAGCATTATGTGTTTTACTGAGACATGGCTGCAGGATCATATCCCCGACTCCAGCGTCTCTCTGCCGGGCTTCCTGACTGTACGAGCAGATCGAGATTTAAAGAGTAGCAGGAAAAGGAAAGGGGGTGGATTGGCAGTGCTTGTCAACAACAGATGGTGTCACCCAGGACATGTTACTGTGAAGAGTCGTCTCTGCAGTCCTGACATTGAACTACTGGCAGTAAGTTTTCGTCCATATTATTTGCCAAGAGAGTTCACCAGTGTTGTTTTGGTGGCTGTTTACATTCCACTCTCAGCTGTTGCCGACACTGCATGTGATGTCATCAGTTCCGTTGTTGCTAAGATACAGACACAACACCCCAATTCTTTTGTGGCAATATCTGGTGATTTTAATCATGCCTCACTCTCTGCTACACTGCCAACTTTTCAACAGTTTGTCAGCTGCTCTACCAGAGAGAACAAGACATTGAATTTGTTTTACACAAATGTCAAGGATTCATACATTTCCAAATCAAGACCTCCCCTGGGAAAATCAGATCACAACCTTGTTTTCCTCTGTTCAGCATATAAACCCCTTGTCCAGAGACTACCTGTCACAAAAAGGACTGTTAGAAAGTGGTCACAGGAAGCTGAAGAAGCCTTACAGGGTTGTTTTGATGCAACCGATTGGATTTCTCTTTGTAAGCCACATGGAGAGGACATTAATGCCATGAGTGAGTGTGTGACTGACTATATAAACTTCTGTGTGGACAACACCATTCCCACCAGAACAGTGAGATGCTTCCCTAATAACAAACCCTGGATCACCAGTGAGCTAAAGGAACTATTGAACAAGAAAAAAAGAGCCTTTAGGGAGCGAGACAGGGAGTTACTGAGGAGTATACAGAAGCAGCTCAAAGTCAAGATCAGAGAGAGCAAGGAGGTGTATAGAAAGAAGCTTGAGAGTAAACTGCAGAGGAACAATATCAGAGATGTGTGGTCAGGAATGAAGAAGATCACAGGCCTCAAGCAGAGGGAGGATCGGATGGATGGAAGTCTGGACAGAGCAAATGAGCTGAACACATTCTTCAACAGGTTCAGTTCAGGAACAAGCTCACCATCCTCCCCTCCTGTTCCCAGCCAAAGAGACATCCCACCCTCCTCTGACCCACAGCTTTCCTGTAACATCTCCACCTCCACCTCAGTCATGGATTCTTCTGCTTCCGCTAGTTTGTCTTCAACCAAATCAGGGGATGCTGCTGTCCCATTTGCCTCCCCCTCCCATTTTTCTGTTTCTAGAAGTCAGGTGAAGAGGCAGTTGGAGAGACTGAACCGGAACAAGGCTGCAGGTCCAGATGGTGTCAGCCCCCGAGTCCTGAAGGCCTGTGCAGAGCAGCTCTGTGGGATTCTGCAACACCTTTTCAACCTTAGCTTGACCCAAGAGAAGGTACCACTGTTGTGGAAGACATCCTGTCTGGTTCCGGTACCAAAGAAAACTCACCCTTCAGACATCAATGACTACAGACCTGTTGCCCTGACATCCCACATCATGAAGGTCCTGGAGAGACTCCTGTTGACCCACCTGTGTAAGCAAACCAGCACATATCAGGACCCCCTGCAGTTTGCTTATCGACATGGAGTTGGAGTTGAAGACGCTATCATACACCTGCTTCAACAAACCCACTGTCATCTGGACAAAGCAGGCAGCACTGTGAGGATCATGTTCTTTGATTTCTCCAGTGCATTTAACACAATCCAGCCTGATCTGCTTCGTCTGAAACTCCAGAAGACTCAGGTGGAGGCCTCAACAATCACCTGGATTAATGACTACCTGACAAACAGACCACAGTTTGTCAGACTGAAGAATTGTGTGTCTAACCAGGTGATCAGCAGCACAGGAGCACCACAGGGGACTGTACTCTCACCATTCCTTTTCACTCTGTACACTTCAGACTTCCAGTACAAGTCAGACTCCTGTCATCTACAGAAATATTCAGATGACTCTGCAGTTGTCGGGTGTATCAGAGATGGACAAGAAGCTGAGTACAGAGAGCTGGTGGACCGCTTTGTGGCATGGTGTGGGAACAATCATCTCATCTTGAATGTTAACAAAACAAAGGAGATCATTGTAGATTTCAGGAGAAACCGGGTCAGATCAAACCCTGTTTCCATCATGGGAGAAGAAGTGGAGGTGGTTGAGGAATATAAATACCTTGGTGTTCATGTGGACAACAGACTGGACTGGAGACACAACAGTGAAGCCATCTACAAGAAAGGACAGAGCAGACTGTACTTCTTGAGGAAGCTAAGGTCCTTCAAGGTTTGCAACAAGATGTTGCAGATCTTCTACAAGTCTGTTGTTGAGAGCGTCATTTCCTCTGGCGTCATCTGTTGGGGCAGCAGCATCAGAACCAGGGACCTAAAAAGACTCAACAACCTGATAAGGAAGGCTGGTTCTGTTCTGGGGACGACTGTGGAACCTCTGGAGACAATAATGCAAGGAAGGATTTTGCATAAAATCAAGAGAATTATGGACAACCCTGAACATCCTCTCCATGAGACTGTTATCGGAAAACAGAGTCTCTTCAGTCAAAGGCTTCTTCAGTTTGGATGCAAAACGGACCGCTACAGGAAATCTTTCCTGGCCACAGCCATCAGCATCTATAATAACTCCTTGATTTAATTGAGTTACATCAACATTTAATTTCCCTCTGGGATAAATAAAGTATTTTTGAATTGAATAAAACCTTCTTTAAATGTAGACATACTATACAGGAACAGTGATATTTGGTTGGTTGATTGGTTTGAGCTAAATTTGACCCTTTGTAAATTAGACAGATGTGCGGTCGAAAAACCTACGTTATCTTTTTTTTGAGTCAAGGCCAAAATGTATTTCTCCACACAGTCCACTGGAATGTTGTTTTTATCTGATGTTTCCTCCCCAGACTCGTCAGACTCACACTGACTGCATGTGTTCAGTACGTCCTGAAGTGTAGACTTAGTTTAGCTCTTTTTTTTGTTCATTTTGAACATGAGAAACTTTAACAAAGTAACCAAAATTCAGTTTGTGCTTTTTAACTTACTCCTCTGATTAATAGATCAAGTTATTTCCTTCCATCTCATTCCCTCCTCAGCCTGAGTGGCTGTAACCTCTCAGAGAGAAGCTGTGCAGCTCTGTCCTCAGCTCTCAGCTCCCAGTCCTCCAGCCTGACAGAACTGGGCCTGAGTAACAACGACCTGCAGGATTCAGGAGTGAAGCAGCTTTCTGATGGACTGAAGAGTCCAAACTGCAGACTGGAAACTCTCAGGTAAGGATTCATGAACTTTCCAGGTGAGAGCTGATATAATTCTGGGTTATTAGATTAAAAAGCAGCTTCCAGGTACTTTGATCTATGAAACAGGTTGATCTGTTCTGCCCTTTGATTATCTGGCTTAAATAACTCTGATAATGAAATATAACACACACAGTTTAAAGAAAAATACTTAAGTGCTCTTTTACTTTAACTCCTTTCCATTCCTGTAGATTTGTCCTAAAACACAGATCCATCACATACCCAAAGTAAACTACTTTACAGAAATATGAGCAGTTTTTTCCTTTAAAATAGTGCATAAAACCTTTAAATGTGGACACACTGCACTGGGGCAAAGGGATGATATTTGGTTGGTTATTTGGTTTGAGGTGAACCTCCTTTGTGAAGGCGGCAGTGAATTAGACAGATGTGTGGTGACAAAGCCACATCATCCTTTAGTGAATCAGAAGCTGAATTTATTTCCCAAACAGACAGAATCCTTCTAAGTGTTACTGGAAGTAAATAAGACATGTTTGAACTCATTGGAAAGTGGGATTTTTATAAATAGATGCCTTTAGGTGACTACAATCTGGATCTCCAAGTCCCAGCTCCTCACAAAGTCTGACTCTAACTTTTAATATGGCACAAAAAATAATATTTTACAGCTAGAAGCTCTTGAAAAACAGCTCCACACAGACAGCTGCATGTCTTCACTCTGAACTGAAGTGTGGATTTATTTTAATGTCTGTTTTGTCATGTTGGAGGATGAGAAACTCTAAAAAACTGTTTAACTTCTTTTATTCTATCATTTTTTACTTTATTTCCACAGACAAATAAACAAAACCAAATGGGAAAGAATTCTATAAAGGTTATTTGATTGATTAATGAATGTATTTTCTCCCTCCTCAGCCTGAGTGGCTGTAACCTCTCAGAGAGAAGCTGTGCAGCTCTGTCCTCAGCTCTCAGCTCCCAGTCCTCCAGCCTGACAGAACTGGGCCTGAGTAACAACAACCTGCAGGATTCAGGAGTGAAGCAGCTTTCTGATGGACTGAAGAGTCCAAACTGCAGACTGGAAACTCTCAGGTAAGGACTGTATGAAAACAAGCTTCTCCAAACTACACTAACACTCCAGATAATGTAGATGAGGATGAAATCACGTGTACGCTCAGCTGGGCTCAGATGGACCGAGGTGCTCTGTGGATGTTCCTTCTTGTTGTTTCTTTTAGTAAAAACAGTAAAGTGTAGGTGTATATTAATCCAGCTGAATTCCCAATAAAGCTGCTCACATTCAAGGATTTTCTGGGGTTTTTGTCACAGTTTGAAAGTGTGACTGAAAATCAGCCCATTAAGACTACATGTCAGCTGGTGGTCACTTAAAGCATGTAATAAAATCACCATTCAAGTAACTTAAAGACAACAGGTGTACAGTGAGTTCAGCTGTACTTACATGTACCCTGAAGCCAAACTGGCAGCTGGTTCCACAGAGAGGGGCCTGATAACTGAAGGCTCTGCCTCCCATTCTGCTTTTAGAAACTCTGGGAACCACAAGTAAACCTGCAGCCTGAGAGCAAAGTGCTCTGTTGGGAACATATCCAACAATGAGATGTTCTCACTCAGGCCGCAGAGTTGCAGCGTCAGACAGACTTCAGTCAGTAACTGGATTCTGCTCCTCTGCATGTGAACAGTTATAAGGAAGGTGTTCCAGTTAATGCTCCAGTCAGGCTGTGAGCAAAGCTCAACTCAAATGTGGAGGAACTGTGCATGATACAGCCAGCAGCTGCAGAGTCATCAGAATATTTGAGGAGATGACAGGACTCTGGGGTGTGCTGGAAGTCTGAGGTGTGCAGAGTTCAGTGAAGAGTGAAATGTTGAAATATTCACAATAATCTAAAGTTTTTTTTCTCAGAGGTTTGCTTTTCATCCAGGTTTTTCATTCACTGCTGCCATGTTTCCTCTTTGTTTGTCACAGAAGATTGTTTATATTTTCTTCTCATTTTATCTGAAACTCTTTGTTACTGGAGCAAAATGATCTGTAATTCCTCCAGGTACCGACAGACACAAGTGGTTTCCCAACTGATGCAATTTATTGAATCCATCTTGTTATAGAATCATAAACACACCGTGAAAACTAAAAACACAGAGAGGACAAACATTAGCTTGCTTGAAATAAAGACAGTTGGCAAATAAAACTACTTCTACAACATAAAACCGACAAAATACCTCGTTGGCTGAGTACCACATAAGGAATTAGGCTTTCTTCTTATTTTGCTTGGCTTGCTTCGTTTCTTAAACCCGTGTCCATACTTTTCCTTTTCTTTTTACCTTTCGAGATCGCTTCTTCTTGACTTATAGCTACTCAGCACAAGCACACTCTGACATCACAGCGCCCCCTAGTGGCGCTTCGCAAAATGAATATAAAAATACACAAAACATGTAGAAATAGAAATGTGGCAGTTACATAATCTTTCTCTAAGAATGTTGTTACCATTGGATGACATTCAGCTTGAGTTTCAGAGCAGTTCTCTCAGAGTTTCTGTTGTTCTGTGTGTCTGCAGCCTGTCAGGCTGTCTGATCACAGAGGAAGGCTGTGCTTCTCTGGCTGAAGCTGTCACCTCCAACCCCAAATCACATCTGAGAGAGCTGGACCTGAGCTACAACCATCCAGGAGCCTCAGGAGAGAAGCTGCTGAGGGCTGCACTGAAGGATCCACACACACTCAGGTATGGAGAGGCCTGCTGCAGCCTCACAGTGTCTGATAGAGGAGGAAGAGCTGAGAACATGTTCTCTGTCCTGCACTCAGCCCTGTGCTTCTGCTGAGTGTTGCATGAACAATCCCACATGTAGGAGCCTTTTTACCTTTAACCCTAACCCATTTGTAGAGGAGGTCTGCAAGGAGAACATCTGCAGGAACAACAACGAGAAATGTCTGTTGGTCAGAGTTGATTTAGCTTGGACAGATCTCTGCATGTTAAAGGAACAGTCTTTCATTTTTAGAAACGTCTTTTTGGTCCTCTGACCCTGATTCATTTACAAGGATGGGTCCAGGACATGTTAGCCTAGCTTAGCACAAAGATTTATAAACCCCTGTGGTTCAGGTAAAGTTTCCTTCATAAATCCTGCTGATTGGAGGTTCCTGATGGTGAAACACAGCAACAGACCCAGAAAATTAATTTAGTCTTCTATTGGTGCCAGTACTGGATAAGATTTGGAAGGAGTGTGGTGAGCTGATGCTGCTGATCCCTCTGAAATGTGTTGCTGTCCTCACAACAGCAGCATCTGCAATGATAATGTGAGGGAACAAATCCTCAGTGTGATGATGATGCAGCTGTTAGTGGTCAGTGTGGAAACAAGCTGTCACAGCTAAAAACCTGCCTCAAACTGTCTCTGACAGTCACTTAGCTTCATGTGCACGGAAAAGAAGTCACTTTAACATTTCCCAGCTGAGTCAGAAAAAAGAGCAACAGTGAAAACAATGTGAAGAATCTGAGGCAGGCTGCTGTGCAGAGGATGTTCCTGTCAGAAGCAGATCAGTCAGACTTTAGGGCAGATAGAAGGTTGCAGCTCTGGGTCAGATCAGGAGTTTTTACAGTGTTCTTCAAATTTGAAGAGATGAAAAGGAGGAGACGGCTGAAAGAAGAAATTGTGACTTCCACAAAGCAGTTTTGTACGCGTCAGTGTTGATTCTGCTCATTGTAGTTTCCAGATGCTCCACTCCAGTGGATGTGTCCAGATGTTGGACTGTTCCTTTCTCAGTGTAGACCAGAGTGTTGTATAACGTACTGAAATCTCACACTCAAGTAAAAGTATAGGTACCCCTCCAAAATATGACTTTGGTAAAAGTCCAAGTCACTGACTGAAATGTTACTTGAGTTAAAGTCTTAAAGTATCCGAAACGTCTTGTACTTAAGTATGAGAATTACTGTAAAAATAGATGTACTTAAGTAATGTAATGAGAAGTATAAGTAAAAAGTAAACAAGGCAAATGCAGTTTGAATGACATTTTTATATATTTTGGTAAACTTTGAAGGTCAAATACACTTAAAATCTACCCACAACCAAGTGCAGGCAAAATTTAGGTCAGATTTAGACAGAAAATACAAACTTTGTGAACCTTTAAGTTTTCCTTCTTCAAGTAAGGTCAGTGCTGAAAATGAGGCGTACATTACACCATTAAGAAAAAAAAAATGAAACAAAAGAGGCTGCTACTGTTATTGCCATCATTATAAACAAAATTTAAAGAAAAAAATGGGAGAAAACTGAAGTTTATCTGGCATCTGAAGAGGGAGTCCAGTTTGAAACCCCTTTTGTAAACCTTTCTAAAAAATAAATAAAATAACTCGGTACAGAAAATGCGGCCAACATCACCAAGAAAAAAAGCTGTTAGGATTACTGTACTTCACAAGCTATAGGAGGTGCACACACAACCGGTCATTATACAAAAGAAAAAAAGAATTGGGAGGGAACTGCAGCTTATCTGGCATCTGAAGAGGAAGATATTTTTTGTAAAACTACCTTAAAACCCAAAAAAGGGGAGTTTCTGTAAGGTAGAATTTCCACGTCTTTGGGCAAGCACAACATGCATGGGGTCAAAACACTGTTGCGTTTTTTTTTTCTCTCTCTCTCTTTTTTTTTTGTAACGAGTAACTAAACCGAACAATGAAAATGTATTGGAGTAAAAGTATACAATTAAGTTCAGAAATATAGTGAAGTAAAAGGGAAAGTTGTCAAAAAATTTTAAACTCGAGGAAAGTACAAAGTATTCCAAAATATACTTAAGTACAGTAGTGAAGTATTTTTACTTTGTTACTATACAACACTGGTGTAGAACAATGTGTGTGAGAGCCATGTAATGTCCATGTTTGATGCTGAAAGAGACGGTGCTGCTCTGACCCCCCTCCTCCTTTCAGGGTGGAGCCTGCTGGAGAACGATGGCTGACACCAGGGCTGAGGAAGTGTGAGTGTGTTCTTCATCTGATTCATGACATCCAGCCATCGTCACACTGTCACATCACTCATTGATCAAAGTGAACAGATGATAGATCAATAACTGCAGCTGGATTGTGTTTGTTCTCTCCTTCAGATTCCTGTCAACTCACAATCGACACAAACACAGTGAGCAGGAACCTGAAACTATCTGACAACAACAGGGAGGTGACACATGTGGAGCAGGTTCAGTCATATCCTGATCATCCAGACAGATTTGATGTCTGTCCTCAGCTGCTGTGTAGGAATGTTCTGACTGGTTGCTGTTACTGGGAGGTCGAGTGGAGAGGAAGAGTTTATATATCAGTGAGTTACAGAGGAATCAGGAGGAGAGGAGGAGGAGACTGTGAGTTTGGATGGAATGATCAGTCCTGGAGTCTGAGCTGCTCTGATAGAGGTAAATACTCTGTCTGTCACAATGACAGAGAAACAATCATCTCCTCCTCCTCCTCCTCCTCCTCCTCCTCCTCCTCCTCCTCCTCCTCCTCCTCCTCCTCCTCCTCCTCCTCCTCCTCCTCCTCCTCCTCCTCCTCCTCCTCCTCCTCTGTCCCTAACAGAGCAGCAGTGTATGTGGACCGTCCTGCTGGCACTCTGTCCTTCTACAGAGTCTCCTCTGACACACTGATCCACCTCCACACCTTCAGCACCACATTCACTGAAGAACCTCTGCATCCTGGATTTGGGTTCAGTTCACCTGGTTCCTGGTTGTCTCTGTGCTGAGTATACAGAGTGTCCTCCTGTCGCAGAATCCCTGCTGAACAGATAGTTCAGTCTGTTCATGTCTGTCTCTTTCACTCAGAAACAGGGACGTGCACAGGAATCTTGAAGGGCAGTTGCTCTAACCTGAAGAAAGGGCAGCTAAATTAGTTGTCTCTCCCTCTTTTCCGTGGGCATTTCGAATTGTCTGCATTTTAACACAACATGCAGGTGAATAATTCGAATTGTGCTTTATTTCCATCATTCATCTTGCTTGATAAAACGAAATGTCATCAGCTGCCTGTAACTTAGTTTGGTAGCCTACCACAAAACAACCTGAGCCATGCAAAACGTTGACTGCAAGCTAGCTGGCTGGTGGTGGTTTTTTTTTTGCTACCTAAACAGTAGCTGGCTGTCAGATTATTTATGGTCACAAAATGTCCTAAACTCGACATTGGATTTGAGAGAAGTTGATTGTGATCATGTCTTGTAGCCTAGGCACTGTGTACACATTTCGAGCTCACCTTTTCAGGCCGTCAGGGCAGTAGCTCTACTCCCAGTGTCTGTGCTTGGCTCAAGCGCCGCCCGGTCGCGTGCGCGCTTTTTTTTTTTTTTTTTTCTAGTGAAGCGTGCTGCTTGCCCTCCGCAACGCCCGCGCCCCTCCCTTTTGCCTAAATCTCCAGGTGTCTGGTGAATCTGAATGATTGACTCTGAAGACTTTATTTTAGGAAACTTCAATCAAAATTACGAATTATACAGAAAATCATGTTGAAATATGAAATCATATTTGCCTATATTATTGTTTCCCCTCCCTCGGAAGGGCAGCATCAGCCAAGGACGGCAAAAGGGCGGTTGCCCTGGCAACTTGGGCCATTACCTGTGCACATCACTGCTCAGAAACACCTTTTCAGATTCATGGACTCAGTCAGTTTCTGTTTGAAACTCTTCTGAATGATTCCTTGGAAACTTCTTCCTCTTCCGGTCCTTTAAAGATGGAAGCTGCCATTCTTCCAGGATGTTGTTTTTCTGTGTGTTTCCAGTCAAAGCTTCACACTGAGTATCAGCAGGTTGTGTTTCTCTGCATCTGACTTCAACTGAGCCCATTCAGCTGAAGTCAGCTGCAGTTAGTTTGCTGCACATGTGACAAACTGTGACATCAGAGAGGAATCACTGAGCTGCCATCAGCCCAGATGGATTCCAACCTGCTGACAGATGTTCACTGATTCTGCTCCAATGAGCAGAGGTCTGGTGAGCAGCCGGGTTCATCCTGATGTTTCACACATCCACTTCCTGTTAGATGATGAAAGGACACCTGGACTGGAGCTGGTTCCTGATGGCAGAATGTTGCTGAATGTTGCTGTTGAACGCTCACAAAGAGGACTGAAATGATCCTTTACAAACAATATTTGGACTTTAACAACATCTGCTTTGGACTGAAAGTTCCTGATGTTCAACATGAAAATCCTCCCAGTATTTCACTGTTAGTTTGTTTGGTTCATTCTGTCTTTATTTGGACTTTCTGACATTTTCACATGTTGAATTATTGATTTTTCATCTCGGAAATCTGACTTTTTGCCTCATTATTCACCACAATTTTAATTTTTTTAATTCTGTCTCAAAGACTTTACATGTGAAATGTGGACTTTTAATCAACATTCAGATTTTTTTTATGAAAATTTCTCTTCTATATCAAATTTGTTCTTCATATCTGAACATTTCGATTTTTAAATGGTTCCAGACTTTTTGGTGTATATATTGTTTTATCTGATTACTTTCACTTTGTTCATTAAAATATATACAAAATCTCAGATTTTATTTCTCAGATTCTTTTTTAAATAGTTTTTTTCTGAATATATTTAGTCGTCAGGTTTTTCTTTTAGAATATTTTTGTTGTGTCTAACCGCCTCACAAAAACTGTCCAAAGAGCAGACACAGGACTCGGGGAGAATCAGAGTTGGAACAGAGTTTGTTTAAAAGCGGTGGGTGTTGAAAGCCAAAGGGAGGACCCGGGTAGACGTGTAACTCTGAGAGAGGAGGGAGATGATTAGTGAGGTTCGGAATAAGGAATGTGGGAAAAAGTTGGGATGCCTTGTATCATTAAATTAAAAACGGAATGCAGTGATTTGTAAATCTCATAAACTAATATTTTATTCACAGCAGAACATAGAAGACATCTCAGATGTTGAAAGTGAAGTGGGAGAAGATCGTCCAGGCTTGCTAATTTGTTAAAGCTCCCGTTTCCTCCTCTCCCAGATCCTCCAAAGTCTCCAGCAGCTGCAGCTATACAGTCTTCTCCATCTTTACTTCCTGATAACAGCACAAGACATTTTCAAATGTGAGTCACTGACTGACAGAAACGAAGGCAGCACATGTGGAGTGCCCATCAGCTGCTGTTCAGCTTTATTAACTCAGACTTTATCTTTAACTCTGACTTCACTCCAGCTTGTTCTGTCTTTGCATGTGTGAGCAGGATGTTTTTACTTGGCTGTAATATTTGAATCAAAGCTACAAAGCAGAGAACATCCTGTCTCTTTATTTTGCACAATGAACAGGAGAACTACAACATTTTTACTGAATGATGAAAAACATTCTCACTGCTGACATCAGCTTGATAGTTTTTATAGTTGAACACTTCTGGGCTCATAAAACTGACATTGTGCAGTTCATCCGTTCACCACCAGAGGGAGACACATCTCCATCACTGCAGATTCCCGCTCAGTATCTGACAGAACTTCACAGCTACTGAGAGGACACTTTTAAATCAATACAATTCAAAGACATTATTTCTATATTTAAACCAGGCTTCCCACCTCCATATAAGACAGACACTCTGTCCTCATACAACAAGCAGATCTCCTGTCTGAGCTTCACGTCTTCTGTACACACAGCATCATCTCTTGGTAAACAGATACCACCTGAAGGTTCATCTGTAGGAGCATGGCAGGCCGTCCACTTTCTCTGCATGGAAAACATTTTCATTTAGGAATAACTTTGGTATATTTTAAGCATTTATTGAAACATGCAGATTTGTTGTACTAATACAATGTTCCAGCTGTGAGGTAGAGAGCCAGGCCTCACTAATATGTTTATGCATTTGGCCGACGCTTTTATCCTACACTGGAACCACCTTACACTGGTAGGTGGGTAGGGTAAGGAGGTCTTACCTACTGGAGGTGGTACCTTTCATAAACTTCAGTGAAGTTAGTTTTAAGTTGGATATTCAACATTCATTCGCAAAACACTCCAACATTTCAAGTGCACTCGCATTGCAGACTTTACAGTAAACACACGGAGAGGACGACTGCAGGTGTACCACAGCCATTATAACGAACAGCCTTGCCACTCTATTAAGCCCCATTGTACCGGCTTTTTGGCTGCAGTTCCACCAGAATTCCACTGGGGGCGTCGGTGGAGACCAGAATGAATGGGGCCCAATGGAGCTAGATGCTACAAATGGTCAGTTTCACATAAGTCTCCTCAAGAGCGTTCAGATTTGAAAGTAGTTTCTGAGAGCTCAACATGGGTTTCAAGTAAAAAATCTACTGAACGAGTACATATATCCCTTTGATTTCTTACAGGTTGGCTTCTTGTTGTCCACAACGCGCTAGCATTGTGCTAATGACCGATGAAAGAATGAATTACGACCAGAGGCACCGCTTGACGGCTGGCTCCATACCAAGTGACAAAAGAATTAAGATGGACTTTTTCCGCTTATGTTACCACAGATTCTCTCTTACTACAGCTCTTCCTTGAAAACGCTGCTGCCTTTGAGACCAACAATAAGCAGGATTGTTGCCGTAAAGCGGCATCTCCGGTCGTAAGCTATGTATGACGTCATATACACTTCAAATCCTTTTTTTAAGCAAATGAGTGGCTCTAAAAATCTAAAACTCAGCCATGGGTATTTTCTAAACATCCTCTTTCGAAAACAACATTCGAATTACTAGAGAAAAAATTATATCTTGAGATAAGGGCACGAAAGGGCGTATAGCTCCATAGGACTCCATTCATTCTGGTCTCCAAAATTGAGCGCCCCACGTGGAAAGAGGGTAGCCTGGGCGAAAGCCGACTGTTGACTTTGTCAAACAGTCTGGGAAAACCCAAGAGGAATCCGTTTCCATGGAGGGCGGGACCTTACCCAGCAACTTAAATTCATTGGAGTAACAGAGTTCCCTTAACCAATCATAATGTTTAGAAATGACGTTGGTTATGCGCCGAGGTTCATGCTTACTCTCGCGAGGCTCTAGCTCGCGAATCACGCTTCCCACATCCGCTTTCATTATACCGGTACCATTTGATAAATCAAACTTTTCCCAAAGCCAGTTGGAAGGAGAGCTTCGACATCCTTGCCACTAACAATATTGAAGAGGCATTCCTCTTGCTCTCGTTTTAATTGTGTAATGCTCTCCAGAGTTGAGACAACTTCATGGATAGCTTCTAGCGTTCTTCCGTCGCCATGTTTATTTCCGCTGCGGTTGAACTACAATTATATGGACTACAATGGACTCCGCGCGTGAGTTCTGCGTCACCACTCGCAACTGTTTGCTGATTGGCAAAACACTGAGCGAACCGAGGTAGGGGGATTTGGCCAGACTATGTGCGGAGCCAAAATCTTTGGGCGGAAGTACATAGGATGGCGTCGCCAGGCTAGAAAGAGGGTGGAACTGCAACCAAAATCGCCTCGTTGGAAACCGGAAATGCACCATGAGTGGCGAATCTGTACTATTATAGAATCTGTGGGTGTACCAACTTCGTGTTTTCAAAATAAAATAAAATTTTAAAAATGTGATATTAAAAGGAGAGATGAGCTACTGTGTATAAAGTTATGTACTGTGTAGAAAATTATGAACAGATATAAATTGTATAAATAAAAGGTGTATCTCATGCAGCCAGTGTAGTTACATGATCCCACACTCATTTGGAGTCAATTGATCACATGACCTGGAAGCTATTGAGCTAAAATGCTAATATTTACATGTAAAAATTAATAAAAATTATGAACAGAACTAAATTGTAAAAATAAAAGATGTATCTCATGCGGCCAGTGTAGTTACATGATCCCAAATTTATAAATATAAATATTCATAATTTTTATTAATATTTATATGGAAATATTAGCTTCCAGGTCATGCGATCAATTGACTCCAAATCAGTGTGGGATCATGTAACTACACTGGCTGCATGAGATACACCTTTTATTTTTACATCTGTTCATAATTTTCAATAACTTTAAACACAGTACCTTATCTCTGCTTTAAATGTCCCACATTTTTATTTTGAAAACAGGAAGTTGGAACACGCTGCAGTCGTCCTCTCCGTGTGTTTACTGTAAAGTCTGCAATACGGGTGCACTTGAAATGTTGGAGTGGCTTGCGAATGTCTGTCGAATATCCAACTTAAAACGGACTTCACCTAAGTAGTACAGCAGAGGAAACATCCCAAATGTAGCGGACACTTGAGTTTCTGTAGGTTGCCTTTTAGGCGTGTTGAATGGGTTTTTTGGGGTTCACTCCTCAGCTGCTGGACTCCTGTCTGCTCCTCCAAAGCGCTGAAACTTTCTGCTGTAGCTAACCCTTAAAAACATGGAGCCTCTTGTGTTGGTTCTTGTGGACAACTTTCCTGTTAGCTGGAACATTTCAGAGTTCTCCTCAGACTGGATTCAGTGGACATAAAGGTGTCTTTAACAGAGGGAACGAGGCTGCTCTGCTCTCTGGGTTCATCTCTGTGCTTCAGCCCGGCAGGAGCAGCCAATCAGGGGGCGGGGCTTGTTCCAAATTCTCCCATTGGTTATTGTTTGTGACGTCAGAGACGGACAGAGCTCCTACTGGCTCCTGAAGCCGGAGCAGCGGAAGTGTTTCTGGAGGAATGGCAGCAGAGCCGCTTGTAATGTTCACAGCTTCTGTTTGACACCTCAGAGTTTATAAAACTCATACAACACCATCAGAACACATGGTCACCACATGGACCTTTAGAAGTTCAGGCTTTCTAAACACACACATCAGTTCAATCCAGATGTTTTTCACATCTTTTCAGGGTTTCCTGCTTTGGCTTCATAACTCAGATGGAATCAGTCAGTGAGAAACACAGCAGGCTGTGAGAGAAAGTAAAGGTGTTCACCGAGGCTGAACCTGAGGGACGCATCACTGAAATGACTGAGTGTTACTCCCTTCAGTTGGAATCACCAACACAAGTCCTTCCTCTCATGCACGGGCATTTATTTGCACATGGCTGTGGTCAGTCATGCCGTGAGAAATAGAGAAATGAAAACAAACAAATCATAAACTGAACTTCACAGGATACAAAGCCTTTCCAAAGAGAATAAACATTAAAGAAACATCTCCAGCACAAACAGCTTCCATAATGCGCTCCATTTGCTTGCAATGTGCCGTGTTTGCATGCAGTGAAACAGGTGATGTGAAAGCGTCGGTGCAGCATCTTAAACACGTGGGAACATCATGTGAACACCACTCTGCACACCTCATTGGCTGCGTTAACTCAAGGGCAGCAAGAAAGGAAACTTCAAGCGTTGGGTCTCATCCAAATCTCCGAAGCCTTATTCAGCAGCTTCATGACGTCATCTTCTGAGTAACACGCCAGCTGAGGAGCTCTGCTGCTCGTGGGCTGAGTGCGTCTGAATAACGCCCCGCCCCTCTACAACACAACAACACTCCTTCCACTATTGGAACATCTCTCCGGGACGTGGTTTACAACTCAAAAATATAAACTCAACAAGCAAATAACACAGATGTAACTTTTCTTTGTCCTCTGCTGCTTCTCCTGCTCTGGTAAAAAACCACCGGCCCCAGCCCAACCCATCCTGGTCCTATACCAGTCCCTGTACTTATAGGAAATGGACCCACAGTTCTTCCTGTCTAACAAAGAAACAAAGAAACACAAAACAAACAATTATTAACTTACAAATAAACTCCGTCAATAACTCCCCAAAAATATAAAGTAAACTAAGAATACATTTGAACAAAATTCAAAGTAATGAAGATCAGGAATAAATAGCTCCAACAGTATTTATATTTCCATGATTTATTTTACCCGACTCACAGCTCACAGCTCTCTCTCCCTCTCGGCTTTATTTTGAAGGAAGCGGGAGTTCCTTCATTCTGTACATAATTATTTTATTCTAATGGTGCAGTGTTGAATGTTAGAATATTATTACTTTGCACTATAGTTCAGCTTATTTAAATGTTCTATTTGTGCACAGTTTAATACATTTTATTATAATTTTGCACTGTTTCACACTGAATGTTAATTTATTGGCTGTTTGGGTTATTAGAATTTATTTAGAGAGAAAGAAAGAAAAATAAATGTTTGGCCTTGGAGACTTCTGGACTTTTAGCCTTTTTCACAATGATTTGGGACGTGGTTTAGAACTTGTTTGTACATTCCTGCGCACACTCTGGGTGACTGATTCAAGTGACTCGAGAACCCGATTCACTTTAGTGAGTGACTCGAGTCAGTAAAAGGAATCGAGTATCCCATCACTACATTGAAATGTGGGAAATCTTTATAAAATTAAGTTTTATGATGGAAGAGAGCAGTCATATTAATACTTTCACAACACTGTCATAGATAGATAGATCAGTTTCAAACAAAACTTCTCCTAAAGATTGTTGTACTTTGTCAGTCTGAATGTTTTACTGACAGCATTGTTGTCCCGTTGTGTCTGAAATGGAGGGAAATCTGTTCCAAAGTCATTTTGTTCATATGATGCAGGCAGCCAGCTGCAGTCTGCAGATTCAGTCTTTATGCTGTGAGCAGGGCGTTTCTGCCCTCTAGTGGCCACAGATGGTATCTACAGAAAAGGTAAAGCTGGAGATTTACAAATGACTGACACTTCCGGTGGTACCTTTCACAATTAAATGCTATCAACGCTGTGCTGCACTTCACAGACGTAATATAAAGCTGTTTGATCTGATAACAGCTGAAACTTGTTTTACTCAGGAGTGACTGAATGTAAATAAGTTGGTGGCCTCTTTGTGTGAAAGGCGCAGGTTTTTTCTTCAAGTGTAAACTAAGCTACAGATAACGCTAGCTAGCTAGTTAGCAGCAGTTAGCTAGCATCTTTGTTAGCTCCGGTTATATTTAGTTTAAAATGTTAAGTAGAGAATGAGTGAATGTGGTGCTAAAACGTGGCTACTTCATGTGACAGTAAATTTAAACAGAGCAGACTTTATAGTTCTCGCTGTACCATGGTACTGGTGATCTGACTTCCGGTTAAATCATGAAGCATTGATTGATGTAGCTGTGCGGTTTAACCGCCAGAGGGCAGTAATAACGGCCATTTCATTTCCCAGCGCTTCTTCATGGCAGACATGAATGAATAAACACACACAATAAGGTCTGTGGAACACAAACATGATGCATGATGAACTTCTCGACTGTAACATGTGTTTAGGTAGAATTAAGACTCTTCTGAGGCTCCAACAACTTTCTGCTTTCAGCCTTTCTGCTGCACAGGATGCAGAAGCTGCAAACTCTCCTGAAAAACCTTGTTTTTAAAATGGAATTATTTTCAGTGGTTTTGACAGTTTTGACTCTTTGAATATAAGGTCACTCAGACATATTGCATCATAATCAGACCTCTACGTGATGAAGGACACTGCTTGGCCACAGATCTGAGCCTCAGTCCTGATCTCACCATCGTGGAGTCAGTCGCTCCAAAACCAGAAACAAACATGATTTGGCTCCTGAGACGGAGAAAAAAGGTTTCTGTTCAGAAGGAAAGAGAAACCATATTAAATGACTGATTTGTCCATTTGCAGGCTGTCTGGTCCCAGAGGATCCGCACTGGAGCCTGGACTCTCAGGTCTTTGGAGGCCTGCTGCAGACTGAGTGCTGTCAGCATTTAGCTGAGAGCTGCCAACAAGCCTGCAGACTCTCAGTGTTGTTTGACCACCGACTTCCAGAATGAGAGTTTCACTGAGAAATGTCTGATATCTTCTTTTATTCTGCATTTCTAAATGTTAGTGTGCACACCTGTTTGCTGCTGTTTAAAAGCTGACTCGTGACTTGTCACACCTGATGAAATGATGTGTGAAAGCCAACAGCTGGAAGCTTCAGGGATCTGCCTCTTTCTGAATGAGTCCATCAGCAGCTGCTCATGAACACGCTGGAACATTTCTTTTCCTCAGCAGCAGATTAAAGTGTTTCTGCTGTAAACTGGCTCGTACAGAAAAGGCCTCCGAGATCCAGCTCTGTTTCTGCCACAGAGTCACTCGGCTGGAAACTAAACTGAACTAAAACTCATCCTTCTGATCCTTTCTTACAGTTAAAGTGCTTTGAACCTGTTTTTTCCTGAATGTTCAGCTGCTGCATCGTTACCCTGAGACGACCTCCAGAATAAATACAGAGAAGCAGAAATAAATCCGCCTCCTCACAGCACTGATGCAACAGTTATGGCTTCTCTTTGTTTCACACAACAACAAAATGATTTCCTGCTGAAGCCAACAGTCAGAAGTGTGAACGTCAGGATGATGGTCACAGGGTGCCGTCATGAATATGAGCTCCAGAGAAGAAGAAGAAGCTGCAGCCGCTCAGAAACATC
This sequence comes from Odontesthes bonariensis, assembly GCF_027942865.1. Taxonomy (NCBI): domain Eukaryota; kingdom Metazoa; phylum Chordata; class Actinopteri; order Atheriniformes; family Atherinopsidae; genus Odontesthes; species Odontesthes bonariensis. Next base: position 7,682,578 of record NC_134516.1, read on the forward strand.
CAGCAAGACAAACGCTGCCGGCGGCTCTTTGCCTCCTCTCCATCAGCAGATACAGAGACAGAAATCCTCATGTGGTCATCATCAGAGCTCGTCTGACCTAATGTCCCTGAAGGGGTCCCTGCTGCCCCCCCCACACAGAGTTAGTGCTGCACTGCAGAAACTGTGTTGGCACAATGATCAGAATCAGACGCCTTTTGTGTCCCGTATGAATGTAAACAATGTCCATCCTTCTGTTACTGGTCCCAAAGCAAACATTCACACTGCTCTAAAGAAGCATCCATGTTGTTAACAAAAAGAGAAAACAGCCACACAAATGAGACATGAAACATGAGAAAAAGTCTAAAGCTAAATGCTATCAGGACAAGAATGGACTGAATCTGAACAGTCCAACTTTAACCTGTGAGGGTTTCACAGGGGTTACCGTCTCAGGTAGGAATAAAACACCCTAAACCCAGAGAGATGTGCGACAGGAACTGATTTAGTATTAATACAGCTAAAGAGGACTTTCTGCTTTAACTGCAGTCAGGAGTGTGGGACACGGGGCTCTCAAGGCTCACGCGTTGGGCGGGACAGTCACGCGCGGTCCTTTCGGTCTTGGAAACGGCAGGAAACAAGCACGTCTCCCATGAGTCTGAGTTATTAAGCAGTTATTAATAACAACAACACTAATAATAATATTATTAATGAAAGAACCCCATTCCTGCGGCCTGGGATGTCACTCTTGCCTGCATTCAACACCTGAGAGCCCTGGTGGGACATGAGCTGAGGCAGGAAAAGGAAAACTAGATTAAAGATTCATGTCTTCTAAATGATGAAAACAAAACAAGCAACATCACATATGTGAACTGGGAATATTTTACATACAAAACCAGTAAATTTCTTAAGAAAAGTAAGTTATTATGTACATAAATATAGGATCAACACTAACATAAAAAAAAGCTCTTACAATTATTTGGGAAGCTGTCCAATATCTAACTGCGTCTCTGCTAACTTAACAGCCTCTTTGCATCTGTCTATGCTTCCCTCTGGTGGCCATAAGCTGTAACTACACCCTCAGTCAGGATGAACATTGAAATGTGGGAAATCTTTCTAAAATGAGGTTTTATGATGGAAGAGAGCAGTCATATTAATACTTTAACAACACTGTCATATTTAGTTCATGCTGGAGTTTTACCACAGCTCATATTTCTCATCATTACTCAGTGAAGATGGAAAGTAGGAGCAGTTTCAAACCTGCACAGTCACTGGTAAAAACCTTTAAGGATGAAACTTCTCCTAGATTGTTGTACTTTATCAGTTTGAATGTTTTCAGCATTGTTGTCCCGTTGTGTCTGAAATGGAGGGAAATCTAAGCTTTATTATTCCAAAGGCTGAATAATTGGGCTGAGCAGATTTCCTGGAAGCCCTGGGCGGAGTCTGGATCGCTCCTGCTGTCACACCTGCTTCTCATCTGCCCTCTTCGGGGCAGCTTTATAGGAGCTGCAGGGGCAACCAGTCTTTGCCAGATTGATTGTCTCACTACCCTTGTGGTAACAAGGCCGCCTCCAGTGATCAGGACTTAATAAATGTTACTGATCCATGTTCAGTTCGGCTCTAATGTAACTAATATCTGCTGGAACTGTGAAGGAAGGGGACTCTTCACTTAAGGTGATGTGTCGCCCTCTTGTGGTGTAAAGATAAACTGCATGATGTCAGTTCAGCCCCCGGACTGCAGAAACTCCATATTTTTACTGAACTGCCACAAACAGGACAGATCTGTCAAAGATGAAGGAAATAAATGTGGAAATATATACAGAAATATATGAAGAAAAGTGGGAATATAAATATAAAATACTTGTATCCCTGTTCAGAGGCAGAAATTTAAATTTGAGCTAAATCGTGTTAATATTTGATGAACTGAAATGTGACTGAATGAACAGAAACAAATAGCAGACAAAGACACACGAGGTGCCGAACACGTACATAACTGTGTTGAAATATTCGGAGTTATGTAAAACCAGAAATGTGACTTTTCTTTAATTAATTGTTGTTATTGAAACGTTTCATATTGGCCCAATTATTTTTTTTACTGCTTATTCTGCTGCAAACTGTGAGCACATTTGATTCTTCTCTGAGTTTTTACCCTAAAATGTTTCTTCGGATGATGGCTTTCTTAAACACTTCCATTCAGAAACCGACTCCTCTGATTAAATTCCAACTCCAAACCTTTTCTCACTCATCGTGGTGTCAGCAGCTCGTCCCATTACAGTCACTTCTATAAGCACCAACACGGGGATGCCTGAATGCCGACCCGGAGGCTTTAAAACCTCACTGAACACACCAGCCCAAAGCCGGGACTTTCACTTCTGATGGCAGCTACAAAGAGGATTTCACTGTTTGCAGCAGCCGGCTGGACTGGGACTCCTCTGTGGGCTGGAAACCTGCAGATCTGCCTCTTTATTTCACATTCTGTTCCTGGTTGGATGTCTTTTTTTACTCCAACATTACAGCTGCTTGGGTATCCAGCTACACAGTTAAACACACATTTTATTCAGAAATAACCATCTATATAAATCAATAAAGATTGGTGTTTATTTAGTTCTGCATTACATTTACTTTCTGTATTATTACTGTCTGTACATGTACACAAAGGGACAAATTAAACATGTGAATGTATGAAAACCCTGGGATTTCAACATCAGTTCACTTTAAATCATGTGATCATAGCAAACTTTATATTTCACACAGTAAACAGTAAATATTTCCAGTCCAAAGCAGATGTTGTGGACTGTTCAGGTCCCCATGCTGTTTGTAAAGGATCCTTTCAGTCCTCTTTGTGAGCGTTCAACAGCAACATTCAGCAACATTCAGCCATCAGGAACCAGCTCCAGTCCAGGTCTCCTTTCATCATCTAACAGGAAGTGAATGTGTGAAACATCAGGATGAACCCCGGCTGCTCACCAGACCTCTGCTCATTGGAGCAGAATCAGTGAACATCTGTCAGCAGGTTGGAATCCATCTGGGCTGATGGCAGCTCAGTGATTCCTCTCTGATGTCACAGTTTGTCACATGTGCAGCAAACTAACTGCAGCTGACTTCAGCTGAATGGTCTCAGTTGAAGTCAGCTGCAGAGAAACACAACCTGCTGATACTCAGTGTGAAGCTTTGACTGGAAACACACAGAAAAACAACATCCTGGAAGAATGGCAGCTTCCATCTTTAAAGGACTGGAAGAGGAAGAAGTTTCCAAGGAATCATTCAGAAGAGTTTCAAACAGAAAGTGACTGAGTCCATGAATCTGAAAAGGTGTTTCTGAGTGAAAGAGACAGACATGAACAGACTGAACTATCTGTTCAGCAGGGATTCTCTGACAGGAGGACACTCTGTATACTCAGCACAGAGACAACCAGGAACCAGATGACCTGAACCAGACTGCAAATCCAGGATGCAGAGGTTCTTCAGTGAATGTGGTGCTGAAGGTGTGGAGGTGGATCAGTGTGTCAGAGGAGACTCTGTAGAAGGACAGAGTGCCAGCAGGACGGTCCACATACACTGCTGCTCTGTTAGAGACAGAGGTGGAGGAGGAGGAGGAGGAGGAGGAGGAGGAGGAGGAGGAGGAGGAGGAGGAGGAGGAGGAAGAGGAGGAGGAGGAGGTGATGGGTGTTCTTCTCTTATTGTGACAGACAGAGTAACCTCCATCAGAGCTCAGACTCCAGGACTGATCATTAAATCCAAACACACCATCTCCTCTCCTGCTGATTCCTCTGTAACTCACTGATATATAAACGTCTCCTCTCCACTCGACCTCCCAGTAACAGCGACCAGTCAGAACATTTCTACACAGCAGCTGAGGACACCAGCCATCAAACCTGTCTGGATGATCAGGATATGACTGAACCTCCCTCACATTTGTCACCTTCCTGTTGTTGTTAGACAGTTTCAGGACTCTGTTCACTGTGTTTGTGTCGATTGTGAGTTGACAGGAATCTGAAGGAGAGAACAAACACAGTCCAGCTGCAGTTATTGATCTATCATCTGTTCACTTTGATCAATGAGTGATGGGACAGTGTGACGATGGCTGGATGTCATGAATCAGATGAAGAACACACTCACACTTCCTCAGCCCTGGTGTCAGCCATCGTTCTCCAGCAGGCTCCACCCTGAAAGGAGGAGGGGGGTCAGAGCAGCACCGTCTCTTTCAGCATCAAACATGGACATTACATGGCTCTCACACACATTGTTCTACACTGAGAAAGGAACAGTCCAACATCTGGACACATCCACTGCAGTGGAGCATCTGGAAACTACAATGAGCAGAATCAACACTGACGCGTACAAAACTGCTTTGTGGAAGTCACAATTTCTTCTTTCAGCCGTCTCCTCCTTTTCATCTCTTCACATATGAAGAACACTGTAAAAACTCCTGATCTGACCCAGACTTGCAACCTTCTATCTGCCCTAAAGTCTGACTGATCTGCTTCTGACAGGAACATCCTCTGCACAGCAGCCTGCCTCAGATTCTTCACATTGTTTTCACTGTTGCTCTTTTTTCTGACTCAGCTGGGAAATGTTAAAGTGACTTCTTTTCCGTGCACATGAAGCTAAATGACTGTCAGAAACAGTTTGAGGCAGGTTTTTAGCTGTGACAGCTTGTTTCCACACTGACCACAGCTGCTTCATCATCACACTGAGGATTTGTTCCCTCACATTATCATTGCAGATGCTGCTGTTGTGAGGACAGCAACACATTTCAGAGGGATCAGCAGCATCAGCTCACCACACTCCTTCCAAATCTTATCCAGGATTCATTTCCACTTTGAAGTGCAGTCACATCATCAAGCTTCTATTTAGTCCAACATCCACTCTGTTATTGAAGCTGATTGATAATCTGATGTATGATCAAGCAGCTTTTCAGCATCTATCAGATCGGCTGCCTGGACAAGATGAGCAGCAGCAACTTCATCTGCTCAAAGATCTCTATTCAAAGCCAGAGTGTCACAAAGCTGATATCCAAGATGGCAGCACGTCCCTCTGTCTGTTACCTTCATATTGAACTAAACAGATAAATGCTGCAATGCCACTTGTGTGTGATGTTACACGGAGCATTGGCACCAATAGAAGACAACATGGATAAAAGAGTTTGGAGGGAATGAGCGTTCAGGACCAAAATATTTATGATGCTTAAATGTCTGTCTCATTTAAATTAATTTTCTGGGTCTGTTGCTGTGTTTCACCATCAGGAACCTCCAATCAGCAGGATTAATGAAGGAAACTTTACCTGAACCACAGGGGTTTATAAATCTTTATGCTAAGCTAGGCTAACATGTCCTGGACCCAACCTTGTAAATGAATCAGGGTCAGAGGACCAAAAAGACGTTTCTAAAAATGAAAGACTGTTCCTTTAACATGCAGAGATCTGTCCAAACTAAATCAACTCTGACCAACAGACACTTCTCGTTGTTGTTCCTGCAGATGTTCTCCTTGCAGACCTCCTCTACAAATGGGTTAGGGTTAAAGGTAAAAAGGCTCCTACATGTGGGATTGTTCATGCAACACTCAGCAGGAAGCACAGGGCTGAGTGCAGGACAGAGAACATGTTCTCAGCTCTTCCTCCTCTATAGCCGCTTTCGGACTGTAGGAACCTTTAGCAGTTCTAATAACCTTTTAATCCGCGGGGCCGTTTTCTCCCGTGTTCAGACATACAGGAACTCGGGGCTATCTCCCTCAGTTCCTATAACCATTTCGGCTCCTTCTCCGAGGTCGGGTCTTTTCATGGTTCTATAGAACGCATCTGACGGAGGTGTGTGGTGGTCGGTAGCTAGGCCCCTTGTCATGCTATCACGGCTGAAATGTTTCATCATACCACACAGACAGAACCGGCGTGTGTTTAATAAGTTAAACTTACACGTGGTCTCCTTTGTCTGCAGCGCTTTGCTCTCCTTTTTTCCTTCATGAAACGAAGAAGTATGGCCTGCGCTCAATCCTTCGTCTCCTGACTCTCTCTGTGAGCTCTTCCAGCCTCCATGTTAGATGCCCGATGTGATCGTCCATGATTAATATCACCATCATGCAGACCGTGAACACGGTGGCCTCCCCGCTCTCCATGTTAGCTTCTTTGTGGAGGTTTTTCTTCTCTCCTACTTTTACCGGGTTTTGTTTTGTTTTGTTGTTGAATGTGGCGCTAAACGGCTAACGTAACACGTCACTGACGCAGACGGCTGCGCGCGGCGCATCAGTCCCGACTCATGTGCGAATGCAGACTGAAACAGTTCCGCTGGGGAAGGACAGTTATCAGAACGAAATTTGAGTAGGACAGTTCTTATAACTACTCTGTCCGAAAGCGGCTATTCAGACATTGTGTGGCTGCAGCAGGCCTCTCCATACCTGAGTGTGTGTGGATCCTTCAGTGCAGCCCTCAGCAGCTTCTCTCCTGAGTCTCCTGGATGGTTGTAGCTCAGGTCCAGCTCTCTCAGATGGGAGGGGTTGGAGGTCACAGCTTCAGCCAGAGAAGCACAGCCTTCCTCTGTGATCAGACAGCCTGACAGGCTGCAGACACACACAACAACAGAAACTCTGAGAGAACTGCTCTGAAACTCAAGCTGAAGGTCATCCAATGGTAACATTATTCTTAGAGAAAGATTTTTTTCATCATTTTGCTCCAGTAACAGTTTCAGATAAAATGAGAAGAAAATATAAACAATCTTCTGTGACAAACAAAGAGGAAACATGGCAGCAGTGAATGAAAAACCTGGATGAAAAGCAAACCTCTGAGAATAAAAACTTTAGATTATTGTGAATATTTCAACATTTCACTCTTCACTGAACTCTGCACACCTCAGACTTCCAGCACACCCCAGAGTCCTGTCATCTCCTCAAATATTCTGATGACTCTGCAGCTGTTGGCTGTATCATGCACAGTTCCTCCACATTTGAGTTGAGCTTTGCTCACAGCCTGACTGGAGCATTAACTGGAACACCTTCCTTATAACTGTTCACATGCAGAGGAGCAGAATCCAGTTACTGACTGAAGTCTGTCTGACGCTGCAACTCTGCGGCCTGAGTGAGAACATCTCATTGTTGGATATGTTCCCAACAGAGCTCTTTGCTCTCAGGCTGCAGGTTTACTTGTGGTTCCCAGAGTTTCTAAAAGCAGAATGGGAGGCAGAGCCTTCAGTTATCAGGCCCCTCTCTGTGGAACCAGCTGCCAGTTTGGCTTCAGGGTACATGTAAGTACAGCTGAACTCACTGTACACCTGTTGTCTTTAAGTTACTTGAATGGTGATTTTATTACATGCTTTAAGTGACCACCAGCTGACATGTAGTCTTAATGGGCTGATTTTCAGTCACACTTTCAAACTGTGACAAAAACCCCAGAAAATCCTTGAATGAGAGCAGCTTTATTGGGAATTCAGCTGGATTAATATACACCTACACTTTACTGTTTTTACTAAAAGAAACAACAAGAAGGAACATCCACAGAGCACCTCGGTCCATCTGAGCCCAGCTGAGCGTACACGTGATTTCATCCTCATCTACATTATCTGGAGTGTTAGTGTAGTTTGGAGAAGCTTGTTTTCATACAGTCCTTACCTGAGAGTTTCCAGTCTGCAGTTTGGACTCTTCAGTCCAGCAGAAAGCTGCTTCACTCCTGAATCCTGCAGGTTGTTGTTACTCAGGCCCAGTTCTGTCAGGCTGGAGGACTGGGAGCTGAGAGCTGAGGACAGAGCTGCACAGCTTCTCTCTGAGAGGTTACAGCCACTCAGGCTGAGGAGGGAGAAAATACATTCATTAATCAATCAAATAACCTTTATAGAATTCTTTCCCATTTGGTTTTGTTTATTTGTCTGTGGAAATAAAGTAAAAAAAATGATAGAATAAAAGAAGTTAAACAGTTTTTTTTTTAGAGTTTCTCATCCTCAGACATGACAAAACAGACATTAAAATAAATCCACACTTCAGTTCAGAGTGAAGACATGCAGCTGTCTGTGTGGAGCTGTTTTTCAAGAGCTTCTAGCTGTAAAATATTATTTTTTGTGCCATATTAAAAGTTAGAGTCAGACTTGGTGAGGAGCTGGGACTTGGAGATCCAGATTGTAGTCACCTAAAGGCATCTATTTATAAAAATCACACTTTCCAATGAGTTCAAACATGTCTTATTTACTTCCAGTAACACTTAGAAGGATTCTGTCTGTTTGGGAAATAAATTCAGCTTCTGATTCACTAAAGGATGATGTGGCTTTGTCGCCACACATCTGTCTAATTCACAGTCGCCTTCACAAAGGAGGTTCACCTCAAACCAAATAACCAACCAAATATCATCCCTTTGCCCCAGTGCAGTGTGTCCACATTTAAAGGTTTTATGCACTATTTTAAAGGAAAAAACTGCTCATATTTCTGTAAAGTAGTTTACATTGGGTATGTGATGGATCTGTGTTTTAGGACAAATCTACAGGAATGGAAAGGAGTTAAAGTAAAAGAGCACTTAAGTATTTTTCTTTAAACTGTGTGTGTTATATTTCATTATCAGAGTTATTTAAGCCAGATAATCAAAGGGCAGAACAGATCAACCTGTTTCATAGATCAAAGTACCTGGAAGCTGCATTTTAATCCAATAACCCAGAATTATATCAGCTCTCACCTGGAAAGTTCATGAATCCTTACCTGAGAGTTTCCAGTCTGCAGTTTGGACTCTTCAGTCCATCAGAAAGCTGCTTCACTCCTGAATCCTGCAGGTTGTTGTTACTCAGGCCCAGTTCTGTCAGGCTGGAGGACTGGGAGCTGAGAGCTGAGGACAGAGCTGCACAGCTTCTCTCTGAGAGCTCACAGCCACTCAGGCTGAGGAGGGAATGAGATGGAAGCAAATAACTTGATCCATTAATCAATCAAACTACATTCATATTTGATAAGTGGAAGAATTCTCTTTCCCTGTTTGTTTCTGTTTATTTGTTAAAGACATTAAAGTGTGATGGAAGATGTCTACATGTGCCGTCTTAGCTCAGTAGATGGAGAAACTAAAAGATGTATCTGCTGCTGTTATTGGCTCATCCTGTGATCAGATCAGCTCAGCAAAGAACACCATGTGAGCAAAGCATCTTCTCACACTAACAGTCAGCTGTTTCTCCAGCACCAAAGTGTTATCTGGCCCAGCTCAGCTGTGGCTCTGTAGCTGCAGCCTTTGTCTGTCACTCTGCAGACTGACATGCTTTCTGTAGGACTGACGGACCTTTCTACCAAGAAATTAATACATGAATGACAACATGTTCTTCTCTTTCTTAGACTCAAGACTTAAAAAGTTTCCACAGAAGAGTAAGTTAAAAAGCACAAACTGAATTTTGGTTACTTTGTTAAAGTTTCTCATGTTCAAAATGGACAAAAAAGAGATCTAAACTAAGTCTACACTTCAGGACGTACTGAACACATGCAGTCAGTGTGAGTCTGACGAGTCTGGGGAGGAAACATCAGATAAAAACAACAACATTCCAGTGGACTGTGTGGAGAAATACATTTTGGCCTTAACTCAAAAAAAGATAACGTGGGTTTTTCAACCGCACATCTGTCTAATTTACAAAGGGTCAAATTTAGCTCAAACCAATCAACCAACCAAATATCACTGTTCCTGTGCAGTATGTCTACATTTAAAGAAGGTTTTATGTACAAGATGTAAGGAAAAAAACAGCTAGAATTGATGTAAGTCAGTGCTGTGGCATCCAGTTCTCACAGATCAGCTCTGTTTGCCACACACAGTTTAAATTAAATGTCTAACATCTCCTCAGAGTTGGTGGTAGTTGCAGGACATTTAAAATCTATGTTTCTGCACGGTCAGACTTCCCATTTATCATGGTAGCAGTGAGTGTTGCAGGATGAAAGCATCATAATGCCAGACACAACACTACTGCTACATATGGTTGTAGAACAGCTCTCAGTTTACTTTGGGTATGTGATGGATCTGTGTTTTAGGACAAATCTACAGGAATGGAAAGGAGTTAAAGTAAAAGAGCACTTAAATATTTTTCTTTAAATTGTGTGTTATATTTCTTTATCAGGTATTTAAGCCAGATAATCAAAGGGCAGAACAGATCAACCCGTTTCATTGATCAAAGTACCTGGAAGCTGCTTTTTCATCTAATAACCCAGAATTATATCAGCTCTCACCTGGAAAGTTCATGAATCCTTACCTGAGAGTTTCCAGTCTGCAGTTTGGACTCTTCAGTCCATCAGAAAGCTGCTTCACTCCTGAATCCTGCAGGTTGTTGTTACTCAGGCCCAGTTCTGTCAGGCTGGAGGACTGGGAGCTGAGAGCTGAGGACAGAGCTGCACAGCTTCTCTCTGAGAGGTTACAGCCACTCAGGCTGAGGAGGGAGAAAATACATTCATTAATCAATCAAATAACCTTTATAGAATTCTTTCCCATTTGGTTTTGTTTATTTGTCCATGGAAATAAAGTAAAAAATGACAGAATAAAAGAAGTTAAACAGTTTTTTAGAGTTTCTCATCCTCAGACATGACAAAACAGACATTAAAATAAATCCACACTTCAGTTCAGAGTGAAGACATGCAGCTGTCTGTGTGGAGCTGTTTTTCAAGAGCTTCTAGCTGTAAAATATTATTTTTTGTGCCATATTAAAAGTTAGAGTCAGACTTGGTGAGGAGCTGGGACTTGGAGATCCAGATTGTAGTCACCTAAAGGCATCTATTTATAAAAATCACACTTTCCAATGAGTTCAAACATGTCTTATTTACTTCCAGTAACACTTAGAAGGATTCTGTCTGTTTGGGAAATAAATTCAGCTTCTGATTCACTAAAGGATGATGTGGCTTTGTCTCCACACATCTGTCTAATTCACAGCCGCCTTCACAAAGGAGGTTCACCTCAAACCAAATAACCAACCAAATATCATCCCTTTGCCCCAGTGCAGTGTGTCCACATTTAAAGGTTTTATGCACTATTTTAAAGGAAAAAACTGCTCATATTTCTGTAAAGTAGTTTACTTTGGGTATTTGATGGATCTGTGTTTTAGGACAAATCTACAGGAATGGAAAGGAGTTAAAGTAAAAGGGCACTTTAGTATTTTTCGTTAAACTGTGTGTGTTATATTTCATTATCAGAGTTATTTAAGCCAGATAATCAAAGGGCAGAACAGATCAACCTGTAGGGGCAGCTTCGCAGCTGCCTCTTCTGAGCAGATAAAACTTCGTCCAACGCGCGTTGTAGAAAAATAAAGTCTATTTATTTGTTCACATTCAAACCCAACAAAAGGTTTCATTAACTCAAAGTATACAAACAAAAAGGGCTCCATTTCGGAGGTTTCCACAAACACGGTTAAAAGACTGTTTGCCTCTTCCGCTCCCAGCTGGCCACCTGAGCGAGGCGTTTTTTATGAAACGTCATTCCAAATCCAATTAGACACGTCACACAGTAGGCCAAACAGAGCGGACCAAGCAAGACAGTCCAACAACAAAATAAACTAGAAAGCTGCAAGCAGCTGTGAGCGGGACCGAGGTGTGCGTACGTTGGGATGTGCGCACGTTGGGGCATGCGCTGGACGCTGGAGCCGCAGCTCTGCCCACACACACGATACCCTCTGCGTACGTACGAGCACATAATAACTCCAATGAGGAGGGGTTTTTGAAAATTTCTAGGGGGCGCCACTGAGCCATTTTGCTCAGCCCACACACGATACCCTTCACATACGAACGAGGTCATCAGGGTGGACGTGTGTGCCAAGTTTCATTAAGTTGCGATGATGATAAGGCTTTCAAATCACAAACGCCATCACACGATTGTCACCGCCTGGCCACGCCCACACCGTTCAGAGTTTGGAAAAGCTTCTCAAGAGTTTTCTTCCCCCCTAGCTTAAGAGTAACCTGGCCAAGTTTGAAGATTTTAGCATTAAATATGTAGGAGGAGTTTGATCAAATGCGAGGTGTGAAAAAAAAAGATGTTTCCAACCACCAGCAGGTGGCGCTATGGGTGGATGTCACTATGATAATATGTACGCGTTCAGGCTGGGTCCAGCATTCACCGTATGAAGTTTGGGACAGATTGGATAATGTATGTGGGAGTTATAAGCAACTTAATTTGTTGTGGCGAGTGATGGCGAGTCATCAAACTTTGAGGCGTCGCCACGCCCACGCCCTTTGAGGTTTGAAAAAGTTTCTCCATGAATTTTTCCCCCCATGTCTTAAGAGTAACCTGGCCAAGTTTGAAGTCTGTAGCATTAAATCTGTAGGACAAGTTCGATCTTATACAAGGTGTAGAATCGGTCAAAAATGGCACGAAAACGCACTTTCCATCCAAAATGGCCGACTTCCTGTGGACGTGGGACCATGGCGGCATGAGACTTTTTTGTGCGTCTGGGCATGATGAATGAATGTACCGAATTTCGTCGTTCCACGCAAAACTAACCCCAATGTGTGGACCATTTTTAAGTACCCTAGGGGGCGCCACTGAGCCACTTTGCTCCGCCCACACACGATACCCTTCACATACGTACGAGGTGTTCAGGATGGACGTGTGTGCCAAGTTTCATGACGTTGTGATGATGATAAGGCTTTCAAATCACAAACACCATCACACGATTTTCACCGCCTGACCACGCCCGAATTGTTCAGAGTTTGGAAAAGTTTCTCCATGAATTTTTGCCCCCATGTCTTAAGAGTAACCTGGCTAAGTTTGAAGCTTGTAGCATTAAATCTGTAGGAGGAGTTTTATAAAATGTGAGGTGTGGCAAAAAATGACATTTCCGACCACCAGCAGGTGGCGCTATAGGAGGATGTCACTATGATAATATGTACGCGTTCAGGCTTGGTCCAGCATTCACCGTATGAAGTTTGGGACAGATTGGATAATGAGTGTGGAAGTTATAAGCGACTTAATTCTTCATGGCGAGTCATAACTTTGAGGCGTCGCCACGGCCACGCCCTTTGAGGTTTGAAAAAGTTTCTCCATGACTCTTTTCCCCCTTGTCTTAAGAGTAATCTGGCCAAGTTTGAAGCTTGTAGCATTAAATCTGTAGGACGAGTTCAATCAAATGCGAGATGTGGAAAAAAAGAGATGTTTCCAACCCCCAGCAGGTGGCGCTATAGGTGGATGTCGTTATGATAATATGTACGCGTTCAGGCTGGGTCCAGCATTCACCGTATGAAGTTTGGGACAGATTGGATAATGTATGTGGGAGTTATAAGCGACTTCATTTTTTGTGGCGAGTGATGGCGAGTCATCGAACTTTGAGGAGTTGCCACGCCCACGCCCTTTAAGTTTTGAAAAAGTTTCTCCATGAATTCCCCCCCCCATGTCTTAAGAGTAACCTGGCCAAGTTTGAAGTCTGTAGCATTAAATCTGTAGGACAAGTTCGATCTTAAGCAAGGCGTGGAATCGGCCAAAAATGGCACGAAAACGCACTTTCCATCCAAAATGGCCGCCTTCCTGTGTACGTGGGACCATGGCGGCAAGAGACTTTTTTGTGCGTCTGGGCATGGTGAATGAGTGTACCGAATTTCATTGTCCTACGCGAAACTAACCCCATTGCGGGCACCATTTTTAAGCATCGTAGGGGGCGCTACAGAGCCAATGAGCAACTCCCAAAGATATAATGTTTAGATTCTTTCATGTCGTCGACTAGCACGTGGCGCTCGCAAAATTTCCTGAGTTTTCGCATACCTTTTGCAAAGAATAAGAAAGAAAGAAAGAAAGAATAATAACTAGAAAGCTGCAAGCAGCTGTGAGCGGGACCGAGGTGTGCGTACGTTGGGATGTGCGTACGTTGGGCATGCGCTGGACGCTGGAGCTGCAGCTCTGCCCACACGCACGATACCCGCTGTGTACTTACGAGCACAGCATAACCCCAATGCGGAGGGGTTTTTGAAAATTTCTAGGGGGCGCCACTGAGCCATTTTTCTCCGCCCACACACGATACCCTTTACATACGTACGAGGTCGTCAGGGTGGACGTGTGTACCAAGTTTCATTACCTTGAGATGATGATAAGGCTTTCAAATCACAAACGCCATCACACGATTTTCACCGCATGGCCACGCCCACACCGTTCAGAGTTTGGAAAAGTTTCTCCATGAATTGTTGCCTCCATGTCTTAAGAGTAACTTGGCTAAGTTTGAAGCTTGTAGCATTAAATCTGTGGGAGGAGTTTGATAAAATGTGAGGTATGGAAAAAAAAGACGTTTCTGACCACCAGCAGGTGGCGCTGTTGGTGGATGTCACTATTTTATCTATGCGCATTCAGGCTGGGTCCAGCTATCACCGTATGAAGTTTGGGACAGATTGGATAATGTATGTGGAAGTTATAAGCGACTTAATTTTTCATGGTGAGTCATAACTTTGAGGCGTCGCCACGGCCACGCCCTTTGAGGTTTGAAAAAGTTTCTCCATGACTCTTTCCCCCCATGTCTTAAGAGTAACCTGGCCAAGTTTGAAGCTTGTAGCATTAAATCTGTAGGACGAGTTCGATCATATGCGAGATGTGGAAAAAAAGAGATGTTTCCGACCACCAGCAGGTGGCGCTATAGGTGGATGTCGTTATGATAATATGTACGCGTTCAGGCTGGGTCCAGCATTCACCGTATGAAGTTTGGGACAGATTGGATAATGTATGTGGGAGTTATAAGCGACTTCATTTGTTGTGGCGAGTGATGGCGAGTCATCGAACTTTGAGGAGTTGCCACGCCCACGCCCTTTAAGTTTTGAAAAAGTTTCTCCATGAATTTCTCCCCCCATGTCTTGAGAGTAACCTGGCCAAGTTTGAAGTCTGTAGCATGAAATCTGTAGGACAAGTTCGATCTTATGCAAGGCGTGGAATCGGCCAAAAATGGCACGAAAACGCACTTTCCATCCAAAATGGCCGCCTTCCTGTGTACGTGGCACCGTGATGGCAAGAGACTTTTTGGTGCGTCTGGGCATGATGAATGAGTGTACCGAATTTCGTCGTCCCACGCGAAACTAATCCTATTAAGGGGACCATTTTTATGCACCGTAGGGGGCGCTACAGAGCCAATGAGCAACTCCCAAAGATTTAATGTTTAGATTCTTTCATGTCGTCGACTGGCACGTGGCGCTTGCAAAATTTCCTGAGTTTTCGCATACCTTTTGCAAAGAATAAGAAGAACTAGAAAGCTGCAAGCAGCTGTGAGCGGGACCGAGGTGTGCGTACGTTGGGATGTGCGTACGTTGGGCATGCGCTGGACGCTGGAGCTGCAGCTCTGCCCACACGCACGATACCCGCTGTGTACTTACGAGCACAGCATAACCCCAATGCGGAGGGGTTTTTGAAAATTTCTAGGGGGCGCCACTGAGCCATTTTTCTCCGCCCACACACGATACCCTTTACATACGTACGAGGTCGTCAGGGTGGACGTGTGTACCAAGTTTCATTACCTTGAGATGATGATAAGGCTTTCAAATCACAAACGCCATCACACGATTTTCACCGCATGGCCACGCCCACACCGTTCAGAGTTTGGAAAAGTTTCTCCATGAATTGTTGCCTCCATGTCTTAAGAGTAACTTGGCTAAGTTTGAAGCTTGTAGCATTAAATCTGTGGGAGGAGTTTGATAAAATGTGAGGTATGGAAAAAAAAGACGTTTCTGACCACCAGCAGGTGGCGCTGTTGGTGGATGTCACTATTTTATCTATGCGCATTCAGGCTGGGTCCAGCTATCACCGTATGAAGTTTGGGACAGATTGGATAATGTATGTGGAAGTTATAAGCGACTTAATTTTTCATGATGAGTCATAACTTTGAGGCGTCGCCACGGCCACGCCCTTTGAGGTTTGAAAAAGTTTCTCCATGACTCTTTCCCCCCATGTCTTAAGAGTAACCTGGCCAAGTTTGAAGCTTGTAGCATTAAATCTGTAGGACGAGTTCGATCAAATGCGAGATGTGGAAAAAAAGAGATGTTTCCGACCACCAGCAGGTGGCGCTATAGGTGGATGTCGTTATGATAATATGTACGCGTTCAGGCTGGGTCCAGCATTCACCGTATGAAGTTTGGGACAGATTGGATAATGTATGTGGGAGTTATAAGCGACTTCATTTGTTGTGGCGAGTGATGGCGAGTCATCGAACTTTGAGGAGTTGCCACGCCCACGCCCTTTAAGTTTTGAAAAAGTTTCTCCATGAATTTCTCCCCCCATGTCTTGAGAGTAACCTGGCCAAGTTTGAAGTCTGTAGCATGAAATCTGTAGGACAAGTTCGATCTTATGCAAGGCGTGGAATCGGCCAAAAATGGCACGAAAACGCACTTTCCATCCAAAATGGCCGCCTTCCTGTGTACGTGGCACCGTGATGGCAAGAGACTTTTTGGTGCGTCTGGGCATGATGAATGAGTGTACCGAATTTCGTCGTCCCACGCGAAACTAATCCTATTAAGGGGACCATTTTTATGCACCGTAGGGGGCGCTACAGAGCCAATGAGCAACTCCCAAAGATATAATGTTTAGATTCTTTCATGTCGTCGACTGGCACGTGGCGCTTGCAAAATTTCCTGAGTTTTCGCATACCTTTTGCAAAGAATAAGAATAATAATAATAAACCTTACAGATACAATAGGGTCCTTGCAGTTTCACTGCTCGGTCCCTAATAATAATAAACCTTACAGATACAATAGGGTCCTTGCAGTTTCACTGCTCGGTCCCTAATAACTAGAAAGCTGCAAGCAGCTGTGAGCGGGACCGAGTGTGCGTACGTTGGGATGTGCGCACGTTGGGCATGCGCTGGACGCCGTAGTCGCGCAGCTCTGCCCACACGCACGATTCCCATTGCGTACGTACGAGCACATAATAACCCCAACGCGGAGGGGTTTTTGGAAGGTTCTAGGGGGCGCCACTGAGCCATTTTGCTCCGCCCACACACGATACCCTTTACATACGTACGAGGTCGTAAGGTTGGACGTGTGTGCCAAGTTTCATGATCTTGCAATGATGATAAGGCTTTCAAATCAGAAACGGCATCACACGATTTTCACCGCCTGGCCACGCCAACACCGTTCAGAATTTTAAAAAGTTTCTCCATGATTCATTTCCTCCATGTCTTAAGAGTAACCTGGCCAAGTTTGAAGCTTGTAGCATTCAATATGTAGGAGGAGTTTGATAAAATACGAGTTTTGGAAAAAAAGAGACGTTTCCAACGACCAGCAGGTGGCGCTATAGGTGGTTGTCACTATTTTATACGTGCGCGTTTAGGCTGGGTCCAGCATTCACCGTATGAAGTTTGGGACAGATTGGATAATGTTTGTGGGAGTTATAAGCGACTTTATTTTTTATGGCGAGTCATAAATTTGAGGCGTCGCCATGGCCACGCCCTTTGAGGTTTGAAAAAGTTGGCCAATGATTTTTTCCCCCCATGTCTTAAGAGTAACCTGGCCAAGTTTGAAGCTTGTAGCATGAAATCTGTAGGAGGAGTTTGATAAAATGCGAGGTGTGGAAAAAAAAAGACATTTCCAACCACCAGCAGGTGGCGCTATAGGTGGATGTCACTATTTTATATGTGCACGTTCAGGCTGGGTCCAGCAATCACCGGTTGAACTTTGGGAAAGATTGGATTATGTATGTGGAAGTTATAAGCAACTTAATTTTTCGTGGCGAGTGATGGCGAGTCATCAAACTTTGAGGCGTCGCCACGGCCACGCCCTTTAAGTTTTGAAAAAGTTGGCCAATGAATTTTTCCCTCCATGTCTTAAGAGTAACCTGGCCAAGTTTCAAGTCTGTAGCATGAAATCTGTAGGACAAGTTCGATCTTATAAAAGGCGTGGAATCGGTCAAAAATGGCACGAAGACGCACTTTCCATCCAAAATGGCCGCCTTCCTGTCTACGTGGGACCATGGCGGCAAGAGAGTTTTTTGTGCGTCTGGGCATGGTGAATCAGTGTACCGAATTTCATTGTCCTACGCGAAACTAACCCCATTGCGGGCACCATTTTTAAGCACCGTAGGGGGCGCTACAGAGCCAATGAGCAACTCCCAAAGATATAATGTTTAGATTCTTTCATGTCGTCGACTAGCACGTGGCGCTCGCAAAATTTCCTGAGTTTTCGCATACCTTTTGCAAAGAATAAGAAAGAAAGAAAGAATAATAATAACTAGAAAGCTGCAAGCAGCTGTGAGCGGGACCGAGTGTGCGTACGTTGGGATGTGCGCACGTTGGTTATGCTCTGGACGCCGTAGTCGCGCAGCTCTGCCCACACGCACGATTCCCATTGCGTACGTACGAGCACACAATAACCCCATTGCAGAGGGGTTTTTTAAAATTTCTAGGGGGCGCCACTGAGCCATTTTGCTCCGCCCACACACAATACCCTTTACATACGTACGAGGTCGTCAGGGTGGACGTGTGTACCAACTTTCATGACTTTGCGATGATGATAAGGCTTTCATATTACAAACGCCATCACACGATTTTCACCTCTGGCCACGCCCACACCGTTCAGAGTTTGTAAAAGTTTCTCCAGGAAGTTTTGCCCTCATGTCTTAAGAGTAACCTGGCCAAGTTTGAAGATTTTAGCATGAAATATGTAGTAGGAGTTTGATCAAATAAGAGGTGTGGAAAACAATGAAGTTTCCGACCACCATTAGGTGGCGCTGTAGGTGGATATCACTTTTTTATATGTGCACGTTCAGGCTGGGTCCAGCATTCACCGTATGAAGTTTGGGACAGATTGGATAATGTATGTGGGAGTTATAAGCGACTTAATTTTTTATGGCGCGTCATAAATTTGAGGCGTCGCCACGGCCACGCCCTTTAAGTTTTGAAAAAGTTGGCCAATGATTTTTTCGGCCCATGTCCTAAGAGTAGCCTGGCCAAGTTTGAAGCGTTTAGCATGAAATATGTAGGAGGAGTTTGATCAAATGCGAGGTGTGGAAAACAATGAAGTTTCCGACCACCATTAGGTGGCGCTGTAGGTGGATATCACTTTTTTATATGTGCACGTTCATGCTGGGTCCAGCATTCACCGTATGAAGTTTGGGACAGATTGGATAATGTATGTGGGAATTATAAGCGACTTAATTTTTTATGGCGCGTCATAAATTTGAGGCGTCGCCACGGCCACGCCCTTTAAGTTTTGAAAAAGTTGGCCAATGATTTTTTCGGCGCATGTCCTAAGAGTAGCCTGGCCAAGTTTGAAGCGTTTAGCATTAAATATGTAGGAGGAGTTCGATCAAATGCGAGGTGTGGAAAAAAAAAGACATTTCCAACCACCAGCAGGTGGCGCTATAGGTGGATGTCACTATTTTATAGGTGCGCGTTCAGGCTGGGTCCAGCAATCACCGGTTGAACTTTGGGAAAGATTGGATTATGTATGTGGAAGTTATAAGCGACTTAATTTTTCGTGGCGAGTGATGGCGAGTCATCAAACTTTGAGGCGTCGCCACGGCCACGCCCTTTAAGTTTTGAAAAAGTTGGCCAATGAATTTTTCCCTCCATGTCTTAAGAGTAACCTGGCCAAGTTTGAAGTCTGTAGCATTAAATCTGTAGGACAAGTTCGATCTTAAGCAAGGCGTGGAATCGGTCAAAAATGGCACGAAAACGCACTTTCCATCCAAAATGGCCGACTTCCTGTGGACGTGGGACCATGGCGGCATGAGACTTTTTTGTGCGTCTTGGCATGATGAATGAGTGTACCGAATTTCGTCGTCCCACGCAAAACTAATCCTATTGCGGGGACAATTTTTAACCATCGTAGGGGGCGCTACAGAGCCAATGAGCGACTACCAAAAATATAAAGTTTAGATTCTTTCATGTCGTCGACCGGCACGTGGCGCTCGCAAAATTTCCTGAGTTTTCGCATACCTTTTGCAAAGAATAAGAAAGAAAGAAAGAAAGAAAGAAAGAATAATAATAATAAACCTTACAGATACAATAGGGTCCTTGCAGTTTCACTGCTCGGTCCCTAATAATAAACCTTACAGATACAATAGGGTCCTTGCAGTTTCACTGCTCGGTCCCTAATAATCCATAATTACCAGATCAAACTTTATAAACATAAATACCATCATTCCATAACCAAAATATACAAATAATAAGTCAAAAAGTTTATCAAACACAAAATAGGCAAAATGGCTCCAACATTCCGGCCCCTAATTGAGCACAATGTGGCAATTCAATCCATATTCATAAGGAGCCATTCATTTCAAATTCAGAAGTCCAAAAGCATTCAAGTTCTGCATGAGCACATAGCGCTAAAGTCTCTCATGATTCAACAGAAAAGTCCTTCAAAAGTCTTCAAAAATGTATCCTTTGGAGAAAAATGGTCCATAAAAAAAAAAAATAAAAAAATAAATAAATCATTGAGATTCAAAAGAGTAATTCGAACAAATAGTCCTTGTATGCTCATTTCATCGTCCATTATTCAAGCATCAAATTCAAAATTCAAACTCAAAGTCAATTTTCATATCAATTCCACATTCAAAATTCAATTTCCCTTCATATTTCCCAAAGTTTCAAAGAATTCAGCAATGCTTTCCACATTCATATCAACACACACAAAAACACGCACTTTCATTCAGTGCACTATTGTGTGGTTAGTAAAGTGTTATGTGTCTTATATGTACTATGATGCGTGTTCTATGTGTTCTGTCAGGTTAAGTCAGTCAGGTCATATCTTTAAGGAGGCAAAGTCTCGTGATAGGCCTTTCAAGGGTGCCAGTTTGGGTCTTGACCTTGACACGACGTACATGTCCGTTGGTGTCAGGGAATGTCTCTGTGATCAAGCCCATAGGCCAGGAGTTGCGTGGCGCAGTTTCATCAATGATCAGTACCAGGTCACCAGGTTTAATGTTTCTCTTCACTTCATTCCACTTCTGTCTATCTTGCATAAGGGAAAGGTATTCTCGCGTCCATCTTTTCCAGAAGAGATCTGATAGGTACTGGACCTGCTTCCATCTTCTCCTGGAGTAACAGTCCTGCTTGTTAAAGAGTCCTGGTGGAAGGATAGGCTTTCCCTTAAGGAGCAGTATGTGGTTGGGTGTAAGAGGTTCAGGATCTTTCGGATCTCCAGATGATGCAGTGATTGGACGTGCATTGAGAATGGCTTCCACTTCGCAGAGAGCAGTGTGAAGACATTCGTCAGTCATGGTTTGTTCTTTCGTGACAGAGTACAGGGTTTTCTTGATGATACGTGTAGCAGCCAATTTGCTACTGCCAAGGTGTAATGTTTGAACCTGTACACTGGGTGTCACTGAAGGTCAGGTATAAAGGTAGGAGCATTGCTGTTGATGTTAGGTGTTGACCCGGAAGGGCAAATGGCTTTTGACCGTTACCTGTCTGTGGTATAGCAGCCTGATTATAATGGCTAGCGTTTTTATGAAATAAAACAAAACCACACTTTCGCATAGAAAATGCCGCTGTGGACTTCGTTATTAACGCGTCAGCCAGGTCATTCCTGGGTCACACAATAGCTCAAGGTGAGCTCCTATAACATAGTCAAAAGCCTAGCTGCCGATTGGAATCTTTCGCCTTGGTGGGTACTGGATTTCCAGCGCGTTGGAGGCTACGAGTGGATGTTAACGGGAGTCGCTTGGATTATGGATTTGAATCTTCTACCGAAGCTGGCATGAAGTATTCCTGGACATGGCGCCCAACGAGGTAAAAGTAGCGCTACATTGCTAAAATGGCCATTTATTGTGTGCACACTTAAGCTAATCTAAAACCAATGCATTGGTATTTGGGGGGACCTTTTTTTTTGCCTCGTTTTCACTTGGATGAACTTTGCGTTTCGTATTCGGATTACGGTTGATGGACTATTCGTTTGGTTGATTACATTTGATGAACTATTTGTTCGATTGACTGATCATGCAATCTGTTGATACGGTAAAGAATGGAACTGATGTGGCGGGAACTTTACAAACTGCCGAAGCTGCACGTACTGACATTGTTAGTGGCGTCGCTAGTGGTGGCGTTTCTAAAAAACAGACTCAAAAGCGTGTTGTCAAACTTACCCCTCGAGGATATGCGGCGAAATTGGAAACATTACAAGCTGATAGAAAGGCTAAATTAAATAAAGCTGCTTCAGTAAGAAAGGCAATGCATATCTCAATGGTCAATAACAACAAAATGCAAGTTGAAAATGCTCTTAAAAATTTGACAGACGTGTGTGCTGATGTAAACGCTGTGCATGAGTCATTGTTGAATTTATTGCCATGTGATGTCAAAGAAAAACATGAAACGTGGTTCAAAGCAAAAATGTTGTTTAATAATGAGTCAATACGTGATGCAAGGTTGTGGGTTTCATGTAATAATGATGAAGGTATTGAACAAACTGACATTGTTTCTCATCATGTACGACCATCTGATACTTTTGAGAAATTAAGTTTGCCCACTGTTGCACCTAATGTTATACAACAGAGTGCTGATGATGAAATCAATCCAGATGATAGCATCTCAAATGTTGGTAGCCAGTGCTCAGGTCATAGGAGTCACAGGAGTGGTATGAGCAAATTGAGTACCACTTCCTCTCTCAGGAAACAAGCGGAGGCAGAGAGAGCTGCGCTATTAACTCGTGCATCATCATTAAAGGAAAGGCATGCACTGGAGGAAAGGGAGCAACAGTTGAGAAGAAGAAGAGAAGAACTTGACCTTGAAACTGAATTGGCTGCATCAGCTGCTAAGTTAAACATACTACATGCCCCAGAAGCGAGAAGCTGTTCTCGGGCACCATCGGATGGTATGAACTCATACTTGGCAAAGGCGAGACCAAAACAGTCCATTGTGCTAGATCCAACAGCAAGGGAATTCAATCCAGAATCAACTAAGATAATGCAACAGACCAGTTTGCTACTCAATTATCCACCTGTGGCAGATGAACGGAGAAAGGCAACCGAACAGTGGTGTGAAGTTGCCTCTAAGCAGTGGAATAAACCCATGGACCTAAGGAAAAGTGGATGGACCACTACCATGCAGCCAGCCAGCCAAACGCCACTGCCATGGGAGAAACCACAATTGTCACAAAAGGGATGGAAACCAGAAATGGAACAGGGCTTCGAGGCAGCATCCAAACAATGGCATAATTTACAGAGACCACAGCAAACTACCAATGTTCTGAGATCATTACAACCAACTTGTCTGTCAACCGTGGATAAGGTGCATCCACCATCTTACCCTCCACAAGGAGGCAGACACACACCTACTGATCTCCTCAACGTAATACATCGGCAAACCGAAATCACAGCAACTTTAGTGCAGCAACAGAGTATGTTGACCTTGCCACCTCGAGAAATTCCTGCATTTGGAGGAGACCCATTACAGTATAGGGCATTTATAAAGGCCTTTGAACAAGGAATAGAACGAAAGGCTGAAAAGGCGGACTGCTTGTATTATTTAGAGCAGTTTACAAGAGGACGACCACAAGAGTTAGTGCGCAGCTGTCAGCACATGGCTCCTGATCGAGGCTACATGGTAGCAAGAGAACTCTTGAAGGAACACTTTGGAAATCCATACAAAGTAGCAACTGCCTATATGGAAAGAGCCTTGGCATGGCAAAATATAAAATCTGAGGATGTGGATTCACTCCAAGAATACTCCTTATTTCTCCGTGGATGCTGCAATGTCATGGAGGAGTTGCCATATGTACAAGAACTGAATATGCCAGTGAATATGAGAACCATAATTTCAAAGTTACCCTTTAAGATGAGAGAGCAATGGCGGACTAAAGCACATGACATAATGGAAACGACTGGTGACAGAGCTCATTTCGGCAGTTTGGTTGCATTTATTGACAGACGAGTGAAGATACTTTCTGATCCCTTGTTTGGTGATATTCAAATTTCATCAGGCGTAGGGGGAAAGGACAACATCAAATTCAAGTTACAACCCCGAGAACGAGCCAAGGGAAATGTAGTAGCCACCACAGTCGCCTCTATGGATCCACCTGAGGGTGATCTTGAAGAAACAGCAGATTTAGCTACCATCAAAGAACAACAATGCATTTGCTGTGGGCTCACCCATGCTTTGGAGAAATGCAAGCAATTTCAGAGAAAGGGCCATAAAGAAAAAATGACTCTTTTGAAGGAAAGGGGAGTTTGCTTTGCATGCCTGAGTTTTGGACATCTGAGCCGCCATTGCCACCAGCGTCTGCAGTGTACAGTGTGTGGTCAGCATCACCCTACAGTGCTTCATATTCAAAGGTATCCTACAACCACAGAGCAGGCAAAGGGCCAACCAAGTGAAGAGTTGACCTCGTTGAAAGCATGTAGCCTAACAGGGGCCGGCAAGGAAAGATGCGCTCTATCTATCCTGCCTGTTAAGGTGAAATCAGCAAAGGGGAATAGAGTCATTTACACCTATGCCTTTCTGGATTCAGGTAGCTCTGCTACATTCTGCTCAGAAGATCTAATGCAGAAATTGAATGTTACAGGCAGGAAAACTAAACTCTTGTTACGAACTATGGGCCAAGAGAAAACCGTATCTGCACATTCATTAACTGACTTGGAGATAACTGGCCTGGACAATAACGACTTCCATATGCTTCCAGAGGTGTTTACACAGAAAGAGATGCCAGTGACAGTAGAAGACATGGTAACACCTGGAGACTTGACTAAATGGCCATATCTGTCTGAAGTACACATTCCAAGTATAGATGCAAATGTCGACCTGTTAATTGGCACTAATGCTCCTAAGATAATGGAACCCTGGGAGGTCATTAATAGTTGCGGAAATGGACCTTATGCCATCAAGACTGTTTTGGGATGGGTCATCAATGGTCCAATGGCCAGAGCCAATGGTGATGAAGAATTCGAGCCGAAGCGATCTTCTGTCACAGTAAACAGGATCTCCTTATGCAAGATGGAAAGAATGTTGACGGAGCAGTATAACCACGAATTCAATGACAAAGCCAGTGAGGAAAGGGAACTGTCAAGAGAAGACCACAGGTTCCTGGAAATAGCAGAACAGTCAGCCACATGGCAGGAGGGGAGATACTCCTTGAAATTGCCCTTTAAGAAGGAGGACCTCCTTTTGCCTAACAACTTTGCAATTGCAAGGCAAAGGATGCAAGGTTTAAAGAGAAAGTTCTTGAACAATTCAGACCTTCATCAAGAGTACACAGAATACATGAATAAGATTATCAGTAAAGGTTACGCCGAGCAGTTGACTCCTCAGCAGCTGTCTGGAACAAAGGGCAAGCTGTGGTATATCCCACATCATGCGGTCCGCCATCCAAGAAAGGGCTCACTCCGTGTGGTGTTCGATTGTGGAGCATCCTTTCAAGGAGCTTGTCTAAACACAGAACTTCTACAAGGCCCCAACCTTACTAGCTCACTGCTCGGAGTTCTCACTCGTTTCAGAGAGGAGACTGTGGCATTCATGGGTGATATTCAAGCCATGTTCCACCAGGTGAAGGTTCATGAAGAAGATCGTGATTTCCTTCGCTTTCTCTGGTGGCCCGAAGGAGACATGGCTAAAGACCTGGTGGGATATAGGATGACCGTACACCTATTTGGTGCCACCTCTTCGCCTAGTTGTGCTGCTTATGCCCTGAGGAAGACGGCTGATGATAACAAGTCAGAATATTCATCTGAAGTGCTGCAATCCATTACGCAGAATTTTTATGTCGATGATTATTTAAAGAGTTCAGCCACACCACAGGAGGCTATCCGCATGATTGAAGAACTGACCACATTATGCCTGAAGGGTGGTTTCTGGATGGAAAAATGGATCAGCAACAGCCGTGTTGTTCTACAGAACATTGTCAAAGAAAAAAGGGCTCAGGACCTTAAGGAACTGGACTTGGATCGTGATCAGCTTCCAGTGGAGAGGGCTTTAGGTCTGCAATGGTGTGTTGAGACAGATTCCTTCAAGTTTAGGATTGAAATGAAGCAGCAGCCTCTCACTAGACGTGGCATGCTATCAGTTACCAGTTCTGTGTACGATCCTTTGGGCCTTTTGGCACCAGTCACCCTAGTGGCCAAGATGATGCAACAAGAACTGTGTAGGAGGAAATGCAGTTGGGACGAAGAATTGCCACCTGACCTCTTGCGTCAATGGAAAAGTTGGCTGGAAGAATTGGATCTGTTGGCCACTTTCAATGTGACGAGGTCCATTAAGCCTGTGAACTTTGGTACAATTATGCATGCCCAATTACACCACTTTGCAGATGCTAGTGAAGATGGTTACGGAACGGCAACATACATTCGCATCCTAAACCAGTCTAATGACATTCAAGTGTCCCTTTTGTTGGGTAAGGCCAGAGTGACTCCATTGAAAGCAGTTACTATCCCTCGATTGGAGTTGACTGCAGCCGTTCTTGCTGTCAGAGTGGATCTGATGCTGAAGGCAGAGCTCAAATTCCAACTGGATGACTCAATCTTTTGGACTGACAGCACTGCGGTGTTAAAATACATCAATAATGAGGACAGACGATTCCAAACATTTGTTGCAAATCGAATTTCTACCATTACAGAAGCAACAAGGCCCTCACAGTGGCGGCATGTCCGAACCACAGACAATCCAGCAGATGATGCATCGAGAGGGCTGAAAATGGAAAATTTCTTAAAAAATGACCGGTGGCTAAAGGGCCCAGCATTTCTTCGGAAAACTGACGAGGAATGGCCTAAGATTGCGTTTGACACGGCAGTAGGCTCCAATGATCCAGAAGTTAAACGAGAAGTGACAACAAATGCCATTAATCTAAATGTGCACAATCCAACATACCAGTTCATTGTCTATTTTTCTGATTGGAGACGTTTAAAGACATCTGTTGCCTGGATTCTGAGATTAAAGGCTGTGCTACTGCAACGAATCAGGCGGAAAGGACGGCTAACTGAACCTGTGGCAAGCAATGAGAAGGGAGCTGATCAGTGTTCACCACAGGTCAGGGCCCAAGCAGTCATAACACCCCCTTGTGCCCTGACTGTGGATGAGCTGTTGCAAGCAGAAGTAGCCATCATTCGCTACTGCCAGCAGTTGAGGTTCCAAGAGGAGATTACTGCTTTATCTTCTACCAGATCCAGAGTGAGCCGTCATAGTTCTATCTATAAGTTGGATCCAGTCCTGGAAGATGGGCTCTTGAGAGTTGGAGGAAGATTGAGTAAAGGAGCTATGCCTGAAGAGGCTAAACATCCATTCATTATTTCTAAAGACCAGCATATTTCTGGGCTTATCCTCAAGCATGTGCATAGGGCTTTGGGTCATAGTGGACGCAGTCATACACTGTCTGCTGTTAGAAGGAGGTTTTGGATCACAAATGCCAACTCGGCTGTACGAAAGATCATTTCTGAATGTAGCTTCTGTCGTCGCTATAATGGCAGAGCTATTGATCAGAAGATGGCAGATCTTCCTAGAGTAAGAATCATTCCTGACCTGCCACCATTCACTAATTCAGGAGTGGATTACTTTGGTCCCATCGAAATAAAAAGAGGAAGAGCAACCTGCAAACGTTACGGAGTGATATTTACTTGTCTAACTAGCAGAGCTGTGCATTTAGAGGTGGCAGTGTCACTGGAAACTGATGCTTGTATCAATGCCTTACGCCGCTTTATTAGTAGGAGAGGACAAGTTGTAACTCTGATATCTGACAATGGCACCAACTTTTGTGGAGCAGAAAGAGAATTGAAGCTGGCCGTTGCTGCCTTAAACCATGCCCAAGTTCAAAGGAACCTTTCTCAAGTTGGAATTAATTGGAGCTTCAATCCACCATCAGCCTCGCACCATGGAGGTGTATGGGAACGAATGATCAGACTGATTCGAAAGGTTCTGAGTTCTGTTCTGCGCCAGCAGACTCTGGACGAGGATGGATTACATACAGTGCTTTGTGAAGTGGAGGCCATTTTAAATGACCGTCCAGTCACTCAGCTCTCAGATGATCCCTGTGACCTGGAGCCACTCACTCCTAATCATCTTCTGTTGTTAAAGGGGAAACCAGCGCTACCACCTGGAGTGTTTGGACCTCACGATCAGTACGTGAAAAGACGATGGAGGCAGGTTCAGTACGTTGCCGACATCTTCTGGAAACGATGGGTACGAGAGTACTTACCCCTGCTTCAAGAGAGACAAAAGTGGAATCAGAAGAAAAGGAATCTGACCATCGGAGATATTGTGGTGGTGATGGATGCAGCAGCGCCTCGAGGTTCATGGCCTTTGGGCAGAGTTCTGGGGGTTTTTCCAGACAAATGGGGTCATGTGCGCTCTGTGAAATTGCAAACCAAATCTAACATAATTGAGAGGCCTATTACAAAACTGTGTTTGGTACATGAAGTGCAGTAATATTTGTTTTTTGTTTCGTTTTGCTTTGTTTTGTGAATTGTTATGTTTGCTTACCATAACAATTAGGGGCCGGCGTGTAGCAGCCAATTTGCTACTGCCAAGGTGTAATGTTTGAACCTGTACACTGGGTGTCACTGAAGGTCAGGTATAAAGGTAGGAGCATTGCTGTTGATGTTAGGTGTTGACCCGGAAGGGCAAATGGCTTTTGACCGTTACCTGTCTGTGGTATAGCAGCCTGATTATAATGGCTAGCGTTTTTATGAAATAAAACAAAACCACACTTTCGCATAGAAAATGCCGCTGTGGACTTCGTTATTAACGCGTCAGCCAGGTCATTCCTGGGTCACACAATAGCTCAAGGTGAGCTCCTATAACAATACGTATGAGACGCTCCCACGCACCTCCGTGATGTGAGCCGTATGGTGGGTTGAAGGTCCATTTGATTCCCTTCTCGTGCATTGCGTTCTGTATCTTACTGAGGTTCATGTGAGTAAGGGCTTCCCTGAGCTCCCTTTCGGCTCCCACAAAGTTGGTTCCGTTATCACTGAGGATCTCCTTGACCTGGCCACGTCTACAAACGAATCTGCGGATGACTGAAATGCAGGAATCTGTGTCTAGGGTGTAGGACATCTCCAAGTGTATGGCTCTGCTGACAAGACAGGTAAATAATGCTCCGTATCTCTTCACTTTGCCACGACTTGACTTCAATAGGTCCGAAGTAGTCCAGGCCTGTGTGAGTGAATGGGGGTAAGTCTGGGGTTATTCTTACAGAGGGCAGGTCTGCCATTTTCTGGTTGATGGCTCTGCTATGCCACCTTCTGCAAAGTATGCAGTCGTCCGTTATTCTCCTTGCAGCAGCATTTGCTTTAGGGATCCAGTATTTGGTTCGTAGTTCTGAGAGCATTTGATTTTTTCCACAGTGTCTGGCTGAGTTGTGGACATAACTCAGAAGTATTCTTGATAAGTGGTGGTCATGAGGCAGAATGGCTGGATGTTTGACTTCTTCCGGCATGGCCAGCCTACTCAGTCTGCCACCCACTCTTAAAATTCCTTCTTGGAGAACAGGGTCTAGCTTATAGAGCTTACTGTCTCTCTTCACAGTTTGGCCCTTCTGTAGCGCACACACTTCATCTCTGAAGGATTGATGTTGAACATGGGCTAAAAGTGACATTTCAGCATCTTTGAGCTCTTGGACTGAGAGCTGTTGGTCTGCAGGATCTGGTCTTACTGACATTTTCAATGAGACGCTGGTCTGGCTCTTCATCCTCAGATGTTTCTTGAACTTTAGAAGCCAAGCTGTAGCTCTGATCAGTTTTGGCCATGATGAAAAGTGCTCTATGAACCAGGTAAGGGGGCTCTGCTGCTGGACTGTTGTGGCAAGAGTCACGGCAGTTTTCTTTACCTCAGTGTCATTCTCAGAGAGTTCCAGAGGTTCAGTCGGGAGTTTTGGCCAAGCACTTTCAGATTGGGTCAGGAAGTCAGGGCCTTTGATCCAATTTGTAGCTGCCAGTAAGGTCTCAGCTCGCATCCCTCTGGATGCCTTGTCTGCTGGGTTCAAGGCAGTTCGTATGTGACGCCATTGAGATTTCTCTGTCAGATTGCGAATGAGTGTCACTCTGTTTGCCACGTATGTTTTAAATCTCTGTGTGTCACTCATGATGTATTTCAGAACCGAAGTGCTATCAGTCCAGAATACAGAGTCTGACATCCTGAGCTCTAGCTCATTCCTCAGCATTCTGTCCATCCGAGCAGCCAACACTGCTGATGCAAGTTCCAATCGGGGTATTGTGATCACCTTCAATGGAGCCACTCTTGCTTTCCCCATCAGAAAGGCAATCTCCGGAGGCCTACCTCTACTGGTCAGTCGCAGGTAACTCACTGTCCCGTAGCCGCTCTCACTGGCGTCGCAGAAGTGGTGTAATTGGGCATCTTTGACTTCAAATCCTGCTGGCTTGTAGCATCGTTCAATTTTGAAGCTGGAGAGTACCTCAAGGTCCTTCAGCCATTCCTTCCACTTTGATGCAAGTGCTGTTGGGATATCCTCGTCCCATCCATAATTCAACTTGCAGAGCTCTTGGAGAATCATCTTTCCAGACAGCATGACGGGCGATAAGAATCCCAGGGGATCATAGATGGAGTTCAGCACTGACAGGATTCCCCTTCTGCTATGCGGTTTTTCTTTCAAAGTGATGTTAAAGAAGAACATATCTGACTCGATGTCCCATCTCATGCCGAGAGCACGTTCAGCTGGAAGTTTGTCCTTTTCCAAGTCGATGTTCTTGAGCTCTTTGGCCCATTCCTCGTGAGGTAGTGATGCGAGGACTGAACGGCTGTTGCTGGCCCATTTGGTGAGCTTGAATCCACCAGTTGCGCAAACTGCCTTCAGGTTCTGGACCAGAGTGATGGCTTGCTTTTCATTGGCCACTGATTTTAAACAATCATCTACATAAAAATTATGCAGGATGGTGTTGAGGACTGGAGTGTCAGCCTTGTCTTTGTTATCCTCAGCTGTCTGTCGAAGGGCAAAGTTTGCACAGCTTGGGGATGAAACTGCACCGAACAGATGCACTATCATTCGGTAATCTCTAAGTGGTTGTTCAGTGTCGCCATCTGGCCACCATAAGAATCTCAGAAAGTCCACATCATCTTCCGGAATTTTTACTTGGTGGAACATTCCTTCAATGTCCCCCATCATGGCCACTGATTCCTGTCTGAATCGAAGTAGTACACCCAGCATGGTGTTTGTAAGATCGGGGCCTTGCAATAGCTCAGAGTTCAAGGATGTGCCTTGGAAGGAGGAAGTACAGTCGAAAACCACACGGATAGACCTTTTCTGCTTGTGATAGACCCCGTGATGAGGGATGTACCAGAGTCTTCCATCGTTCCGGTGGAGCTGTTCTTCAGGTACCATCTCAGCATGTCCTTTCTTGAGAACATCGTTCATGAAGCTGACATAGTCCTTCTTAAACATTGAATCTCTTTCCAATTTCTTCTTAAGACCCAGAGCTCTTTGTTCGGCCATCTTCTTATTGTTTGGTAGACAGACATCATCTCTGCGGAATGGCAGTCGCAACTCGTAGTGACCATCTCGTTTCGTCACAGACTCGTTCATGATCTCAAGAAATCTTTTGTCCTCGAAGGAGTGTTCTGATTTCTCTTCGTAGGCCAATTCTGGGAAATCCTGATTGTACTGCTGGACCCAGAGTTCTTCCAGGCGAGCCACTGATATTCGGTTGGATGTGACCAGTGGTCGGCCATGGTGGTCTACAGATGAGCTAATGCCCAGTGGTCCATTTATGATCCATCCTAGGCGTGTTAAGACAGCATATGGCCCCTCGACTTGACTGCTGATCACCCTCAGGGGTTCCAGGGCCTTGGGAACATTCACCCCAATCAACAGACTGACGTCTGCTATGAGGGACTTGAAATGGATGTCGTGTAGATAGGGCCACTGCTTCACATCATCCTCACATGGGATGTTCTCTCTTTTTACAGGAATGGTGCATTGTGTGAAGACCTCGGGAAGCGCGAGGAACTGGTCACCATCGAGGCTGCAGACTTCCAGTCCTGTCACACTGTATGTTTGCACAGCCTTTTCCTGGTTCATGGTTCGTAATAAAATTTCTGTTTTTCTTCCTCTCACCGACAGCTGTTCCATGAGTGCCTCGGTGCAGAATGTTGCAGAACTTCCGGAATCGAGGAAGGCGTAGGTTTGTATGATGTTACTGCCCTTGGATGTTTTTACTTTCACAGGTACGATCGGCAGTTTGTGGTCTATAGTGCCGGCCCCTGTTTGGCCTGTAGATGTCAGGCTCACTAGGACTGACCCTGTACCATTGCTGCCATCTTTCTTGGTCACAGAAGTGACTGTTGCATTCTGCGTAGCACCATCAGGTAGGTTGTTTGTAAAATGCAAGATCGTGGGGTGTTTCTTTGCGCATGAGTCACATGTCAGGCGGTTTTTGCATGTCTTGCTGAGATGCCCTTTAATCAAGCACCCAAAACAAAGCCCATTTCTCTTCAGAAACTCCACCTTTTGGTTGTGGGGAATTTTAGCTATCCGTCTGCAAGATTCCATGGTGTGGTTTCCCTGGCAGTACATGCAAGGTTTTGCAAATGCGTCTTTCTTGTTTGTGTTGGTGTCAGAATTCTGTGTGTTGCCATCTGTAGAAGTTGTGACTGGGGACACTGTGATAGCAAAAGTTTTCTTGCTTCCAGACTTCGTATGGCGTGTGTCTGTTGCCACCTGTCTGGGTTTTGGATTTTTAGTCACATCTTGAATATTGCCAAACACTGGGTCTTGCATGATCCGGACTTCCCTTTCAATGAATTTGACTAGGTCGTGGAACTTGGGTCTCTGCTTAGTCTGCTCCATGTGGTTGCACACAGCAGATCGCCATCTCTCTCGGAGTTTGTATGGAAGTTTTGTTACAGTTTCATGTTGGATGGTAAATCAAGCTCTGACTTGTACTGGAATGTTTGTGCGGTGTTGTTACAGCTTCTCAGATAGAGTGCATAGCTGTTCAGCTCCTCTGCGTCATCTGGACGAGTTGCGGCCCAATCCAAGGCTTTCTGCATGTATGCCGTTGTAATTTTAAATTCGTCACCGAAGTGATGTTTGAGCAGGCGCTTTGCTTCCCTATAACCAGCTGCAGCATTCATATGTAGACAGCTTCTCACGAGTTGCTTAGGCTGCCCTGCCGTAAACTGATCCAGGAAGTACAGTCTGTCTTCAAAACTGTCAGTCTTGTCTTCAATATTGTGTCTGAAAGCTTGCGTGAACAACTGGTATTCTAACGGGTCCCCACTGAAGACAGGAACCTCTTTTTTAGGAAGAGAAGTCTGCGACACTACAGACACAAGCAGGTTTGTCATGTCTGATTGTGCTGATATGTTCATGGGGCTGGATGCACCCCCTGCAGGAGTGATCTGTCCTCCCATCCGTTGGCTGACTTTCTTACTGATAATAGGTCTGGAGGTAACATGTTTGCTTAGTGGGTTTGCTGTTGTCATTGGTATTGTTGTAGTTGTCGTTTTAGTTGTTATTGTTGGTGGTGGTTTGGGTGTTGGTGCTGCTGAAATCTGAAGTGCTCGCATGGTTGTCTGTAGAGGTGTTTTTGGTACAGCTCCTAATTCAGCAAAGTGAGGTGGTAAAAGCACTGAGTCGACTCTGCTGTCTTCAGTTGCCATGGTTTCAGTAGGTTGGGGTTGTTGAGTTTCCAGGTATTCATCCAGGTAAGCATTCATACCATCTTCCTGTTTAAATGTAGGTTCTATTTCCTCGCCAAGTTCAAATGCATTTAGGACCTTTAATTTTGCATCTTTAACAGCCAGGTCTTCTTTTAATTGCAGGGCTTCCATCTTAGCTTGCAAGTCTTGTTTCTCTTTTTGCAAGGTGTGTTTCTCCTTTAGAGTCTTTGCCCTTTCTAGCAATTCTGCTCTATCTGCTGGTAATTCAGCTAGACAGACAAATAGGACCTGGAGGTCTTGGATGTACGTGATGATCGTGAACTACGTCTTGATACCCTTGAGGCACTGTCATTCGGGCCAACTAGTGATTGTGGATCTACGTCGTGTTGTGTTAATCGTAAATCTACGTCATGCTGTGGCAACTGTGGGGCGACTTCATGTTGTGTTAACTGTGGGGCGACTTCATGTTGTGTTAACTGTGGGGCTACTTCATATTGTGCCACCCAAGCGTCTGTGTCAGTAATGAATGTATAGAATTTAGATACCCTGGGTTCGTACCAATCAAGGTTCTCATTCTCTCTCATGTCATCAGACAACAGTGCTTGCACAGACTCATGACACACATTAAAATCATTAAGTATAATCTTAAAACCAAGCAACTCAGTTTTCACAACAGCAACAGCAGCATGTTCATTCATCATTTTTTTCATGTCATTCATTTTGCGAGTGCAATGGCCAAGTTTGCCGCGTTGCACTCAGCGCTTTAAACGAAGGCTCTGGCTCCGGTTGCGTCTCCCATTCAGTAACCGGCACCTGGCCTTCATCAGAAATGGTCATGTCGGAGTTAGTGGGCTCCGTGTGGGCCTCCATCTCAGACATATCAACAGCGTAGGCCTCTATAAAATCAAGTGCGTCTTCTTACACAGTCCAAGCACGTCGAAATTTAAAGGTTCAAGTATTACACGCGCATTCAAAGCTCCTCAGCATGCGTCAAAACAGTAACCCGAGCTGGGATATTTCGATTTTAATATTTCCACAAAGCGTCAGACTGTCACAAAAAGCAGTTCATTATACTGTCCATAATTTTACCAAACGAAAAAAAGTGTTCAAGGCAAAGAAAACAAATCACGGTCTCAGTAATCCAGGTTTCAAATCTTGAACAGAAGTGCGATCCGTGGCACTAATGCAGGCCTCGCCTATTGTCCTTCCAAACAGCTCCAAACAAAGTCTCTCGTAAAAAAGTGACTGAGCTCACCTGGTCTGTCGATCAAATAATAGGCCTATTCCAGGTTACTCACGACCCTGAGACGATGTAGGATAATCCACAGAAAGTCTTCCAGTAATCCAAATAAGAAGTGAATCTTTGTCCATCCACATCCGAAGTTTGAAGCAGTCTTTTAACTTATCTAGGGGCAGCTTTGCAGCTGCCTCTTCTGAGCGGATAAAACTTCGTCCAACGCGCGTTGTAGAAAAATAAAGTCTATTTATTTGTTCACATTCAAACCCAACAAAAGGTTTCATTAACTCAAAGTATACAAACAAAAAGGGCTCTATTTCGGAGGTTTCCACAAACACGGTTAAAAGACTGTTTGCCTCTTCCGCTCCCAGCTGGCCACCTGAGCGAGGCGTTTTTTATGAAACGTCATTCCAAATCCAATTAGACACGTCACACAGTAGGCCAAACAGAGCAGACCAAGCAAGACAGTCCAACAACAAAATAAATAATCCATAATTACCAGATCAAACTTTATAAACATAAATACCATCATTCCATAACCAAAATATACAAATAATAAGTCAAAAAGTTTATCAAACACAAAATAGGCAAAATGGCTCCAACACAACCTGTTTCATTGATCAAAGTACCTGGAAGCTGCTTTTTAATCCAATAACCCAGAATTATATCAGCTCTCACCTGGAAAGTTCATGAATCCTTACCTGAGAGTTTCCAGTCTGCAGTTTGGACTCTTCAGTCCATCAGAAAGCTGCTTCACTCCTGAATCCTGCAGGTTGTTGTTACTCAGGCCCAGTTCTGTCAGGCTGGAGGACTGGGAGCTGAGAGCTGAGGACAGAGCTGCACAGCTTCTCTCTGAGAGGTTACAGCCACTCAGGCTGAGGAGGGAATGAGATGGAAGGAAATAACTTGATCCATTAAATCAATCAAACTACATTCATATTTGATAAGTGGAAGAATTCTGTTTCCCTGTTTGTTTCTGTTTATTTGTTAAAGACATTAAAGTGTGATGGAAGATGTCTACATGTGCCGTCTTAGCTCAGTAGATGGAGAAACTAAAAGATGTATCTGCTGCTCTTATTGGCTCATCCTGTGATCAGATCAACACAGCAAAGAACACCATGTGAGCAAAGCATCTTCTCACACTAACAGTCAGCTGTTTCTCCAGCACCAAAGTGTTATCTGGCCCAGCTCAGCTGGTTAAACTGAGTTTAACGCTGATTCTGCTGTTTTTCTCCAGTTAATAAGTAAACAATGTATTTATAAGGAAATATATCTGTGTTTGTACTCACACAGCTTTGTTGGAGGCTTTGACCACTGGCAGCAGCCTCAGAAGAGCCTCCTCTGAAGCAGAGTATTTCCTCAGGTCAAACACATCCAGATGTTTTCCTGATGACAGTAAGATGAAGACCAGAGCTGACCACTGAGCAGGAGACAGTTTATCTCTGGAGAGACTTCCTGAACTCAGGGCCTGTTGGATCTCCTCCACCAGAGAACGATCATTCAGTTCATTCAGACAGTGGAACAGATTGATGCTTCTCTCTGCAGACATATTCTCACTGATCTTATACTTGATGTAATCGACTGTTTCCTGATTGGTCTGTGAGCTACTTCCTGTCTGTGTCAGCAGGCCTCGTAGGAGCCTCTGATTGGTCTGCAGGGAAAGACCCAGGAGGAAGCGGAGGAACAGGTCCAGCTGTCCATTTGGACTCTCTAAGGCCTTGTTCACAGCACTCTGGTAGAAGAGAGTCTCTGTCAGTGTTTCAGACTTTTTAGACTTTGATTGTTCCTCCATCAGGTTGAGTCCAGAGTTGATGAAGGTCAGATGCACATGAAGAGCAGCCAGAAACTCCTGAACACTCAGATGGATGAAGCAGAACACCTTCTCCTGGTACAGCCCTCTCTCCTCTCTAAAGATCTGTGTGAACACTCCTGAGTACACCGAGGCTGCTGAGATATCGATGCCACACTCTGTCAGGTCTGATTCATAGAAGATCAGGTTTCCTTTCTGCAGCTGCTCAAAAGCCAGTTTTCCCAGAGACTCAATCATCTTCCTGCTCTCTGGACTCCAGTGTGGATCTGTCTCAGCTCCTCCATCATACTTGAGCTTCTTCACTTTGGCCTGAACCACCAGGAAGTGGATGTACATGTCAGTCAGGGTGCTGGGCAGCTCTGCTCCCTCTCTGGTTCCCAACACATCCTCCAGAACTGTAGCAGTGATCCAGCAGAAAACCGGGATGTGGCACATGATGTGTAGGCTTCGGGATGTCTGGATGTGGGAGATGATCCTGCTGGCCTGCTTCTTATCTCTGAATCTCTTCCTGAAGTACTCCTCCTTCTGTGGGTCAGTGAACCCTCTGACCTCTGTCACCATGTCAACACAGCCAGCAGGGATCTGATTGGCTGCTGCGGGTCGTGTGGTTATCCAGAGGCGAGCAGAGGGAAGCAGCTTCCCCCTGATGAGGTTTGTCAGCAGCACATCCACTGAGGTGGGCTCTGTAGCATCAGTCAGGGGCTCCTTGCTGTGGAAGTCCAGAGGAAGTCGACACTCATCCAGACCATCAAAGATGAACACAACCTGGAACTGTTCAAAGCTGCAGATTCCTGCTGCTTTGGTCTCAGTAAAGAAGTGATGAACAAGTTCCACCAAGCTGAACTTTCTCTCTTTCAGCACATTCAGCTCTCTGAAAGTGAATGGAAACATGAACTGGATGTCCTGGTTGGCTTTGCCTTCAGCCCAGTCCAGAGTGAACTTCTGTGTTAAGACTGTTTTCCCAATGCCAGCCACTCCCTTTGTCATCACTGTTCTGATTGGTTCTTTTCTTCCAGGTGGGCCTTTAAAGATGTCTTCTTGTCTGATGGATGTTTCTGCTCCGCCTGCTTTCCTGGATGCTGCTTCAATCTGTCTGACCTCATGTTCATCATTGACCTCTCCGCTCCCTCCCTCTGTGATGTAGAGCTCTGTGTAGATCTGATTCAGAAGGGTTGGCTTTCCTGCTTTAGCAATCCCCTCAAACACACACTGGAACTTCTTCTTCAGAGCACATTTAACTTTACGTCCACAAACTACAGCAACAAGTTCTGAATGAAGACATGAAATAAAATCAGTAAACAGACATTTCAACCCTGTAAAGAATGAGTATCAGAACATCTGCTGTTCTGTGTGCTGAGGCATCAGTAAATGTGTCATTTATCCAGCAGGTTAAACCTTTAGAGAAATCCTCTTACTGCTCTGCAGACGGTCAGCCAGCTCCTCCTGCTTCATTCTCCTCAGGAAGTGAACTGTGATCTTCACTAATGCCTCTCTGCTGCTCCTCTGCTCTTCATCCTCACCCTCCCTCTGACTCTCTAAGCATTCTGGGTAATCTGGACTCAGAGCCTTCTGCATCTTCTTCAGCTCCTCCTTCACAAAAGTGAGCATGTTGTCCTCCAGCAGCTGGAACAGAAAACTATATGAATGAGCCGATCAGACTGAAACCATGGAGCCAAACATCAGATCCATGTTGGACACACTGACAACCCACTGGTCTACAGAGTGCAGCATGGAGATGGCTGTGAGCAGAACAGATGGGAAAGTAGTTGTTGTACATGTACAGACCATAAATATGGAGTCCAGCTGTGTTTGATGCTGCTGGGCAGACGGACCACTGGGACCCTCTGAGCTCTGCTGGTCCACTCTGTGGAGGAATCATGAAGAATGAGCTCACATTGTGTCTGTCCACACAGGGAGCAACACAAGGTGAAGGTGCATGAAGGGATGTGTGGATGTGAGCAGTGGGTCAGAGGACTCCCTGTAGTGGGAAAGCTTTACTGGTCCTGCTGATCCCACTGAGAACCAACAGCTCAGTCTGCAGCTGCTTGGAGCTTTCAGCTCACTTTGGTTGGGTCCCAGCAGCTCTCACCAACCCCTTCAGAAAGCTTTCCCTCCCTGCTGAAGTGCCCTGGAGCAAGGCAGTCAGAGCTAGGGGTGGGCGATATGTATCGTTTGCGAAATTATTGTGAATGCTGTTTTGACGATGAGTAATATATAGATATATATATATTTTTTTTTCAATCGCTATAAATCAATAAAGTGCGGCGCCAGTGGGCCTCTGCCCTTACCACGGCGCCGCGCCACGCCGCAAGCCTTAAAAAAGTAGCCCTACTGTGACTGTTTTCGCTCAGAACATTTGCAAAAAAATGGTGAATGAGATAAAGATATTGGGAGAAGCTAAAATAGCTAGAGGAGTAATTTATGGAATACCGGTGGATGAAGATCTTGAAAAGTTAAAACGTAGTATTAGTGGAAATGAGATAAGCAACATTAAAAGATTGATGAGAACAGTGGAAGGAAAGAGAGTGGAAAGCCTGTCAGTGATGTTAGAATTTCAAGGAGAAGTTCTTCCAGAAAAGATAAGAGTTGGATGTATGGTCTTTCCTGTTAGGACATACAATTCTCCTCCGCTAAGATGTTATAAATGTCAGAGATATGGACATGTAGCAGCAGCATGCAAGGGGAAACAAAGATGTCCAAAGTGTGGAGGGGAGCATGGATATGAGGAGTGTAAAAGTGAAAAGGATATTTGCTGTAACTGTGGAGGGCAACACAGGGTGACTTATGGAGGATGCGAAGTTAGAAGAAAAGCAGTGGAAATAGAACAAGTTAAAGTCACTCAAAATATAAGCTATGCAGAAGCTGCAAAGAGAATGAAGAAGCCAAGACAGGTGTCAGGGGAAACAATTATAAATACAACATCAGAACAAAGACAGATGAGAACAGATACAGTGATGACAGCTGAGATGAATACAACAGCAGAACAAAGACAGATAAGAACAGATACAGGATTGACAGCTGAGAAGATTATGTTGTTCATTGCATATGTAATTAACTGTACAGAGCAAGTAAAATATAAAACAGAAAAAATCAAAATAATAGTGAAAGGAGCAGAGAAATTCTTTGGGATAAAGGACATATCTTGGGAGCACATAAATAAAAAGTTGGGGGGAGAAGGGAAGACAGGAGGACAGGAAGATAGAATATAATGTTCATCCTGCAGTGGAATGCCAGGAGTTTAATTGCTAATGGACAGGAGTTTAAGGGATTTATTAAAGAATTTAAAAAAGAGTTGGATATTATATGTATTCAGGAAACTTGGCTTAAACCAAGTTTAGATTTTGTTATTAAAGGATATGAAAGTGTGAGAAGAGATAGAGAGGGAGGGTCTGGAGGAGGATGTATAATATTTATAAAAAATGGAGTTCAATTTAGAGTAGTAGCTAAAGGAAAAGAATTAGAATATATTATTATTGAAATTTGGACAATAAATGGGAACATTAAAATAATAAATTTTTATAATCCATGTAAAAAACTATCTTTAGAGGTAATGGAGGAATTTGGGAAGTATTTAGAGGGTAAAGTGATTTGGTGTGGGGACTTTAATGGGCATAACTCATTATGGGGTAGTTATAATGATCATAATGGGGAAGTAATTGAAGAAATAATGGATGTTAAAAATTTGGTAGTATTAAATGATGGGAGTGGAACAAGAATTAATTTTAGAAATAATACAGAGTCAGCCATTGATTTGACAATAGTGTCAAATTCTTTAGCAGGTAAAAGTTTATGGAAAGTACTTAATGAAACAACTATAGGAAGTGATCATTACCCTATTATGATAGAAGTTAAAATGCATATAGAGAAATATTGTATAAATGAGATGAAAAAATGGTGTTTTAGATCTGCAAATTGGAAAATTTTTAGGAATAATAGTGAATTAAAAATACGAAAAGTGGATGTAAATAGTAGTATTGAGGATTTGAATTTTAATATATGTAATGCTATAGTAGAAGCGGCTCATCAAACTATAAGGATAAAAGGAGGGAAAAAGGAAAGGAAGTTGGTACCATGGTGGACAATGGAATGTACTGCAGCTATTAAGAAACGAAATAAAGCCTTTAAAGTATTAAAGAAAAATCATAACCCTCAGAATTTGAATGAATACAAAAAATTACAGGCGATGGTAAGAAGAATTGTTAAAAATGTAAAAAGAGATTATTGGAAGAGTTTTTGTAACTCAATAGGGAGGGAGACAGAAATATCTAAGGTATGGACAATGATTAAAAGAATGAAAGGAATTAAAAGAGTGACTGGATATCCAGTATTAAATAATGGAGAAATAGCAGCAGTGACAGATAAAGATAAGGCAGAGATGTTAGCAAAAGTGTTTGTTAAAATTCATAGTTCTGAAAATATCAGTGTAGACGGGAAAAAAGGGAGAGAAAAAACAATTCTGGAAAATAAGGAGCTATTGGAAAAAATGGTAGAATCGGATGATGTATTGAATATGGCATTTACAATAATGGAATTAAATAGGGCACTTAAAAAATGTAAATTAACAGCACCAGGGAAAGATCAGATTTGTTATTTAATGGTAAGTAATTTAAGTGAATTTTCTAAAAACATATTATTGGAATTGTATAATCGAATTTGGGAGGAGGGAGAAATACCAAAAAGTTGGAAAGAAGCTGTGGTTATACCAATTAGAAAGCCAGGGAAAGATGAATCAAAACCAGAAAATTATAGACCAATAGCGTTAACATCCAATATATGTAAAATAATGGAGAGAATGATAAATGAAAGATTGATATATTATATAGAAAGTAAAGGACTTATAACAGAGGTTCAAAGTGGATTTAGAAAAGGGAGGAGTACAATGGATCCAATAATAGGTTTAGAGCATGAAATTAGGAAGGCTCAAGTAAATAAAGAGAGTGTAGTAGCAGTATTTTTTGATATTGAAAGAGCGTATGATATGATGTGGAGGGAAGGGTTATTAGTTAAAATTAGAAGAATGGGTATAAGTGGTAACATGTTTAAATGGATTAAAACATTTTTAGAAGAAAGAAAAATACAAGTGAGAATAGGGAAGGAATATTCTGAAAATTTTAATATAGAAAATGGGACACCACAAGGAAGCATAGTAAGTCCAGTATTATTTTCTGTGATAGTAAATGATATGTTTAAGGAATCAGAAGGAGGAATGGGTTGTTCACTGTTTGCTGATGATGGAGCAATGTGGAAAAGAGGAAGGAATTTAAAATTTATTGTAAAGAAGCTACAGGAAGCAATTTCAATGGTGGAAAAGTGGTCATATAAATGGGGATTTAGGTTTTCTGTGGAAAAAACTAAAATAATGTTTTTTACAAGGAAAAGAGTGGATGGAGAAATTAAGTTGAAAATATATGGGCAGGAATTGGAAAGAGTTAAGCAATTTAAATTTCTTGGGTTATGGTTGGATGAAAGAATGACTTGGGGTGTACACATTAAGAAAATAATAGATAAATGTAGGAAGGTTTTGAATATAATGAGATGTTTAGTTGGTACTGAGTGGGGGGCTGATAGAAGGTCATTGAAAGCTATTTATACAGGTTTAATTAGGTCAGTATTGGATTATGGGAGTATAGTGTATAATTCAGCTGCAGATACAAATCTAAAAAAGTTAAATACTATACAATATCAGGCTTTAAGAATATGTACAGGGGCCTTTAAAACATCTCCTATAGCAGCAATACAGGTGGAAATGGGTGAAATGCCTCTAAAAATGAGAAGGGAACAATTATCCTTAAACTACTGGTCAAAATTACAAGGTCAGAAAAAAGATAATCCAACAGTAAAAGTGTTAGAAACAGGGTGGGAAAAAGGAAAAATTAAAAGTTATGGAACAATAGTAAATGCTAAAAGTAGGGAAAAATATTTAGATAAAATAGATATAAGTCAAACGATTCCATTACATACAGTTCCACCATGGATAATACCTGAAGCAAAAGTAGATTTATCATTATTAGAAAAGAAGAATAGAAATAATTTTAGTTTGAATAAATATGTTGTACAGGAACATATAAATCAATATTATAATTATGTAAATATATATACTGATGCATCCAAAACTTTAGATGATAGGATAGGGATAGGTATGATTGTACCGCAATTTAAAATTAAAGTGGGGAAAAGGGTAAGTGATGGAGTGTCAGTATATACTGGAGAAATGATTGCGGTACTTTTAGCAGTTCAATGGATAGAAGAGGTTAAACCATTAAAGTCAATTATATGTTCAGATTCAAGTTCTTCATTAGTTAGTATTCAAAATAGTAAGTCAGAAAGTAGACCAGATGTATTAATAGAAATAGAACAAACACTATATAGAATTAATATGATGGGGCTTATAGTTCATTTTATATGGGTACCAGCGCATTATGGAGTTGAGGGAAATGAAATGGCAGATAGAATGGCAAAACAGAGTGTAAAAAGAGTAATGATTGATATTAATGTAAGAATGAGTGTAAAAGAGGTAAAGGGTATTATAAAACAAAAAATGGAAGAGAGATGGCAAAAGTTATGGGAGGAAGAAAGAAAAGGACGTTGGTTGTTTAAAATACAAAGGAAAATAGGGAAAATGAGAAGAACAGAAAGAAGTAGGAGAGAGGAGATCATTATAACAAGACTTAGAATTGGACATAATGGATTAAATAAAAACTTATATATGATAGGAAAACATCAATCAGGGAAATGTGAGTGTGGGGAAGATGAGACAATAGAACATGTTATGATATATTGTAGGAATTATCAGGTTCAGAGAAATAATTTAATTAGAAAGCTTAGTAGGATGAAAATGAAATTAGATATAGTAGATTTATTGCAAAAAGAATCAGGAAACAGATGTTATCAGGAAATTTTTTATTATTTAAAACGGTGTAGGTTATATAATAGAATATAGTATAGATAAAGTATATAAAT
Organism: Odontesthes bonariensis; assembly: GCF_027942865.1. Taxonomy (NCBI): domain Eukaryota; kingdom Metazoa; phylum Chordata; class Actinopteri; order Atheriniformes; family Atherinopsidae; genus Odontesthes; species Odontesthes bonariensis. The sequence continues at coordinate 7,725,959 of NC_134516.1, forward strand.
GAGGGTATATGAGTAGGGAGTATGTAAAAGTGTAGGCATAAATAGATATATGGGTGTATAGATGAGTGTTGACGAATAGGTATATATATAGGTGTGTGAATATATATGTATATATATATATATATATATATATATATATATATATATAAATATATATTGAACGGGTATATATTAATATAGGGATATAGATAAATGTCATGTGATCCACACTCCATATCAGTAGGTGGCGGTAATGCTACTAAAAGTTGTTTGCCAACCGCCAATATAAAATCCGAAAGAGAGAGAGAGAGACTGTTTTCGCGCGAATAGTCTTGGGCCACACCCGCCACGCCGGCCTGCAACGCACGCAGTAGGAGAAAATGCAAGCAGAGGAAGCAACAGCATCCGACCCTGAAGCTGCTGGGTCGTCCCCCACTTCAGGGTCAGATGATTTAGTGCTAAGACGGGGGTCTACCTCTCTAGTCTGGAGATGGTTTGGGTTCTAAAAAAAAAAAAAAAGACGTTGTTCAGGACAATGTAATCTGCAAAATATGCCGAAAATCCGTTACAGTCAAACAAAGCTCAACAACGAATCTCTTCCACCACCTGCGCTACAACCACAGTAAGGAATATGAAGAATTTGAAAAACTCAGAGACTCTCAACAAAAAACAATTACCAGTAGGCCTAAACCACAAGGTTCCCAACAAACGCTGGCAGAATCATTCGGCAAAAGGGTACCGTATGAGAGGAAGAGTAAGCTATGGCAGGACATAATCGATGCGGTGACCAAATTCATTGCACGAGAGATGCTTCCGATACAGTTGGTGGAGTCCGATAGCTTCAAAGAGCTAGTGGACGTCCTAGAGCCACGCTACACTGTGCCCAGCCGGCATCACTTAATATGTTTCTTTTAGATGTGTGGATTCATGTTTACAATAATTTTATTTATTTTTGTTGAAGTTGTTTAAAGTGATAGTTCGGAGTAGATTCACCCTAGGGTCATTTGAACCGTGACATCCAGCCAAGTTTTTCCGATCTTGGCTGAACATCAGCTGAGTTACTGAGTTATCCCGAATAGCTTAGTACAAGCGCTAATGGAACCTGGCAGTAACTTAAATTACCACACTAAAATCCCATGCCATGACACCAAACTTCTACAGCAGTACAAATATGGTATGTACTCACAAAACGATGCATTTGGAAGTTTGTACATAGTCCAGGAGTTTATTATTATCAACACAAGCCTGATAGCTTGTCTGCTGCTAAAGCTGCGTCGACGTCACTTCCTTGATCTGGGAGCTTCAAAGTAAGATGAGGGTTGATCTACTACTGTAGACAACAAAGCAAGGCTGCTCAATTTCTCCATTGATAAAATAAATTCACAACTCTACAACATAAAAATTCATAAAAATGAATGTAGAATATAGCATATACTTTGTTGTCTACAGTAGTAGATCAACCCTCATCTTACTTTGAAGCTCCCAGATCAAGAAGTGACGTCGACGCAGCTTTAGCAGCAGAGAAGCTATCAGGCTTGTGTTGATAATAATAAACTCCTGGACTATGTACAAACTTCCAAATGCATCGTTTTGTGAGTACAGACCATATTTGTACTACTGTAGAAGTTTGGTCTCATGGCATGTGATTTTAGTGTGGTAATTTTGGAGATACTGCCAAGGTCCGTTAGCGCTTGTACGAAGCTATTCGGGATAACTCAGTAACTCAGCTGATGTTCAGCCAATATCGAAAAAACTTCGGGTGGGCTACTTGGCTGGATGTCACGGTTCAAATGACCCCAGGGTGAATCTACTCCGAACTATCACTTTAAGAGAATAAATGTCCTTTCCTTAAATACTTGTGTCACTGCAATTATTCTTTTAGTAATTTTATTGTGATCTTAATGCAAGTTTTAATTTTTAATTATTTGTTTAAATATATCGTCAAAATATTGTTATCGTGAAAATCCTAAAAAATATCGAGATATTTTTTTTTGCCAATATCGCCCACCCCTAGTCAGAGCCAGTGTGTGCTGGGATCAGACTGGTTGTACTGGGCAGCTCCCAGTGTGAAGTACTCAGACCATGACTGTTCAACATCATCTGATGATGGTTTCCCAAAGACGGGAGGCAAACTTTCATTGCAGCTTCCAAAGCTGTGTTCAGTTAACTGGAAGAAGCAGAGTTCCTGTCTGTTTACCCAGTTTCATTTCAGCCTCTCAGGACAAACTTTAGTTCTGTTGCTCACTAATCTGAACTTGTCAAAGCTTTAAGCAGCTAACCAGCACCCTGCTGACTGTTCCTCTGCTGAACCTGGAACACATCACACCTCCATCAGCTCCATGTGGTTCAGACGTTCAGCTTTTTAATTCTAAATAAATCTGTCTGTCCTCCTCCATCCAGCAGCACCGGCCCCCTGAGTGGAAGCTCCTGCCTCCACTGTGTTAGAGCCAAAGCACAAAGGCGCCCCCTGCTGGACCAGCTGCTGTTCTGCAGACACTCAGAAACACCTCCAACATCATTCTTTCCTCTCTGACTGCTGTGTTGGTGGAAAACATCCAACACACACCGCTTCACATATGAACATAGAAATGGATGTGAAGCAGAGCTGAGCTCACATTAAACACATGTTGGAGTAAAAACTGTTCAAACTGACTCTGCTGCATTTTACTCTGTTACAGCATTTACACTCAGCTCACCTCTGAGGGGATGGATGTTGGTCTGATTTGAAGTTAACAGGACGACCCATCGACCGGTCACTCTTAAAGGACACACAGCTGGGTTCTGGTCCAGGTCCAGCTCCAGGTCCAGGTCTGCGTCTCTGATGGATCCTGACAGAGAAACACTTGTTTCATTCAAACTAAAGTATCAGTGATAGTGTTTGAGTCTGCAGTGAACAGAGACACACTTAAAAGAATAAGCGGCTTGCCGCAGTCTCTGGTGGACGAATAGCCGAAGCACCAACCCTCAGGTTACGAGACTACCAGCGGCGAGCCAAATTTGACCTGCTATCCAGTTGAGTTTTAGAGAAGATAGAACGAACAGATTGCGTGATAACGTGGGGGTCTTATACTGGGGCGTGCACCCTACGTCATCACATGGTCACAAGTGACTTTGTTGGTATAATAACTCGACCTGCACATATATGAGATGGAGATATCCAGTGCTGAAAGCACCGCCCTCTGGCTGTCAGGAAGAATGAAATAGAACATCCAACACACACCGCTTCACATATGAACATAGAAATGGATGAAGCAGAGCTGAGCTCACATTAAACACATGTTGGAGTAAAAACTGTTCAAACTGACTCTGCTGCATTTTACTCTGTTACAACATTTACACTCAGCTCACCTCTGAGGGGACGGATGTTGGTCTGATTTGAAGGTAATAGGAAGATACATCGACTGGTCACTCTTCATGGACACACAGCTGGGTCCAGGTCCAGGTCCAGGTCTGAGGATCCTGACAGAAAAACACTTGTTTTCTTCAAACTAAAGTATCAGTGATAGTGTTTGAGTCTGCAGTGAGACGGCCTGTCAGAGAGTCAGTGTGGCTGCTGTGGAACAATGTTACAGCTCCCCCTGGTGGCAGCTCTGTGATCTTACTGAGCTCAATGCTGATTAACACACACACTCTGAAGCTTTTAACCCTCAGATTCAGACCAATCACCAGCGACCCTCAGCTGCTTCCTGCACAGCTTCCTGCTGTATAGAAGTGGCTGCACATGTGACGTCCTGTTGGAAAACAGATTCTTCACACTGGTACCAGCCAGAGCAACTAAAGCCCAGCTGAAAGACTCTGTACCTGTGGACTTCAGAGGAGACTGACTGCTCTGTAACACACAGCATGAACAGGAATGTTAGAGCTCCCCTTGTGGCAGCTCTGCCACTCTGCAGGCAGACGTCAGCAGGTGTGTGAAACTGGAAGCTGGATGTAATTTCACCTGAGAGAAAACAGGAAGACTTCAGCTCTGAGCTTTCAGTCTGCTTCTCTAACTCAGTCTTTACTGTTTGTGTGATCAGATTCATTCTGCTCTTTCAGAGACAAACTACAGCTGCACCACACGGGAAAACACTGACTCTGGAAGATTTCATTTCTCTGGAATATAAAGAGTCAGATTAAAAAATGACGTCATTAAACACAACGTGTGAGAACATAATATTTCTGCATCAGCCGCCCTGTTCACTGCATAATCAGCATGTTGTAAAAAAGCCACATCAGTGGACAGATATTCAGTAATATTCTCCCTTTGTTTTAATAAAGAGCTGCAGGACTGAACTAAAACATCACATCACACACATGATGCAGCTCATTAGTTCATCAGAGACATCAACAAGTCTCAAGTAATTCAGCTGGAAACTGGTTATCATCTGAAACATGATGCAGCCTCCACTGAATACTGACAGCTACTCACTGCTGGGCTGATGGAACATCATGATGGAAATCAATGAAGAAATCCTTCGACCGGTCGCTCTTAAAGGACACACAGCTGGGTTCTGGTTCTGGTTTCAGTGTCTGATGGATCCTGATAGAAAAACATTTCAGCTCAATGATGTCAAAGCTGAATGAATTGTAAGTTAAATATCTTCATCATGTATTTTACTTTTTGTCAGATGAAAAGATTCTTTTGAAATTAATCAAATCTTCCTTTGACCGGTCGCTCTTAAAGGACACACAGCTGGGTTCTGGTCCAGGTTCAGGTTCAGGTTCTGGTTCAGGTTTTGGTTCTGGTTCTGGTTCAGGTTCAGGTTCAGGTTCAGGTTCTGGTTCAGGTTTTGGTTCTGGTTCTGGTTCAGGTTCAGGTTCAGGTTCAGGTTCAGGTTCAGGTCTCTGGTGGATCCTGATGGGAAAAAAATGCTTTTTCAGCCTGCATGCATGATATACTTAATAACCTCTAAATCAATGACCTGATGTTAACTTACTCTGCTTTCGAGGCCTGTAAGCTGAAAAGTGGGAGATCCTTCTGCAGTTCGCTCTGTGAGGACCCCCTCCTGGATCCAGGTCTCTGTCCCTTCCTGTGAATAAAGGTGGTTTGGTGATGTGAGCGCTGAGCTGGGACATGGAGAAGAGTCATGGACAGTTAGAGATGGTCACCTCACCTCTGAGCTTTGCTCTGGCTCTCATGTTCCCCACACAGAGAGGTTTCAGTGTCCTCACTCTGATCCATGCTGCTGAACTCACATCAGCTCACACACACTTTCTACCTTCTTCTGCAGAGGAAACACAGATCATTCATCTGCACATCAACTCACATCCTCCTCTCCATCATTTATGTAAAAAGATCAGCTGCTCCTCTGATTGGCTCAGATTCTCTGTCCCACACCAGTTTCAGTTGAATCATTATTGTCATTAAATGTGTTTCTCAGCAAAGTGATGCTATAGAATAAAAGAGATATTTTAAATGAATACATGCAATAAAACGTCAAAATTAACCAGAAAACTTTTCAAAACTCCAGTTCCAGTAATTTGACTCTTCATATAGAGAAACTTATATCAGAGACGCCACTAAAACCTGTTTTTCAGGTGATGTTTTCAACAGATTTTCAAAAGCCCAGCGCTGATATGCTTTGACATGTGACTACCAATAAACACTTTTTTTAACTTGAGAGTCCTCCGGCTTGTTGTTGAGCTGCCATTGAAAGAATCGATCTAACAAAAGTATAAAGAAAACTCTCTAAGATACTTGAAAAGGTAACAAGAGAAACAATAATTTTCAGCTAATCTCTAGATAAATGACGTGTTGTTGCAGCTCCAATTCAGCGACACAATAAAGCAGATTTAAAACATGCTGGAATTTAAGTTTGTTTGTGGGATAAAGAGACATTTTTATTTAGTGAAGACAGGAAACTGAACACAGAGAAACAAGGAAAAACTGGCCTGACGTGTACCGACTATCCTGGAACATGGAGGTGGGTTATGATCAAGGTGATGGAATTTAAAAACCTTGAAAAACCTGTCTGACTCACTAAGTTACACAACGAGAAAGCCACACCTCCATCCAGGGTGTTACCTTTAGTCTTTAAGAGATAAACAGCAGAGAGTTTCTGTGTCTGACTTCAGTGGAAGAAACCGCAGTTATCCCCACAAATTAAAACACAATGTGATTTATTTTGTGAATAAAACCATAAATAATATGTTTCTAATCAACAACAATGTAAATGATAATCATGCAGATTTTTCTTCAAAGTTCTTCGAGTGACAAACTGGACCTGAAATAAGAAGTGAACATGTTCCCCAAACATTACAGAGCAGAAACAAACAGGAAGGTTACTGAAGACAAAGTTCAAACTCACAGTTTGTTCAAACCAAGTGTTGGAAGATGACGCTCCGCTCCACAGACACAGGTGAGCTGCTTCCTGGAATCAGTCAGAGCTCTAACCCTGATGGCGGCAGGACAGGTAGGAGGGAGGGCAGGACAGGTAGGAGGGAGGGGCAGGACAGGTAGGAGGGAGGGGCAGGACAGGTAGGAGGGGGGGGCAGGACAAGTAGGAGGGGGGGGCAGGACAGGTAGGAGGGAGGGGCAGGATAGGTAGGAGGGAGGGGCAGGACAGGTAGGAGGGAGGGGCAGGATAGGTAGGAGGGAGGGGCAGGACAGGTAGGAGGGAGGGGCAGGACAGGTAGGAGGGGGGGGCAGGACAGGTAGGAGGGAGGGGGGGCAGGACAGGTAGGAGGACAGGTAGGACAGGTAGGAGGGAGGCAGGACAGATAGGAGGGGAGGCAGGACAGGTAGGGAGGCAGGACAGGTAGGAGGGAGGGGCAGGATAGGTAGGAGGGAGGGGCAGGATAGGTAGGAGGGAGGGGCAGGACAGGTAGGAGGGAGGGGCAGGATAGGTAGGAGGGAGGGGCAGGACAGGTAGGAGGGAGGGGCAGGACAGGTAGGAGGGAGGGGCAGGACAGGTAGGAGGGAGGGGCAGGATAGGTAGGAGGGAGGGGCAGGACAGGTAGGAGGGGGGGGCAGGACAGGTAGGAGGAGGGGCAGGACAGGTAGGAGGGAGGGGCAGGACAGGTAGGAGGGAGGGGCAAGATAGGTAGGAGGGAGGGGCAGGACAGGTAGGAGGGACGGGCAGGACAGGTAGGAGGGACGGGCAGGACATGTAGGAGGGGGGGCAGGACAGGTAGGAGGGAGGGGCAGGACATGTAGGAGGGGGGGGCAGGACATGTAGGGAGGGGCAGGACATGTAGGAGGGAGGCAGGACAGGTAGGAGGGGGGGCAGCACAGGTAGGAGGGGGGGCAGGACAGGTAGGAGGGGGGGCAGGACAGGTAGGAGGGAGGGGCAGGACATGTAGGAGGGGGGGGCAGGACATGTAGGGAGGGGCAGGACATGTAGGAGGGAGGCAGGACAGGTAGGAGGGGGGGCAGGACAGGTAGGAGGGAGGGGCAGGACAGGTAGGAGGGGGGGCAGGACAGGTAGGAGGGAGGGGGGGCAGGACAGGTAGGAGGACAGGTAGGACAGGTAGGAGGGAGGCAGGACAGATAGGAGGGGAGGCAGGACAGGTAGGGAGGCAGGACAGGTAGGAGGGAGGGGCAGGATAGGTAGGAGGGAGGGGCAGGATAGGTAGGAGGGAGGGGCAGGACAGGTAGGAGGGAGGGGCAGGATAGGTAGGAGGGAGGGGCAGGACAGGTAGGAGGGAGGGGCAGGATAGGTAGGAGGGAGGGGCAGGACAGGTAGGAGGGAGGGGCAGGACAGGTAGGAGGGAGGGGCAGGATAGGTAGGAGGGAGGGGCAGGACAGGTAGGAGGGGGGGGCAGGACAGGTAGGAGGAGGGGCAGGACAGGTAGGAGGGAGGGGCAGGACAGGTAGGAGGGAGGGGCAAGATAGGTAGGAGGGAGGGGCAGGACAGGTAGGAGGGACGGGCAGGACAGGTAGGAGGGACGGGCAGGACATGTAGGAGGGGGGGCAGGACAGGTAGGAGGGAGGGGCAGGACATGTAGGAGGGGGGGGCAGGACATGTAGGGAGGGGCAGGACATGTAGGAGGGGGGGCAGCACAGGTAGGAGGGGGGGCAGGACAGGTAGGAGGGGGGGCAGGACAGGTAGGAGGGAGGGGCAGGACATGTAGGAGGGGGGGGCAGGACATGTAGGGAGGGGCAGGACATGTAGGAGGGAGGCAGGACAGGTAGGAGGGGGGGCAGGACAGGTAGGAGGGGGGGCAGGACAGGTAGGAGGGGGGGGCAGAACAGGTAGGAGGGGGGGCAGGACAGGTAGGAGGGGGGGGCAGGACAGGTAGGGAGGCAGGACAGGTAGGAAGGACGGGCAGGATAGGTAGGAGGGAGGGGCAGGACAGGTAGGAGGGAGGGGCAGGACAGGTAGGAGGGAGGGGCAGGACAGGTAGGAGGGGGGGGGCAGGACAGGTAGGAGGAGGGGCAGGACAGGTAGGAGGGAGGGGCAGGATAGGTAGGAGGGAGGGGCAGGACAGGTAGGAGGGGGGGGCAGGACAGGTAGGAGGGACGGGCAGGACATGTAGGAGGGGGGGCAGGACAGGTAGGAGGGAGGGGCAGGACATGTAGGAGGGGGGGGCAGGACATGTAGGGAGGGGCAGGACATGTAGGAGGGAGGCAGGACAGGTAGGAGGGAGGGGCAGGATAGGTAGGAGGGAGGGGCAGGACAGGTAGGAGGGAGGGGGGGCAGGACAGGTAGGAGGAGGGGCAGGACAGGTAGGAGGGAGGGGCAGGATAGGTAGGAGGGAGGGGCAGGACAGGTAGGAGGGGGGGGCAGGACATGTAGGAGGGGGGGCAGGACAGGTAGGAGGGAGGGGCAGGACATGTAGGAGGGGGGGGCAGGACATGTAGGGAGGGGCAGGACATGTAGGAGGGAGGCAGGACAGGTAGGAGGGAGGGGCAGGATAGGTAGGAGGGAGGGGCAGGACAGGTAGGAGGGGGGGGGGGCAGGACAGGTAGGAGGAGGGGCAGGACAGGTAGGAGGGAGGGGCAGGATAGGTAGGAGGGAGGGGCAGGACAGGTAGGAGGGGGGGGGGGCAGGACAGGTAGGAGGGACGGGCAGGACATGTAGGAGGGGGGGCAGGACAGGTAGGAGGGAGGGGCAGGACATGTAGGAGGGGGGGGCAGGACATGTAGGGAGGGGCAGGACATGTAGGAGGGAGGCAGGACAGGTAGGAGGGGGGGCAGGACAGGTAGGAGGGAGGGGCAGGACAGGTAGGAGGGGGGGCAGGACAGGATCAGATTTAATTTTCATCTGAGTTTAACAGCAGCTTGTAACCTGGTTGGGATTTGTTTTAAAATGAATAAACTTCATCAGTCTTACTCTCACTCCTGACTCCTATCAGCCATCATCTGCTTATTTCCTCCATCATGTCCTCACTGAGGAGTTATCTCATATTAGGGAGGGATCCCGATGGAGGTCAAAATGGTAACTGAGCATCTAACAGCCAGTCTGGGACTGGGAGGCATCCTGCTTTGGTATCAGGTAGACTGGTCATGTTGACTCTGAAGCAACAATCAGAGGGAGGGGGGAACATGCTCATTAATATCGCTGATGTAGGAAAGAAAGAGAGCATTTTCTTTCCATCTGAGCAGGACTGAAACAGGTGACCTGGCTGAGCATTCCCATAACAATTCCTTCTTAAGTTTCAAGCTTTAAAAGTGTTCTGACACCTCTGATACTTGTGTTTCTCTGAGTCCACACTGCTTTCACACATAGCATGCCTTATTTATTTCATGATGACTGTGTTTGTGGAGAGTAACACTCGTCCGCGGTGTACGAGCAGTGGGGATAGCTCTGCTGCATCTCCCCTCCTCCCCATTTCAGCTGCACTTTAGCTATCACAGTCAAATTACACAGCATGTTGCACACCCTTGGGTACGTGGGGCTCTTGATCCTGGGCTCGGCATATAATTGACACACACACACATCTGCACAAGTGTAACCGGTATGAAACCTCTGCGTTGTGTTAAGGTTAGAACGAATGGAGACCACACCGCTGCTCTTTCGAAGGTGTTTATTTTCCTTATTTTAGGCGGGACCGTGTCTTTTGTCACAGATGTTGCCCCCCCCATGAAAGAATGTACAGAAACCGAAAAAGAAAACAAAAGTTCCACCTGACTAGTCTTATAAATGTCATAAAAACAATTAAAAACAATACTTTTATGGAATTATACACAAGCCAAATTAACCCTTGTTACACATGTAAACATTCATTTATAAATATAAATGAGTCGCTCTTAATATGCAAAATTATTAGTGGGCTAATTGATGAATGAACATCCTGCCGCTTTTAAAAAAAGAAATCAGAAGGAAACCTGCAGAAGAAAGTCATCTAACAGCTGTCTCTCTGTGTTTATTTGCATTTAGTGGTAACATCGATACATTAAGTATCAAGAGTCAGAGTCTGACAAAAGATGTTGGTTGTTCTCAGTCAGCCAACAGTAAAACGAAAAGAAACATGACTGAAAGGAGAAAATTAACAACAAAAGAAAAGAAATAAACAAATTCACTGAAACAGGAGTCAATGTTTGTGACCAAACTGTAAGAAACCAGCTGGAAAAAGCCAAACATGGACCGTCACTGACGCCTAAACCAGGGATGTCAAACTCTGGCCCTCGAGGGAACACTTTTTTGGACACTTTTTTCATTCCATCGATCAAAAGGAGGTTTGATGATGCTGAGCTAATTTTTCAGGATGATAACACATCACAGAACAAAGAGAGAAAACAGTAGAAACAACCAGAAAACAGTCCCCAATCTCACTGGACCAGAGTGGCTTTTTTCCCCAAAGCTTTATCAGAAAAGTAAAATTTGAAGGTATGTTTTACAAAGTCAAACTGTTCAGCCATTAAATAAAATAGTTTTGTGACGTGTCGCTGTTTTGTTTCTGGAGCATGCGCAGATCTGAGCGTCCAGATACAACTCAGTATCATGTTGGCAAATATAACACAAACACCTTTACTAATGCAGCTTTCATAATATGATTAACTCAGTTTTTCGAACAAAGCAGTAGGCATATAGCAGTCCTGTTCACATACAAGTTCTGACATGTTGTTATAAAATAAGTCCTCTTTAACCGCAGGTGTTTCTCTTTGTTAATTTAGCTCGGCAGCGGCGTTAATTTGTGCTCACACACAACAAGACGGCACCAAGAAAGAAAAGTTACAACTAAAACTCAAGCTACATCCGCAATATTAATAACACAAACGTTTTCCTTACCTGAGTAGTTTATTTTGTTTGATGCACTATATGCGGCGCATAGGGGCGCTGCACGAGAGAGGAGGGGGGGATTTTATGAATCTACTTCAAATAGTCTATTCTCTCTTCTTTGTACCGTTTCTCTTGGCTGCGCAGCCTCCCGTACATGTCTGTGGATCATCATAAAGAGAGGAGACACAACGATGTTGGAGCGGACACTTGAGTTTCTGCAGGTTGCCTTTTAGGCCTGTTGAATGGGTTTTTTGGGGTTCACTCCTCAGCTGCTGGACTCCTGTCTGCTCCTCCAAAGCTCTGAAACTTTCTGCTGTAGGCAGTTAACCCTTAAAAACATGGAGCCTCTTGTGTTGGTTCTTGTGGACAACTTTCCTGTTAGCTGGAACATTTCAGAGTTCTCCTCAGACTGGATTCAGTGGACATAAAGGTGTCTTTAACAGAGGGAACGAGGCTGCTCTGCTCTCTGGGTTCATCTCTGTGCTTCAGCCCGGCAGGAGCAGCCAATCAGGGGGCGGGGCTTGTTCCAAACGCTCAGCTGCTCTCCCATTGGTTATTGCTTATGACGTCAGAGACGGACAGAGCTCCTACTGGCTCCTGAAGCCGGAGCAGCGGAAGTGTTTCTGGAGGAATGGCAGCAGAGCCGCTTGTAATGTTCACAGCTTCTGTTTGACACCTCAGAGTTTATAAAACTCATACAACACCATCAGAACACATGGTCACCACATGGACCTTTAGAAGTTCAGGCTTTCTAAACACACACATCAGTGCAATCCAGATGTTTTTCACATCTTTTCAGGGTTTCCTGCTTTGGCTTCATAACTCAGATGGAATCAGTCAGTGAGAAACACAGCAGGCTGTGAGAGAAAGTAAAGGTGTTCACCGAGGCTGAACCTGAGGGACGCATCACTGAAATGACTGAGTGTTACTCCCTTCAGTTGGAATCACCAACACAAGTCCTTCCTCTCGTGCACAGGCATTTATTTGCACATGGCTGTGGTCAGTCATGCTGTGAGAACTAGAGAAATGAAAACAAACAAATCATAAACTGAACTTCACAGGATACAAAGCCTTTCCAAAGAGAATAAACATTAAAGAAACATTTCGAGCACAAACAGCTTCCATAATGCGCTCCATTTGCTTGCAATGTGCCGTGTTTGCATGCAGTGAAACAGGTGATGTGAAAGCGTCGGTGCAGCATCTTAAACACGTGGGAACATCATGTGAACACCACTCTGCACACCTCATTGGCCGCGTTAACTCAAGGGCAGCAAGAAAGGAAACTTCCAGCGTTGGGTCTCATCCAAATCTCCGAAGCCTTATTCAGCAGCTTCATGACGTCATCTTCTGAGTAACACGCCAGCTGAGGAGCTCTGCTGCTCGTGGGCTGAGTGCGTCTGAATAACGCCCCGCCCCTCTACAACACAACAACACTCCTTCCACTATTGGAACATCTCTCCGGGACGTGGTTTACAACTCAAAAATATAAACTCAACAAGCAAATAACACAGATGTAACTTTTCTTTGTCCTCTGCTGCTTCTCCTGCTCTGGTAAAAACCACAGGCCCCAGCCCAACCCATCCTGGTCCTATACCAGTCCCTGTGCTTATAGGAGATGGACCCACAGTTCTTCCTGTCTAACAAAGAAACAAAGAAACACAAAACAAACAATTATTAACCTACAAATAAACTCTGTCAATAACTCCCCAAAAATATAAAGTAAACTAAGAATACATTTGAACAAAATTCAAAGTAATGAAGATCAGGAATAAATAGCTCCAACAGTATTTATATTTCCATGATTTATTTTACCCGACTCACAGCTCACAGCTCTCTCTCCCTCTCGGCTTTATTTTGAAGGAAGCGGGAGTTCCTTCATTCTGTACATAATTATTTTATTCTAATGGTGCAGTGTTGAATGTTAGAATATTATTACTTTGCACTATAGTTCAGCTTATTTAAATGTTCTATTTGTGCACAGTTTCATACATTTTATTATAATTTTGCACTGTTTCGCACTGAATGTTTATTTATTGGCTGTTTGGGTTATTAGAATTTATTTAGAGAGAAAGAAAGAAAAATAAATGTTTGGCCTTGGAGACTTCTGGACTTTTAGCCTTTTTCACAATGATTTGGGACGTGGTTTGGAACTTGTTTGTACATTCCTGTGCACACTCTGGCTGACTGATTCCAGTGACTCGAGAACCCGATTCACTTTAGTGAGTGACTCGAGTCAGTAAAAGGAATCGAGTATCCCATCACTACATTGAAATGTGGGAAATCTTTATAAAATTAAGTTTTATGATGGAAGAGAGCAGTCATATTAATACTTTCACAACACTGTCATAGATAGATAGATCAGTTTCAAACAAAACTTCTCCTAAAGATTGTTGTACTTTGTCAGTTTGAATGTTTTACTAACAGCATTGTTGTCCCGTTGTGTCTGAAATGGAGGGAAATCTGTTCCAAAGTCATTTTGTTCATATGATAAAGGCAGCCAGCTGCAGTCTGCAGATTCAGTCTTTATGCTGTGAGCAGGGCGTTTCTGCCCTCTAGTGGCCACAGGTGGTATCTACAGAAAAGGTAAAGCTGGAGTTACAAATGACTGGGGATGGGGATGTTAAGCTAAAATGAGCCTTGGAGTCATGTCATTTAAGATGGTTTATTTGTTTGTAGGAGCTCATTTTGTTTAATGTGTCTGTCCTTAGCTCTTACGGTGTTCCAGTTAGGAAAGCATTTGTGCAAAATAAGAAACGAACAGCTGAACATCAATAAATTCTTCTGGAAACATCAGTAAGCTTCACCATTGTCAGGCTGGGTTCGCTACAGTGTGTTTATTAATTCATATCCGTCATGAAGAAGCGCTGGAAAATTAGATGGCCGTTATTACTGCCCTCTAGCGGTTAAACCGCACAGCTACATCAATCAATGCTTCGTGATTTAACCGGAAGTTAGATCACCAAATACACCACCAACTTATTTACATTCAGCCACTCCTAAGTAAAACAAGTTTCCGCTGTTAGCAGATTTACATTACGTCTGTTAATAGTTTTTTTATTGTGAAAGGTACCACCGGAAGTGTCAGTCATTTGTAAATCTCCAGCTTGACCTTTTCTGTAGATACCATCTGTGGCCACTAGAGGGCAGAAACGCCCTGCTTACAGCATAAAGACTGAATCTGCAGACTGCAGCTGGCTGCCTTCACTGTAACTTTTTACTTTAACTTTTACGACACCTGAAAATTATTTTATCTGCACTCTTCACTTTTAAATTAATTAATTAATGATTATTTTTTATGTTTTTTTAATGATTTCATTGCCTTCTTGTGATTTTATGTAGCTGTAAAGCACTTTGAATTGCCTTGTGTATGAATTGTGCTCTACAAATAAAATTGCCTTGCCTTGGCTTACTATTTGTATTCTTTTGTATATTATTTAGATATCTTTATACTGTGTGCCTTATATCTTTTGTGTATCCAAAGCCAAGAGCTCCTGAAATAAATTTCACTATGCCTGCATAGTGACAATAAAGATTCTTGATTCTTGATTCTCATAATATGAACAAAATGACTTTGGAACAGATTTCCCTCCATTTCAGACACAACGGGACAACAATGCTGTCAGTAAAACATTCAAACTGACAAAGTACAACAATCTTTACGAGAAGTTTCATCCTTAAAGCTTTTTACCAGTGACTGTGCAGGTTTGAAACTGCTCCTACTTTCCATCTTCACTGAGTAATGATGAGAAATGTGAGCTGTGGTAAAACTCCAGCATTAGCTAAATATGACAGTGTTGTTAAAGTATTAATATGACTGCTCTCTCCCATCATAAAACCTCATTTTAGAAAGATTTCCCACATTTCAATGTTCATCCTGACTGAGGGTGTAGTTACAGCTTATAGAGGGATGCATAGAAGAAATAGAAATAGAATAGAAAAATACTTTACCCCAATGGGGGGAAATTCAAATTAGTCAAGTAGCTAAAAAAATTATTAATATTTACAATTATTGTTTATTAACAACAACAATAATAATACTAATTCAAATAAAAAATACTACTACTAACTCATAATAATAAATGACTAAATAAATACAAAATAAAATTAAAAAAGAGAGAGATAGAGACGGATGGAAAGTTGTTAAGTTAGCAGAGACGCAGTTAGATGTCACTTCCGGTGAGGACATAAAATAAAAGCTTCACAAAGAAATAATTGTCAAGACAAACAAGCAAAGACTCCCAAAGTATCAGATACATTTTTAATGATTTAGTTTTATTTTAATATGAGTAAACGTCTCCAGTGGATCAGTCTAAGTGCTGGAACAGAATATATTACCATAATACTCTACATTTCTATTAATGAAGGTACATTTCATCCTATATTTATGTGTATAATAATGTATCTTTCTTCAGAAATTTGATATTTTCTGTATTTGAAAATATTCCCTGTTCACATATGCTGAGTCATGATTTTGGTTGTTTTGTTTTTTTCAATGAAAAATATTCATTATAGAAATAAACAGCAGCTAACAGCTGCTAACTCGTGCTTTTCTTCTTCTCCCCTCATCGTGTCTTCCTGGGACAGTCAGCTGGTTGTTTTGCTTCAGTTCTTTTACTCTGTATTTATTGGTGTGTGTATTTAATCTCTGTTTTCACCTAACTGCAGAGAAAGTTTGACCACAGAGTGTTTATGAGTACAGACCAACTCCAGTGGGGGAACTTATACATCAATAACCACTGGAAGGGGCTGTTTTTAACTGTTGTTACAGACTTTTGTGATGGCATCCATCTTTAATAACCTGTAACCACTGATTGTTCTAATAAAAAAGTGGCTTCTGCTTTGGTCCTCTGTTTACTGAACAACCTGCTGAAAATGTCAGCTTTAGCTGGTGGAGTCGCTAACTCAGTGTCTGAAAAGAAGAAAGGCTCCTTCACAGCTTCAGAGTGGTTAAAGTTCCTGGTGTTACTGATCCAGCTCAGCATCCTGTTGACCACAGGCGGCCACGGCAGCGTTAGACCCATTCTTCTGTTGGAAGCCCAAGAGTCTTGTAAGAAATGAAGGAAGAGCCCAAATACAAGATCACAGGCTGGAGACAGGGAGAAATAAAGTTAAATAAAAGCTTAATTATTAGATGCTAGAAACCTGAGCCACTACAACAACATGGAAACATGACAATATGAGAATTGAAAAGTATTAAAGTTCTTTTATTCCCCTTTTACAAACTACTTGAGATGTGTGTAAGTGCAGGGATTGTCCATCAGTCTCGACTGTTATCAATCACGTATCAGATCAACGCCTTTAGTGGTTATTCATTCATACCATGATTTTTATTTTTCCAAATGAATTCTAACTGGGACACTTATTTACTTTCCCTCACATGAGACTGTGTGTTTCTACCTTACATGTGAGCGTTCAGTTAAACTGAGCAAAATATTCCCCATCCATACAGATCAACTTTTCATTTGAGCCATCGGACACGCTCTCAGAGTCATCTGCATCTGTATTGTGTCCAGATGTTGGCAGCGCAGCAGCTTAATGCCTGAAGGAGTGAAGGAGCCCACAGGAGGGGAAATGTGTCCAAAGAAAAGTGTCATGTTGAGTTAAAAGCTGAGACTTCAGTTTCCATCAGCAGCCATGTTTCCAACTCTGTGGCCAAGCAGTGTCCTTCATCACGTAGAGGTCTGATTATGATGCAATATGTCTGAGTGACCTTATAATCAAAGAGTCCGAACTGTCAAAACCACTGAAAAATCATAATTCCATTTTAAAAACAAGGTTTTTCAGGAGAGTTTGCAGCTTCTGCATCCTGTGCAGCAGAAAGGCTGAAAGCAGAAAGTTGTTGGAGCCTCAGAAGAGTCTTAATTCTACCTAAACACATGTTACAGTCGAGAAGTTCATCATGCATCATGTTTGTGTTCCACAGACCTTATTGTGTGTGTTTATTCATTCATATCTGCCATGAAGAAGCGCTGGGAAATGAAACGGCCGTTATTACTGCCCTCTAGCGGCTAAACCGCACAGCTACATCAATCAATGCTTCATGATTTAACCGGAAGTCAGATCAGCAGTACCATGGTACAGCGAGAACTATAAAGTCTGCTCTGTTTAAATTTACTGTCACATGAAGTAGCCACGTTTTAGCACCACATTCACTCATTCTCTACTTAACTTATAAACTAAATATAACCTGAGCTAACAAAGATGCTAGCTAACGGCTGCTAACTAGCTAGCGTTAACTGTAGCTTAGTTTACACTTGAAGAAGAAACCTGCGCCTTTCGCACAAAGAGGCCACCAACTTATTTACATTCAGCCACTCCTGAGTAAAACAAGTTTCAGCTGTTAACAGATCAAACAGCTTTATATTACGTCTGTTAAGTGCAGCACAGCATTAATAGCATTTTATTGTGAAAGGTACCACCGGAAGTGTCAGTCAGTTGTAACATCTCCAGCTTGACCTTTTCTGTAGATACCATCTGTGGCCACTAGAGGGCAGAAACGCCCTGCTCACAGCATAAAGACTGAATCTGCAGACTGCAGCTGGCTGCCTTCATCATATGAACAAAATGACTTTGGAACAGATTTCCCTCCATTTCAGACACAACGGGACAACAATGCTGTCAGTAAAACATTCAAACTGACAAAGTACAACAATCTTTAGGAGAAGTTTTGTTTGAAACTGATCTATCTATCTATGACAGTGTTGTGAAAGTATTAATATGACTGCTCTCTTCCATCATAAAACTTAATTTTATAAAGATTTCCCACATTTCAATGTAGTGATGGGATACTCGATTCCTTTTACTGACTCGAGTCACTCACTAAAGTGAATCGGGTTCTCGAGTCACTTGAATCAGTCACCCAGAGTGTGCGCAGGAATGTCCAAACAAGTTCCAAACCACGTCCCAAATCATTGTGAAAAAGGCTAAAAGTCCAGAAGTCTCCAAGGCCAAACATTTATTTTTCTTTCTTTCTCTCTAAATAAATTCTAATAACCCAAACAGCCAATAAATAAACATTCAGTGCGAAACAGTGCAAAATTATAATAAAATGTATTAAACTGTGCACAAATAGAACATTTAAATAACCTGAACTATAGTGCAAAGTAATAATATTCTAACATTCAACACTGCACCATTAGAATAAAATAATTATGCACAGAATGAAGGAACTCCCACTTCCTTCAAAATAAAGCCGAGAGGGAGAGAGAGCTGTGAGCTGTGAGTCGGGTAAAATAAATCATGGAAATATAAATACTGTTGGAGCTATTTATTCCTGATCTTCATTACTTTGAATTTTGTTCAAATGTTTTCTTAGTTTACTTTATATTTTTGGGGAGTTATTGACAGAGTTTATTTGTAAGTTAATAATTGTTTGTTTTGTGTTTCTTTGTTTCTTTGTTAGACAGGAAGAACTGTGGGTCCATCTCCTATAAGCACAGGGACTGGTATAGGACCAGGATGGGTTGGGCTGGGGCCTGTGGTTTTTTACCAGAGCAGGAGAAGCAGCAGAGGACAAAGAAAAGTTACATCTGTGTTATTTGCTGGTTGAGTTTATATTTTTGAGTTGTAAACCACGTCCCGGAGAGATGTTCCAATAGTGGAAGGAGTGTTGTTGTGTTGTAGAGGGGCGGGGCGTTATTCAGACGCACTCAGCCCACGAGCAGCAGAGCTCCTCAGCTGGCGTGTTACTCAGAAGATGACGTCATGAAGCTGCTGAATAAGGCTTCCGAGGTTTGGATGAGACCCAACGCTTGAAGTTTCCTTTCTTGCTGCCCTTGAGTTAACGCAGCCAATGAGGTCTGCAGAGTGGTGTTCACATGATGTTCCCACGTGTTTAAGATGCTGCACCGACGCTTTCACATCACCTGTTTCACTTCATGCAAACACGGCACATTGCAAGCAAATGGAGCGCATTATGGAAGCTGTTTGTGCTGGAGATGTTTCTTTAATGTTTATTCTCTTTGGAAAGGCTTTGTATCCTGTGAAGTTCAGTTTATGATTTGTTTGTTTTCATTTCTCTAGTTCTCACAGCATGACTGACCACAGCCATGTGCAAATAAATGCCCGTGCATGAGAGGAAGGACTTGTGTTGGTGATTCCAACTGAAGGGAGTAACACTCAGTCATTTCAGTGATGCGTCCCTCAGGTTCAGCCTCGGTGAACACCTTTACTTTCTCTCACAGCCTGCTGTGTTTCTCACTGACTGATTCCATCTGAGTTATGAAGCCAAAGCAGGAAACCGTGAAAAGATGTGAACAACATCTGGATTGAACTGATGCGTGTGTTTAGAAAGCCTGAACTTCTAAAGGTCCATGTGGTGACCATGTGTTCTGATGGTGTTGTATGAGTTTTATAAACTCTGAGGTGTCAAACAGAAGCTGTGAACATTACAAGCGGCTCTGCTGCCATTCCTCCAGAAACACTTCCGCTGCTCCGGCTTGAGGAGCCAGTAGGAGCTCTGTCCGTCTCTGACGTCATAAGCAATTACCAATGGGAGAGCAGCTGAGCGTTTGGAACAGCCCCGCCCCCTGATTGGCTGCTCCTGCCGGGCTGAAGCACAGAGATGAATCCAGAGAGCAGAGCAGCCTCGTTCCCTCTGTTAAAGACACCTTTATGTCCACTGAATCCAGTCTGAGGTGTAAATATATTTTTAAATTATTTTCTTTCCTTTTTTCTTTTTTTTTCTCTCTTCTGTTCTAACAGTTTTCTATCGTTGTATTTTTAACTATGTTCTTCTTTCATTTTATGTCCTTTGTTCATTACTGTACACTATTTCTTTCATAACTACTGTTACTGTGATTTTGTGAAGTTAAATAAAGTCTATTAAAAAAAAAAAAGATCACGTTGTTGACATTTTAACAGCTTGAGTTAGAAGAAGCCTGAACTTGAGTCCAACCCCCTTTTTTTCTCATTTCCCCCAACAGACCCGTTTAACTTTCACTTTCCTGGTTGTGACGCAGTTGGTTTTCTGTGTCGCGCGGCTGTTTCTCTCCGCGTGAACCTCCCTGTGCAGGTAACATAAAGTGTTTTTAATGTCTCACTGTTGACAGCAGCTCACTTACAAGAGCAGCAGAAGTCTGCGGCTTTATAGTTGTTAACAGACTCCAAGTTTAAAGCGAACGTGCACAGGCTCGCGGTCACCAAATCCTCCATTTTGTGTCAGAAGCTGTGGAACAGGCGGCAGATTAATGTTGGAGTTCTGTTCTTAGACGTTATGTGTTCATATTCTGGATGTTTCTAAATTATCTGTCTAACTGGACTGCACAACGGAGTCAGATGAAGCTTCTCTATCTTGTCAGAGAGGTCTGTTACTTTAGATTCACGCAGAAAAGCAACACGCACGCGCACGCTGTTTATCACACCCAAGGAATAACAGTTATACTCGGTCGCGTGTCAGTCCAACCTCTGAGATGAAGGAGAAGAAGATAAATCTGAAGTGTTTCCAGAGCTCGGGGCCCGTTCTGGTGGAGGCCCTGCGGGGCTCCGGCACTCTGAGCTCAGCGCTGCCACTTTACCTCACCTGGGACCCAAACCAACACTTCGTCTGAACAACTGAACATTTCTCCGGCTTGTTCTGGGGCTTCCAATGAAAGAATCGGGCTAACACTAAGTTGGTGATCAGCACTTAAACACACAGTCGTTTTTAAGGTGTAGCTCTATTTTATGATGGCTGAATCGGTCTGTGAAGGAGGCGGAAATGAGCCGCTGGATGCGGCCTGAGCGCAGCCGGACAGCCGCTGGAGAGCAGCTGGGACTCTTTATCTTCACTGCAGGACTCCTGCGGAGACAGTTACATGGCACTGACTCACAGGGCCGAATCTATACCCTCTTTGGAATAATTGAATCCAGATTTGACTATTGCGGTTTTCACACAGCACCCAATCTATTATGAAAAGCATGCGAACTAAAGGCTGATTTATGGTCGGAAACCAGGTCGTCTGCGTGTGTGTCGCAGTTAACGCAGACATGCCCCCCCCCCCCCCCCCCGTTTGGGTTAGGTTAATGACATTAATAATATAATATAAGATCGGGGAAGATCTGACTAAGCTAAAAGTATGGATCACTTTGAAAACTTAAAGGAGGGCCCTCCACAGCTGGAGACGCATGGAGGCTTTCCCTCCGAGCCGGCAAAACACCTCGGCTCTTTCAGGGTCACAAACAAGACCTCAAAACAGGAAGTTCAACCTGTGATTAAGTCCACGTTTTTCTGGGACTGTTCTGTTCATGTTCTTTTTTCTATTTATGTTGTTATAGAGTTCGAGTGGAGAGGGGGTAGTGGGATTAAAGGTGACACTTGATTTAAGATGGAAAGCCAAAAAGTTCCACTGAGGTTGGCTTCTTACAATGTGAAGGGTGTACTAAACCCAGTAAAAAGAAGTAAAATTCTGGGCAAAATGAAAAAAGACAAGGTAGATATAATATTTCTGCAAGAAACCCATTTAACTGATACTGAACATGACAAACTTCAAAGACAGGGCTATAACCAGATTTACTCAGCGTCATACAAAACAGGACACAGACGGGGGGTGGCAACACTGATATCGAAAAGAGTGAAGCCTGATTTATACTCGGAAACCAGGGCGTCTGCGTGTGTGTCGCAGTTAACGCAGACATGCCCCCCCCCCCTTACGCAGACACTACGCAGACACTCTGGTGCACCTCCCCAAAATTGTAACTCACCGCAGACAGTGCCGCAGATATCGCCGCAGGGAGGAGAGAAAGGAGGCCTCTGATTGGTCAACTCTACATCCGCTCTACACCATGCGTATTTCCGGTTTGCTAACCGGCTGACGCTAACCGTGCTAACCGTGACGATTCTTTCCCTCTCTGCCAGCTCCAGTAGTAGCAATATTTCTTCTATTTCTAGATCGATCAGCTGCATCTCAATCAAAGTGCGCATTCGTCCAGTCGCCATTGTTGTTGAATGACCTCCGTAACCGTAACACCCACAATCCTAGCTTGTTCGTGATCAGACACAATTTAGTAACTAAATGTGTTTGATACTTTAAATAAGTCTTTGATACGTTTTGCTTTATTTTATAACAGCATTTAACCAACAGAAATAAAATGCAGATGATGGTGCGTTCAACTTAGCCTACCTCCACATGTTTTTACCGTCATTAAGTCCGCCGTGGGCAACACTGAAGTCACTATTGCACACAGTGCACCTCGCACGGTGTGATCATTCTTCACCTTCACTAGGCATGGATATACTTTAGTATATTCTGCTGTAAAATGAGTCATATATTTTCGTTTTTTACTCAAGGATTCACCCTCTGCCACTTGGCAGGATGCACAGTTTTGAGTGGTAACTTAGGTGACTGTCAGAGAGTAAATTGAAGCCCTCCCACACTGAACATTATTGGCTTATTTTGCTGACTAAACCAATCAGCGCGCCCTCTGACAAGCAGTCGCCCTGAGCAGAGCATGCTTTGGACAGATACGCACAGGTTTCACAAGCAACCTCTCCCCACGGCCCACACCCCTCTCTCTCTCTCTCTTGCCTGCGCAGTCGAAACGCGCATGGTGCACGCTCTCACTCGCATTGAAAAAAAAGAAAAACACTCCCTCGCATAGTCTAAAATCCGGGATATTTTATCCGACTCGCGGGCATCCGTGATTAACTATCAATATCAGGGAGACTCCCGAAAGTTCCGGGAGACTTGGGATGTCTGCGTGATTGTCCCTCTTGCGTTGTGGCGTGGGATTAACATAGCGCAGACAGCGTTTCAAAAGTAGGCATAAATCAAAAATAACTGCGTCGTGTCTGCGACAAGCTCACTGCGACACACTGCTGCGAGAGTATACACGGGGCTTTAGGCTCGTGTATACTTCGCAGCAGTGTGTCGCTGATGAGAAAGGCCCTTTCCTGTGTGAAGCCTGGCTCTGTGAGTCATCCATCCACAGATTTAAGGATAAATAATTCAGATTCTCAAGTTAAATTTGAACAGGAAACAAGAGCAGAGTAAATACTTGATAAGAAGAGTAATTTATTAGATTATTGAACAGATTAGGCCTTCACTAACGGGAACATAAAGACGTCCTGGTCGCTGTGACGGAGCTCAGGTTGGACTCTACAACTGTGTTTAGAGGAATAATGATTCATTGTCGTCACATCTTCTGAGAATCTGCAGGTATCCGTGTCTCCTCTGCAGAAGAAGGTAGAAAGTGTGTGTGAGCTGATGTGAGTTCAGCAGCATGGATCAGAGTGAGGACACTGAAACCTCTCTGTGTGGGGAACATGAGAGCCAGAGCAAAGCTCAGAGGTGAGGTGACCATCTCTAACTGTCCATGACTCTTCTCCATGTCCCAGCTCAGCGCTCACATCACCAAACCACCTTTATTCACAGGAAGGGACAGAGACCTGGATCCAGGAGTGGGTCCTCACAGAGCGAACTGCAGAAGGATCTCCCACTTTTCAGCTTACAGGCCTCGAAAGCAGAGTAAGTTAACATCAGGTCATTGATTTAGAGGTTATTAAGTATATCATGCATGCAGGCTGAAAAGCATTTTTTCCCCATCAGGATCCACCAGAGACCTGAACCAGAACCTGAACCTGAACCAGAACCAGAACCTGAATCTGTCAGGATCCATCAGAGACTCAGACCTGAACCTGAGCCTGAACCCAGCTGTGTGTCCATGAAGAGTGACCATTCAATGCTTGATGATATTAACTTCAAATCAGACCAACATCCATCCCCTCAGAGGTGAGCTGAGTGTAAATGCTGTAACAGAGTAAAATGCAGCAGAGTCCGTTTGATCAGTTTTTACTCCAACATGTGTTTAATGTGAGCTCAGCTCTGCTTCATCCATTTCTATGTTCATATGTGAAGCGGTGTGTTGGATGTTCTATTTCATTCTTACTGACCGTCAGAGGGCGGTGCTTTCAGCACTGGATATCTCCATCTCATATATGTGCAGGTCGAGTTATACCAACAAAGTCACTTGTGACCATGTGATGACGTAGGGTGCACGCCCCAGTATAAGACCCCCACGTCGTCACGCAATCTGTTCCTTCTATCTTCTCTAAAACTCAATTGGATAGCAGGTCAAATTTGGCTCACTGCTGGTCGTCTCGTAACCTGAGGGTTGGTGCTTCGGCTATTCATCCACCAGAGACTGCGGCAAGCCGCTTATTCTTTTAAGTGTGTCTGTTCTTTCGGGCAAACGGCGGAGATCTCGTCGTTACGATTCGTACTGAATTACTGCAGAGAGTTAAGTTGCTTATTTATGAGCAGATGATAAGAGCCGGCGGCTCACCGGGCTTCATTTGTTTTGAACGGCGGTGTTTTCGCCGCATGTTATATTACAGCTACGTTGCTTGACTCTCTGCTTTCGGTGGGTTGCAGCGGCAGTAAGCATGCCATTGACATCTTACTTTCATGGGCGTCAGTTTGATTTCAGAAGTGCTGGGGACAATTACCATAAACCTGAGTAAGGTTTGAAAAGTGCTGGGTACAAGCTAGGCCCATTACTTCCGAATTGAGGTTTCATGATAAATAATAGGCATTGCATTAGATGATGCGTATTGACGCGATATTGTCCCCATATTAAAAGTTAAAAGCCATCTGCGCGGTCTTGTTTAGGCCGTCGGAAACATCATTGCGGTCACGCCATCTGCGCTTCAGAGAGGCACGGTCGCGCGATCTACACTTGAAAATCGAGTGCGCGTCTACATCGCGTCGTACGGTAAAGCGTTTGAGCCCAATGCACGATGTATATGGCCAGATTGAAATATTCATAAAAACAAAAATTCAAATTGTTTTCTGCAAACTCCACCAGATTCTTGTTCTACATGTCCCCAGCTACCTTTGTTGTGATTTTCAAGTTATTTCACTGCATCATTGTTTAATAATCTGATGCTGAAATCATACCCAATACATGATGTATATGGCTAGATTAAAATATTCTTAAAAAAATTAATTTAAATTTTTTTCTGCAAACTCCTCCAAATTCTTGTTCTACATGTCCCCAGCTACCTCTGTGGTGATTTTAAAGTCATTTCACTGCATCATTTTGTGATTATTTGATGCTGAAATCATCGGTGACATCCCCCCATCTCTTTATATCACTCTTCTTCTTTCCTTTTTCATAATGTGGTTTCATTTCACCATTTTTGCCTTTTACTTGCTTGATGTCCTTGTATGTGTATGTGTGTGTGACCATATTTCTTATTGGACATCCAGCCCTACCTGCACCATCCCAAATCAACTGGTCATCTCTACCTGCACCATCTGCACCTCTCATCAGTGCACTACAGCCAAACAGGGAAGAGACAGAACCAAACTTAAATTATCACCACAACACCTCACAGTGAGCAGTTTAAAAAATACACCTATCATAGTGGCCACTTGCATGGAAGATTTTGTTGAGAATTTTAATAAAGTGTCTTCTCAGATTCCCAAAGAAACTTAAAATTGATAAATCTGATGTAGCAATCAAATTTAACATATTTAAAAATCAACATATTAAAAAATGATTTAACAGAAGTATATATGAGTGAAGATTACATAATGAGGACATTACAGTTAAGCCGTTACACAACTCAAACTATAATTTATTTTCCATCCTAATGCCTACACTGAACTGTCGATATAGTGTGGCTATAGGTTTATGGGTATAGGTGATCTATCTAGCTGTGTAAAACAAAATTGTTATCAAGAAATAGTTTGTTTGCTGTGTCATATGAATGCAAACTTTTTCTAAAAAGCTGGAAAATTAAGTTTAACATGGAGATGTGAAACTTAAAAAAGGGAAATAAGTAAACAAATGGAGGAGTGCAGATAAATAATGGAGAGATATGGTATATTTAACTCCATAAAACCACATCTCGATAAAATACATGGTATTACACAGGAACATCTGGGCAACAGCTGAAAAAAAAGGACAAATTGTTTGTTTAGTTTATTTAACAGTGTATTTTTTAATTCCAAAATGTCTTTACAGGAAATTCCTGCAGTAAAGCCAAATTAAAAGCTATGTCAGATATAGCCGTGAACCTTGTGTTTGAAATCTCAATATTTAGGAATATGCAGCAGTAAAGCAACATGAAAGCCAGGATAGGAGTATCTGGAGATGTGTTGTAGATTACATGCTGCATATATATTTGTCACATCCACTGTTGCTCTGAGCTCTGGAATTGCCAGTCCATGGTGCTAAAGCTCCACAACGTCACATCATTTTAAGTCAAGAATCAGGTCATGCCTGGGCCTCCTTCATACACAGTTTTGAGTTAGCTTGCTTATTTTTTTAAACTGCTCACTGTGAGGTGTTGTGGTGATAATTTAAGTTTGGTTCTGTCTCTTCCCTGTTTGGCTGTAGTGCACTGATGAGAGGTGCAGATAGTGCAGGTAGAGATGACCAGTTGATTTGGGCTGGTGCAGGTAGGGCTGGATGTCCAATAAGGAATATGGTCACACACTCATACACATACAAGGACATCAAGCAAGTAAAAGGCAAAAATGGTGAAATGAAACCACATTATGAAAAAGGAAAGAAGAAGAGTGATATAAAGAGATGGGGGGATGTCACCGATGATTTCAGCATCAAATAATCACAAAATGATGCAGTGAAATAACTTGAAGATCACCACAGAGGTAGCTGGGGACATGTAGAACAGGAATCTGGTGGATTTTGCAGAAAACAATTTAAATACATTTTTTTATGAATATTTTAATCATCAGACAAAGTGCCGGGGACGCGTCCCCACCGTCTCCGGCGGAAATGACACGCCTGCTTACTTTAAATTGTCGGGCAGTGTGGAGTGCACTGACTCGTTGAAATAAATATGTTCTGGAGGAACACTCCGGTGCGGACGCGTTTGATCCTTTGAAGAAAACAAGTGTTTTTCTGTCAGGATCCATCAGAGACTCAGACCTGGACCTGGACCTGGACCTGGACCTGGACCTGGACCTGGACCTGGGCCCAGCTGTGTGTGTTAGTGTACAAAGACGACACTCGTTTTTAATGAACTTCAAACTTTACTGAG
This sequence comes from Odontesthes bonariensis, assembly GCF_027942865.1. NCBI lineage: Eukaryota > Metazoa > Chordata > Actinopteri > Atheriniformes > Atherinopsidae > Odontesthes > Odontesthes bonariensis. The sequence goes on from NC_134516.1 coordinate 7,753,073, forward strand.
CCATATTCACAAAACCACCATTACAAACTCTCGGTAGGAACGACTACCCCCCCCGGGCGCACATGCGCATTAACAGTTAACAAACTCCCCCTTTTTCTTTACAGAAAATAAACTCAAGTATAGTACTGTTCAAAGCACAAAAAGAAAAAAATACTGCCTTCATATTTTGAGTCCATTAAATTTTTTCTTGTTCTTTTATTCCTTGAGGTGCCATACACCTTCGCTAAAGGCCTTTAGGAGGAGGAGAGCTGACGCTCCTTTCTTTGTCAAGTAGTCAGCAAGCTGGTCTTTGGTCGCTGACCACATGATGTGTCGAATGATTCCGGACTGGATGAGCTCCTTGACATTGCTAATTTCAAGCCGCAGTCTCTTCTCTGTGACTGATTTGGTAGACTTTACAGCATCCAGGAGTGAGTGATTGTCAGTTATACATATTATGGGTAAGCCTCTGTGCTTGCAGTCACCTACAGTAAGTTCTGAGTAGAGTGTGGCCAGAAATATAGCATTATCAATGCCATCTGCAAGGGCCAGTGTCTCCCCTGCAAGAGTACTTCTCACCACTCTTCTTATTCTTTTTGACTGCCAGCATATAGGTGAGAATCTTCCATTCTCTCCCATGAGCATGATCAGATGACCACCCTGGGTGCCACCATCAGGAAGGTTTCCCATTGACGAATCACTGAACACGACAAGCTTTAGGGAACTGTCTTTGCCAAGGTGCTGGAATTTCAAGGTCACTTCATCAGATTTGAGTTTCTGGATCAGTTTGTTTATAGAGTGCAGAGTTTGAACAGTAGCAGCTTTCATACTGGATGCTAAGATGGACACATCACACATTGCATCTGGCCTTGTTTGTCTTGCCACCCACAATATTGGGCCAATTTTTGATCTAAGCATGTCAATTTCTTGATTTGTTAGGGGAGCATCTCGCTCAGCAGCTCTAGCCGGGTTCACAGGAATGGGCTGGAGATTCTTGATGTACATGCTCTGCTGTACCTGTACTGTGTCATTCAGAGAAGAGAACTCCATTCCAATATAGCTGAAGGTGTTGTGCTCTTCCCGTCCAACTTGGAAAGCTGTTTTTAACTGTGGTATGACTTTTGTGGCGAACCTTTCAGAACCTCCCCAGATAAAATCATCCACATGACAGCCGAGTACTCCCATGACATTGGATGAGTCATCTAGCCAGTAGAAGACTGCTGGATCAACTTGTGACACGACTGCTCCCAACTGCTGCATTGTGTCCTTCACGGTGTCCTTCATGGTGTGACACCATCAGCGGTTTCCTTCAGTGTACACACCCACCTTGTGGAGATGCATTTCTGTCCTTCGTCATTCACTTCCTCAAAGATATCATTCTTCTTCCAGTTGCATAACTCTGCTTGTTTTGCAGCATCAAAGATCCCGTCATCGACCATCAGAGTGTCCTCTATACTGCTTTCCTCACATAAGACAGTGTGCTCTGCTGGTACTGTTTGAACATTGTCCATTTCACCCAGATTTACTGAGCCTGTGGAACCAGCAAGGTCCCCAGATCCACTGAACTGTACATTGTACCAGTTTCTGTGTTTTCCAGTGGCCTTTCCTGCACGACTTAGAATCGTTCCTGTTAATGTTTGTCCACTTTCTCTATCTGTATATGTCACTGTTTGTCCAGCTTTTAGTCGCACATCTCCATGTTTTGTGAGTGTGTCAGTCTGTACTGTGTCAGCATTCGGTCTGTTTTCAGGAGCAAGTGGAACTGCTTCAGCATGATTTTCTGATTCTGGTGGATCATGAGTATTGGTCTCTTCTCCGCTGTCAGTATTGTCATCCTCGTGGTTAAGTCCAGAATCCGGCAATGTTTGTTTGTCAGTCACCTTTTGCTGAATGTCCATATCTTCTAGCACTGTTTGTTGGGCATCAATCTTTCTCAGTCTGGTGTGATGCACACGAACATAGGTGCCCCCGTGCCTGACAAAGACTACCACACCATCTTGGCCGATGACCACCCCTGGACCTTTCCACTGTGGGAAGTCAGCTCGTTTGTAGTATACTTTGTCCCCAGTTTCGTATCGATTATCATTGGCTCTCAGTTGTTTGCGAAGGGCTCGTTTGATCCTTTCAGAGCACTCCGCTTCTGTGAATGCTTGGCGTGCTGCATGCAGAGTTGTAATATGCTGAGCCATCCAGGTATTCATTGTAGGACTTTCAAGTGCTGGTGGTTTATCAGTTAGAACTGACGGCATGTTGGGATTTTGTCCAAACACCAGTTGGTGTGGGCTGTAGCCATGCACATTGTGCAATGAGTTCTTTGCCATCAGGGCCCAGTCTAGAGCCATTGACCAGCTGCATTCATTTTCCTTTTTCACCTTCAACAGGATGTCGGTGAGGGTGTGGTTATGCCTTTCCAAAAGGCCATTGCTCCATGGGCTATAGGCTGCAGTGGTTTTTAGTTCAATGTTGAATTTTTCAGCCATATCTCTCATTTTTTTCATTGTTAAATTCACCACCGTTGTCACTAAACAGCTTATGTGGGGGTCCATGCACACTTATCCAGCAGTGGATGAGATGCTTCACGATGTCTTTGGGTTTCTTGGTTGTCACAATACTCCCTGCACTGAAACGTGTGAAGTGATCAATGACATGGAGATACCATACCCCTGGTTCCAACTCATTTAAGTCCACAGCCACTGTCTCATTGTAGGTTGAGGCCATGGGTAGGCCCACTGCAGGCTTTGGCTTTGGCTTTGGCTTTCTGTATCGTATGCATGTGTCACATTTGCTTACAATGTCATTGAGAATTGCAAGGCAGTCGTCATCATGGTTGCCTGCGCAGTCCAGCAATTTTTTCAGCTTTTCTACAGAGGCATGTCCAAATTGTTTATGTAGTTTTAACAGAACCTTCTGTTTTTCCTGTTTTGTCATATTTTCAGTTACAGTCAGAACTTCTTCATCATTCTGGATGTCATTGTCTACTGAATTATCGTTTGCTTTTATGTTAACACAATAGTGACCTGAGGAGGTCAGCTCAAGTTTCACTGGCTGCTTGAACATAGTGGCTTTATCATTCTCAATGTCCAGGACTGCACCTGCTCTTTTCAGTGATGTTTTGCTCAAAAGCAAGGGAATGTCGACTGGCACAACTTCTGTTTCTATATGGCATTTAGTCTGACCGATCACAGCGGGAATTGTCACACGCTTTGTGGAATGAACAACTGTACCATCTCCAAATCGGAATGCTTTGGTACTGGTGCGGGTCTCAAGCTCACTCTGCTTCAGTCCATCAACATAGTTGTCAAGCCATTTTTCTCCACAAACCGTTCTGGTGCAGGCAGTGTCAATGACAGCTGATCCTAAAGCCTCCACCATAAATATCTCTGTTTCAGACAACGTTTCCTTTGACAACAAAGTGATGTGACACTCATCAGTATTTTCTGTGTGGCTCTCAACATTTTCTGTTAATTTTGCCTGTTTGTTTTTGTGAGGACAGTCCTTTGCCCAGTGGTAAGTGCTCTGACAGATAGCACAACGAGATCTTCTTCCATATTTGTCTAATGGGTTTGACCCAGGTGGCACAGGAATTTGACTTTGAGAACTTGACTTTTTTCCAGTAAATCTGGTGAAGTACGCACAGTCAGGATCACTTGATGCACTAGCACCATCTAGCGGTGAATTATCGCCAAATATCCTTTTCAAAGCTGATTTCATGGCACTGAATGTTACATTGGAGCAAGCGGTAAGAGCCAATTGTTTGTCTTTAACTGAAAGTCCAGCGGTATCGAGTAATTTAAATGCGAGAACAGCATCAGGTAGTTTCATGTTCAACTTACTCATTTTGTTGTATACTCGTTCGAATGCAACGATGTAATCCAACATGGTAACATTGCTCTCTCTTTTGATTTTGTCGAACTCCGTGTAGGCATCGTACTGACGGTCTTTTTCCTCTTTCAAATACACCGTGTCCAATTTCTCCAAAAGCGTTGTTAATCCCTGATCTTTGTTCAAGTCATCCGCGGATATTTCCAGTGCTATACTCCTCGCTCGTCCAGTTAGCGATAGGGCTACCGCTAGCGCCTGTTTCTTCTGGTCCAACTCGGTAACTAGCTTCCAGATCTTGATTTCATTCTTCCAACTTTCATAATCCGACTTGTTTTCGTCAAACGGAGGCGGCACTTTGTAGCTATGTGCCGATATCCTCTGCTACCAATGTTAGTGTACAAAGACAACACTCGTTTTTAATGAACTTCAAACTTTACTGAGCCATATTCACAAAACCACCATTACAAACTCTCGGTAGGAACGACTACCCCCCCCCCCCCCCCCCCCCCGGGCGGACATGCGCATTAACAGTTAACAGTGTGTCCATGCAGAGTGACCAGTCGATGGGTCGTTTTATTGACTTCAAATCAGCCCAACATCCATCCCCTCAGAGGTGAGCTGAGTGTAAATGCTGTAATAGAGTAAAATGCAGCAGTCAGTTTGAACAGTTTTTACTGTTTAATGTGAGCTCAGCTCTGCTTCACATCCATTTCTATGTTCATATGTGAAGCGGTGTGCAGGGCTCTAGAGTGGTCGCACATGCGACCTATTTTCTCAATGGTGCGCCTAAAAAAAAAAATCTCAGGTTGCACCGGTACAACCACCCGTTCGAGGAAAAAAAAAAAAAGTCTACGCGACTCTAGCCCCTTTCACACTGCGACCCGCTACCTTAGCGGGTCCAAATTGCACCTTCGACCCCCGTCGAGCAATGTGAACGCTTGGTGTGTTGGTGACCCGTGTCGCCTGAAGCCGAGTTCAGGGGGCGTGGCCTAGTGGCAGAGCGTCACACGAAACACATAAAATGCTGGGCGTGTACAATGACGTAGGCACAAGCCATGCGTCGGAGGTAGGGTTAAATACACCTGTCTGCATCAAATTTTTCAAACAAACGATGGCGGGACACCTTGAGAACTCATTTTTGCAATGCAGTTCATGGAGATGTTACTTTACGGTGCGTCTTGCTGCGTGGGAAACCGCGCTCTCCCATCTTTCTCGCCAGCCCTTCCAGCAGAGGTCCATCCTTCACCGTCCCCGACATGTGGCGGTAAATAACGTCCTCTGCTCGGAGGCTGAGGAGCTCGCGGACCTCCTTGTCTCCCCAGTTGGCCATCTTCAAAAATGTCTCAAACTTGATGTAGGCTAAAACAGAGTGAAACTTGTCCTCACCTGTCGCTGTTGTTCTGAATCAGCTGTCCATTCTGTCTTTTAAACTCCTCAAGTCACGCCACGCCACGCCCACATCCGACCCGCGTCGATTGCGTTCACATCAAACTCGGCTCGGCAAAAAGACTAGGGTCCGACGCGGGTCGAAAGGCGAGTCGAGTTGACGCGGCAGCCCGGGTCGGCAGTGTGAACGCAACAGCGGACACGCTAAATTCGCGAATTAAACGCGGGTTATTCGGCAGTGTGAAAGGGGCTTCTGAAAGTCTCCCTGTGGTTCAACAACAGACACACATTATACCCATATCGTGGTCTAAACCAATCAGAGATAGTGAAGGGCGGGACCCCCTTCTGATTGGCCCGTGTACGTGTACGTTTGAACACGTGCTTGCTGTAGTCAGACAGAGAGGTGATGAACCTCGGCTCGTCAGATAAATAGTGGATGTAGCCGCAGGTGATAAGATGAAAAGAACGATGGACAACTTTTTGGTTAAGTTAAGGCCTGATTCGTCCGAAAATAACCACAACCAATGCTCTGACACGGAGCCATCAACCTCCCACGTTATGTCAGGCCCTGGTCCAGAGCTAGCATCCGGAGCTAGCATCAGATAATGAGCCACATACGATCGACTCCGAGCCAGAGCCAATTGAAATTAAAAGGGGTAAAGTGTATACATTTCTAAGAGAGTGGCTTGACCAGTTTACCTGGCTAAAATACAGTAAATCCGATAATATAATGCACTGCATTTACTGTAAAGTGTGGCAATAGTGCATTTGTGACTGGTTCTAATACATTTCGAATTGAAACGCTGAAAAAGCACAACGCATCTATGAAACACATTACCTGCTCAGTGTCCCCTCTCCCCGCTGCCTTTCAGCGCCAGGCAGCAGCAAACATGCGATGATAATCAAGTTTAACGTTGCCTACCATATTGCAAAAGTTCCCTTCAATAAGTTCAAGTCAGAAATAATTCTTCAGAAGAAAAATGGCTTGAACATTAACCCGACGTACAGCAATTATGTCTCGTGCGTGCAATTTATAGGATTCATCGCAGATACATTAAAAAAAAAGACATCTGTGCTAATTGCGAACAGTGAGTACATGGCATTCCTGATCGTTCAGCATCATTGTGTACGGCCGTATCTTGAGGAGAGGAAGACCGGTGAATATACTGATAGAGATATATATATATATATATATATATATATATATATATATATTTAACCCAAGTACAGGAGTTGGCCATCCGATGGGCATGTGACTGCAATGGAGGATAGTCCATAAGACATTGAGCCATGAGATGTTCAGTTTGAAGCCCTTAAAACACTTGCAATTTTAATTTAGATTTTCTTTTTATTTAATTTATCTTGAGATGTTTTAAGTTTAAATTTCAGGCCAGTGAAGCACTTTAAGCACCAACACTTTTTCAGTAAGTTAAGTTCAATAAGCTTGTAGAATTGTGCTTCAAATAAAGAACTTTATTTTGACCAGATTGCTAGTTAATAGACATATATGGACAGCGATTTTAAAATAAATAAAGTGAACCTGTAAAACTGCGGTGTTAAATGTAATGCGTTTGAAAATTTGGGTGCACCTAACTTTTTTGCTGGTGCACCTAAGAAAAAAAGTTAGGCGCACCAGTGCAACCAGTGTAAAAAGTTAGTCTGGAGCCCTGGTGTGTGTTGGATGTTTTCCACCAACACAGCAGTCAGAGAGGAAAGAATGATGTTGGAGGAGGTGTTTCTGAGTGTCTGCAGGACAGCAGCTGGTGTCCTACAGACACTTTGGGAAATAATCATCAGATGATGTTGAACAGTCATCGTCTGAGGCCTTCACACTGGGAGCTGCCCAGTACAACCAGTCTGATCCCAGCACACACTGGCTCTGGCTGCCTTGCTCCAGGACACTTCAGCAGGGAGGGAAAGCTTTCTGAAGGGGTTGGTGAGAGCTGCTGGGACCCAAGCAAAGTGAGCTGAAAGCTCCAAGCAGCTGCAGACTGAGCTGTTGGTTCTCAGTGGGATCAGCAGGACCAGTAAAGCTTTCCCACTACAGGGAGTCCTCTGATCCACTGCTCACATCCACACATCCCTTCATGGACCTTCACCTTGTGTTGCTCTCTGTGTGGACAGACACAATGTGAGCTCATTCTTCATGATTCCTCCACAGAGTGGACCAGCAGAGCTCAGAGGGTCCCAGTGGTCCGTCTGCCCAGCAGCATCAAACACAGCTGGACTCCATATTTATGGTCTGTACATGTACAACAACTACTTTTCCATCTATTCTGTTCACAGCCATCTCCATGCTGCACTCTGTAGACCAGTGGGTTGTCAGTGTGTCCAACATGGATCTGATGTTTGGCTCCATGGTTTCAGTCTGATTGGCTCATTCATATAGTTTTCTGTTCCAGCTGCTGGAGGACAACATGCTCACTTTTGTGAAGGAGGAGCTGAAGAAGATGCAGAAGGCTCTGAGTCCAGATTACCCAGAATGCTTAGAGAGTCAGAGGGAGGGTGAGGATGAAGAGCAGAGGAGCAGCAGAGAGGCATTAGTGAAGATCACAGCTCACTTCCTGAGGAGAATGAAGCAGGAGGAGCTGGCTGACCGTCTGCAGAGCAGTAAGAGGATTTCTCTAAAGGTTTAACCTGCTGGATAAATGACACATTTACTGATGTCTCAGCACACAGAACAGCAGATGTTCAGATACTCATTCTGTACAGGGTTGAAATGTCTGTTTACTGATGTTATTTCTTGTCTTCATTCAGATCTTTGTGGACGTAAAGTTAAATGTGCTCTGAAGAAGAAGTTCCAGTGTGTGTTTGAGGGGATTCCTAAAGCAGGAAAGCCAACCCTTCTGAATCAGATCTACACAGAGCTCTACATCACAGAGGGAGGGAGCGGAGAGGTCAATGATGAACATGAGGTCAGACAGATTGAAGCAGCATCCAGGAAAGCAGGCAGAGCAGAAACATCCATCAGACAAGAAGACATCTTTAAAGGCCCACCTGGAAGAGATGAACCAATCAGAACAGTGATGACAAAGGGAGTGGCTGGCATTGGGAAAACAGTCTTAACACAGAAGTTCACTCTGGACTGGGCTGAAGGCAAAGCCAACCAGGACATCCAGTTCATGTTTCCATTCACTTTCAGAGAGCTGAATGTGCTGAAAGAGAGAAAGTTCAGCTTGGTGGAACTTGTTCATCACTTCTTTACTGAGACCAAAGCAGCAGGAATCTTTCAGCTTTGAACAGTTCCAGGTTGTGTTCATCTTTGACGGTCTGGATGAGTGTCGACTTCCTCTGGACTTCCACAGCAAGGAGCCCCTGACTGATGCTACAGAGCCCACCTCAGTGGATGTGCTGCTGACAAACCTCATCAGGGGGAAGCTGCTTCCCTCTGCTCGCCTCTGGATAACCACACGACCTGCAGCAGCCAATCAGATCCCTGCTGGCTGTGTCGGCATGGTGACAGAGGTCAGAGGGTTTACTGACCCACAGAAGGAGGAGTACTTCAGGAAGAGATTCAGAGATGAGGAGCAGGCCAGCAGGATCATCTCCCACATCCAGACATCCCGAAGCCTCCACATCATGTGCCACATCCCAGTCTTCTGCTGGATCACTGCTACAGTTCTGGAGGATGTGTTGGACACCAGAGAGGGAGCAGAGCTGCCCAGCACCCTGACTGAGATGTACATCCACTTCCTGGTGGTTCAGGCCAAAGTGAAGAAGGTCAAGTATGATGGAGGAGCTGAGACAGATCCACACTGGAGTCCAGAGAGCAGGAAGATGATTGAGTCTCTGGGAAAACTGGCTTTTGAGCAGCTGCAGAAAGGAAACCTGATCTTCTATGAATCAGACCTGACAGAGTGTGGCATCGATATCTCAGCAGCCTCAGTGTACTCAGGAGTGTTCACACAGATCTTTAGAGAGGAGAGAGGGCTGTACCAGGAGAAGGTGTTCTGCTTCATCCATCTGAGTGTTCAGGAGTTTCTGGCTGCTCTTCATGTGCATCTGACCTTCATCAACTCTGGACTCAACCTGATGGGAAATGATGAAAAATCCAAGAGGCCTAAAGTACTTGATCTGAATGATCTCAATCGATGGGCTGTGTACAAGGCCTTAGAGAGTCCAAATGGACACCTGGACCTGTTCCTCCGCTTCCTCCTGGGTCTTTCCCTGCAGACCAATCAGAGGCTCCTACGAGGCCTGCTGACACAGACAGGAAGTAGCTCACAGACCAATCAGGAAACAGTCGATTACATCAAGGAGAAGATCAGTAAGGATCTGTCTGCAGAGAGAAGCATCAATCTGTTCCACTGTCTGAATGAACTGAATGATCGTTCTCTGGTGGAGGAGATCCAACAGGCCCTGAGTTCAGGAAGTCTCTCCACAGATGAACTGTCTCCTGCTCAGTGGTCAGCTCTGGTCTTCATCTTACTGTCATCAGGAAAACATCTGGATGAGTTTGACCTGAAGAAATACTATGCTTCAGAGGAGGCTCTTCTGAGGCTGCTGCCAGTGGTCAAAGCCTCCAACAAAGCTCTGTGAGTACAGATATAGAGGGATGTGTATGAATATCCTGCTGCTGTTTCTATAGGAGAGAAAGTCCCAGATTCCTACTTCTCTCATTATTTCCTCCTCAGACTGAGCAGCTGTACCCTCTCAGATGAAGGATGTGCAGCTCTGTCCTCAGCTCTCAGCTCCCAGTCCTCCAGCCTGACACAACTGGACCTGAGTATCTGCGGCTCAGGAGTGAAGCAGCTGTCTGATGGACTGCAGAGTCCTCACTGTAACCTGGAAGCTCTCAGGTCAGGTTTCTCTGCTGTTTCAGCTTCATACAGTCTCTGTGATGCAATAATCTGAAAACATCTTCACATCTGTTTTAAATCCACAAAGTAAAACGTCTCCAGATCTGTGTCACTTTCCTCTGATCTAGTCTGCGCAGCGCAGCACACACACATGAACTCTGGTGGAACATTTATTTATATTCTGGTAGAGTTACAGGAAATGATTCAGTATATCTGTTGTAGTTTTCTCAAAGCGTGTCATTTCCATCCACAAACACGTGTTTAACATCATGAAGACAAAGATGTGCAGAAATGTGAAAATATACATCAGATACATGCAGAGTGATTTTTATGTTTGTGGATCCCTTTGTTCATGTTGAACATGTGAAATCTGGAGAAAACACCCTGTTTCCATCAGATAACAGGATAAGTATGATAAAGTGGAACATCCAGCTGATTTCAGCTCGGACTGTTGGAGGATCCAAACTGAACTGTGAGTCGGGCTGTTGGTGTGTCGTCTGTTTTACTGCAGTTATCAGAACAGACACAATCACTTTGGAGGCAAAGATGAGAGGCTGAACAGGTCCTGCTCCTCTGCTCCATCCAGCAGCTGCTTGGTCATGTGATCAGTCATGTGACCAACATCTTCTCTTTCTCTGTTTCAGAAAAAAAGCCAAAAAAGCCTTCAGAGAGCAGAAAAAGCTTTTGGTGACATTCAGGAAGTTGTTTTCTGTTCCCATGAAGCTTTTCAGAGTCGCTGCTTTAAAACATGATGTGATCAAAGATTAGGACATAAATGAACAAGTTATCATGAAAATCTGCTTTGATTTGTTAACATAATGAGATAATTAACGACCGATCAAGAATCAGCCATCTTTATTCGTCACCTGCAGCTGAACGCCGGCAGTGAAATGTACACTGCAACGAGCTCAACTGTGCAAGGCAGCAAAATAAGAATAAAACAGGGTGAGATGAATCTGACAGAAATGAAAATATACAAGTAAACATGTGAGTAGGAGCGGGGTCTTCCTGGCTCTGGTGGTGCAGCGCCTGGTGTGGACCTCCTGCAGGGTGGGCAGTGCTGACCTCACTCTGTGGAGAGCTCTGCACATCACATTGATGCATGGTCTCTGCAGATCAGCTGCAGTAAAACTGCACAAAACGGAGCAAAGTCACAAACTACAGAGAGACAGGAAGAGATTCACAGATGTGCAGCATGTATGTATTTTGCGCAACCAAGCAGTGGTCAGTGCTGTGAGATTCGGACAATGCCTGGGTCGCCAGGAAAACACTCCCACACACTTATTCATGTCTCGGGAATGCGGGGATACACTTAATTTGGCCTGGGGGTGGCATATCCCTTTAAACTCCATTAAAAACATGAATATAAAATATCAAGAATGAAACCATAGTGCACATCACCAGATTCAGAGACTCCTCAGTAGAAGTTACAGAGATATTGTGGCTGCAGAGCAGCTTCACATCATTACTGTCCCTTATTTGACTGTTCTTATTAAATGTGACTGAATGTAAGACTGTTTAACATCTTCTCCTCAGGCTGAGCGTCTGTAACCTCTCAGATGAAGGATGTGCAGCTCTGTCCTCAGCTCTCAGCTCCCAGTCCTCCAGCCTGACACAACTGGGCCTGAGAAACTCCAACCTGCAGCAGGATTCAGGAGTGAAGCTGCTGTCTGGACTGAAGAGTCCAAACTGCAGACTGGAAACTCTCAGGTAAGGATTCATGAACTTTCCAGGTGAGAGCTGATATAATTCTGGGTTATTGGATTAAAAAGCAGCTTCCAGGTACTTTGATCAATGAAACAGGTTGATCTGTTCTGCCCTTTGATTATCTGGCTTAAATAACTGATAATGAAATATATCACACACAATTTAAAGAAAAATACTTAAGTGTTCTTTTACTTTAACTCCTTTCCATTCCTGTAGATTTGTCCTAAAACACAGATCCATCACATACCCAAAGTAAACTGAGAGCTGTTCTACAACCATGTGTAGCAGTAGCAGTAGTGTTGTGTCTGGCATTATGATGCTTTCATCCTGCAACACTCACTGCTACCATGATAAATGGGAAGTCTGACCGTGCAGAAACATAGATTTTAAATGTCCTACAACTACTACCAACTCTGAGGAGATTTTAGACATTTAATTTAAACTGTGTGTGGCAAACAGAGCTGATCTTTGAGAACTGGATGCCACAGCACTGACTTACATCAATTCTAGCTGTTTTTTTCCTTACATCTTGTACATAAAACCTTCTTTAAATGTAGACATACTGCACAGGAACATTGATATTTGGTTGGTTGATTGGTTTGAGCTAAATTTGACCCTTTGTAAATTAGACAGATGTGCGGTCGAAAAACCCACGTTATCTTTTTTTGAGTTAAGGCCAAAATGTATTTCTCCACACAGTCCACTGGAATGTTGTTGTTTTTATCTGATGTTTCCTCCCCAGACTCGTCAGACTCACACTGACTGCATGTGTTCAGTACGTCCTGAAGTGTAGATTTAGTTTTACTGTCTGTTTTGAACATGAGAAACTTTAACAAAGTAACCAAAATTCAGTTTGTGCTTTTTAACTTACTCTTCTGTGGAAACTTTTTAAGTCTTGAGTCTAAGAAAGAGAAAAACATGTTGTCATTCATGTATTAATTTCTTGGTAGAAAGGTCCGTCAGTCCTACAGAAAGCATGTCAGTCTGCAGAGTGACAGACAAAGGCTGCAGCTACAGAGCCACAGCTGAGCTGGGCCAGATAACACTTTGGTGCTGGAGAAACAGCTGACTGTTAGTGTGAGAAGATGCTTTGCTCACATGGTGTTCTTTGCTGAGCTGATCTGATCACAGGATGAGCCAATAACAGCAGCAGATACATCTTTTAGTTTCTCCATCTACTGAGCTAAGACGGCACATGTAGACATCTTCCATCACACTTTAATGTCTTTAACAAATAAACAGAAACAAACAGGGAAACAGAATTCTTCCACTTATCAAATATGAATGTAGTTTGATTGATTAATAGATCAAGTTATTTCCTTCCATCTCATTCCCTCCTCAGCCTGAGTGGCTGTAACCTCTCAGAGAGAAGCTGTGCAGCTCTGTCCTCAGCTCTCAGCTCCCAGTCCTCCAGCCTGACAGAACTGGGCCTGAGTAACAACAACCTGCAGGATTCAGGAGTGAAGCAGCTTTCTGATGGACTGAAGAGTCCAAACTGCAGACTGGAAACTCTCAGGTAAGGATTCATGAACTTTCCAGGTGAGAGCTGATATAATTCTGGGTTATTAGATTAAAAAGCAGCTTCCAGGTACTTTGATCAATGAAACAGGTTGATCTGTTCTGCCCTTTGATTATCTGGCTTAAATAACTGATAATGAAATATAACACACACAGTTAAAAGAAAAATACTTAAGTGTTCTTTTACTTTAACTCCTTTCCATTCCTGTAGATTTGTCCTAAAACACAGATCCATCACATACCCAAAGTAAACTGAGAGCTGTTCTACAACCATGTGTAGCAGTAGCAGTAGTGTTGTGTCTGGCATTATGATGCTTTCATCCTGCAACAGTCACTGCTACCATGATAAATGGGAAGTCTGACCGTGCAGAAACATAGATTTTAAATGTCCTGCAACTACCACCAACTCTGAGGAGATGTTAGACATTTAATTTAAACTGTGTGTGGCAAACAGAGCTGATCTTTGAGAACTGGATGCAACAGCACTGACTTACATCAATTCTAGCTGTTTTTTTCCTTATGTAACCGGTCCCAGACAGGATACCTGTACACAGATAAGGTTCCTGTAAAACAGGAGAAAGAATGAGACAGGCGACCGTTTGCTTCTGTTCAGTGCAGCTTCGCTCGGTAGAATTTATTTATCAATTTGCAAAATATCTCTTTCCTTTTCTCTTTTATGTATTTTGTTTTTCCATATTCAAGTGTCATTTAACAGTACAACATCCATAATATCAGAAACAAATCCAAAATACATATAGGCTAGTTACAGCATAAACCTCGTTTCCAAATAAAACACACATTTTCCAATTCTTCATAAAGAATAATCCTGAGTTCAGTGGACTACTGCATTAATACATTCTTATTCAGTCAATTAACTGAGTTACCATTTTGTTCACAACTCCTGAAAATAATACCATGAAATATAAAACATATAGGTCCTCACATGTTCTCCTATCTTAACCTCACTTGTAGTGCAAATAAAATGAAACTAGCATATTGCTCTTAATGACTGTTGGTTCAAGATAAATGCCTGAGCTGAAGACTTGCAAGTTTTAACAATTTTAACTGCTTACAATATTAACAAAACAAATATATTTCTCTGTAACCGTAACATTCAATTAATTTACACCTGTAATAAAATACTGTACTCAAAAGAATAATTTTTAACCCAAAATTAAATGTGCTGGAGCCAGAAACTACGACCTGGTTTGGTCACAACAGAAAAAGAAGTTTACCGCGGCGCCATTTTGAGTCACACAGAGAACAGTGTTTTACCACTTGTTCAGAAAACTATCAAAACATTGTCAGTACCCTTAGGAAATCGATCTAACATCACATTTAGATGTTTAACACAAATGTGGGTAGTTATAGAAGTTTTAAAACACCACCAACCTGTAAAACAGGAGAAAGAATGAGACAGGCGACCGTTTGCTTCTGTTCAGTGCAGCTTCGCTCGGTAGAATGAGGAAGTAAACAAGAGTCACGGAGAAGCAACTGCCCACACTGCCCCCTACTGATGGCACTGAAAAGCTCTTTACCAAGATGTAATAATTTACCATTTTGGCACATATTAACATAGTTCTTTTACAGATATAATATTTTCAAACTAAAACAAAACAAAAAAACGAGCAGTGATATCGGCCCTCGCAGCCAAGCGCAGCTCTGGCCTTGCGACCGCCTGACCGCCGGCACCGCCGCCCCGACGTGGTCATCGACGCCGTCACGCATCTCCCGCGCCCGTCCACCAGGCGGAGCGTGCGACGAATCTCCCAAATCGCCTTCAGGCCACCTCAGTACGACACCGGAGGCACGTGTTCAAAGTTGGAGCGATATCTCACCTTCCAGACAGGAGTTATTGTCACTTCCTGTTTTGTGGGGGCGGGGTTTAGTGACGTCAGAAATGTACCACGCCAACGTGTCAAGCGCTGCTCCTTAATGATGCACAAAAAATATGGTGCAGATCGGATGATGTCTCAAGGAGATATAGCTGTTTACATGATCTAGGGGGCGCACTGGAGTCACACCTCAATATAATCCTATTGGGCTCTTTAGAGGTTAACAAAGGTCATTCTTATCTAGTTTGGTGCAAATCAGATGATGCATGTGAGATTTAGAGCCGAACGTATGCAAACGGCGAGGGATTGGAATTTGCCATTCTGCCACGCCCACACTATTTTGTAGGTCCTGACAAGACGCACAGGTTTCATGATTGTCGGTGAAAGCATGGCTTTGTGCTGATGTTTTTAGATGTTCTAGGGGGAGCTGTGGAGGCATTAGGCCACGCCCATCAGATATTGGACTGCACACCTGTTGGGGGGTGGATTAGGATCGATCCCAGTGAGTTTGGTGCATCTCGGCTCAAAACTGTAGAATTTAGAGCGAAACGTATGGTAACGGCGTGATGTCTGACTTCACCAAGTCGCCATAGCCACGCTTTCAACTGAAAACTGTTGGTGCTTTAAAGCAAGTGAGACCAACTTGTTATCTGTATTCTGACACAAGATCATGTTGATTAGGTGAAGGGGGCCAGAGATGGAGCTTTCCAAGTAAAAAAAGTGACTTCCTGTTCTGAGTGGGCGGGGCTTAGATGACGTCAGCATATGACCACATAGGATTGTCGGCCATCCAACATGGATGACTCATACCAAGTTTGGTGCACATTTAACATTTTACGTGAAAGTTATAGCGTTTCGTTTACTCTGGCGAGTACGCCAAGTTCGCCGCTCGGCCAAGCCCCCTAAACATGCTCAAAAACTCAAGATTTCTGATAACTTTTGTTCCCCCATCCCTTAACTGCATACCGACCAAAGATGAAGTCCGTAGCTCAAAATCCCTGGGGCGTGAACATTTTTCTACGAGGTGTGTAAATATGAAAAATGGCCAAAATTTGCCCTTTGACCCAAAATGGCCGCCTCCTTGTACGTTTTAGAGCATACCTCCAAGAGACTTTTGTTCTTGATTTTTAGGCGATCTACATACATACCGAGTTTCAGATCTCTAAGATGTACGGTTTGGGCTATCTCACGTTAGGTGGCGCTGTAGAGCAGTTTGGCGACGCCCACTTTCGACTCCATTAAAATCATGCAATTTCACGCGGGGGACAATTTTGGGTAAAGTTTGGTGAGTTTTCGAATACGTTCAGGCGTCCCCATTTGCGATACCGCGTGGAGAAGAAAAAGAATCATAGGGAAGAATAAAAATAGTGAAATCCTGCAGATACAATAGGCCATCGCAGCGCTTAGCTGCTCGGGCCTAATTACATAAAATTTGACCTCACACTTGAGCGTCACACTTACATCTTGTACATAAAACCTTCTTTAAATGTAGACATACTGCACAGGAACAGTGATATTTGGTTGGTTGATTGGTTTGAGCTAAATTTGACCCTTTGTAAATTAGACAGATGTGCGGTCGAAAAACCCACGTTATCTTTTTTTGAGTCAAGGCCAAAATGTATTTCTCCACACAGTCCACTGGAATGTTGTTGTTTTTATCTGATGTTTCCTCCCCAGACTCGTCAGACTCACACTGACTGCATGTGTTCAGTACGTCCTGAAGTGTAGATTTAGTTTAGCTCTCTTTTCTTGTCCATTTTGAACATGAGAAACTTTAACAAAGTAACCAAAATCCAGTTTGTGCTTTTTAACTTACTCTTCTGTGGAAACTTTTTAAGTCTTGAGTCTAAGAAAGAGAAAAACATGTTGTCATTCATGTATTAATTTCTTGGTAGAAAGGTCCGTCAGTCCTACAGAAAGCATGTCAGTCTGCAGAGTGACAGACAAAGGCTGCAGCTACAGAGCCACAGCTGAGCTGGGCCAGATAACACTTTGGTGCTGGAGAAACAGCTGACTGTTAGTGTGAGAAGATGCTTTGCTCACATGGTGTTCTTTGCTGTGCTGATCTGATCACAGGATGAGCCAATAACAGCAGCAGATACATCTTTTAGTTTCTCCATCTACTGAGCTAAGACGGCACATGTAGACATCTTCCATCACACTTTAATGTCTTTAACAAATAAACAGAAACAAACAGGGAAACAGAATTCTTCAACTTATCAAATATGAATGTAGTTTGATTGATTAATCGATCAAGTTATTTCCTTCCATCTCATTCCCTCCTCAGCCTGAGTGGCTGTGAGCTCTCAGAGAGAAGCTGTGCAGCTCTGTCCTCAGCTCTCAGCTCCCAGTCCTCCAGCCTGACAGAACTGGGCCTGAGTAACAACAACCTGCAGGATTCAGGAGTGAAGCAGCTTTCTGATGGACTGAAGAGTCCAAACTGCAGACTGGAAACTCTCAGGTAAGGATTCATGAACTTTCCAGGTGAGAGCTGATATAATTCTGGGTTATTAGATGAAAAAGCAGCTTCCAGGTACTTTGATCAATGAAACAGGTTGATCTGTTCTGCCCTTTGATTATCTGGCTTAAATAACTCTTATAACTCTGATAATGAAATATAACACACACAGTTTAAAGAAAAATAGTAAAGTGCTCTTTTACTTTAACTCCTTTCCATTCCTGTAGATTTGTCCTAAAACACAGACCCATCACATACCCAAAGTAAACTACTTTACAGAAATATGAGCAGTTTTTTCCTTTAAAATAGTGCATAAAACCTTTAAATGTGGACACACTGCACTGGGGCAAAGGGATGATATTTGGTTGGTTATTTGGTTTGAGGTGAACCTCCTTTGTGAAGGCGACTGTGAATTAGACAGATGTGTGGCGACAAAGCCACATCATCCTTTAGTGAATCAGAAGCTGAATTTATTTCCCAAACAGACAGAATCCTTCTAAGTGTTACTGGAAGTAAATAAGACATGTTTGAACTCATTGGAAAGTGTGATTTTTATAAATGGATGCCTTTAGGTGACTACAATCTGGATCTCCAAGTCCCAGCTCCTCACCAAGTCTGACTCTAACTTTTAATATGGCAAAAAAATAATATTTTACAGCTAGAAGCTCTTGAAAAACAGCTCCACACAGACAGCTGCATGTCTTCACTCTGAACTGAAGTGTGGATTTATTTGAATGTCTGTTTTGTCATGTCTGAGGATGAGAAACTCTAAAAAACTGTTTAACTTATTTTATTCTATAATTTTTTTACTTTATTTCCACGGACAAATAAACAAAACCAAATGGGAAAGAATTCTATAAAGGTTATTTGATTGATTAATTAATATATTTTCTCCCTCCTCAGCCTGAGTGGCTGTAACCTTTCAGAGAGAAGCTGTGCAGCTCTGTCCTCAGCTCTCAGCTCCCAGTCCTCCAGCCTGACAGAACTGGGCCTGAGTAACAACAACCTGCAGGATTCAGGAGTGAAGCAGCTTTCTGATGGACTGAAGAGTCCAAACTGCAGACTGGAAACTCTCAGGTAAGGACTGTATGAAAACAA
This sequence comes from Odontesthes bonariensis, assembly GCF_027942865.1. Classification (NCBI taxonomy): domain Eukaryota; kingdom Metazoa; phylum Chordata; class Actinopteri; order Atheriniformes; family Atherinopsidae; genus Odontesthes; species Odontesthes bonariensis. The sequence goes on from NC_134516.1 coordinate 7,771,675, forward strand.
GCTTCTCCAAACTACACTAACCCTCCAGATAATGTAGATGAGGATGAAATCACGTGTACGCTCAGCTGGGCTCAGATGGACCGAGGTACTCTGTGGATGTTCCTTCTTGTTGTTTCTTTTAGCAAAAACAGTAAAGTGTAGGTGTATATTAATCCAGCAGAATTCCCAACAAACAACCATTAAGACTACATGTCAGCTGGTGGTCACTTAAAGCATGTAATAAAATCACCATTCAAGTAACTTAAAGACAACAGGTGTACAGTGCGTTCAGCTGTACTTACATGTACCCTGAAGCCAAACTGGCAGCTGGTTCCACAGAGAGGGGCCTGATAACTGAAGGCTCTGCCTCCCATTCTGCTTTTAGAAACTCTGGGAACCACAAGTAAACCTGCAGCCTGAGAGCAAAGTGCTCTGTTGGGAACATATCCAACAATGAGATGTTCTCACTCAGGCCGCAGAGTTGCAGCGTCAGACAGACTTCAGTCAGTAACTGGATTCTGCTCCTCTGCATGTGAACAGTTATAAGGAAGGTGTTCCAGTTAATGCTCCAGTCAGGCTGTGAGCAAAGCTCAACTCAAATGTGGAGGAACTGTGCATGATACAGCCAACAGCTGCAGAGTCATCAGAATATTTGAGGAGATGACAGGACTCTGGGGTGTGCTGGAAGTCTGAGGTGTGCAGAGTTCAGTGAAGAGTGAAATGTTGAAATATTCACAATAATCTAAAGTTTTTATTCTCAGAGGTTTTCTTTTCATCCAGGTTTTTCATTCACTGCTGCCATGTTTCCTCTTTGTTTGTCACAGAAGATTGTTTATATTTTCTTCTCATTTTATCTGAAACTGTTACTGAGCAAAATGATGAAAAGAATCTTTCTCTAAGAATGTTGTTACCATTGGATGACATTCAGCTTCAGCTTCAGAGCAGTTCTCTCAGAGTTTCTGTTGTTGTGTGTGTCTGCAGCCTGTCAGGCTGTCTGATCACAGAGGAAGGCTGTGCTTCTCTGGCTGAAGCTGTGACCTCCAACCCCTCCCATCTGAGAGAGCTGGACCTGAGCTACAACCATCCAGGAGCCTCAGGAGAGAAGCTGCTGAGGGCTGCACTGAAGGATCCACACACACTCAGGTATGGAGAGGCCTGCTGCAGCCTCACAATGTCTGATAGAGGAGGAAGAGCTGGGAACATGTTCTCTGTCCTGCACTCAGCCCTGTGCTTCTGCTTCCTGCTGAGTGTTACATGAACAATCACACATGTAGGAGACTTTTTACCTTTAACCCTAACCCATTTGTAGAGGAGGTCTGCAAGGAGAACATCTGCAGGAACAACAGTGAGAAGTGTCTGTTGGTCAGAGTTGATTTAGTTTGGACAGATCTCTGCATGTTAAAGGAACAGTCTTTCATTTTTAGAAACGTCTTTTTGGTCCTCTGACCCTGATTCATTTACAAGGATGGGTCCAGGACATGTTAGCCTAGCTTAGCACAAAGATTTATAAACCCCTGTGGTTCAGGTAAAGTTTCAAAACAAACAAAGATCCCACCCCAAACTAACACGAGCGCTGCAATATGTATCTCTACATATAAAATATATATATCCATGCATACACATACAAAATCAGCAAGATGACAGGAGACAGGTAAGTGAGTTGCATGTTTGAAATAAACAAAATGAAACAAAGTAAAAAAACAGTCAGCCCTCCTCTTCCAGGGACAGATGATCAGTCAAAGTTTCTGTAAGAAGGAATTCAATGGTTCCCAGATCCTCCAAAACCTGTCTGATTTATGGTTAAGATCATGAGTCAACTTCTCAAGAGGAATAAGAGCAGAAATCTGTGTTAAAGGAAAACTCCGGGGCATTTGAAGCGCAATCCCATTGCTAGACGTTGTCAAATACTGACAGTAGGACACAGACTGGTGCAAATCGGCGCTCCCTGTGTGGAGATCGCGCTGTTCGCTCAGCCTGTCATGCGAGGCTAATGCGTGGTGGCTAAGGGGCAAGCGCTAACCCTTCCACGTAAAACAACAACTTGCACACTGCAGAAACGTCACACCACTTTATAAACCATCCGACAATAAAGTCACAAGCCTTACCATCAAAACCATATGCATGGTTCTCACATTACTGGCATGGGGACGTTACAAAACAACTTTATAAACAGCATGTCACTTACCTCTTGTCGGTAGGCGTGCGCATGTGAAAGCCCAAAAGAGTCGATGGACGATAATCACATATACAAAACAATTATCTTCTCTAGAAAAACTGCGTTCAAGTATTTAAAACATTACAACAATATTACTGGGCATGTATTGTTGTAATGTTTTAAAGTGGGTTAGCGCTTGCCCCTTGGCCACCACGTATTAGCCTCGCATGACAGGCTGGCAAACAGAGCAATCTCCGCACAGGGAGCGCCGATTTGCACCTGTCTGTGTCCTACTATCAGTATTTGACAACGTCTAGCAATGGGATTGCGCTTCAAATGCCCCGGAGTTTTCCTTTAACCACATGTCGACGGTAGGGACCCGGGGAGTTGACCACCTCAGCAAAATACATTTTTTAGCCAGAAATAAAAGAATTATCAACAAAGACTTGGTATCTGCGTCAAAAAGAGTGTCTGGGGTATGACTGAGGAGACAGAAAGAGGAATTCAGCAAAAATGTTTTACCAGTGACCTCCTGGATTACGGAGTGTACCCCCTTCCAGAAAGTCTGGATACGGTCACATGACCAAAACAAATTAACAAATGTCCCTTTATGAATTTTACATTTAGAACAAAGGTTAGAGGTGCCAGGAAAAATTCTCTGGAGGCGAACGGGTGTGTAATAGGTTCTAAAGAAAAATTTTAAGTTCTGTTCATGTATGGAGATTGAGGTACATTTAGGGAAAACGCCACTACAGATCTTGTCCCAGTCAACAGGATTGAACGTCACCTCCAGATCGCGTTCCCATAACAGCTTCAAAGAGTCATAGCTTGAAGAATCAAAATAAAGAAGTGAAACCTAAATCTTTGAAATTAGTTTTTTGGGAGACTTAGCCAAAATTATTATGTTTTCCAATTCAGACAATCCCAGGCGAATCTTGCCTGTCCTCAGAAGGGACCCTATAAAATGGCGAATTTGAAGATATTTGTAAAAATCTTTGTGAGGAATATTAAAATCTGCCCTGACTTGCTCAAATGATTTAACAGAGTCGGAGTCCAACAGGTCCATAATGTTAGATAAGCCCTTAGATGCCCACTCCATCAAACCAATACTCCTAATCTGCATTGGTAGATCTGGATTCAGAGCTAAAGGAGATCGGAAAGAGATGACGGGAGGAATTTTTAAGTGTTTTTTCACATCTCGCCAAACTAGTAATGTGTTATAAACAATTATGTTATTCTTGAGATGATTTAACTGATCTATATTGCTGATAAAAGGAAGGGAAATAAGTTTTCTGGGGTGACAGGATTGGGATTCAAGACCCAACCATAAGGAATCTTTCCTATTCAAAAACCAATCTGACATCATTTTGAGTTGTGCTGACCAATAGTATAGTTGTAGAGAGGGCAGGGATAAGCCTCCGAGATCCTTTGGTTTAGTAAGTATAGAGAACTTAACTCTTTGGTGTTTATTATTCCATATATAGCGAGGTATATGGGAATTCAGAGATTTGAAAAATGCAGAAGTCAGATAACACGGGAGATTTTGAAATAAATAATTCAGTCGAGGAAGTACATTCATTTTTATAGTGTTGATTCTCCCAAGGAGAGAAGTTGGTAGGGAGGCCCATTTTGTCATATCATTCTTAATCCTTTGAATTAGAGGTGAGTAATTAGTTTCAAACAGATTGTTTAAGTCAGAGGTGACAAAGATACCTAAATATTTAAAACCTATTTTGGATACTCAAAAAGGAGATTGTATAGACATGTCCTGGGGGATATTAAAGGGTGTTGCGACCGACTTCCCCAGGTTGATCTTATAACCCGACAGGGCAATAAATGAGACAGACATTTAAGCATCATAAATATTTTGGTCCTGAACGCTCATTCCCTCCAAACTCTTTCATCCATGTTGTCTTCTATTGGTGCGAGTGCTCCGTGTAACATCACACACGAGTGGCATTGCAGCATTTATCTGTTTAGTTCAATCACCTGCAAACACCTGATCAATATGAAGGTAACAGACGAACAGACAGAGGGACGTGCTGCCATCTTGGATATCAGCTTTTGCCCCTTTTCCACCGAACATTTTTGTACCAGTACACTGTACAGCTCTACACGGTCCCACTCTACCCTGATTGGGAGCTTTTTCCACCGCGGGTTGAAGGTGGGACCCGTTACAATTTTTAGCCCCGGCTAGTACCTGCTTCAGAGGTGGGTCTAGTCGGTACTAGTCGGTGCTAAAACGTCACGTGATCAGTGCTGTCCACTGATTTGTCAGGTGAAATTACGTCATACACGCAACGAAGCTCGGGGAGCTTTAAATAATCACCCGCCATGTATGAAAACACACCTGCGAGAGCAACAGAGAATAAACAGAATTGTGAAGATGGAAGACCAGAGAAGGAAAGCCAACCCATGGACCATGAGCGAGGTGCAGACCTTTCTGTGTGTGGTGGCCGAGGACCGCATACAGAAGGAACTGGACGGAGCAACACGAAATGAGAAGGTGTTCCAGGAGATAGCCAAGCTGATGGCTAGCCATGGCTATCACCGGAATTCTCAGCAGTGCCGAGACAAGCTCAAGAGTGATTACCGGCAGGTAAAGGACCACAACAGCCGGAGTGGGTCAAACCGAAAGACATGGAAGTGGTTCGACCAAATGGACGGCATTAACGGTCACCGCCCGGCGAACGGCGTGGATACGGCGACGTCTTTGTTGGAGGCGATGGAAAATGGTAAGTGTTGTTCTTATCCCCTTGGTGCAACGCTTATATCTTAACAAATGCATGTTTTATATCGTAACAAATACATGTTCAGTCTTTAACTTGTGTAAAACGTTACACAGGTGTCTCATGTAAGTTGTTCTGAGTGAGCTAGCAAACAACGCTGTTTTGGAAGGCTAGCACAGTGTCTCACTTATGCGGTTACGTGTATGCGTATCGTATGTTCACACTTTTTATTTTTTTTCCCTCAAGACTCGGTTTGTGCAACCGATGAGTGTTCGGTTGCTGAGGTCAGCAAAGATCCTCCAATCCTGCAGGCTTCAGAACCGACATTGGCATCGCAATCTGCAGCTGAGGCAGCAGCTGCTATCTGCATTCCACCGGCACCAACACTGGCGGAGACGCCTGTATCTGAGACTACTCCTGCTGTTTACCTTTGTACTGTCTTTTTTAATAAAGAGCTTGGTTTAACTAAACAATATGAATTGTCAACTGCATTACACATTACACTCCATCGTTGTGTTTACTTTTGACTAACCGCGGCGTGACACTTTGTAGTCACCTGAAACCGACGTCACGTTAGTGGTGACCGGGCCGACTCCGCCCACTTCCAGGTCACGGTTTGTGTGGAAAAGGAAATGGTACTGGTGCCGTGTAGTGTCACACTATATCGAACCGAGTAGAGTAGGGCTAGCTCGGCGGTGGAAAAGGGGCATATCTAACCCAAAGGGAGCATATCGTCGCTGTCCGATACAGAACACGTATGTCCAAAAATGCTACTTTTCAGGAGGTGAAAAAAACTCCACAACAGTGGAGGTCAGCGTTGCCATACTTGGCTTAATGCCTTTAATTGGCATCATATTCTTGTTGGTGTGGTAATTTAATCGTCACTGTACCTAAATCGAGTATAAAAGGATATACGTGCACATCCGATACTGTTTCTGTCCGATTAAAAACACGTATAACCATAACATCCATTTCCCCTGATGAAAACACGGCATTCCAAAGTAGTCAAGCTGCGCTGTGTGATATGACAAATCAATCTGTCATAGGCCTACATGTAGCCTATTGTAGCGTGGGAATATAATTATCATTTTGCTAAAATATACTTTTAAAAAAAATCAAGGGTGGTCGCTTATGTGCTTTTATGCACTGCGCTTGGATAACGGAAAGGCGCGCCGTCCGCATTGACAATTTTAAACTGACTCACCGTGATTTTCGGCTCTCCTGGGTTTCAGACATCAGGATGAAAAATGTTTCTATCGACTGGTTTAGAGTTAGACTAAAGTTATGTCCAGGACAATCAAAGAAACGTTTATTTAGCTCGTACTGCAAGACGAGTAACCTTGGCACTGTCAACGTACGTCAAGGCATTAGCAATTTTAAACTGACTCTCCGTGATTTATTTTGCGCTTATTGCAAGACGAGTAACATTGAAGTTGCATCAGGAAATTCAGAGTTGAATAATTTGTACTTCATGTGAATAAAGCGAGCAAGAAATTAAGGTCAACACTGCTAACACATTGTGTAAAAAGGTAAAACAGGCTGACGTTAAACGCTTGGTTGATTGCAATCAAACAAGTTTGGCTACATTATCTTGAACACAATTACATTGCTTAAGGAAAAACTGAGGCTAGACATTCCATTCATAAAATAAATTGCCTACATTTTATAAAAAAAACATCAAAACCACATTCACATGTGGATATTTCGAAGTATAAAAACACTTTTACATTTCAACAACAGACACACAAACTGATATGTGCTATTGTAAGTGATCAGTCATGGGACACTGAGTCATAAAATGGATGAAAATCCTTCGGTACAACGTGCTTCAGTTCCTGAAGATGTTTGAACTTCGTCGCTTTGATTTTTGGACGGGATGGATGGAGTGGGACCACAGTGAGGCATGGTTTCCTCAGCGATGGGACGGAGTAGGGCTGCCAGGGATCGGAGTGGATCAGCACTGATATCCCATTTGAGTTCAGCTGACGGAAAGTAAATTGACATAGACAATTCAGTTGACGGAAATCTGTCACAGTAACGGAAAACTTTAATCCACGAATATTACACAAAGTAATTTGATAAGTGTGAGTAAGGACTAAATCTAAACAAGACCGGTGTTATTTTCACCAGGCCTTAGCAAGCTAGATTGCTAGCTCGCTATCTGTGGTGAAAGCTGGCCTTTTGGAGACGCTACTTTTGTGACAATTCAAACCCTAGACATAGCCAACAATCATGTCAACATCGATAGATAACAGTTGTAAATATATTTCAGCAAGGATAAAAATTTCACTTTACCTCAGTGTTTGTTTACACGACGCCGCTTGGCTTCTCGCTTCAGCTTGACGCACGCACCATCGGAAGGGAGAGGAGGAGGAGGAGGGACTTACGTGGCATGACGGACAGCTTTGTCATCAAATGGATTTACGCAAAAAACTTGTGACGTGATTTCACAATCTTTCATTGGTCATGTACATACGTGACGTGTACGGTATAAGGACATGAACTTGGAGATTCTATTGGTCGAAAAAACTCAAAATTAAAAAAAATGGAGATACGTGGTCTGTATCGGACAGCGACGATATACAAGTTAAACAGAAGAGGTCCAAGAATTGACCCCTGGGGGACTCCACAAGTCATTGCCACTTCATAGCTGCCAATTGTAACAAAATAACTCCGGCCTTCTAAGTAGGACCTGAACCAGTTAAGTTAAATTATAAATCAGGTTCAATAACAGAGTGGATGTTGGACTAAATAGAAGCTTGATGATGTGACTGCACAAAGTGGAAATGAATACTGGATAAGATTTGGAAGTTCTGTGTGGTGAGCTGATGCTGCTGATCCCTCTGAAATGTGTTGCTGTCCTCACAACAGCAGGATCTGCAATGATAATGTGAGGGAACAAATCCTCAGTGTGATGATGAAGCAGCTGTTAGTGGTCAGTGTGGAAACAAGCTGTCACAGCTAAAAACCTGCCTCAAACTGTCTCTGACAGTCACTTAGCTTCATGTGCACGGAAAAGAAGTCACTTTAACATTTCCCAGCTGAGTCAGAAAAAAGAGCAACAGTGAAAACAATGTGAAGAATCTGAGGCAGGCTGCTGTGCAGAGGATGTTCCTGTCAGAAGCAGATCAGTCAGACTTTAGGGCAGATAGAAGGTTGCAGCTCTGGGTCAGATCAGGAGTTTTTACAGAGTTCTTCATATGTGAAGAGATGAAAAGGAGGAGACGGCTGAAAGAAGAAATTGTGACTTCCACAAAGCAGTTTTGTACGCGTCAGTGTTGATTCTGCTCATTGTAGTTTCCAGATGCTCCACTCCAGTGGATGTGTCCAGATGTTGGACTGTTCCTTTCTCAGTGTAGAACAATGTGTGTGAGAGCCATGTAATGTCCATGTTTGATGCTGAAAGAGACGGTGCTGCTCTGACCCCCCTCCTCCTTTCAGGGTGGAGCCTGCTGGAGAACGATGGCTGACACCAGGGCTGAGGAAGTGTGAGTGTGTTCTTCATCTGATTCATGACATCCAGCCATCGTCACACTGTCACATCACTCATTGATCAAAGTGAACAGATGATAGATCAATAACTGCAGCTGGACTGTGTTTGTTCTCTCCTTCAGATTCCTGTCAACTCACAATCGACACAAACACAGTGAACAGAGTCCTGAAACTGTCTGACAACAACAGGGAGGTGACATATGTGGAGAAGGTTCAGTCATATCCTGATCATCCAGACAGGTTTGGTGGCTGGCCTCAGCTGCTGTGTAGAAATGTTCTGACTGGTCGCTGTTACTGGGAGGTCGAGTGGAGAGGAGGAGTTGATATATCAGTGAGTTACAGAGGAATCAGGAGGAGAGGAGGAGACTGTGAGTTTGGATGGAATGATCAATCCTGGAGTCTGAGCTGCTCTGATGGAGGTTACTGTGTCTGTCACAATAACAGAGAAAACCCAATCTTCTCCTCCTCCTCCTCCTCCTCCTCCTCCTCCTCCTCCTCCTCCTCTGTCTCTAACAGAGCAGCAGTGTATGTGGACCGTCCTGCTGGCACTCTGTCCTTCTACAGAGTCTCCTCTGACACACTGATCCACCTCCACACCTTCAGCACCACATTCACTGAAGAACCTCTGCATCCTGGATTTGGGTTCAGTTCATATGGTTCCTGGTTGTCTCTGTGCTGAGTATACAGAGTGTCCTCCTGTCAGAGAGTCCCTGCTGAACAGATAGTTCAGTCTGTTCATGTCTGTCTCTTTCACTCAGAGACACCTTTTCAGATTCATGGACTCAGTCAGTTTCTGTTTGAAACTCTTCTGAATGATTCCTTGGAAACTTCTTCCTCTTCCAGTCCTTTAAAGATGGAAGCTGCCATTCTTCCAGGATGTTGTTTTTCTGTGTGTTTCCAGTCAAAGCTTCACACTGAGTATCAGCAGGTTGTGTTTCTCTGCAGCTGACTTCAACTGAGACCATTCAGCTGAAGTCAGCTGCAGTTAGTTTGCTGCACATGTGACAAACTGTGACATCAGAGAGGAATCACCGAGCTGCCATCAGCCCAGATGGATTCCAACCTGCTGACAGATGTTCACTGATTCTGCTCCAATGAGCAGAGGTCTGGTGAGCAGCCGGGGTTCATCCTGATGTTTCACACATTCACTTCCTGTTAGATGATGAAAGGACACCTGGACTGGAGCTGGTTCCTGATGGCACAATGTTGCTGAATGTTGCTGTTGAACGCTCACAAAGAGGACTGAAAGGATTCTTTGCAAACAATATTTAGGGCGTATTCAGACCAGGAAAGTCCGATAGTTCACTTGCTTTGGTACAAACCTTTTTTTTTTCATTTTGGTGCGGTTCGCTTTCAGACTGTACATTTCAGTAAACGGACCAAAATATGTCAACAAAGCCACGCGCCCTGAAGTCGTTCGGCTATTGGTCAGAATCGACACGCGCAACACAAAGTGCTAAGTTCAAAAGTGAATGTAGTCATGGACGCTTTCCGTGCCGTTATTGCTTTTAATATAATCAAAACTATATGTTTTTCAACGTTTTGCTATTTTCACAACTGTGTAATTACTATGCTGCTGTACAAGTAATTTATCAACAACGACGACAAAGGGCAAAGACGTCAGCGTTTTTATGAGTGCGCTCCAACATATATGATATGTGGGCATCTGCCCAAACGTCCACAAGAGCACGGGTCTCCTCTTCGGCCCACGTTTGTCCCCTACTCATTTTCGGTCTAGAAATATTATTTTCGGTCTTTCGTTAGCTTTACCACAGCCGGTCTAGTAATTAGAAGAACAACGCTCTGTTCTGTTACCTAGCAGCAGACAAACGACGGATGCTCCCGAGGTACAAAAAAGCAAAAAGTCTGGGATTAGGTCCGGTCTGCTTTCACACCTCCAAAAGATCCGCACCAGGGTTCGTTTGATCCGGACCGAGTCCGACCTTTCAGCTTGGTCTCGGTCCGCTTGTTTGGTCCGGACCAGAGTTCGGTGGTTTGTATTCAGACCATCCCAAAAGGTCCGAACCAACGAAAATCTGGTCCGTTTGGTCGTTTGGTCCGGACCAAACGAGGTAGGTGTGAATACGCCCTTAGACTTTAACAACATCTGCTTTGGAAGTTCCTGATGTTCAACATGAAAATCCTCCCAGTATCTCACTGTTAGTTTGTTTGGTTCATTCTGTCTTTATTTGGACTTTCTGACATTTTCACATGTTGAATTATAAATTGAATTGGTTTTTTTTACTTTTTGCCTCATTATTCACCACAATGTTCATTTTTTTAAATTCTGTCTCAAAGACTTTACATGTGAAATGTGGACTTTTAATCAACATTCAGATTTTTTTGATGAAAACTTCTCTTCTATATCAAATTGGTTCTTCATATCTGAACATTTCGATTTTTAAATGGTTCCAGACTTTTTGGTGTATATATTGTTTTATCTGATTACTTTCACTTTGTTCATTAAAATATATACATTTCTAAAATCTCAGATTTCTTTTCTCAGATTCTTTTTTAAATCGTTTTTTTCTGAATATATTTAGCCATCAGGTTTTTCTTTTAGAATATTTTTGTTGTGTCGAACCGCCTCACAAAAACTGGCCCAAGAGCAGACACAGGACTCAGGGAGAATCAGAGTTAGAACAGAGTTTATTTAAAAGCGGTGGGTGTTGAAAGCCAAAGGGAGGACCCGGGTAGACGTGTAACTCTGAGAGAGGAGGGAGATGATTAGTGAGGTTCGGAATAAGGAATGTGGGAAAAAGTTTGGATGCCGTGTAACATTAAATAAAAACGAAATGCAGTAATTTGTAAATCTCATAAACTAATATTTTATTCACAGCAGAACATAGAAGACATCTCAGATGTTGAAAGTGAAGTGGGAGAAGATGGTCCAGGCTTGATAATTTGTTAAAGCTCCCGTTTCCTCCTCTCCCAGATCCTCCAAAGTCTCCAGCAGCTGCAGCTTTACAGTCTTCTCCATCTTTACTTCCTGATAACAGCACAAGACATTTTCAAATGTGAGTCACTGACTGACATAAACAAAGGCAGCACATGTGCAGTACCCATCAGCTGCTGTTCAGCTTTATTAACTCAGACTTTATCTTTAACTCTGACTTCACTCCAGCTTGTTCTGTCTTTGCATGTGTGAGCAGGATGGTTTTACTTGGCTGTAATATTTGAATCAAAGCTACAAAGCAGAGAACATCCTGTCTTTTTATTCTGCAAAATGAACAGGAGAACTACAACATTTTTACTGAATGATGAAAAACATTCTCACTGCTGATATCAGCTTGATAGTTTTTATAGTTGAACACTTCTGGGCTCGTTAAACTGACATCGTGCAGTTCATCCATTCACCACCAGAGGGAGACACATCTCCATCACTGCAGAGTCCCGCTCAGTATCACTGACAGAACTTCACAGCTATTGAGAGGACACTTTTAAATCAATACAATTCAAAGACATTATTTCTATATTTAAACCAAGCTTCCCACCTCCATATAAGACAGACACTCTGTCCTCATACAACAAGCAGGGGCCCGTTGCACAAAAGTAGGATTTAGACATCCAGGATGAATTACTTAGCCAGGTTCAAGGAATCCAAAACATGGGCGCCCAGGCTTAGTTGGTTGCACAAAGGCCAATCCAGGATGAGCAGACACGGATTCATTAAGCCAGGTGAAACCGATCCCGGATAAGTGCTGCACACGGCTTGCTTAAATAGACCCCACGATCGATCATAGATTCACTGATTCACCATGGCAACAGGGGCGGCGTATTTCTCCCCAGCGGAGCAAGAACTATTAATGGAAACCTATGAAGAGGTGACGGAGAAAATAAAACAAAAAGGAAATACTGCCACAGTCAAAAAACAAAGGGAGCAAGCGTGGCAAACCATTGCTGACCGCCTGAATGCGTAAGTAGTGCACAAATACACACTCACCACTCCACTGAAACTATCACAATTAGGCTACAATCCAAATAAAATGTTAATTAACATATCGTCACCTTCCTAAAATAATCGCCCAAGTCATTTTTTGGCATCAAAGGTGTGGTCCAAAAAATGCCTAAATCATTTATTTAATCTTAGTTTTTATGAAAAACAATAAGTGTTCTTATGCCAAGCATCCTTTGATACATACTTACTGACTGAAATTATTATTTTATGCTATAATTTAACTTTTGGGGGGAGTTTTTTGTGTTTCATGAAAAACCTGAAAAAATTACTCATGCGATTATTTTAGGAAGGTGACGATATTTGAAAAGATATTTGTAGCCTACTTTGATTATGAATAAGTTGAAATTGACTGCATGTGAGTGAAACTATCTAAATGTAACTCCATGCTCCTCCACTGTTTCATTGTGTGCGTGTGTAGATTTACCATGACTGGGCCAAAACGGACATGGCAGCAAGTCAAAGTGAAATATAAGAACATCCTGCAGAATGGTAAGTCCATTAAGTTGACAAATACTTAACAAGTGTACTTTTTATTAAGAATGTGCCTGCCCACACATTGCCTGTACTGTGCATTAATTGGTTTAACATCTTATCATTTCAGATGGTCTGCAATGCTGACTATTTGTTCAGTAATGTTGTGGCAAAGTGGCCCGGCTCGGTCCACGACTCCCGAGTGTTTCGGAACTCAGAGATCTATCGGCGCCTATCACAAGGTGAGCCACAGAAACTCTATTGACAACCACTTTTAACATCATGGCTGTGTTAAGAATGTCACTACTTATGAGGTTGTGATGGTAACATTTTGTATTCACAGGTGAATTCCTGGGTGTATTGCTGGGTGACAGAGGGTATGCCTGCCAGCCTTTTCTGCTCACTCCATTTGCGGACCCTCTGGAGGCACAACTGGCATACAACCATGCCCATGCCAGAACAAGGGCCCGGATAGAAATGACATTTGGCCTACTGAAGGCACGCTTTCAGTGTCTGAACCACCTGAGAGTCAGCCCAGACAGGGCATGTGATATCATTGTGGCCTGTGCTGTCCTCCACAATGTAGCCTGCCTGAGAAAGGAGAGGGCCCCCAGAGTGCCAGCTCTCATAGACTGGGACATTCCTTCCATCTTCCCGGATGACGACTGTGGTCGGCTGGTATGTGTTAAATTATTTTAATTAATATGCATGTTGATTTAAGTTGGGCCTGCAATGGCAGAGGAATTTTTGTTAGGTTTTTGTGCTGTATACTCAAGGCAATTTTATTTGTATAGCCCATTTTTACAAACAGTTTGTCTCAAACTGCATGCTTTGATTCTTTGCTTTTTGTCTTGTAGAGCACTGTGTGACTTCAGTTTTGAAAGGAGCTGATGGTTTACTTGCTTTGATTCATCCTTGTTCAATAAAGGAACATCATGGTACTCTCTAATGTGTATTTATATTTATATGGTGATGTACTTTATGTGTAGTCTGTGGGAAACTAAATTATCTAGTGGTTCATCTAAAATCATCAGTTATCTAAAATGATTGTAATGTTTCAATAATGATAGTGGTGTAGCAGTCACAGTGCCGTGTGGATTAAGAGTTTTTCAAACTTTGACAAAACCAACATTCCTGTGGGGGATGTTTACGTATGTGGATATAAACCAGATCTTCATTTTCTTTCCACAAAGGAAAAAGAGACAGAAACTGCCTAATTTACAACACCCTTAAGAGCTTTTGGGGAGTCGAACTCACTCTTGGAAAAGTGGGACACTCACTATCTTATCTTCACCATGAATCGAATTGACATTTTAACACCCTCTCCCACCAGAGAAAGAGACCAGATGGCTACATACGAACTGAGAAGACTTCACTAAAGACTCACTTTTAGTCGAATCTTAAAACTATATTAAATGTGTTTGATAACCGTGTACAATTTCTTTCAGGTTTCCAGCTTGATCACAAGACGCATATAGAGACAATTTGTACGATTCTGGCTTAAATATTGACAAAGAACTGATTTTGGTGGAAAACGCCCAACCTGCCTGATGGAACCACATTGCCCCCTAGTGGTCTGCAGTGTTGATTAGTTGAACATTTAAATCCCAGAGGACTCAGTAAAATGGACAATGTATATGCAACAATTTAACTTTTAACGATGTCCCTTCGGTATCTATTTGATATTTGTTTAGTGTCCCCATTGTTAACACAGAAATTAGCATTGTGACTCACTATTCATATGTCACGATTTCATAGATATTCATCTGAATTTTGAAAGTCATAATTGTCTTTATCATGTGTGTTATTTTGATGTCTTTATATTACAAGTCTATGTTATATCTTTAATCTGCATATCTTAACAAGATGTGGTGTTTTCAGAATCAACGAGACAAATGTTCTATGAGATGGGAGTAATGGAGAAACACAGAGTTCTTTGTCTCATCCAGAAATCCCCTATAGCACAGATCACCTTACAGACACATGCACACAGTTCAAGCATGTCATTGGCTGAAAAAGTAGTGTAAGCCCCGCCTCCGAGAGTCAAAACCCGGTGCCCCGCGAAATACACTCTCTCTGGCTCTGTCACTCTCTAGTTCTCTCGTTTGCTGGCTCGCTTGAGGCGTCTTGCCCTCTTGCCTTCTTGCCTCTCTCGTTTCTTGCCTCTTGTTGTTTTCCAGAAGCACGCTCTTGTTTTCAGAGGGAGAACAGGTCAGAGAAGAACAATGGAGAATTGATCAGATGAGTTGCTCAGAGAGATTTGAAGAGCACGGAAAGATGAGAGTATGAGCCGTGGAGAAGACGACGGAGGGGAGGAAGGAGAAGGACGGAGCAGGACCCAAAGAAAGACGAAGAAGACCCGAACAAAGAAACAGATTGAAATACTCTGAAGATGCACGTTTTACGTGTTTTTGTTCGTCCCTCGCCATCCACGTCCTTCTACGTCGCACGTCCTAACCTCCGCTGTTTCACGCCATCATCACCTTTTCCTACCAAGAAAGCCAACTCCAAGCAACCTTTTATTAATCTTCTGTGAACTTAAGTTCACTTCATCAGAGAAGCAACGGACCCACTGACACTCAAAAGATTCGATCAGCTAACCACAGTCCTCGGCACCATCGTTTCGGTTTCCCGGTGAAAGAAGCAACTGAGAAGCTAAAAGGGTCAGCCACCACAGCCAGGAAGGCCCAGAGAGCGGAAGAGAAGTCCCCTCGGACCCCGCGTGGCCGCTACCATGGTCCGAACCGACTGAACAGAACTTCAGCACAGTAAGACCGACCCGTTTTCACCTTAAAGTGGGTTTGATGGATGTCTCGAGGCTTTCACAGAATGATAAATTAATCCGAAATGTCAGTATTTAGATTCAAATAGTCAGCCAACCCAAACTATTTGAATAAATCCAGTAACTCTCCATTCCCATACTTTATTTTATATTCACTAAGTGTTTTATATAATCACCCATATTCCATGCATCTCCTGTTTGTTTAAAGGTTCATGTCTAAGATCATATCATTGTAATAAACAGCTCATATATCTATATATATGTTATAATCACAGATTGTGTCGTATGCTTTCTTTACGTAATGTCTGTCCAACCAAACGAGAACTTCACGAAAGTAGCGAGATATGAGACTGAATATTAATTGATTATTAATTGAATATTAATTTAACACCAGGATCGTAAGATTTCGAACAGTTTTCCTACCTGACTGTGACTTAAATTAAGTCAAAACCTAGGTTGGTGGTGCCCTAATTTCGAGGTTTAAGGATATTAAGACAGTGAGAACGTCTTATAAATCCTTATATTTAATACGTATATAAATACCCGGTAACGCTACAGTGGGTATAGTTAAATGTTTTAACAATATGTTCTAGGCAGTGACATAAATATTGGTTTCCATTTGTGGCGACCGCTGACTGAGATGAGGAATGAGATTAAATAGATCCTGGAACTTAGCTTGGTCTGGAGCAGGCTAGCTTCACAGAATAAATCTCCATGGTAACTTACGTCTGAACATATCCCACTTCCCTCTATCCCACTTTTGTGCAACTGGATCACGGATAAGTTGATCCAGGATAGCCAACATATCCCGGCTTAATCCCTTATCCTACTTTTGTGCAACGGGCCCCAGATCTCCTGTCTGAGCTTCACGTCTTCTTCAGTACACACAGCATCATCTCTTGGTAAACAGATACCACCTGAAGGTTCATCTGTAGGAGCATGGCAGGACGTCCACATTCTCTGCATGGAAAACATTTTAATTTAGGAATAACTTTTGTATATTTTCAGCATTTATTGACATTGCAGCTGTTTATGATCAGCTGCCACCACCTCATAAAATACTCAAACTCTCTATGAAACATGCAGATTTGTTGTACTAATACAATGTTCCAGCTGTGAGGTAGAGAGTCAGGCCTCACTAATATGTTTATGCATTTGGCCGACGCTTTTATCCTACACTGGAACCACCTTACACTGGTAGGTGGGTAGGGTAAGGAGGTCTTGCCTCAGGACCCCTACTGGAGGTGGTCCCTTTCATAAAGGGGATTTGAACCCAGATGAAATGTAATCTTACCACTACACTATCCAGTCCCAGTCCAATCCAGTAATATAAGAGTCTGTGGGTAAAAGCCCTTTTAACTGATAATGTGTGATTAATAGTCAGAATTGGTTGTAATCAGATAGATCTGCATTAATGTCCACAATAATGGAAACACTCAAAGCAACATGATTTGGAGAAGAAGGCTTGTTCAAAGCAGGTCTGTTTAAGAGTTGTTCTTCATTCAGATAGCTTTCATAAGGTGTGTGCACATTAAGAATGATGAACACGTGATCACATCATGACCTCACAAGGCCACACGATCCATGTTGGATTATTGGAGCGGCTGCCACTGCACGCTCTGACTGGATATAGAAGAGTGGAAGCTAACGCCTCCATGACATCAACATCTGAGTGTGAGCAGCAGAAACTTCCAGATTCCACTTAAAGAAACTGTTGGTGCTGCCAGAAAGGAGGAAAATAAAGCTGTTTGCTCTCAGCTTTTCTCAGAGTGGCAGCAGGAAGCTGCTGCGGGTTAATTATTGATGAATTAAAGTCATATAAAGCTGCTAAAGCAGCTGACCTTTGATCACTTTAAGACTCTTTCAGGGTTTGAAGACTTTCAGAGTGACTGCAGACACAGAGGACTGATGTCGGAGAAGAAGCAGAGGATTTCCTCTTCTTCTACACAGACCTGGTCCACACAGCAGAGAGCTGCAGAGGGAAGAAGTTTGTGGAAGAAGCTGAGTAAGTGACACTTTGATTCATTTAACAAAGCCTCAGAACAGAGAGATTTCCTCTGCATATGAGACACAAGTCATGTGAGCTGAGAGTAAACGGCAACAATCAGTGTGTTGATGAGGAGCTGCAGCTTGTTAGCAACATGAAATGTTTCCCACTCAGTCTGCTGCTGTTTTCTCCTCCAACAGAGGAACTCTGACTGCAATGTGCTGTTCACTCACACTCTGTTCATCACTGCTCTCTGAACACACTCCCAGTAAAACTCTGAGTCCTGATATGAGATGCAGATTAGTCCTGGACTCTGATCCTGTTGGATACTCAACCTGTTTTCTAAAGGATCAAAATTCATGTGGGTCAAAGTGTGATCATGTAGACTCATCAGCGGGTGAATAATATTTAACAGAGAGCAGTGAGCGCCCCCTGGTGGTTCCTGTCAGTCTGCAGTGATCCTGCAGGATGGATTTATGGAGTCCTGCTGCTACTTATCTACGGTGTAGCTGTTTATGTGCACTTCATTCATTTATTACTGTTCCTTGGGAGGAATTAGTACCAGAAGCATATGAAAGGAAAAAGCTTAGGTATGTGGAGTTGGGGGCAAAAGCAGAGCAGCGAGGATGGAAAGTTAGAATCTGTCCAGTGGAAGTAGGATGCAGAGGATTTGTTGCAAAGTCTGTTGTCTCATTGTTGAGGGAGCTGGGTGTAAGTGGACAGGGTGTGAGGAAAATAGTGAAGGAAGTGTCAGATGAGGCAGTAAAGTCCAGTCAGTGGATTTGGATTAAAAGAAGCAATAGTAGCTGGGGCCCAGCAGGGGGAGCACTTAGGGTAAACAGACTCTTTGAAGAAGCAAAGAAGAAATCCAGGATTTATTTAAGTGGAGGGTGGCCCATGTGAGCCTTTTGAAACCAGGCGGCCATTTTTGGTGAGTTGGCATGTATGGCCTTGTTTTTGATGGCATTTTTAGTGATTGTAGGACTGTTTAGGTGAGTTTGTCTGCTGAATCTGCTAGTGTGTCTTGTCCTGCCTCCACCTCATGCACCCTCTATACTTTCATTACCCCCTACCCAAACCAGGGTTTGAATCCCCACCCCGCTGTGACTGGTGTGCAGTTGGTGAGAGGCTGGGGTAGCTTGTGATGGAGGAGCAGTGATGGCTGGCAATAGGGGAGTGACTGTGGGACACCAGTGATCACTGTCTAGCCTCCTGGAGGTGTCGTGGGCCCAACTAGACAAAACACTGATGCAGTGACGTCGAGCGGTGCCTACACCACGCTTAAGACCATCCGGACTCTTTTCATGTGTCGTTCCATGATGGTGGAATGACCTACCGAGCGCTACCAGAACAGGGGCATCCCTGAATATCTTCAAGAAACTCTTGAAGACCCAGCTCTTCAGAGAGCATCTCCTATCCTAGCACTTAGCCTGTACTTCCCTCTATGCCTGCTCTCTATCGCTACACTGTCCCCTCTGACAGGGTCTGACTGGTGCTTTCCTTCTCGGTAGTTTATTGTTAGCTTTGATGTTAGCTGTAATGTTATATATTTTTTCAATTGTAAGTCGCTTTGGATAAACGCGTCTGCTAAATGCATAAACATAAACATAAAGGAGGTTCCCACCTGATGGCCCCAATGACATGTCAGCACTGCTCACTGATCTATATTATAGGGATTATAGGGAATTATACACTGAGTCTGGTCCATTTTTTTCTTTAGCACAAGTTTCTTGTGTTTACCTTAAATTAAATTCAGCTGATAATTTGAATCCTGTGACCTGATAGCAGCTGAGATATAACATCTGTCACTGTTTGTATTTCATGTTAAAAAGTCCTCTGGAAACTAAACCGTAAGATTCCTTCTGAGACTTTTATCACTGATGAACCTCTGCTGCATCATCTATCAGCTGAAATGGTTCAAATGTTCAGCTGACTGAAGCTTCCAGCTGGACTGAATCAGGAAATGTTGCTCCATCATCTGGATCATGATGTGTGCTGGGCTGCAGCTCCGTGCCTCTATCTAGTGGACTGATAGTAGAAGTACAGCAGCTGATGGCAGCTTCCTCTGCCTCACTCTGCTGTCTGACTGCATGAAACCGACACTGATATGAAACAGAGAATAACAGCCAATCAGAGGAGGAGCAGCTGGTATTTTTACAGAAGTAAATGTGGAGAGGAGGATGTGAGTTGATGTGCAGATGAATGATCTGTGTTTCCTCTGCAGAAGAAGGTAGAAAGTGTGTGTGAGCTGATGTGAGTTCAGCAGCATGGATCAGAGTGAGGACACTAAAACATCTCTGTGTGGGGAACATGAGAGCCAGAGCAAAGCTCAGAGGTAAGGTGACCATCTCTAACTGTCCATGACTCTTCTCCATGTCCCAGCTCAGCGCTCACATCACCAAACCACCTTTATTCACAGGAAGGGACAGAGACCTGGACCCAGGAGGGGGTCCTCACAGAGCGAACTGCAGAAGGATCTCCCACTTTTCAAATTACGGGCCTCGAAAGCAGAGTAAGTTAACATAAGGTCATTGATTTAGAGGTTATTAAGTATATCATGCATACAGGTTGAAAAAGCACTTTTTCCCATCAGGATCCACCAGAGGCCTGAACCAGAACCAGAACCCAGCTGTGTGTCCTTTAAGAGCGACCGGTCAAAGAAAGATTTTATTAATTTCAAAAGAATCTGTTCATCTGACAAAAAGTAAAATACATGATGAAGATATTTAACTTAAAATGCATTCAGCTTTGACATCATTGACCTGTAATGTTTTTCTGTCAGGATCCATCAGACACTGAAACCAGAACCTGAACCAGAACCCAGCTGTGCGTCCTTTAAGAGCAACTGGTCGAAGGATTTCGTCACTAATTTCAAACAGAATGTTCCATCAGCCCAACAGTGAGTAGCTGTCAGTATTCAGTGGAGGCTGCATCATGTTTCAGATGATAACAAGTTTCCAGCTGAATTACTTGAGACTTGTTGATGTCTCTGATGAGACTAATTAGCTGCATCATGTGTGTGATGTGATGTTTTAGTTCAGTCCTGCAGCTCTTTATTAAAACAAAGGGAGAATATTACTGAATATCTGTCCACTGATGTGGCTTTTTTACAACATGCTGATTATGCAGTGAACAGGGCGGCTGATGCAGAAATATTCTGTTCTCACACGTTGTGTTTAATGACGTCAGTTTAAAATGAGCTTCTGAAGCAACACCCCAATTATGCAGGTAATTGATCTGTTATTAATTATCTCCAAAGAAACCTTGTTAAAACTAACATTGTTCCACAGCAGCCACACTGACTCTCTGACAGGCCGTCTCACTGCAGACTCAAACACTATCACTGATACTTTAGTTTGAATGAAACAAGTGTTTCTCTGTCAGGATCCATCAGAGACTCAGACCTGGACCTGAACCTGGAGCTGAGCCTGAACCCAGCTGTGTGTCCATGAAGAGTGACCGGTCGATGGGTCGTCCTGTTAACTTCAAATCAGACCAACATCCATCCCCTCAGAGGTGAGCCGAGTGTAAATGCTGTAACAGAGTAAAATGCAGCAGAGTCAGTTTGAACAGTTTTTACTCCAACATGTGTTTAATGTGAGCTCAGCTCTGCTTCACATCCATTTCTATGTTCATATGTGAAGCGGTGTGTGTTGGATGTTTTCCATCAACACAGCAGTCGTCCAATAACCAGAAGGTTGGTGGTTCGATTCCCACTCAAAAAAAGTTTGGTGAACTAACAGCTGGAGGGGTGTCCACCTCCTTGCCACGGCTGAGGTGCTCTTGAGCAAGGCACTGTACCCCCATGCTCCCCAGTTGCTGTGATTCCAGTGTATATGGCATCTGTCTATGAAGGTGTGACCCTGTGTGTGTTCAACAGGTGCCAACCTGGATGGGTTAAAAGCGGAGGAGAAATTCTGTGTATGTTCCCTGTAATGTAGATGACAATAAATCTAATCTTAATCTTCATGATTCCTCCACAGAGAGGACCAGCAGAGCTCAGAGGGTCCCAGTGGTCCGTCTGCCCAGCAGCATCAAACACAGCTGGACTCCATATTTATGGTCTGTACATGTACAACAACTACTTCCCCATCTGTTCTGCTCACAGCCCTCTCCATGCTGCACTCTGTAGACCAGTGGGTTGTCAGTGTGTCCAACATGGATCTGATGTTTGGCTCCATGGTTTCAGTCTGATTGGCTCATTCATATAGTTTTCTGTTCCAGCTGCTGGAGGACAACATGCTCACTTTTGTGAAGGAGGAGCTGAAGAAGATGCAGAAGTCTCTGAGTCCAGATTACCCAGAATGCTTAGAGAGTCAGAGGGAGGGTGAGGATGAAGAGCAGAGGAGCAGCAGAGAGGCATTAGTGAAGATCACAGCTCACTTCCTGAGGAGAATGAAGCAGGAGGAGCTGGCTGACCATCTGCAGAGCGGTAAGAGGATTTCTCTAAAGGTTTAACCTGCTGGATAAATGACACATTTACTGATGTCTCAGCACACAGAACAGCAGATGTTCAGATACTCATTCTGTACAGGGTTGAAATGTCTGTTTACTGATGTTATTTCTTGTCTTCATTCAGAACTTCTTCCTCCAGATTGTGGACGTAAACTTAAATCTGCCCTGAAGAAGAAGTTCCAGTGTGTGTTTGAGGGGATTCCTAAAGCAGGAAAGCCAACCCTTCTGAATCAGATCTACACAGAGCTCTACATCACAGAGGGAGGGGCCGGAGAGGTCAATGATGAACATGAGGTCAGACAGATTGAAGCAGCATCCAGGAAAGCAGGCAGAGCAGAAACATCCATCAGACAAGAAGACATCTTTAAAGGCCCACCTGGAAGAGATGAACCAATCAGAACAGTGATGACAAAGGGAGTGGCTGGCATTGGGAAAACAGTCTTAACACAGAAGTTCACTCTGGACTGGGCTGAAGGCAAAGCCAACCAGGACATCCACTTCATGTTTCCATTCACTTTCAGAGAGCTGAATGTGCTGAAAGAGAGAAAGTTCAGCTTGGTGGAACTTGTTCATCACTTCTTTACTGAGACCAAAGCAGCAGGAATCTGCAGCTTTGAACAGTTCCAGGTCGTGTTCATCTTTGACGGTCTGGATGAGTGTCGACTTCCTCTGGACTTCCACAGCAAGGAGCCCCTGACTGATGCTACAGAGCCCACCTCAGTGGATGTGCTGCTGACAAACCTCATCAGGGGGGAGCTGCTTCCCTCTGCTCGCCTCTGGATAACCACACGACCTGCAGCAGCCAATCAGATCCCTTCTGGCTGTGTTGGGATGGTGACAGAGGTCAGAGGGTTCACTGACCCACAGAAGGAGGAGTACTTCAGGAAGAGATTCAGAGATGAGGAGCAGGCCAGCAGGATCATCTCCCACATCCAGACATCACGAAGCCTCCACATCATGTGCCACATCCCGGTCTTCTGCTGGATAACTGCTACAGTTCTGGAGGATGTGTTGGAAACCAGAGACGGAGCAGAGCTGCCCAGCACCCTGACTGAGATGTACATCCACTTCCTGGTGGTTCAGGCCAAAGTGAAGAAGCTCAAGTATGATGGAGGAGCTGAGACAGATCCACACTGGAGTCCAGAGAGCAGGAAGATGATTGAGTCTCTGGGAAAACTGGCCTTTGAGCAGCTGCAGAAAGGAAACCTGATCTTCTATGAATCAGACCTGACAGAGTGTGGCATCGATATCTCAGCAGCCTCAGTGTACTCAGGAGTGTTCACACAGATCTTTAGAGAGGAGAGAGGGCTGTACCAGGAGAAGGTGTTCTGCTTCATCCATCTGAGTGTTCAGGAGTTTCTGGCTGCTCTTCATGTGCATCTGACCTTCATAAACTCTGGACTCAACCTGATGGGAAAAGATGAAGAATCCAAGAGGCCTAAAGTACTTGATCTGAATTATCTCAATCGATGGGCTGTGTACAGGGCCTTAGAGAGTCCAAATGGACACCTGGACCTGTTCCTCCGCTTCCTCCTGGGTCTTTCCCTGCAGACCAATCAGAGGCTCCTACGAGGCCTGCTGACACAGACAGGAAGTAGCTCACAGACCAATCAGAAAACAGTCGATTACATCAAGAAGAAGATCAGTGGGAATCTGTCTGCAGAGAGAAGCATCAATCTGTTCCACTGTCTGAATGAACTGAATGATCGTTCTCTGGTGGAGGAGATCCAACAGGCCCTGAGTTCAGGAAGTCTCTCCACAGATGAACTGTCTCCTGCTCAGTGGTCAGCTCTGGTCTTCATCTTACTGTCATCAGGAAAACATCTGGATGTGTTTGACCTGAAGAAGTACTCTGCTTCAGAGGAGGCTCTTCTGAGGCTGCTGCCAGTGGTCAAAGCCTCCAACAAAGCTGTGTGAGTACAAACACAGATATATTTCTTTATAAATACATTGTTTACTTATTAACTGGAGAAAAACAGCAGAATCAGCGTTAAACTCAGTTTCAAATGAACTTCAGTTTATTTATGAAGTGTCAGTTCACAACAAAATATCATCTTACAAGTGATGTGAGATGATACTTTGTTGGAAATAGAAACTCAGCAGTTCCTCTGAGGAAGAACTTGGTGGCAGTTATTTATCAATTTTATAATTAATTTGTTTAATGGATTAATTCATCATTTTATTTGCTCCCATCTTATTAGTTATAGTAGTTATCTGGCTTAACTAACTAACAATAAGTCAATAAAGCTTCTCTGACTCTGGATATGTTGTTTTTATCTGATGTTTCCTCCCCAGACTCGTCAGACTCACACTGACTGCATGTGTTCAGTACGTCCTGAAGTGTAGATTTAGTTTTACTGTCTGTTTTCAACATGAGAAACTTTAACAAAGTAACCAAAATTCAGTTTGTGCTTTTTAACTTACTCTTCTGTGGAAACGTTTTAAGTCTTGAGTCTAAGAAAGAGAAAAACATGTAGTCATTCATGTGTTAATTTCTTGGTAGAAAGGTCCGTCAGTCCTACAGAAAGCATGTCAGTCTGCAGAGTGACAGACAAAGGCTGCAGCTACAGAGCCACAGCTGAGCTGGGCCAGATAACACTTTGGTGCTGGAGAAACAGCTGACTGTTAGTGTGAGAAGATGCTTTGCTCACATGGTGTTCTTTGCTGAGCTGATCTGATCACAGGATGAGCCAATAACAGCAGCAGATACATCTTTTAGTTTCTCCATCTGCTGAGCTAAGACGGCACATGTAGACATCTTCCATCACATTTTAATGCCTTTAACAAATAAACAGAAACAAACAGGGAAACAGAATTCTTCCACTTATCAAATATGAATGTAGTTTGATTGATTAATAGATCAAGTTATTTCCTTCCATCTCATTCCCTCCTCAGCCTGAGTGGCTGTGACCTCTCGGAGAGAAGCTGTGCAGCTCTGTCCTCAGCTCTCAGCTCCCAGTCCTCCAGCACTGACACAACTGGGCCTGAGTAACAACAACCTGCAGGATTCAGGAGTGAAGCAGCTTTCTGATGGACTGAAGAGTCCAAACTGCAGACTGGAAACTCTCAGGTAAGGATTCATGAACTTTCCAGCTGAGAGCTGATATAATTCTGGGTTATTAGATGAAAAAGCAGCTTCCAGGTACTTTGATCAATGAAACAGGTTGATCTGTTCTGCCCTTTGATTATCTGGCTTAAATAACTGATAATGAAATATAACACACACAGTTTAAAGAAAAATACTAAAGTGCTCTTTTACTTTAACTCCTTTCCATTCCTGTAGATTTGTCCTAAAACACAGATCCATCACATACCCAAAGTAAACTACTTTACAGAAGTATGAGCAGTGTTTTCCTTTAAAATAGTGCATAAAACCTTTAAATGTGGACACACTACACTGGGGCAAAGGGATGATATTTGGTTGGTTATTTGGTTTGAGGTGAACCTCCTTTGTGAAGGCGACTGTGAATTAGACAGATGTGTGGCGACAAAGCCACATCATCCTTTAGTGAATCAGAAGCTGATTTTATTTCCCAAACAGACAGAATCCTTCTAAGTGTTACTGGAAGTAAATAAGACATGTTTGAACTCATTGGAAAGTGTGATTTTTATAAATAGATGCCTTTAGGTGACTACAATCTAGATCTCCAAGTCCCAGCTCCTCACCAAGTCTGACTCTAACTTTTAATATGGCACAAAAAATAATATTTTACAGCTTGAAGCTCTTGAAAAACAGCTCCACACAGACAGCTGCATGTCTTCACTCTGAACTGAAGTGTGGATTTATTTTAATGTCTGTTTTGTCATGTCTGAGGATGAGAAACTCTAAAAAACTGTTTAACTTCTTTTATTCTGTCATTTTTTACTTTATTTCCACGGACAAATAAACAAAACCAAATGGGAAAGAATTCTATAAAGGTTATTTGATTGATTAATTAATTAATGTATTTTCTCCCTCCTCAGCCTGAGTGTCTGTGACCTCTCAGAGAGAAGCTGTGCAGCTCTGTCCTCAGCTCTCAGCTCCCAGTCCTCCAGCCTGACAGAACTGGGCCTGAGTAACAACAACCTGCAGGATTCAGGAGTGAAGCAGCTTTCTGATGGACTGAAGAGTCCAAACTGCAGACTGGAAACTCTCAGGTAAGGACTGTATGAAAACAAGCTTCTCCAAACTACACTAACACTCCAGATAATGTAGATGAGGATGAAATCACGTGTACGCTCAGCTGGGCTCAGATGGACTGAGGTGCTCTGTGGATGTTCCTTCTTGTTGTATCTTTTAGCAAAAACAGTACAGTGTAGGTGTATATTAATCCAGCTGAATTCCCAATAAAGCTGCTCTCATTCAAGGATTTTAAAGGTTTTTTTTGGTCAGAAACAGTGGACAGTGACTGCCAATCATATTTGCTGTTGTTCATGTATCTTGAATGCTCACTGGTCGGCAGGGCTCTCCTCAGTACATAAATATGGGCTGTGATGTAGGCGCAGTGCCAGTGCACGAGGATTGAGCCCATGGTAGGTTTGTTACACTTCCTTGATCTGGGAGCTTCAATGTTAGATGAGGGTTGATCTACTACTGTAGACAACAAAGCAAGGCTGCTCAATTTCTCCATTGATAAAATAAATTCACAACTCTACAACATAAAAATTCATGTAGAATTTAGAATATGGTGACGTCGACGCAGCTTTAGCAGCAGAGAAGCTGTTAGGCTTGTGTTGATAATAATAAACTCCTGGACTATGTACAAACTTCCAAATGCATTGTTTTGTGAGTACAGACCATATTTGTACTACTGTAGAAGTTTGGTGTCATGGTATGTGATTTTAGTGTGGTAGTTTTGGAGATACTGCCAGGGTCTGTTAGCGATTGTACTAAGCTATTCGGGATAACTCGGTAACTCGGCTGATGTTCAGCCAAGATCGGAAAAACTTCGGGTGGGCTACTTGGCTGGATGTCAAGGTTCAAATGAGCCTAGGGTGAATCTACTCCGAACCATCACTTGAACTGATGTCCACATAAGGTTACTCCCGGTCGCATCTTTAATTTGCTGAAAATCATCAGCGTTCAATGACCCAAACGGTCCAAATTATATAGTTTCAGCGTGGACAAGACAAGCGAGTCTGGAGCATGTAGAATTATCTAGGCTATTTAGTTATTTGAATGACCTAAGGGGTTGCAAAACAAATATACAGGGCTAAGCTATTCTATTTAGTATGCATGCCAGGCATGAATCAGACTGCTTGCACGCTTGTCAACGCCAGCAAACTGACAGAAATTAGTCCTGATTTACAGTTTCCAAATAGACGGTCCAAATTATTTTTGTCAGACTAACAGGGATGCTCAAGCCTTTACCTTATGGACAATCAAAAAGACGTTTTGAAAAGTGTACGGGCGCAATGATTTTCCAACATGATTCGTTGTAAACCAAAGCAGAGTAGGCTACATCAGTGAACACGTCTCGCATATTAACATCTCAGCATGCCAACAATAGGTTGGTTGATAATATAGCCTACCACAGGGTATGCTACAGCGTGAAATGGCCCTTAGGCTATGTCGTTCTGCAGTGCATTTGATTAAGGAATGCGAATGCGACAACAGGTTCATGCAATGTTTTGGGGAAACATGCGCTAATGTCTTAATGAAATGTTGACGTTACTTGAACAGGAAGACCATTGCATTTTATTTCAATTGAAGAGCTTACCCAAACGATTGCCTGTAGCTACGTTCACACACACCTCGATTTTAGGCTAGAACTAGTTGCTCAGCGACTTAGAGCTAAAGTCATAGAATGTTTGTGTAAAATTGGGCTAGGACAGCATAAAGGACACACTTTCACATTTTATAGAATCATACGGTCTGCTGAGGCATCTGATCAAGTATCTCCATTATCCCTCCATTGCTTGCATAGAACCAATGTACGTTCTGTATTGAGGGCAGAGGTATGGCTACTTTGGTTTCCGAAGGGGTACAAGGGGGGGAACTCAATCTGATGTTTAATCGCTAAAAATTTCAGTCAGACGACTTTTTTTGCTTTAATCCCTGGTTTTTATTTTGTAATGTTAGCGATCTTGGCTCGAAGGCTAAGCTAAACTTGCTAACTTTCTGTCATGAAGCTGTGCCGAACGAGTGCTGTGCTTGACCGTGAGCTGACCAGTCGTATTCTTTATCGTTATTCAGGTACATGTGTTTTTGTTTATACATTTATTTTTACCTGTTGTTGTACACAAGCCAGTGCACGAGGATTGAGCCCATGCTGTGCCGAACGAGTGCTGTGCTTGACCGTGAGCTGACCAGTCGTATTCCTTATCGTTATTCAGGCAATAAAAGTCCAGTCCTGAAGCTCAGAGTGTCGGTCCTTCTTCTAAAAAACTTAACACAACGCAGACAATGCGAAAATAATTTTTTTTGCACATCATTATAAAAAAAGTCACTTTTTTTAATCAGTATTGTAAAATACAATTTATAATAATATGTCATATCGAAATGTTATTTGCCATGCTTGTCTTTCTGATTGGCAGCCAGTCAAAACATCGTACACCTGGCGGTTTGCGCCTGTTCTCAAGCTGCTCTGCTCCTCAAACTAGCGTGTAGGTAGCTTAGCCAAAATGGACAGATTTTTGACTACGAAGAGACCGAAGGAACAGACCAACAGCCCTGCTGTGGAAGACACTGCTGCAAAAAAAACTAAGAACTGGCCAACTAAAATCAGAAAGTATGAGGCAGCAGACATTAAGTTTGGCTTTACAGCCATACAGAAAAAGGGCCATGATTGCCCGAAATGCGTCCTCTGTCTGGAGACCCTCTCAAATGAGTGTTTAAAACCTTCGAAACTTCAGCGTCACTTGATACAAAAACATCCGGCAGACTTCTTCAGATGTAAAGAAGAGAATTTAATCTGCTGCATTCACACAGCAAGCTACTGTCCGTGAATAAAAGAAAGAAAATACGTTCTAAAAGTTGATGTTTCTTTACATATTTTGTAGCATTGTCTGTGGTTTGCAAAGGGGGTCCCCGGCCAGAAGCTAATACTGTTTGGGGGGGCTTGGCATGGAAAAGTTTGGGAACCCCTGACTTAAAGGTGGGGTATGAGATGTTTTCTGGAGCATTTTTTATCATATTGTCTGAAAACCTCCTCACGACCCCATTGCACCCACTAAAAAAGAGTGTTTGGAAAAAAAAAATTTATATTTTAGTCCATTTAGAGGGTGTAGCAAGAGGAAATGTCTGACCAATAGAAGTAATGATGAGAGTAACTTCTATTAGATTCTGACATGCCAATCAACCGTCAGCCCCCCTCACCCCTCCCCCCTGCGCGTTCACAGACTCGTGACTCGTTCATGTGTTTTGAAGGCGTGGGCTGAAGGAAGAGGCAAGGTTGTGTATTTTTAAAAATATAGCTTGCAGGAACCGTTTTTCCAAGATCTCATACACCACCTTTAAAGCATGTAATAAAATCACCATTCAAGTAACTTAAAGACAACGGGTGTACAGTGAGTTCAGCTGTACTTACATGTACCCTGAAGCCAAACTGGCAGCTGGTTCCACAGAGAGGGGCCTGATAACTGAAGGCTCTGCCTCCCATTCTGCTTTTAGAAACTCTGGGAACCACAAGTAAACCTGCAGCCTGAGAGCAAAGTGCTCTGTTGGGAACATATCCAACAATGAGATGTTCTCACTCAGGCCGCAGAGTTGCAGCGTCAGACAGACTTCAGTCAGTAACTGGATTCTGCTCCTCTGCATGTGAACAGTTATAAGGAAGGTGTTCCAGTTAATGCTCCAGTCAGGCTGTGAGCAAAGCTCAACTCAAATGTGGAGGAACTGTGCATGATACAGCCAACAGCTGCAGAGTCATCAGAATATTTGAGGAGATGACAGGACTCTGGGGTGTGCTGGAAGTCTGAGGTGTGCAGAGTTCAGTGAAGAGTGAAATGTTGAAATATTCACAATAATCTAAAGTTTTTATTCTCAGAGGTTTTCTTTTCATCCAGGTTTTTCATTCACTGCTGCCATGTTTCCTCTTTGTTTGTCACAGAAGATTGTTTATATTTTCTTCTCATTTTATCTGAAACTGTTACTGAGCAAAATGATGAAAAGAATCTTTCTCTAAGAATGTTGTTACCATTGGATGACATTCAGCTTCAGCTTCAGAGCAGTTCTCTCAGAGTTTCTGTTGTTGTGTGTGTCTGCAGCCTGTCAGGCTGTCTGATCACAGAGGAAGGCTGTGCTTCTCTGGCTGAAGCTGTGACCTCCAACCCCTCCCATCTGAGAGAGCTGGACCTGAGCTACAACCATCCAGGAGACTCAGGAGAGAAGCTGCTGAGGGCTGCACTGAAGGATCCACACACACTCAGGTATGGAGAGGCCTGCTGCAGCCACACAGTGTCTGATAGAGGAGGAGGAGCTGGGAACATGTTCTCTGTCCTGCACTCAGCCCTGTGCTTCCTGCTGAGTGTTGCATGAACAATCACACATGTAGGAGCCTTTTTACCTTTAACCCTAACCCATTTGTAGGGGAGGTCTGCAAGTAGAAAAGAAATTGTGACTTCCACAAAGCAGTTTTGTACGCGTCAGTGTTGATTCTGCTCATTGTAGTTTCCAGATGCTCCACTCCAGTGGATGTGTCCAGATGTTGGACTGTTCCTTTCTCAGTGTAGAACAATGTGTGTGAGAGCCATGTAATGTCCATGTTTGATGCTGAAAGAGACGGTGCTGCTCTGACCCCCCTCCTCCTTTCAGGGTGGAGCCTGCTGGAGAACGATGGCTGACACCAGGGCTGAGGAAGTGTGAGTGTGTTCTTCATCTGTTTCATGACATCCAGCCATCGTCACACTGTCACATCACTCATTGATCAAAGTGAACAGATGATAGATCAATAACTGCAGCTGGACTGTGTTTGTTCTCTCCTTCAGATTCCTGTCAACTCACAATCGACACAAACACAGTGAACAGAGAACTGAAACTGTCTGACAACAACAGGGAGGTGACACATGTGGAGAAGGTTCAGTCATATCCTGATCATCGAGACAGGTTTGATGTCTGGCCTCAGCTGCTGTGTAGCAATGTTCTGACTGGTCGCTGTTACTGGGAGGTCAAGTGGAGAGGAAGAGTTGAAATATCAGTGAGTTACAGAGGAATCAGCAGGAGAGGAGGAGACACAGACTGTCTGTTTGGATGGAATGATCAGTCCTGGAGTCTGAGCTGCTCTGATGGAGGTAAATACTCTGTCTGTCACAGTAAGGGAGTAACACACATCTCCTCCTCCTCTGTCTCTAACAGAGCAGCAGTGTATGTGGACCGTCCTGCTGGCACTCTGTCCTTCTACAGAGTCTCCTCTGACACACTGATCCACCTCCACACCTTCAGCACCACATTCACTGAAGAACCTCTGCATCCTGGATTTAGGTTCTGGTCCAGGTCACCTGGTTCCTCAGTGTCTCTGTGCTGAGTATACAGAGTGTCCTCCTGTCAGAGAATCCCTGCTGAACAGTTAGTTCGGTCTGTTCATGTCTGTCTCTTTCACTCAGAAACACCTTTTCAGATTCATGGACTCAGTCAGTTTCTGTTTGAAACTCTTCTGAATGATTCCTTGGAAACTTCTTCCACTTCCAGTCCTTTAAAGATGGAAGCTGCCATTCTTCCAGGATGTTGTTTTTCTGTGTGTTTCCAGTCAAAGCTTCACACTGAATATCAGTATGTTGTGTTTCTCTGCAGCTGACTTTAACTGAGACCATTCAGCTGAAGTCAGCTGCAGTTAGTTTGCTGCACATGTGACAAACTGTGACATCAGAGAGGAATCACTGAGCTGCCATCAGCCCAGATGGATTCCAACCTGCTGACAGATGTTCACTGATTCTGCTCCAATGAGCAGAGGTCTGGTGAGCAGCCGGGGTTCATCCTGATGTTTCTCACATCCACTTCCTGTTAGATGATGAAAGGACACCTGGACTGGAGCTGGTTCCTGATGGCAGAATGTTGCTGAATGTTGCTGTTGAACACTCACAAAGAGGACTGAAAGGATCCTTTACAAACAATATTTGGACTTTAACAACATCTGCTTTGGACTGAAAGTTCCTGATGTTCAACATGAAAATCCTCCCAGTATTTCACTGTTAGTTTGTTTGGTTCATTCTGTCTTTATTTGGACTTCCTGACATTTTCACATGTTGAATTATTGATTTTTCATCTCAGAAATTTGACTTTTTGCCTCATTATTCACCACAATGTTCATTTTTTTTTTAATTCTGTCTCTAAGACTTTACATGTGAAATGTAGACTTTTATTTTGATGAAAACTTCTCTTCTATATCAAATTTGTTCTTCATATCTGAACATTTAGATTTTTAAATGGTTCCAGACTTTCTGGTGTATACATTGTTTTATCTGATTACTTTCACTTTGATTAAAATATATACATTTCTAAAATCTCAGATTTTATTTCTCAGATTCTTTTTTAAATCGTTTTGTTCTGAATATATTTAACCGTCAGGCTTTTCTTTTAGAATATTTTTGTTGTGTCGAACCGCCTCACAAAAACTGTCCAAAGAGCAGACACAGGACTCGGGGAGAATCAGAGTTGGAACAGAGTTTATTTAAAAGCGGTGGGTGTTGAAAGCCAAAGGGAGGACCCGGGTAGACGTGTAACTCTGAGAGAGGAGGGAGATGATTAGTGAGGTTCGGAATAAGGAATGTGGGAAAAAGTTTGGATGCCGTGTAACATTAAATAAAAATGGAATACAGTGATTTGTAAATCTCATAAACTAATATCTTATTCACAGCAGAACATAGAAAACATCTCAGATGTTGAAAGTGAAGTGGGAGAAGATCGTCCAGGCTTGCTAATTTGTTAAAGCTCCCGTTTCCTCCTCTCCCAGATCCTCCAAAGTCTCCAGCAGCTGCAGCTTTACAGTCTTCTCCATCTTTACTTCCTGATAACAGCACAAGACATTTTCAAATCTGACTCATTGACTGACAGAAACAAAGGCAGCACATGTGGAGTGCCCATCAGCTGCTGTTCAGCTTTATTAACTCAGACTTTATCTTTAACCCTGACTTCACCCCAGCTTGTGTTCTGTCTGCATGTGTGAGCAGGATGGTTTTACTTGGCTGTAATATTTGAATCAAAGCTACAAAGCAGAGAACATCCTGTCTCTTTATTCTGCACAATGAACAGGAGAACTACAACATTTTTACTGAATGATGAAAAACATTCTCACTGCTGACATCAGCTTGATAGTTTTTATAGTTGAACACTTGTGGGCTCATTAAACTGACATCGTGCAGTTCATCCGTTTACCACCAGAGGGAGACACATCTCCATCACTGCAGAGTCCCGCTCAGTATCTGACAGAACTTCACAGCTACTGAGAGGACACTTTTAGATCAATACAATTCAAAGACATTATTTCTATATTTAAACCAGGCTTCCCACCTCCATATAAGACAGACACTCTGTCCTCATACAACAAGCAGATCTCCTGTCTGAGCTTCACGTCTTCTGTACACACAGCATCATCTCTTGGTAAACTGCTACCACCTGAAGGTTCATCTGTAGGAGCATGGCAGGCCGTCCACTTTCTCTGCATGGAAAACATTTTCATTTAGGAATAACTTTGGTATATTTTAAGCATTTATTGAAACATGCAGATTTGTTGTACTAATACAATGTTCCAGCTGTGAGGTAGAGAGTCAGGCCTCACTAATATGTATATGCATTTGGCCGACGCTTTTATCCTACACTGGAACCACCTTACACTGGTAGGTGGGTAGGGTAAGGAGGTCTTGCCTCAGGACCCCTACTGGAGGTGGTACCTTTCATAAACTTCAGTGAAGTTAGTTTTAAGTTGGATATTCAACATTCATTCGCAAAACACTCCAACATTTCAAGTGCACTCGCATTGCAGACTTTACAGTAAACACACGGAGAGGACGACTGCAGGTGTACCACAGCCATTATAACTAACAGCCTTGCCACTCTCTATTAAGCCCCATTATACCGGCTTTTTGGCTGCAGTTCCACCAGAATTCCACTGGGGGCGTCGGTGGAGACCAGAATGAATGGGGCCCAATGGAGCTAGATGCTACAAATGGTCAGTTTCACATAAATCTCCTCAAGAGCGTTCAGATTTGAATGTAGTTTCTGAGAGCTCAACATGGGTTTCAAGTCAAAAATCTACTGAACGAGTACATATATCCCTTTGATTTCTTACAGGTTGGCTTCTTGTTATCCACAACGCGCTAGCATTGTGCTAATGACCGGTGAAAGAATGAATTACGACCAGAGGCACCGCTTGACGGCTGGCTCCATACCAAGCGACAAAAGAATTAAGATGGACTTTTTCCGCTTATGTTACCACAGATTCTCTCTTACTACAGCTCTTCCTTGAAAACGCTGCTGCCTTTGAGACCAACAATAAGCAGGATTGTTGCCGTAAAGCGGCATCTCCGGTCGTAAGCTATGTATGACGTCATATACACTTCAAATCCTTTTTTTAAGCAAATGAGTGGCTCTAAAAATCTAAAACTCAGCCATGGGTATTTTCTAAACATCCTCTTTCGAAAACAACATTCGAATTACTAGAGAAAAAATTATATCTTGAGATAAGGGCACGAAAGGGCGTATAGCTCCATAGGACTCCATTCATTCTGGTCTCCAAAATTGAGCGCCCCACGTGGAAAGAGGGTGGAACTGCAACCAAAATCGCCTCGTTGGAAACCGGAAATGCACCATGAGTGGCGAATCTGTACTATTATAGAATCTGTGGGTGTACCAACTTCGTGTTTTCAAAATAAAATAAAATTTTAAAAATGTGATATTAAAAGGAGAGATGAGCTACTGTGTATAAAGTTATGTACTGTGTAGAAAATTATGAACAGATATAAATTGTATAAATAAAAGGTGTATCTCATGCAGCCAGTGTAGTTACATGATCCCACACTCATTTGGAGTCAATTGATCACATGACCTGGAAGCTATTGAGCTAAAATGCTAATATTTACATGTAAAAATTAATAAAAATTATGAACAGAACTAAATTGTAAAAATAAAAGATGTATCTCATGCGGCCAGTGTAGTTACATGATCCCAAATTTATAAATATAAATATTCATTATTTTTATTAATATTTATATGGAAATATTAGCTTCAAACCAACTGCGTCACGACCAGGAAAGTGAAAGTTAAACGGGTCTGTTGGGGGAAATGAGAAAAAAAGGGGTTGGACTCAAGTTCAGGCTTCTTCAAACTCAAGCTGTTAAAATGTCAACAACGTGATCTTTTTTTCTTTTTAATAAACTTCATTTAACTTCAAAATCACAGTAACAGTAGTTATGAAAGAAATAGTGTACAGTAATGAACAAAGGACATAAAATGAAAGAAGAACATAGTTAATACAACGATAGAAAACTGTTAGAACAGAAGAGACAAAAAAAGGAAAAAGGAAAAAAAATATATATATATTTAAAAAAATTACACAAGTAAATGCGAGTTACAAAAATAAGTTATAGTCTTTCCAGATACTTATTGTTTTTATAGCCTTTTTGTTAATTGAATTTGAGATTGAGTCAAGATACAATTTTCCATCTATTACAAAGAGGTCGAAAAGTGGTTTCCTGTGCATTATTTTACTTTTATGAATATGAAATTTAGCAAGCAACAATATTAGATTGATAAGGTATGTGGGAGAGGAATCTTTCGCCTTGAAATCTTTGATACCAAACAAAAAATTTTCAAAGAAAAGAAGGAAATCTGGTTGGATACAGTTGGATATTAGAGCAACGATGTCTTTCCAGAACTTCTTTGAGCATGTACAGTTCCAAAACAGATGAACAGATGTTTCTGGGTAAAGCTTACAAAAAGAACAGGAAATATCAATATCAGCTTTATATTTATGAAGAAAGTGCTTAGTTGGATAAAATTTATGAATTAATTTAAAAGAGACTTCTTTGACTTTATTAGTGAGAAAAAACTTGTGTGGGAGAGACCAAAATTTTTCCCAATTAACATTCTGCACAAAGGAGTTCCAATAAGATACACAAGATGGGGATAAAACCAGATTTTCTTGGAATAAAGGACAGATTTTGGAATTAACAGCTTTTGATTGAGTTGAGAAACACAGCTTACCAACAGCGGTCTGTTTAGGGTCAAGAGGACTCATAGGCTGGATGTAAGAAAAGTCAACATGCCTGAACAACATGAGCAGACCAGATGGGACAGCATCAAAGAAAATGCTATATTCTCTTGGAGTAACAACGTGATCTTGTTGGATTAAAAATCCTACTTGTTGACGCCATGAAAACCTCTCTGACTATTTATTCATTCATGGGATGATGAGAGCAAAGTGCTGACTGTGAGGAAGTGGCAGCTGGCTGTGTGTGTGTTTTAAACACTTATTCTTTTATTCTAGATCTCAGGAACAGCTTTTATGATTCAAAGTCACATCCTGTGCTCTTGAAGACAAAAACACTCAAAGACGTATTCCAGACAGACTGTAGATATTTAGTTTCATTTCATTTACAGAAAGCAAGTTCCCCACAGAAAGGTGGAGCTGAGCGAGCATCTGATAACAGTGGAAAGGACTTCACCTGCCTCATAGAAAAGGAAACTCCAAGCCTCACAAGTATTTCATCGTGATATTTCCTTTCATTACATAGAAGTTCAAAGAGAGCACATTAATGTTTACATGTGCCTGCATAGCAAAAAGTATTGGTCAAATGTTTCATTTGTCTCGTGATAATCATGGCTTTCCTTCTCCAAAGAGTGTTTGAATCACTCCCAGATGTTCTTCAAGCGCCTCCCAAACACAGCTAAACTCCTTCTTCTACAGAGGAACAGACAGACCTGCAAACTCGTCAGAGAAAAAAAGGTGACAGTCTACCGTGACCCACCGCGACCCCACCCCGCCCCGACCCCGCCGGGCCACCCCCTCAAAATAACAAAATAAATAATAAAAACACAAAACATGATATGTTTCTGAACATTTATTTCTTCTTTTTTTTTTAATACTTTGTGTGAAAACAATATTATCAGTTTGCAGTTTCTGTTGTCATATCTCATACATATCACACACATTTTTTTTTTTAACGTCTCACCCTGTGTGTAGAAAAAATAAATAAATAAATAAGATAAACACAGATATAATAAAAGAAGCAAAATAAAATAAAATAATACTAAATAGATATGAAAAAATATCTCGGAACATCAGGACAGAACTAATGGTTAACGTTAGGGCTATAGCATAGGTCCTACGTAGGGTTGGCTACCGTCCTAGAAATACGGAATCGACCCGTAGCCCATTTTTATAAACAAAACTACGGTTCCGTATTGAACTGAAGCGGGACACAATTTGGTTAAAGTGTAGGAAATTGCACCAAAGACAGTGTTATAGTATAGACCCCACAACAATTAAGTGTCCTGTATTTCCCCCAGACAGTTAGCAACCCTACGTCTACCTGAAATAAGCTTACGCAGTTAGCCAAATGGTAAAATAACCTTAACTTTAGGTAAGGTGAACATGCCGGTGTTGTGCCGAATTCGGCACCCCTGCCGTCAGATGCACCCCCTCGCGGGAGCGAGCGCGCACCACTCGTTTGTTCAGAAAGTGAAGCATTTCGCCTAAACAAACGCTGGGGAACATACTATTCTACGATTTAATTATTTATGAAGTAAATTGGAAGAGAAGAACATCTGTTGCTTTCAGTCGTTAAAAGTCTAAAGGGAGAACTCTCTCTTCGTCGGTGGCGTAGTGGCTTAAGCAGCCGCCCCATGTACAGAGGCTACAGTCCTTGCTGCAGCTGGCCCCGGTTCGAGTCCCGCGCCGGACGGCCCTTTGCTGCATGTCTTACCCATCTCTCTACTTCCTGTCTCTCTCCAACTGTGTATCCATTAAAGGCATAAAAAATATTAAATAAATAAAAAGTCTAAAGAGTGTGCTTCTCAACACAAAATCTTGTGCTAGCGAACGCACAACAACACTTTTCTGTTCTGTGAAAATATATACCCCAGCCATAAGTACAAAATAAATGGACTTGATTTTTTTCAAAACAAGGTGAATATATTTCACTTGGGGTTTCACAAGACTAAATATGATTCCAGCTTTTGTTGCAAGGTTCAAAAGTAAGTGCTTTTATTTGTGTTAACCTGTAGGCTATGTAGGTCGAAACAATAGCCTTCTGATCCTGAATATCACGATATGAAAATGTAATTTGATCTATGCCTGATAGACCTGTGTGTTTCTCACCATTAAAGGACATATTCTCATATTCAATAGCTACACTTGTTTTTAAGAAATTAAATATTTTTCTTGCTGCTTTATAAGATAAAATACAATAAACCAATCCCCCATCCACCACTAACATATCTGTTATCAGACCTATCAAACTCGTACATATATTGGCACCAAATGCATGCAGTTAAAAGTACCTAATGCTGAGGTCAAAGAAATAAAATTGTGCAGATGGGGAGCATTTCATGGCAGGCCTTGTGTTCCCTTTCCTGTGATACAGCATGTACCCCCTGCTGAACTCTTACTGTAAATCTGTCACATGCACTAAACTTACTCTGGTTAAACACACTAGTTTTATCTTTGTACTGTGAAAAGCATTTGATGCTGGGATCAACAGAAGAAATATGGGGGGGGGGGGCATATTCCGGCAGGCCTGTTTTTCCACCTGCCAGAATAAGCACCCCCCCTTAACTTTTACTAGAAAGGTTGCACATGCTTGAAACTTACTCTGCTTACACATACTAGTCCCATGTGTGTACTGTGAAAATTATTTGATGCTGGGATCAACAGAACAAAAGTTAAGGGGGGGTGCATATCACGGCAGGCCTGTTTTTCCACCTGCCGGAATAAGCACCCCCCCCCCCCTTAACTTGTACTAGGAAGGTGGCACATGCTTGAAACTTACTCTGCTTACACATACTAGTCCCCTGTGTGTACTGTGAAAATTATTTGATGCTGGGATCAACATGACAAATATTAAGAGGGGGTGCATTTCACGGCAGGCCTGTTTTTCCACCTGCCAGAATAAGCACCCCCCCTTAACTTTTACTAGAAAGGTTGCACATGCTTGAAACTTACTCTGCTTACACATACTAGTCCCATGTGTGTACTGTGAAAATTATTTGATGCTGGGATCAACAGAACAAAAGTTAAGGGGGGGTGCATATCACGGCAGGCCTGTTTTTCCACCTGCCGGAATAAGCACCCCCCCCCCCCCTTAACTTGTACTAGGAAGGTGGCACATGCTTGAAACTTACTCTGCTTACACATACTAGTCCCCTGTGTGTACTGTGAAAATTATTTGATGCTGGGATCAACATGACAAATATTAAGAGGGGGTGCATTTCACGGCAGGCCTGTTTTTCCACCTGCCGGAATAAGCACCCCCCCCTTAACTTGTACTAGGAAGGTGGCACATGCTTGAAACTTACTCTGCTTACACATACTAGTCCCCTGTGTGTACTGTGAAAATTATTTGATGCTGGGATCAACATGACAAATATTAAGGGGGGGTGCATATCACAGCAGGCCTGTTTTTCCACCTGCCGGAATAAGCACCCCCCCTTAACTTGTACTAGGAAGGTGGCACATGCTTGAAACTTACTCTGCTTACACATACTAGTCCCCTGTGTGTACTGTGAAAATTATTTGATGCTGGGATCAACAGAACAAAAGTTAAGGGGGGGTGCATTTCACGGCAGGCCTGTTTTTCCACCTGCCGGTATAAGCACCCCCCCCTTAACTTGTACTAGGAAGGTGGCACATGCTTGAAACTTACTCTGCTTACACATACTAGTCCCATGTGTGTACTGTGAAAATGATTTGATGCTGGGATCAACATGACAAATATTAAGGGGGGGTGCATTTCACGGCAGGCCTGTTTTTCCACCTGCCGGAATAAGCAGCCCCCCCTTAACTTGTACTAGGAAGGTGGCACATGCTTGAAACTTACTCTGCTTACACATACTAGTCCCATGTGTGTACTGTGAAAATGATTTGATGCTGGGATCAACATGACAAATATTAAGGGGGGGTGCATATCACGGCAGGCCTGTTTTTCCACCTGCCGGAATAAGCACCCCCCCTTAACTTGTACTAGGAAGGTGGCACATGCTTGAAACTTACTCTGCTGACACATACTAGTCCCATGTGTGTACTGTGAAAATGATTTGATGCTGGGATCAACATGACAAATATTAAGGGGGGGTGCATATCACGGCAGGCCTGTTTTTCCACCTGCCGGAATAAGCACCCCCCCTTAACTTGTACTAGGAAGGTGGCACATGCTTGAAACTTACTCTGCTTACACATACTAGTCCCATGTGTGTACTGTGAAAATGATTTGATGCTAGGATCAACATGACAAATATTAAGGGGGGGTGCATATCACGGCAGGCCTGTTTTTCCACCTGCCAGAATAAGCACCCCCCACCTTAACTTTTACTAGGAAGGTGGCACATGCTTGAAACTTAGTCCACTTTTCAGTCCCGAGTGTACTCTGAAAAGTACAGTAGTGATGCTGGGAGATACACACCACTTTATTTTGATTTGTTGTTTTCCGATTTTAATTTTACTTTTTACACTGAATTTGTATTTGCATCTATGCATATGAAATAAATAGAAATACGGGGGCAACATAAGTAGACTACACACTAACAGCATTTCCCCCTTCATTTTAGATACAATTACAATTATGTTAGCGAAGGATGATAATGTGCAGCAGTTCTAGCGTACAAACCCAACACTGGTCTGATAAAGAACTCACACAGGCACAAAATACATGGTGGGGAATCAGCTCTGTTTAGCCGTAACAACTTTCCCCTCACTGGACAGGAAAACCTCCCATTGATACATGCTCTATGACAGAGGTCTACACACGCATCAGGTCCCTTTCCGTATCTAATTGGCTGTCAACTATCACGTAGACTACCTGCTATTAAGTTTACTAATACACAACACAAAATAAAGTTTAATTTAGTATAATTAGGAGCAGTGTTCTAACCATGCCGAGAATTTCGGGGGGTCCCATTTTCTTTTTTCTCGGGGGGGGGGGGGGGTTTGCTTGCTTGCTCTTTAACTTGACTCAGAGCGCGGTTCTCGAAAACACATGAGAAGCCTACATCATACGCGGACAGCACAGCTTTATGCCAATTACGCACACAGGCTCCACACCTCCACACACGCATCACGTCTGCAATCATAACTCATCAGGGGAAATCACATTTTGCCAATATTTTAGATGTAATATATAAAGTGGATATACGTAATTCAGCGCAACCATCCCCCGGCTACTGTGTTACCTATAGGTTATCTGCCAGCGCATTGATATGTAAACATTGAGACTACAGTAAAGTCATGTTCATTCTACCTCCGAGTTGAATCCTTTATTATATATACTATGTTGGAGTAAAAGACACAACATTAGAGACCCCCCAACATTTCCCAAATCATGTTTTCGGGGGGGTCTCGTGTCAGTTTCAGGGGGTCTATCCCCCGAGTCCCCCCTAGTTCGAACCCTAATTAACAGCCTATTATCATATCTGTCAACAAATACTATTTAGATCAATATATTAATGTAGCCATATTTAGTCAAATCATTTCATTATAATTTATATACATTTAAACAGCATGTCAAAGCTACTGAATACATTAATTGTAGTCTGGGCTTACATTAAATATTTAAATATTCTGTGTACATTATCAACTTTATGTATACCTTATGGTCTTCAGTTGACTGCAGCAAATGCAAGTGGGATCACAAATCTTTTAGTGAGATGCCTATTGTCAATTCAAATTTTGAATTTTTTTAGAGCTGTCAGCAAACTGGTGGCCAACAAACCTGAAGACTGGCCTGAGTACTTGGATGCGGTCATGTTTGGGTTGAGGACCAAAAAACAAATTACAACAAAGTTCTCCCCATTCTTCCTGATGTTTGGAAGAGATGCTAGGTACTTCTCAGAGGTGCCACAAGACTTCATGGTTGGTAAACACGTCTCAATATAATTTTAGGTCTATCGATGCAGTGTTGTAAACATGGGCTGAAAGACTATAAAAACATTTGTTCACAGGTCGACAGCAGTGTTGAGCATGTAGTGGCTCAGGAAGATGTGTCAGAGGACATAAAGCGCCTTGACGAGATAAAAGAAATTCTTCAGGGCAACATATCCAAGCAACAGGACAAAACCAGGAGACGGATGAAGCAGGGTGCTCCTAAACCCGCTTTGAAAATAGGTGACAAGGTCTGGAGACAGAATGTGAGGAGTCAGCAGAGGAAAGGGGGCAAATTGGAGGCAAACTTCCTTGTGTAAATGTTACAAATATGCTTGTTTTCTAGTTAAAGGGATTCAGTATTTTTTATTTATTTACTTTTTTCAGATTGATCCAATGGCACACAACTTGATTGTGGGAATTGTGAACGAGAACCATCATTGGATGTTGGTGGTGAGAAGAGGAGCATTGCACAACATCATAGAATTTCACTAATATAACTAATGCCCAGGGTGTTTGCCTAATTTATGTTGTGTTTCCATGTGAATAATAAAAGGTGATCTACCCACATGAGAAAAGAAGCCTTTTCATGGATCCCCTCGGGGAATCTAAAGGCAAAATTAAGACGTGCCTGGAGTCAACAAGGTAAATTTGACTCTTAAATGGAGTAGCTCTTCTATGAGTTGCTAAATAATGTGCAACAGTTTACAACATATGTGCTATATACATACTTTAGAGCCTTCATGAGGAAAAAGGGCTGCAATGTTTCGAGGTGGACATGCAGCACTCTCCCTCATAGCCGTCAACAAGATTGCACATCCTGTGGTGTCCTGGCCTTAAAAGTGAGTGTGAAATACAGCTACAGTAGCAAATTTAGTAGCAATCGCAGTGAAGATCTTGACCTGCTTTCAGACATCCTGATGTAGGTTTTATTAAATGTGGTTATACAATATGTAATACTTTTCATTTGTTCGATTTGTATTTAACGAATTGGGGGGGGGGGGGTGTCAAACACCATGCAATGCTTATTCCATTCTATTAATCAAAGTTCTCTTCAGTTTGCAGAGAAAATTTTGCAAGGGCAGCCAATGAACCTTGAAACATCACAGAAGGCAGTGGACCAGTTCAGGCTAGACATAGCCAAGTCCCTCCTTAGAGAATCAGGTGTTTCCTTTTTGCTCAACATTGTCAGTCACTTCATGTTGTTGTTTTTTATGCATGTTATCTCACAAATAAGCAACCCTAAGACAGTCAATTCATACTGTGCCAAGCAAATTATATTAATCTGAACATATTTGTTCAATGTTGTTTGTCTTAACAGATGACCTGAGCAACTGTTGTTCTTTTTGTGGGTCGGAGGACCAGGATGGAACCCAATGGGTAATTTATACACTTTGCCACAAAAAATGAAAAGGAATAGTTTTTACTGTATCAATGTTGCCCTGGTTATTTACAACAATTGATTGATACATTCTTCTGCATCATCGGCATCTACAGGTACTACTAATACAGGCATCACTTATGTTGTACTCGTTCTGTGATGACATGCAAGATTACTTACTTTCCATTGTACATGTGCTGTAGAAAATAGTTTTTTAGCCAGAACATAACAATTATGTTGGTGAGATGAAGGAATATTAAAGATATTATTAGTCAATTAATTTAGAGTTATCCTATATTTAAGGACACTTTATAATCTAAAATGTGCATACCACTACACCTCCCTATTTTCCCAGATTTGCTGTGACGTGTGTCAGAGGTGGTACCACCAGAACTGTGTGGATTGGCCTCCAGTGGATGAGGAGTTCTTGTGTCCCGCTTGCAAATAATGCTGTCCCTTGTTATTTATTCTATTTATTTTTATATTGTTAAAATGTTTTTTATTGTTGATATTTTTGTTTGTTTTCATAGAAAGCTATTGTGATATGTTTATTGTGAAGGTGCTCAGTGTTCAAAGTGTTTTTTCATCACAATAAATTATGTATTTGCTCCCAATGATTTTGTGTGCACATTTCCCAAAAGAACAGTTGGGGTGAATATGTGTAATCACAAGGTATAAATTACAATATCCTAGTGGGATAATTGTTTTTCTGTTTCTCTCAGCATAAAATACCTTTTCAGATTATAGTCAAAGGACTGATACTGATGAGGGGAGTCATTTTCAAGCATGTGCCACCTTCCTAGTAAAAGTTAAGGTGGGGGGTCCTTATTCCGGCAGTTGGAAAAACAGGCCTGACGGAATATGCACCCCCCCTTAACTTTTGTTCTGTTGATCCCAGCATCAAATCATTTTCACAGTACACACATGGGACTAGTATGTGTAAGCAGAGTAAGTTTCAAGCATGTGCCACCTTCCTAGTACAAGTTAAGGGGGGGGTGCTTATTCCGGCAGGTGGAAAAACAGGCCTGCCGTGATATGCACCCCCCCTTAATATTTGTCATGTTGATCCCAGCATCAAATCATTTTCACAGTACACACATGGGACTAGTATGTGTAAGCAGAGTAAGTTTCAAGCATGTGCCACCTTCCTAGTACAAGTTAAGGGGGGGGTGCTTATTCCGGCAGGTGGAAAAACAGGCCTGCCGTGATATGCACCCC
Source organism: Odontesthes bonariensis (assembly GCF_027942865.1). NCBI lineage: Eukaryota > Metazoa > Chordata > Actinopteri > Atheriniformes > Atherinopsidae > Odontesthes > Odontesthes bonariensis. Next base: position 7,816,267 of record NC_134516.1, read on the forward strand.
CCCTTAACTTTTGTTCTGTTGATCCCAGCATCAAATCATTTTCACAGTACACACATGGGACTAGTATGTGTAAGCAGAGTAAGTTTCAAGCATGTGCCACCTTCCTAGTACAAGTTAAGGGGGGGGTGCTTATTCCGGCAGGTGGAAAAACAGGCCTGCCGTGATATGCACCCCCCCTTAACTTTTGTTCTGTTGATCCCAGCATCAAATCATTTTCACAGTACACACAGGGGACTAGTATCTGTAAGCAGAGTAAGTTTCAAGCATGTGCCACCTTCCTAGTACAAGTTAAGGGGGGGTGCTTATTCCGGCAGGTGGAAAAACAGGCCTGCTGTGATATGCACCCCCCCTTAATATTTGTCATGTTGATCCCAGCATCAAATAATTTTCACAGTACACACAGGGGACTAGTATGTGTAAGCAGAGTAAGTTTCAAGCATGTGCAACCTTCCTAGTACAAGTTAAGGGGGGGTGCTTATTCCGGCAGGTGGAAAAACAGGCCTGCCGTGATATGCACCCCCCCTTAATATTTGTCATGTTGATCCCAGCATCAAATAATTTTCACAGTACACACATGGGACTAGTATGTGTAAGCAGAGTAAGTTTCAAGCATGTGCCACCTTCCTAGTACAAGTTAAGGGGGAGGTGCTTATTCCGGCAGGTGGAAAAACAGGCCTGCCGTGATATGCACCCCCCCTTAATATTTGTCATGTTGATCCCAGCATCAAATAATTTTCACAGTACACACAGGGGACTAGTATGTGTAAGCAGAGTAAGTTTCAAGCATGTGCCACCTTCCTAGTACAAGTTAAGGGGGGGGTGCTTATTCCGGCAGGTGGAAAAACAGGCCTGCCGTGAAATGCACCCCCTCTTAATATTTGTCATGTTGATCCCAGCATCAAATAATTTTCACAGTACACACAGGGGACTAGTATGTGTAAGCAGAGTAAGTTTCAAGCATGTGCCACCTTCCTAGTACAAGTTAAGGGGGGGGGGGGTGCTTATTCCGGCAGGTGGAAAAACAGGCCTGCCGTGATATGCACCCCCCCTTAACTTTTGTTCTGTTGATCCCAGCATCAAATAATTTTCACAGTACACACATGGGACTAGTATGTGTAAGCAGAGTAAGTTTCAAGCATGTGCAACCTTTCTAGTAAAAGTTAAGGGGGGGTGCTTATTCTGGCAGGTGGAAAAACAGGCCTGCCGGAATATGCCCCCCCCCCCCCATATTTCTTCTGTTGATCCCAGCATCAAATGCTTTTCACAGTACAAAGATAAAACTAGTGTGTTTAACCAGAGTAAGTTTAGTGCATGTGACAGCTTTACAGTAAGAGTTAAGCAGGGGGTACATGCTGTATCACAGGAAAGGGAACACAAGGCCTGCCATGAAATGCTCCCCATCTGCACAATTTTATTTCTTTGACCTCAGCATTAGGTACTTTTAACTGCATGCATTTGGTGCCAATATATGTACGAGTTTGATAGGTCTGATAACAGATATGTTAGTGGTGGATGGGGGATTGGTTTATTGTATTTTATCTTATAAAGCAGCAAGAAAAATATTTAATTTCTTAAAAACAAGTGTAGCTATTGAATATGAGAATATGTCCTTTAATGGTGAGAAACACACAGGTCTATCAGGCATAGATCAAATTACATTTTCATATCGTGATATTCAGGATCAGAAGGCTATTGTTTCGACCTACATAGCCTACAGGTTAACACAAATAAAAGCACTTACTTTTGAACCTTGCAACAAAAGCTGGAATCATATTTAGTCTTGTGAAACCCCAAGTGAAATATATTCACCTTGTTTTGAAAAAAATCAAGTCCATTTATTTTGTACTTATGGCTGGGGTATATATTTTCACAGAACAGAAAAGTGTTGTTGTGCGTTCGCTAGCACAAGATTTTGTGTTGAGAAGCACACTCTTTAGACTTTTTATTTATTTAATATTTTTTATGCCTTTAATGGATACACAGTTGGAGAGAGACAGGAAGTAGAGAGATGGGTAAGACATGCAGCAAAGGGCCGTCCGGCGCGGGACTCGAACCGGGGCCAGCTGCAGCAAGGACTGTAGCCTCTGTACATGGGGCGGCTGCTTAAGCCACTACGCCACCGACGAAGAGAGAGTTCTCCCTTTAGACTTTTAACGACTGAAAGCAACAGATGTTCTTCTCTTCCAATTTACTTCATAAATAATTAAATCGTAGAATAGTATGTTCCCCAGCGTTTGTTTAGGCGAAATGCTTCACTTTCTGAACAAACGAGTGGTGCGCGCTCGCTCCCGCGAGGGGGTGCATCTGACGGCAGGGGTGCCGAATTCGGCACAACACCTGTTTCAACGCATTGGGCATACTGACGCCTACATTTTTTTTTTTGTTTATTGTGCTTGACACTCAAGACAATGCTTATAGATGAGTGTTGACGTATAGGTATATATATAGGTGTGTGAATATATATGTATATATATATATATATATATATATATTGAACGGGTATATATTAATATAGGGATATAGATAAATGTCATGTGATCCACACTCCATATCAGTAGGTGGCGGTAATGCTACTAAAAGTTGTTTGCCAACCGCCAATATAAAATCCGAAAGAGAGAGAGAGAGACAATGCTTAAGACATCACAACTAGTTAATATTAGATGACAAGAAACTGCCATCTGCCTGAGTCTGACAGATAATGTAGCATCGACTCTGTGTGTATTTCTTAGCTTATAATATTAGCCCTTTTGCTCTAGGCTTAACAAGCGGTAGATAACGTTACAGTGACTGACTGAGGTGTAAAAGAAAAAAAGAAAAGAAAGAAAGAATAGGAAGAATAAGTCACTCCATATGCTACAGATTGACTTACCTCGGTTTTTCGAAGATTCTGCCTCACAATCCCATATCGTTGTCGTTAAACTTTCTCTGAATCAGACTCGCTCTCGACGAAAGGCAGGTAGTGTTGCCAGATCTTGAACAACAAATAAGCGATTGGCGTCCAGAAACAAGCCCAAAAGATGCGACCAAAATCGCTTATAATAAGCGGATTTGGCAAGTTCAGCTGACCGAGTCTTTCAAGATTCTGAAGCCAGTGCGGACGGAGACTCCGATTGGTTCATACAATATGTCAGTTATAAGAATGATCCATAGTGCATTCACAAGCCTTCCATTTCGTTTGCGCGAGAAAAAGAAAACTTGTCTTCCACCCAGACCCCCCCCCCCCCCCCCCCCGAAAAAAAAAAACTCCTCGGATCTACACGATTCACGTGAGTGACCTAATTGGTCGGGAAAAAAGCGATTGTCGCTAAAAGGTGACGAGTTTGCAGGTCTGAACAGAGGAAGCATTGGAGCAGAAACCAAAGCAGCACAAAGAGGTTCTTCAGTGAATGTGGTGCTGAAGGTGTGGAGGTGGATCCGTGAGTCGGAGGAGACTCTGTAGAAAGGATGCAGTCAGTGTGAACACCCGTTTGATCCGTTCCAGCTGCTCTTTTCTTTTTAGGAAAGTTCCTCAGTGAGTGAAATAACCTGCAAAGCAGCAGCCGTGATAAGAGCTGGCTGAAGCCTCTCAATGCTTCCTTCATTATCTTCTCATGAAAGGAAGCAATGGAGTTTTCATTCCATCCATCAAAAGGAGGTTTGATGATGCTGAGCTCATTTTTCAGGATGATAACACATCACAGAACAAAGAGAGAAAACAGTAGAAACAACCAGAAAACAGTCCCCAATCTCACTGGACCAGAGTGGCTTTTTCCCCAAAGCTTTATAAGAAAAGTACAATTTTAAGGTATGTTTTACAAAGTCAAACTGTTCAGCCATTAAATAAAATAGTTTTGTGACGTGTCGCTGTTTTGTTTCTGGAGCATGCGCAGATCTTAGCGTCCAGATACAACTCAGTATCATGTTGGCAAATATAACGCACACACCATTACTAATGCAGCTTTCATAATATGATGAACTCAGTTTTTCGAACAAAGCAGTAGGCATATAGCAGTCCTGTTCACATACAAGTTCTGACATGTTGTTATAAAGTAAGTCCTCTTTAACCTCTTTATCCAATCATCGTTAACGGTCCGTTCAGTATGATTGGATAGTGTTTTTCCTAGATTGTACGTTCTAGAGGCCACTAAAACTTTTCATATTTGTGTCAAAACTTTTAATTAATTGGTTGCAATGGGGGTGTGAAGAGTATTTCAAGCAATATGTAAAAAAATGTTCCAGAAAAAGAACCCCTACCCCGCCTTTAATTTGTGCTCACACACAACAAGACGGCACCAAGAAAGAAAAGTTACAACTAGAACTGAAGCTACATCCGCAATATTAATAACACAAACGTTTTCCTTACCTGAGTAGTTTATTTGTTTAAGTTCCTCGTCACATTTCAGTCCTTTACTGCCCAAAAGCTGTCTCAAGTGAAAAAAACACCAATAAATACTCGTTTCACATTTTACATACATGTTTTACATTTTCTATTCTCTAGCCTTGAGCCTTTTGTTTTGTTGAAATTACTAATTTTTTCCTCATTTTAACACTTACCTGAGCTCAGGTTTACCGCCAGTTATCTGGTTCAAAGGTTTAATTTGTCTTCTTCTTCGTCTTCATTTGCTGGCTCCATCGCAGACTGACACCGTGACGACTCACACCCCACCCGGTGGTACAAAGTGGTATTACATGAAAATGCGCTCCGTCCCCACTGTCTCAACTGTATATCAGCTACATCGTACACAGCCGTTCTTATCTTATGTAATAGATTTTATTTTTTTACTTATTCTTAAGTATATTGATAGCCTGAATCAGTGGCGCAAATTTAGACTTCCTGTCTGCTCCTCCAAAGCGCTGAAACTTTCTGCTGTAGCTAACCCTTAAAACATGGAGCCTCTTGTGTTGGTTCTTGTGGACAACTTTCCTGTTAGCTGGAACATTTCAGAGTTCTCCTCAGACTGGATTCAGTGGACATAAAGGTGTCTTTAACAGAGGGAACGAGGCTGCTCTGCTCTCTGGGTTCATCTCTGTGCTTCAGCCCGGCAGGAGCCGCCAAACAGGGGGCGGGGCTTGTTCCAAAGTCTCCCATTGGTTATTGCGCGTGACGTCAGAGACGGACAAAGCTCCTACTGGCTCCTGAAGCCGGAGCAGCGGAAGTGTTTCTGGAGGAATGGCAGCAGAGTCGCTTGTAATGTTCACAGCTTCTGTTTGACACCTCAGAGTTTATAAAACTCATACAACACCATCAGAACACATGGTCACCACATGGACCTTTAGAAGTTCAGGCTTTCTAAACACACACATCAGTTCAATCCAGATGTTTTTCACATCTTTTCACGGTTTCCTGCTGTGGCTTCATAACTCAGATGGAATCAGTCAGTGAAAAACACAGCAGGCTGTGAGAGAAAGTAAAGGTGTTCACCGAGGCTGAACCTGAGGGACGCATCACTGAAATGACTGAGTGTTACTCCCTTCAGTTGGAATCACCAACACAAGTCCTTCCTCTCATGCACGGGCATTTATTTGCACATGGCTGTGGTCAGTCATGCCGTGAGAACTAGAGAAATGAAAACAAACAAATCATAAACTGAACTTCACAGGATACAAAGCCTTTCCAAAGAGAATAAACATTAAAGAAACATCTCCAGCACAAACAGCTTCCATAATGCGCTCCATTTGCTTGCAATGTGCCATGTTTGCATGCAGTGAAACAGGTGATGTGAAAGCGTCGCTGCAGCATCTTAAACACGTGGGAACATCATGTGAACACCACTCTGCAGACCTCATTGGCCGCGTTAACTCAAGGGCAGCAAGAAAGGAAACTTCCAGCGTTGGGTCTCATCCAAACCTCCGAAGCCTTATTCAGCAGCTTCATGATGTCATCTTCTGAGTAACACGCCAGCTGAGGAGCTCTGCTGCTCGTGGGCTGAGTGCGTCTGAATAATGCCCCACACACAAAACAAACAATTATTAACCTACAAATAAACTCTGTCAATAACTCCCCAAAAATATAAAGTAAACTAAGAATACATTTGAACAAAATTCAAAGTAATGAAGATCAGGAATAAATAGCTCCAACAGTATTTATATTTCCATGATTTATTTTACCCGACTCACAGCTCACAGCTCTCTCTCCCTCTCGGCTTTATTTTGAAGGAAGCGGGAGTTCCTTCATTCTGTACATAATTATTTTATTCTAATGGTGCAGTGTTGAATGTTAGAATATTATTACTTTGCACTATAGTTCAGGTCATTTAAATGTTCTATTTGTGCACAGTTTAATAAATTTTATTATAATTTTGCACTGTTTCGCACTGAATGTTAATTTATTGGCTGTTTGGGTTATTAGAATTTATTTAGAGAGAAAGAAAGAAAGATAAATGTTTGGCCTTGGAGACTTCTGGACTTTTAGCCTTTTTCACAATGATTTGGGACGTGGTTTGGAACTTGTTTGTACATTCCTGCGCACACTCTGGGTGACTGATTCAAGTGACTCGAGAACCCGATTCACTTTAGTGAGTGACTCGAGTCAGTAAAAGGAATCGAGTATCCCATCACTACATTGAAATGTGGGAAATCTTTATAAAATTAAGTTTTATGATGGAAGAGAGCAGTCATATTAATACTTTCACAACACTGTCATAGATAGATAGATCAGTTTCAAACAAAACTTCTCCTAAAGATTGTTGTACTTTGTCAGTTTGAATGTTTTACTGACAGCATTGTTGTCCCGTTGTGTCTGAAATGGAGGGAAATCTGTTCCAAAGTCATTTTGTTCATATGATTAAGGCAGCCAGCTGCAGTCTGCAGATTCAGTCTTTATGCTGTGAGCAGGGCGTTTCTGCCCTCTAGTGGCCACAGATGGTATCTACAGAAAAGGTAAAGCTGGAGATTTACAAAAAAACTGACACTTCCGGTAGTACCGTTCACAATAAAACGCTGTTAACGCTGTGCTGCACCTCACAGACGTAATATAAAGCTGTTTGATCTGATAACAGCTGAAACTTGTTTTACTCAGGAGTGGCTGAATGTAACTAAGTTGGTGGCCTCTTTGTGTGAAAGGCGCAGGTTTTTTCTTCAAGTGTAAACTAAGCTACAGTTAACGCTAGCTAGTTAGCAGCAGTTAGCTAGCATCTTTGTTAGCTCCGGTTATATTTAGTTTAAAGGTTAAGTAGAGAATGAATGTGGTGCTAAAACGTGGCTACTTCATGTGACAGTAAATTTAAACAGAGCAGACTTTATAGTTCTCGCTGTAGCATGGTGCTGGTGATCTGACTTCCGGTTAAATCATGAAGCATTGATTGATGTAGCTGTGCGGTTTAACCGCTAGAGGGCAGTAATAACGGCCGTTTCATTTCCCAGCGCTTCTTCATGGCAGATATGAATGAATAAACACACACAATAAGGTCTGTGGAACACAAACATGATGCATGATGAACTTCTCCACTGTAACATGTGTTTAGGTAGAATTAAGACTCTTCTGAGGCTCCAACAACTTTCTGCTTTCAGCCTTTCTGCTGCTCAGGATGCAGAAGCTGCAAACTCTCCTGAAAAACCTTGTTTTTAAAATGGAATTATTATTTTTCAGTGGTTTTGACAGTTCGGACTCTTTGAATATAAGGTCACTCAGACATATTGCATCATAATCAGACCTCTACGTGATGAAGGACACTGCTTGGCCACAGAGTTGGAAACATGGCTGCTGATGGAAACTGAAGTCTCAGCTTTTAACTAAACATGACACTTTTTTTGTGGACACATTTCCCCTCCTGTGGGCTCATTCACTCCTTCAGTCATTAAGCTGCTGCGCTGCCAACATTTGGATACAATACAGATGCAGATGACTCTGAGAGCGTGTCCGAGGGCTCAAATGAAAAGTTAATATGTATGGATGGGGAATATTTTGAAACTGAGTAAACTGAGTTACGGTAAGTGATCTGCTCTGACGCTATTACTCTTATCTCGCAGAAATCTCGACGATTTTACACTATTTTACATACTAAAAGACCCTGTGCGATATTTTATTTATTCGATCATCTGTGCAATAATTCACGTCACTACTGTGCAATATCTTATCTATTTATGGTCAGACTATGTGCATACAATGTGTAATTAACACAAGTGTAGTGCAATATGGGCAATAACTCAACCATAGTGCTATAACTTATTTTATTTAACTCTCTTTACTTTGTATATCTTGTATAGCCTATATTCTTTTTTACACTTTGTTTTAGATTATTCTATATTAATTATATTTTAATTATATATTATATTAATTATTCTATATTATACTGTATTTTAAATATATAGAGATCCTATGTGTGTGTTTGGAGCTACTGGGGACTTGAATTTCCCTGAGGGAATCATCCCAAGGGATAAATAAAGTTGAGTTATGGGGCAAATAAACGTGAAATATTTACGTTTTTATTTTAAAAAAGAAATATGGACCTTGTCTGTAGTGTGATAATTAGCTTACTACTTTGATGTTTATAATAACCTAAACGTTTGAGAGTTAAGCAAGTTATGTCTTGAATGTTTCACCATCAACACAATGTAGTCAGCAAGAGAGCTGCCTGTGGTAAGATGGCGGCCATCTGAGGACGTTCGACTCCGTTGCCCAGCAACGCGGACGAGACATCTAGCCATTCTATACATATCTATGGTTTTGACTCTTTAAATATAAGGTGACTCAGACATTTTGCATCATAATCAGACCTCTACGTGAAGAAGGACACTGCTTGGCCACAGATCTGAGCCTCAGTCCTGATCTCACCATCGTGGAGTCAGTCGCTCCAAAGCCAGAAACAAACAGGATTCGGCTCCTGAGACTGAGAAAAAGGTTTCCTGTTCAGAAGGAAAGAGAAACCATATTAAATGACTGATTTGTCCATTTGCAGGCTGTCTGGTCCCAGAGGATCCGCACTGGAGCCTGGACTCTCAGGTCTTTGGAGGCCTGCTGCAGACTGAGTGCTGTCAGCATTTAGCTGAGAGCTGCCAACAAGCCTGCAGACTCTCAGTGTTGTTTGACCACCGACTCCCAGAATGAGAGTTTCACTGAGAAACGTCTGATATCTTCTTTTATAGGATCGCCAGATCCTACCCGTCACCGTCTTTCATGAATCCATGCCATGCCAAGTAACCCCTGTCAAAATCAGAATAAGTGCAGAAACACCAGCTTTGACCTGCTGCATCCACCTTGTGCTGAACCAGCTAGCTTGGACCTGACTAGCTGGCTTGGGCCTGTTGCATCCACCTGGAGCCTGCACTACCTGACCTGGGCCTGCTGCATCCACCTGGATCCTGCGCTAGGTGGCTTGGGCCTGCTACATTCTTCTGGACCCTGGGCTAGTTGGCTTGGGCCTGCTACAGCTACAACACCCAGATCAAAGCTGACTAGCTTGGGCCTACAACATCCCCCTGGATCTGCGCACAGTAGCTTGGGCTTGTAGCATCCACTTGGAGCCAACACTAGTTAGCTTGGGCCTGCTGCATCCTCCTGGAGCCTGAACCTAGCTAACTAGCTTGCGCTTACTACACCTGGAATACCTCTCAACGCAGCAGCTAGCCTTCTCCAGCCCTGCAGCAGCTAGCCTCCTCCAGCCCTGCAGCAGCTAGCCTTCTCCAGCCCTGCAGCAGCTAGCCTTTTCCAGCCCTGCAGCAGCTAGCCTCCTCCAGCCCTGCAGCAGCTAGCCTTCTCCAGCCCTGCAGCAGCTAGCCTTCTCCAGCCCTGCAGCAGCTAGCCTTTTCCAGCCCTGCAGCAGCTAGCCTTTTCCAGCCCTGCAGCAGCTAGCCTTTTCCAGCCCAAAAAAAAAAAAAACGGATACCCTTCTTCCCAGCGTCGTTGTGCCTCCGGTTCACATGAGCATGTTTCTTCACAAGACATCTCCCTTACCTCAATGGCTCGCGCTTTCCATCATCTGCCTGCTCGCTGTGGCCCAGTTCCCTGGACATGCGGGTGGACATTTGCGCAGGTCAGTAACAGCCTTCAATGGTGGTGGCACGCTGGACACTAGGCTGTTGCCTAGAGACACTTCCACCTTTTGGATCACTACAAACACAGGACTTCCAAGTTTGTCTTTGTCATCCTCTACACTCTATTCTCTTATTTTGCTGCAACAATTTTCTTCCTCCTGCCTGCAGGTAGACCATGACAAACCTGCTATGAGTCACATCACTCCACCATCAAAAGCCTACTTTAGCCTTGCTGCCAGGCGCATTGTAATCATTCTCATGCTGTTTATCTCAGGTAACATCCATCCCAACCCAGGCCCAGTTAGTGCTATTCATGCAGTTCCTAATCTGGCATTTAATGATTTCTGTGATCGCACGTGTTTGGGGTTCATGCATATCAACATTCGCAGTCTGTTGCCTAAACTTGACCTGTTGAAATCCTGGATTCACACTATTAATCCTGATGTTCTTGCTGTTTCTGAATCATGGCTTAAGAAAAGTATTGCCACTTCTGTTATCTCCATACCGGGTTTTAACATATTTCGCCAGGACAGAGCCACTAAAGGAGGTGGTGTCGTGTTGTATGTTAAAGACCACCTGCAATGTTCTGTTTCTCTGTCAAAATCTGTTCCTAAGCAGTTTGAACTGTTAGTGTTAAAGATCATCCTGTCTAAGAATTTTTCTCTCTCTGTTGCTGTCTGCTACAGACCACCCTCAGCCCCACCTTGTTCTCTAACTGCACTTAGTGAGCTTCTGGCCCCACACATCTCCTCTGAGTTTGTTCTTTTGGGCGACCTCAACTGGGACATGCTTAACCCCCCAGATTTGGTCACTCAACAATTTGACGCCCTAAACCTTTACCAAATTATTTCAGAGCCCACCAGACTCAATCTGAAATCTCCTTCGTCTGCCACACTGATAGACGTTATCCTCACTAACGCTCCCAATAATTATAAATGTGGTGTCTTCAGTCAAGATCTGAGTGATCATTGTGTTATTGCCTGCACTCGCTCCAGTTCATCAGTTAATCGCCCTCCTGTGATCGTTTCCAAACGTTCCCTGAAGAACTTCGACCTGGAAGCTTTTCTTCAGGATACTGCCGCTGTGAACTGGGACATATTTAACACTTTCACTTCTATGGAGGCGGCCTGGTCTTTCTTCAAGACGACCTTCAGCCTGATCATCAATAAACATGCTCCACTCATAAAATTACGGATCAAGGATCGTTTTAGTCCCTGGTTCTCCCATGATTTGGCTGTGCTAATCCACCAGAAAAACACACTTTGGCGGATAGCTCGCTCTTCCCAGGCTCCTGCTGATTGGCTCGCTTTCCGGCATTGCAGAAATAAATGCACTCAGGCTGTCAGAAAGGCCAAAATCACTCACTTTTTGGACAAATTTGCTTCCTGCGGCTCAGATGCAAAGAAGTTCTGGAAAACGGTTAAATCTATGGAAAACAAGCTCACTCCTCCCCATCTTCCCAGTGCATTGACCTTTGGTGACTCTGTTATCACTGATAAGTCTCGTATGGTCTCACTTTTTAATCAGCACTTTGTTAGCTCAGCTCCTGTTTTCTCTGCCAAGCCTTCCAATGCTGCTCCGTCATCCTCACTATCAACTACATCCTCCAGCTCTGGCTCCTTCTCCTTCAGAGCCATCACGACTGCTGAAGTCTTGAAGCATCTCTCCAGCCTGGACCCCAGTAAGACAGCTGGCTCTGACGGGATCGATCCCATGTTTTTAAAAGCTGCTGCCCCGGTTATCGCAGCTCCCATCTGTCAACTTTTTAACTTGTCTCTGGATCTGTCCATCTTTCCTTTTGATTGGAAATCGGCTCTTGTTTTCTCCCTTTTCAAAGGGGGCATCAGCTCTGACCCCAACTGCTATAGGCCTATTTCCATCCTGCCGTGCCTGGCTAAGGTTCTTGAAAAACTGATTCATGAGCAGCTTAGCCTCTTCTTATCCTCCAACAACATCCTGTCTGACTTACAATCAGGCTTCCGTCCTGGTCATGGATGCACCACAGCCACTCTGAAGGTCTTGGATGACATTGTTTCCTCTCTGGACTCCAAGCTGTCCTGTATCGCTGCCTTCATTGATCTCACTAAGGCCTTTGATTCCGTCGTCCATCACATCCTCCTTCAGAGGCTCTTCAACATTGGTCTGTCGTCCCACTCATGCTGTTGGTTTGCCAGCTACCTAAGTCACAGAACCCAGAAAGTAAAATCTGAAAACATCGTGTCAGCCCCTCTCACCATCACCAAAGGAGTACCTCAAGGTTCTATTTTAGGTCCATTGCTATTCTCCATCTACATCAACGACATTACAAAAAGTGCTGGCAACTCCAAAATCCACCTATATGCTGACGACACCATTTTGTATTCAGTGGGCCCTTCTCTCCACTCAGCGGCAGCCACACTTCAACTTAGTCTCACCTCTGTTGAACAGCATTTCCACCTTCTCCTCAATACCACAAAAACCAAATGCATTATCTTCAACCGGAAACGCACTTCCCCTTCTGCCCCAAAAATCCTCTGTGCTGGCGGCTCTGAGCTGGAGTTTGTGTCCTCTTATAAATACCTTGGCCTCTGGTTGGACTCCTCCTTTTCTTTCACCACCCACATCAAGCACCTACAGTCTAAAGTCAAAGCTCGCCTGAGCTTCCTTTACAGAAACAAGGCCTCATTCACCCGTGCAGCCAAACACAAACTTGTAAAAATGACCATTCTGCCCATCCTCGACTACGGTGACACCATCTATAGAGCAGCTTCCCACTCCACTCTTAGCAAACTGGACCCCCTCCATCACTCCGCCATCCGTTTTGCCACTGGAGCTCCATTCACAACTCACCACTGCGACTTATATAAGTTGGTTGATTGGACATCACTTCACACCAGACGGCTTCACCACTGGTTTATTCTCATCTACAAATCCATTCTTGGCATTACACCTCGCTACCTCTCGTCCCTTCTGCACATTTCCCAGCCTGCCCGTAACTTAAGATCCAATGCCTTCCTCAATTTATCTATTCCCAAAGCCCGGACTGTCTTTGGACGTAGTGCCTTCCGTTTTGCTGCAGCATACGACTGGAACGCACTTCAACACACCCTGAAACTGTCTGTCCTCACCCCAATCTCTGTCTTCAAAACAAACCTGCTCCAAGCCACAGTTGATTCCTGCACTTGTTAATATGCCCTCCTGCCATACTGTTTACTGTTTGTCTGTATTTTGTTTTGTACTGTATTTATTTATTTTATTATTTTTATTGATTTCTTTTGTTGTGTATTTTATATAACCCCTATTCTTTTAACTGTTAGCTCCTCCTCCCCCTTCCCTTTATCGAGCCTCTGCTCGTTCAGGCTGCTATTGAAAATAAGAATTTTTGTTCTTAATTGCTTGCCTGGTTAAATAAAGGTAAATAATAATAATTATTCTGCATTTCTAAATGTTAGCGTGCACACCTGTTTGCTGCTGTTTAAAAGCTGACTCGTGACTTCTGTCACACCTGATGAAATGATGTGTGAAAGCCAGCAGCTGGAAGCTTCAGGGATCTGCCTCTTTCTGAATGAGTCCATCAGCAGCTGCTCAGGAACACGCTGGAACATTTCTTCTCCTCAGCAGCAGATCAAAGTGTTTCTGCTGTAAACTGGCTCGTACAGAAAAGGCCTCTGAGATCCAGCTCTGTTTCTGCCACAGAGTCACTCGGCTGGAAACTAAACTGAACTAAAACTCATCCTTCTGATCCTTTCTTACAGTTAAAGTGCTTTTAACCTGTTTTTTCCTGAGTGTTCAGCTGCTGCATCGTTACCCTGAGACGACCTCCAGAATAAATACAGAGAAGCAGAAATAAATCCGCCTCCTCACAGCACTGATACAGCAGTTATGGCTTCTCTTTGTTTCACACAACAACAAAATGATTTCCTGCTGAAGCCAACAGTCAGAAGTGTGAACGTCAGGATGATGGTCACAGGGTGCCGTCATGAATATGAGCTCCAGAGAAGAAGAAGAAGCTGCAGCCGCTCAGAAACATCCAGCAAGACAAACGCTGCCGGCGGCTCTTTGCCTCCTCTCCATCAGCAGATACAGAGACAGAAATCCTCATGTGGTCATCATCAGAGCTCGTCTGACCTAAAGTCCCTGAAGGGGTCCCTGCTGACCCCCCCACACTGAGTTAGTGCTGCACTGCAGAAACTGTGTTGGCACAATGATCAGAATCAGACGCCTTTTGTGTCCCGTATGAATGTAAACAATGTCCATCCTTCTGTTACTGGTCCCAAAGCAAACATTCAAACTGCTCTAAAGAAGCATCCATGTTGTTAACAAAAAGAGAAAACAGCCACACAGATGAGACATGAAACATGAGAAAAAGTCTAAAGCTAAATGCTATCAGGACAAGAATGGACTGAATCTGAACAGTCCAACTTTAACCTGTGATGGTTTCACAGGGGTTACCGTCTCAGGTAGGAATAAAACACCCTAAACCCAGAGAGATGTGCGACAGGAACTGATTTAGTATTAATACTGCTGAAGAGGACTTTCTGCTTTAACTGCAGTCAGGAGAGCCTTCAACACACTTCATTTAGATCATCTGCTCTGACCTTTGACCTCAGTGGAGCTGAAATCATGTTTTAGCTCCTTCAGGATGTGGCTGCTGTTGGTCACAATCAGCCTGGAATGAAAGGAAATTTGATATTTTGTGCACACATCTGTGTTTCCTTCTGGATCAGCTTGAGCTGTTCTCTGCTAACACCATCAGGTCAAAACTTTCATTTGTCCACATTTTTATGGTAAACTCAGTTATTTCCTGCAGCCTCTGTTCTTGTATTTGGGCTCGTTCACATCTGATACTGAAACAAGGCCGAGGCTGTCCTTCGGGTCCCGGATCAGAGCGTCTCTGGAGTGTGGGACACGGGGCTCTCAAGGCTCACGCGTTGGGCGGGACAGCCACGCGCGGTCCTTTCTGTCTTGGAAACGGCAGGAAACAAGCACGTCTCCATGAGTCTGAGTTATTAAGCAGTTATTAATAACAACAACACTAATAATAATATTATTAATGACAGAACCCCATTCCTGCGGCCTGGGATGTCACTCTTGCCTGCATTCAACACTTGAGAGCCCTGGTGGGACATGAGCTGAGGCAGGAAAAGGAAAACTAGAGTCAAGATTCATGTCTTCTAAATGATAAAAACAAAGCAAGCAACATCACATATGTGAACTGGGAATATTTTACATACAAAACCAGTAAATTTCTTAAGAAAAGTAAGTTATTATGTACATAAATATAGGATCAACACTAACATAAAAAAAGCTCTTACAATTATTTGGGAAGCTGTCTAATATCTAACTGCGTCTCTGCTAACTTAACAGCCTCTTTGCATCTGTCTCTGTGCTTCCCTCTGGTGGCCATAAGCTGTAACTACACCCTCAGTCAGGATGAACATTGAAATGTGGGAAATCTTTCTAAAGTGAGGTTTTATGATGGAAGAGAGCAGTCATATTAATACTTTAACAACACTGTCATATTTAGTTAATGCTGGAGTTTTACCAGCTCACATTTCTCATCATTACTCAGTGAAGATGGAAAGTAGGAGCAGTTTCAAACCTGCACAGTAACTGGTAAAAACCTTGAAGGATGAAACTTCTCCTAAAGATTGTTGTACTTTATCAGTTTGAATGTTTTCAGCATTGTTGTCCCGTTGTGTCTGAAATGAAGGGAAATCTAAGCTTTATTATTCCAAAGGCTGAATAATTGGGCTGAGCAGATTTCCTGGAAGCCCTGGGCGGAGTCTGGATCGCTCCTGGTGTCACACCTGCTTCTCATCTGCCCTCTTCGGGGCAGCTTTATAGGAGCTGCAGGGGCAACCAGTCTTTGCCAGATTGATTGTCTCACTACCCATGTGGTAACAAGGCCGCCTCCAGTGATCAGGACTTAATAAATGTTACTGATCCATGTTCAATTCGGCTCTAATGTAACTAATATCTGCTGGAACTGTGAAGGAAGGGGACTCTTCACTTAAGGTGATGTGTCGCCCTCTTGTGGTGTAAAGATAAACTGCATGATGTCAGTTCAGCCCCCGGACTGCAGAAACTCCATATTTTTACTGAACTGCCACAAACAGGACAGATCTGTCAAAGATGAAGGAAATAAATGTGGAAATATATACAGAAATATATGAAGAAAAGTGGGAATATAAATATAAAATACTTGTAACCCTGTTCAGAGGCAGAAATTTAAGTTTGAGCTAAACCGTGTTAATATTTGATGAACTGAAATGTGACTGAATGAACAGAAACAAATAGCAGACAAAGACACACGAGGTGCCGAACACGTACATAACTGTTGAAATATTCTGAGTTGTGTAAAACCAGAAATGTGACTTTTCTTTAATTAATTGTTATTGAAACGTTTCATATTGGCCCAATTATTTTTTTACTGCTTATTCTGCTGCAAACTGTGAGCACATTTGATTCTTCTCTGAGTTTTTACACTAAAATGATTTTCATCAAATCCCCTAAATTGAAAACAACTTGTGAGAACTGAAACACTCTCGATCACTCTGAGCTGTCTCACCACAGTGATAAACAACCATTCCGCTTCATTTCTTCCTCACCTGTGTGCTGCTTAGCTTTAAATACTTTTTTCCTGCCTGGGGATTGAGCCCAAAGCTTCTAAACAGCTCAGAATCAGTCTGACGCCCGGAGCCAACAGGTCACACGCAATATTCCTGGGAATTCACTAAAAGCTCAGCTTTGGGAACATTTCTTCGGATGATGGCTTTCTTAAACACTTCCATTCAGAAACCGACTCCTCTGATTAAATTCCAACTCCAAACCTTTTCTCTCACTCATCGTGGTGTCAGCAGCTCGTCCCATTACAGTCACTTCTATAAGCACCAACACGGGGATGCCTGAATGCCGACCCGGAGGCTTTAAAACCTCACTGAACAAACCAGCCAAAGCCGGGACTTTCACTCCTGATGGCAGCTACAAAGAGGATTTCACTGTTTGCAGCAGCCGGCTGGACTGGGACTCCTCTGTGGGCTGGAAACCTGCAGATCTGCCTCTTTATTTCACATTCTGTTCCTGGTTGGATGTCTTTTTTTACTCCAACATTACAGCTGCTTGGGTATCCAGCTACACAGTTAAACACACATTTTATTCAGAAATGACTCTCTATATAAATCAATAAAGATTGGAGTTTATTTACTTCTGCATTACATTTACTTTCTGTATTATTACTGTCTGTACATGTACACAAAGGGAAAAATTAAACATGTGAATGCATGAAAACCCTGGGATTTCAACATCAGTTCACTTTAAATCATGTGATCATAGCAAACTTTATATTTCACACAGTAAACAGTAAATATTTCCAGTCCAAACCAGAAGTTGTGGACTGTTCAGGTCCACATGCTGTTTGTAAAGGATCCTTTCAGTCCTCTTTGTTAGCGTTCAACAGCAACATTCAGCCATCAGGAATCAGCTCCAGTCCAGGTGTCCTTTCATCATCTAACAGGAAGTGGATGTGAGAAACATCAGGATGAACCCCGGCTGCTCACCAGACCTCTGCTCATTGGAGCAGAATCAGTGAACATCTGTCAGCAGGTTGGAATCCATCTGGGCTGATGGCAGCTCAGTGATTCCTCTCTGATGTCACAGTTTGTCACGTGCAGCAAACTAACTGCAGCTGACATCAGCTGAATGGGCTCAGTTGAAGTCAGCTGCAGAGAAACACAACCTGCTGATACTCAGTGTGAAGCTTTGACTGGAAACATACAGAAAAACAACATCCTGGAAGAATGGCAGCTTCCATCTTTAAAGGACTGGAAGAGGAAGAAGTTTCCAAGGAATCATTCAGAAGAGTTTCAAACAGAAACTGACTGAGTCCATGAATCTGAAAAGGTGTTTCTGGGTGAAAGAGACAGACTATCTGTTCAGCAGGGATTCTCTGAAGGGAGGACACTCTGTATACTTAGCACAGAGACACTGAGGAACCAGGTAAACCGAACCAGAACCTAAATCCAGGATGCAGAGGTTCTTCAGTGAATGTGGTGCTGAAGGTGTGGAGGTGGATCAGTGTGTCAGAGGAGACTCTGTAGAAGGACAGAGTGCCAGCGGGACGGTCCACATACACTGCTGCTCTGTTACAGACAGAGGAGGAGGAGGAGGAGGAGGAGGTGATGTGTGTTACTCTCTTACTGTGACAGACAGAGTATTTACCTCCATCAGAGCAGCTCAGACTCCAGGACTGATCGTTCAATCCAAACACACAGTCCATGTCTCCTCCTCTCCTCCTGATTCCTCTGTAACTCACTGATATATAAACTCTTCCACTCCACTCGACCTCCCAGTAACAGCGACCAGTCAGATCATTTCTAAACAGCAGCTGAGGCCTGTCATCAAACCTGTCTGGATGATCAGGATATGACTGAACCTCCTTCACCGTGTCACCTTCCTGTTGTTGTCAGACAGTTTCAGTTCTCTGCTCACTGTGTTTGTGTCGATTGTGAGTTGACAGGAATCTGAAGGAGAGAACAAACACAGTAAAGCTGCAGTTATTGATCTATCATCTGTTCACTTTGATCAATGAGTGATGTGACAGTGTGAGGATGGCTGGATGTCATGAAACAGATGAAAAACACACTCACACTTCCTCAGCCCTGGTGTCAGCCATCGTTCTCCAGCAGGCTCCACCCTGAAAGGAGGAAAATAACTGTCACATTTTTCAGGACTCCAGAAATAGTATCTCGAATGAGCCGGTCCCATTCCAGCTGATGCTGGAGGAATGGTGGAGCACATGCTGCCAATCATACCCATATATTCTGCTTATGTCCCAAAGTAAAGACACTCTGGGGAGAGGTATCTGATGCTCTGTACCTCGGGATGCTACTGTGGCTCTATTAGGAGTGATGCCTAAAGGGCTGAATGGGAGGTCAGAGAAACATCTGTAAATATATTACTCACAGCTGCACTGAGCTGCAGAACTATTAGATGGCTGAACCCCCCCTTCATATAACATCTGGATCCAGAAGGTTTGGGACCTTCATCAGATGGAGCACATTACAGATCTATGAAGGCTCCTAAAATCCATCTTTACTAACCGGTGGAGTCCTGTCGGCTCTTTATGAACACAATGAGCCTGGTTAGCCTTCCTCCTCTGCCACCTGTTTCCCATCATCCACACAGAGCCTCACAATGTTTCAGTGCTGGTTTCCTCATCACTTATTTCTGTGTGGGCTTGTACATATGAATGTCTGAATGTGTATATTTGATTTAACATATTTAATGTGGCCCTGTGAAGGATGGCGACCTGTCCAGGGTGAACCCCGCCTCTGGCCCCGCTGGGAGGGGCTCCGGCCCCCCACGACCCAACCGACGGATTCCGTGGGTGTAGAAGGTGGATGGATGGATGTTTCATGTATTTAATGGGGAGTGGATATTTGTTTTGTTCGTCTCTTGTTTGTTTTTGATCTTAATTTGGATATAATGTGTGTAATTATCATCTCCAGCTGGATAGAGAAAAGTGTAGAAACTGAACGTCGGCGCTGAAAACCCAATAAAAAACAAGATCAAACTAAATGTTTTCTGCAGTCAGATGATGGAGATGATGAAGTTTCTGTCTCTGAATTCAACTCTTCAACTTTGGGAGAATTTTCACTTTGATTTTTCTCTCCTTTCTGAAGCCAAATATGAGCTTTAAACATTCTACTGAAATCTCTTCAGTCTCTGACATCATGGTCTCTCCTGATGGTCACATTGTTTCTGCTGACTCCTCCTCTCAGAATGTTTCAGGGCAGCCAAACATCCAGATCCTCTCAGGACGCAGGTCTAACCCACATGTACGCATTTCCAGATGTACGCTGAACATGGTTCTAGAAATCTTTGTGCTAAGCTAGGCTAACATGTCCTGGACCCATCTCTGCGTCTGATCCAGGGTCAGAGGACCAACAGACACTTCTCACTGTTGTTCCTGCAGATGTTCTCCTTGGAGACCTCCTCCACAAATATCTGCTGTTTCTGTCCAACCAGCGTTGGTGCTGTGAGCAAAGGAAACAGGCTCCTACATGTGTGATTGTTCATGTAACACTCAGCAGGAAGCAGAAGCACAGGGCTGAGTGCAGGACAGAGAACATGTTCCCAGCTCTTCCTCCTCTGTCAGACACTGTGAGGCTGCAGCAGGCCTCTCCATACCTGAGTGTGTGTGGATCCTTCAGTGCAGCCCTCAGCAGCTTCTCTCCTGAGGCTCCTGGATGGTTGTAGCTCAGGTCCAGCTCTCTCAGATGGGAGGGGTTGGAGGTCACAGCTTCAGCCAGAGAAGCACAGCCTTCCTCTGTGATCAGACAGCCTGACAGGCTGCAGACACACACAACAACAGAAACTCTGAGAGAACTGCTCTGAAACTCAAGCTGAATGTCTGCAACTGTCTCACATTACTGACTCTGTGTCTTCAGAAATCTGAGTCACAATCAAACTACACACACGTGGATCAACCTGATTTCTGCTCCCATTTTAGCCCCGAACACATGCAGACACTCCCCACTGAGTCCTGTTCAGATAAAAATATGGTCTGCACCACAGTGAGAGCAGCAGTGAAGAAGAAGCTAATTTCACTGATGTGAAACTGAGACGCTCGTCAGCAGGGGCGCCGCTAGGGATTTAAGAATTATTTTCATGGGCCCCAAACAGCCGGTCAGGAGGCTTTATGATGCTATTTTACAGAAAACTATGCATTTTGATGGTAGTTTTGACTATCATTCCCATATTTGTGAAAAAAGAACAACATGACAGCTGACAGGTAGGTAAGCACTGATGGAATTCATTTAGATTCATTTATTTTCTGCAACACTGACAATCTAATTCTAAACTCAAAATTAAGCCACCTGAAAAATACACTTAAATATAAAATAAACTCTTCCATGAAAATAATAGCAATTATCATCTGTGGAGAACCAAATAAAATCTCAGCAAAAAACAAAATGGCCAATTATCCATCATTACTTCTCATCATTTCAACATCATCATTACAGCTGGTTTGCCCCGCCCATCAGGTGGGCTCAGGAGGACAACTCACTCAAAGAACTTTGTAGGAATCTGCACTCTACATTATTTATTGGATGAGAACACAACCAAAAGGAAACTGACCAAATGACCCAAAAAAGACTTTCCAGGTTGTTCCAGGTTCAGGTTCAGGTGAGTCCCTGTGGTGTCAGAGGCCTAAAGCTGCTGGAACAATCATACAAAGAGCATCCACAGGTGTTCTGTTACCTGAGAGTTTCCAGTCTGCAGTTTGGACTCTTCAGGCCAGCAGACACCTGCTTCACCCCTGAATCCTGCAGGTTGTTGTTACTCAGGTCCAGTTGTGTCAGGCTGGAGGACTGGGAGCTGAGAGCTGAGGACACAGCTGCACATCCTTCATCTGAGAGGTTACAGACGCTCAGCCTGAGGAGACAGTTACAGAGAAAAAGAACAGCTGGGATCAGAATCAATCAGCTCTAATGCTGACTGTGGACTGAAAGCCCACTTAGAGGGAACATCAGGGTTAGAAGCCTGTGATCGTGTCCGTGCGGTGGTTTTTATGCTCAGAGACGCATCATGACTGAAACAAGGAGTCCACACGGTGGCTGAGCCTTTCCACCCTGGAGCTGCAGCTCATCAGAGACAGTCTCAGAATCTGATTCAAACAGCAGAGGCTTTCATGGGGAACAAAGCTGAGGAACTGATCCCATCAGACTGATGGTGGGGCTGACTTCAGAGCTGCCCACCGGGAACAAAGGCTAACATTTATCAGCACTCTGCTCCAGCATGAAAACAGCCTCACCTGAGAGTTTCCAGCCCACAGGTTGGACTCTGCAGTCCAGACAGCAGCTTCACTCCTGAATCCTGCAGGTTGCTGTTACTCAGGTCCAGTTCTGTCAGGCTGGAGGACTGGGAGCTGAGAGCTGAGGACAGAGCTGCACATCCTTCATCTGAGAGGTTACAGACGCTCAGCCTGAGGAGAAGATGTTAAACAGTCTTACATTCAGTCACATTTAATAAGAACAGTCCAATAAGGGACAGTAATGATGTGAAGCTGCTCTGGAGCCACAATATCTCTGTAACTTCTAGTTAGGAGTCTCTGAATTTGGTGATGTGCACTATGGTTTCATTCTTGGTGTTTTATATTCATGTTTTTAATGGACTTTAATTACTAATCCACAGCAGAGATGATGAAAATGTCTCCCATCGCCCACAAATATCTCACTATACACAGAAACACTTTATTAGTGATTCATGAAGGCTGATCCACAAATATACAGATTAATCTGTAGTTTCATGCTTTAAAATGGAAAAAAAACACTCATTTAAAATGTGAAACGTGTTCTGCACATCTGTGAATCTCTTCCTGTCTCTCTGTAGTTTGTGACTTTGCTCCGTTTTGTGCAGTTTTACTGCAGCTGACCTGCAGAGACCATGCATCCATGTGATGTGCAGAGCTCTCCACAGAGTGAGGTCAGCACTGCCCACCCTGCAGGAGGTCCACACCAGGCGCTGCACCACCAGAGCAGGAAGACCCCGCTCCTACTCACATGTTTACTTGTATATTTTAATTTATGTCAGATTCATCTCACCCTGTTTTATTCTTATTTTGCTGCCTTGCACAGTTGAGCTGGTTGCAGTGTACATTTCACTGCCGGCGTTCAGCTGCATGTGACGAATAAAGATCGGTTGTTAATTATCTCATTATGTTAACAAATCAAAGCAGATTTTCATGATAACTTGTTCATTTATGTCCTAATCTTTGCTCACATCATGTTTTAAAGCAGCGACTCTGAAAAGCTTCATGGAAACAGAAAACAACTTCCTGAATGTCACCAAAACCTTTTTCTGCTCTCTGAAGGCTTTTTTCTGAAACAAAGAGAGAAGATGTTGGTCACATGACCAAGCAGCTGCTGGATGGAGCAGAGGAGCAGGACCTGTTCAGGCTCTCATCTTTGCCTCCAAAGTGATTGTGTCTGTTCTGATAACTGCAGTAAAACAGACGACACACCAACAGCCCGACTCACAGTTCAGTTTGGATCCTCCAACTGTCCGAGCTGAAATCAGCTGGATGTTCCACTTTATCATACTTCTCCTGTTATCTGATGGAAACGAGGGGTTTTCTCCAGATTTCACATGTTCAACATGAACAAAGGGATCCACAAACATAAAAATCACTCTGCACTTATCTGATGTATATTTTCACATTTCTGCACATCTTTGTCTTCATGATGTTAAACACGTGTTTGTGGATGGAAATGACACGCTTTGAGAAAACTACAACAGATATACTGAATCATTTCCTGTAACTCTACCAGAATATAAATAAATGTTCCACCAGAGTTCACGTGTGTGCTGTGCTGCGCAGACTAGATCAGAGGAAAGTGACACAGATCTGGAGATGTTTTACTTTGTGGATTTAAAACAGATCTGAAGATGTTTTCAGATTATTGCATCACAGAGACTGTATGAAGCTGCAGATCAGCAGATCAAGATTTTTAGTGGCTGCGATCAAAATTATTTACCACCCTTGTCCGTGTCTCAGGTTGTTTGATCGACTGTACCGTGTTGAAAAAAAGTTTGCATAAGATTCGAACAAACAAGGGAACACCACACACTACAGGACAATCGTGTCGCACCTCTGTTTTCGCTGCCATTTGTCTGTCTGTTTGTCTGAGGCTCTGAGAAAAATAAATTCATAATTGAACCTAATTTTCGAGTTATGTCTACTGTGCCTTTACAATAAGGCCCGACCGATTATCGGCCCCACCAATATATCGGGCCGATATTTAGCATTTTGGGGATATCGGCATCGGCCATACTTTCCATAAATTTCCACCGATAAGTTTATATAATTTTCACAACAAATTTTGCAGCCGTTTCGTTCTGAACGCGTCTTCTGCTCTCGCTCTCGCCACTTTGAGTTCATGAGCATTGCCCCGCCCGTCACAGCATCTGATTTGTTTGGCACACGGAATACAACCAATCAACACGCAAGGCTGCGAACGGTTTCAAGGCGGCCGTGGCGTAAGTTGGGGGCGGGGTGGCTACTGAACGCTGTGAGCGGTTTCAAGGCGGCTGCGGTGCGGGTGGGGCCACGGTGGTGGCAGTACTACTTGAAGCAGAGAGAACAAACTCCCTTCAAGGTAAGCAAATACGAAGCCTTATCCCCTGCAATAAGTCACAAACACACCAACGTTGCAAAAGCACAGCAACACAACGTCTTTATTAGTGTATACAACTAGTGAAAATGGTCCATTTGATCTGTGTAACGACACAAACCTTTAGCTCACGTAAGGATAACCAGAATGACAGCGAATACTCCTCACTGAAACGGTTGTCCATAAAGCAGTCTCAGCATAGTGTACAGTAATTTTTAAACCCCCACATGGAAACGTGAACGTGTCTGTAGTTCTACACGAAAGGTGGACTGAAAGCCATGGTCAATGAAGACCAAATAAAACGTTTTTGTTCCTGAGACTAACCATTTGTTAGTGCAAGCCTGCTAGCTACTTGGTAGCCTGCCGGTGTGAGAGCCTATCTTGTTCCGTAACAACTGGTTACCCAGCACGTTAGAACCAACGTTGATTGGTCGTAATGTCCCTCTTAATTAACTTTAATAGAATTAAGTTTTGGCCAGTCGCTGCGTTTCAAACATCTGGAGTAACATCTTGTTACGGGTAGCCAGACAGGCTGTCACACCACCACCAAGTAGCTAGCAGGCTTGCGCTAACAACCATGGTGTTAGGTGAACAACTTCATGAAGCCGTACGCAACGCGACCACAGATTCTATAATAGTACAGATACACCACTCACGGTGCATTTCCGGTTTCCAACGAGGCGATTTTGGTTGCAGTTCCACCCTCTTTCCACGTGGGGCGCTCAATTTTGGAGACCAGAATGAATGGAGTCCTATGGAGCTATAAGCCCTTTCGTGCCCTTATCTCAAGATATAATTTTTTCTCTAGTAATTCGAATGTTGTTTTCGAAAGAGGATGTTTAGAAAATACCCATGGCTGAGTTTTAGATTTTTAGAGCCACTCATTTGCTTAAAAAAAGGATTTGAAGTGTATATGACGTCATACATAGCTTACGACCGGAGATGCCGCTTTACGGCAACAATCCTGCTTTTTGTTGGTCTCAAAGGCAGCAGCGTTTTCAAGGAAGAGCTGTAGTAAGAGAGAATGTGTGGTAACATCACAGATTCTTAGGCTGTGGTAACATAAGCGGAAAAAGTCCATCTTAATTCTGTTGTCGCTTGGTATGGAGCCAGCCGTCAAGCGGTGCCTCTGGTCGTAATTCTGGCCGAGCGCTGTCATTAGCACAATGCTAGCGCGTGGTGGACAACAAGAAGCCAACCTGTAAGAAATCAAAGGGATATATGTACTCGTTCAGTGGATTTTTGACTTGAAACCCATGTTGAGCTCTCAGAAACTACATTCAAATCTGAGCGCTCTTGAGGAGACTTAGGGGAAACTGACCATTTGTAGCATCTAGTTCCATCGGGCCCCATTCATTCTGGTCTCCACCGACGCCCCCAGTGGAATTCTGGTGGAACTGCAGCCAAAAAGCCGGTACAATGGGGCTTAATAGAGAGTGGCAAGGCTGTTCGTTATAATGACTGTGACGCGACTCAGATGGTTCATTGTAAAGTTGAACAGGGATGTTTATTTTACTGTTTAAAAATGCTATAAACAGCTCCCTACACTTGCTTTTTAGTTCTCAGTCAGTTAATTTTCTATTACTTCTTAATATAAAAATAGCATATATTCAAGTATTCTCATAGCAGGGAGTGATTTATTTTTTTATTGATAATTATGTATTTATATTATTATTTTATTTCCCGTTTTTAAGTTATGTTTGGCTTTATTTTACAAATGCTGCTGGCAGCTCCTTGCACTTTTCATTTTTACAATTAAAAAGACTTAATGGATATGAAAGTTTGTTTCAAGGCATGCTATTTTTAATTTATCGTGAATAATGTTTCTATTTATCGGTTGCACATATCGGTTATCGGCCTCCCATTTCCACAATTATCGGTATCGGCCCTGAAAAAAACCATACCGGTCGGGCCCTACTTTACAACCAGCAAAACGATTTAACTACCCAAGTTAACTTAAACCAGAACTTTGGACTACTCACGTGAAGCACAGACTATGGTCAGTGACTTTGCATTGCATAAACCACACGACAGTGTTAATTTTGTCAACTCGGACGATGACGAAAATATTTCGTTAACGCCCCTTTTACCCGTGACGATGACGAGACGATGACGCACAAAAAGGCTTCCAGAAAATAAAAATATGACGAGAATTAAAAATGATTTTCGTTAACGAGACTAAGACAAGACGAAATTTACAAGCCATGGACGAATGGACATTAACAAATGTAATTGTTTATAATTAATTTGTAATTTGTAATTGTTAATAAGTGTTTCTTGATGTAGAAAAGGCTCCAAAGTTGTGTTGGTCAGTTCAGAGCGGAGCGGCCCCCTGCTTGTCATGTAGCGTAACTGTCGGTGCTCGGTTAGAACAGGTGTGTGCCCTGAGTCGACAGAGTGAAGATCGAGCTGTTGATTAATGTCCCGGCAAGTGGTGTGTGCGTAAATGAAACGTGAGTATGGCTGTATATATTGTTCATGTAATGCATTCAGGTTGCTGCAGCCGTAGCTTCTGTTGCTTTGATGTGTAACTCGCCATGTGCATGCTAGTTGTAGCATTTAGCTCACCTGCCGGTATATGGTTTGTTGGAGCTGGAGCCATTTCGTTTACAACAAGGACAACAAAACAACCTGCATAATAATAATTGATCATGCCGCCGTGTGTAGAGAAGTTCTATTATGTACAGTCAGTGTTGACTAAAATGACTAAAATGACTAAAATTTGACTAAGACTAAAATTGATTTTCGTCATTATGACTAAGACTAAGACTAAATTGGGAAGGCAATGACTAAATATGACTAAGACTAAAATTGATTTTCGACATTGTGACCAAGACTAAGACTAAATTAAAAAAAGCTGACGAAATTAACACTGCCACACGACAAAATTTAATTTCCTTCGGGATGAATAAAGTATCTCCAATCTAATCAAATAAAAAAAACGAGCACAGACCGCTCATACAGTCAATGGCACGTACCCATAGAAATAATACACACTCACCCACACATCACACAACCTGACTATCGACTGCTAACAACCATGATCAGTAACCTACACAAACCCAGACACATAATGGCTCGGCGGGCAGCAATCGGATAAACCAATGAAGTGAATCAATCCTGTGAAAGAATGAAAACAAGTGAATGAAACCTGCACCCACCCATTATGAAGTTAACTCTGCCAGCCCCTCCATAACCTGCTCAGCCAACTCCTTGACGTCGGGTATGGTTGGTAACGTTACTGCGGCTAGCATTAGCAACTAGGCTGCTAGGCTTGCTAAATCGGTAAGCATTACGCTACTGAAGAAAGCTAGTCTATTTAGCTACGTTATATTATCATCTTTCTTCTCGGCTATAAGTTAACCTTTGTTTACGGCCACTGGCCCTAACCTGACGCGCTAGCTGTCAAATCACAGGAAGTTTTCACCGGTAGTACTGGCGCACAAAAAAACAAAAGTTCGAACGTCAACGGTCGCCATATTGTACACAGAGTGATAGAAAATCGTCTCTCCAGACAATGCCGCCCAGATGAAATTTAATGCCACTCTTCGAAAATCGGCGAAATTTAAGACATTTTAAGACCTTAAAAAACGTATTTTTTATTTAAGACTTTTTAATACTTTTTAAGGATCCGCAGAGACCCTGTGGAGGACTGGGAGCTGAGGACAGAGCTGCACATCCTTTACCTGAGAGGGTACAGCTGCTCAGTCTGAGGAGGAAATAATGAGAGAAGTAGGAATCTGGGACTTTCTCTCCTATAGAAACAGCAGCAGGATATTCATACACATCCCTCTATATCTGTACTCACAGAGCTTTGTTGGAGGCTTTGACCACTGGCAGCAGCCTCAGAAGAGCCTCCTCTGAAGCAGAGTATTTCTTCAGGTCAAACACATCCAGATGTTTTCCTGATGACAGTAAGATGAAGACCAGAGCTGACCACTGAGCAGGAGACAGTTTATCTGTGGAGAGACTTCCTGAATTCAGGTAACGTTGGATCTCCTCCACCAGAGAACGATCATTCAGTTCATTCAGACAGTGGAACAGATTGATGCTTCTCTCTGCAGACAGATTCTTACTGATATTCTTCTTGATGTAATCGACTGTTTTCTGATTGGTCTGTGAGCTATTTCCTGTCTGTGTCAGCAGGCCTCGTAGGAGCCTCTGATTGGTCTGCAGGGAAAGACCCAGGAGGAAGCGGAGGAACAGGTCCAGGTGTCCATTTGGACTCTCTAAGGCCTTGTTCACAGCACATTGATTGAGATCCTTCAGATCAATGTTGGTTGTTTCTTCTTGTTCTTCATCTTTACTCATCAGGTTGAGTCCAGAGTTGATGAAGGTCAGATGCACATGAAGAGCAGCCAGAAACTCCTGAACACTCAGATGGATAAAGCAGAACACCTTCTCCTGGTACAGCCCTCTCTCCTCTCTAAAGATCTGTGTGAACACTCCTGAGTACACTGAGGCTGCTGAGATATCGATGCCACACTCTGTCAGGTCTGATTCATAGAAGATCAGGTTTCCTTTCTGCAGCTGCTCAAAAGCCAGTTTTCCCAGAGACTCAATCATCTTCCTGCTCTCTGGACTCCAGTGTGGATCTGTCTCAGCTCCTCCATCATACTTGAGCTTCTTCACTTTGGCCTGAACCACCAGGAAGTGGATGTACATCTCAGTCAGGGTGCTGGGCAGCTCTGCTCCCTCTCTGGTTTCCAACACATCCTCCAGAACTGTAGCAGTGATCCAGCAGAAGACCGGGATGTGGCACATGATGTGGAGGCTTCGTGATGTCTGGATGTGGGAGATGATCCTGCTGGCCTGTTCCTCATCTCTGAATCTCTTCCTGAAGTACTCCTCCTTCTGTGGGTCAGTGAACCCTCTGACCTCTGTCACCATGCCAACACAGCCAGCAGGGATCTGATTGGCTGCTGCA